>NC_084605.1:21754821-23184821 GCF_033807715.1 Cololabis saira | reverse complement strand
GCTATACATGCCCCCTCTGGCCAGCCGGGGCACCAGATGGGGTGGGGAGGATCTGGCCGGAGTAACGTGATCCTTCCACGCGCTACGTCCGGCCAGAGAAGCCCCACCCTGTCTGGTAAAAACATGCAGCCTGCTCACTCCTCAGGTTAAGGAGGAGGCCTAAGCTCAGTGCAGGGCCCTCCCGGGGTTGGTAGAGGATGGCAATGCCCAGGACTGTTAGGTAGGAGCACTGGGTGATATAATGGGGAAAAAATCGGGGATAAAAAATATATAAAAAAAAAAAAACACATTTCTATTTGATGGATTTCTAATTGGATTTGATGCACAGAATAATTTATATTTAACTTAAACTCTACTCTTTTCCATGTAAGTTTAATTTAACTGCATATGAACATTTAATGGGCCTCAGCTGATTTGATGCTGGGAGTTGAGTCGAGCTGGAAGTTATCTGAGACTTTAGATGAGGCTCCTCTGGTTCAGAAATAACTGGAGACAAGAGGGAGGACAGTTGAATACTGCCCAGGGAGAGAATACAAAACATGACATTTAATGAAGAGGGAAGTTTCATCCCACAACAGTATTTCCTGACAGCCCATTCTAACATCTCTCATACTGTATTTCAAATTTGTGACAAGTATTGGATTACATTTTCCACTGAAAGTGGGGTGAGTGAGGATGCATTTTCCCCAGTTTGGTTTTAAAGCCCTGTAGTACCTTTTAGTTGATTTAAAAAAACCCCACCATATTAATGATTATTTGTGCAGGTTGGGAGAGCCAGCTGTTGGAGACAGGATTTCTGTCGATTTTCTGGTGTCCGGTGTGGACTCTGTCCCAGGTCCCCCGCCGCTGTCCCCCCTCCCTCATCTGCATCTGGACCTTCAGATGGCTCATTGTTCGCATCATGCTGGGAGCTGTGAGTACAGCACTTTACAAACACTCAGAGGAGATTCCTGCATATCCGTTTGAAACAGTCTCAGTCGTTTAATGGAAAGAAAAACGAACTTCTGTGGTTCATGACACGAGAGAAACGCTCTCAAATGCGTCTAAGCTTCCATCATCCAGTATCAGTTCGTAGGGTAAATGTCATAGTGCTGTTATTTCTTGGAGCGGCTGTTTTAAGTTGTTACACAATAAGCCACCCAAATACACTCAGCAAGTTAAATTGAAGAAGTAAAACCACAAATCCCCCGCATATTCTCGTTTGTCCTCGAGGAACAGCTATTTAGCTATTATCTGTTGAAGCCAAACAAGATTTGTCACTGCAGTTAAAATAAGCAGAGAGCGACTTCTTCTCCCAGTTTGACCCTGGAGAAATCTGTGACACAAGAACATCTATGAAAGCATGAAAATCACCACAATGTCAGTCTTTCTAAAGTGTTAGCGTCGGTATTGGATTTAATGAGACGGTAAAGAAGCTGACATTTCTAATCCGGAGTCCTGAAAACAACAGAACTGATAACCATTTAAACCCAGACAGACTTTCAAGGTCAGGATGTTTCAAGATAAAAGCCCTGAAAACTTACTAAGATAGAAGTTATTTCATATTTAGTTTTATTCGGTTTGGTCTTCTTTCAGTGATTTCTTGCTTTTGCACCATAAAGCACTTTTTGTAACTCTTGTGTAGCAAAGGCTGCACTGAGTCACTGAATCTTTCAGCATTCCTCTATTGCATGCTCTCTGTTATTTCTAAAATCAATTTTTCATTGCCGGGGGCCAAGTTTGAACCTTTGTTTGCAGGTCTTTCAGACAAGCAGATTGATATTCTAGCACGTATTCGTAATAAAAGTCTGACCGATAAATTTACCATTTTTAAAGGGTATTTTATGTCAAAGTGTAGGAAATAGTTGGAAAATAACAAGACTACAGTTATGTTGAGTGCCTGTTCACACTCTGGACAGATTGCTGTGATTCTACACCAGGTTGTAATTGATCTCACTGGGTTATTCCTGAATTTGTCCCAGAACACGACTTGTGTTCAGTGAGAAAAACCCCAGAGAGCTGTGTGACGGAGGCATTCGGGCCTGCTGTCAGGGTGCTTACCGAATAGAAAAGCAAGCCAAAGATACAGCAGGAAGACTAAGCAAATAAATAAATAGATAAATGCCACCGCAGGAGACATTAGGGACTTTCTGCTAACTCCGGACCGCGAAGAAGACGAACCGTCTTTAGGATGTGGAACACCAGAATGTTTTGAGAATTTCAATTAAATTCAGCTTGGTTTATATTGTGCCAAATAATGACAAATGTAATTTCAAGGCACTTCAACAATACAGTGCAACTTGTTTCAATTGATATGAAGCCAATAAAATAACAATAATAATTAAATTTTCTAATTCTTTTTGTCCGAAAAAAACATTTTTAGGTTTTTTAATTACCTTACATGTTTCGGGGATTCTTTTCGTCTTCATCAGTCACAAGATGGTGTGTGTGACCCGTCATTTATCAGCTGATGTTAAAAGCAACAATACTAATTATTGCTTTGCAAAGGAAACCAACAGATTGCATCAAAACGTTGATACAGTCCCCCATTGAAAGGACACATTGGATAGGGAATATTGCCCCTTTGTGGGACCTCAAGTAAAAAAAAAAGAACTTGAGATGTGAGTTTATTCCCAAAAAACGGGAGATAAACCCGAATCGGCTCAAGAGCAGAATGAAATTTGTACAATCATTTATCCACTTTTATATTCACAACCTTTGGGAACCCCATGCTCCTTCCCTCCGAGGACGGTGGCATCACATCAGCCCTTCTTCCTGCCGGCTGACCTCCAGCCAAAACTCCACATTTCAAACTTGTTCAGTTAATTTATTGATGTCATTCTGGACCGGTCTGAACCTGATTTGTGCATGTCTGGGCGAGCTCCTCGCACAAAAATAGGTGTTTTTAGAGCCCTGTCACTTCCACAGGTGATTAATGCATCTTGTGAGCGCCTTTAATTGATGGTAAATATCAGTCTCTGAAAAGTATTTTAGAAAAAGTAGGAAAAGATATACTCCAGAAACAGTTCCTGACCCTTGAGTGTTTTTAACGTCTTGAGGGAGGGTTACTCAGCCACAGCTCTTGGTCGCTGCATGTTCTACAAGTCAATCAATCCCAGTGATGAACTGTGAAGGTTGAAGATGATGCAAATGCAAATGCCTCCTTTGTTTTCTTTCAGGGTCTTATTAAAATCCGAGGTGACAAATGCTGGCGAGACCTGACCTGCATGGACTACCACTACGAGGTGCGTGTTGCCTATTCATGGTTACTGGTGTACTTGGTGCGTCCTGGTATGGACTGACTCTTCTATTGTACACAATATGATCATTCTTGATCTCATGCTTTAATTAAGTCAACCAAATAGTTTTTGTAATAACTTAATCCAGCTTTCCCACTCTCTAAATTAAAAGCAGGTATAGTTCTTAAAATACTGGAAAAAAAAGCTCTTAAAGACTATTTAGTTGCACCTACTTTTCTCACGATGCAATGCAGCTTCAGACTATGTTGGCAGCTGAAATTGTAGCCTCAGTCAATCAGTCAGTCCATTAACGTGTGCTAACAGCGCTTCGGAGGCCAACATTTGAATCCTTTTGTTATTTCTGTGTGTGCAGGTCAGCATTTACTTGGGTCTAAATTGGTTTCTTAATGTTTTACAGTGAAATCTTTGTCACAGTTATGTCAGGTAGTGTGCATTGTTTATCAGTCAGGATGATAAAGTCTTAGGCCTTTTATTGTAAACATTAAGGGCTCTGGTTCTTTGTGGCTACATTATCATTGTACGTTTTACAAAGTAATCAGACCTTTATTTTTTCTAAATATTATGAACAGTATCTTGCTGAAGAATCGCAAAACGTCATCCGCAGTAGTTGGGTCATTTTTATAGGCACTTTAGACCCTGTTTACACCTGGTATTAATCACAAATGGACAGCCATTGCTGTGCAAACACACCCTAGAACAGGGTTTTTAAATATTTTTGAGCCACGGCACATTTTATGGAATAAAAAAAAAAAGAAAAGAAATGCTGCAGCACACCACCACCCAAAAATTAAATTTTTTCACCAATGATTTTTTTCATACCTACTGCCACCCTCTGATATGGAAGAGTATTTATTACTCTGCTAGTCACTGTACTTTAGGAACACACTACCAACAAATGTAAGTCATTTGTAGAAACTAATTTCTGTTTTGGACGAATCAAGTGAAATTGGATAATTCCCTATGTGCCGTACTATTAGTGCAACACGGCACAGCGGCTAGAAATCACTGTAATGGAAACATTGAGATCCCATTACCCATAACGCATTGGGAGGTTTTTTGGGTCACGTTTGACCCCCTTCTTTTACCAACACGACCCAATACATCAACAATGTCATTAAAATATGCAACAAGCCACAACAACACAACCAGGGATTCATTAGCCTACGATTATTCTTTGATACAGTTAGTTAGTATTGTTATGATCATACATCTTCGTCTGATGGTCATGTGAATACATTTTGACAAGTGTCCTTATCATCTTTACAACACGTTTGGCTACAGTTGCATGCTTGTACATATTTTGCGTACAGATTGCATTCTTCTTTTTTTACTTGCACAACTGGAATAACATCTGGCAGAACTTTATTGATTACAGCTCATGGTCAAGGGGCTGTATCTTTCCACACACACACACCTACCCACCCACGGAAAGTTGTCAACATTCCTGATTATGCATCTTCACAAGGTCCGCCCACGTGCAGGACCAGGTTCACTGTTAAATACCTCACTATTTCTGCTTACACTTCATCATTGTTTCATTATCTAGAAAATGAACAGTTCAATCGACTTACCCATCATGAAAATTGAATTATTTAAAGAAATGATTTCCAAACATACATTATAGACTTGTGCTGACATAAACGCATGGGGGCGAATGTTAATGCCAGGCGTTAACTGGCGTGTTTGTAGTTGTCCACGTGTAATCGGATTACTCAGGACAGATTTTAATCCCAGCTGTAGACGAGGCACCTGTGTTTCACCAATCTAGTGTGTTTCTGGTGATTTAAAGACTTAAAGTAATGTGGAATGATGAACAGCCGTGTCCCCTCAGTCCAGTCAGTCCAGTTTTACATTGAAATGCAGCTTTTTTTTTTTTTTTTTTTTTTTTTTTTTTTTTCATAGAAACAGTTGATGTCACAGCTTTTCTTTAGGTATCACCAAGAGATCATTCACTTTACATACTGTTCCTATTATGTTTTCCACTCTTTTTCCACTTTAAGATTTTACACAGACCCTAAAAAAGCTGTTGTATCTTAAATTAAGTCTGAAAATAAACCAAAATATATTTTTTAAGGTTAATTGTCTCATGAGCGATCATTTTTTTGTTGGGTTAGTTTCCCTGACCCAGTTCAGTGGTCAACGACCTTGATGTCAACGTACACTCTTGTAAACACGCACTCTGGAAGCCGGTGGCGTCAGGTGAATCCTCGTTATTCCCCTCTTCTGCTCCCTGTTAGACCTGCGGAGGAACTGCAGATCTGGTCCCGTCTCCACTCGGGAGGCCCAGTCCTTGCGTTGGACAACAGCTGCTGCTGTTTATCCAGGTCATGATGGTGCCGGGGTGCAGCATCTTGGATTTCCAGGGGTGTTTGGTTAAATGAGCTGCAGGTTCAATCATGTACTTTTTCCTTCATCCTTTTCCTCCATAAAGTTCATAGTTATATTGATTAGCATGCAAGTCCTCTTTTTTTTTTCTTCACCTATATTTGTTCTGTTTTATCTTTCAAACACAGTGTTTGTATATGCATTTTCCGCATGAAAGTGGGGTTGCTTTCATTTAAATAAAATTTCATTTTTATTTACATTTGCAGGTTTTTTTCCTCCCCTCAGGGTGTGGCAACATAAAATCAAGCTGAGAAAATCTCCATCCTGGGAACCAGAGGAACTCTGATTTAGGAAATGTTTGCTGCAGACTCGGGATGATTTTTTTTTTGCATGAATTGAAGGATCCCTCCTCTCTGACCGTTGCTTTTGCAGACCCAGCCCGTTCCCAACCCCATGTCCTACTACATGCATCGCTCTCCGTGGTGGTTCCACCGCTTCGAGACCTTGTCCAACCACTTCATCGAGCTCATCGCCCCGTTCTTCACCTTCCTGGGCCGGCGGATGCGCATGACGAACGGAACATTCCAGATTCTTTTCCAGGTAGTCGCTGTTCCTCGGTACAAAGGGCAAAATAACAACAAACACTGAGGAATGGATGATTTATACTTCTATGTGAAATCAGAGATGCGTGTTTGGCATGCATGTTGCAAGTTACTTGTTAACATTATTATCAGACCTCAGTTTTATTCTATCACTTGTATATGCTGGCGAATAAAACGGGATGTTTTGCTGCTTTTTTCTGCATCGTCCATCACTGTTAACTTCAAGAGCTTGTGTATGTTAAGTTAGTCTGGTTCAAAAGTCATAATTTCATATTCTGCTGCTGGTTTTGGGGTTTTCTCTTCTTTCCAGCTGTGTTTTTATCTCTCTGATTTGCCCTCTGGCCCGTAGGTGGTCCTCATAATCAGCGGGAACCTCAGTTTCCTGAACTGGCTCACAATAGTTCCGAGTTTAGCCTGCTTCGATGACGCATCGCTGGGCTTCCTGTTTCGCGGGGCCGGAGCCAAGAAGGCCGTGCTGGAGATACAGACCGAACATGCAGCCGGAGGCACGCCAGAACCCTCCAGAGGTATCCAGGCTCTCAACTTCCTGCTCAGTAATGAAATAATAGAAGCTTTCACTTTGTCTGATTAGGTTTATATTTGATCTTATCAAAACATGGTTCCTCACACCGTCTACTTGAACTGAAACATTTGTGGCAAAGAAAGTAGTGTCTGGTCATGATGGAGGGGGAACAACTGAATAAAAAGAAATTAGCACTCTGATAGCTGAATAGCTCGCTACACCAGTGACTGCGTTTACATGCAGTCAATAACCCTAACCCGCTTTTGCACGGCCATGTAAACACCAATAACCCCTTTGAATAACCCGAATTTGCTCATATTCGGGTTTTTAAAAACCTGAATGTGACCCCTGGGTTACTCCTTTTAAAACCCGAATATTCGGTCATGTAAACGCCAAACGGGATATCCCGATCAAATGGAACATGAATTTGTTTTCTGCGCATGCTCTGTTCACAAGGAATCCTGGTCTTTTGAGTCCAGGACGTTCTTATAAACACGGAGAAACGCAAGACCCCGTCACACTTTTAGAGTGAGGAGGAGACTAATCACTTCATAAATGTAATGAAGGATATGAACATTTTGGCATTTGTAGACGGTAGAAAGTACCGGGATAGCGAGATTTACAAGAAGATGAGCGAAAAGTTGCCCGAAGCAGGATTTGTTTTGAATTTGGATACAGGAAGAAGAAGCGGAAATGACGGTAATTGCGTCATGATGTTCTCCGTGCGTTGCTGGTTTGATGGAGATATCCCAAATGATTAATCACCATGTAAACAGGGATAACCCTGTTTGCTCACGCATGTAAACGGAATATTACGAATGTTTCAGTAACTGGAATATTAGCAATAACCCGAATTTTGACTGCATGTAAACATAGTCAATGATTGCCCCTCAGGGGAGCCTTCTGTGAAACTCCTGAGTCAGATGACACCAAGGCCATTGGACCGATCCAGAGCAGGGATGAGTCTGCATACAGGCAGGAGGTAGAACAGGTGGTCCAGTGGTGACAGCCTGTGGAGATGACAGTGGACTCCAGGAGGAAACCTCCACCCCTACTGTGGACACTTTCAAGTTTCTGGGATCCACAATTTTCGAGGATCTGCGGTGGACCTCACACATAGACGCTGTCTCTAAGACGGCGCAGCAGCGGCTGTACTTCCTGTGACGGCTCAGTAAAAGTTTAACCTGCGGAGCTGCTGATCACGTTATACTCTGCCATCGTCCAGTCTGTGCTGGGCTCTTCCCTCACGGTCTGGTCTGGATGGGCCAGCAAACAGGACCGGTACAGAGACTGTAACGGGAGTAAGGTCTCCAGCAAAGATAATCCTCCATCCAGGACCTGTACCGGTCCAGGGTCGGGGAACGGAGAAGGAATATTTGTGCAGCAGAAACACTAGTGGCCCCTCTGAGGGATCTCCCTCATAGAATAGAATAGAATAGACTTTATTGTCATTGTGCTCAAGTTACAACGAGATTGGTTAGGAAGGATGTTCCCACCAAAGTGCAAAGGAAGCAATCAAAATAAGAGGAATAAATAAGTATAAAATGCACAGTATAAAAGCAATAAAAACAATGAATGGATAAAGTGCAACAAACTGTGAATCATACATCACTCCCACATCATTCAGAAAATACACCTGTTCTGTTATGTATTGTTATGTTATGCTATGTTGTGTATTATTTAACAGTCTAATGGCCCAGGGATAGTAGGTGTTTTTGAGTCTATTTGTCCGCTGCTTCAGGACTCTGTACCTCCTGCCGGAGGGCAGCAGGTCAAAAAGACTGTACCCGGGGTGAGATGGGTCCTGTAAAATCCTTTTTGCCCTTTTCAGCCCCTGAGAGTCTGCAATGTCATTTAGGGAGGGCAGGGGGCGGCCGACGATCTTCTGTGCCGCTTTTATGACCCCCTGCACAGCTGTCTTGTCCTTCACAACGAGGCCGGCATACCACCACCAACATCTGCAGTTTGGGCATGTTCTCATCACTTGGAGACGCCCAGAAAGCCTGTGTTGCCTGTAGCACGTCTGAGATGAGCAGGCCGGTAGGACTAATGTGGACCCAGCCAACATTTGTAGAAACTACCATCTCGTGACCGAACCAGCCGGGCCTCTTTGTTGACACACTCAGTAACGGCGACGTGCTGCACAGCTGCAAGTTGAAGCTGACGCCCAGAAATATGTCACAGTTTCCCCTTCAACCACTCGCCATCATTCATTTCACAGAATTCCCCTTTTCTTTGTTGTTCTTAGAACGTAAACAAAAGAGAGCGTATCAGCAGCCTGGGTTCTGTTTGGTCCAAAAGGAAACTGTGTCCAGTGTTTTCTGATGTGAATGTATTAATGTGTGAAACAGATGTTTCATGCCTTGTGTTTGTGGGTTTTAGGGATGTTGATTCGTCGAGTGGTGAACATTACTCTGGGCATTCTGATTGGCTGTCTCAGCGTTCCGGTGGTGATGAACCTGCTGAGCTCCAAGCAGGTGATGAACACGTCCTTCGACCCGCTGCGCATCGTCAACACCTACGGGGCCTTCGGCAGGTACAGTCCAACTTCTCGTAAAGAAGCCACTTCGTCCTTCTTCTTTTGATCTTTAGTGGAGCATCGTGTTCCTCACATCCTCATACTCATTTATCCGGCGTCGGGACTGTGATTATGGCTGCTGCTGCCTGACTTTTTAAATGTGAAGATGTTTTAAACTCTTCAAAACGCTTTAACCAAGCAGGATTCTTCTGTGTGAAAGAAGATCTCACTTTTCTCTGCAGGGTTATCCACACTTGCAGCTTTAGTTAAAGCTTTATAAAGCCTTTTCTTTTTGAGTGAGGGTTGTACTGTCTACCTTTTGGGTTTTGTCACACCACTTCATTGAGCAAAAAAAACAACAACATTGTAATGAACAAAATACTAAAACGATCCCACAATGCATTTAGTTAATGTGACGAAATGTGTAAAAGCGGACTATTATCCTCAGTAAAGGTGGGATTTGTCACCCGACTGTTAAGAGTTCGTTAGTTACGTCGGTCTGAGTGTATCTACGTCAGATTTAACATAAAAATATAAAATGATCCGCAATTATCAAAGAAAAGTAATCAAATTTTTAATCGTATCCGAATCATTGTTTGAAAATGACCTCATGAAACTCTGGTTTCCTTAAAAAAAATAAAAACCAGTAAAGAGAATTTCTAACTGGAGAGAAACTATCCGGCAGTCTGACTCTTCAGCTTCTATTTTGAGTGGATTTCAGCCAGTTGAATTTATTTTTAAACCCCCAATTCACACAAAACTCATCTCAGAAGACTACAGAGAAAGCGAATACATTCAACACAAATCCAATTAAAAGCAGCTTATGTTAATTCAGTTATATTCCAATGAAACATTTTAAAATGCACTGATGGTTCATGATAATTGTGTTCATATAATATGAATTATTTACCAACAGCTTTACTTTTGAGGAAAAAGCTAATTTGTTCAAATCTTCCCTTTGTCTGTTTATTGCCTTTTGTTTCATCAAAATGTTTTAATTGTCTCTTTAAACTTGATGGATAATAATGTTTCTTCAGGTTTGAAAAACATAGACTTGTATCTTTATATTCTCGCTTACTGAGTAAAGGCATCGTGGGTCGAGTCGTGGTCCTCCAGCCAGAATGATGTGCTGTGTGCTGACCCCACAAAAGCATAGATGGATAGATGGACAGACGGATAGATGGACCCGACTAGAATCTTCTAATCTTGTCTTGTTCTGAGCAGCATCACGAAGGAGCGTACAGAGGTGATTTTCCAGGGCACTCTGAGCTCAGATCCCAAGGCCCCTGATGCAGTCTGGGAGGAATACCAGTTCCTGTGTAAGCCAGGAGACCTTCACCGCCGACCGTGCCTCATATCTCCGTACCACTACCGGCTGGACTGGCTCATGTGGTTCGCTGCCTTCCAGGTGAGATGTTTTTATTATTTCTTAACAGCTGCAGCTTTTTGCGCACGAGTGATTTAAATACAGCTTCAGTATGCTATCTTATACAGTAGATCCAGTAGATGAACATACAACCCCACCAGGTGACCTGACAACTGGCTGATATTTCCCTTGTTTTTATTGTGTCATTCTTTTTCCTCTCTTTTTCTCATGCTTTCTGCACTTTTCCCAGCTTGCTTCTTGTTTCTTCCTGTCCCCCTCTCTTCTTCTTTTGGCTCATTTCTGCTGGTTTCTAAAACCTTGTGCTTATATTCATGCAGACCTACGAGCAGAGTGAGTGGGTGATCCACATCGCCGGACGTCTGCTGGCCAATGACACCGCAGTCCTCTCACTGCTGGACCACAATCCCTTCCAAGGCAGAGACCCACCCAGGTAACAAGCCTGGAGCCGATCAGCACCGGCGTCACCAAAAGTATTCTGAAAATGTCAATTTTACGATTGATCTTAGACATCAATTGCGTAAGTCGCACTCAGTTTATATGCGCTGCTCGGTATCCTGCGAGTGGGGGCTTTTTTCTTTGCTCTACAGCGCCGTCTGGTGGAAGGTGTGCAGTTAGCTCCAAATGCTGAAGTATGCAGACGTGCATCATCTCTGTGACAATAAAATCCATAACTAGAATTTTAAATAATTATTTAAAAAAAATAGTACATGAAA
Source organism: Cololabis saira (assembly GCF_033807715.1). Classification (NCBI taxonomy): domain Eukaryota; kingdom Metazoa; phylum Chordata; class Actinopteri; order Beloniformes; family Belonidae; genus Cololabis; species Cololabis saira. The sequence continues at coordinate 23,173,514 of NC_084605.1, read as the reverse complement.
GAAAGTAATAGTTAATATAAACTGTCTGGGTCTTTAGTGTTTCATTGTATCAGCTGTCGTAAAATTAAATTGAATTAAATCATATATTAATCAAAAGGATAATTAGGGCCCGAGCACCTTCAGTGCGAAGGCCCTATTGTATCTGTAGGAATTTTTTTTTTTTTCTTTCTTTCTTCTGACGAAAGGAGGGCCTTTTTGCCCCCCTAAACGTGCCCAAAAAGTCACCAAATTTTGCATGCAAGTCTGGCCCGGCGAAAAATTTGATATTTAATGGTTTACATTAATGGGTGTGGCAAAATGGCTCAACTTAAAGAAAAGTCTCTTGGCGCCATGGCGGAAACCGAACAGGAAGTCGGCCATTTTGAACATTCTGAATTAATCGCGTAATTTTGGAGCAATATATGCCATTCCTTCGAGAATTAATACGGCCCGAACCGTAACGTGCACCCAGGTGTGTTATAAATCAAAATGTGCGTCTCCATCCTGCGACTACGCGCATTACTTTTCTCTTTCAAAAGTGTTACCGTGGCGACACTAGACGCCAAAAAGCGCCCCCCCGATAAATTTGATATTTCATGGTTTGTATTAATGGGCGTGGCAAAATGGCTCAACAGCGCCCCCCGGAAAACTTTGTGCCTCAAGCCCCACAATACGGTTTGACGTACATGCACGAAAATCGGTACACACCTGTATCATGTCGCAACTTAAAGAAAAGTCTCTTGGCGCCATGGCCAAAACCGAACAGGAAGTCGGCCATTTTGAATTAATTGTGTAATTTTGGTGCAATTTATGCCATTCTTTCGGCAATTAATACGGCCCGAACCGTAACGTGCACCCAGGTGTGTTATACATCAAAATGTGCGTCTTCATCTTGCGACTACGCGCATTACTTTTCTCTTTCAAAAGTGTTACTGTGGCGACGCTAGACGCCAGAAAGCGCGCCCCCCTTCATCTGATTGGTCCATATTTGATAGTTCTCCAAAAGTCACCAAATTTTGCATGCAAGCCAGGCCTGGCGATAAATGTGATATTTCATGGTTTGCATTAATGGGCGTGGCCTAACGGCTCAACAGCGCCCCCTAGAATACTTTTCTCTGCCATAACTTTTGAAAGGTTTGACATAAAGAGTCGTGGGTGGTGTCATGGGACTCGGTATTGAGTCATTGACCATAATTGGTGAAAATTAGCCCCGCCCCTTCTTCGGATTGGTTGTCCCGATTTTCTGCTATAACTTTTGAATGGTTTGTACCGGTCCCATGACACCACCCACGACTTCATAGGAAGTCGTGGGTGGTGTCATTTCTGATATGCTTATGGGGGCGGTGGCCGTGAGTGCGAGGGCCCGTTCATCGCTGCTTGCAGCTTTAATTATATTTGTTGCAGTGTAAACTGCTTATAAAATATTGATATTTTATGAATAATAATCATAGCAATAATACATAAAATCAAAGTAAACATGAGGTGACAAACTGGGACATAATCAGAGAGCGGCTTGACGGAGGTCTGCAGTGATCATAGTGGAGGCACCGCTGTGCCTGTAACTCGGCAACAGTTGAGCTGATGATGTCACATACAGCGTTGGCAGGTAATACAGGTGACATAAGCGACAGCACGGACAGAATGTCACAGGCAACAGTTCAACATCATCAAGATGATAATGTTCTAGCGCTTCCCATCCAAATCTTAAACTAAGACTCCACAGATTGTATCAGTGTGAAGATGACCACTCCAAGACAAATTTCCGTCACGGTCTTTCTGTCCCTGGTAGAAACGTACAAAAAGCTGAACAAGCGAGTTTTACAACGGGGAAACATACAATCGTTTCTTTGATTGATTAGATAATCGATTTGAGTGTGTTGCTCTGAATCACATCGCACTTTTACACAAAAGAAAGATCGATCTTGGTTTAATAAATGATGAGATGTTAGAACTGTTTTCAGGTTTTCACTGCATCCCAAGACATGTACACTTTAAAGGTTTAATATTTTGTCAGACGGACATACACACCTATAATATGTATACTTAGTTTTACACTTCTCCTATGATCTCACAGCTGCTAACTTTTTATTTTGACACCAAATATATTGAAACACATCATGTAGTTGATGAGAGATACTCATTTTAAATTAGGCATGTCATTTTCTGTTTTAGTGGAAATAGTAAAAATAGGCCTCCCGAGAAAGGAGTTAAGCACTCTAATGTTTATATTCAGTATATATGGATCAAATAATGGGAATAAAACATTCTGCTGTTGGTAGACGTCGCGCTTCTGAGAAAATACTACAGAACATTGACAAGTACGTACTAAAAATGTGAAATGTGGTGCAACATTAAAGCATCTCATTGATTAAAACAGCTCATTTATTTTGGGATCTGAACAGAACCTGAAGGGTGCTGAACTCCTTTACACCGTTTTTAAAGACCAAACACATCTGATCACTAATCGTTGTACCTTTTTTGTACTCATAAGTGCAGGTTTCAGCTTGTAACAGTTTTTTGACTCTAGCAAAGGTAAATCTTTCTGTGCTGTATTTTTTTTAAATCCCTTCAGCTTTCTCTGTTTCAGTAAATCTTCTTCACGGGTCCAAAGAGTGTTATTTGTCTCTTCCTCCCAGGTGGGTCCGCGGAGAACATTTCATATACAAGTTCAGTAAGCCGGGCAGCGCCAGCGCCGCTGAGGGGAAGTGGTGGCTCAGGAAGCGGATCGGACCGTACTTCCCTCCCGTGGACCTGGAAGGCCTCAGAAGCTACTTCCAGTCCAGGGACTGGCCCCACCCACTCATACGCGCCAACAGGAACTAACGCCACGGTGGCAGCACCTCAGAGGACGCTGTCATCAAAGATGATGTCAAGTCAGTTTCAGCTCCTTTTTTTTCTTGTACTGTTACAAGAAACGGACGTTTCCGTCGTGATCGACCACATCAGAGGTCACGAGAAGCGGCTCGATAATAAGACCTTTCCTGATAACAAACATCCTCCCAAACAATGTGATTAGAAAGCTTTAATGCAGAATGTCAGTTACTAATAAAGTGCTCGTCTGTCTTCACTGAAGAGCACATTTTGCCCGTGATTCAACGCTCCGATATCATCCTGCTCTCCCTCAAACCTTTGCCTTGACTCTGAAAGTCCCTGGATGTCCCGTCCTCCAGTGTTCATCCGTCTCATCCCACTCAGCTTTCTTCTGAGATGATGTGATGCATCCGTCACATTTGTCAGTCTTCACTCTTATTATGAAACCAACCTCAAAATCTCCCGAGCCAGTAAAATGCCAGACATGAGTCGGTTAGTGGTCTGCACTTTTACAACGCCTTTTAAACCTTTTACTAAGTACCAGTACTTCAAGATGCCCATTTACACATTTACACAAACACATTCCTACCACAACACTTCTGTTATATATTCACTCTCTATAGAGCCCCCCTAAAGACAAACAGAGGTGAAGCAGGGTTACAAAAACAAATGTTCTTGGTTGAACGTGGTCACATATCCCCGTTATTTGACTGCCAGCTTGTTTTTTTTCTTACAATCAAGTTGAATATAAACTCAAAACTGTCTGTGAGTCATATTTCATGATTAAAAGTGATCTTTTTTATTAGTTGTTCCTCTAATTCTTTCATTACCTTAAGTGTCACTTTTGATGGTTCTGACAAATTAGCACGTTCTGAGGCTGTAGTTGGAAAGTAGTTCAACTCAGCCTGAACTTGGGAGCTTTTTACAAGAAAGAAACCGTCAAAATATTTTTTTAAATGTCAACGTAATCAATGTATTTTATTTTTGTTTCCCTTTATCAGAGACTTTGCACATCATTTTATAAACATAAACACTGAAATTAAAATGTTGATGCTAAATTCTTGTTTTGAAAGAAAAACATTCATAAATTAGTAGCTCTCTGTGTGAACTACAACAGCCTTCCGTTTAGATAAATAATAACTAGCACTCATGAAAACAATTAAAACTAAAGTTATGGATGGAAATCTACTGCAAAACAGTTTTCTTTTAACCATTCATCCTGAAGAAGCTTATTTTAAATAACTAAAATGGCAGTCAAACGTGATTAAATGAAATTCACTGAAAAACAATACAAATTTTATTTTTTTTATTGTAAAAATGTGTGCAAAAATGTTTGAAATTGGAATGACAAAAGAAAAGAATTCCTGCAGGTGTTACAGTAACTCACGGCGGCCACTAGATGGTGCTGTTTTCCAGGTAATTGACGTCACCTGGTCTAGGTGGATTCCTCAAAGCCAACTGGACATCCTTATCTTTGGCCCTCTCGATCTTTCACCATCAATTCAGGAAGTTACTTTAATTTTTAAGAGGTGCTTTGGATGGAAAATATATGGAAATTTCTTCAAGAAAAAAAGTGTTACGGAAGGAAGGAAGTAAGTCTTACTGCCTTTGATTGAAGCCACTGATCTGGACGCCTGAATCTGTAGCTAAATATCTCCCGAGCTGAATCCCTTCTACTTGCACGTACCTCTAGCAATCACACTCATCTAGTATGGGAATTCTTTTTGTAAATGAAAATGTCAGCGTGATTTATCGTAGAACTTTCAGTGCAAACAAGGAACGTGACACGCTTATTAATGTGAGACCTGTTTGAGACGAAAACATTTAGCAGGTTTTTCAATGTTGGCCACCGATTCAGAACCAAAGTGAAGCTCAGAAACCATATATCTGAACTGGTGATTAAAAGAAATAAAATAAAACACTCACCTGCAGTAGGGATTTATTCCTGTTAATGAATCAGTTCTTGATAACTGAGCAGTCACATGGTGTTTGTTGTTGTGGATTTAGTTGCATCATAAATATTCAGTCAGTTAAGTAAAATGATTGAAACAGTGCAGTGAATCAGTTCCCCAGTGAGTTGGAGACCTGTTTGCCATGTTGTCTACTTTCCACCACAATGTATAATGTATTTTGATTGTTTCTCTCTGATAAGCTAAGACCCCCTCTCCATTCACGTGGCCCGCCAGCCCAAATCTCTTTCTTCCCAATCCAAAGAATTTGTTGGGTGGTTGCCTCTGGATTTGTGATTTCCAGGAGCCAGTAGCAACAGATACAGAAGAAACTGCATCTACATACCACTGGATAGTTAGACAACACAAGGATGGGTTGCAGAGGCAGCAACCTGAGCAGCAAGGCCCAGACTTCGCTCTCCCTAGCCTCCTCCGCCGGCTCTTCCAGGACGATACGAAGGCTACCCACAGCAAGCCTCGAGGCCCAATCTTTCCAGCGAACTGCATGCTGTGGAACGCTGTTAGTTTGTTACACAGAGCAAAACCTTTGGGATATTTGGAGCCAGTTAGTTTGAAACAAGTGAGAAGAGTGATCTATGCCATGCCAGGACAGACAATTCTTCTTTCAAAAAAATGTAAATATCCCTTTGACGATTTAGGCATCTACTCCCTTTGGAGATTGTATTTATGACCGTAAATTCACTCATGACTCCAAATGGTTACAAACAACTTTGTTGGTGAAGGCACAACAAGCAAGACGTTCTAGTTACATGTCAGTTTTGTAAGAAGCCCACTATTTGTTTTCAAACAAATTGTTGCAGGGGTTAGGTCATATAGGCGACTTTACACCTTAATCTTAAAAATTTCACACAAAAATGGAGGCGTTTCATCTTTTTCAAAAGCTGCTGGAAGTAAAATGATGTGACAGATTTCTAAGAAAACAGACCGGGTGTGATGATGATTGCCTCCTGATGAACACTATCTGCACACTGTTTGCTAAACTCACAAACTCCAGACTGTAAATAAATCTCTCCTCATATTTACTCACACGCAGCCTGTCTTTCACTTTTATGGGGCTTGATCTTTACCAACAGCTTGCAAACTGGATCACACAAACACGAAGTAGAGCCCTCGTCTTTCACAGCTTCGCTTTGGCCTTTTCTCACTTGCTTTCTGGCGGTATTTTAACATTCAAGTCTGACACCAGCGATGCTCAAACACTGGGTGTCATTGAAAATGGGAAAGTCTGTCCAGAAGAAAAAAAGAATCACTGTATAAATAATAATAATAAAAGAAAGTTTTCCAGCTGTTCTGACACTATTGGGGCAAAGAAAGATGGTTATCATCCACAATACTACATCAGACGGGTGATCTGGTTCTGACTACATGTGAGGCCTTCTAGAGTAAAAAAAGAGGGAGAGATGGTGAGCCCATGGCTTTATCTGGTATCAGAGACATTTACTAAAATAATATTCTCTTATTAAAAACTATATACTACAACAAAGACTTTTTGAAGCCTCTGGAAACCTCAATAGAGGTAAGAAGAACTGCTGAACTGGATTATGTGCCTCAGTGTTTCATGTGCCTCCACCCCCAATTTTCTGTCAATTGGATTATAGATGATTTTTAACTCCAGGCTCTCTTTGCCTCGGAAAATGATGAAACTATGATGCAGCGGAGTAACACATGTTTGCCCGAGGGAATAGATGCTTGTTTTCTACCGGTGACTGTGCAGAGAACCCAAGCTTTGTATCACAATCTGCTCCAGAGATCCAAAGTCTCAATCGGTGCGAGCAGCAAGCTGTGAATTGGAAAGATTTAAATGTCATTAGTGCGATGGTATGCAGCTTTGTTTTTGCACTATAAATTGGTCCTTGTCTCTCTTAAACCTGGGAAAAGCTCAGTCAAATGAACCAGATTGTTTCCTTTGGCCCACGCCTGGCCCTCACAACACTTATTGTAACCCAGGTCAAGACTCCTCATGACACCGCTGGTCCATGTAGCCCATGCTACGACATGTTAGGCCCAGCTTCTGCCATCTGGGACACATCTGGCCCACATCTGGCCCACACAACATCCACTGGTGCTGTGATTACGTTTTTTTCCCCCACGTAAGATGATTGTAATTGAACTGTCATGTTGATGGATAGCCAATTGATTCCTGTTTTGAGATGTTAAATTCAGAATCATTAAATTTTGGATTAAGAATTTGAAAACCATATTAAAAGGTGAGAGGTGATTAATTGTTTTCTTTTCACGGCACGCCAAATGTTTCCGGCGCACCTCCACTCCGTCAGATGTTCAGGCTTTTGAAAGGAGCGCTGGTGGTGACGACCCAGATGGAGCCGTCGCTTTTAAGTTTGCTGGATGTGGTGACCTGACTTTGATCCATGACTGACTTCTGATGATATTACTAATGTAGGTTTTAACTTTTTAAATTCCAAGGCTGTGTAATTTTACACTTGTCTAATTGTTTTACAGTTGAGAGAGACTTATTTTCCAAATTTGTGAACCTCTGCCCATGTTTGGAACGCCCTCCCTGACAACCTAAGGGCACCACAAACCACGGACTATTTTAGAAGAGGACTAAAAACCTTTCTTTTTAGCAAAGCATTTTATCACTAAACAATGCTGTTGTTTTTTTTCCCTAGTTGTTGTTTTTAATTGTTTTATTCTCTTTTCTGCCATGTCTTGACTTTTTATGCCTTTTATCTCTTATCTTGATTTTATTATTTCTGTTTCCTTTTAATTATCAAACTGTAGCACTTTGAGATTTTCAGTAATGTAAAGTGCGTTATAAATCAAATGTATTATTATTATTATTATTATTATTATCATTATCTTCCCTTCTTACAGACACTATCCTTTAAAAAAAAACTCTTTATGACTCCATCACCTCACTAACCTGTTGCCAATTAACCTAATTAGCTGCAACACGTTGCTACAGGCAACTCTTTCACAGTCTTTTGCTGCCAGTGACCCGAGTTTGTTGTTTTTTTAAATACGTTTCTGACATCAAATTCAAAAAAAGTCATGAAGTGTTACATTTTTAACTTTTTGTATGTCTCTTTGTGTTCAGTTGTGAATCAAATAGAGGTTTATGAGATTTGAGAAAACATTGCATTCTGTTTATTTACATTTTACACAATGCCTCTTTGGAATTGGGGTTCATTTTTCAAAGGGGAAATTAAAACATTATTGTAAAAGAACAAGTCCCAAGAACCAGAACCAAGCAAGGTGAGGCAGCGTTCAGTTATTCTGCTCCTCACCGGTGGAACAAACTTCCTGCAGACCTGAGGTCTGCTCCAACTGTCAGCTCCTTTAAATCAGGATAAAAACATTACTTTTTACTCAAGCGTACCCCTAAATTAAATACTTACCTGCTGTATTCTACTGCCCTTACTTTTTAACAACTTGTGCTTTTTATTATTTTACCTCTTTTCTTATCATTTTATTTCATTCATTTGTTATTTAAGCGTACTCTTAAATTAAATACTTTCTGAAAACCGTGAATGAGATGTGTACCTTGTGCTTTTTATTATTTTACCTTCTTATAGTTTTATTTCATTTTATTTGTTATTTACTGTGTAATTATGTCTTGCTGCTTTTAATGCTGATGTAAAGCACTTTGAATTACCTTGTGTTGAATTGTGCTATATAAATAAACTTGCCTTGCCTTTATGAGATTTGAAAAACATTGCATTGTGTTTATTTACATTTTACACAATGCCTCTTTGGAATTGGGGTTTATTTTTCAAAGGGGGAATGAAAACGTTGTTGTTAAAGGGTGTGTTTAAAGCCCGCTTCAGGGGGAACAGGGAGGCGGGGAGAAGGTGAGGCAGCAGCGCATCCTCACACCTCAGCTCCGGTCCTGACAGTCCTCCAGCTGCGCCATCGAGGAACAGCTGCTTCCTCCACACCGGCTTTACGCACCGGCCATGCTTCTGACGCACAGGTGAACCACATCCACCACAACTCAGCAGGGGGAACTGTTGACTCCAAGAGCAACTCAAACTCCTGTCTGCTCCGCATTGCCCTCCTCTTGCCAAGTCCCCTGCAGCCGGCCAGGTTAGCGGAGCCATGTCGAGGAAGAAGGCGGTGAAGGGGAAGCGGAGCTCCGGGAGCCCCAAGCCGTCTCCGGGCAGCGGGCGGGCGGGGAAGGTGCTGGCCGCCGCCGGCGCTCCGTCCTCCGGGCTGGTCTACCCCAGCAGACCGTCCATCAGCAACAGCGGGGAGTTCTACGATATAGCCTTTAAGGTGAGTGGACCACTGCTAAACTAACAGCATGGACTAAGTTTGGCCGCTGGAATTGAATTTGAAGGAGACTTAAGGCTGATTTATGGTTCTGCGTTACATGTGCGTCGGTTTAACGCGGTACCATAATTCAGGCTTTAATCATTAAAATTCAAATGGGAGTCTGAACATAGTCTCAGAGAGGCGCGTGGGTGATGCATGGCAGCAGATGGAAACCAAAAACTCAAATAGGATACACGGGAAGTTTTTGATGAGGACATTAATGGATTTAAAAAAAAAAAAAAAAAAAAATCTTAAAAAAAAATGAATTCTGTAGCTACATTCATTTGTGGGCCAAATCCTGATATACCACAGCTCTGTCACTGAGTTTTGAGTCATTTGATAGACTGTTCAGGCTGTCAGGGGTTAGTGACGTCACAAATCCAGATCAGAGCAGAAATGTCCGGCTTTACCATCTTTATCTCCAGTGTACTTTTTATCTTGCAGCATATGTTGTAGTGGGTTTCCCATAGTTGTAACACCTGATTTCAGTGTTGCCAACTCCTCACTAAGGAAAGTCGCTATTGGCTGTCCCAAAAGTCGCTAGAAGTCGCTAAATGACGTCATCGCCTAATTTGCATAATTGGCAATTTATATATAACTGTAATGGACGCTGTAGGAGAGAGGAATGACGTTTTGGGAGAGACAAAATTGAGTAAAAACACCCTAAATATGTTTAGAACTACAAATGTACAAAAATAATTTCAACATTAAGAACATTTAATGATTTTAATTCTTTGTCTAGATCCACATTACACACATCAGTTTTGTCCTGTATTGTTAAATGTTATAACAGCAAATTTAATCAAAAGATTGTTATGTAGGGTGAAATTGCTAGCTCTACAACCAACCCTCTTCCTTTATCCGGTGTTGAAGAATATTACAAAGTCCAGTTCAAGAGTCCGCTGTGGTATGAGAGATTTTATTCTAGCCGGCGTTCAGCGGACAGATACAGACAGTGTCTGGTTCGGTGGCTGACATCGAAATGGTTCGTAACAAGCTTTTTTATATACAAGAACAAACAACAGAATTAAACAAGTCAGAGGCGTGGCCTTGCAGGGGGCTGGAAGCTGGTGCCTGTCCCAGCAGGGAGACAATACCTTGCCGGCAAGGTGCCGTACCGGCAGGGGTCCTTAGCAACTGGAATTGCATGTCAATGAGCTGAGGGGGATATGAGTTCAGGAGCCGTCCGCAGGGCGGCGTCGTGTCCCCGCAGGGGGTCTGCAGGGGCAGGGGTCTTTAGCAACTGGAATTGCATGTCAATGAGCTGAGGGGGATATGAGTTCAGGAGCCGTCCGCAGGGCGGCGTCGTGTCCCCGCAGGGGGTCTGCAGGGGGCCTCATCAATTCACAATTTTTTTTTTTTTTTTTTTTTTTTTTACAGTCAAGTACAGTCAATCTCAATTTTGAACAGAAAGTCTGAATTTTCCTCCTCCACTGACGGTAGAGGTGGATTTACAGTGGAGTACATGATTTTAGTAGTAGTTTGAGCCAAACATATTTTGCAAGTGAACCTTAGACATGTAATCAGAAGCCAAATAACAATTAGGAGTACAAGCCCCAATAAAGCAAATTCAAATATCAAGTAACCAACGTGTCCTAACTGTTCTCTAAACCAACCAAACAAACTAGTCGTGACAGGTGTATGTAATGTGTTAGCAATGTTTTTCAAGTGATCTGTTATTTCTTGGATGGTGGCATTGTGGTTAGGTATAAAGGTACAGCAGTCAGTTTTAATCACAGCACAAGTTCCCCCTTGAGAAGCTAATAAGTAGTCCAATGCAGCACGATTTTGCAAGGCCATCATCCTTACAGCAGTCATCTCTTGTGAAAGCATAGACATGCCCTTTGCTGTGGTATTTGCTAAGTCTTAGGTCTCGTTTGTGGTGTTTGCAAGGGTGTCTGTTTTGTTCCTGCGACAGATGTGAGTGTTTTGGCGTGTATAATGCATCTGCTTCCGGGCCTCTGTGGCCTGCGCTGCTCCCCTGCTCCTCTGCCAGTCGTTGAAGTTCATCTACTTCTGGGCTGTCCGAGCCTGCGTGGTTTCTTTCACTGGCTCCGACGGTGGTGAGGACGAAGACCCCCAGGAAGAAGATGGTACCAGCTGGTTTCCGGTGCATGGCGGAGGAGTTGTTTTCTTGCAGTGGGATGCGTGGATCCAGATTAGACGCCCCTCACACTTGACGGCGGTGTTGGTGGTGAGCAGGACGTGTTGAGGTTTAGACCAGCGAGGTTTCAGGGCGTTTTTCCGTCGGAACTCCCTGACACAGACCCAGTCGCCGGGTTGGAGGTTATGGCACGGTTTGTCACTAGGAGGAGACTGGACAGCTTTTACTTGTCTGTGGATTGATTGGTATAGTCATAGGTCTACCCGTGATCCTTTCATGAGGCGTGAGTTTTGTGCTTCCTAATGGGTGTTAACAGGTGTCAACATTGTCCATTTAAGTCCAGTTTAAAATTCTCTGCACATACAAAAACATTTTCATACATGAACATTTTCATACAAGAATAATTTCATATCCCTCACATAATGTCTATTTGCAGAGCTTCAAAAAAGTCACGGTGGGGGGAGTGTTGATAATGTTTGCAATATTTTTATAGGATGCAAATCTTGGAGCTTATCAGTCTTTCAACACTATCTGACACATTCCCCCTTTTTCTCATCTGTGATTGCCAACTGTGATCAACTATTCACGTGTACAAGGATGTGGGTGCAACAACGCGGCCGTCGTTGCTGACCCACAAATTATTTACATTTTTACAACCATGGGAATGCTACAATCCGTTTTTTCTTCACCTCAGTAGTCTTCTTGTAGGAGAGCTACATCATTAGGAGAAACCAGGTCGTTAGCGGGTATAGAAGGGCAAAGTTTTACATAGACAGGTAAGCCAAATTTGGCAGTTTCTTTTGCTGCATGGTCAGCTGAAGCATTGCCTAGTGAAAACAGGGTTGGACTGGGTGTGGGCTTCACATTTAACAAAGCAATAGATGAAGGTAGTTGACAGGCTTGTAACAGTTCACCAATCAATTAACCACATTTATCTCCGAGGATGAGATAAATGCTCGGTTCGCCCACAATATATAAAATCTATAAAATACAATATACACAACCAAAAGCATATCTGGAATCTGTATAGATTGTAACAGTTTTACCTTTTGATCAGTATATAGTTTCATCTACTTGGGTGGAGCTGGAGGAGGAGGGCGCTTTCAACAATTAAGAATTATCACAAATTGTATAACCTGCGTATGGTATTCCATTTTTATAAGCAGAGCCGTCAGTGAGGAAAACAGGAAAGGTCAGGACGAGTGTTAAAGACAGAGGTGTCAAAAGTATTCACATTCATTACTCAGGTAGAAGTATAGGCACTAGAGTACAAAAATACTCCTGTAGAAGTTGAAGTATCAACTCAAAATTTATTATATATACATTTTTTTTCTAGTAAAAGTATAAAGTACTGGTTTCAAAAGTACTTAAAGTATAAAAGTAAAAGTAATATAAGCGGGGAAAAACCATTAAGGCTAAAAGCCATTGAAAATGAATGCATCTTAGTATAATGCAAATATATTAAAGAACCATATATGTGTACTATTGAGCATTAACATGTGTTTCAGAGAGCAGACACGTACAAACCAAATATGTTTATACTTCTCATCCAACCACAACCAAATTCACTCTATCCGGATGGCACAATTTAACTGGATAGTTTTTTTAAAGGCCGAAATGAAATAGAGTAAGGCTGTTTTTTAAAACGTAAGGAGTAAAAAGTAAAGATAATTGCGTGAAAATGTAAGGAGTAAAAGTAAAACCGTCTAAAAAATAATTACTCCAGTGAAGCATACACAACCAAAAGTTCTACTTAAGTAAGGTAATGAGGTATTTGTACTTCGTTACTTGACACCTCTAGTTAGAGATTAGTTATACATGCATTCAGAGACGTTATAGTAGGCCACAGACAGATTTCCATGCACTTACATGATGAATTTTACCATAGGCAGGATAAGATTATGTAAATTGGGATGTTCTGATTTGGCTCACCCCAATGGGAGCCGATCATTGGCTGTTTCCTCTGCGCCTCCTCTCAGCGCTCAACCTGTGTAGGAAACACTTTTGAAAAAGACATTAGTATTTTCATACATTTCAGATTCTTTTTTTTTTGCGTTATCCAGGCCTACCCTTTGTGGAGGGCAATTAGCAAATATATATTTTGCATGTACCCTGGAGGGAATCCATCAATCTGATCTCGTGACAGACCACAATTCTCTTTTGCTGTCAAAATTGTTTTAGCATAAAGTTCCCTGGGATTATCAATTTTCCCTTTGAACTGTTAAGGCAATAAATACTGTGAAAAAAGGTCTGAGCTTGCTCTGGTGTGATTTTGGCAACAGCTGTGGGATTAAAAGGGAATTCTACAAGCATCAAGTACTTTGCGCATCAAGTACTTTACTTTTCAAATCATGTGGCAAAGTTAGTTTAACCGCTGTTTCCTCTAGCCATTTTGTTTATTAATTTAAAATCTCTTACCATTATTTGGCTCCAAATTTTGTAGGCAACAGATCTTGGATTTTTGTAAAATCCAGTCGTCATCAGAAGTGTCATCGTCATTTGATTCTTTAATCAGTTTCACCGGATAAAGGTTTTGATTTTATCATTTAACTGGTTCTCTAATTTCTTTTTCGTCTGCGTTGTGTTTTTAAATCCTTCTAGCCATCAGCTTTTTATTTTGATCAGTAAGCGAAGCTATTTGAGATTCTGCATTACGGCGTCTACCTTCATCCCTCCAAAAATCTGAGGGAGTTTGAAGTGCTTTTTAGTTATTTTAACAATTTAATACTAACTAAGTAACAAACAAAACTAACAAATAAAACTATCGGTACCGTGATTACCATACATGTATTTAAAGAACTGAAAAACTTCCCAAAAACTTTCCAACTATCAGTCTACCTGAGCATATAAATCATTCCTGTTGATGCAAAGAAGAGCGAGTCGATTCTTGCAGAAATGAAATATACTCCATTTTGGGGAGAGCGTGTCATCCCCACTTATAAAATAAAAAGGCAGTTTCTCTTCTCTACATACAGTATGTCTATTTTCTCACAAATATATCAGTGTTCCAACACTTTTATGGACCTCACGTCCTGCATATGCAAGTCCCACTGGACTTAGTTTTGGTACTCAGACCAACCGTTTCGTTCTGGCCATTTCTTTCTTTTTAATGTTACCCGAGATATTAAACCTTTTAGAAGAGCTAGTCAATTCTAAGGCAGGAGAAGCAGAACATTCTCACAACACAATCAAATTCAAGTGTTATGAAATTGTCAGCGTTCCTAAAAACATCTCTACAATAACCTTCCCAATAACACAAAATAATAAAAAATAACCTTCACAACCACACAGCGGACTTACCTAAATTTAAGGATAACGTCAACTTTCTCTGGCACTCCAGTTCACAGACTTTCGACAACAGCCCAGAAACAATAATTTGGGATTTAAATGGATCCCTTACCTTTGAAAATTTAGATAGAGTCGCTGGTTGTGCCGTTGGTCTGGAAAAGGAGTTTCCGTCGAAGGTTTATTGTCAATCCGGCTCACAGCACCAAATTGTTGAAGAATATTACAAAGTCCAGTTCAAGAGTCCGCTGTGGTATGAGAGATTTTATTCTAGCCGGCGTTCAGCGGACAGATACAGACAGTGTCTGGTTCGGTGGCTGACATCGAAATGGTTCGTAACAAGCTTTTTTATATACAAGAACAAACAACAGAATTAAACAAGTCAGAGGCGTGGCCTTGCAGGGGGCTGGAAGCTGGTGCCTGTCCCAGCAGGGAGACAATACCTTGCCGGCAAGGTGCCGTACCGGCAGGGGTCCTTAGCAACTGGAATTGCATGTCAATGAGCTGAGGGGGATATGAGTTCAGGAGCCGTCCGCAGGGCGGCGTCGTGTCCCCGCAGGGGGTCTGCAGGGGCAGGGGTCTTTAGCAACTGGAATTGCATGTCAATGAGCTGAGGGGGATATGAGTTCAGGAGCCGTCCGCAGGGCGGCGTCGTGTCCCCGCAGGGGGTCTGCAGGGGGCCTCATCACCGGGCTTGGGACCAGCAAAGTGACCCAAACTCTGGCAGAGATACTTAGGTTTTTTTTTTTTTTTTTTAGTTTTTTTTTCTTCAGTTTTTTGTTATTTGTTTTTTTTTTTTAGGGGGGGTTTGTTTAGTTTTCGTTTATGACTTAATACTCCACTTACCTGTAGGAGCCTACAACAAGTCACAGTAAACCATGAACATAATTTGCAACAACAATAACATGTTTAAAATTTTTTTGTATAGACGGTTTTAACTTGACAACATTAACAATCTAAATGGACCAAAAGAGACAACAGAAAAAAACTGTCAGTGGCAAAAAAAAAGATAACTAGTTTGGCCCTAATTCAGGTTCATTGTTTTTTACAGGTTCCTCGGCCTCCACACACACACACACACATGCTGTCTCTGCGTCGATTTAACGCAGAACCATAAATCAGGCTTTACCCATTCATTTATGTGCGCTCGGCGCAGAGCGGAGCTCAGCGGCGGGCGAGAGGCGCCTGCCGCAGGGTTTGAGCTGGAACATTGTCTCCAAAACCAGAATAAGTCTCCAATAACACCAGAAAAAGTCGCTAGATTTGTCGCTAGTCGCTTTTTTGAAAAAAAAGTCGCTATAGGGGTCTGAAAAGTCGGTAAATCTAGCGACAAAGTCGCTAAGTTGGCAACACTGCCTGATTTACAAGAGGCAGGCACCACTGAGGAGATGGGTGGAGCTGGGAAGTCTGACTCCCCCAAAACCCAGCTATGGTGAACCATGTGTTTTGGAAAGAGTCTTTTTCATTTTATTTTATTTCTTTCTTTCATTGTGCCATGTTGCACGTTAGTCGAGCAAGCTGCCTGAAATGTGCCACCATAGTTAAAGGGGACCTATTATGAAAAACAAGTTTTTTCTTGCTTTAACTTATATAAAGTTGTCTCCCCTCAGCCTGCCAACTCAGAGAAGGAGGAAAGCAACCAAATTCTGCAGTGTCTGTAAAGCCGCCCGGATGAGCCATCCAGTGTGATGTGGCTTCTACGAGCCAATAAGATTCTGCTCCCTTTCGTTACGTAACCAAAATGCGATTTACATAGGTTGGCCTCCGATGCGTGAAACCACGCCCACAACTAACTCTGCCGGCCGGAGTTTCCGCCATTTTTTTCGTGGCGGTGTATCACGTCATTCAGGCAGCCAATCAGCACACAGTGGTTCATTATCATAGCCGCCCACTTAGAATCCCGCATAGAGAATGAGGTTAGAGACTGGGATGCTGCAGACATGGCTCAGAGGCTGAATTTCTCATTTTATTTAGCAAAAATACTTCAAAAGCTTGTTTTTAAGACATTCAAGGCCTGTTTAAAATAGGTATTAGATGCCATAATAGGTCCCCTTTAAGTTACAACAAGTTTGTCCTAGCTGGCTTAGCTTATCCTGAATTATGACGATTGTAAATAGATCTTTTACATTCCTGCTGATGAAATCTGTCCAAACATCATTCCGATGGTCCTGTAGTCAACTTGGAAGGGTCCTGAAATAGTCCAAGGTGAAGTCACTTGACTGGAGGACTGAGATACTGCAAGGAGAAGTCGAGCAGCTAAAGACAGCCGGTGTCCTCTTGTTAGCCCCGACTAGCGGGAATGAAGACGGAGGCTCTGCTAAGTTCTGCCCCTGAACCCTTCCAGACCCACTCAGAAACCAGCAGTGGTCTCTTAGTAAAGTCAAGAGCACTACAAGGATTAATATATTTGAAATAATGACAGTGCTCTGTTAGGTCTCTATTCTCTGTTAAGACAGTATTTAATATATAGTTGGCTATGCCAGTCATTTATCAAAATACGTCAACTTTAGGTTATGTTTTTTTATCGGACACATAAATAAAGGAGATACAGTTGAAACTTGTAAAGGTAAACGAAATCATCCCCTTTATTAATGTGTCTGACAGGAAAAAAAAACAAGTATTTATTACAAGAGGACATTATGAAACTTTGAAGCCCAGTTATGATTAAATTCGTACCCTGAAGTATTGTAAAAGTATTCTTCCTTGTGTGGTACATAAAAAATTAATCCGCAATACATCTGTCACGGATGTAAATCTGGCATATGGAGGCAAATCTTTTTTTTTTTAAGGTTGCAAATATGTTTATTTCTGTACCAAAATTGGACATTTTAACATGGAGGCTAATGGAGAATGACTCGCTTTTGGACCCTGCCCCTAGTGGTCATTAAATGAACTGGAAATTGTTATATTTCCTTGATGAATTCAACCTGGAAAAGCAGATGTTGCTGTGAACAGAGCTGTAAAAACCTGGATACAAAGGGAGCTGTTGTACTGTATATCGGTGGTCCCAGACAATTCATTAAACAAATCATTTTCTTTAAAATAAAGCAGATTCAGTCTTCCCTAAAAACGTGGCTTGCTAATTAAAATATTTTCATATCCTATCCATTCTGTAAATCGGAGTTAGTTTTTATTCATGTGTATATTTGTATCATAATTTTCACGTCTATTGAACATTGTTGGCTGAAGCAGACCTCTTGGTTCAGGAAAGTAAGATTTTCTTTTTAAGGCTTTGATATAATTCTCTTGCAGGGAAAAGATGAAAAAGATACCATCAGTTTTTCTTTTTCAGGCTGGATTAATGGTAAAATACACATAATGGAATATTCTCTACTCATTTTGCCTCTTGCATTTGGGATTTACCGCCACATTGTTCATCCGTTGCTGAGGCAGGTTTCTGTCGTTAATGAGATCATTTAACTGCGGGAAAGGATGTTACTTTTCCTTTAGCAGGAGTGGAGCTGCTTATGTAATCTATCTCCACCTGCTTTTCTACAGCTTTGAAGTTATTCTAATGGAAACTGTCATAAATCTCCGTAGCAAGTTTTTACGATGACTTTACAACAACACGAGATGCTCTGTTGATATTTCTGTGCAACATCTCTGCAGAGAGGCGCATGTGTGTGTGTGTGTGTGTGTGTGCGCAGTGTGTTAGACAGAATCAGAGCCTCCTAAGCAGACGTGACAAGGCAGTTAACCGCACAGACCACCATAAACGATGGATGGAAATTGTTGTAAAATCACATTCATTTAGCCAAAAACAAAATGAGAACCTGGGGGTCCCAAGAGTCTCGCTGTTCTCACTCTGTGCCTCAAAATGCAAAGCTCCGATCTTTTTTTTCATGAGATTTTATGTTTTGCAGAAGACAATTGTAAACGCTGGTGGGTTTATATGCGCAGACGGTTTCCCTGAGGTCAGTGGTTTTCAGCTGCTCCAGCTTCGGGACCCACCATCACCCCTGAAAGATGAGCCGCCCCCTGAATCGAGGACAATTTTCAAGCTCTCAGATTCAATTAATGAAAAGATTGTGTAGTTTTAACCTCAGATTGTGCAGAATTAACTGTGCTTTCATGCACAAATGAGAAATCAAACATGCAGCAACTGACAAATTGTTCTAAGACTAAACCCACTTTTGGGTCCCGACCCACCAGTTGAGTATTACCGCCTTAAATGTTATGTGCATTGGCCATGTATTTAAAGGCCTGATGGGAGATGTTGGAAAATCCAGGAAGATTCTGCGTGATCTTGAAAACCCAGTATAAGTCACGCGTCCGAAGCACCTGACTGGCCAGTACCTGTTCACTGAAGAAGCAGTTTGATGGACAAGCCAGCGGTCCAACGACTTTTCTAGGATCGCGCACGCAATGATTGGATGGGGCTTTTTATAACCCCAATTCTTCCGCAAGCAATTGAAATATATGTATTTAGTTTTTTGTTTTGGTGTGAGAGCATTTGATAAATAGTTTGGTTTTGGTTTCCAAAAAGAATTTCAGGCAAAACATAATTTTTTAATTAGCCGATCATTGATTTCAAGAAGAGTTTGGAGGATCGGTCCATTTCTCAGAATATTCGAATTAAAAAAAAAAAAAAAGATTGCAATTAGCCCATCTCATATGCCCATATTGTGTTCGTATTGTGGCATGAAAGTCAAAAATAAAGCCCGGAGAGAAGTGGCAGAGATGTCTGTTCAATCTGGTATTTGTTGCATTAACGTAGTTGTGGACGTGGGCTACTTTTAAAACTTTTCCATGTTAACTGGCTGCTGCCTTTATCAATATCGCAGACAAGCTGTCCAAGCGGAGCTCTCTTTAGTCGGCACCCAGGTGTGAAGGGTAGCACGTTGAACTGCCGCTGGACGATGTCAAACCTGATAAACACCTGGCTCTCCGGACCAAGCGGGAAGATCTTTGACATATTTATTGGTATGATTAAAGGGATCAGAGTCTAACAGACCCACCTTCAAGTGTTGCTGCAACGCTGGTGTGTGAAACACCCCCGAGCCCCCACTTCCATTCTGTAACAGGAGTTTTAACCCCAAACATAAAAGGTGTGACATTAACGGCATGATTTTATTGAATGGACGTCATCCATAGATCACGTTTATCTTTATGTTCCTTCAACCGCGACGGGAACCAAGAGGCATGATACATGTGCGTTGTTTGTCAACCACATGAGATTGAACCGTATATCAAGTACAGCTGAAAGCAGGGTGGAGTTTTATCATCATAGTGTGTGACGCTGTCACTGCGACGACTCTCCTTACCCAAACAGGTGTCTGAATCATGCAGGCTGGAGGTTATCTGACTTTAAACGATGCCCCTCTGTTAGGGCGGGGCATTTTAGTGAATTATTTTAAAATCACTTTATATCGATAACAAAATTAAGAAAGAAAATTGCTTTAATTTGCAGTTATGGTGTGTACTACCCTGAGAAATTTATTTTTAGATGGGAGCAAATCCAGCTGTGTATGAGGTTACATGGGAACAGTTTTCCTAGATTGTGTTCCCAAAACGGTCATCTTAGTTTGTTTTGCAGCATCCGTCATGCACGCTGCTGTGTGCTGGAGTCTGAGGGTCCGCAGGGCTACGCAGTTGCCCCTCAAGCATAGATATGCGCTGCTTGGGCAACAGGGGCCGTACAAACTGCTGTTAGCTGTAAACAGTGTGGACAGTCTGCTTTAAACGTGGCAGCATGGCTAACTTGTTCCAACATCTTAAACAATTTGGTAAACAGTGTGGAATTCGCTGCAAGCCGAACAAGACAACGGCAGCGATCAAAACACTCTGACAAAACCAACAACTAACATTTGCCTCTGAATCCCTACGATAAGAGCAGCTACAGGTGTGGAGGTGTCTCACATTTCTTGAATAAACGCAATGTTACAGTCAAAGATCATGGTTTCATCCCCAAGTATTAAAGTTAAGACTTCACTTTGATTATTCTACGAGTAAAAGGTTGAATGATGTTTTTTTATTCTTTAACCTCCCAAGACATGGCACACACATATGTGGACGTCATAATATTTAATTTCTTAACAGGGGCCCAAAGTAGCAATAAAAGAAATTGCACCAGGTGTTAGGAGGCTAATCCAACTTGTTTGAAAGAAAATCAGCATTTAATAAAACCAAAAATGAGTTTCAATGGCCCGACTGTGTTATGTCTCACCTGAACAACGATCAAACGCAGAGTTACTGTGGACATGGTGGTGGCGATTACAAGGCTGAAGTAACTGCAGAAGAGAATATGAGTGTAAACTAAAGAAATATGCAAACATGATCTTATTTCCCATCAACCCCACAGTTTAATAAGAAAGTGCTCTATGAGCTTTGCATCCAATAACCGAAGTCCCCGATAGATCCGCTTAGTCTAGCTGCTGGAAGTGGATTGCTGCACCTCTAAGTGAGAAATTAAACTTCTCAAAAGCTTCAAAATGTTCTTATTTCAATGTTGTGACTTTAATATGAAATTAATATCTAAAATGAGACGAAATAAGCACAAAGAGACCTCAAGATGTGCCAACTCTTGTCAAATTGGTGCATGTTTCCTTTAAGTTTGAGGCCAGACTCGTATGAGCTTGTACTCACAAGGTTTCATTACACTTGTAAACATGGGTACTATCCTTTTTTTTTTTTTTTTTTAAATCAGCAGGCTTGGACTTAGTCAGGAGTGCACGGTTGTTCTCTGAGTTCCTCTGAAGAGCACAGGCTACTTCTTCCAGGCCTGAACAGGGCTTAATAGATTTGAAGACTTAACTTTTCATAGACTGATAGGTAATCAATGAGGACAGAGCACAGGCCCAGGACATGTAACAGAATTAGAATACTGAAATGTAAATTAGACAGTAGAGATAATCTGCACTGAATGAATAATCTTTGCATTGTGTGAGCGGCAGCCGCTATAGATTTTACTCCCTTTACCCACGGAGTTGTAACAGTTTATTGTCTCAAATATCACCTCTGATCACTGCAAACAAAGCTCATTGAACTGAAATATTTGAGTGCAATAGACGGATGCAGAAAAAGAATCATCTTTCTGAGTGCGGAGGCTCAAACTCCCTGATGCCTTCAGCAAACCATCCTAACAAATCATCTGGCAGCCTCAGAATTGTACCAGCCAGTCAAGTTGTCTGCTTTCTCTCCCAGGTGATGCTGGTGGGGGATTCAGGTGTGGGAAAGACCTGTCTGCTGGTTCGCTTCAAAGACGGAGCCTTTCTAGCCGGGAGCTTCATCTCCACTGTGGGCATTGACTTCAGGGTGAGCACACAGTCACACAACGGCACCATATTTCAGCTTGATATATCGAGGTGTTTGGAGGTTGTCATGCTTGAGCATCCACAGCATTATGTCTTGTCAGAAATTTGCCAAACGCAAACCTCTGATCAGGTGAATGCAGCCATTTCTAAACGCTGATCCAGCCGTTCAGGATTTGTGATCATTCTGGGTCTTGTTGTTTTTGGCAAATCAGTAAACTTTGACCCAAACTGGCAAACACTGACTTGTCTGAAAGTGAACACTATAAATTGTTGTCAGCAGGAAATGATCAAATTAAGCAACTGGCAACCTTCCTGCTCCTTTGCAATTATACCATAATAAACAAAAGGTGAAGACCTTACATATATCAATGTCATCAACGACAAGCATTAAGATCTGAACTCTGATTTAACTCCCCATATTATGCTCAGTTTCCATCATCTAGACTAATCTTTCACCCAACACAACTTCAGAAAACCTATAATTATTTCAGTGACCTTCAGACTGAGAATCATGAGGACCGATTCCCTGAAAAGGAGCAGATTTGCCCTGAAGTGTTTTCTGATTGGTCAAATTGCTGGAGTCTTGCCAACTGATGGCATAATGACTCATGAATGCAGAAATCTAACCTTTGGCTAGTCAGACACACACCTTTTCATCACAGTATCAACGTAAGAATTCGTGAAAACAACCTTAAGACTAGGGCTGCAACTAACGACTGTTCTGAAAGTCGATTAGTCATCCACTATTGAAACGATTAGTCGACTAATTGGATTACGAATGTCATAATTATTAAATGGCTCTCATTTAGCTCTCTGCTTAAATTTTGTATAAATTTGTTTAAATGATGTACTTATTATAAATCAAAGACATGATGGATGGAAAATTAATTTAAAACATCTTTTATGAATTTTACTGCCAGTAGCTGCTGTGTTGCATCAGCCACTGCCGTATTGTTTACCTGGCGCTGCCCTCTATTGCAAATGTACAAATATCAGCAGAGATAGAAAGGGAGGGTGATGCATCACTCTATTGAAAAACATGCTTGGTGACAGTAGGGGCTGAACGCTATTGTATGTGCAATTCCCAGCAGAGACAGGAAGGAAGGTGATGCCTCACACTGTTATTTTTTTAATTTTTTGCCAACAATAGTCAACAATTAAATTAATCAGCGACTATTTTTTTTGTATCGATTTTTGTCAACAACGTCAACTATTTGTTGCACCCCTACTGAACACCTATAAGTCTCTGAGCCAGAATCCGGTTTGAAACATGAAAATGGACAACACAACTAACAACTACAGTATGTGTGTGTATGTATATGTGTGTGTGTGTGTGTGTGTGTATGTATGTATATATATATATATATATATATATATATATATATATGCTTTTCTACAAATGCCAAAGTTAATATGTACATATGAGGAAAGTGTGGGAAAATCCCATCTGGGTTGGTGACCTTCAGCCAAGAAAAAAGATAAGCTGACAGTGTTGTTGTCCAAAGGCTATTGGCTCCAGTTGTTTGAGATGAAGATAAACAAAATTTATCACATTTGGTAAAAGTTCCATTGAAGTGTGTGTGTCTATATAGAGATAGACGGATAGTAGCAGCATATAAAATATAACTCATCCATGGGCATTGTACCCATGTTATCCGAATAAAAGAAAACAAAATAAAATCGCACACGCACACATACCAGTTGTTATCACATTTAATGCTGACTTGTGGCTCAGACTTTTAAACTTCTAAGTGGTGTACTGGACCCTCTTCATTAAACAGTCCTCCTTGGAGTGATATTTTTACAAACAAGTATATTTGCTTCGTTGCTGATCTGGAAAAACAGTGTCTGCACTGTGCCGTTGTCGGTCAACTTTCCCTCAAAACCAAAAAGCAAATTTCTTTGGGTTAGGGTCAGATTTTGCTGTGTAAGAAGGGCCAGCAGATCCACAAGGATGGAAAACCCATTCAATCCTGGCTGCACAGACATAAAACTCAACTTTTTATGACGAAAGAATCACTTGATGTCATGGAGAGCACATGTTTGAAAAAAAAACTCCAGAAGAAAGCATTTTCAGCAACCTCAGCATCAAGTATTTGATGCATTTAATACAACAACATTAACTATGGTTTTTCATATTTTTTCTGTGGGTGGGGGGGTTAAGGTGATGATTCATCATAACACTCGGGATAATCAGAAAATATGGAAAGGCTAATATAACCACTTGCCATCAAAAATGCAACCATTATTCAATATAATTGATTATGAAGATAATAACATTTGTTGATTTGTGAAATTTTAGTATTGACTTGTATAATTCCACATAAATGTGACAATGTCTTTTAAGTTTATTGATAAATGTTCAATTGCAACTGCAGTGCACTGGGATGTGTTGGGAGCAATAAAACGTATAATGGTAAGAACGCATCAATAACAATGAAGTGGGGAGAGAAAAACAGATAATCAGGAAGAAATGTCAAAAAAGGTAGACAACTTTCTAAAGTAGGGGAATGTATTAGAGAAAACAAGTCAGCAAAACGAGTGAAATGCAGAATCTGTGACACAGAACTGCCATTTCATGACACAATTGACAGAAATAATTGCTGACAGAAAAATAACTGACAGGTTTATTGACTACCAGAATAATCCTTAGTTGCAGTCCTGCTTTGTGTCAACCGTGTTGGCACGTTGGGTTTATAGCTGTTTTGTATGTTAAAATGCTAAACTCAGAAATAATGGCCAAAAATAGTAATAATAATTAATGGAATTGGAAAATGTCAGAATCTTTCTTTGAATTGTGACTGCAGAGAATTAATATTGCAAAAACATGGAGAAAAAAAAGAACTTGCAACATTTGAAGCCTGTTTTTCTCCCAGTACTCCACAAATGCTTCTTTAATCACCCTCTCACTACCTGTTAAATATTTCAACTTTTAAACATAAAGCTATTTCAAATTTAAAGCTTTCCTACCAAGGTTTTGTCACAAAGTATCTTAAGGCCAAAATATACTGTATCATTAGAAACATTTTTCGGTACCATGGAGAGGGCTCCATTTCTCCAGACCCAGCATTGTTCTCAAAGAGGGAACCAGCCCTTACATGTAAAAGCCTTTTAAGTCATAACACCTCCTCCTGACACTGCCTCATTAATCTGTGGGGCGAGGAGGCACCTTCAGATGGGTCAGACTGAGCAGTTTTCCCTCTGTGGGGGAGAGGAGGTCATTTCATTAACTGTTGTTCAGCTGTAATGACAGCTGAAGCATGTGGAAAAGTTCGTGTTTAAAGTTTTCCTGTGATACTGCAATAGAACTGAAATAAATTCACTGGAAAGGCAAAACTAAAGTGAGTTTATTTATTAATAAGTTATTTTATTGCTAATGGAAAAATCCAATTACTAGCCATCATACCCTAGGCTAGGGGGAAAATTATAGAAGAGTCTTACAATACCGACAGGCTAGAAGCGGTGACCCATCTGTCTTTTACAGTTGTGTTACCCGCCGAGGCAAAATCCCTGCAGAATCTGTTACAGCAGTTTGGAAAAACATTTTCTTCTGTGGCACTCTGGGACCTGTTTCTCAGATGCTGTCAACTACAGCTGAATATAAAGAAACAAGTGTCCAGAAGAAAGACCGTTTAATCTACTCATTTTAAAGCCTATAGCAGGAAGGACAGGACAGGTACAATGTTCATGCTGTCCTGCAGGATGCATTAAGACATGTATTATGTGACACTTGGAGCACATGTGATGGATGACACAGCTGAGGGAGAGAATAGATCTGAATTGGTTTCCGCAGGACTCCAATTCTGTTTTTGCTGGTGATTGGCCCGATTCTTTGTCTCTTACTAGAGCAGTTTGCATCCAAATGTGAAGAGGTGGGGATGATAATTGGTACCTCCAGGCTGGCAGTTCTCAAGTTTGGATTTCTGAAAACGGTGCTTTCTGAGTTGAGTCAGAATCAGAATCATCTTTATTGGCCAGGTTCGAACATTGTCCAACAAGGAATTTGACTCCGGTAATTTCGCTCTTTGGTGATAAAATAAAATAAACAATAAAACAAATGTGGTATTTCTATGATACAGAATAAACAGTATAAACATTTAAAGGGAAAGTTCGTTTTTTTACAACCTGGACCTTATTTCTGGCATTTTTTATGGTCGTATACTCACCCAGGCAAGTTTGGTGTCATTTGGAGTCCTTTGGAAGATATTAGGGGTTTTTCTGCGAGCCGCTTCGCCATATAACGGTAGCGCATGGGGGCACAGCGGGACACAGACAATGCAGCGTCTAAATAACACATGATTGCCGCGAACTCTTCATTTCTCTGTCCTCCGTTCAGTGAGCTCTTCAGCCGTATACTCTGGCTCAAAACGGTAAGGACGTCCATCATATTCAAAGTCGTCGTCCACAACCTCAGAATTTGACAAATATTCAGACATGTTTCAAATAACTAACAGTAAACTAACAGTAGCGAACTCTAGCTGTACACAGAGCTGTGTCTGGGATGCGCGCACATAGATGACGTCATGCAGGTCAGAGGTCTTTCCTTGTTACACACACAGCCCCGGATGTAGACAACAGGTCCTGGAAGCAGATCTAGTGATTCATAAAAGAAATGAACGAGTTTCGTGGCAATCATGTGTTATTTAGACGCTGCATCGTCTGTGTCCCGCTGTGCCCCATTCACTACCGTTATATGGAGAAGCGGCTCGCAAAAAACTCCTAATATCTTCCGAAGGACTCCAAATGACACCAAACTTGCCTGGGTGAGTATACAACCATAAAAAAATGCCAGAAATAAGGTCCAGGTTGTAAAAAACCGAACTTTCCCTTTAAGGTGCAGCAGTTTGAGGTAGAGAGAGAAAAGAAAAGAAAAAGGGACAGTTCTGAATAAAAATAAACATAACCTATTTACAATTTTACAGGGCAATTATACAAAAAAATTACAAAGGATTATACAAATTATACAAAGAAATACACAGTGAGGGTAGCAGCTGAGTGAGGCAGACATGGTTGTCAAGGAAGGTGCTAGATGATTTTTGCACGTGATTGGTTACTCTGAGACTTTTATTTGTGGGATTTCATCAGAGCAACCGCTTGGGGGAAGAAACTGTCCCTGTGTCTCGAAGTTCTGGCGCACAGAGCTCTGTAGCGCCGTCCAGACTACTGGTCTGTTGTGGTGACAACAAAAAAGCCTATTTGCTTATCAGCTGATCCTTGTTTCTACTCTTACCCATTCTCACAAACTGGATAGTGACCAAAGGAGCACCGAATCAAGTAGTCATGGCACATTTAGAACTGCCAGCTTAGGTGAGCTTGGGTATCTGTTGAGCTGAGAGGAGACCCCGAGTCAGACCCAGGACATGCTGGACAGATTATAGCTGGGAGCAGGCCTGGGAATGCCTCGACATCCTTCTGGCAAAGCTGAAGGAGGTAGCGGGTTATGAGGTCTACAACTTTTTGTTTAGCCTGCTGCCCTTGTAACACAAATCCAAAAGTAGACAAGTGGGGATGGATGGATGGATGGGTGGATAATCAAAGAATGAATTATACAGGTATTGTGTTGTGTGTTGGCATGCAACAGTATGGCTCTGAGTCAGTCTCGGTATGATTTCTTAAAAGCGATCCGTGGAGGCTTAACAAGGATGGCACTTTAGTGCAGCTGTGTAACTTTTATCTTTTCCTCCTGCCAGTGAAAGTGCCAACACAAACATTGACATCTGCTATGACGTTTTTTCTTATTGATCAGTTTCAATTTCGATTTTTAATCCTTCTTCTGAAAACAGCTTTTTCATCTCGACTATTAAAAAAAATTCTTTGATGCTTCCTTGTTTTTTCTTCCAAAGACTCCACTACACTCCTACTCTTTGTAACCTTCTCCCTTGTTACTACGACAACTACCACTCTCAAACTCTCCTGCAGCGTACATGGATTTATGTGGTTTCTGATGAGTGTATTCAGCTTTGCATGAATGTGCTTGGTACAAGCCTTGATGTATTTTATATTTACATACTTCTATATGTGAAATCCTTGCAGTGTAGACATTGTATTCACACGTTATAGAAGAAAAAATAACACTTGATTGTGTTTATTTACAGTCAATAATTTTTGCATTGAAGTATACTTGCATTCACACAGATGTGTAGACTTGTAAGGATCCCCCTTGTTAACTCTGTGTCTGAGTCGGATATCAGGCAGTCTCAAAATGCTTTTTTGGCAAGAAAGCAAATAACCGTTTGACCCATAATGTAGGACTGTTCCTTTGAAACACTATTTCCTGTTTAACATTTTGCAAAAGATAAGATTATGTCCTGATGATGTTTAATTTCTACAACCCACCAGCACATCCCCACACATTCACAGCTGCGTTACCATCTACATACTTTCAAGTCATGTGCTTTTGATGTTTACGGCACTTCGGGACACACCTAGCTCTTCTTCTTCTTCTTCTTCTTCTTATTATTATTATTATTAGGAGAGTGAGTATGTGAGCTAAACTCATAAAGAGCCACTCTCTAATAGCCTCTTGAAATGTGGTGGCTCAATCAGCGTGTTATTGAACCAGGCGTCTGCACTCACAGAGGAATCGGGTGTTTTACTCCTGAGCGTTCACTTTGTTTTGTAATAATTTTTCTAATTTGTTGTACATGCTATTTTAAAAGCCGCTGCCTGCATTTCTTCAGAAGGGAAATGCATGATGATTAAGACGAGTAAAGCTTATTTACAGAGGACTTATGACTGCACCTGTATCACATGTGAATGGCTGTTGTATTTCTTCCTTAAGATTTAATATCTACCATGTGTCATTAATATGAACGAGGTCTTGTCTGCTACATGTATACATGTTTTTAAATTAGAACCTAAAGGAAGCCCTAATGCTAATAGTCTACACTTAAATTCAGTAATCTGGCTACTGCCACCAGCTTCTGTTAAAATGATAGCAGTAAACATGTGATTCTCATAACTTCTTACATAGACGGCATCTCAAATATATGATCAATATGTGAAGACTGCAGCTTTTACAATGCTCAATGGTATTTGAACATTTTTCCTCCAAGTTAATCTGCTTGTATGCATTGCTTTTATGTTTGATAGGAGCCAGAATTGAGTTACTTTAATTACAAAACAAACTTGGATCAGCATCATCCCTCCACCATCACGCTGGAAAATTGGTTTAAAAAGTTAGTGTTTTCCTCTTTACATACGTTTGGTTTTTGCCAGATGTGATGCTGTGCACTGTGGTCTAACATCTCCAATTCATTATCATCTCCCCCAACGATATTGTGGTTTGTTCAGATGTAAGTTTGTAAGTCTAGGTTGTGTCAAGCATCCATACCGCCATGTGTTGGGCTCAAGCAGGGGAAAAGAAGACAGACATGAACAGAAATTGGTGATAATAAGCTCATACATACATACATAGTGGTGTAACTCTATTTAAAATGCTTTTTAATAACTCAGGTGTCATCAAATTAAATGTGTAACAGCTATGTAATATATAGCATGATTACACACTGATGTTTACTGTTCCTGATGTGTAGGTCACGTTGATGAATGATCAAAATAAAAACAGGGTTTATTTGCGATGTCACAAAGCTGGAAAATGACTTTCCAAGGATGAGTAATATCGTTTAAAAAAAAAAAAAAATGGTGTTGTTTATGAGATGTGTCAGCGAAGTGAAAAGAGCAACGTTAAACGCTGAGAATGTCAGCGTGCTTTTTGTTTTCTTTCAAAAGACATTAAAACAGGCTTTACAGAGAGCGTACGTACGAGGGCGGTGATCTGCTATGTTGAATCTTTACAGCAGCAATGATGCAATGAAAAGTCTGACAGTGATTTCTTGCGGTGAACTGGTACACTCATACCTGAGAACTTTGAAAAACCTGATTTTTTTTTTTCCACTTGTGAAATGAATATTCTTTGCCCCTAAAATGATGGTCTCTGTGAATGACCTCGTAATCCTTGACATACTGATGAGCAGAAACTTTGCTTCACAAAGATCAAAACAGATTTTTAATGCATTTTATATAGATATAGGAATCTTGAAATTGAAGGAGGGATCTTTCTTCTCCATGACTATAACGTTCTGATTAAGCCAAAGTTCCAGTCCTATAAAGTTGCATAAGCAGGGAATAAATGAAGCTTCTTGTCCGTCGTGACTTTGGTTGGTGAGACGGGAACGAGGCTGTCGGGGCAGAAGCCTCGGTGTCCATCACGCGTTGATGGGCGGCTCTTCCTCACTCTTCCTCAGTCAAGAACGTGCAACAGCGACCTTGAAGATGGGGAGTCGTTGTCGGCACACTCTAGGGGAGTGGGGGAAGTTTTTGGGAAAGAGTGCATCCTAACTCCTGCTAGACTTCTTATATTCTCCCCACACAAAGGTGATGCATCAGAAATCCAACTTCAAACACAGCGCTTTTTTTTTCTTTCTTTTTTGCATTGCTGATGAGATTTCTGTCTTTCCTCAGGTTGTTTCCTGCTTCTCTGGATCGGGCGTGCTTTGCATGCTTGTTTCTCTTGTGCGACTCTCTGCTTCGGTTAATCATTAAACAAACCGCTGAGCTGCTCGCTCGCATCAACACAGGTGGTTTTCTCTCTCTGTGTGTGTGTGTGTGTGTGTGTGTGTGTGTGTGTGTGTGCGCGTGCGGCCTGAAGGAGCAGCGGTTTATCAGAGCATGACGGGAGGATAATGTTTGCTACCCTCACCAGACTTTTGGAGTTGATTGCCATGTTCCCTTGTTTGTGAGTGAGCGTTTTTATAAATGTGTGTGTGTGAGAGAGAGAGACCTCATCACAAAGACAGCTGATCTTGAATCATAAATATTGAATATTTCCACATTTTTAGTTCCTGATACGTGCTGGTTCAGAAGTAGCATACGTCTCAGAATAAACTTAGTTTTTAATATGCTCGTTTAAATGAACATTGGGATTTTCAACATTATTGGTAAGCTGGTGTAGTTTCTCAGTCACCCAGATAAGCCTCAAAGGTGTTACTCAATGGCTTCCTTTTTCTTTGTTCATGAAGAAATATCACCTTCCAACCAGAAAGCATCATCAGTGCAAACTGCCTGCTGTAGAGTTTTGACTTTAGAGAAACTCTTGGAGTCATGTGACCCTTCCATCACTCCCGTAGGTCCTCGGATGGTTTTATTCGCTGCTAGCTGCATTTATCAAGATGTGAATGACTGTGAAATCACCTGAGTATGAGAGTCGAAGCTGCAATCATAAACCCTGGAGATGTAAAACCCAAGGCCACTTCTTCTATCTAAAGTTGTTTTTTTTTTTTACGTTTGACAGATGGCTTCTTTTACTCCTTTTTTGTCTTCTCTTTTTAAAATCTGTACATTGTCTTCAAAAGTGTCCTTTATTCTGATGTGCTAACAGACTGCTAAATCTTTGCCTGAGGAGCTGTTTCTCCTATATTTCAGAAATGTTTAGTTTCACAGAAGTAAAGGTCCATTAACTCCTCAGTCCTCTATCCACTGGAGAGCATCTCGGAACCGTTTAGTTTCAAAGTGTGAGTGATGCTGTGCTAGCAATCATCTGACAGTCCGAAGAAAAAATAAGATATTAATACCTTTCTTCAAATAAGACTAATATAGGACTGGTACTGGATATGATCGCAACTGGGGGAAGTATTAAGACATTGCTACATTGATACACAAAACATTGGTCCAGCAACAATAGTTTCTGAATTAGAAAAACACAAGATTGAAATTTAAGGTTCTTGGGAAACAAAAAGGCTGGAATGCTAATTGCAATGCAGAGTCGATAAGTTATTAAACCACTTTGACTAATGACACTATTAGGAAGCTGTGGGCCAGCTATTTACCTGATACACCGCTGATATTAATGGCTTCCTTCTGCTTTGATAAAAGATGCCAAGAAGACACAAAATACATCATGACAGCCAAAGTGTGAAAGTGGGCTTTTTATGAGACTTGCCAATAAAATTTGAAGGAAAAAGATAATTACTGTGATACAACAAATTAATAAGATATTTTCAGGAAATAGATGAAATAAAATATTATCTTGACAATTACAAAAAACAATAGTTACTGAATTAGAATATAAATATTTTTCTTGATTGATTTTAAAAGATTATCCATATTAAAATGATTTAAAAGTCTACTGTATTACAATGAAGCACATACTGGACTTGAAAGTGAAGCTCATAAAAATGTGGTCTGACAACAGTTATTAACTGATCACTAACATCAGGAGGGTTAAGCTTTTTCCTTTTTGTATCCGTGTAACAACGAAGTATACTGTAGGTTGTTTTGTTTTTCTGCCTTATTTTTGAAAGTTTGACTCCATTGTCTGAAGTATAAATCCAAAACTTTGACGTCTTTGCTGTATGACTTCAATCTTTTGAGATGAAAATGGAGAACCAGAGCAAAAAAAAAAAAAAATCTAACTTTTGTTTGGAGTTTTACATCGTAGCTGCTGCTGGACTTGTTTTCTGTTATTTGATGCCACTTCTAACACAAACGACAGCAACGCCGCATGACTTGGATGACAAGAAAAACAAAATACAGACATGAGAAGCAGACGGAAAAGGGTTTTAAGCACAGAAACATCCAACAAGTAAGAAAAGCATATGGATGGTAGGTGGATTTATGGTTCAAAGTAGCCAAAGTGGTCTTTTTTTTTTGGAGGTAGTCGGTGGAGATAAACTTTCAACAGGATGAGCCAGGACATTAGCAGTGCTCTCAAAATCTTTGACATTTTAACAACTTGCTTGTTAAAGGACTTGTTCAGACCGGTCTACTCAAAACATCTTAATCCAAAAGCTTTCCTTTATTTAAAATTGCACTAACTGCATTTCTTGCTGCTCCATATGAATTCGACTCCCGACTCTGAAAGCTAACTTAATGTGTGTTTATTTGTTTTAAAATATATATATATATATATATATATATATATTTTTTTTTTTTTTCATAGTGAGGAATTATGTTCATTATTATTTCTTCAGACACCTACTGACACAAACTGTCCTATTCCTGTCAATCAAATGTCTAAATCTACAGTAAAAGTCCATGTGCATGAAGTGATGGATGATGGTGGGGAAAAAACGAAGGTGTCATCAAAAATAATTTCAATATCTTAACCTGATCTAAAGGAAGCCGAAGCGCCAACGTTGCAGCTTTAGGGCCCGTACACACGTAGCCGGGTATCTGCTAAACCGAAGATATTTTCCTATGTTTGGACCTGTCATCCACATGAAAACGCAAATAAACAAAAGTTTAAAAAAACTCTGGGCAAAGTGAAGATTTTTGAAAACTCCGTTTATGTAAACGGAGACAACCGGAGTTTTGCGTTTTCGAACGTCACATTATGCGCCAAAACAACAACAAATCTGCTCTGACGTCTAACGTGCGACCCAGAACTACAGATGATCCACCATCTGTTCTCCAAACTATTTATTAAATAAATGGTCTCTGCTCTTGACCACCGTTTACTGCGTTACACCGACAATGAGCCTACACCGTAGGGTACGCAGCGACGCGCACCATACGCCGTACCTTACGGCGTATGGTGCGCATCGATTTAACGCGGCAGCTCCGTGGCGGGACACCTGGGGGGACTCGGGCTCGTTACCGAGAAGGAGACGCGGCTCCTGGGGGAGCTGCGCCGCAGAGGCCCGAAGGCCAGAAGAACAGATGATCTACAGGTTTGGAATGCTTATGAATGTGGTCGAAAACGCAGATCTTCGGTTATGTGTGGAAGGATGTAATGTGGATACAAATTATTTTATAAACGGAGGGGGGAAATATTCGGTTTTAAAAATACCCAGCTACGTGTGTACACAGTCATAATGCTTTTTGCAGTCGTCTTTTGGGTCGCACTCCTGAAACTATATCTGAGGCGAGTAATCCAACCTCCTTTCACAGCAAACGTCGTTTCTGTTAACAAAAGTTGCATTTCATTTTTGTTTGGTGTGAAGGCCGAAGGCACAAGACAAACAAAGGAGGGCTTTTTATTCAGTTCAGCTCAGTAATAGTTATAATAGTGCAGGAAAATATCGATGGAGTCAAAAGCCTTTAAGAATGCTGCTTTGGAAATGAATTGTTGCATTTTTTCTTGCTAAGAAAATGTTTTTGGGTAGCAATTTGTGCAAGAGGTTTTGAGATACAGTTTAGTTCGTCATTGGAATGTTGAGTAGTTTGACTCTCGGCTTGGTTTAACTTGGCAACAGTTTTACATGAGAAATATGTAAATGTTTGTGCTGAAGGTACTATTGTTCTGTGACGAAAGCTAAGTCTCCTGACTAATATCCGAGTGATTAAATGACTTGATTAGATTTCTGTGACTCTCAGAACCAGTTCACTCAGGAGAAAAGTTTATTTCCCAAAAACATCAAGATGACAGTAAATAAAACGTAAATATTTGTCCACAAGAAAACCATGTTTTATGTTTCTGCCTTTTAATGAAGGTGCATGTATTGAGCACATCCATTTTAGTACATGCTATCGAAGGCCCTATTGTAGGCTATCTGTAGGAATTCTTTCTTTGTTTCTTCTTTATTTTTCCGATGAAAGGGGGGCCTTTTTGCCCCCCTAAACGTGCCCCAAAAGTCACCAAATTTTGCACGCAAGCCAGGCCTGGCGAACAATTTGATATTTAATGGTTTGCATTAATGGGCGTGGCAAGATGGCTCAACAGCGCCCCCTAGAAAACTTTGTGCCTCAAGCCCCACAATACGGTTTGACGTACATGCACGAAAATTAGTACACACCTGTATCATGTTGCAACTTAAAAGTCTCTTGGCGCCATGGCCGAAACCGAACAGGAAGTCGGCCATTTTGACTTAATCGTGTAATTTTGGTGCAATTTATGCCATTCCTTTGGCAGTTAATACGGCCCGAACCGTAATTTGCACCCAGGTGTGTTATATGTCAAAAGGTGCGTCTCCATCCTGCGACGACGCGCATTACTTTTCTCAGACAAAAGTGTTACCGTGGCGACGATAGACGCCAAAAAGCGTGCCCCCCCTTCATGTGGTTGGTTCATATTTGATAGTTCCTACTTTCTGCCATAACTTTTGAATAGTTTGACATAAAGACTCGTCGGTGGTGTCATCGGACTCGGTATTGAGTACTTAAAGGTATTGTGACATCATTTTTAACATGCTTTTAACACTATTAAAAGTCTTGGCCAACATCCCTCAAATGTGTCTAAAAGAGTGTAACAAGAAAAACTTCACTCTAGTGCTCTTTTCATGGCTTTTTATTACAGTGTTTTTTTGCGCCGTGAAAAATGCTTCCTTTCCTGTCAATCATTGCTCCGCTCCTCCTCCCAACCTCCTCCTCCTCCAGCCATACGCTCACAGCGGCGTTGGAAAGCATGCACGGAAAAGCAGGAGGGCGAACCACAGCAAACAATCATAAAAATAAAGGCATGTAAATAAAGTGTCCCCTTATCTTAAGTCCAGTCAGTGGCCGCGGGTCTTCTTAGCAGTTTTCCTCCGCTGATGAGAACAGAAGAGGCTGTAAACAGCTCCGTGTTAAGCCTGATTTATGGTTCCGCGTTAAATCGACGCAGAGCATACGCCGTAGGGTCAGCGTACGGTGCGCGTCGCCGCGTAACCCTTCGCCGTAGGTTCTGCGTCGGTGTAACGCGGAACCATAAATGAGCCTTTATGGTGCACTGGAGAGGAGAGGAGGCAGGGAGCTGGGTGGAGGGGGCGGTGATTTAGCGGGCCGTTACGTAACGGCCCGCCAGCAAACCAGGTGCGCCGTTTTTGCACAGTTATGCGGAAAATCCCAGAAAGCACACAATACACTGAATGTTAAAAGTTTGTTGTTTTTTGGGTGTAATTGATGTCAAGACACCCAACAAAACACAAAAAATCAAGAAAAATTTGTTTTTCATGTCACAATCCCTTTAACCTTCATTGGCATGAATTAGCCGCGCCCCTTCTTCGGATTGGTCGCTATTTTATAATCCATATTTTCTGCCATAACTTTTGAATGGTTTGACATAGAGAGTCGTGTGTCATCCGCTAGATGTCCAGGCCTGAAGAATCTACATGCAAGTCATACAAGCGCTTCCACTGCAGCACACCTGAACGTACACAAGGGTGCTAGGGCCTGTTCATCGCTGCTTGCAGCTTTAATTTCTTTTGTAAGTGGAAGGTGAAACATGGCGGATTGATGTCCTCAGAGCCTCCTGTCAGCCTTTATGGACAGATTTACCCACGCACAAAGCGCATGAGGACTCTAATGAGTCTATTAGTTTACGTAAGAACGTGAAGGCTGTTGTAAAAACCACTACTGACTGGTTAGCTGAGGAGTTGGCCCGCTACAGGGTGTCCGATAAGAACTTCAGCCAGAGATCTCAAGTTAGTACTTTGTGCAGTTTATTCTGAAGCTGGTATATGGTATGCGGTTCTGGAATACAAACAATAAATAATGTATATTAAAGGAGCATGAGGCAAGAATAAGAAATGAGACTCATTAGCGCTACAACGACCGTCGGGGTTCCTGCAGCAAACAGCGAAGCCGGCACGGGAGCGCCGTTCAAATCAAGCTCTAAATATGACTTACAATGTTATCTTACCTGGTCAGTAGGAAATGAGCCATGTCAGCATCTGTTTTCAGTCCCAATTCAAGTTGAAGCTGCCTCCATGACTCAAACGCGTATCAATTGTTTACTCGTGCGCCGCCGAGAACGCGCATGCAACGTCATGTGACGTCACATCTGCAGGACAGCGCGGGAAATTCCGGTCACAATTGCAGCACATTTTGCAGCACACAGCCTGTTCAAGGCAACGGAGAGATACGCTAGAGGGCTCACTCTTTTTTGGTTTGGAACGCTTCATCTGTCATTATTACTAGAAAACTTAAAACGTATACAAATTTTTTTTCATAAATCCTGCCTCAATCCTGCCTCATGCTCCTTTAATTATACACCTCTGTATAATAACCAAATTAAATATCTATGTCTTAAATGAAATATAACCAGATATAAACACAGACACTTTCCTATCAGTTATATCTAGAATTACCATAGAGAAATGAACTACCAACATATCATCATCATAATTATAATAATAAAATAAACAGTGATGTAAACATTGCTCTGCTCCTTTAACAGCCAACTCAATTGAACATGACACATGACTAACTAAACTACAGTAACTACAGACTGCACATCATGAACAAAAAGTAAAGTAATAAATGCAACTCTCTCATGCAATCAATATTTACTCACGTTTGATACACACATAACATTGCAGTCCACAGAAACAGTTAACACAGGTACTGCAATTGTCGCGGTCTGCTTCTACAGCTGCCTGGCTGCATGTGTGACGGGCATGTGTCCCCATGCGCTGTTGCTGGCTCCTGATTGGCCGAGAGCGTCTGAGCATGCAGAGACTGAGTGGCACTGCGTGAGAGTGAGAAACTTGCGCAGCTCTAGCCTTTTCAGACAAACGTTAATTGAGCAGGCAATCCTGCTAGTACCCCCTAGCCTTTTCCACAGCTGTCTTTGGTGCTATGAATAGCTTGGGGTTGGAAAGTGCAAGTCCCAAAATATGGGATTGTGGTATAATGAACTATATATCACCATAATCAAATTCATGGAGAAACGGACTCCAGACAAAGCTCGTTTAGAGTTTTCCCAGATTCATTCAACCAGCCATCACTGAGCATCTTTGCTTAAATCTGCTGAGAGGAAAAGCAAATGACTGTTGTACACCAAATGGTTTAACTACGCAGTAAGAAAACAAATTAACCAGAAGTTTAAATGCGTCATCTCATAGCTGGCCACATCCTGCTGCCCTTGAAACTCTTTTGCTTCAGTTGCTCTGCTAATCTCTGTCTAGTGTTAAAATAGTCAAGTCAAATTTGTTGATATAGTACATTTAAAAACAATGATTGTTGACTATGGTGTTTTACATTCAAATAAAATTATAAAACAAACAAAAAGAAAAGCATGCAGTTAACTTGTATTAATACTCTTATGCATGACTGACATGTTAATGTGGTGGATTAATGGATCCAGGGTGCACAGGTGGAAGGACACTGGCAAATGGTAGTGACACCTCATCTTACGTACATACTGTATAAAATAAACTGGTGTGGTTTTTGAAGCCCTTTTTTTTGGGGGGGGGGGGCTCTGGATGACGCTATATCAGAAGGATCTGACGCCAGCAATCAGACGGAACATAAGAACCTAGCAGTCCGTTGGAACATGTCCACCTTACCCTGAGCTACCTTCGAGGTTACCTTCCAGTTATTCTGATCGAATCTATCCATCAAAACTCATTTCAGATGATGCTACTGAAATGACATCTGAAAGGAGCTGAAACAAGGACTCCCAGAACTCTGACGAAGCTTTTCCAGGACCCCTGTGTAGCTGTTGACTAATAATAATAACTTGGTTTTATATAGCGCCCTTCAAGGCACCCAGAGCGCTTTACAGAGATCATTATTCATTCATACACATTCTCACCAGTGGTGGTAAGCTACGTTTTGTAGCCACAGACTGACGGAAGCGTGGCTGCCATATCGCGCCAAACGGCCCCTCCGACCACCACCAAACATTCATACACATTCAAACACATTCACACGGGGCAAGGTAGGTAAGGTGTCTTGCCCAAGGACACTACGAGAGCACGGGACGGAGCGGGGTTCGAACCGCCAACCTTCAGATCATTGGACGACCTGCTCTACCACCTGAGCTACTGCCGCCCAAATGGACTAGTGGTCCAGAGCTAGCAGGTTGTTCTCCAGCTGCTAGTTGGCTAGTCTCAGCAAGCAGGGTAGCTGTTGTGAGCTGCTTCGTTTTTTGAAGAGTGGTTTTGGAAGTCTATATATTTAGGTCGTCAGGTCACCCACCTTTTCGTTTCATCTCGCTCCCACGTCTGGGGTCTACATTCTTTTCACTTAAAAAAAAAGAAAATTTAATCTTTAACCTGGCAGATACACTAACAGCAAAGATACAATGTCCAGCTTGTTCGTTTACTTGGTTGTACCTTGTCGTTTTAGCATCAGGTGACTTGCATGGACTTGTCTTTTACGCAGGAGATTATCATTTGTAACCATGACAATGTATCAAAGCAGTGACTGCTTCTACTAGACTGCTCATTTTTCTGCGATGTAGCTTCAGGATTTCTTTGGACCTAAAAGTTGACTGGACTGAGATCCTCCGTTGCGGAAAGGCAATATTTAGTCATTGTTCCAGCCATGGACCATGCTGTGACAAAATCTGTATGCAGTGACAAATGCACAGATGGGTTTTTAAACAGTTTTCATTGCAGGTCGGCTGAGGAGCTCACTTCATGCTCACAGCTGACTTCTCTGAGAATTGGTTGCTGTCCAAGTCAATCAGTTTTTCAGTTTTTCAGTGCAGGCTGCTGCACAGCCTCACTGGAGCGAGTCTGGGTTAGAGCATTTATCTGCTCCTCACACAAGGCTTTCATGGAGAATTGATTATCTTTTATTTTTTATTCAGTGAAAAGCAAATCATTATCTGTTCACAGCATGATCATATTGCTGATATTATAATAATTTTACTGGCTGGTTGCGAGCATCCATCTGCTTTTGCAGTTGCCACTATAAACTGGGTTCAGGAGAGTTATAGGCTGACACTGGCAGCAAGGTTGATGAGAGCAATAAGAGCAGCCCAGGACAGTAAAGTTTAGGGCCATATAATCCAAACAGTGGGTTGGAGGATACTGGAAATCTCTGTTGAGTTGAGGGAACAAGGAGGGCCATTTGGACCAAACAGTTCTAAGAGGTCTCAGAGGGCTTTTTATGGACTAAAGAGCTCTCTGAAGGATACGTATCTTCATGGGATTTTTCCTGTTGTTGCATTCAGATGACAGATGGAACTGCCATCGTGTGATGACCGGTTGTTGGGTGATAAGTGGAGAAAAACATCACGATTCCTCCACTATATACTGGCTCATTAAATCGTAAATCCTCACTTCCTTTTGTTGATAATTTATGTTTATATGATGACTTTTTACCAATGTTTGCAAGTGCAAGTTTTAAAATGTGGGTGTGTTTTCCATTAGAGTCTGTACACATTCCTGTTTTTTCTATTCTTTACTCACAATGGAAAGATGCCAAGAGGCTTCCCAGTATCAACCAGTATTAACTGACACCAGTCAGCACTAGGTACATGTGAGGTTTTAGTCATAGTCTGAGTGAAGCTTCTTAGGTTTAATCGTAATCAAATTATTTGTATTTTAGTCTCTTTTATGTCAAATAAATCTTAAGTAGCCTGTGAGAAACAAATGGGAGGTGGGACAATTGTCATCTCTCAGATCAAACAGGGTTATGTGGCATTCAGCTCAGCTTGCAAAACAAATATGAATGCCTCCAGGGAAGTTTCCAATGCGCTCGCTCTGTCAGAATGCAGACAATAACAATATATTTTTCACATTATCCACTTGGTTATGATTGATGTTTCTACTGGTTATGACCTACGACTGATGAGTAAGCAGTTGCCAAAGGAGCTGGCAAACTCTGTTGGCCTTTTTTTGGTTTTCTTTTTGCTTTGTGTGCATATAGAAACTGTACAAATGCTGTATGTTCCACAAAAAAGCTGTATGCCTCCACAAAAAAGCTATCTCAGCAACCATGTATGCCTTCAAATCAAACTTTATTTATAAAGAACCTTTTCATACATAAAATGCAACACAAAATGCTTTACATAAAACAAATAAACATAAAACGTATTAATGCCCTGCCCCCCTCCCCCCTCCCCACACACACACAGACAGACAGAAGCACACCACAATTCACCCAAGTTACACAAACAGACACACACGCAGACACACGGTGTAGACATGGCTGAGCACTGAGGATCCAGGTGAGGAAATGGTAACAGGGAGCCGTCCACGCCAGGAGGTCCCTTAACCTGCAGCTACAAGGGGGGCCTCCACAGAGACCATCCCGGCCAGGACGGATAGAGGAGTCCACACCACAGCGGTGAAGCCGTGGTGCAGAGCTCCACA
The DNA here is from genome assembly GCF_033807715.1 of Cololabis saira. Taxonomy (NCBI): domain Eukaryota; kingdom Metazoa; phylum Chordata; class Actinopteri; order Beloniformes; family Belonidae; genus Cololabis; species Cololabis saira. Next base: position 23,132,872 of record NC_084605.1, on the reverse strand, counting down.
ACCATCCAGGCCAGAACGACACCCAGGACGACCCCCTGCAGGCCAGAGTCACTCCCAGGATGGAGGCTCCCCATGAGGAAACACTGGAGATAAAAGCTACAAGAAAGCAGGATAAAATACACTAAAAGGGTTTAAAAAGTATAACATAACATGAAATCCTAAAAGTATGTCTAGAAAGCAAGACATTAGAAACTAAAAGAATAAGACAATAGAATGTATAAAATAGACCATAAATAACGACTCAAACATTTAGATATAACATTGAGATAAAACAATGAAAATAAAACAGGATAAACTAAAGATTAATATAAAACAGAGTAGTAAGATCCAATAAAAATAGGGGTGAGCATAAAAAATGTAAAAGAGTTAAATGAGTCAGTTAAAAGCCTGATTAAAGAGATGGGTCTTGAGCCTCTTTTTGAAAACATAAACAGTCTCTGCGGCCCTGCGGTTCTCCGGGAGGCTGTTCCACAATCGCGGGACCATAATAGCTGAAGGCCGCCTCCCCGTGTGTCATGGTTCTAACTTTTGGTATGGTTAAAAGGCCGGAGGACATCAGGGTCCGCGAGGGTCGATAGGGTAAAAGTATTGCAGACAAATAAGAAGGCCCAAGACCATTAATGTCAAGGTTTGACATTCCCCCCAGCTTTCAGTTTCTGTCTTGCCCCGCCTGTGTCCCATCTGCCCTGATTGTGTCTGCACCTGTGTCTCGTCATGTCTCGTTATCCCCTCAGTATATCTGGTCTTGTCATCCCCTTGTTCCCTGTTGGACCGTACTGTTCTTCCCTCCATGTGTTCCACGGTTTCTAGTTTTTTGATCCCTGTTTCTGTTAGTTTTATGATCCTGCCAAGCAGTGTTTTGATTTTGGTTTTTTGCCTCTTGCTTCCTTTGGATTAAAACCCTTGTTTTTTTGAGAACTCCTGCCTCCGGCCTCCCTCTCTCTCCTGCGTTTGGGTCCACACCTTACCCCCAGACGTGACAATTAAGACACTTAAAAACTAGTAAAAGAACCTTAAAATCAATCCTGAAGCGCACGGGGAGCCAATGCAGCGATTTTAAAACAGGTGTAATGTGCTCCCGCCCTCTGGTCCTCGTCAGCACGCGTGCGGCTGAATTTTGTAATAGTTGTAGGTTATACATGTTCTTTTTGGGAAGACCAGAGAGCAGGGCGTTACAATAATCTAAACGACATGAGATAAAAGCATGCATTAGCACCTCCGTACTAGCCTGAGAGAGAAATGGGCGGACTCTGGCTATGATGGTAAAAACCTATATTTGTTATGTTTTTAATATGTGGAATAAAAGTGAGCTCAGAGTCAAAAATCACGCCCAGATTTTTGACTGATTTTGAGGGTTTAAAATCCTGTAACTTTGGTAAAAGTTTCTCTCTCTGGCCTTCAGGACCGATGAGTAAAACCTCCGTTTTGCCCTGGTTGAGCTGTAGGAAGTTTGCTGCCATCCATGACTTGATGTCTAAAATACAGTTAAAAAGGGCATCAATTGGCCCAGTGTCATCAGGAGACACGGCGATGTACAGTTGCGTATCGTCAGCGTAACTATGGAAGCTGATGCCGTGTCTCCTGATGACGTCCCCAAGGGGCAGCATGTACAGATTAAAAAGAGTTGGACCTAAAATTGACCCTTGGGCAACCCCACACCTTTATCTTATACATGTAGGTTCCTGAGGAACATGTATCCATACTTACGGAGAAACTTCGATCAGTGAGGTAGACGTGAACCATTTAAGAACAGTACCAGAGAGGCCGACCAGGTTCCTCAGTCTATTTAATAAAATGTGATGGTCTACTGTATCGAAGGCGGCGGTTAGATCCAGCAGAACCAAGACTGTGATTACACCTGATGTCATTTAAAATCTTTAAAAGTGCTGTCTCTGTACTGTGGTTCATCCTAAAACCGGACTGATGAGCCTCTAAAATGTGTTTTGAGTTTAAAAATGCATTTACTTGATTAAAAACAAGTTTTTCTAAAATTTTACTTGAAAACGGTAAGTTGGATACAGGCTGGTAGTTATTTAAAACATTGGGGTCTAAACCCTCTTCACTCTTCCGAAGGGGCTTCACCACCGCCGTTTTAAAGGAGGCGGGGAAGACACCCGTCTGAAGAGAGCAGTTGACCAAATACAGCAGCTGTTCCTCAAAGAATCCATAGTGTTTTAAAAAACGGTGCGGGAATGGGGTCTAAAAGGCAGGTTGTGGGCTTTACCTGGGAGAAAACTCGACCAAGTGTCCCCGCATCAACCAAGGCAAAACTCTCCAGTGTTTCCTCAGGTAAAAGCATTGATCCAGGTGTGTTAAGAGTTAAAATCTGTTGAGATAAAAGACTGGATCTAATGTCATCAATTTTACCCCTGAAGTGGTCTGCAAAATCCTCACAGAGGGCGTCTGTTGCTGTCTTATGGGATCTGTTTGTTACAAAATCTATTGAGGAGAATAGGAATTTGGAATTGTTTTTGTTATTTAAAATTAGGTTTTTGAAATGTGAAGTTCTTGCTTTTTTAATAGAGTTATTGTAATTTTTAAGGTGTTGGCATAAAATGTCATGATGTACTGTTAATTTTGATTTCCTCCATCTTCTTTCAGCACTCCTGCAGTTTCTTTTTAGTTTTTTCATTTCCTCAGTTCTCCATGGGGGTGTAGATTTTATCTTAATTGTTTTAGTTAAAAGCGGAGCCAGAGTCCAGCGTTATTTTAAGAATGTTGTTAAAATTGTCAATGATAAAATCACAGGGTGCTGGTAAAATCTCTGCAGGAGTGTTCTGTAAAATCTGGATAAAATTTGCAGCCACTTCAGGAGTTGGTAACGTTTCCTCACCGTTCTCACCGGGGCCTCCCGCTGGTTAAAACTGGTGATTTTAAAAAACACGCAGTAGTGGTCAGACACAGCCAGGTCCACAACAGAGCTCACACCCAGGGACAGGCCGGAGGTTATGACCAGGTCCAGGGTGCGCCCTCTGCTGTGGGTCGGCTGTGTAACATGTTGCATAAAGTCTAAACAGTTTAAAAGGTTTAAAAATTCTCTGGATACTGGGTCCGAGATGTTGTCTATGTGCTGTTGTAGGAGGTGTGAATAATTGATAAAAGTTCAGAGAATTGGCTGATAAAACGGGTGGAATACTGGGGGTTCTGTAGACTGTTATGCAGAGAATTGGGGGGTTGCTAAAAACAAAAGCATGATATTCAAATGATGTGTATAGCTGTTAAAAGGAACTGCATTGGATGACATAGAGGTTCTTGTTATTGATGCAGTTCCGCCCCCTCTCTTGCTCCCCCGGTAGAAAATAGAAAGTTAAAATCTGGTGGGGAGGCCTCAGTGAGAACAACAGGTGCATCTGTGCCAAGCCATGTCTCTGTAAGGAGAATACAGTCCAGTTTCCTGTCCAAAATCAAGTCATTTATAAAGGATTTGTTTAAAAGAGAGCGCACGTTCAGCACAGCCATCTTGATGTCTGTGCTGAACGTGCGCTCATCATGGTGATTCAATGGAACGTTAAAAACATAGCTGGGTCTAAAAACATTCCTGTGCTTTATTTTTCTGCGTGAAATGACGATTTTGATGGTGTGGGTGTCCAGGGATTCTGGTTGCAGGGGTGGTGGTGGTGCTGTAAAGGTGTGTATGGTGTTGGTGCAGTATGTGGTGGGTGGGGGTGAGTGAGAGGTGGTGATTCTATGTGCCTCGGTGTTAACGGTGAGTCATGAGGTGGTGGTGCAGGACTGGACTGTCAAGTCAATGTTCACTGATAAAAGCTGTGACCCCACCTGGTTTGGGTGGAGGCCGTCTTGTTTAAAAAGGTGGGGTCTGTTTAAAAAAGCCATAAAATTGTCAACATATGGGATACCTTTCTCCAGACCGTATCCCTTCAGCCACTGGTGCAGCTGACGGAGGCGACTGGTGGTGACGTCACCGTAGCGCGGCGGGGGAAGCGGGCTGGAAATGACCAGCCTCTTCCCCGTGTCCAGCAGGCTGTCCACCATGGACCTGAAGTCCCGCTTGAGGACCTCCGACTGCCGGTTTTTGAGGTCGTTGATTCCGCATCTTCTGTAATGATGCAGTATAACTTGGTATTAGTAAAATAAATAAAAGCATAAAAGAAATTCCATTTATGCAGGTCACCGCCACCATTAACAACCAATTAAATCTACCGTAGATTTATTGAGGCCAGTTATAGTCTTCCCGGGACGGAGTGATAAAGCGATTTCTTTCCAACCACGCGGGATGAAACCAGGAGTGTGCAACAGAAGTGGGTTAGATGGAAAGTTGCTTGTTAGCCAGTGAAAGAAATCTTCTTTTCTAGGAATAAATGCGTGAGGATGTGAAGTAGTTTCCCTATTTGTCATGGCTCAATATCAAGTTTGCCACTCATGAGGTCTTCGGTAAGCCGTCATCCCTTTAACAGCTGAAATGAAGCATTACTGCAGGTGATGATCCGGGCTCAAATTTGCAGATGGTTATTTGTGAAAGAGAAGAAATAAAATCCAGATACCCAAACTTAAAGCCAGATGTCAACTTCAGCAACAAATATCCATGTATGCCAGTATTCAGGTTGAGCCCTCTTAGTAATGCAGTTTTACATGAAATAATATTGTACTAAAAGATGTTTGGTCATGAACTCTGATAGTTTTATCAGTTGCCACAGAGAGTAAAAAAGAAAATCACTCTGCTTTGCTCTCATGCAACTTCTCTATTCAATTATACAACTTAAGTGTCAAACTGAGGAGCTCAGCTGGGAAGAACAAATGACTCCTCAGCAGCGGCTGTGGAAGCGGGGAACACACTGCTCCTTCACTTTCGCCAATGCACCCCTTCTCTGCCAGCCCCGAGATCCAGACCGGCGACTTTGATGCCCCTGTCAGTTTGCATGTTTAATGCTTTAGCATAGTCGTGGAGCAAAATGTGTTGGTATAAATAAATCTGTTTGACTTTGAGAAGAGGCAGATCATCGGGTTATTGCAGTCAGATTTCTAATTAGAATTTTTCTACATTGGAGGTGCATCTAGAAAATAAATCAAATGAATAGCTTTTCCATTAAAAAAAAAAAAAACTGCGAGAGGATCATATTATCTGCCACTTGCACTCCACAGAGATGACAGAGGATCTCTCTTTATCAGGAATGTGTGTGTCATTATATGAATGAGTTAACAAACTCCCTCATATCAGACTGTGTTGGCAAAGAATTTATTTGTTTGAATTTATTGTAATTTGTCACAGTTATGCAAAAATCCCTCCAAAGCCGTCATGAATTCTGTTCTCTCCATATGGACCTCCATCTTATCAGACTTTGTCATTATGTTTCTCAACTCTGTCTCAACAGTGCTGACATTTGGTTTAACACATGATTTGCACAGCCAGTACACTTGTCTCTGAATATAAAGGCTTTTAGGAGGAAATTCAGACAGTGTTTAAAATAACATTTAGCATTAACCACCTCCTAACTCTGCTATTTTTGAGATTCTGACTCATAGATGACATAATTGAATTAAATGTTTTTTTTCTGCAACAACATGGTATTTTTGGTATCAAAATAAAGGTAATGTTTAATGTTACAGCAGAAGTATAAAATATATTTTTTTAATTTCTTGATTCAACAAAATACTCAACTGAGCGTGCACATCTGTTAAGAGTTTTTGTAGTGAACATCTAAACATCCTAGAATTCTAACATCTAACCCTTTATTTAACAAAGACTGATTAATTTATATTTATTTATTTGTCACAAATTGGGCTATGAATATGATTGCTTTTTCCTTATAATGTACCAGCTGATAAGTGCGCGGGTGGGAAATCTTGTCATTACCTACAGAGTTATCTTTTCACAGCCGGGAGGAAAAACCCCTGCTGGCCATAAAGATGAGAAATTGTTCATCAGTCACCACATAAGAACAGGAATCACAGAACGTTTCCTTTGCTTGCCGTCCGTTTGGGACGGTTGTTTCAAAGAACCTTTTGTTCTTCTGATCAGAGAGTCAGAGGGACCCACTAGACGCTTCTTTCATGATCTTTTCAAGAGTTTATTCTACCGTCTGAACTAGCGGTTTTGAGATTCAGGGAAAAAAACAAGAAAAACTTGCATTTTAAAATTCAACACAAAGATAAAAAACAGGAGCCTGAAGCTCCAATCTGCAGCTAACAATTATGCATACCCAGACTTTCAAAAGAAGATTTTAAGGTTGCTATTAATTTTGTAGTAACAAATACAGAGTAGAGCTGAAATGGATTTCTCTCTCCTGCCCTTTTTATGTCAAAGATTAAATCAAATTTACACCTTATGATTAAAGCAGTGAAAGGGCAAGATGAGACCCTCATGATCATTTAATGTGCCTTCAAGGGGTCTCTGTGGAAATAATGCAGTCTTCTTTCTGCCTGCATGTCCATGCTGCAGTGAATCAGCCTTCATCGCATGGCACGATGTTCGCCAATTAAAGCTGCACACAGGTTCTACTGAGGATTTGTGATATTTATACCAGTGTGGTCATATTTCTCTTTTAAAATGTGACTGACTCAGAAGTTGCTACTGGTTTTAATTTGTTTTTCTTCATTTCCACCACAAGTGAATACATTTAACACATTGTTAATAATGGAAAGCCCCACACTTTGTTTTTATTATAGAAACAGTTGGCTATACATTTGACTTTATAACTCTGGCCATGTGAACTGCAGATTATATTCAGTCCCACTGAATCTTGTCTGAAGCTGTGTAGTTTTAGCGATATACGGTCATCAACAATTAAGTGGGTCAAAACATTTAGGCCACGTATTTACAAAAACGAATATATCCTCCAATATGTTTTGAAAAATACCATCATTTACATCAGATTGTTTTCAAAATGTCTTCATTTACATGAACCCGCATAAATACGGGTGCTATGAGCATGCCAAACCTACAGGCGGCAGTGTAACGAGAAGCATAAAGTCATGCTAGCCAATCGGAATCCTGGAAAAAAACATCAACAAATGACACGAGTAACACAGTGACCAAAAAAATTGTAAACACAGGTCGCACACATGGCGCTGGTGACATTTCTGTCGCATAATGTGACGTTCTGAAGCCTAAATGTCCGATTCCCTCTGTTTACAGGCCAACGTGAAGATGGGGTTTTTGCAAATCTCCACTTTGGCCGGAGTTTTCAGAAATGATCGTTTTTGGTAACTTTGAGCTTCGTTTTCGTGTAAACGAATGGCCAAAACGCATGAAAACACCACAGTTTTTTGTTACGTGTAAACGGGGCCTTAATCAGAAGTTTTCTGAAGACAAGAATTGTCATTGTTCAAAATTCTTTTATGTATGTTTTTGATATACTTCAAACGTTGACTACTGTATATTATCTTTTTTTTTTTTTACTACATTGTGTGAATTTAAAACATATTTTTGCTTCTATAAATTCCCTTCTATTCAATTCCATATTAAAATGTGCAACTTTGCATCAGAAATAAACATTGAAATAATGATCCAAAAAAATACCACTTCAGATTAATGAAAATAAGACAATACATGTATCTATATTATGGGGCAAAGCCTTTTGTTTGCTAGTCTGCTTAGCCAATGGCCAGCCATCGTCATTTCATCAATCATCGTCATGCTATGAAGCTTCATCAGCAGTCTTTACTCACTGGACACCCGGTGTCGTCTAAATGCAGCAGTGGTCTGATTTCACCACCAGAGTGGTATAAGAAACGTAATATCCTGCTGTAAAAGTTAAGGCCGAAATATGGTTCTGCGTCAAAACTGCGCCGTGCCTACGGCGTGTGGTTTTCGTCCACGCAGACCACACGCCGTCACCTGCGCCGTCACTGACGTGCACCTCCCGAAAATTGTAACTACGCGTCGAGCGACACAGACCACACGCAGACGGAGAGGGCTGTGATTGGTTCGCTTGGAAGCAACGCAATTCCGGTTTCCGGTTTGAAGCAGTCGTGAACTTTCAGGGCTCTTTTCTTCGTTTATGTGTGATTTTTTTTATTTTGTTTTTTTGCACAATAGTTGTCCTTATCTCTTTGATTTACTGTGACGGGAAAAAGTCGGATAAACCATTCAGTAAAAGATCGCTAACTAGCGGTCGCGGGGGGTACTGCACCGCGACCAAATGGAGTGACGGAGAAGTCCGAAGGGTTTAATACGCCGTCACGGCTGCGTCGTGTGCTCTGCGTTGGTTTGACGCAGAACCTTAATTCAGCCTTTAGCCAGCAGCTCCAGACAGCAGCAACATTGATTGACATAACGTGGGCCAATCAATGCATCTCTATTTTATACACCATGATTGTGCCTTAAACTAAATCAAACCAAAATGAAAATCTTTAATGTATTGTAATGTGTAAGCTAGAATATTTTTTTTAAGAAGACATGTCTTGTTCAGCAAAAGATACTTTTTCACTAATAAGTAGCAACAATCATTATTTATTATACAGACATGTACTTATCTGATTCACTTGATGCATTATAAAGTAACAACCTTCTTTTTAGTTTGGTTTAAGCTACAATAAATATATTGACTGTTCCACGAAAAAAGGATACAAATATTCATGGATAAGCTAAACTTTCCAGAATGTGAAGAGATCAGTGTCGACACAAATGTCCACGCTGTTTTAGCAATCTCCGGCCCACACCTTCTCATAATACAAATGTTTACCTCAAGAAGAAGTGGTGAGTCAATACATCCTGTTGCTGAAGTATTGCTGCCCAGAAATTTTTTTTTTTTTTAAAGAATGTTTTAGTAGATGCTGGCAGAGCAGGAATGTCGTGGAAGCTGACTGGCAACGGCATGAGTTTTAACTTGAGCTTCTCTTGGTAAACAAGACTCTGGATTAAAAGATGAATTGCTTCATATGTTCATTTCGGCATTTTTCCTACTTTTTTTACGTGTTCATGAAAGGTGCTACTACTTTTCATGAAGTTTAATTTGTCTTAAACCTGTGTTTGACTGACAGAATTTTGGCTAAGAAGACAGTAAGTGGAAGTGAACATGAGTCTGTTTTTCTTTCTGCTAAAATAATAACATTTCAATTACACCTTTTTTAGTTTTGCTTTTTCAATTTATGTCAAAAAATCAGGTTGAACTAGTTGTTACGCCATATTTGACAATTTCCCATGTCTTCATTATACATTTTGTGTAATTAAATTTTGAGCCCATGCTTAAAGAACAATTAAGTTTTATTTCCAATAGGTTAGGGCTCATATGTCCAGATATAATGTGGTTCAGTGATATAATCCTAAAATAATAGAATCAGGTAGCAGGAAATGGCTTTTCATGCAGTGTTTTGAAGAGCAGTTGACATTGATTAAAAGGAGGAATATATAATAGACGGATGATGAGGAAATGAGACCTTTCAACATTGTTGCTTTTTCATCTTCGTCTTATAAAAAACGTTTTTTTTTGTGCAATTATATGATTATTATACCATCATTTTATCCTGAGTCTCGTTACATAACATGATGAAACCATCATTTCACAGCCTTTACAAAGATTCTTGTTTTGTCAGGAAGGAAAAAAAGTTTTATTATTTTAAATCATGCTTTATATTTATGTTTTAATCTTTAGTCTTTGTAAAGCAACTTTGAATCACCTTGTTGTTGAATTGTGCTATAGAAATAATAATACATCTTTATTACGGACTCAGAAGGTCCACACACATCCAACATACACAAACACACAACCATTACATACTTAAAAAAAACCCAAACATTTCATTACTGTACAGAAAAAATGTGCAAGCTATCATGCCAGTGCTTTCGAAGCCTGGATGTGAACCGATAGCCCATCATTGGGCTGGTTAAAGGGAAAGTTTTGTTTTTTACAACCTGGACCTCATTTCTGGCATTTTTTATGGTCGTATACTCACCCAGAAAAGTTTGGTGTCATTTGGAGTCCTTCGGAAGATATTAGGAGTTTTGTGCGAGCCGCTTATCCATATAATGGTAGCGAATGGGGGCACAGCGGGACACAGACGATGTAGCGTCTAAATAACAAATTATTGCCGCGAAACTCGTTCATTTCTTTTATGAATCACTAGATCTGCTTCTGGGCATCTTCCAGGACCTGTTGTCTACATCCGGGGCTGTGTGTGTAACAAATAAATCAGTTTGTAAACAAGACCTCTGACCTGCATGACGTCATCTCTGTGCGCGCATGTTTCAAATAACTAACGGTAAACTAACAGTAGCGAATGTCACTACCTGATGTGAGTCCGCTACCCGATTTGAGTCACGCATGCGCAGTCGCGTCCAACATGTGCATTTCAGTGGAGAAGTAGTGTTGTCATTACCCGATTATTGATTAAAATGAGCGACTTTAATGTTTCCATCATCTCCATGCCTACATGGAATCCGGAAGTTTCATCCCAGTTTGGGAAAAGCTGACAAATGGAAGATTACTCGTTCTATGAGTAATTACATCTTGAAAGGTAATTTGGCTATCATGCTTAGCTATGCTTGCTAAAAATAATATAAATATTTTTTGCCAAAAATAATATAAAGATTTTTTGCATCAATACCCTTATATAGCATAACCTTCCCTGTTGTTGGACGCAACTGCGCATGCGTGACTCAAATCGGGTAGCGACTCACATCAGGTAGTGACAGCGAACTCCAGCTGTACACAGAGCTGTATCTGGGATGCGCGTACAGAGATGACGTCATGCAGGTCAGAGGTCTTGTGAGGTACTGACAATGTAAAATATTTTATATCATCAGAGAAAGCTGTCCTCTCCAGAGCTTATGTGTACATAAAAAAAGCTTACATTACTTTTACCAAATTTTGTTCCAACACTGATTTGTTAATAATGCTACAATAACCTGTGACTCCAAAAGCCAACATAAGAAAACATGCAAACGGTGCAAACATATTTAAAATAGGTACAGTAAGCCTCTTAGGACATAATATTTATTTGAAAAAACTGTGCAAAACCTTAAACAAGTTACAGTGTTGGTTACTCTCGTATTCTTACCACCGAGACTTTGCTAACTTACTTGAATGAAAAGAGTAACATCCCTCCTAATCAGCAAATGTTAAAAAAAAAAAAACAGTCTTTTTCTCTTAACTGTGCACAGTTGAACATTAGGTCACATTTTCTCTTTGTACCACAATAACCAAAAATGTGAGCTATTAACCGATATCTTTTCCTTGCTTCGGGGAGATAGTTGCAATTTGCCATGACAACATACTGTTTTGAAAAATAATGCTTTCTTCCAGTAGTATGTAACTTTTGTCATTATATGTGCTTTGTTTGCTAAGATGAGCGCTGCCTCTTGCAGCACAGCCCTGGATACCAATTGGTCCAGGCTGGCCAAAAGGGGCTGCCACACCACTATCCCCCTGTGCATGGCCTGCAGGAACTTCTGTATTGTCAGCACTGGACACACCTAAAGCAATACAGGGATTGTATCAGTTTTTATACTGTATATGTCAAATTGCCACATTTAGCTTTTAAACACCAGTATTATTAAAATGGGGATTTACCCTTAATGCCAGTGTAAGCCACTGTAGTATATGTGAAATATTTTGATCCAAATAAAAGCATGTAATGCTTACAAAAAGGTAAAGCATACATACCCTGATTTGTATGAAATGAGGGGCCTTCATCACATGAATCCTCTTCTGACTCTACAATAACACATAGGTTTCATTAGAATGATAATCACATTTAAGTACATTATACATCATATGAAAAATGAATAGTTAAGACATACCCATAGGTACTGGTGGGGCAATAGGGGCTGCCCAACCACTATCCCCCTCCCCCTGTGCAGGGCCTGTAGTCCCCTCCTCATCACTGGACACACCTGAAGCAATGCAGGGATTACTTCAGTTTATTTATATGTCAAATTGTCACATTTAGGCTGTTCACACCAGTATTTTTAACAAATGTACATACCTATGTGTACAGCTGAAGCTGAAGGTTTCTGCTGTACATCTTTCATTAGCTGGCTCTCATCCTCTGACTGACTGGTGCTCTGGATTTGCTATTTTTGATTTCTTTTTTTGGAAGAAATGCTGAATGTTCTTCTGATGCAATGTTCTTTTCATACTGTAACAGTTAATAATCCAATAATGCACGTCACTCTATGTATTGTACAATAGATAATTATGCATATATGAATGTAAACAAAATGTAACTGATGTTACTAACATAACAATGCTAACCTAACAATGTTATGCAGTAAGTTACAGATTTACAAAGATAACTTAGCTTTAGAATCAATGACAGTCAAAACAGTGTTTGCTAATGAGATGAGATGATCACAGACTTGTGCCAATTACACTGGGGAAATTGTATCTTATTACTGTTAGAGCTTTTAAGCACAGGCACAGTAATTGTAGTAAATGTAGACTACTCACATCTTTCATGAACGACAACCACTGATGTATGGACGTAACGCTGGGATGCTCCAGCTCCAGATGTGTTTTTCCCTTCTGTTTGTTTGCCCGCTTCGGAGGCTTCTTCCTCTTCTTTCCATCCCGTTTTTCTTTTTTTTTTGCAGGCTAGATACTACTTTAGTGCATTACTGCCACTAAGGTGGAAGGTGGAACTGCAGCTCAAAATAAGAGTGCAGCTTACGTTCAGCGTCATGTCCCGCCTCTGACTGGGCATATAGCCAATCATATTTTCAGAAATTGGGGTGGCACCAGGGGTGGCCAATCAGATTTTAGGGGTGGCCCGTGCCACCCCAGGCCACTCCCTGAACACCCCAGTGCCTCAGACTCATAGGATTCATAAGGTGTATTTAAAATGCTAATCCTTTTACCATTAAGATATTTAGGTAAGGTATTTAACTTGTCTAAATCCTGTTTGGCAAGCCAGGTCTCTTGGAGACACAGAATATCACACTCATTCAGCAATGTATCAACAACATAACGTCTTGATATATCTGCAGCAGTACGTCCCACACGTAAACCGCGCACATTGTATGATATAACCCGCATATTGTTCTTCATTACGGATATTGTTCACACGCACCAGCCACATCAGCAGTAGCTCGTTAGCTAGCAGTCAGCTGATAGGGACTCCCCATCACAATCCACAGGCTGTCGCGCAGGTAACTGGAAGCGTGGATTACCCTCCAGTCCAACCGCCCCCCCACCAGCGCCTCTAGGCTGGCGTGGCTCAAAATAACGCCGAACAAACGAGCCAGCAGGCCACAGATGCGGATCATACATCTCCGCTACATTGTTACATTCAGCAGTGACACAGAAAGAGCTGAATCTATTTCGTGTAATTTCCATTTTACGTCAGTTCACCTCCCGGCCCAGTTTATCTTTCAGATAGTCAGCGAGTGTGTTGACATCCAGATTAGGGTCAAACTTTGAGGCAAAAACACTCACCATTTTGGTTGTGATAATTTTTATGTTTCCAGCCGTGCCCGTACCAATTATTCCAGACTTCTTTCGCTCCGATCTCGCTGGCGTTTTAGCTAGCTGAGGTCTGTGCTGAACAGCAGAGTTTCTCGGCTTATTACGACCCGCTTTCTTCACTACCGTGCTCCAGGCAGGGGATTGTGTTTGATTCAATGTCTGAGCCGCCACAGTTGGTGTTGGGAGTCTTGGGACTGTGGTCTCCCTCTGGACAGTCGCATCAGAAATCCTTTCAGCAGTCACGGGGTCCATCGTTGAGGGGAGCGAGTTTTTTCCTTGCAGTAGATCTCACTTGTTCTCACTTGATCTCAATTGTTCCATTCTGCCCAACAGCGTTGATATGTCTATATGGTTGAACGAGACGGGTGGCAATTCATCCAAAAAGTGGGACACAAATCTCGGAATGTCCTCCCCACACTCGTTTAGCACTTTCATACATAATTTAACATTATTACTATCCTTCTGTTGACCTTTGAAGGTAGTACAGCGCTAAGATGTGTCTGGGCAGACCTCAAACAAAGCCTTCTTAGAGGCTTTAATCCGCTCGGAAGTGAAAGTACTTGTCACCAGCAGAACAATCTCGTCGTGGCTTAAAGTTCTAATTTTAACCACAAGAAAGTTCAATAGTTCATCTTCCACAATCACTTTTCCGTCATTAGTTTTGTAAATCTCCAGTTTAATTCGAGAAAACGCTGAAGCAGCTGAAGCAGCATCACGCCCTGAAAGCAGGCCCGCCATCATCAGCCAGTCAAATAAAGTTGCCTTGCCTAATAATGATAATAACAATATTATTATTATTAGGGCCCGAGCACTGACAGTGCTATTGTATCTGTAGGAATTCTTTCTTTTTTCTTCTTTATTTTTCCGACGAAAGGAGGGCCTTTTTGCCCCCCTAAACGTACCCCAAAAGTCACCAAATTTTGCATGCAAGCCAGGCCTGGTGAAAAATTGGATATTTAATGGTTTGTATTAATGGGCGTGGCCTAATGGCTCAACAGCGCCCCCTAGAAAACTTTGTGCCTCAAGCCCCACAATACAGTTTGACGTACATGCACAAAAATTGGTATCAAGTCGCAACTTAAAGAAAAGTCTCTTGGCGCCATGGCCGAAACCGAACAAGAAGTCGGCCATTTGAATTAATCCTGTAATTTTGCCGCAATTTATGCCATTTCTTCGGCCGCTGCTTCGCCCGAACCGTAACGTGCACCCAGGTGTGTTATACATCAAAATGTGCGTCTCGATCCTGCGACGATGCGCATTACTTTTCTCAGTCAAAAACGTTACCATGGCGACGATAGACGCCAAAAAGCGCGCCCCCCCTTCATCTGATTGGTCCATATTTGATAGTTCCTACTTTCTGCCATAACTTTTAAATGGTTTGATATAGAGAGTCGTGGGTGGTGTCATCGGACTCGGTTTTGAGTCCTTGAATATAATTGGTGCAAATTAGCCCCACCCCTTCTTCTGATTGGTCGATATTTGATAGTCACTATTCTCTGCCATAACTTTTGAACGGGTTGTGATAAAGACATGTGGGTGGTGTCATCGGATTCGGTATTGAGGGGGGGGGGCTAGAAGAGGAAGAGGAAGAAGGAAGACGTGCAGAAGAGAAATGGCGAGACAACAGAGAGACGACACCGGCAGCTTCTTTTTTTTTCTTTCTTTTTTTTGGTCCAAACCATGTGTTTTCGCTGAAACCACCCTATTTTCTACTGCTGATATCTAAAGAACAGAAAATTATAAAAAAAAACTTTTTTTCCCTGATGTTCACGAGAGTCTAAAGTTTCTTGGCGTAGTTTCAATGTTTATGTACTCCTAAAACTCAATATTCTGTGGGTTTTTGAAATCAGCCAAAATGCCCAAAACCTCTGGCAGCATGGAGCTCTCTGCTCTGAAAATGGCTGGCGGTCAATGAGTTAATTGGTGCAAATTAGCCCCGCCCCTTCTTCTGATTGGTCGATATGTGATAGTTCCTACTTTCTGCAATAACTTTTGAATGGTTTGATATAAAGACTCGTGGGTGGTGTCATCAGACTCAGTCTTGACTCCTTCACCTTAATTGATGCAAATTAGCCCCGACCCTTCATCTGATTGGTCGATATTTGATAGTTCCTACTTTCTGCCATAACTTTTGAATGGTTTGATATAGAGAGTCATGGGTGGTATCATCTGCTTAATGTCCAGGCCTGAAGAATCTACATGCAAGTCATACAAGCGCTTCCACTGCAGCACGCCTGAACGCGCACAAGGGTGCGAGTGCCCGTTCATCGCTGCTTGCAGCTTTAATTATTATTATTATTATTATTGACAAAATTGCTGCAGAAACCAGGTAAAGAATGGCTGCAAACCTTTTTCAAACATTCTCTGAGAGGCAAGAATAGCATAGAAATATGCAGATATGGGTGAGTGAAACACAAAGGACACAGGGAAAAACAAAAACAAACCTCATAAAAAGGTATTTAATCTGAACAGCGAGAACAAGAGCTGAAAGACTTGTCAAGCACATCAACATTTTGCTGAAAATAGTTTGCTCTGTGTTGCAGCTATTTTAAGTCTAATAAAAACCCAGAACTGTCTCGAGCCCCTGCAAACTCACCGCTTTCCATTCCCTGTGGCTATAGCAACATCCTGTGTGCCCTTCAATTTGAGTCGCACAACAGTCAATCACAATATTTAAGAGACTGGCGGGTGGTTTGAATGACATTGATTACTTTGGTATAAAGGCATGCATCCAGGGTTGAGATGTATATCAAGCAGCAAGTTGACTGTCACTTGGAGCCAAATATACATTTTGCCTGCATATATTGGAATTGATATGTTGGAAACCGGTAAACATGAAAAAGGTGGTGCATATCTGACTATATTATCAAACTTAGATGATGTCCAAAGGAGCAGGTCTTGTGTGCTTTTCCTTTTTTGCAATGTTAGAAAGTCTGTTTTTTTGTGTGGTTCTTTTCCGAGCAGCACAACTAAGATTTATGCTTGTTAGGGCTTTTATGCACCATTTGCACAGGATTAAAATTATCTGGGGACCTGCGATAATTTGTAATCTGTCAACATCCCATCTGAATGCATCATAACTGTGATTTGTGAAGTGAAAATTCCCCTGAAAATTACCTACCCCATCTCGGCAAACACTGAGGTCATGAGATCATTTTAGTCCCGTTCCAATGCACGTCAGTAATTGGGTGACGTGCAGACTGGAAAAAAATTGCTCTCGTCACCTTTTCTGCCTTTTTCCTGTCGTAATTTTGGCAATTGCAGTACATTGTGTGATACTATATTACAACTTCAGCCTATATCCACCCCATATAGTGTAATGATCGGATATTTCTAGCTGATAAACATACAGAAATGAATCAACATTAAGATTCACATGCAGACTTTTGAAACAAAAATTCCAGATCTGCAGAAAAAGAACAATGAGATGACACGTGTGGTTGTGTCACGTGGCGAGAAACTATCTTCCACCAAACTCAAAGCCTCTATGACACCCCAAAACATTTAAGGCTTCAGTGAAAAGCTCCAGGCCCAGTTATTTTTACCATTAAGTTAACTGTTACCATAGAAACTTAAAACTTCAACCAAGCGCCAAACATCTAACTTTTGGATTGGAGAGATTTGTTGCAGTTCCTCAAATGACCGATTGACCTGCTTTTGGAGCTGGCATTTATCTTCTCTGAATCCCATTTCAAAATATCAAAAATCAGCAAATAATACGTGAAATAACCATCTTTACTGTGTGGTTCAAAAAACAGTTTTGGTCTCTAATGATAACTTTGGGGGGGGGGGGATAACTTTGAGGTGAGTTCTTCTGGGCCGTAACAGGAAAGTTTATATAAAGCATTACATTTTTCTCTAATATTATAGATTGACAGCCAGTTGAGCCAATGGCTATCACTTCTTCATCCATAGTCGTCATTTACATGCCTGTGAAGACTGGGACAGAAGTCCATAGTTACTTTGGCTGGTTTTTGCTGATATTAGGGATGGGAGACCATCAAAGCTAGACAAAGTTGTCTAAAAGTAAGCAAAGATTCCTTCGCCGGAAATTAGAACTGATATTCCCTAGACGAAAAAGTAATTTCTGCTGCTTTAAAAACACCACAATGCTTGGACCACAAGACTTGTAGAATAACGTTAATATTAAACAATTACTAGCAGAATGTTGAAGGATTATTGGTGTCTAGTTTCTCTGATTATTTGGTCTTTCTTTAAGTTGGCATTTATCTAAAACTCTTATTACATTCTTACTTCCTGTAATGGAGTCGTTCTTTGTTGGTTTTCTTTTCCAGACCATCTGATCAGGCAGTGAAACCAGTCAAAATGTAACTGATGATATTTCTACAGCCACTTTCCTGACAATGCTGAGCATTTATTGGCAGAACTATGAATGGAATAAATAAAGAGTCATTTAAGGGTGTATTTGGCAACCAGTAGACACATTTTAAAGGCCGTGTGGAGGATTGGGTTGCATGCACATACAATACATGCAGATGGTATACAACAGGTATTGATAATTAAATATACTTAAATAATTGAACACCAGCTAGTGTGAGCATCTCCATAATACGTTGAGCTAGGGCTGCACGATTCTGGACAAAATGAGAATCACGATTTTTTTGCTTAGAATTGAGATCACGATTCTCTCACGATTTTGTTCCAATATAAAATTTATTGCACTTATTACTTTAACTTTGCAACAGCTGAACAAAAATATAATAACAATAAACATATCTTGTCTTCTTTACACAAACCTTTGAATAATTTAAACAATAATAACAATTTTGAACAATATTTGTTCCTCCCTGAGTTGAACACCCTTTCAGAAAGGGGACTTGTAACAGATCCTGTAGTTCTGAGGCAACAAATTATTCCTCTGGCTGGGATGAACCCCCCATTGCCTTTTGCTGCTATTAAGAAGCTGCCGATACAAAAGGTAAACGTTACAAAAAATATGATGGTGCCTGATAAAAGACTGGCATCAACTTTGTAACAGCTGACATTGAACATAAAAACAATAAACATCTCTCTTGTCTTTAAATAATTTAAACAATAATAACAATTGAACAATATTTGTTCCTCCCTGAGTTGAACACCCTTTCAGAAAGGGGACTTGTAACAGATCCTGTAGTTCTGAGGCAACAAATTATTCCTCTGGCTGCTTTTTGCTGTAACAGCTGACATTGAACATAAAAACAATAAACATCTCTCTAGTCTTTAAATAATTTTAACAATAACAATTTTAACAATATTTATGTGCAATATGTGTCAGGTGATGAGAAAGGTAGATGTTTCTCCAAATGTAATCCACAATCATTAACAAAATATAACAAACATGACAACATGATAGTTGACCATGACAGGACTACAACAACCTAGAACATAGGCCTAGTCCTTTTTTTATGCAGCCCTACGTTGAGCTCTGTGTTAACTCAGTGCCAACAAGGAAATAAAGGATTGGAAAGGACTGAAGCAACTTTGTAATGATAAGCTGGACCTGTTTTTTTTTTTGAGAGTGTGAGAAACTGATGGTCATTGAGAAAATGATTTAAGCTCTTAACTGTTGTCATGAGACGTATTTGGTCTTTCACACACAATTCTGTATTGTTTTTATTATTTTATTATTATATATATATAAAAATATATACTGTATATTGTTGTTTTTATTTTATTTCCTGATATGGGAAACCTTAAAATTGGAAGCAGTGCTCCCTCTTTCACATGAGTGTATGTGTCATCTGCTGATGGAGCCATGAATGCAGAGCTTTGCACGTAGGTAAGGATAATGGTGCAATATTGAAACTATAATGTTTGTATACAAGAAAGCAAAAGCACATGCACACTCATGCTGTCTTCAATGCTGTATTTACTTTCCTTTTCCTCCCTTTTTCTTTCAATCCTTTCCAAGTGCCACCTTTTGAAAGTGCAGTGGCAAATGTCAGCGCTGCTCTATAATCCTGACAATGAAAGTCTGCGTCCTGAGAAAATAAAGTACGAACTGAAGTGTGCGTAACACAGATACCATGATGAGAAATTAATTTCCTCTCAGCGTCTGATCAGCAGACAAAAAAATACTCATCCTCCCACACACGCAAGCCAAAGAAGAGTGCATTTAGAAAACAGGCGCTGTTAGCTTCTTCATCTTCGTCAGACCTCAGAGATACACGGTGACTATTCATCAAGTTGTCAGTCTCATCTCTTTACTCAACAATATCCCTATAAAATTGAAAACAGCTTTCCATAGTCCTAAAATAATACATAACAGCTTATATACTGTGTTGCCCAGTAGGTGTTATTGGAAGAACATGCCCGAGTAGGATTTCTAGCCCATTGTTTGGTTAATGCTGTTGTCAGGGTAGCAATGAAATAGTTCAGAAGGGCAAATAATTGCTGTGCTATATAAAGCAGGATTTTCTGCAGACTCTCTTTTAGTGCTTAGAGAAGGTAATTAACTTATAAAGTTGTAGAGGAAGTGTTCACATACCGATACAACACTGTACAAATACAAGTGCCTGCTGACCTCCTGACCTGCAGTCCCCCTCCGACCCCCTCAGCGTCTGCTCTCTGCATCTACATCTGCTTATATAGTCATCCCTGCAGTGCTCCAGTTAGCCATTGTGTCTGTGTCACTCCTTTCTCTGATCCTCATTTTCTGTCTATTCTCTCTTTTCCTGCTCTGCCCAGCTGGCAGCTAAATAATTCTTGATTTTTACCACAGTGCCTTTATTATCTTCTTTCTATCAGTCAGTAGGGTACTTTGAACAACTTTTTAGAGTTTTGTGAGAATAAAAGGGAAGTTATACCAGTGGAAGAAGTAAAAATATCAGTTTCTTTAAATGACATCTGATCCAAGAATATGTAACATCTTTGTTAAGACTGTTGTGCAACAACAGTTTGTTTAAATTTGGGGGAAATTTTGGATCGGGTGGTAATTTTAATGAATGGATACTTTGTGAGAAATTTTAAGAAATTACTTCTTATGCGCCACTACTTGGAATGAAAGTCATCTTTTAGACCTGGCATTATCGTGCATCCCGAAAAAACCTAATCACCTGACAGTAAAATGATTACACGAGGGAATGAATTGGACCTTTCTGCTTTTTATGCAAATAACATGCACGTTATCTCTGCTGCAAACGCCAAATACATAATTTTTAAGCACCAGAGGCAGCAGATAATAAGGTATAAGTGGCAGAAAAAAACAAATAACAAGAACAAAAAATCCACCACCAACTTCTTTTTTTCTTTTCCAAGTAAAGGGTAAGTTCGATACAAAGCAGTGTGTACAAAATACACCACAGATTAGAAAACGAAACAATGAGAGAGTTTTATTGCTGATATTTGCACGCAAAATCACACCTTGCTTCATGATCATATTTCCATATTCTAATGCCAGGTTAGAATGCGGTCATGGCTGTCTGAAATTCAGCAATCCGGTACTGCTAATAAACAATATCACAAATAAAAACGGGAACCTCCTCCACCAAAATGTGTAGTGACATTATTGTTTACACGGCTTGTTGTGGCGTCCACAAGTTGCCATAAATGTCTTACAGACAGTTTTAAGGCTTAATAACTTATATTGGTGTATGTTTTCACTAAACAAATGAATGTGCCAAGCGGCAACCGGCACATTAAACTGCTTGTGTCAAACAGCGTTAAGTGTACATTTTAAATAATACACCTTATATGTTTGTATAAATACAGAGGCTGGATAATCTGCCTCTGATCTGGATATATGATGTTGCAGATTTGAACTGCTCACTAAATGCGACTTTTTCAGTCCTAGGTCACTACAAACGAAGTGATATGGTGGTTGGAGTTTTTGGCATTGTTGTGACATCAAGCACCCAAGCCGACACACACGAACAGAAATGGTTGTTTTGTAGTTTTTTCTTCTTCCATATTATGTTCCCTTTAAATGCTTTCCTGAGAAGTATTACGTGTCTGTAGACTGTTGTCATGGATGTTTTCCAGCTGTCAGCAATCAATGAACCTGAGGCGGGTTATGATGCTTTTTCTGGTTGTTTCCATTGGAAGCGTTTGTAAAAATAAAAGTCAGGGGAATGTTGGAGCTTTATCTTGAGATGGAAACAGGAGACAAGCAATCCAGGCTGATCTTTCAGTGGGAAAGTCAATCTGACTTTGGTTGGCTGCCCATGAATCTAAATCTTTGCTGAGATTTTTTTGACAAAAAGAAAAAGAGGAAAAGCCAAGGCGCTCTCGGGAGCCTGCAGCTTCTCAAACCTTAAGCCAGACTTCTGAGAGAGACAGAGATCATATTACACACAGCTGTTCTTGTCTGCTGGGAATGACATAGGAAATACTTTAATATGGCAGGAGAAGGATGAAGAAACCGTGGCAAGGGCAAAATCCTGTGTCGGCAGTTTGATGCACGAAAAAGAACATAAGGTAAAACATTTGAAGACATGATTGACGGGTGGGGCAGAACGGAAATCAGATGTCAGCCCAGAGCAGAGGATAATGGAACAAGACTGTCAGAGGTGGGCGGCAGAAGGACAAGCTCGTTCACTCCTGAGCACCGTTAAAGGGAAGCCTGTTAGATTTGGTCTCAACTGTTTTAAAAAATAAAAAACACTGGAATCTTCCAAAGGGGTTGAGCTTGGAAGTTAGGAGTTTGGAAGAGTAGACCGAGGATGAGGGCTTTGTGAAACTGCATGTTTATTTCTTTCCTGTGTGTGCCTTTTAAATCAATAAGGAGAATAGGAGCAGGGAATGGAGGGAGAAAAAGGGTAACAGAGGGTGACGAATCCAGGATTACATGGTCTTATTTCCCTCATACAGGCTGTAAGACGGTGTTTCAAACAAATGTACCATTGGTGTAAATGTAAAAGAGAAAGGCTTTTAGTTTTTTGCATTGCGCCCTTCTGATGACCTTGAAACTGTAAGAAAAATACTGAACAAATACAAAATCCAGTTGGGTCAGATGGATGTTCACAAAGCCGCGGTATCATAAAAATGTCTTGTGTCTTGGATATTGCCAAAGCCTCTCACACACAGGAAGGTTTAAAGGAGGGATTTGAAGGTGGCCAGCAATCGAGTGTCTGCTAATCCCCTCATCCAAGGCTCAACGTTGTGAGCGTTTCTCATGCATTTGCTGCTAAAGGTACATCTGTGCAAGCTCTAAAGGGTATTTAGTGGGAACATATTTGCAAACCCCCCCCCCCAAAAAAAAAGAATCTGTTTCAATGTACCCCTCCACCTCCCTGTGTATATTTGCGATGAAATAGGCCAGTATTTGTTGCTCTTATTCCTCACAGACTTAACGGTTAGTTGGACAATGAGTTTTTATGATTTTGCCTATAAACACCACCATAATAGGTTTAAAAAAAAAGATTAAATATTGAATTAAATCATAGAGTTTAAGCTTTAATTTATGGACAAAAATATGACATTTTAAGCAAAGTGCAATCTTTTTTGCAAGCCGGCATCAGGTGGTGTGACATGTTAAAATGCCACTACACATCACATTTTGACGAGGCACATCACCCTATGTGTTTAACAGTAAACTTGACAGTAAGTGTACCTGGAGCTGTCTTTGAACCCGAAAGGTTTTATGCTGTCAGAGAGGCTTTCAGCTCAATGAAAGATGGAAAAACTCTTCTGGCTGTGTGATGTAGACACACTTGTCGTCATCATCTTATTGTTTCTCTGCTGCTTATCTGGACATCTAGCTCTAAACATCTCTGTGTGAGGCTTCATTTTGATTTAATTTCTTTATATTTTTGTCAGGCAAAATTATTTTATCATTACACTATATGAGGTGGAATCGAGGCTAAAGTCATTATGTAATATCACACTATGTAGCGCAGCTGTCATACATACTTTAGGAAAGAGGGATAAAATGAAACTACAGGACTTTTTTTTAACAAGATTACAGCCTGCAAATCTCTGAATTACTGAGATGAACATTCACACGGGATTAAAATGATCTCATGACCTTGGCCTTGACTGAAATAGGGTGTGCATTTCATCTGAGTTGTGATGCATCATCCTAATGCATCATCCTATCAGTTTTGTCATATTTGTGTGAATGTGATGAGAGAATATTAACGTTATACACCTCAGGTTTCATCTCTCTTCATCTGTCACCAACCACATCATCAATAAACACCAGTGACTGTTTCATTGACAGCCATGCGTGCTCATACCATGACACTGCTTCCACCATGTTTGACACACGAGGTGGTCTGCTTTGGCTCGTGAACAGTTTATTTTCCTTCTCCACACTTTCCACTTCCAATCGTTCTGATACAAGTTTATCTTGGTTTTATCTGTTCAAAGAATAATTTCTAGATTTGGGTTGATTCTTTTGAATGCAGAGCTGGTAAAATGAAATTATTCCCTTTTCCTTTTCATTCCCGAGCTTTTGATTTCCGTGAAAGCATCAGAGCACATCTGTCATTGTCAATTGAGCAGTCTACAGTAGGTTTTGTATTCATGTCTCGTAAAGGTAAACACTTTTTTTTTCATGATTCCTCATACCTGAGCGTATCGCCTCCTGGAAACTTTTGAAGAGCCAGCAAATTGAAATAATTAACTGTCATTAAGTCTGGACTAATTAGACGGAAGGCTGTTGAGGCATGCATTGTTAATGCACAGCTGCGTGTTCAGCGTGTGCAAGTCTTTTGGAGTTTGCCGGCTGTTTCGCTGTTTCGCTGTTTACCTCCCAACAGTGAAGCAGAAGCTGGGGAGGAAATTAACAGCAGCTGAATGCCAAATGCTGGCAGGTTCATTTGTGTCTCTCAATTTTTTTCATCATCCTCCACTTTGCTGGAGAAGCAGCTTTGTTGAAGGATTTTTCTGCTCTAATTATAACCTGGGCAGATCTCTTTTAAACTTGTAGCTCAGACAAAAGAAAACAAGTTTTAGTCAGTTCACCTGATGGTTATGATTTCCTTCCATACATACATACATACATACATACATACATACATACATACATACATACATACATACATACATACATACATACATACATACATACATACATACATACATACATACATACATACATACATACATACATAACTCCTTTTGAATGAGAATCCATTTCTTATTGCATAAAAATGTTTTTGCAATGGAAATATCTGTTATCTAAAAAAAAGCCTTCTTTCTTTGTGACTTAAAGGAGTAATTGGTTGGTGAAATTGTGTGAATAAAATTCAGCTAAAAAAGATTTATAGTTTTCTTGCAAATGCATCTTTGGGGATATTTGATAGCAGTTCTGGTAAAGCAACACATGAGAAATGTTGCATATTCTTAGATCAAGTGTCAAATCAAATGTTCAAAGTTTTTATCATACCCTGAAGGACAGGTCTGATCTAGTACCATGGATTCTTTGATTTATTTTTCCTTCAATCAGTTTTAGGCCTAATATAGAATGCACAATTTCTACAGTAGTTTACGATTATTGCACATTTTATTTTTTTGACATGGGGAAAATGTACATTATCAACATTCTAACATGAATCATGTGCTATCAGCTTGTCGCTAAGGTCTACGCAAGTCTGTTCTTGACCCATTCATCTGAATTTGGTGCTAGAGCTGGGAATCATGGAAAACATGCAGGATACCAGCCCTCGGGAAGAAAAAAGAGCCCAGTTGTAAAGTGTCCAGCTGCCCTAAATTGAATATTTACAATGGATGTAGAATTGTATCAACGTGCAATCAGAAATATGCAAAACAAGAAACTGACCTGCACTCGGATAGTAGCTTATGTTTTCCTCTTCTTAACCATTGAGCAGCCATCATGGTTGAGGAGGAGAAGCACATTACATTGATTTTAAAAATGATTTCATGTCATATTTTAATTGGCTACTGAGTGCACAAAGTTGCACAACTTCTGAGTCTGCCAGAACATAAATTGAACAGGCTTCAATCTCTAGATTGTAGCCCTTTGAGGCGTACATTGCCGAAACTGCTATCTCTGCACCAAATCAGAACTCTGATGAGAGACACCATCACAATTCCTTCACGATGGACATCTGTGGTCAAAGGCAGCTCAAAATCGCACCGCATTACTCCAGGCATTACTCTTGTTTCATTTCTGATAGCAGTGAGTTCTCGCAGAGGTTGGTGGCTGTCTGTCCTTCCTAATGTAAGTTGTGTCTGTGTAAGATTTGTAACATTGGGGACGAAGCTGTTTGTACGTGTCGGCTGGAGTTTTCTGTCGCAAGAGTTTTGTCCGTTATTCTTCCTTGGCTCATTTTAACCTATTTTCCTGAGACTCGGTACGTGTACATGCATGAAGAGAACGTCGAATTATTGCCTTAGTCAGATTGATATCAAAGTTTTTTTTTGGGTTCTAGTGGCCCTTTATACAAGTTGCAGACAGGAAGGGGGTAGAGAGAGAGAATGGGGATGACATGCAGCAAAGGTGTGCAGGCTGGGATTTGAACCTGCGACCGCTGCAGGAGGCCCATAGCCTCAGTATATAAGCCGCTTGCTTAACCCACTGCGCCACCGAGCGGCCTGATATCGAAGTTTTAAAAGCAACCTACACACTTTAGTCGGCTGTAGTCGAACCGAACTTGAGCTCTTGAAATCAAACTATTAACGCAAGATAATGCAGTCCTAATCCGAGTTATTCCAGCATGTATATGCAAACCAAGGTTAGCCGAGTTATTGACTGGTCTGGGACTCCCCCTTCCGGAATCGATGAGACCGCGGAAGCGGGAATAACAACAGTCACGGCATGACAACAACACAGTAGTAGAAGAAGAAGAAGAAAACTTTGCGTGCATCTTGCGTGCAACACGATCAGGCTTAGTATGTACGAAATGTAAAGAGCTGCTGCATTGTTTGCGTCCATATCTTCGTGTGTTCTTTCTACGTCTGCTTTTAATCGGCCACGTTTGTTTACTAGCCCTTCAAAGTAGCCAGGAAGAGGTGAGAGTTTTTGAATGACGTGCAGCGCAGTGTCAGGTCCCTTTATAGGGGGAGGGTCTCCACCCTCCCCGACACTGACGTGCTTAGTTCCAGCCAATCCTGGCTGGCAGAATGTACCGGTAATAGGAGCTTCTGATGAAGTCACGCCGAGGGCGTTCCCAATGTTCCCAAACACTCACTCATGCTACTCAGAGAACCGGGGTTACGCAAGTAACCTAAAGTTATAAGCATAAGCGTGCGTTGAACAGGGTTGTTTGTTCAACTCTCAAGTACCAACTGAAAAGAAAACATTAATAGAAGGCAACTGGATGGCTTTTGTTGGTTCTTGAAGATGTTTCACCATTCACCTGAAAGGCATCTCCACTTCTAGTGGTGCAGTTGAGCTGTATAAGCTCAACCGCTTCTCAAACAGTTCAACAATAAAATATAGAGTTTTGAAGTGCCCAAGTAAAGTATATAATCAGTTTAATTGATGTAACAGTGACATGAATTAAAAGTTTGCAGTCAGGAAATAACTTCTTACTGGCTGCTGCTTCATGTTGTAAAAATGTATGTAAATATAACATTTATTTAACAAATAGCTTAACAATGTAACATGTAACAGCGGATGATAGAATGAGGATTAGTTTTTCCCTTTCAGGTATAAAATTTGACTTATTTTTAATCCCTTTTAATCTGGAGACTTTCAGATTTTGAGATGTGTTAAAAGAAAAAGCTTAACTCGTGCATTTTCAGAACAGGGGTTGCTGAGACTGACAGGTTGATTGGCATGTAGCTCTGAGTCATCTCCTGATTATTGCTATTAAATATTCATACTCGTTTGTCAGTCGCTCAGCTGTGTGTGTGTGTGTGTGTGTGTGTGTGTGTGTGTGTGTGTGTGTGTGTGTGTGTGTGTGTGTGTGTGTGTGTGTGTGTGTGTGTGTGTGTGTGTGTGTGTGTGTGTGTGTGTGTGTGTGTGTGTGTGTGTGTGAGAGCAACTGTCGAGTATTTTACCATTCTTGTGCTTCTGTAATCATTGGAATTTACTGCTGTTGAACGACAGTCCTCTTTACTTACAGTATTGTTGCTTGATTTGTATACTTTCTAAGCGTACGCATTTGTTTGGAGGTGTGTGGGTAGCAAGATGATAAAAGGATGTTGTTCTGTAAAGAAAACCCTTTTCCAAAATTTCCAAAAATGACTGAAGTCCCTTTTGTATCAGCTTTAAACTTAGAGATGATTGAGCATATATACTGTATACCAGGGGTCTTCAACTAGATTATTCAGGGGGCCACATCTGCAAAAGGAATGAATGGAGAGGGCCACACTGCGTTCGCGCACAAACCGCGCAGGCAGAAAATTTGGGGGTTTTCAAAATGTATTTTGCACTCAAAGACGAAGATTTATGTATATATAATACATTTGTGCACAGGAATGAGCAGGAGAATATATCTGTCTAGTTTATATAATAATTATGTATTAATTGTCTCCAGATTTAGTCATTGTGAATGTTAAATATAATATTCAGATAAAGAAATATTATTTTAAATGCAAGTTCATTTTGAAACCATGCATTGTGCAAACTTAATGAAGTTGATATTGACCTACTTTAAATAAAACACGCCATAATGACAAAGCACCACTTTCCACCAGGATTTCCTTATTTGAATATTATATTAAGCATTGAGCACAAGCATTTCAGTCCATAGTAGCCAGTTTGATGTTATAAATAAGCAACCAAAATATTAACCATAAGCTCCTTTATTAATGAAACATCTGTGCATTATATCAGCAAAACAAAACAATCGCATGAAATTATAGGAGGCTTAGAAGTCCATCTGAAATGCAAAGTCCTCATTTAGAGATTCAAATGAAAAACTCCTAGAAAAATCCTAGAAGCCTAATGATGTAAACAAGTCCTCAACACAAGTAAACAAGTGTGCAACACTAGCCAAAAATCTGAAATAGTAAAAAACATCTCCAACAGAGATTAACATGTACAAACACTGTCCAATGAATCATTAACCAACTGAAAAGGCTACCAAGCATCTGAAACTTTTATTAATTAACAAAATGCGATATGTAAGCCATGTTAGTTTCGCTTGCCGGCCTCCGACCGGAAGTGACGTCGGCCTCCGGCCGGAAGTGACGTCGGCCTCCGGCCGGAAGTGACTTCCGATCGATCTGGCGGCCGATCGATTGGGACAACACTACTTTCCCCCCCTTTTTTTGAAATATAACCAGGGGCCACATAAAAGCTCGTGGCGGGCCGCCAGTTGAATATCCCTGGTGTATACTGCCTGGCAGCGAAAGGAAGTTGCAAATTAATATTCTGTTAGGCTGGCTTTATCTTTGATTACAGTACACATTTGTCATGGCAACCTTTTTAATAAGCCGATGTCACATCTATTTTTGTCCTTAGTTGTAGCAATTATTTATTTTTTTACAACTGCATCCCAAGTATTCTCAGCAAGGCCTGACTTCTGCAGTCTGTGGTGACCAAAACATGCCTGAAAATGGACCGGCCAACGCTGCCTAAAACACTGTTTTACGATTTGAGCACTGGAATCTTCCAGTACTCCTTCTGAACTACTTGAAGCCTTTTCTTTTGTTTTTACCAGCATCAGTGACAAGTGATTTTATGAAGGCTACTCTGCTGTTTAGTCCCAATACTTTGAGTTCTCTTAGTATTGCGCATGTGGAAATGCTTTTATTTTCACCATTAACCCTTGCTGTGACTTCTGCTGTTGATTTTCTTCCTTTTGGATTTCATCAAATGTCTCAGATCTCTAATCAAACATTGATTAGAGGTCTGAATGATCTTCCCTGAAGATTATGGTTGACCACTATTCTCCCTTATTTTAGAACATCCATCCATCCATCCATCCATCCATCCATCCATCTTCTATACCCGCTTTATCCTTTGCAGCGTCACAGGGGTCTGCTGGAGCCTATCCCAGCTAAGGAAGGGGTTCACTCTGGACAGGTCACCAGTCCATCAAAGGGCCACATATAGAGACAGACAACCAGACATACTCACACCTACGGGCAATTTAGAATCATAAATTAACCTACTAGCATGTTTCTGGACTGTGGGAGGAAGCTGGAGTAACCGGAGGGAAGGGAACCCACGCAAGCGCGGGGGGAACATGCAAACTCCACACAGAAAGACCCATTTCCTAAACTCAGCTCCAGTAGCTTCTGTAATGTCCTAGTTTATTTTTATTCATTTGGCTCCAGTAGCTTCTGTAATCTCCTAGTTTATTTTTGTTTATTTGGCTCCAGTAGCTTCTGTAATGTCCTAGTTTATTTTTATTTATTTGACATAATCCAGACTGATAATTTGACTTTTTTAAAAAACCAACTAGGTTTTCCAAAGCCTCAGGATGTGTCTCCTGACATGATTGTTTAAGGACTGAGTATGATGGGTCTAAATGTAAATAGAGAAATAAGCTTTTTGTTACCAATACATTTTCTCTTAAAGGTATTGTGACATAATTTTTAACATGCTTTTAACACTATTAAAAGTCTTGGCCAATATCCCTCAAATGTGTCTAAAAAGGTATAACAAGAAAAACTTCACTCTAGTACTCCATGCCTGGCTTTTTATGACGGTGTTTTTTTGCGCAGTGAAAAACGCTTCCTTTTCCCCCTTTCCTGTCAATCATTGCCCCGCTCCTCCTCCAAACCTCCTCCAAACCTCCTCCAACCCAACTGCTACACACTTCTGCCGTCTCCACACACACGCGCGCACACCGAACCACAAACACCCACACACACAGCCCAGACAGGGCGACTACAGCCCGGGGATGTCCGTGACCAGAGGACTGGAAGGCAGCACCGTAGCTCCCCGCAAGCAATACGCTAACAGCGGCGTCGGAGAGTTAAGCCGGGAGCGACAGGCGAAGCATGCACGGAAAAGCAGCACGGCGAAGCAGTCCACAGCAAACAATCACAAAAATAAAGGCATGCGAAGCAGCAGTGTCCCCTTATCTTAAGTCCAGTCAGTGGCCGCGGGTCTTTTTAGCAGTTGTCCTCCGGTGATGAGAACAGAGGGGGCTCTAAACAGCTCCGTGTTAAGCCTGATTTATGGTTCCGCGTTAAATCGACGCAGAGCCTACGCCGTAGGGTTCAGCGTACGGTGCGGGTCGCCGCGTAACCCTACGCCATAGGCTCTGCGTCGGTGTAACGCGGAACCATAAATCAGCCTTTATGGTGCGCTGGAGAGGAGAGGAGACAGGGAGCTGGGTGGAGGGGGCGGTGATTTAGCGGACCGTTACGTAACGGTCCGCCACCAAACCAGATGCGCCGTTTTTGCATAATTGTGCGGAAAATCCCAGAAAGCACACAATACACTGAATGTTAAAAGTTTGTTTTTTTTGGGTGTAATTGATGTCAAGACACCCAACAAAACACAAAAAATCAAGAAAAATGTGTTTTTCATGTCACAATACCTTTAAAGCAACTTTTAGACCACACGAGGCAGCATATCGCAAAAAAGAAACCCACTTTTAGTGGAATAAAGTTAAACATACCGCTCTTTAGTACATTATTGTCAGTGTGTCATTGCTCAACATAGCAGATGCATACGCCCCCATGTGGACTGAAGCACTAGTGCTACAGTCAGTCCGGAAAGTATTCAGAACGCTTCACTTTTCCCACATTCTTTTATGTTACAGCCCTATTGATAATAGGAATAAATTCATTTTTTTCTCAGAATTATACACAAAATACCCCATACTGACAACATGAAAGAAGTTTTGTTATGATTTTTGTAAATTTATAAAAAATAAGAAACTATAAATATCACCTGTGCATAAGTATTCAGAACGTTTGCCATGAAGCTCAAAATTGAGCTCTGGTTCCACTGATCTCTCTCAAATTGTTTCTACAGCTTAATCGGAGTCCACCTGTGGTGAATTCAGTTGATTGGACTTGATTTGGAAAGACACACACCTGTCTATATAAGCTCTCACAGTTGGCAGTACATGTTGCAACAAAAACCAAACATGAAGTCAAAAGAATTGTCTTCAGACTTCCGAAACAGGATTGTTTCAAGGCACAAATCTGGGGAAGGGTACAGAAAAATGTCTGCTGCTTTGAAGGTCCCAGTGAGCACTGTGGCCTGCATCATCCTTAAATGGAAGAAGTTTGGAACCACCAGGAATCTCCCTAGAGCTGGCCGCCCGCCTAAGCTGAGCAATCGGGGGAGAAGGGCCTTAGTCAGAGAGGTGACCAAGGACCCGACGGTCACTCTGTCAGAACTCCAGCGTTCCTCTGTGGAGAGAGGAGAAACTTCAAGAAGGACAACCATCTCTGCAGCAATCCACCAATCTGGCTTGTATGGTAGAGTGGCCAGGAGCAAGCCCCTCCTTACTAAAAAGCACATGGCAGCCCGACTGGAGTTTGCCAAAAGGCACCTGGAGGACTCTCAGACCATGAGAAAAAAAATCCTCTGGTCTGATGAGACAAAGATTGAACTATTTTGCATGAATTCCACACGTCGTGTTTGGAGGAGACCAGGCACCGCTCATCACCTGGAGAACACCATCCCTACAGTGAAGCATGGTGGTGGCAGCATCATGCTGTGGGGGTGTTTTTCATCAGCAGGACCTGGGCGACTAGTCAGGATTGAGGGAAAGATGAATGCAGCCATGTACAGAGACATCTTGACTGAAAACCTGATCCAGAGTGCTGTTGACCTCAGATTAGGACGACGCTTCATCTTTCAGCAGCACAACGACCCAAAGCACACAGCCAAAATATCAAAGGAGTGGCTTCAGAACAACCATGTCAATGTCCTTGAGTGGCCCAGCCAGAGCCCAGACCTGAATCCCATCGAACATCTCTGGAGAGATCTGAAAATGGCTGTACACCGACGCTCCCCATCCAACCTGATGGAGCTTGAGAGGGTCTGTAAGGAAGAATGGGCAAAACCTGCCAAGAATAGGTGTGCCAAACTTGTAGCAACCTATTCAAAAAGACTTGAGGCTGTAATTGCTGCCAGAGGAGCTTTTACAAAGTATTAAGCAAACGTTATGAATACTTATGCTCATATGATTTCTTGTTATTTTTATTTTTAATAAATTTACAAAAGTCGCATCAAAACTTCTTTCATGTTGTCATTATGGGGTGTTTTGTGTACAATTCTGAGAAAAAAAAATGAATTTATTCCTATTATCAATAGGGCTGTAACATAAAAGAATGTGGGAAAAGTGAAGTGTTCTGAATACTTTCCGGACTGACTGTACATAAAACAACTTTAAACAATAACAATATTGTGACTTTGGTTCCCTGTATATTTTCCTGTAGCCTTATACCCCTCTTGTTTTCTTTTTTTAGACCAGGATGGAAAAAAAACACTGTAAATTGCTATCTTGCATGCATCACTTAAAACCCACCCACAACTGAATAATGATGAAAAATGTTGGGAGAGAAAAAAGCTGCTGACAGGGTACAGAGGGGAGCATGGAAGAAGCAGGATGGAGGGATGTGGGAAAAATGAGAACAATCAGATTACCCTTTGTCATCATGCACCTGCCATAAAGCACTCTTTTGAGGTGAAGGATATTTGTTTTTCTTCCAAAATCCCCTGAGGTGAATGTCAGGATGGTAGTGGACCCATAAACTGTAAAAATGATGGACAAAGCCATCCACTGTTAGACGAGAACTCGATGCAGAATTGCCCTGAAGTGAATCATCACCGTCGGTTGCCAGGCACTGGTGCCAAAACATCTCTGGCTTTAATGGCCTTCCCATTTGAAAAACATCAGCTTCTCGGATGAAATATTTTTTCAAAAAAAGATGGAGAGCGAAACAACATACTTGTGCAAGTAAACAACATGTCCGATCTGCCCGTGCAAACAGCCCAGGGAGCCAAACAGCCTAATATTTCATTAGTTATTGAACGCAGGGCTTAAATGGTAAATATTCAACAAGCAGTTTAAAAAAAGAGTTGTGAATGAGAGCAGTTTATTGTTCATCAGGACTTGTGTGTGTACTTGTAACACTACGGCTTTGCTCAAAAGCATCTTGGTGCTGTTCTTTATTTTCCACATCTGGATTTACTTTTGTACCTGATTTAGCTTGGCTCTTCATCATCATAACTCTGTGATCATATTCATCTTATAGGGAGCGATAGAAGAACTTTAATTCCACCGAACAGCATCACTCTTTTTTGCTCCTAATGATCTGACTCGCTTTGACCCGGTGTCATCATTTGGATGTAGTTGAGTGTGTCCATTTTCAGAGCTGTGTTATTTTGTCTGGCCAGCAGGCATGCCATCTTTTGAGTTACATGATTGTGGTTCCAGAGAATATCCCCGTGGACTCCAGTTTTCAAAACAGATTTTTATGTTAGCAGATGACAGTTTGTTTCCAAAAGCTGTTTTTGTCATAAGCAATAAGAGATGCAGTCAACAAAGATGTGGTACAGTGACTGCGTTTACGTGCAGTCCATAACCCTTTTAAAACCCGAATATTGGCAATAACCCGAATTTGCACGGCCATGTAAACACCAATAACTCCTTTGAATAACCCGAATTTGCTCATATTCTGGTTTTTAAAAACCCGAATATGACCCCTGGGTTACTCCTTTTAAAACCCGAATATTGGGTCATGTAAATGCCAAACGGGATATTCCCATCAAACGGAACATGAATTTGTTTTCTGCGCATGCTCTGTTCACAAGGAATCCTGGTCTTTTGAGTCCAGGACGTACTTCTAAACATGGAGAAACGCAAGACCACGCCACACTTTTGGAATGAGGAGACTAATCACTTCATAAATGTAATGAAGGATATGAACATTTTGGCATTTGTAGACGGTAGAAAGTACCGGGATAGCTAGATTTACAAGAAGTTGCGCGAAGCAGCATTTGTTTTGAATTTGGATACAGGACGGGAATTGCGTCATGATGTTCTCCGTGCGTCGTTGGTTTGGTCGAGATATATCCCGAATGATTAATTACCATGTATACAGAATATTCTGAATGTTTCAGTAACCGGAATATTAGCAATAACCCAAATTTTGACTGCATGTAAACGTAGTCAGTGAGACAAGAAAGAATGACAAGCCTTCTTAATAGTGCGGTCACTTCCTAATTTGCAGCGCTTTGTCTTTATTCAAATCATTGTACACTTCTTCCCTTGGTCGCTGTGCAGCTCAGACAGACCTCATCACAGTGGAGAAAATGGGAGCAGTAAACGGGAAGCGATTCAGTCAGAAGGACAATGGGGAAAAGAAAGAGGAGCCGAGATGGAATTGAAGCCTCAGGTTATTGAAAACTCATTACCAGGATGGCCATGCGGATTATTGTAAATGTTGAAGAGAGATGGATGGAGACTGAGGAAGGAAAATCTCCTTCTCCAACACACACACTCACACTTTTGATCAGGTTTTTTTGCTCCTAGAGTTACAGTAATAATGACATTTCAGAACATCAGCTACACGGGAACTAAAACACACCAGGGGCCTCATGATCAAAACATGCGTGGATTTCAACGTGAATCCGTGCGTGGAATTTTCACGTACGCAAAAAAAAATTCAGATGTTCAAAACTGCGCGTACGCCCAAATCCACGCAGGTTCCTTTGAACATCACAATCAGCGTGGATTTGAGCGCACATGCGGGAGCACGACACTCCACCCTGTCTCCTCCCTCAAATACATATATTTGAATATGATAATGAAGATAATTATCCATTAAAAACCGCTCATCCTAACAAGGAACTTGCAAAAACAAGTAAAACAAATTTTAAAAAAACATCGACTGTGAGCTGGAGACAGTCCTGTCAAAAGTTGAGGCCTGGAAAAAAATTATTTATTTGGAGGCATTTCTTCCGATTTAAGCTGCATTGCATTATGGGTATGGTTGTTCTTTGCTTTGTGTTGCGTTCCGTGAAGAGTTGAGGGTTTGTGAATGTTTATGGGCAGCGTTAGTGCATCATTACACTCTGCTTTTCTTGTTTGTATTTTAAGAACCGACACCAGAACTTAAGTTTGTGGACGAAAAACGGCTCCTCGTTCCGCTTTATTGTCACGCGTATTATATACTGACGGATTAAGACCAATGTACACGTTTATTGAGTTTTACACATTGTGGATGTCCGCGATCACCTCAAACCTCTCTTCGTGCGGTGACCTTCATGTCTGCTCAACACTGCTGCCAAATGTTCTGAAGGCAGTTCTGAAGGCAGCAGGCAATTTGCTTGAGAAAATGTAACTACTCATGTCAAAAATGCGTTGGCCCATTGTTAGTTTTTGACTAGATGAGAGTGCTGCACATTTCCCACACATCACTGTTATCTGAGCAGTAATGTGTCTGCTTGGACCCAAAAAGATATGGATGGAAAGTGATTTGGCGGTACTCAGATTCCGGTTTTGGTGATGGTAAAGTTAAAGTGGACTTTTATAGGGCTGTTAAAGGAAAGATGGATGGCATCTGCTTAGTAGGGAGACGAGTCCATGTAATTTTACTGGACCGAACATCTAAACCTTCTTTGATTAGTGATTAAAGTTACACTTTTTGTTCATCTGCCAATTCAGTTCAGTATAACTTTATCGCATAGCACCAGCTCACATCAAAATCCTTCTGAGGGCACTTTACGTAAAAAATTAATTTCAATGCAAATTCAATCAAATCTAGTCCCGTTCAATCCAACGCTAATTAATGCTTTTCCAATGTATAACCTCATTCTATACCTCCGGAGGCCCCTATCAAAGCATACCTGTTCACAGCATTTAAGATGAGGCTTAAAAGCTGTAGAGTTTCATTTTGGTGAAATGAATGAATAACTGTAGCTCACAACATTCATGCAATATGAATGAAATGCATTACGAATGAAGGCAGTGTTGTGCGTCTCGGGTAGCTTGGCTGTCCAGTTATCAAGGCTAATGATAATTCTATTAAAGAATTATTAATAATTAATAAAGTGGACTATTTATCAAATTGAATGACCAATATGATAATAATTCTCGTCGGGGCACCACTCCGATGGCCTTAAATCCCGAGAAATTCGATAACTAAAACAGCAGAAAATCAGTCTCATATGATTTTTGAATTATCCTGCAGAACAGCAAATCTTACAGAATAACAGTGAAGGCGTGATGTCCGAACACTAGGCTCTGCTTAAACAAATCAATTTGTGACCAAATCTTGCATGAAATAACAACCACTCATAAAGAAATCAATCAGAATTTATTTACATACGGGTATCAAAAGGGATGTAAATAAATACCCGAATAAATCTGATGGCACACGACATTATTATAAAACCATTAACTAACAAGAAAAACAACAATCAATAAAATGAAACATAAACGTTAAATGCATGGAATGAAAAAAAAAGAAGAAATCAAGCAATAATAACGAAGATACAGAACATCTACAGTTCAAACGGGGCTCCTGTGGTCTTTTAAAGATGGACGCGCCCTCTGGGCCACGTGCAATCAGACCGGATGGCGAACGCAGCATTTAAAACGTGCCTACGGCAGAAAACAACGACTACCAAATAATCAAACATGATAATGATAACAATGATGATGTAATCTCAGCTCTGAACACAGATTTAGCTCTGTAACACTCTTAAGTTACTGATAACCCAGGTCTCACAATCTCACACACAGTTCTGAACACTCTTAAATCCTACTGATCACTGCTACGCGGGCTCACGTCTCCTCTGGGATCCGGAATCGGGTGCCTGCGGGTTTGTCGACTGGGTTCGCGGTCCTGCTGGGGTTTCGCAGTCAGGCTATCGCGTCCCGTCCCTTCCCCTGAAACGGATTAGACAGCGGCGGGGCCGCCTCGTGCCGGGCC
Organism: Cololabis saira; assembly: GCF_033807715.1. Classification (NCBI taxonomy): domain Eukaryota; kingdom Metazoa; phylum Chordata; class Actinopteri; order Beloniformes; family Belonidae; genus Cololabis; species Cololabis saira. The sequence goes on along the minus strand of NC_084605.1, from coordinate 23,095,802 downwards.
GTGGTTCCGGACCAAAACGGAGGCTCACACGCATTCCTAGGCGCGGCGGGGGGACCGGTCTCTCCGCCGTGCTTCCCTCTCTGCGCCGGTCGCCGACACGCGGCCGTCCGGGCCCCGGGAGAGCTCACGCCGGGCGAGACGCCGGCCGTCCGTCCCCGATCCCTGCGCCGGTTGGCAGACAGGGGCTCAGAGCGGGGAGGGGGGGTTCAGTCTGAGTCGCAGCTGTGTCCCGATCTGGTTGCCGGGAGCGCGTGGGCGTCGGAAGCTTGGATCTGTGAACTTAAAGAGGAACAGAGTTTAGTGAGAAATCGGAGCCTCCCGGGGGACCGCGGCTTCAACGGCCGGACCCCGCAGGGCCCGGTCCGGTGCGGGCCTCCTGCCTCCCCCCAGCCCGGGGGGAGAGAGAGGTGGGATCTTTGGCCCAGAGCCAAGAAGATCCAGCTGTTCCAGGACGAGATGTAGTTGAGAAGAGAAAGAAAAGGAGCAGCGGCAGGGGTTTTGATCCTACGCGCGCTGCGGTGACGTCATCGGTGCCTCATTGCGATTGGATGCGCGCCGCTTGTAGGCGCCACCCCCCCCACGCAAGGCATGCTGGGGGTTGTAGTTCAGGCAACAGCGGCCATTTTATGAGGCACATTAAAGCGGAAAAGGGGGGGTTCAAAGAAGCAGTACCATTTTGAGGTCTGGTTTTGGGGCTCCGCTGCATCCGGCTCCTGCTTAGGTGTCATAAAACCCCAAGGAAGTCTGTTTTCCCTGGCAGAAACCCTGCTGGGTCCTTGTTTTGATCTCCGGCCATGCAGTGGGGGTCGTAAACGGACTATCTCGACCCAGGCCGAGATAACCAGGAGTTAGCAGCAGGGGGTCGCAGGACTTCAGGAAGAAGGGGCAAAGTCTGGTTTTACAGGTCCTCATAATCACAAAATATTCATACATTTATAAGTCCAGAGTTCACATGGGCGCCGCACAACAGCAGCATGTCGTTGGCAAGTAGACCAACTGGAAAAGGCTTCAAATCCATTGAAACTGCATCTGGATAGTTTATCTTTAAAGCAAAGATGCTAATGCACCTTGCTTTGTTGCCGTTTTCTGGGTGAACTTCCTGGGAAGAGTTCCAGCTGTCCTCTGTGTTTAACATGCGTGACATACTATTTGTCACTGTTGCTGATGTCTTTGCCAGTTGGCATTATGTTAACACAAATCAGGAGTGAACTGACACGATTGCCCCCGACGGGTAAACCAGCATCATTTCTGCTTTTACAGAGATGCTGACACTTGTTGCTGATGATCAATTGGGTCCATTTGATGAGCAGCAGCTACAAAAGTGGGAAAGATTAACTTCAGTGTCTCTATACTGCTTTAACACTTGGTTAAAAAAACACTACAATACAATTAATAAAACATAATTAGTCCGGCGGCGTAAAAATCAAAAGTAATATAAGACTGATAAAAGTACAATTCCAAAACTGATGGGAAAAAGACAGCATTGGCTCTGAGATGAGTCGGTTTTATAATTTAGAGGAGTTTAAGCGCTAATCTGTCACATCTGGTCTTCAGGATCTCAACCACTTCTTTGCTAAGTGAAATAACAACATCTGTCAGCTGGAGCGAGCGACTGCACGCTAGGTTCAAGAAGGTGTTGGAAATACTGAGTTTATGTGAACTGCGGGGGGCGGTGAGGTAGAGATGTCTGGTGAATGTAAATCAACACTTCTCTTTCCTCTTAGCTGCAGCCATAGTTGATTTCTGCAGGAGTTCATAAAAAACAAAACTGAACTGTTACAAACTTTAAATTAATTTAGACATTTTTCAATCCCTGAAAATATTTTTTATTTTTAGATATTTGTTTTCAACATAGAAACATTGTTGGTTCTGTTGTGTTGTTATTCAAACATAAAGATAAGCTTTTTCATGGCCGAGACTTTCCTTTAACTTACCAAACTATGACATTTCTTTCTCGTTTATCGACCCATTCAAGCTGAGAGCTGCTCTAAGAATTGTCTGAGGCTTTCAGTCACTTACTGTTTTTTGGGGGGTTTTCACTTTTTGCCCCAGAGACCTCTAAGTATGTCGTTGAATACATTTTTGCCCCTGTAGCTCTGTTTTTTTTCCACTACATCCTGACCTGTGGGCTTTGTAGCTGATCCACGTTGGTTTGTAAGTAGCCTATTGTAATGTTCTCAGCAATGATGAATGAGAAAATTAGCTCTGCTCACTTTTCATCTAACCGAATCGTTCGTTATTAAGTGACATTGAAAAGCTTTTGTGTATTAATGTGCATTATGCACAGCTTGGCAACCTCAGTGTTGGTAAATGATGTAACTTACAGAAACGAAGGTCGCATCAACCCAAGGTGTGTGTGTGTGTGTGTGTGTGTGTGTGTGTGTGTGTGTGTGTGTGTGTGTGTGTGTGTGGAGTGTAGATAGTAAATTGTTCAGACACCCTGACAACATTGCAGTGATGAAAGAGCCTTCCAACTGTGGTCACAAAAAGCCAACGTCAACATTGCAGCCTTTACATAATGACTGGATTTACTTTGGACTTTGCCTTGAAGCATCTTTTAGTCTGGTTCTTATCCCTCTGGGTTTTCTTGCCATATTTTTGAGTTTACCCCTTTGTGCACTTTTGTTTCCTTCCCTTGCATGCATGCACAGTGGAATTGCACCTTTTGATGTGTTGATGTTTCCTTTGTCTTTCAGAATAAAGTTATGAGCATCGATGCGGTAAAGGTCAAACTCCAGGTAAGAGCCAAACTGTGCAGAATATTGATGATTCAAACTGCTTCGGGGCCTTTTTCATTTCTTGTCAAAGTGCAGATTAATTTGTTTTAATAACAAATCACCAGCAACTGTTTACATTAGTGTGAAAAGCGTCCATACATCTTGACTGCCTGCTGTGGGCGGGTAAAGACTGAGGCGCAAACAGTTACTTAATGAGGCCTCCGTTTATCTCCATCAGTCAATTAGCCGGCTGTTCTGGCTGACTGAAGACAACTGAGGGAATAGCACATTTTCCATCTCTTTATTAGACGTGGAAATGATCAGAGAAGCAGAGACCGACAGAGATTCTGATTAATTATTTTAATTCTTAGTAGCTAAATTCTAGATTGAAATACTGCATCACTTAATCAGACAGTAATTTGTTTTGTTACTTAATGCTTTTGAAAATCAAATTGCATTATGTGTCTTGTTACTACTCTGCATCTTATTTACTTCTATCTCATTTAATCTATAAACCAATGGTTTAACAGTCTTGTCAGGAAATAGGAGATTAAATAGGAAAGTTTCAAAAAGGAGAGGTGATTTAAAAAGGGGAACAGGTTTAAAAGTGGTCGTATTTATAAGAAAGGAACAGCGGTCGCATCATAATGCAAATGCTTGAGTGATATTTAAAATCACGTCTCTGGGTTGATGGTATTCTGCACTTGGAAGCACAGATGATTAGGTTGCCTGGAGTTAGAGGTTAATACAGCTGCTCTGGAAGCAAGATGGAGTTTTCTCAGAAGCCAGTTACCTCCTTTTCTTAGCGAGACAAACCTAATACTATAGTCACACTAGTACAAAGTGATGCAATCAGCAGCAATAAACTTCTTCTTTATTGCACAAACTTTTCATGGCGACTCCCGCAGGCAGGACCCTATGCTGGGACCGTCTTCTAGTGGAACTGGGTCAGAGCTCTGACCCCGTAGAGCTCGGCTGCTGGTTGAGGTCCAGGTGGAGGCAGCTAGTTGACCACTAGTGGAAAAGTGCCATTAGATTGGCCATCGTCTGCTGTCAGCAGTTGAGACAGGGGAAGTGAGCTATTGCTGACTGAGACAGCTTCATCTCTGGACCCTTCCAGACGATCTGGAGCAAGTGGTCCACTAGTACGATTCAGAAGTGAAGCCCCTAATTCTGCATACACTTGTGGTTAAATATAATTTTAACTGTAGAGGTACATAAAAGCCCCCCCCCCCCTGTGCTAGATATGGGAACCAAAACTGTTCTTTATATAGTTTTTATTTCTGCTGTAATGTTAGACTTTTTAACGTGGAGGTCAGTGGAGATTGCCTAAATTTTTGTTTTGCTTTTAATGCAACCTTGTTTATGTCAACCTTCACCTGCTCTTAGGACTGTGGTTCCCAAATGTTTCTGGTGGGCCACCTTTGGATGTATAAGAACATTTTAGTTGTTGTTGTTTTTTTGCCTTTCGTTTATCACTCCCAGATGGATAACATTTCGATAGACCCACTCTCATTGTTTGTTTTTTTTTGAAGCAGCGAGAGGTAGAGGCGGGGCCCTCCTTTAGGGAGTTCCCCACCAGCCGACCACAGACATTGAATTGTCTTTGAATTGCAAATTGTTGCGATTCAAAGTTGGTTGGTCCTCGGGGGTCCCCTTCTGGCGTGGAACCCCAAGCATTTGCCAGGTATGCCAGTTGGCAAGCGGCGCCTCCGATTGTGCTTGCAGTGTTAAATTTTTCATTCATTCATCCAACGCCCCCCTGCAGTGGCTTACGAGCCACTGTCTTGGGATGTAGATGTGATGATCTTGGAATATTACAGGCTTTTCCATCCATCGTTTTTTGTGGTTGATACAGTTTGCAGTCTGGGATCTTGGCTTTTACTTTGTGAACTGGTATAAACACTGCTTCTAGCCCTTTAGTCGTGCATGCATTTTGCAGGCAATGACTGGAGTAACAGTCCTTCAATGCTGTTGGTGAAGATTCAGAATAGTTTGTTGCTAGATGTCCAAGCTTCCCTTTAAAGCCCCAGTAAACTTCAACAATCAACCTGCATGAGCAACTGCAGAACCTTCCCTCGAGTGGAATACAGCTGCCATGATTAACACTCTTCCTGCTGTATGTCATAATGTCTGCTGCAGATGTCTTTCATGCAAAGACCTTAACATTTTTTTTGGTTCCTTTTTAAAAACAAGAAAAAAAACAGCCTCCTCTACTCTAAATGTAGAGCTGTAGTCCATCTTCCCGCGCCAATGCATCCTGATGTCATGATGAACTGGTAATCCCTGTGAGACAGCTTTATTGGACAGTACATATTTATGTAATGCTGGTTGACAGAGACGTTCACAATGTTATGGTAAATTATTTGAAGTTAACTCCATGTTTTTCTGCTCTCTTTCCTCAAAGATTTGGGACACTGCCGGTCAGGAGCGTTTCCGGAGCGTCACACATGCTTACTACCGCGATGCCCACGGTATGATCCCTCCTTTAGAGTTTCAGAGCTTGTTTGCTGAAGGCTGACTTCATTCCTTGCTACTTTTACTTTCCCCGGACACGAACACTCAACATTCAGCTAATCAAAAAGGCCAGTGTGTGTGTGTATCTGATTGTCATGTCGGGGTGACAGAAATGTTTCGAACATAGACGTTAAAAAGGATTGGAGAAACCTTCTCTGTGTTGTCACTCATAGGTTTCCTGAAGAGTCAGTTGGAAGTCTGGGTGATGCCTTGTCGGGCAAAGCTGATTCCATCCAAATTAATCCGGAAATGGGCAAATGGTAGCCTATTTATTCCTTCTGGTCAATCACTCATCGTGTTCTGATGTTGCTACCAAAACAACATCTGAAACCGGAGCTGAAACGAGGACTTTGAGAGTTCCATATTGAGCAGTGTGGAGCAACTGGCTATCCGTGGGCTACTTGTCCGGATACTCTGCTCAACCAGAGGACCTGACTGCTCCAGCTGCTGCAAGAGGTTGCAGTTATGGCGCTTTTGCATTAGTATCACTTCAGCTCGGTTCTACCCGTTTTGCGCTTTCGCACTAGGGCTGAGACGGGTAAAGCCGCTCCAAGTCGATACTTTTTTCTTTCTCGGGGGGCGGGGACGTCACCACCCTTCACGCCTCTGATTGGTCGGGGGGCGGGGCCGGCAGACGTTTGAATCAGGAAGCGGGAGTCAGAGCGAGAGCGACCCGTGGCTCGCGGCGATTTAATTATAAAGCGCAAAACGTCTGTTTGGTGATCCAACTCAGAGGTGCAGATGTTCATAAACCTGGTGGCTGACGAGAGAATTAAAAAAGGGATCTAGACGGGCTGTTTTACTCTCAGCCGCTCCCGGCTCCATCTGATTTCTCATCAGCGCCGACACGAACAAAGCGGTTGCGCAATCGAGTACGTCACAGCAGCTTCACCCCAACCTGCCCACTTCTCCCCTGGCTGTGGAAAAACAAACGAGTAGAGGCGGGTGAAGGCGTGACGAGCCGAGTCGGGCCAAGTAAGTCCTAGTGCGAAAGTGTCATTAGAAGTTGCTTTCAGCTTAGCTAATCTTCCCTGCAATTGAAGGCCACATAATTTTCATTTTAACATACGGTAGGCTTTTGGAGGGGCCTCTAGTGGTCCTTTGAGGAGCTGTGTTTCTGAGTTTCATACAGTATATCGCTTCAGTTTAGCAAGCTGTATGCAGCACCTTGGTTTCGTCAATCACACCATGTGGCTCCACCTATATTTAACGAACAAAAGGGATGGATGGATAGATAGATAGATAGATAGATAGATAGATAGATAGATAGATAGATAGATAGATAGATAGATAGATAGATAGATAGATAGATAGATAGAACGACAGAACGACAGACAGACACTTTATTAATCCCGAGGGAAATTCAAAGTATTCATCAGGTACATAGATGTTCAAAAAGCATGTTAGTATCAACAACAGACAGAAAGAAAAACTCTGGTAGTCAGGTTGAACCAAGCATGCGTCAGGAATAACTATAAGCCAGTTTTGTGTCCTTTGAAGCTTTTGTAAGCCGACCGTATGTGATTGTGCAGATGTGAACTGAAGGCTCTGAGTTCTTTACAGGTTCCTCTAAGCGAGAGTCAAACCCCTCGGTGGGAAAATGAGCCTGCCTCTCACAGCGGGGGATGGGCTAGATATCAGCTATTCCCAAGTGTGTGTTTGTGTGTGTTTGAGAAGCAGCCTTATCTCTAACAACCCCTCTGACTATAGATAGCAGCATGCCTCTGGCCAACCTGAATGAGCAGGTCTGGTGAAACACAGAGGTTCTCACACACATTCTGCTGCAAAGCCATTATCTCATATAAATGTATTCAGCTGCCCATAAAATAGCATGTGCGTGTTGATTTGGACATTTGTGCATGTTTCTCTCTTAATAGTAAGTGTATGCTCATTCTCGGTTGCACCTATGCAGTCGTTTGTGTAGAGCTGTATTCCCAACACTCTCTTGTGAGTTTGTTTTCGCGTTAGGCTGGCCTGTTGCTCAACGTTACGCTAATCTGTCAGTGCAAAAGTTTGCTTCTGCTGGTCTTTAACAAGATACCCAGGGAGCCTAGCCTGAGATGTCGGTCTGTTACTGACTTTTAAATAAAGCTCATTCAGTCTAACGAGCATTGTGGAGGCAGGCCGAACCGAACTGTCAGGGAGGCTCGGGATTCCTCTCAAGTAATGGGCAGTTTTTCCTACTGAAAGGTGAAGATCCTTCAGTTCAAGGCTTGTCTCATGTCAGGGTGTCAGCTGAAGTCGGATAAACATCGGTGAAATGTCTGTTCTGAAAAGCACTGCAGGTTTGGCTGTACGTACGTACAATTTATTTATTTGTGTACTTTAGGCTCTGCCTTTAATTTCACCAGAATCCCAACAGTGACGTGGAGTAAAATTTTCCATAATTTATGTATTTCTTAAATATTATTTTTAACTTTGCGAGCAGAAATGCACGCTTTTGCTTTCGGCTCCAGCTGTCAATGCAGCCATTTTTTGAACTATTGCAACCAATCAGATACCACATTGTTTAGCTCATTCAGGTTGTTTTGGTTATGGTATTTCACACCTTAAACTTTTTAAGATATTCCAGGATTTCCAAGGCCAATTGGAATATAATGAGGAAATCTTCAAATCTTTGAAAAACCTTCCACTTCTTTCAAACCATATTATTTCAGCATACTTTCAGCTAGAGACTCCGAGACTGTAAGCTATTCACAAAACTTCAAACTCTTACCAGTTTGACCAATAGTAGAGCTGCTGCACCAAGAAGGGCAGCCCTCCTCATTTGCATAATGAGGCAGAAATGCATACGGTAAAGTAAAAAGAGGAGATGTAAAAACAAGGAATGCATGTATAAGGAAAAGGAAAAACATATATATATTTCTTTTTTTATTTTTAATTATATCAGTTTTGGTCCTCCATAAGATATTCGTGACTCGTGTATTGATACCTGACAGTTATGTTTTTCATCACAACCACTATCTTAACTTTAAATACATGTCGTCTGGGAAACTTGCCAGAAATTCTTGAGCCAAATATCAAATAAGTCCATTAGTTTTGGAGATGTTTTATTCAAAACCACAACTGTGAACCCTGCTAATGAAAAAGTCAATTAGAATGTATCTCCCAGAAAGAGAGGCAACATTTTCTGCCAATCCATCAACTTGACATTTTAATGGATACCTGTTGTCTATGGATGGTGCTACATGAATATTAGGATGTCAGAAGCATTGTTAGGATTAATCCTCTGGTGAATACATTTAATTGTTCTTCGGTAAAGATATATCTGTCCAAGTGGACCAACAGTCTCACATTGCCTAATGACAGGTCAGTAGTTCTTGTAAAGTTAAAATATGCCCTTGAGAAAGCAATGGATGCATGTATTTTATTGCATGCATCCATTTATTATTTTCTTAAAATCTAATTTCATAATGAGAAAGCAAGAAGATCCAAGCAATCGGTGCAAGTGATCAGGTGATCAGGTGAGCCTAGTGCAATCTGCCTGGTCCATGTGTAGAGGGGGCTGAGAAGGTCTTGGAGGGTCCAGAAACCCGCCACAGACTCTTATCTTTTTTCTTTTCTTTTTTTCTCCTTTTCACATGTTGTCTCCCCACTTCTCCCCAAGTGAAGCTGACAGTTTGTCATTTCCACAGCGTGGAATAAAACCACAGGAGCCTAAATAAGAGTAAAAGCATTCTCAGAGAGTGAGACAAGTATGAGGGAGGGGATTTCAAGAGAATAGAGGGACATGGACTTCAATAAAAGAGAGGTGGGAAAAGTCAAGTTAATTTATTACATCAGGGAAGGAAAATATGATGCAGTTGAGCAAACTGTGAAACATTCAAATATGAAATGCTCCAGATGGGCACAGAAGAGAAAAACGTAACTAATGGAGATGAATAAAAAGCTTTCGAGATTCTAATAGACCCTCTTCATTCAGAGAAGAGCTTCTCTCCGAACGAAATGCAACATACCTAAATGAGAGAGGAGTCGGCACAAGATGGAACTTAAAGGTTTAAGAGCACACAGAAAATTAGTGTTTTATTCCAGCCAACTCGTGCATTTATCTTTATTGTCTATAATGTGAAGGCTTTTCGATATTGAATGCAGCTTTATTCTTATGAAATTGCTTTTCCTGAAAAGGATAACTAAAAAAAACAATCTCTTCATTTGACTCCATGTGATCAATTGCTCTGCGGCTTTGTTGTCACTTGTGCAAATGACGGACATTTCAGCTGGTAATGAAACCCATGCAGTGTCTTAACACCAGCTTCAACATGATGAATTTAATCTAACAGACTAACCTGATGGATGGATTCCGTCAGACAGGTAATGGCTGCGTAACAGATGAGGCCTCCAAATGGTTCTTCATGATTGAAAGGGTTTTCCAGGTGATTATTGTTCAGAACAGCGTACTCAGGCAGCTTCATTCCCCTTAAATGGTCTTGTTGCTTTCTATTTGTTTCCGATGGTGTAAGGAAGGCAGTAATGCTTCTGAAACTTGAATCTCAGAACACAAACCAGCTCGATACTAATCCTGCACAGAGGTGGGTGTTCAATAATGTTAAATATCAATCTCACTGTAGTAGTCGGTGTAATTGGATTAGCTTGCCGAGGCATTGTTAGGTTGCTGCTTTTCAGCAAATACTCATTAATGCCACATTTTACCCATCTGGAAGGCTTAACTATTCTTGTAAATGTTCTTGATGATTGAAACCAACATTTTGACATAAAGAAAGCAGACACAACAAATAAAGATGCATCTTTTTAACTTGTATATGTTTTTGGGTGTTTGTGCGTGTGTATATATATTGACTTCAGGTCGCAGGGTTCATCAGTCCAAATGTCAAAGTGCCTTTGTGAAAACCTAAAACTCCCAGGGTACCCAAATGCACCTGCAATGATTAGGCATACAATTGATTAAAATCGTAAAAATGTAACAGACTGACAGATCTTTGTCATTCATAAAGGGAAAGTTCATTTGTCATTGTCATGCACCATCAGCTGTGCAGAAACAGCTGGATAAATCCCTTGCCCATAGGTTGTTTTGTTTTTTTTTCGAAATTCTTTGTTTAAACCCTTTTTTTGTCTTAGATTGTTGGATGGCACCATATTGGTGGCAGATGACTCCACACAACCTCAATTAATCCAAAAATGAGCAGATGTGTGCAGAACAAGCAGGCCTGCAGGCTCAGCTGTGTGCTACCTTACATTCACTCTGACTTACATCTGTCTATCCATCCTCATTTGTGATGTACTACAGAACCAACATTTATAACGAGTACTGCCCTGCAGGCTGGCTCAGCTGGAAGAGCCGGCTGTGCCGGGAATAGCGGCGCACTTGCCTGAGGACTTCCACCGGTTAGCCCAGGTAGCAACCTTTTGACCGTGTACAAAGGTAGCTGCTGCCTGCTGCTCGGCTAAGCTTCATACAGTAAGCTTCAGTGGGCCCTTCTCGGCCTCCCATTAACTACAGCCAGCTGTCACTCATAGAACCACACACCTCATTATTTAGTCATTTGTAGCCTTATATAAGAAGTACAAACAAGTGTACTCTATGAGACGCTTTTGGAGCAAGCCCCTTTATGAACTGCAATTTTACTTGCTTTCACATTTGTGTGAAGATAACAGACAGATTGTTTATTACCAAAATAATAGTGACAGGCTAAATGTGCTGGTGAGGGTTACCTTTTTTTTTTTTTTTTTTATCTCCGAGCACTTTGAGTGGTTAACAAGACGGAAAAAGAGCTGTATGTATGAATTTAACATGCATGTTTTATTACGATTGCTGCACCCAGATTGTAGTTTAACTGCTGTCACCAACACAAAATGGCATGAAATTGTACACGCAGTTCAGTTTGGTGAGGATCTTAATAGCTTAGCAACATTAATCATAAAGTACAGAACAAATAAAATGCTCCTCTAGGTGTTGATGTGGGATCCTTTTTTTGTGTTTTCCTTTGAGATATGAATATGTGGAATAGGACAACAAAAATCATCTGATCACTATAGTTATTATTCATCTGTGCAATTTTAATTCCATCAAATGTGTGGAAAGAAACCAACAAACACGCATGAGTGAAACACACAAGTGATAGTCTTTATTTGTTCCCTTTTTTTTCTTTTTGTTTATCATACGGTGCAGTAAATCTAACAAGCAGGCACTGCTGGAAGCTGGTTGTAATTTCAGCAGAGCCATCTCAAACAAATACAAGCTGATGATCTACTGATTATGGAAGTCATTAAAACTGCACAAAGTTTGACTCTTAATGTTTCAGCTTCTCAGTTAATTGGTCCATTTCATTTTTTTTGTCTGCCTCCACTGGGAGATGTAGAAAAGGTGACAAAGGGAAATATGATGCGCAGGGAGCAATGGGGAAGTTGGCTGTATTTCTTTTTGTTATTTTTTGCACAGCGTGCTGATTAAGCATGCGTGTCAGGGTCTTCAGCAGCTGGAGCTGCAGTAAAGGCTGTGACGGTCCTGAAGGAGACGAAAGGTCCCACCTGATTCCTTCATTTGCATAGAAACATGCACTCATTCTCCAAGCCATAGCTCCGTTTGGTAGTTGGGTCCCAGCACACGTTCAGCGGTGCTCCAAGGGTTGTGCACCATGGAAAACGTCACCTAAATCACCAGCTGTGACAGCAGATAAAGAACCGAATGAAACCAGTGTGAATAGAATATTTGATTGATAATTACAGATTGAATGTAATGTGATATATCAGACCATTGACCATGAAAATGAAGTGACTATGGTTTTAGAATCTGGTGTGACAACCTTGTGCTGCAATAACTTCAGATGATATCATCTTATGTAACAGCTCTTCAGCTATTCATCACCTTGATGTTTTATCTCCTTTCTATTACTGTGGGAATAAGGTCAAGAGTTTTAAACGTCTTAAAAGTCTAAACTTTATCATTCTGTTTTGGTCCTGTCCATCCAAAAAAACAGTTGAGTTTCCTTTTTTTTTAAGCTTTGTCTGTATTCTCGCAGTGCTGTTTTGTAAGTTTCCTGACGGATTTAACAACATTAACATTGGACGATGCTACAGAGGCCTTAAGGTGCTTTGAAGACACCCTGCCCTTCTTTGTGACCTTGTTCAGCTAGGGATGTTTTACTGAAAGACGACACCAACAGAGAGTAACAATAGTACCAAGGTTTGATTTCTATGCAAGCTGTTGACCTGTGGGAGGTGATGTCTGAACTCTTTGCTCAAACAAAAATATTTTGTTTGAGCAAAGATATACCTCCAGAGGCAATGTTTATTGGGTTCTCTATCTATTCTGTAGGATCACAAACGCTTAGCTTGCATTCACGTCCCTGTTTGGTCTGCTTTAAGTGGACCAGAATTCGTTGGTTTGGAAAGTTTGGTTCATTTGGGGAGGTGTGAATGCACAATAGAACTCTGATTTGGGTCATTGAAGCAGACTTGTGCCACCTAAAAGGGTGCAGTAATCCTGATCTCTGCCAGTGCTCTAGTCCTGCTACTGTTGTTTTTAGATGCGTTTTTCGGTCGCATACATCATGGCTGCCGAAACTTAAACAAGGATTTCCAGTGCTCTGGCCGTACTCCTGCCAGTTACCATGGGTGCCATTTACCAACTGGATGCCAGTCACAGTCTTTGTCGGACTCCAAAAGTGTTTTAATTTAAAAAATTTTAACATGGAAGTTGATGGAGATCGAATTGCTTCTGGCGCCGGCATCTAGTGGTCATTGGAGGAACTACACGCATAGGTACTACCACGTTGGCAACACCTTAGCAAACTGGATGTAGCCCCTTGTTAGGATCCGTTTGTGCATTCTCTCCTAGGTACTCATGGGATGGGTAGGGATATCTAACGGTCCCAAAGTCCCCGAGCCCCTTTTCCATGTTATTGTTGCAGCTCAACTACGCCATTTAAATGGACCACCATCTTTGTACCAACATACAATTGGTTACAATGAGAACTGATGTGAATTGATGGTGGCAATTTGGAGCCATGTTAAGCAGTGAAATGGAAAACCCTACAGCTCCGTGGATTATCTATATGATGCACACTGTAGTATTTAGAAATAACCATATCTTCCTTTTTTTTCCGACTAGCTTCTTCCGGTAATCCTGGGCCAAAGCGTGGGTCAGGATCTGTGGAACATGTATTGATCACCTCAGACAGGTCGTCTTTGTGTGAACATACATGCATGAGTAATTCAGCCCCCAGCACCTTTATCTGAGTTTTAGTCCAGCTTTGAGAAGTGTGGCTGTCAGTCATGTGAATATATTGCATGCATTTTAAAATTCAAGTAATTTTTTCTCCAATAAAACACTGAATTGTCAGAAACGATGCAAAATTAGGAGAATAGTGACAAACGGCAGCTGTGAGATGTAGAGATGCTGAAGATATTCCAGATTAAATCAGTGGGATCACCTTATCGTATGAGAACTGTCCTCGGCCTCATCCCACCTCGCCTGCATGATTGTTTTACTCCCTTTCATTCTCACTTCTCGGGCCGTCGCTCCCATCGCTAATGAGCAACCGAAGGGCTCAGTCAGCAACAGCAGCTCATGCTGTCGAAGCATGCGGCAACCTGGACGGGGCAACGGACAGCAGCAGGAAGAATTATTGCCCACAGATGAACAGGCGGAGTATGAAGCAGTCAGGGACAATGTGGAAACTTAACGACAGTGGGAGAAAGATGGGGAGAAAATGAAATGGGAGGAAACAAACGGCACCTTCAAACAATCTATGGGGAAAGCTTGTGAGCTGTGCAACAAATGCCAGTCTGTTTTTTTTCTTATATACACAAAAACACATTGATGCTCCCAGACACACACCTCAAACCTTCTTGCCTACTAAAACTGATGTACAAAGTGGTGTACTGCATGTGCATGCTAATATATTCGTCTCGTCTCTACAGGACCTAATCTCCGTACAATGAAATATCTCTGCTCACCTAATCAGTTTATCGTTGAGGACCCAGCTGTCGTACTGCACATTTTTTACCTTTCCGTATCTTTGATTTTAAATGAGTCTTCAGACATGCTCCAAACATCAATGAATTCAGCTGCTGTTATGGCTGGAGAATGTAGCCGCCGCTTGCTTCGTGATTGATCCGCCCTCTATAATTTGGTTGCTGAAGGATGGAGCCCTGTGGGCCGCACTTAGCTCCGAGGAAAGGCGGAAATGACAACTGCTGCTGGAGCTGGTGGAGGAATAATGAAGGAGGAGGAAGCTGTGAGTAATTTCTCAATCTCGCATTTTGTTGTGCAGCACGATCGGTGGCAGGTCAGCAGCTTGTGTGCCTGTTGGTTCGCAGTATAAATGATGGAAATATGCAGGAAGATGGTGTAAATTTGTTGAGTGTGAAACGATTCGATTGGAAGCTCAGTTCAAAGCATATTGTTGCCTTCACGGTTGCATGTAATGTACGATATACACGGCCCAGAAAAAAATAAAACCACCCCAACACTTTGCTGAAGCGCTTCTCACTAGGATTACAGCATCAACGGTGGTGACATTTTGATCTTACGCAGTGTCTCAGCATCTTTCTCTGTCCAGAGGTGCATTGACCTTTTCTCCAGTATTTTATTGGTCATTTGAGTGACAGGCATCCGTGTGAAGTCTTCTCCAGAGGTTCTCAATGGGAGTAAAGGTCACGTATTATGGTTTTTTTCTCTTCTTTTTTTCTTTTTCAAGGTGAAAATTTGACTTTAACTGTATTAAATATGTACTTCAGGCTATCTAGCTGTTATTTTAAGAGGTGCATGAATGATTTAGTTTTGAAGAACCAGGCATATCAGGAATTTCTGCAACATCTTTTCTTCAAAATGACTTTCCCTTCATGTAGGTAGAATTTCCATAAGCTGCAGATTGCCCTTAGACTTGATTATGTGATAAAGGAAACATCCTCCGATTGTTTCATTGCTGGGGCATTAATGTGTCCGATGGTGCAGGAAAGTAACCAACAACAGCAGGAGGGATGCAGATGGGCAAAGAGGATGCTCATAGAACAAACGCAGCATATTCAGGCGGCACCATCTAACTTGGTTTTTGAGTTGCGATCAGACTAAAACCATTGTGACACTTGATCAATATGGATGAGATCAATATTTCATCATCGGTTCGGTGTACTGTATGACCTAATGTAAGACTGTGGTGGCCCATCCATGTGTGAAAATGGTGCCTCACGCTTCCTCAACCAGTCACAACTGAGTCCAGGTCATCGACTAACTCCACTTTCTTTTTCTGGGGCTACATAAGGTCGCTGAGCCTTGACCTGATCAACTAAAGCAACGCCACATCATAGAACTGCCATCGCAGGCCTCCGTGGCAGGCAGAAGACATGGTTTCAGATCGGTTCCTCCAGTGCACTTCATGCCCTGTTGGACCCATCAATCTGGAACCGAACACATCTGGATGATCACATGACCTCCTCCATTACCTCAGAGTCAAAGTCTTTATGCTGGAGAGTGAACTGAAAGCCCTTTTGTAATTGGAGTAAATGCTTTCTTTTTTTCTTTTTCTTTTAAGGCTACATAGTCGTTTAGACTTTAAATGCTTCAAAGATCTCTGATCAGTTATTCAAGAATCAAGACTGCCTGACCACATTTCTTCCTCGAAGATGATGGTTCACCTCTCTCTCTCTCTCTCTCTCTCTCTCTCTCTCTCTCTCTCTCTCTCTCTCTCTCTCTCTCTCGCTCTCGCTCTCGCTCTCTCCCTCTCTACCCCGCTCTCTCTCTCTTCTTAAGACAGTTTTAGTTAGTTTTGCCAATCTCATTTGTTCATTTTTTTGGTTGATTTACTAATTTTGCCTTTCACATCTTGGACATTTGTACTCTATAAGAGTTTGAGGTTGTTTTTTGGTATGGTTAAGACCCCTCCCCTCTGCTCTCATTCGTTACGGTAGCTTCCATCAGAATTGTGAGGCCAGGTTGCTCAGGCATGACACCGATCATAAGGACTAAACGTAACCCAACTTTATTAAATCAGTTGAGAAACAGCCAGACATACACCCACACACAGTCAAACCTTCATAACCAGCCGCGTGTGGACGTTGAAGCAGGACGGACACTCATACGTGTTGCTCAACAGTGGGCCCATTACCAGGAAACATGATGTTGGCAGATACAGGGGGATAGATATTGATGTGTCTTCGCATTGAGAATGGGGCTGCGACTAAAGATTATTTTTACTGAAGGTTTAATTTGACGTGTTGTTCGGTTAGCAATGATTTCTGTCATGGATTTCCACGTGCATCACTCTAATGCTGCCGAAATATCACTGCCGTTAACGCAATAAGTTGACACTAACTACCCTGCATTCTTGAATTGTTGTCATCAGTTTCATTGATAACGTTGACTAATTGCTGCAGCCTCAGTAGTAATAAGTTCCTTTTTGACACTTTGTGCCAAAGAAACTTGCAATTACACTGATCAATGGGCTGTTTTTTAAATCAAATAAAATGAGGTAAAAGTGAAACTCAATCTGATTGTTTATCAGTTCAGTTATTGACTCGTAAAGTCACAGATGGGGAGCCAGTGACATTTCGGTTTTGTCTGACCACAAAATTGGCAACTAGTTCTACAGAATTTGAAACAGGTTTTGCAAATGTGTTGGTATCTGTGCACCTGGAATCTGCATATATGTGGATTCAGACTTTTTTTTAGCTCCTCTTTCAGCTTTTCTTTCTCTCTCTGTCATAGTCGTTTCTTCTTTCTTGTCTCCACTATGTCTTAAAGTAAAAACTCTCTCAGCTGTTGCGAGACATTTCATTCAACTCATCTGTCTTTCTTTTGGCAGAATGTAATTGGATTAAAGGGAATGAGGAAGGAAATCAACTCCTTGTGGTTGACTCTGGTCCTCTCCTGGTGGCAGATAACCACAGGGAGGAAATTAACTCGTGGGACAGATTGTCTCTGTCTGTCCATCCCTCCCTCCTTTCTTTGCGTTTTGTTGGAACAACTCATTAAACACCCTTCATGGACTTGTCGGGGAGCACCCACATACACACAGCATGAGCAGGCAACAACGCAGGCATGGCTCGGTTGGTGGAGGGGTCGAGGGCGTGGGAGGAAAGTGAACACGGGAGCTGTGTAGGGATCAGAAGAATTAAGAAAGATAGATGTAAGTAACAGAGATGATGACTTAAGGGATTATGTTCGCTTGGAGGAGGTGATGTGCAGTGGAGGTAATAGGATTATGCCAATTCTACCAGGTGAAGGTTAATCCAGCTGTGAAACTCATTTACAAATGCCGTTGTACTCGGATTTTTTATTCTCCTCTTTTGCAGAGCCTGATGATAGAGGCCTTCTCTCTACTAAAAATACCTGAAAATAATATCATTCACTATCGCAGCATAACACAGTTGGAGGTCATAAGAGTTCATATCTGCAATTATGTTGTCAGGCGATAGACTGATGCTGTGGCACACTGCAGACAGCAATGAAAGTCATTTAAAGTTAATGCTCCTGTAGTTCACCTCCCATGATTTTTGAAGAGCATCTAAAAATGGAACAAAGTTGTTAAGCAGGTCTGCACAGAGATAATTGTAATGCAAAAGCTGCTTCGAGAGGACTTACATTTTTGTTTTTTATTGGATTCTTTGACATAATTAACCACGCTGGTGTCAGTTTAACTGCTGATGTGTGCCCACCACTTTTTGAAGTGATGTTGTTCATGAACAAACTGATCTGGGCGACCTCATCTTTTGAGGGAACGAGACAGGTTAGAGTTGCAACCATCTTGTTCCTTTTGTTTTATTGCAGAGGTGAAAGAGAGCTAATTTTTCAGCTCCGTGGGTGCAGTAGTTTCAGGTCGACGACGTAGAGCGAATCACGCGCTTCGTCCCTGAATGAGTCCTACTGACTGTTTGATGCAGATTGGTATCACCTGCTTATTCCTGCTTAGGGTTCAGGGGATCTGCTATCCCGGCTCTCATTGGACAAAAGGCAGAGGCATACCTGGACAGGTCCCAAGACTTTAATCACTTGTGTTTACGTGATGAAATATAGCGTGTAAGCCTCCTGCAGCACATAAGCATCATTGGGCCTTATGTCCACTTGAGTGTGAACAACCAAGTTGGTAGAATATGAGTGAGAGAGATGATGTCTCACTTATTCAAAAACAGACAGTTATGGTGACTGTAGCAGTGTGAGTGCCACGGGGCCCGACCGACAGGATGGAGAGACACAGAGTTTAGTGCAGACCCTTTTTATTTGTCACCACACACGTGCAGAAGCACCTTCACACAGCTTCTCCGACCAGCAGCTCCTCCGACCCCTCGCTGCTGTCCAGCTCTGCCTTATAAGGCAGGCAGGGTGGAGAGCGGCCGCCACTCAGGGGGATGGGACACAGGTGCGTGTGTCCCATCAACCTCTCCACCCTGCCACACACCCCCAACGCCAACCTCGCGCCGGGGTCCGTCCGGCCGAGCCTACTCCCCCCCCCCGCCCCCTCGGAGCGGGAGAGGAAGCCCGGAACCCCCCGGGCCTTCCTGGTCGGGGGGTCGCCCTCGGCGCCGGGCTGACCAGCGGAACGGTTGGGGGGGTCGTCCCCGGCGTCGGCCCGACCGCCGTGGAAGCCGCTCTCGGGGCCGGGCCCATGGTGGCCTCGGGCCACACGGTGCGTCCAGGACCACCTCCTCCTCCGTGACGCGGCCAGCTGCCAGTGCGCCTCCGGGACCGCCTCCTCCACGGCGCAGCCCCGTTCTGGAGCTGGTGCGTCCAGGACCGCCTCCTCCTCCATGACGCAGCCCTGCGCGGGCTGCCAGTCCGCCTCCAGGACCGCCTCCTCCACAACGCACTGCTCTGGCCGCTGGTCCGGCCCCGTCTCCGCGGGACCCGCCGTCGCTGGCGGCTGCGCCTCCGCAGCCGCCTCCCTAGCCAACTCCGCCTCCGTCTCCGTCTCCGACTCCATCCCAGGAGCCGTCGCCTGGCGGCCTGCAGCCACTGCCTCACGGCCGGTCGGCTGCAGCGCTGCCGCGGCGAACCTCAGACGGGGTGCAGGGATGGGTCGCTCCGCGGGTCCCGCCGCCTCGGGAGCCGTCGCTTGGCGCCCCGCAGCTTCTGCCTCCCGGCCTCTCAGCTGCGGCGCCGCCAGCTCCTCCCGCGCTGCTGCGGCGACCCTCCGGCGTGGCGCAGGGGTGGGTCGCCCCGCAGCCACGAGCGCTTCCATTCTCGCCAGCTGCTGCTCGCCCTGCTCACGGAACACGGCTGTGGCCTGTCCGCCATGGCCTGGGCGAGCGCGTCCAGAGCCCGCTCCGTGCCCCCCCTTCTCCACCCTATCGGGCCCCACGTTGGGTGCCAGTGTCGCACGGCGAGTGCCACGGGGTCCGACCGACAGGATGGAGAGACACGGAGTTTAGTGCAGACCCTTTTTATTTGTCACCACACACGTGCAGAAGCACCTTCACACAGCTTCTCCGACCAGCAGCTCCTCCGAACCCTCGCTGCTGTCCAGCTCTGCCTTATAAGGCAGGCAGGGTGGAGAGCGGCCGCCACTCAGGCGGATGGGACACAGGTGCGCGTGTCCCATCAACCTCTCCACCCTGCCACAGTGACTAACTGTGAGAACTTGTGCCTGAAAATTCCTGAAAGGGTCGAACAATGTTAGACGTGCAGCTTTTCACAATTTCAAAAAGGTTTTATAAGCGACTGGTATCTCTGACTTTTTAATTTGGTTTTCATGAAGTGATAGAAAGCAACATTGGCTCCTTTTGAAAAATAATGATGCACTATTAAAGGGAAACAAATGCAACTTCTCTTAGATTTGGCCGTAAACCTGTCAAATTAAAGGATACCTTGAAGTGCTGAATTTGTGCAAGTAGTCCTCCAGACATTCATTAACTTTAACTTGAGTTTAAGTGCAGGCAGGGAACAGTTTTTGTTGTTTTTTGAACATCGCATTTTAGTGCATTGCATCTTAACAACATTGCAAACAGATGTACATGCCATTGTCCTCAGCACTTCTGAAAATACACATAAGATGATATTTGTCCCCAGAACTTTCAAAAACAGACCAACACCCATGACTCTCTACATGTGGCTCATTTTCAGCCCTTGGAGAAAGTTTGGAAACCTGAACTTGGCTTTGGAGATGGGGTAAGGACTTCAGAGAGCTCTTAGAGTCGCTGATCCGTCACTGTTAAAGGAGCCAGTTGAGCTGCTTTGACCAGCTGGTAGGATCCCGCCTGTACGCCATCTCATGAAGATTTCTGGACATATCCAGCTGATAGACCCAGACTTTGCTGGACGGATTAGACATATCTTCTGGCCTGGGAATGCCTTGGCATTCCTCAAACAGAACTGGAAAGTTTCACTGGGGAGGAACACCATCTGGAACACCCCTTTATCCTGTTGCCACTGCGATTCAAACATGTTAGAAGGATGGTCATCCTGCCATGCAGACCATGTCGGAGCACCATTTGCACAAATACAATGTTGTGTTTCTGGGGTCCAACCTTCCAGATGTGTTTTAGCTTTGCATGTGGCCACATCTCAAATATTTGGTGGCTTTGGGAGATTTGAGAAACAGTTTGTTTTCTTTATTTCAAATACATCAATTACAACCAAAACCTTTCTTACTAACCCCGGAAAGGTTGTCCTGTGAGTGAATGTG
The DNA here is from genome assembly GCF_033807715.1 of Cololabis saira. NCBI lineage: Eukaryota > Metazoa > Chordata > Actinopteri > Beloniformes > Belonidae > Cololabis > Cololabis saira. The sequence goes on along the minus strand of NC_084605.1, from coordinate 23,074,990 downwards.
GTCTGCATGTCAATGTAGAAGTTCACACACACTGTAGAAGTTAACATGTTTGATCAGGCACTTTTTTACTATGATTATGGTATAATAATGTTTAAAGCTTTTGAGATTAGTGAATTTTCTCCTGTGGGAAGGGAACAAGCCTGTTGCAGTTGTTTCTGGTGTCAAACACACCACCATGACTTTAACCGCAAGCCTCATGTCTTTGCTATGAATAGATATTTCTAATAGCTGCAAAATAATCACATTAACAGTATATGATCTATGTGTTATTGGGTAAAGGAAGGGAAATTCTTATCTTATATTACAGTCACTAAGGGACTATTATGAGGGAATAGTGGGAAAAACAAATTTAACAGAATAATTTTTCAAAGGTACTATTTCACCACCCTTGGTGTCGAGGCAGTCTGGGAGTTTTATGAATGGAGAAAGAAACTGAAAATAGGATGAAAAGTGTAGCGTTTTTGTTTTATTACATGTTCATCATATCGAGTTCCTTTCAGTTTGCACGTTTTCTGTTTTTCTTCCTGGCTTTTAGTGAAATGTTTGAATCCAAGTACCCGCACTCCTCTTCCTTTCTCTCAAAACTCAAATCTGTGACGCCGAATTCAGCTCATCCAATGACTTCATTGCCGTGTGGCTGGTCATGATCAGCACCAGCTGGCACTGACAGCAGCCCTGCAGCAACTCTGACACAGATAAATGGTTGTCAAATTATTACCATGCTTAACAGAGACAACCTATGACAAATGCATGCTGGGTAAACAGTGTATTGATGAACACTGAACTTATATTGCTGTTTTTCTTTTTCTTCGTTTTTTCCCCCAGCTCTTCTCCTCCTATATGATGTCACCAACAGAACATCCTTTGACAACATCAAGGTAAGATCAAGTGCATTTTGGCTGCTTGTGTCTATTTTTAAACTCATCTTCATCTTTTACTTCAATGATCTTCGTTTCTTGATACACATTGTTACGTTACAGAATCAGTTGGTTGTTGCATTGACAGGTACAGACTAAAGGTTTATTTATGCTTCTTTGCATCAACTACGCTCATAATCTACCAACATTGTAGCTGCCGTTTATACTTGTTTTTTGTCCTCTGTATCGCTCAGTAATTACACCACCAAACACTAGGTGTCGTAGGTTATTTTCTTCAGCGCTGTGGTTTCCAACACTGAACTAGAGGACGAAATAAATGAAGCACATCTTATGTGTTTTGGACCCAGTAAATGCTGAGGAGCAGTAACTTTTACCAACATTACCCATTACATCACCCATAAACCTTCGTAGACATAACTTTTTGCAGTTAACGTAATCACCAGTGGCAGAAATGGGTTTCTGTATTAACCTCAGAAAACTATTACCGTCAGGCATCAGCGAGGAGCTCGAAAGAAGAGGTGGATCTCTTGGGCATTCATTGAACAGTATTCCTGATGGCTTGGCCATGTGCCTGGATATTTGAAGAAGAGATTTTGTACATGGTGTTATTTGGACTTCCTTGAAGTCCATGATGCCTTCATGAACATGTGCAGGATTCATTGTAAAAAATAAAAAAAATCTTTATGGTGCAGTATATTACAACAGACTGAAGATTTCAGACGTTTTTTCTTTCTGCGTGAGCAGTGATTCCCCTTACCAGCAGTTGGAATTCTTTTGCTGCTGAAGAGGGTTATAATTCCAGGATGTTTTCCCTTACGGGAGTCAAATAATGGCCTGTGTTTTCCCCCTTTCTATTGAATGTTGACACAATGTCCTCAGAATGTCTCACATAGTTTGGTCGTTTCCCTTTTCGACCATACTGTGACAGCTGTCTTTAAAGCAGCTGGTGTTAGGGGGCGGAGTCACACTCTGCTATCCCCTCCTCTTCTGCAGGGATGTGATGTCATAGTACCCTGCAAGTTTGAACAACTCACTGAAATACATATTTTCAGACTGAATTGGCCCCAGAGAAAGTGATAGAATGTGTTGCTCTGATTTGATTGTCATGTCAGACAATCAAATATATATACACAGCAGGGGGAGTTATAAAAAATAATGACTATGTCTTCTTTAACATTAATATGAATAAGCAACGATTTACAGACCCCAGAGCGCTGTATGCTCATGTGGTTGTAATTATCCTTACCTTAGATCTCGGTGCAAATTACTGTAGTTTTCAATCCTTTTTATCTCTAAAAGGTTTTTACAGCAAGTTCAAAGCAGAACAGTATTTTTGAGTTCTATATTTTTAAAGATTATTTTGTAAGTTGGTTCATACTGGCAGCAGCATTCGATGGGGAATGTCGAGGTCAGTGTGTGAGGATGATGATGGAAGGTGAAGAAAGGGGGGAGCATGTGAGTGCACCATCTTCCCTAATAGACCTTCGTCTTTGTATTTGCTTCCTCCCTGTTGTCTGAGCTCCATCCCTCGTGGTTTTGCAGCCATCTCGTTCCCCCATTCAGGCAGAGTCCCCTTATCTCTCTCCTTTGAGGTGCACTTCTCTCCTTTGATGAAGGCAGACTGCAGGCCGAGACCAGGATAAGAATGATCTGCATGCTTGCGGCTACTTGTGTAACCTCAGTGGGTGGGTTTGCTCATTCAGGTGCAGGTGTGCAAATGCTTTCATTAACCGGGGAAAAAGATCAGTTCCTCGACAGTAAAGGAGAAAGAGCTTAGCTTCTGTGAGGTGAATGCTGTCTAGCAGCTTTGCAGTAAAGTCTTTATCAAGCAAACAAAGCTTTGGATTGGACTGTTTTTCATTTTTGCTGTATAGTATTTTATCGCTGCCGATGTCATCCGTGGTACTTTGATGACCAAGATATTTAGTTACTTTTGAAGTAACTGCACGTCATGGTGCTTGACTTTATGAGTGTGAAAATGAATGTACATTTCAAGTGTGAAATGTGTGTATGTGTATATATATATATATATATATATATATATATATATATATATATATATATATATATATATATATATATATATGGCAAAACGTGCAGTTCCTCAAATGACCACTAGACGTCGCTTTCAAAGGGATTTCAAACTCCACTGATTACCATCTTAAGATGTCCAACTTTATAGCACAAATAAACATATTTACAGTATTGTATGAAAATGCTTTTGTCTATATAGCTAGCTGTTGGCAAAAACCACAGTTTATGCTCAATTAGGGGCTTTCCTTTTATTTGTTTTTATAGTAATTGCAGTTCATGTTAACAGTTAGGCCTGGAATATACTTGCCATTAAAGGTATTGTGACATCATTTTTAACATGCTTTTAACACTATTAAAAGTCTTGGCCAACATCCCTCAAATGTGTCTAAAAGAGTGTAACAAGAAAATATTAACTCTAGTACTCTATTCCTGGCTTTTTATTACAGTGTTTTTTTGCGCCGTGAAAAATGCTTCCTTTTCCCCCTTTCCTGTCAATCATTGCTCCGCTCCTCCTCCAAACCTCCTCCTCCTCCAGCCATACGCTCACAGCGGCGTCGGAGAGAGCCGGGAGCGACAGGCGAAGCATGCACGGAAAAGCAGGAGGGCGAACCACAGCAAACAATCATAAAAATAGAGGCATGCAAGCAGCAGTGTCACCTTATCTTAAGTCCAGTCAGTGGCCGCGGGTGTTCTTAGCAGTTTTCCTCCGGTGATTAGAACAAAAGAGGCTCTAAACACTAAACAGCTCCGTGTTAAGCCTGATTTATGGTTCCGCGTTAAATCGACGCAGAGCCCTACGCCGTAGGGTTCAGCGTACGGTGCGCGTCGCCGCGTAACCCTACGCCGTAGGCTCTGCGTCGGTGTAACGCGGAACCATAAATCAGCCTTTATGGTGCGCTGGAGAGGAGAGGAGACAGGGAGCTGGGTGGAGGGGGCGGTGATTTAGCGGGCCGCTACGTAACGGCCCGCCACCAAACCACATGCGCCGTTTTTGCACAGTTATGCGGAAAATCCCAGAAAGCACACAATACACTGAATGTTAAAAGTTTGTTGTTTTTTGGGTGTAATTGATGTCAAGACACCCAACAAAACACAAAAAATCAAGAAAAATGTGTTTTTCATGTCACAATCCCTTTAACAGCGTGTATGCATCATGGCTGCCACGTGTATCCTGTATCCGTTTGGCACGTCAGTTGTGCACGTCCCTGGAAAAACATGTATTGAATAATAGGTCAAGCAATCTATTGTAATGTGTTGTGAAATTTTTCACTTTATTCAAAGTCTATACAGTCAACCCTCAGGGAGAGCATTTAAAATGCTATCAGTGTTTGAAGTCTTCAATTTCCTGCATCGGTAAAGACAGACACACACACTTTGATCACAACGGCATTGATTTAATGTCCTAACAGCCATCTTTGATGTGGGACATCTTTCAACAGTCATATTCTATTTTTTCAGGGAGTCAAAGCAATAACAATTCTCTCGAACTGTTCCAGTTTAAAAAGGTTTTCAGACAACTATTTCCCCAACCTATATGCTCCCCTTAGCTAAAGGGGATATTTTTATATTCATTTAAATTGTAGAATGTAGTTTGTTCTCTGGTTTGTGTTCCAACTTTTTTTAAGCTTGTACGTATATGTTTTAATTGAAGAAAGATGGCTTCTTCTTCCAACAGTTTTGTTGTTGTATGTTTTACGGTTGTTTTTTTATAAACTGCGTTTACACTCTGCCCCCTAGTGGAGGCCGCCGGTATCATGCTTACAGGCCGCATTGGACTGAACCAAGAAACGTTCCCTGCAGCAGGTTCTGTACGCGAACGGAAGCAAACGCTCGGACAAACGTCAAGGACGTGCCGGGACTTAACTGTCGTCACTTCAGTTAACTTGTGATTAGTATTTCAGTGAACTCGACACTGGGGTTTATTTACAATTTTATCACCCTATTTTCCGTTGCAAAATGACCAGGAAAACACAGGCTATCATTCTGAATGGTTTAATAATATTAATATTGGAACTCTGATAGTTCATCGTATTGTACTGTTTTGTAGCACTTGTGTTTAAGTCCAGCTATTGTGACTTTTAACAGAGACCAGCATCCACAACCTCACATCCTCTCAAACAGCTTGTGGCTCTTATTTCACTTGTGAGCGTTCCTGAAAACCACAGGAGCATCTCCTGCCAGACCGAAAGGAATTCTTGCAGCAATCAAAAAGCACATGAAGAGGAAAAAGAAACCAACAGAGGATTGAGCCGCGTGAAATGAAACAGAAGCACGCCATGCGTGGCAGCAAGACCCAGACTGTCTGCTCAGCTTACTTGTTTTTCTTTGATATAGATTTATGGAGCAGAAGCACCTGTTCTGATTCGTCCATTAACATGAGACGCGTTTTATTTACTCAGTGTTGTTTTTATCTGTATTTAACAGAGCTCTCTCATTTTCATCATCTCTCACATCTGTTGTACCTCAGTCGTTTGTGAATGTCTGAGAACTTTCGCCTTTTCGTGTTTTTATTTTTTAACAGTAGCACAAAAGCAGCTCTAATGTACCACAGCAGATGCGAACACAGTGGGAGGTTCATGGACAGTCGGGGTGTGCGTGTGCGTGCATGTGTGTGTGTGTGTTTGTGTGTGTGTGTGTGTGTGTGTGTGTGTGTGTGTGTGTTTCAACGTTCATGTGTGCGCTTGTGCCGAAGAAAACTGCCCGAACTGCAATTCTCTCGAGGACTGGGAGCAAACTCGTTGAGCACAGTGAAGAATTGCAGACAAAATAAGCAAAATATAAGTAGAATGTATAAGTTGCAGCTTTGCACTGGTGGAAGGGCTTTTTCCCTGAAGTGTCGTGTTATTCACTCCCGCCTGTCTGATGTATTTTGCTGTTGTGGGGGCAGAAGCACGGCCTTGCTCGCAGTCCGACAGCACATTTAAATTACGATGTCAAGCTCTACCGCATGCTTGACTGTGCTCTCGCCTACCTGCACAGCGGTACATAATTTTTGCCATTTTACTCTGAACTTTTCTGAATTCACACATATACTAATGTGTTTTTATGAAATCTAGCTAAAAGGCAGTCTGGGAGGGAATAACTTGTTTCTATTCATCTATTAACTTCTGCTTGTCTGGGTTTGAGTCGTGGGGCTAGAAGCCAAAGCAGAGCGGCCCACAAAACTTTGGGGGAAAACTTTAAATAGGATCCAGCATGATCACGTTACTCCAAATATGAAGTTAGAAGACCTTTATTTTCATTTGAAAACATCTTAAAAGTACATTGTGTTGCAATGATTTAACTTGTTGGATAGAAAATATATTCAGGGATACTTTTCTATATTAAGTTTACACAAGTCTCTACTGATGGGTCACTGATTGAAATGAGGGTGTGCACAAAGACATTCGGGGGATTTTGGTTGTGCTAGCCTTAATTCAGTTTTTGGATTTGAATAGTAAAAAACACAAGTACACATGCTGAGAAGCATTCATAATCTCTCCAGCGTATCTTGGGTCTACTTTGGAGCCGACACTCAGCTGGACATACCGAAGACACCTTCCCAAGGTGGTGTCCATGTCCTAACCAGAGGCCCGAACCACCTCAGTTGACCCCTCTGCTGCAGACAGTCCCTCTCGGATGACTGAACTTCTTCCCGTCTCTAAGGGAGGGTCTAGCCACCTTCTGGAGGTGGGGGAAGCTCATTTCAGCTGCTTGTAGTCACAATCTGGTTCTTTCAGTCAGTAAGTACAGTTAGTGACCGTCCGTGAGGGTATGAACATAAAGATTTTAATCAGTGTAATGAAAGGAGACACAATTCCCTCTCAAATTATTTAAAGAAGCATGAGGCTCCTTTTAAGAAATGAGACTCTCTAGCGCCGCCCTTCGCCACGACGGCCGTCGGGGGTACTGCAGCCAACAGCGAAGCCGGCACGGGAGAACGGGGAGAACGCACATGCAGCGTCATGTGACGTCACATCCACAGGACAGCGCAGGAAATTCGGACTCCGAATTGCAGCACATTTTGCAGCACACAGCCTGTTCAAGGCAACGGAGAGATACACTAGAGGGCTCATTCTTTTTGGTTTGGAACGCTTCATCTGACATTATTACTAGAAAACTTAAAACGTATATGAATTTTTTTCATAAATCCTGCCTCAATCCTGCCTCAAGCTCCTTTAACATTTTTTTGTGATTCTATGTGGCAACTACTGTATGCATGCAGCGTACACACAGGATCTACATCATGGTAGGCTATTTTCATTTGCTCTGTAATTCCACCACCAAGTGCTAGATGGCAGTATGAGATGTACTTATTTCATTTTCTTGCAGTGCTGAGCTTTATTTTGTTTACTTCCTTGACATACATCAGGGTATGTTATGTTCCACCGAGCACCAACCCTCTAACTTCCAGGTTGAGTCTCATGCTGAGCTAAGATTCGTTGCAACTCATCGACTGGCTGGTAGAGTCAGGCTCCAACAGTGAGTCAATCTCCATAGTGAACAAAACGGGAATATAAATATCTACAGTCTGGTTCAGAAAACCATTTTGGTCTCAATCATTTGATTTCACACCCATGACAAATCTGAGAGAGGTGATTTTTTTTTTTAACTGTCAGCTCAGCCAATGGAAAGCATTTATCACTTCCTCATCTGTAATCCTCATGTTTCTGTGCTTAGCGAAGCAACCCCCCGTTTGCATTAACCAAGCGCCGGCTAAACGCAAATGTCATCTTTGGCTTCACCGTTGAGTCAACACGCTAAACAGTTTATCGCGCTGTAAATGTCTGACTGCACCTCTGCAGAGATTTTGGCGGGGTTCGGCTGAAAGAGCTGGGAGTAAAGTTAAATTTGACAAACAGTGGACATGTTCCCATCAGCTTGTCAGGTGACATGGCTGTGCCCTGTACGACGAAAAACAAGCTTAAGAACCGGGCTTGGGAAACCATGGGTCACGTTACCTAATGCTTCGTCTATGTTGCACTAACTGTCAGAAGTCTGCATTTTAGCAGGCCTGAAGCGCTACTCTGTTGTCCGTTATGCATGATATTTTTTGAAGCATCCGTCTTTGTGCACCAGATCTAGATGGCTCCAGGACAGAGCCAGACATATCAGCTTGTTTCTTTTGTTATAGTTTAGTCTATTTTCTCTCCTCCCCCAGCATATGGCTGCAGATGAGATTAGACTTGTATATGATTTTCAAGATCTTTCATATATTGAAGGACCCAAGAAGTACCGTACAGTCTGTTCTGCTTCTTCTGCTTGCGGACAGCATCAGCGTTCGCTCCAGTCCGGTCTGTGGTCTGGTTGAATACAGAGGTATTTATAGGCCTCTGCCACCTCCACTTCTTGGCCCATGAGAGAAATGGTGCTTAACTTGTTCCTAAATCCTATTCCTAAAATCTCCTTATCTTAATGAAAATATTACCACAACATGTCACAAAGCTGTCCACTATTATCAGTCTGCTGTCCACCACTGATGCACCGCACGACTGTCTCATCTGAGTATCTCTGCAGGTGACAGGACTGTAGAGAGGTGTACAGAGCGAAGAGGAGTGGTGAGAGTACAGACCCCTGTGGTGCTCCTCTGCTGCTGATCACCTGCTCAGATACACAACCATTCAGTCTCACAAATTAATCATTTATTAAGGTAGTTGTGGAGGCATCCACCTGTAAATTCTGGTGTTTCTTATATGGTAATTTAGTTGAAATTGTGTTAAATGCACTGGAAAAATCAAAGAATATTATCCTCACAGTCCCTTATAAGTCACATTGAGAGTGATGTGTTTGGATGTTACAGTGATTTGTTTTGTTATCTTGATGCTGACCACTTCCACAACAGCTACATCCTCTGGCATAGTTGTGTGTAAAGAATGAACGGCCCCCCACGGCATTAGTTAGGGTAAAATAACTTGCTGCTTGCTGACACGTATTAACCACTGCACTACTTTCAGACCTTCTCTGGCCAGTGTATTTCATCATAACGTAGGGAGATCATTAACAGACACGAATGTTGGTGATGGTCATGTGAGCTTGAACTCAGGTGGATGCAGGCATGTGAAACGCACAGCTCTGCAAGACCACTGCAGTTATTGAACGAGGACAATACTCCCTGCAGTGTGAATCCATTACCAGCAGAGCCTCGGGGTGAATGCCGGAGAGCAGCTGGATGATAAGGAGATAGAGACATAGTGCCCAGCGCTGCCCATCTCTTACTCGTTCTCATTCTGTCTCCCAAGCTTTTTCTCTCCTCTTTCACTCTTCATGTCAGTCGCCCTGCTCTAAGTAACCACAGCTACAGTCGCAGCTATTTTCTGTCTTTCTTTTCATCCTCTCTCTGCAATGTTCTATCTCTTTCTGTTCCAGAGGCAGTCAACCGTCATCTGACATTTTTTTCTTCTTCTTTTCAAAAGCTTATTTCATCCAACAAACAACTCGTTACATAATGGCAAATTACGAGGATGAGCCTTGTCTCCATCCCAGTGATCATGGCAACCGTGCTCTTAACATGACTGAAAGTACGAGTTAAATTGCGCTCCGTGCTTCTCCAGCAGAGCATTGCATTTTTAACGATTTGAGATTTGTTACTCATTTTAATTGTTAGTGGCTTTAATGATTCAATATCTGACTTATTGGTGTAGGATATAGTAATGGCTCTGGAGGTGATGAGCAGCCTTGTGAGATTCTTCATATACAGTAACCTGATATTTACTTTTAGAAGAAAGATTCAAATACTCTCAATCTGTCACAAATGATTAAAGATTTCAACTCACTGTATCTTCAACCCAGTATCCTCCACTCCTGCGTTCATCGCGCCACAGCTCCACATCTCAATTTCCTCCATTTCCATCATGTTCAATTTTCCTGCGTCTAACGGTGAAGAGAATGAATCTCCGTGATGTTCACTGCAACTGACAGCTATTCTGCTGTCTGCATATGAGAAGGCCTCAATGAGACACAGTCTTCATCTGCGGCCCTGTTCATGTGGCGGTGCCCTGTTGTCCTGTCACAACTGAGACACGGCGAGACCTCCACAATCACAGAGATGCCAAACTGCTGCGCTTTCACACAATGAATTTATGCTTCCCAAGCTTTGTCACAACTATACAATCTGTTTAGTTAATCCAGCGCAGTTCCTCATCCAAGGCAGATTTATGAGTGATGCTTTCGATGGTTGCCATGCCAACCGCTCATGACTGCATGTGCAACACTTATTCCACAACCATCACGGCTGATATGCTTGATTGGACAGTGATTATTACTTGTAGTGGCACAAACATTGGTAGGTGTGGCCAGTGTTTATACATTATTATTGTGGTTTTGGAATATAACTGTAAATAAATGACGAGAAACATTGTCGGAAGTAGATGAATAAAAACTTTTAAGGCTGTTGCCTCAGCTGCATTATCCAAAACAGGTCCATTGTTTGTTTGTTTTTTAATGTAAATAGTCGTAAGGTTTTATCAGCCTGACTCCTTTAAACCCTTGAACTCTTTACAATCTCCTATCAGGGCTTTACAGCTGCTGCCGTGGCAACCTGAAGACCGAAGATTTATGCCTGAGTGCCAAAACTGCACATAAACACATGCCGCCAAGCGCGACAGCACACAAACACACACGTACACAGATTTTATTGGTATTGACTGACACGCTTGGGCTAACAGACCGCAGGAGGAAAAAAAAGGCCCAAATTATAAAATCACTGAAAGCCTTCTTGCAGTTCGGAGGATTTGTTGTTCAAAACATCTCCTCATCTGTGAAGTAAAAATCAATACGATGTACACCAGGTGTCGGCTGGCCTGCAGCCAGCAGAACGCTTGGAGGGAAGACAGAAACGGAGCAGGCGATGGCCAGGAACACAAGTTTGAGGTAATTACACAACTGGATCATCATTTAGTTTTAAGTAACCTGCTGGATTTTGAGAACGGTCCCCATTCAGTTATCTGTCTTAAAGCCCCTTGATCTGTTTGTAAAGGTTGGTATAATGTCTTGAAGTCTTAATTCAAAATCTTTGAAGTGTGTTTGGTCACAATACTACAAAGACACAGAACAACAGTCTTTACAGCTGTGTTCACAGCAGTTGCTTTTAGGGGCGGAGCCAAACATTCAACTTCATTTCAACCCTCCAAAGACTAGTCGACTTTTATAATCATTTTTACAGCTTTGTGCGAACGGCCACTGAGGTAAGGTAAAGGCAGTGCGTGAAGAAGGTGAAAGGAGCAACACTCGGAGCAGGACGGCGTGCCCTCATCATCTGAAGCTCCCAGACCTGCATCACACCAAACACAGCAGCAGGGTTGTGTTGTATCAGAGTCTATGTGGTTATAGCTTCAACCACACAAAAGTAAGTCCCTTTTCTTATAATAAAAAACCCCCAAAAGCCTACTTATCTGATTATTTGTCCCATCCAAATCCCCAGATGCGTGTTTGAGTCTCCCCATTAATCGAGGATGCATCGAGTGAGGACTTGAAAAGTATCCCAGAATGCATTTTGCACCAACAAGCAAAAATAAAAGAGAGAGGAGTATCTTGGATACAAGGATACAATGTGGTCCTATATGCTGATCGTTAAGTTAATTTGTCCTTTCGTCCATCTTTCACATTTAAAAAAAACAATACATTTCCTCATTATTCTCTTACCAAGACTACTTCTTAATTAGTTGCAGTCTTGTTTTCATCATGAAGGGTCATTAAAGTATATTTATCATCTTAGTTTTTCATTATAACACACATAACGCACAGGCAGCAGGGAATTAGTGCATTAGGTAGCAGTGCTGCGTGTGAAAATGCGCTGATAGTGATCGGTGATGGATTTGCCTGGCAACGATTGATTTGGTTTCAGAACCGCGGTGGTGGACAGCTCCTCCAAAGAGCTTCTAAAAGAGCGAAACTAAAGAGCGGTCCTGAGAACGGTGTTAAGAAGTCAGCTGGGAAACACCCGTATCTTAGGGCCCCTTCTTAGTTGAACCCTTCTTAAGAGCTTTCTTAAATCCTTAAGAAGGGTCGGATCTGGGAAACCCGGCCATTGTCTGAAGAGAGAAATTACTGTCCATTCTCAGTTGTTTTAATGTTTAGGGTGTTTATTTTTATAACCAATTAAATTGTAGAAGTTTTTTAATAAGTGTTAGCTGAGCCGTGATAACATCAAGTACAAAAGTACACTGATGTTCCAACTGTAGATAGACGTGTGCTTTCTTTTCCTCCAAAGTATGTTCTCCCAAGTCATACTCCCCAAGTACGAACTACCCAGGTACACAAGTCTGGACCTGAGTATGTGGGCCATCTGTCTTAAAGAGGCGGTAAGACAATAAATGTTCAGATAAAACCTTACATGGCGTGTGATTGACATGCTTTTATGAAGGTGAATTAAATTGTTACTGTTCAGTTTTTCAGAGTAGTCTACACTTTCAGATTTTACAGAACAAGACCTCTGACTTATTGTCACTGGCATGAACCCTTTAAAAAGTACTGATATGAATTATTTAATGACCTATAACAACAGTTTATTCCCACAGTAGCTACGATGGTATGAGAGGGCCACAAAATTGGTGGAATGACTAAAAAAAAATGGCTATAAAAGATTGATGCCATTAATGTTGTACTGTATATCCCATGTCTGGACGGGGTTTAAATAATGTAGATTTCAGACTGAATACCAGCATCATTACAGGAACCCATGCATACAAGTTCTCTTTATCTTTTTCGTTTGCAGAATGTTACAGAGTACGTTTTGTCAACTAATTTTATACTTGAATTTTGAGTGCAGTTAAAATCTGTAATCTAGAAGTGTGGAGTATTAAAGAGAAGCTTTCTATTGGACTGTAACGCAGTTAATAAGATTCAGTCTGGCAGACGAGGGCTGCCTTTCTTTACTCTTAATTCTGCATTCAAGATCTGTCTCTCATTGTCGTCGTACCTACTTCAAACACTTGCAAACAAATTCACACGTCAAGGGAAGTAAAGGAACTAATTGAAGTCAAAACCAGGCAAGATCGCACACATTTCTAACTTGAAATGCCGTCACAGCGACACGCAGGCTAATGAGCGTCGGTGTGCTCTGAGATGCTTCACTGTGAGCGACAGGAAGATTTCTCCCTCTCCTCTTTCATCTTTATCTTTCTGTTACTAACAAGAGTTGATCGAGCCATTTAATTTAGTCTCCTTGGGGTTTTGATGCTTTTAACATGTTGTTCATCAGGAATCAGTCAAAAGTATAAATGTAATCCAAATCCACGACTCGGTCCCGCCATCCCAGACGAACCCGATCCTCAGATCTTCTTTCGGCAGGATGAGATGAAATCCTTTGAACTCCTTCCTTGAAGATTTGTCAGAGGCTTTGTGTTGCCGTAGATGCATAATCTCTATCGTGTTATTTTCCACCACCAATTCTGACAGGATAATAAACTTAAATGCTAAAAGATGAAGGCTAGTAAGAAATGTGGCAGATATTGATGGTGTAAAACACAATATGACCAAACCGCATGAATAGTTCTGGTGTCAGGTGAGTCTGGATCCCATTTCAAATAGATTCTCACTGTTAAAACTTTTAGGTTTTTGTTTTTCTAGGAAAGAAAAACACTGAAATAAGACATTGAGGAAAAAAATATTGATGTTGAGACACTAAAATTGCTCCTGACCCCATCAGAAGAAGCCTGAAAAGTAAAATACGTCTCGACTTTTTCAGGGAGATTACTGAAAATCTCATATAGGGCTGGGTCAAAACAATGATATGGCGAAATATTGTCATCTTCTGTGCAATAATAAAAGAATTGTTATATGTTGACATTTTGATTGATGATGAAGGGCAGTCTAAACGGATCTGCCTGCTCCTGGTGTTGCTAAAACTCTCGGTGCTTCACGCTAGTGCTGAAGACATGAATGAGGGGAAAAGTTTGTCATTGGAGAAGCAAAGATGGACTGTAAAGGTGGAGAAATGAGTTGTGTCTTTTGTATCATTTCAACAAAGTTATTTATATTGAAAAGACTAGATGTCCCGATCATGTTTAAGTCCAACTTTCTGCTTCTGCATGATTGATGGGACAAACATGCAGTATGCAGGAAGTGGATGACAGAAATAAAGTGCTCCAAAAATTGAAGACAAGTCTGCAGTAAGACCCTAGAACGTGCTGTTCATAAAGGAATATGTTTTTTTTTCCAACCTCCCAAATTCTTGAAAGATTGTTGTCGATAAGAGCAAGTTACAATCAGTCTTTTTTTTCAGCCATTTTATCTTTGACAGATTTTGGTGTGATTCTGCCGGTTTTAGCACAATCTTAAGTTTATATGCAGCACAAAGTTGCCATATACATCGCTCTTTGGAAAGGCTGGATTGCAGGATCGCAACATTAAAACTGTTTGCTTTGACTGCACATTATTTACTGAAAAGATGCCATGAAAACCAGAAGTGCATTTAATTTTTGTGTTTGTTTTTTTATTGTTTCTCCAATAATGAGCAATTAGAGGAATTTAGAGCATTTCACAACAATTGTTTACTTTATTTCTCATGTGATCCAGGTCGGACATCAGTTGCTGTAGTACTGCGACCAGGTGATTATGGAGCGTGCATCAGGATCAGACCTACTTTTAGGACCTAATCGCTCCACAGCAAGCACGTTTTACCACTGCCTGGCAGTAATAAGGTCTTTTTCTGTCGTTTCATGACAGTCGGGGAGCCGTTTGTTTCATCATTTCCTCCCTGCAGTGGTTAATGAAGCCTTTCCAGCTGCCAGTTAAAAAGATAACAGATAAAATTGCTCATGTTTTGTGATTCTTCGGTTAGTCTGTAATGATTATCCCTCCCTAGATACATGCAATAATTGTGTCAGTTAGAAATAATTGCATAATAGTTACTGCAACAATCCCGCATGAATCCAAAAGCAAAAGGGAATAGATGAAATTAGATGTTGTAATGTTGATGTAGATGTTTGATTAGAGTTTTACAGTATGCAACTCGCCTCTGAAGACTTTTGGATTTTACAATCTGTGATTACATGTCATTCTTCTCTGCCTGATCTCAGGTTCAAGCATTTTAAAAAACAAGTAAAGAAAAAGTCAACTCTTATTTAAGTGTAGTCCAGATGTAACAGAAAGATTTCTCATGACTCAGTAAGAGAAATGCAGAATCTTCCTCAACGTGTTTGCCTCCCTTCATATGTGAAGGATGGAAAGAAAATCTCTTTATGGAGTCGAAAACAGTATTAAACTTCAGTATTTATTATTCAGGCTTGAAGCGATACGTGTCAGTGTGTGAAGTTGTGTATTTTTCAACTTCTCATGTGAATTTCACCTCAAGATGCCGAATAAAGGAAGGAATAACAACTTTCTCAATGTCGTTTCCTTCTTTTGAAAGTGTAAAATGTGAAAAGATAAGAGTGTGTGAGATCAGTCAGCCTCAGATTGGCGTGTGTGTGTGTGTGTGTGTGTGTGTGTGTGTGTGTGTGTGTGTGTGTGTGTGTGTGTGTGTGTGTGTGTGTGTGTGTGTGTGTGTGTGTGTGTGTGTGTGTGTGTGTGTGTGTGTGTGTGTGTGTGTGTGTGTGTGTGTGTGTGTGTGTGTGTGCTCAGCGACTGGCAGCCTCACTGTTAACCTGCCTCCAGTGCAGCTTCCAGCATTGGTGAAAACATCTCTCCTGTGAGCTCCACGACGCCCTGCAGCTCATCTCAGAGGACCAAACCCAGATTTTCACAACTCCACCAGACTCCATCCAAACGTCCCCCTCAGCTTTACCTCCATTTCTGCTCATATACTCCAGGGTGTCTTTGTCCTTTGTCCTGCTGAAATCTTCCCTACTGTGAAGTTCACTGGTGGTTCGGCGCTGGTTTGACAGCAGATGCAGTCTAATTAGGTTACAGCAGTCATGGCTGTCAGCTTTAAAGTTTGCAGCCGGCTGGATGACGGAGAAAGGTTGGCACTTTTAAACAAGAGAGCTCAATTTGTTTGAGATGCCGGAGAAAGACGAGAGACGATGGTCACTGAGAGACATCAGTGCATAAAAGTGTGCCATGTGTGAAACGGGTGTACTCGGTCCGTCATCGACAACTCCTGCTGTTCTGGTGTCAGTCAGCAAGAAGCAAACCAAGACATTTGAGCACACTTAAACACCAGCTTTTACAAGAAGCAGCTAAGGACGAGAAACACTAATTCATACATCATTTTCGGTTGCATTTTAATTAGAAGACGATACGTGTAGCAACGGCTTTCCCAGCGGTCATCTTTCATCTAAGATAGGCCAAAATTGTGTTGTGTATACTGAGAGATTTTAATTGGAGAAATGCACCAAAGCAACAATAACAGTCTCTGTGATACATTTATGTTTATAGATTTAATAGAATAAAATCCACAACATTGTGAGCGCAACACTGTACAATCTTTCTCATCATTCTCGCATCTCACATCTAGTCAGCTGTAATTATGGATCGCCCATGTAAATATTAAAGAAAAAATATATAAAATATCCCCCTGTTGAAGTAAAACATCTTTGCTTACATGAAATGTGTAAATAATTAATTAATTAATAATATAACAATCAAAGCAAAAATACACATTTAGAAGTCAAACTGGTCATCAGTTGTGTAAATAGTTGTAACCTAATCAAGAGAAATCTTGCCAGTGCTTGAGATGAAACGCTGGCCGAGTCAGTAGACCTGTGATCATCCGAACTGTTCGCTTAGTATAACTGCAAAAATTTGTTTGTAAAGAAGAACATGATCCTTTATTAACGGTTTGTTTTACTGGCTTTTAAGTAAACTGTGTATTACCAGAATCTATTTAATGTTTTCCATTAGTGCCAGCAACCAAAGCTAAAGAGCGAACAGTTATTGCAGTTATTACTGCAAGTTTTTGCAAACCTTACCGTCTTTCAGTTTGATCACTACTTGATAAACCTCTTCTGGGATGGCAACTGCAGTATACTCTAATTATTTTCTACTGCCAGCTTAAACCTGCTTAAACAAATCACAAAAACACTTTTTCCTGCAACAGATGTTCTGATGTGTAATGATGCTTTGCGGTAATTCAAAGCTCTGGCTTCATCCCCGGATCTCAATGCATAATCATTTAACACATCTAAGAGCATATTTACAGACTGTAATAAAGAAAAGAAGAAAAAAAAAAGCCTGGGCTTTACATGTCCGAAGCTTCAGCGTGCAATGTTTCCACATGATCCTTCTTCTTCTGTATAGAGAGACGCTTTTTATAAAAGAGGTCACAGAATAATACATTAAACTTGGCATCTTTTGATTACTTGATGCCTCTGAATGGACAAACCCTATGTGGTGTCCCTTACAGGTTTCATGAATATTGATTTTGAAGCCTATTTTTCAATATATTGGCTTCTTGGAGCTCCAGCTCGGCAGGAACCCCAAAGCTAGAACCTTTTTTTTTTTTTTAAAGCATCTAAATTTTAAAGATCCAATATGCAAAGGGCCCCTGCACCCTCAAGTCTGAGCCTGGAACGATCCAGGAGTAAAAGTGCCTCATTTGAAGCAGCCAGAGCTCAGACGACCACATAGCGGCCAACTCCAACTAGAGCAAAGCTGTTGCTAGGTGCTCGCCGCTGCGCCACCTTCATTCCTCCATTCCAGCACAACTAACAGCACAAGCCTTTAATGCTTTAAAACAGGAACTGTGCTCACATAGGTCTTTCAAAAGTCAAGTTCATCAAAAGTGCTAAGTAGCTAAAGTAATGAAAATGAAAAATGTAATGAAAAAAAGCAATTTTTTTTTTCATTTTTGATTTTTTTTCATTTTTTTAACAAAGTAATCCTATCAAACGCTTACTCACTCACAATGATAATTAGTTAGTTAAAATCAAGGTAATTTGCACAAACAAAACATGCACTTCAACAACAGTAAAGTGAAAATAACATAAAAATGCTTTTCAGGTTAATGAAAAAAAAACACTTGAATAACATTTTGGAGTGGAAGGAAAAACACAAAATAAAAATGCATTTTAATCGACAGAAACCTCAGCTCTTGGACAAAAAGACCTCTGCCTTGTGTTTGTGATGTGGTCGAGATGTTTCTGCTGGACTCCTCAGCCAGGGAAGCGTGGAGTCGACCTCTCCCTGTCGCAGATGATGCTGAGATGCAGCTCAGCTGGAAAATAGTGTTTGATCATCATTAGCCATCCCTCATCACATTAGAAAGGAAGTCATTCAAAAGACAATCAGGAGGAGAAGAAACTGTACTTCAAAGGCAGTGCAGCATGTTCATACCAATTCATATAAATTTACAGTTTTTGTCCTGTTCACCTTCGTAGGTTTTGAGGAATTGGTCATCTGTGTCCAGAGCACGGCCACTAAAGACCCACATCACAATATTCAAGGAGGATTTTTAAGTCCTAATCTTTACAATTATAAAACACATATGTCCCTCAAAGGCTTTCCTTGGGGTCTCTTTCACAAAGGAGGTGCAACAAACAAATCTGAGTTAAGAAAATATTACCGCGACTATAAAAAGCCATCATCATTGGAGTGCCATGACAACGCAACAGAAGTTATGTTCCTATTTTAGTCCGCTGGAACTGAACATATTAGTGCAATCATATAATGAATACAAGTAACATGGCTGCTGCAGCGAAGGAAAGAGAGTTGACGTTTGAGAACATTGCACAGCGAGTGAATGAATGAATTGGAATATTTAACGACTGCATATGAATGGCAAATGAATATCGTATGCTAGGCTATACTGTCCTCAGTATTCCTGGTCATGTGTGCAATCCTGGTGCCAGTGATGTTTGAACATGTGGTAGGCTAAAACATAAAGGTAACTCAAACGTAACAGGTGGTTGTAATTGCATTAAAAGTCTGGATGAATTGAAAAAATGAAAGTGAAAAAAAAAAATGAAGTAAAATCATTCAAGCTGGGAAATACGACTGCATCCAGTCGCACTGATGAATGCTAAAAGGAAATTTCTTTACCCGCAAGTCTGATTATTTTAAGCAATTATTGTTATCAACTTTTAAATCATGTTAATTAGGCTACTTGAATATGTTGTGGTTACTGGAAAAAGCATAAAACTGGAACAAACTGGAATATGGGTGTGAGTTTACAGGAAAAACGGGGGCGGGGCTTATGAGTCTCACTTTTCTCTCAGTACTGCTTCATTCACTTTCTTGAATAGACTTTCCCTGAGTTGATGTTTCAACATAACCCGCTTTGTGAAACGGACCCCAGGTGTATACATGCTTCCACAGGTTATTTTTGTGTGTTCTTACCCATTTTTGTCGCATTGATGTTGTTACGGTGCACATTCTGCTGTGAGTGCTTTGGCTTTGGCTTCACCTCTCTGGTGTGAATGCTTATCGGTGTAACCGGCTTGCAGCGCTGGCGTGAATGAGAGATTAGTTGTGCTACTTGTGTGGCCATGGCTGTTTTTTCTGGAACAGGCGGCGGGATTTTGCGGTGCAGGTCCGTCGCCCTTCCCTGCCTCTCGGCTTCCTCGCCAAAGACATCGTCCGATTCGTCTGAGAGGACGACCTTGCGTAGACACACAGCCATGAGCTCCTCGGGCTTCATCACGGGTAGAGGGTTCCCCAGCGACGCGAGGGAGGCTGACGATTCGGAGTGGCGGCGGCCGGGTGGTTTAGGCTTGAGCGGAGGTTTGGTTTTTGGGGACATCTCAGGTGTCGGAGAGTTAAAATCAGGCACGACAGGGAAGGGAATCTGTAGAGACAACCTCTTGTTCCGCATCCTGTTGGAGCCGGAGCTGGATTTGGGTTGTAATTTCCAGCCCAGAGGGTCGTGCCCGGTGATGACGGATGTCTGGACCGGAGGAGGCGAGGAGCAGGAGGAGGTGCTGGAGGAAGATGAGGAGGCAGACTGACTGGGAAAGGTCGGGATCCCCAGTGGGGGGCAGGAGTAGCGTTTGGAAGAAGAACGTGATGCCGTTGGGGAACACAGGAGGGAAACGCCACGCTGAGGAGGCTGTGGTTCCTTCCTGTTCTTCTTCACAACGACAACAAATGAGCCGACCGACCACCGCCGCTGATGAGTGTGTGCCTTCACATTCGATGACGCAACAGTTGACGAAGGCCTCTCTTTGGGTTGCTGCTTGTGTCCTCGCCTCATCTTCCAGCCTCTCGTCTGTACTCCGACGCTCGTGCCGTCAGCCCTCTGCACGGTTTTCCTCATTTGGCCACAGATGTCATCGTCGCTTCGAGCATGGGCTGGACTTGCAGTGCCATTAATAACAGTGATATTCATTTTTCTCGTGTAGGGCGTAGCTTTAATGTGTACATAACCCTGTGAGAAGAAAAAGAGAGGAAGTGAGGGTTTTTTAAAGATGTTCGAGTAGTGAAAAGGGGAAGAGCAGACGCCCATTTCTGAGTTTCACAACTGTTCACAACAGAGATTCTGGCTGATATGCCATCATCTAGAGGTTGATCTAAGTTAAAAGAGGCGTATTAACTGAAGTTATACTCGATAAACAATCATAAGTGTACTCCTCCCAATATTAAAATTAAACAAATTAGTTAAGCTGAATAAAAAAAACAAAACAAGTAACCATGCAAATCCAATATATAAACATTAAACTTTACAGTCTGACTGAAACTTCCACTTTAAGACCTGAAACCAGTTTCAACAGAAGTGTTTTTTTAACGAGTTCACGGTTTTTGACGCTATTGAAAATGTCAAATGTAAGCTAGTGTTTACCTGCAGCGATGCGTCGACCTCGGTTCTGCCGGTCTTGACTGACTGTTCGAACACCCCGCTGTCTTAATATCACGCTCACTCCAAACGGTCCACCCCAACCTGACCTCAGCTTCCCCTAACACACACCCTGAAACCCACAGATTCCTCTTTTCACACTCAATTCTACGAATCCACACACACACACACCGGTGAGGTTTGATGAAGAGCTGTTTGTCCCAGTAGCGTGAAGTAAGGTCAGTGTTTACAACACGGCTGTGGTTCCAGAAGCTCGTTTCACACAGTTCAGTTTAAACTAGCAAATCATTTTTCAGGGGTGATGATGACTTCACTATACCAACTCTTTTACTATTCTCTGAGTTGATTCATAGATTAATCACCCGGTGATGTTGTTCCAGTACTTTCAAGTCAATATCCCCTCACAAAGCCGCTGCGGAGCGGTAACCCTCATCGTTTTACATGTTTGATAGGAGCAGTGCTGCTGCTTTGAATTTTGAATGCCTCCTCGACGTGAGGCGTGCAATCGAGTGCTCCTGATTCACGGACTAAACCGTCTCAACAGTTACAGGCGTTTGTTTTCAAGTATGTCATCGCTGCTTGACAAACTCGGCAGCAGCTGCATGTAAGAACATCGTTTGTCACACCAACGTGCAGCTCTCAGGGTGGTAATACCAGTCAGTCGGCTGATAAATCTCTGCAGTCCAGTTTCAATGTTTGTTACAAACATTTGTGCAGCACGAGCTGCTCGGTGGCGCAGTGGGTTAAGCAAGCGGCTCATATACTGAGGCTACAGTCCTGCAGAGGTCGCAGGTTCAAATCCCGGCCTGCGCACCTTTGCTGCATGTCATCCCCATTGTCTCTCTCTACCCCCTTCCTGTCCGCAACTTGAATAAAGGGCCACTAGAGCCACAAAAAAATATTTAAAAAAAAACAAAAAACCTTTGTGCAGCACAAAAATTGATAATGACAACTTGTATCACCTCCCGACTTTTCCTCTTTTGCCAAAATGTGCTCTACCGTCATTTTCTGATGGTTGGATTGTGTTTCCTGTAGTCATTTGACCAAAAACGTACAAATGAGACGGCATTTTTTTTATCTTTACCTCCACTTTTCCTCATGACAGTCATCTATAAAACACTGCAATCCTCTTTTAATTTTAAGCTTTTCCTTACTTAAGTATGACTTTAACCCTAGAAGGACAGCGCTAAACCAAAAAATCAAAGCCATGATGCAGAAGCAATGTGTCAAAAACTAAGTTTGCCCCTTGTTTCTACAGCTTACCCAACCACCATTGAAGTACTTTTACTAATGATGTCATCAGTCTCACATGGTTGTTAATGAATTTCAGGCCATGATCATTTTCAACATCTCTTCAGTTCGTTGAGGTTTGTGGGTATTTTTTAAGCTCTCTTAAAGTCTTGCAGCGACATCTAAACCAGGCGGAGGTCTTGACTTTGACGGGGCCCCTGCAGCACCATTGCGTTTCGGTTACGGCCAAACTTCTCCACTTCGGTGTCATCTGTTCAAAACAATATTGTCCCAGAAGCCTTGTGGCTCATTCAAATGCAACATTGCAAACACAAGCTGTGCTGCTTCTTCTTTTTTAAACAGAAGAGGCTTTCTTCTGAAGCAAGCCTTATTGCTTCAGTCGTTTTCTCATTGTACTCTTAAAATCACCAACTGAAAGTATTCTACATGAATAATTTAATGGTTGGAAATACTCTTATGACCCCACCAAGGCTAATGCGCTGCTGCTTTCTTTCCTCCTTGGCATTATGTTGTACACCTGAATGTTTCAGCCAGGATTTCTGCTTTTATAGATGTGCTCACGCCTGCTAATTGTCACGACATTTAGGAGGCAGTGAGGATGGACTTTATTTCACAGTACTCACAATCCAACTTGCTTTTTTTAATGTTCTTTTATTTCTCTAATAAATTAATCGTATTCACACCTGAACCTCGCACTCTTGGACCTTGTGGGTTTCAACAAGCGGTAACAAATAGCTTTTTGATTAGCAAGTGAGTCCAGAATATGCTGTCTAGACAGTAATGTTCTTTATTTTTTTTTTCCAAGCATCAACACTAATTTTCATCAAAGTAATCATCCAACGAAGCAATCGTGATGGTGCAGCAGCCTCTTCGTTAAGCTCTGGCCAGCATGTTCACTGTCCGTCAACAGTCAGTCTTTACACAAAACGCTGCGGTTGCACACAAAGTCAAAGGGAAAGCTTCGCCAAAGCTGTAAACCTGACTGCGAGTCACAAGCCGTCAACCCGTACACGCGTCCTCCTGTTTGAATTCTCAGGCTCGGTGTCGACGGCGGGCCCTTTGAAGTTTGATCACTTTCAGTTCAAACTCTGTGTTCCTCGCTTCACTTCCCCCTCTAATCCACCCACAGGCTGCTGAGACGTTCAAGGCTGTGTGAGTAATTGGCAGGTTTGTATGCTGTTGGGAGTCAGGACTGCTAGGTGAGGCCGCTGTGCATTAATCTCGGCGTAATGAAGTGATGTAAAGCTCTCAGGATACAGTAAACCTGCAGACCTGGGGAGGATTAGTGCTGATCTGAGAGGTGGAGGGGAGGGCAGACTAAAGTGTGTGCGTGTGCGTGTGCGTGCGTGCGTGCGTGCGTGCGTGCGTGCGTGCGTGCGTGCGTGCGTGCGTGCGTGCCTGCGCGTGCGTGTGCGTGCAACAGTTTTAGTTGAGACGTCTCATTCAGTGGAGCTGACACACATCTGAGAGTCCATATGTGTTTATTAAAGCCATAAATGTTTTAAACAGCACTGATTACTATCCCACCCAACATATTAGACAACAAATGTGTTTTAACACTGAGGTTATGGTGGGGGAAAAAAAAGAGATGAATCTGAAAACATCTTTATCTGTCAGAGGAAAATGCAAATCAGGTAGAAAAATGGCTAAAAAATGTTTGCTCTTGATGTTGACAGATTCTCTCACAAGAACAGAGCATAAAAAACAGCTGAGCCGAGGTTTACAGTTTAGAGCTGGAAATACGACCGTGGCTTTCTGAAAGCCTGATCCCCTCAGGTTTGCCGGCAAGATGATAAAAGCTCTGAGAGATATGGAAGACAACTTTGTAGATGTGAGTTTGCCGCACACAGTCCTGGTTTAGAGCTTCTCGGATGTAATAAATTATAGCTGTTTTAGAACATGTGAGATCAATCTGATGGATCCATCTTCACATTTCAACCCCCCCCCCTGCCCTGCTCACACATAGGTGAAGCGTCATCAGCTTTGATGTCCACCGACTTCGAAGGGATTATGTCAGCGCTGCAGAATGGCATTGTGTGACTGTCCACTGTGTCAAAGTGGAAGTTTCCCAGAAACCTTTAAGTGTCAGCGGGTCAGCAGGTCACATTACGGGTGTACGGTTGGTGCTGGCCAATAAGGTCGTCCATGTCAAAGCAGTCTTACTCACATGACTTTGTCAAAGTACACAAATACCTGCTCGCTACTTGTGTGTATGAATTTCTTCCTGCTCAGCACTTAATTTGATTGGTTGTTTACTGGTATGACGAAGGCAGAAACGTCAACCGTCAACAGCGCTCCTGTGGGAGTGCGCGCTTGCAAACCAAATGGAAAAAAAATCCTTATTTAATTTCTTCTACACTATCCAAACCAAAAGCCAGAATTGTATCTGTCGGCTGCGTTTAGCCGAATGAAGAGCAGAAATAGATGGAGGTCTGAAACGCTGTAGCTCAGAACGTTTATGGTTCATGTCAAATGGAACTTAAATGTATCGACTTTTCTTTTTCCATTTTCTTTTAAAAATCATATCACATAATCACATAATTTCTGAGGAGACCCGGAAACGTCCCCTTCTGCCGCCCCCTCGGTTCTCAGGTCGCCCACGTTGCCTCCGCATTTAACCATTTCCGATTTAAATCCACTACTATTGTAGAGGTGGGGAGACATTCCAGCTCGTCTCCATCAGGCTAAAACTTGGTTTTGCTTCACTTCTATCTCTGAATTTTCCCTCTTCATGAGCGTTTTCTTTTCTTTTACACTTGTTTCAACTCCATGACCGTTGTCATGGAGAAATCTGTTGTCGCCCAGTTTAAGATGCTGCAATCCTGGGGGAAGATGTCGTCATGATGCGGGTAATGAAATCAAGATGTGTTGTGGGACGTGTCATCACGGCCCACGTATGCATCTAAAACGATCAGAACTCTACTGGTTTTTGTGCAGGACAGATAAATGAGGGAGGGGGCCAGATTAGGTAAGGCCCTGGCAGGTGTTCTGCTTTAACTTTAACTTTAAGACCTTCATGTCCCACCTGCTGTGCCGCGGCCATTCTTGTGAATCGTTATGGTCAATGAATTTCACCAGTTTCAGAAGCTACTCGGCTCCGTTCATCCACAGCTGAACCACGTTCATTTACATGCACCGGCAGGAAGTCGAACACAAGAACAGCAGTGAATCCGTTTTATATTCATAACACTGTAAATGTGCTCTGACTCGCACATCAACAATACCGAAGCCTGTGGAGGCTGCAGGTAAATAAGTCAGAGGGGTTGAGAGGTTTCAACCATGTAAGAAAGATTAATTTTCTTACATTTTAGTACATATAAAGCACATTTTATTTATCATCATTTACCTTTTGATAGCAGAAAGGACAATTACGATAAGAGAAATGGGCTCAAAAGAGCAGGTTTCCCCACTTTTGGGTAAACTGGTATGGAGGACCAAAACGGACAATTAAAAATAAAAGCAGAAATATAGATATTTTGTTTTTCCTTTTCCTTATACATGCATTCCTTGTTTTTACATTCCCTCGTCTCCTCTTTTTACTTTACCTCATGCTTTTCTTCCTCATTATGCAAATGAAGGAGGGCTGCCCTTTTTGGTGCAGCTCTTCTACTGTTGTCAATAAACAGGAAAAAGCAGGATGGGGCCAAAATTAAGACTATTGCAGAAACGATGGAGACACTGGGATAAACATACAAACCCCTCATATCCGTTGAAGTGTATCTATAACGCTGCTCTCACTACCCTTTCGTTTACTCAATCAGCCCTCACTGAAGACTGAATATTGTCTAATGGATGAATTTCTAAAATTATCTATTCATTTTATGTGTTGTATGGGTAGTCAAAGAGACATTATAAAACAAAGAAGCTAGTGTATATTAACTATAAATCGGGACATTATTAGTAGTTTTAGTCTTAATTTTGTCCTGATCCTACTTTTTGCTGTTTATTGACCAATAGTACAGGAGCTGCACCAAGAAGGACCTCCTCATTTACATAATGAGGCAGAAATGCATAAGGTAAAGTAAAAAGAGGAGACGAGGAAATGCAAAAACAAGACTGCACGTATAAGGACAAGGAAAAACAAAATATATATATTTCTGCTTTTATTTTTAATTGTGTCAGTTTTAGTCCTTCATAATGTGGAACCTGAGGTCTGTCAATTACTAAAAATAAATAAACAAGCACAAATTTGTTCAGGACGAAGCTCCAATGCCAGGGCTTTATGGGAACTCGGCCAAGACAACACAAAGACGAGGGGCGCTGAGGCCCTTGAACTATCTGACAGCCTGTCATTTGTCCCGCCGTCCATGTGTCCGTCTGCTTTAATGTTCAAGACATGGACAGTAGATGTGACAGGCTGCATCTGTTTTAGGTCAGAAACCCACAGCAAATGAAAATTAGGCCGACATCTGCGTGGCATGTGAAGCGCTCTGCTGCCCATCTTTCCCAGCAGCGGACATTTATTCAGAGTTCGGAAGATTTCTGATTGTTGTATCTGATCAGGTCCAGGACCTGGTCATTGATAAGACAAAGGCTTTTGTGTAATCTTAAATCCATTACGTGGACTTTTGTTCAAAGTGATATTTTATTTTGTAACTTTATGCCACTACTGCTCTCGTGACTCCTGTTCTGACACAACCTTGATCAGCTCATAACCGCTGATTCAATTATTGCAAAATCTTTCAGTTTTATTACACCTAGACCATCTTTTTTCTTCTTAACCTTATCCAGGATTAATAGAATTACAGAAAATCGAATGTTCTTCCTCATCTACTGTGATCTGTAAATGAGACGCGCTTCAAAGTTCCTACATATCCTCGGCTCCTCTGTGGCTCATTATTTAGTGCATGGCCTCTTAAATATGAAAGTTTAAGGCCAAGAAAATTACAGCTTTTCAGTATTAGAATAAAAAAAAGTAATTAAAGCATCTGATTTTCAGTTTTTTCTCCTCTCATTCTAGTTAATTAGAAACATGAACATAGTTTAAGATTGATGATACTCTATCCGCCTTTTGTTGTTGCCGCTGCTCTACAACTGAGAACGGGTCCAACATTTTTTAAAGGTACATATCAAAAAAAGTTTGTTTTTTTTTTATTATTATTTTTGCTACGTTTAGGATATAAACTATCCTGGTGGAGTTCTGACATAAGTCGTGCTGTTTGGGGCTGTACTTGTCTTGTACATCAGAACTTTAAAAGCTCTGTTTCTGGAGTCTTTGGTACAAGATTCACTGAAAACTAAATAATTTTTTAACCAGATTTGAATCAGTAACAGGAAATTGTGCTCATAATTCTTGCAAAGCATCATGGGAATTTGGACTAAAGAAGATAAAAGGAAATTTTGTAAAGAAAATAGAGTAATGACATTTTTTTAATATCCATGATGGACAGCATCTTTTCCATGGATCTGAATGTTTTTTTTTTTTTTAGATTATCAGCACTTGTCCATGTTTTCTATTTTTGTGAATTATTTCCGTTACCTGAATCTCACTGGGCTTAAACAGTCTCCACCACACGCTGGACAGGACGGAGCTGCATCTCAGAAGACTCTCTCTGTTGTCATAGGAACCGTTGCATGAAACCGGTCTTCCTGCATGCCAGAAGTCCGTACAACACGTCCACTCTGTGTGGTGGCACTGACTCAGTCCACCTCATCACCACATGACATGTGCTGTGACTGTCACCCCACTGCTTTCACTCACATCTGTCCAATGTGTTTTTTGGTGTATATTTGAGTTTTATAGCATGTAGTATATCTGATTAGGGTTTTTCTGATAATTTCCTGGAATCTTTAGTACCGGTACTTTGATTTGCTACAATACCAGAAATCCCAGTTTTGAATAGATAAAGTTGACTGACTCTGTAAAGTGTTACTATGCAGTTATGACGGTAGACCGAACAGCACAATCATTTCTTTTACTTGTAGTTTTTCCATCAACACGGGGTATCTATGTGTTAAACATGGTGCTAAAATGTATTTTATTTATATATTAACAATCATCTGCTTGTTTTTCAAGCATTTTAACTGTTATTCACATATATTATATCTTAAGTGCATTGACACTGTTTGGAGATTTGAAAACGACCTTGCGCAAAACATAAATGTTCAAGTGCTTTGTATTAAGACATTCATGCATTTGACCAAGATTAGCCTGACTGGGAATTACCAGGAATGTTTGAGTTGTGTAACATAACCCAAATGCAAGGGCTCCCTGTGTGATTTAGGACTCACACCCGCCTGCAGTCCCAGGACACAATGAAGGGGACTAAACAATGCATTTCTCCTCGCCGATGTGAATAATGGGGCTGCACCTGTTTCACCCACATCGTTGATCAGGCGCCTTTAACTGCCAACATATTAGAGGGAAGCTGCTCCTCCGTATCTGTCTATCAGGACAACAGCTCTATCAGCAGGAGATTAATCACAGCTCGTCGGATTTTCAGCTGATAGTCTAGCTGTGGGATTTGTCCTCCAGACCGCATATACACCTACAATTGATTTCAGTTATGCAATTTACAAATAAATATCGTATGTTAGCAGAGTTGGAGAATCAATATTACTCTTTCCCACTCCAAATAAAAGCTTCAGGGACACAAAATGACACTTTTTTAAGTGTAAGGTTTTAAAAATCCCTTTAAGTGATTCATGTTTGATTAAGGGACTGGAGTGTCAACCTGACCAGTAACTCTATTTGTTTTCCTCTTTGATGCAAAGGATTAGTCTGAATTCTCTGGATTCAACTCTGATGTTCAGGAGAAAGGACCAGTGGTACAGAAAATTAGTGGATACTGAAATTAAGATTGTTTAAATCTAAACTCAGAATAGTTTAAATGATTTAGTCAAAGGCAGCTGTAAACAAATGAGGTTTTAACTTTGATTTAAAGCAACTGAGGGTTTCATTGTTCCTGCAGTTTTCTGGAATATTGTTCCAGATCTTTGGAGCATAAAAGCTGAATGCTGCTTCTCCATGTTCAGTTCTGGTTCTGGAGACACAGACGAGACCTGAACCAGAAGACCTGAGAGGTCTGGATGGTTGATATGGCAACAGCAAGTCTGATCTATTTTGGTCCTAAACCATTCAGTGATTTATAAACTAACAGAAGTATTTTAAAGTCTGTTCTCTGAGGTTCAGGGAGCCAGTGTAAAGATCTCAGAAATGAAGTGATGTGATCCACTTTCTTAGTTCTGGTGAGAACCCGGGCAGCAGCATTCTGGATCAGCTGTAGTCTGATCTTTTTAGCCAGACCTGTGAAGACACTGTTGCAGTAATCAATTCGACTGAAATCATTAGTTTTTCAAGATCCTGCTGAGACATCCCAGAGATGTTCTTCAGGTGATGAAGGGTTCAGCTCTGAGTCCATGACTAAACCCAGATTTTGGGCTTCATCAGGTTTGTAGCTGTAATAGCTGAAGCTGTGTGCTGACACTGACGCTCTTCTTTTGGTCCAAAAACAACAACTTTTTAAAATTACGGTACATCCACTCACTGCACTATGCATCTGCTAAATGCTTGAATAGGCTCATTGTCACTTGGTGACAGACATTCAACCAATGAAAGAAAGTGATGGGTGTAAAGGTATAGCGACCCCCAGACCAGTATCAACAGCATGGTCACAGTGGAGTAGACACAACAGTGAATTATTGACTGGTTGGTTTTCTTTTTCCGTTAAAAAGATGATGATCAAAGGTGTTATTGGTAATTCAGTGGCCATCTGTTGTTTTGAAAAGTGGCTCTTGGACTTTTCTGATTGAGTCATGGCATAAAGCCCACCCTGTTGGTACTGGATCAGTACGTTCTGTTACAGAGGAAATATCCACAAAGAGAAATGCTACCAGACCTATTTCCGAAAGTACATAGGTGTAGCTGGCCCGGCTGCAGGAGTACTGAAAGAAGTGATCGACTTTCAAACCAGCTGTGACATTTTCTGCTCTTCGTTTTGACCAGAATCCTGCTGTAATACATCTCACAAGCCCGTGACGGGTATTCACCTCTGAATGTCTCTTTAGCGAGCAGCTTGAAGCATTGTGCTGCAGAATACAGAGATGTGCTGGACTCGCTTCTGACTGCATCTTTGTTTCAGTTTTTACATTTGATTCTGCAAGATAACGCTTCATTTTCAGTTAACATCAGTTTCCCAAAATGATGAGCC
Source organism: Cololabis saira (assembly GCF_033807715.1). Classification (NCBI taxonomy): domain Eukaryota; kingdom Metazoa; phylum Chordata; class Actinopteri; order Beloniformes; family Belonidae; genus Cololabis; species Cololabis saira. Next base: position 23,045,030 of record NC_084605.1, on the reverse strand, counting down.
TCAAAGTAACCGATGGCAACAGCACTTCTGAGATATTGACATTTTAACAATTTCAGTATTAAGGCATTAGATGGTCCCTTTTAGTATAATGAAAGAACTGCAGAGAGAGACAATCATGAAAACAAATGTTGCATGCGTTGTTGAACTTCAGTTATTGGTTCCGTCTTGCATTTTTTTCTGCATTCTTAATTGATTAATCCGCCATGAGTTCATAGCAGCTAATCGTATCATCTTGATGCATGTATCAATCAAGCCGTGAATGCCAATACCATTAGCTATGACATCCAGGTCACCGTCGTGGTTCGAGTCCTGGGGACTCATAATTGTCCACAACAGCCTCCCCGGACATGTCACATCATCACTGTTCCCATGAATAAAGAAACACAATGTTTGCATTACCCTTAATTGTCGTGCTGGCACATTGCCAAACGCATGTTCTTTGTAAATTTAATCATGATAAATGATCTGAAAGACTTGAGCAATACTAATGACATCCACCGCAATGATTTTCATTTCTCTTTGCTCCCTGGCTTTTGGCTGCTCAATGACATTGAAATAATTTCACATGAAAGTGGGATGGAAATGTACTTTCTCTCTGGCGAACAATCCAGAAGATTTATTTCTGAGTAAAGTTGTGTGTGTGAGAGAGAAAGAGAGACTCCCAGAAACACAGAGCGCTTTGTAAACCCGCCAGGTAGCAGAGAGTGCAAGGAAACCATTGACCTGGGGGCTCATTTATAAAAGAGTGTGTAGGATCCATACTAAAAGTGCACATATACCCAAAAGCCGAAAATGGCGGGCGCAAAAAAAAATCCGGATTTATAAAACCGTGTGCACTTGCACGCAATGTTCGCTTTATAAATCACAGTCCAGCTGGAAGGTTGCGCAGGGGAATTTCCCTCATATCCCGCCCTCTACACGCCCACTTCATACCATAAATGGGCAACTCCATGACTGTATTTGCATATGAATGAGCCTGCTGAGCATGCACAGTGGCTTCCTGCAGCCTGTTTCTGCTGCGCGTCAGGATGAATGAGACTTGTCGAGCCAGGCAACCGTGCCAATAAATTTCACGGAGACTGAGATCGAGATGTTGTTGATGAGGTGGAGGCCAGGAAAACGACATTATTTGGTGGTCACAGTAAAAGTAGAAAAAAGTATATAGATAGTATAAAATAAAGCGAGTGAGTGGCAGCACGTCGTTGCTGCGCTAAACGCTGTGAGTGCCACGGACAAATGGTGCAGAAAAAAAAGAGGTGGTGTGATTTGAAGGTGGAGGCCAAGAGGTACGGAGCTCCTAAAGGGACACAGATTTTTTTTATATATATAATGAGTTTTACGTGCGCGCGTGAAACCTTTAAGGCTGATTTATGGTTACGCGTACGGCACTCATTAGTTCTGTCGTTAGTCACTCTACGGTTGTCGCGGTGGGTGACAAGGAGGTTCCCGGCGTGTCCTGGCACTGCGGCTGCAGCACCAGAGTCCTGACTGACGCTGTGCTTCACAGAGGGACACCATCAGCGCTATTATATTATAAGTCTGATATGTGATGACATTAAAAGTATGACATGAATCTGGCTTCATTTTACCACCTCACTGCCTGCGTCGCCAGTTCCCCATATCTTCAGACTGTTGGTGCGCAAGGGTCAGGGTTGGCGTAGAGAAACAAACATTTTTCGGTTCGTTTTTTCTTTTTAAATCCCGACCTTTGCGTAGAAGGTGGCTTGCGCATCTTTCAAGCCTGGTTTGTGCGCAGGCGAGCTTTATAAATGAGGCCCCTGGACTGTAATTGGAAGGAGATGAACAGATGGAGAGGACAACATGGGTGAATAGGGGGAAGATCTGAAAGGAAGACGGGTGAACAGTATGAACAAATTCTCTTTTTCTATTAACAGGCATGGCTGACAGAGATTCACGAGTATGCCCAGCAAGATGTGGTTGTCATGCTGCTGGGCAACAAGGTAAGACCTCGTTTCCAACACGGCAAGATGGAAGGGCAGATGGTGTCATAGAGGGTGGGAAGGAAGGTTCATGGAAGGAAGTATAGTGGGCGCCCGAGTCTGAGGACAGATGGAAGGTTGTGCCTGAGATTCGGCGTACAGTACTTTCTTATTTTCACAGCTTTTTGCAGCTCCTCCCTTAAGGAGTCGCCACAGCAGACCACCATGTCGATTTGGCAGAAGTTTGAAGACATATTTCTCAAAGCCTGGGTCTGACGTTATGAGAACAGTTCTTGTGACCCCTCAGTGGCTGGGTGGGGGGAGTAGGGTTCAGTGTCCTTCCAAGGGACTGAGTCATGCTGCAACAGCAAATTGGCTTAAATGCAATTATTATTACGTAAACATATCATTTAATTAAGGGGTGGCCTTGGAATAGTGGAGCTGGCTTCCGTCCAACGGGAAGATTGCTGAATCAATCCCAAGCCCTGCCACGTGTTAAACCATCTCGGGCAGGGAACTGAACCCCCACATTTCCCCCACTGCCCCGGCCACTCATGTCGCCAGCACCTGGATGATTGAGAAAGATTGTTTTAGGTAGGAGAGCAGAGCAGAGAGTGTAAAACCTGCACCAAACAAATATGTGGAGCACAGTGATCTGCAGAAACAGCCCCTACTGAAGGAAAAATAACATCATCAATTATTTGTCTCAATGTGTGATCAAGTAACCTCAGTGTGACTTGCTGTTTCCAGCTGCGGTTGTTTTGTCACAAATAATAATTGCTAAAAAGGTCACAATTAGCGAGCTAGTTCAGGAAGTTGAGCATTTTCTTTGAGTAATGTTAAAATGTTCATATTTTGCGTTGAAGATGAAAATTAAGCTGAAAGTGTTAGTTAAGGGAGTCAAACTTCGCCATTTTAGGACAAATAGAAATGTAAGTGAATCTTCAGTCTGGTGTCTGGTGAATGTTGGAATGCTGGTGAATGTTCATTGGTTAGCATGTTAGCTTTATCAAACCTCCCAAAGCAGTAAAACGCTACTTTGAGGTAAACAGATGTTTATAATATTGCCCTGCTGTGTGTGTATGTGTGTATATAGCTGTTCTGAGTAAGGCTCATATAACAGTCACACACAATGCAATACACACAGTGTTATAAGACTTTGGATGTTTGCAGCAGTTTTGATCTATTTTGTGGTCCAGGCCGACTCGACGCACGACCGGGTGGTGAAGCGAGAAGAAGGGGAGAGACTGGCAAAGGTAAACTTTCTGTAACACACTCATACACGCAGAGTTTATTTGTATCATGAGACGTATCACAGATGACAATAGATGACAAACATGGTGTGTGTGCAATTATGTTTGGGGAAGAAAATGATGTTGCTATTGGAGTAAACAGAGGTTTCTTCCAAACTGTAAAAGGCAACCTCAGTCAGTTTCGTGTGAATTTGATCTGTTCATCTAAAAATGCCTTTTGACATCTTTGCAGCTGAAGTACACAGACTGGTACCATGGCTTTTATTAACCACATCTTCATTTTAATTGTAAAATTTTCTATATTTTAACAGTAACGTTCAGATTTTTCTTTTGAATCTATTCATGCAAAAAGACCAAGAGCTACTTCTCAGACGCAACAGCCCTCAGTCACTACATTAATTATTAATGATGGGATAATTAGAAAAAGACTGCAGTTTGTTTTCTGTGTTAGTCTCATGGACCAGATGGCCTGAAATAAAGAGCCACAACACTTCTTTGCTTGGTCATAATACTACATCATGTCCCCACATACACCAGTTTTAAAGCTTGTGGTGGAGGGGTTCAAATCACAGGATTCATTGCTTATCATAGTCATTGATTGGACCCAGAACTTCTGTTTACACCAAAGTCCATTAAAGTAAAATATGAAACCATTTTGTTTTTATTCTTTTATACCCAAATACCACCAAATTGTAAATAAATCATGAGCCGTCTTATGTGAGCTTCGTGTCATATTGGCTTCATGAGGAAAGAGATCTCAAACTTATTTTGCCAACCGCAGTGGCGCTAACACACCTGAAAGCAAGTGTTCTTCTGTGCAGGAGTTTGGAGTACCCTTCATGGAGACGAGTGCTAAATCTGGACTGAACGTGGAGCTGGCCTTCACTGCTGTGGCCAAGTGAGTCAGACACACAACAGCACATTATGAAAACCAGTGAGTCACGATGTGGACTGCAATATTCTTCTCTACGAGAGGCCATTTTCCTGTCTTGCTTGTGGCTCCGCAACCGCTCACCAAGTTCAATTAAAAACCCCTTTAGAATTAAATTATGGAAACCAGAGTCAAATTCAAGACGCCGTTATCCTCCTGGAGCAGTTCATCAAAAGTTGGTGTTTGGAGAGAAAACAAGAAAGTGGAAAATGTGCTTGAGGTACTCTGTTTCCTTATGTACATTTAATTAAAAAATGTGTTTTTATAATTTCTTAAAGTCTACAAGAAAAAACTCCTTAATTTTTACTTTTTTTTCCTCCTTTTTCACTGATAAACTTTGAACTCTGAACAGGTTCTCGCCCCAGAGTTTGGGTGCTATTTTTTTAAAGAAAAACAGACAGTAAATCAATTGAACTAAAGTAATATACTAGCCAGCCTTTCCCTGATGGTTCAGGCGTAGCCCTCCTGACCCGCTCCCATTTCCTCTCTGGTGAGAGCAGGTTCTCCTCCTCCTCCTCTTTCTCTTTCTTCATCATTATTTGTTGCTGTCTTCAATTCATCCTATTATTATCAATATTGTTGTTGTTGTTTATTATGCCTCTCAATATCAGTTTTATTATTCTGAAAAATCTAATTTTTATAACATTGAGTTCATCTGCATCTTATATAAGATTTGACAAGATTTTCCACATTTTTTGAAGTTAGGGCCCATCAAGAACTACATTTCTCACAGAGTCCAAATATTTGTGCAACATCTTTCAACACAATCCCCTTTTTATTGCTTTGTAAAATACATACCTTTCAACAATCACAATTTGTTCAAACAAAGCTTAGTTGGTAAAACTCCTCAGCGCCGTCACGTTTTTTTTCTGTACATTAACAAAAAAACAACACCTTTGAAACTCATCTCATGCAACACACTACGGCATAGGGAGCACATGTATTTGCAGCAGCCAGATACAAATGTTGTTTTTAGTTGACTTTACACATATTTGCTTTGGATGCGACAGATTAATCGGTCGTTTTACATTATCGTGAGCTGCCATGCTGTTACCTCGTCAGTATATTTGGGATGTTACTAATGTACCTGGACAGACGGTCCAGTGTTATCTGAGTGAGATGTTGAGGGCGAGACAGCCGAAGCTCCTGGAACAAGAACAGTGACTGAAGATCAGTAAGATCAGTTTTACGTGGTGATTGTTTGTGTTTCTTCCTACGACAATTGAAAAATGTCAAACTCGAGTCCTCAGTTAAGCAGGAACACAATTACTGTAATTCCAAATACTTTTTTTATCTTCCATGTTTTTCTGTCAGACATGATATTGGAGAGTTTGTGTGGGAGCTCTTTTACATTTTTAGCCCTGTTATGGTAACAAGCTGGCATTGTGAGGCATTGCCAAGAACAACATTACACAGTCTGGCACAAATTACTCCCTTACTTAGAAACCACATCTTTTCTTTTGGTCATCCAACTTTCCAACATCCAAACAAGTTTATTTAGCGTTTCTCAACCTCACCTCACCTGAGTTTCAACTCTGTCACTTCTTTATCACAAAAAATATGACCAAAAATATGGTTTTCATAGACTCATGGATACTAATAACTTAAGGTTTACACTAGTTTACCTTGCATGGTACTTGGAAATGAATGAATGATGAAAGTGGACAATTTGACTGTAGGAAGATCCACAACAACCACACAAAACATTTATCAAAAGTTACAAAAGCATACTAACCGAGGCAGATAATTACAGAATGTTCTGAATAAAGGATCGTTGCTTTTTCTGTCTCAGATTGGTTTGATTTGCAGCCCACCGTCCCATGAACCCCACACACAGCAGAGCATGAGTGTCTTTCTTTTATCATGGATGGGTGATGCCCAGCACTGCAAAAATTCAATTTAATGGGTTTTTTTCTGCTTTAGCAGTCATTGGAAGAAAAGACTATCCTATAATTAGTCTGCTTCCGAGAGAACTGATATTGTTAAAAATGCCATTACTTAGTTTTAATGACACAAAAAACTTTGCTCCATTCAAAGGGTGGCATATCATACCACACTTTATCTTTTGATTAATCTGTGCCTTTTTATATTCATCCGACGGCTGCACATGCTGGTTAAATTACAAGTAAAAAGTGTTCTGATAAGACCTGCAGGCTGGCTCCTGAAAGGAAAGGTCTTTATGCTTTTAAGATGTCATAACCAAAATGCTATTTAAACTTCCACCAAGCCTCACCTGATCTACCACGGCCACCTGTCACTGGACATCCGGACAGCCGAGCCGTGGTCCTGACAGGTGGATCAGCCGGAGCAGCAGCCGGACTGCGGCCAGTGGCAGGTTATAACCCCTGACCAAAGGCAGCTCACCTGGTAACTGCCTGCTGTGGCAGCCGAGCTGGTGGCTGAAGGAAGCTGGCTGAGCCACGTGTGTTTCCCCCTGAACCTTTACAAAACAACCCAGCCCTGCTCACAGTGGTCTTCTAGCACAAATAAGGGCACGACAAACCATATTATCTTTAAAACGGGAGTGAGTATGCTCTCTTAGCTGTTAATCCACAACTCGCATTAGGTGCACCAAAAAAACTAAATGCAAAGTAGCTGAAGTGAAGACAGCAAAGACTGCAATGTAGTTGTTTCTCAAAACATGCCTGAATTATATGTAAATTTGTAACATAGTTTTAACTGACAAGATGCATATGCATATGTATGTCAGGAGACAGCTGTTTCTTTATTTCTGCTGTAAACTTCAACATGGGACCTAATGGAGAGATGCTTGTGTTTTTAGTCATTCTCTAGTGGCCATTCAAGGAATTACAGGTATTGCCATTTAATGCATCAGCATAAAAAAGCTCCTCCCACTTTCAAAGAAGTTTTCAAAACAAAGTTTTGAAGACTTCTTGGAAATGTTCATTAATGTCAAGTTTGATGGTACAGATGAATTCCTACATAGTGGTTTAGCTTGTTGCCAGTTGCCAAACAAATATGTTTAACTATGTTTGAAGTTGATGGCAAAAGCCACACTGTTAGCACCATAATCGGTGTTTTGTCTGTCTCTACCAGAGAACTGAAGCACAGGGCCATGAAGGAACCCGATGAGCCCAAGTTTCAGCTCCAACAGTACGTCGACAAAGAAATGAGGACCGTTGGCTGCTGCCACTCGTAGACCACGCCGTATGTGCGTGTCTGCATGTGTATGTGGGTTTGTGTGATGAAGAGAGAGAGGGGAAACAGATATGTTGTACTAGACTAGACGAAAAATCTAGAGTCTGTGCGAACCTGGGGACATTCCTAGGATTTAGAAGTGGTTGTAATATTTCTCTGTGGATGTACGGCAAATGTGCTCTCTCACCTGTCCTCTGCAACTGTGAATGTAATATAACTCCCATCCACATGCTTGCACATACTCATGCATGTATGCACACAAACACACACTGACAAATCGTCCCCTCCACAGCCTGATCAGTTCATACCGTGCAGTTTCCCATAAGTGATGTACATATTTTATATAGATTTTGTTTTCTGGAAGCTTTGCAGTTTGTATAAGCCAGTCTTGTTGAAACAAAAATATGTGGACTAATCGGTTTGTGACGGTAACCAAAGGAACAGGTCTTGGCAACACTTTTCGAAAAATTCCCTGATTGTTCAACAGTACACCGTGCTGTTAAAAATCAGGATATCGTATTGTTTAGTAGTGTCTGTAAAACCCGGTGTGAGATTCTAATCTTTTATAAATGGTTCATTTTAAGTTTGAGTTTAAAGGTGGGTGGTAATTAAGTGACTATTTTAGATGGATAAAAGTACATCATCAGCAAAAGGTTTCACTCTTTTACACATTTTCATAGTAATAACTTGCTTCCAAGCCCAGAGAGGGATACATTCCTCCAGAATCTTCTCCAACATTTAACATTTTTTCCAAACATGAAATCCATCAAGGATACGTTTTATTTTTTGGAACAAAAAGTGCGATCTCTCTGGAAATCGGGTCTAAACCGCACTAAAAACCTAAGATAGTGATTCTGTATTAGTAAGTTTTCTTTTAAAAATCCAAAGTTTAATGCAAAATACTTTTTTTCTGTCTTCCTCAGCTAATCCAGTCAGTCTGAACGAGCAGACTGGAACAATGTAATCTCCTTATACTTTTAGTGTAGGATTTAGGGAAAACCACTGGCAGAAATGTAATTATGAAAAAATGTTTGAAGTACTTCATTATATAAATACAAATTTCTGTCAATCCCCCCCAAAAAAATCCATCAAATTTCTCAAGATAATGGGTCAGCTTACTTCCAGCATGTTTTCACTCGGACTGATACAACTTAACCTTCACGTCAGTGAGACCCATTCGTCACCAAGTATAACTTTGACGGGCTTCGTGAAGCAGGTAGTTCAGTTAGTTGCAATCTGCAACTTCACCAGTAGATGCCACTAAATCCTTTTCTGTGTTTTTGAATTCGGTGTGATTCATTAAAATCATGAAATTTACTTAAAAGTGCCATAAACACTGAATTTTGCTCATGATGTCACAGTTTCCTTTTTTTAAATAAAAAAAAAAAAAAAACATTTTGCAGCATGTAAAATAAGCACAGCAGGCTTCTGGACCTTTTCATTCCACCATATACAAGTATTGCAATAATTAGATAAAAGCAGATATTCAAAATATCATTCTTAACTTTCAATCCATGTCATGTAGATCAGAGCATTGAATTGCAGTGTGGTAATAAATAGTTCCTCAACTCTGACGAACATATTGCTGAATTGTTTGCGTCATCTTACCACGGCCGTTGCTTTCTTACAGTACTTACTTGGTGGACAGAAGTGAACTCTTGCTGAATCATTGTCAGATTATCATCCAAACACCCAAGAAGGCTAGAGGTCAGTGTTGAGTTGAGGGAGATGCTCTGCTGTCTTTTGTTGATTTGAAAGTAGATTTCCAGCAGTTGTTTTTGAACCCATAAACCAGCTCTACTTTTTTTCCCTTAATTGGAAGAAACACCTTTTTTTTTTCGTCAGATGCTTTTTCAAAGATGATTACATACTATTTTCAGTAATGTTTTGTTTATCAGGAAAAAAACACTGTATTTGTAAGAATTGTACTATAGAACGTACATTTTCATAATAAATGATAAAGTGTCATTAACTTGTACTCTGTATCTACTTTACCATTGTTTGTTTTGTATAAATCTCCTGTATTCAGAATAAAGGTTAAGTCATAAAATGCAAGTCTTTTTCTTGTGAATCTGAGGCTCCATCTCTTGGCAGAAGTTTATAACTGCAACGTCAGTTGAAGGTGTTGTGGCTCTCTCCAGAGCAACGTAGTGACCCTGCATTGTTGGCTTCAAACTTACTCTCCCAGTTCATCCACATTCACAGTTCATGAAAAGACCAATCCCAGAACTCTTGCAGGATTCAGGATCAGCAGTGAGGATAAAGTTGGGCTTTAGCTGATCAACAGATGTTTATCAGCATCAATACAAGACTTAGTTTTGAATATATTTTTAAATGTGTATAAATTGACTTATTTTATTTTATTTTAGACTATAATACGACTGTTGTGGTATATATATAACCATCTGTGACGAAGGCCCATCACTGAGGACAGGCAGCACATGGCATACTCAGTAACACACACTAAAACCAGTCCCTCATATTCATTATTTCCCTCTGTCATGGTGGTGAGTGCACACGTCACAATAAAACAACAATTGAACATTTACAACATCACCTGCAGTCATATATATTCCAAGAAAACATGGTCACAGTTTAGTCAAGTCAGGTTTTGTTTTATTCCTACTCATCCTTTAATTGGTTACTGAAGTCACTGAGTGACCCAGAGCTGCACAGGTGTGCTGATAGTGGGGCAGAACGTGTGGCTGAGTTATTATTCAATTAAGCTGTATTGTGGTATAATTCGGGGATTTATTTGATAGGAGGTAATGGTATTGTTTAGGGGGGCATTGTAGAGAGCCTCCAATGTCTCTAATGTTTGCCTATAACCTTTAATTGGTTACTTTTATTTAATTTCCAATTAATTATGGGTTGGTCCAGAGGGAGGGGCTTGGCAGGTAAAGACCTCTGGCCACCAAGGTTCGTTGGTTGTTCAGTTTGAGGGTTGTTATTGAACAGAACAGGTGTATATTAGTGTACATATTCTCTCCCTCAGTTTTTATCTTAGTTTCATTTGTTGGATGTCCAAGTTTCTTGTTTTTTTTTCGTGGTTTTTTTGTAAATAAAACACCTTAATCTGCTTTAGCGACTCCAGCCATTTCCTTGGACAGTAACCCACAGTTTGTGTGACACCATCTATGTGTGAAAAACTTTAGTTTAGGGGTCACGATTTAGTCACAAGGGTTGTGATCAAAGCTATGATCATCGATCTTGAGAGTAGCTTTTGGACTAAGTTTGTTTTTCTTCTAAACCGTAGGGGACGGCGTGTTGTTTGGCCCACACCAGTTAGTGCAGAAATGGTTAAATGTGCAGAACTTCCTAACTCTGTGACCAGGATCGGTGTGTTTTAGCTTGGCTCATGTAAACATATTTAGCAAACCTTTATCTAAAGCAACTTTCAACAGAGGAATATAATCAACCCACAGTAACATCATAGATCACAAACTCAGTGCAGTTGAATTGGTATTCAAATAAATGCAGCTGAGGCAACATTAAGAGCAGGTGCTCTTGGAAGAGAACAGTCTCCACTGTGAAGAGTGGACAACCAAACTTATATTTGCTTGCATTCATTCTGAGTGAATCCATCGTTTTTTTAAGATGTCATTTTGGAGGCAACATCTGGAATGACCAATCTGGTCCAGAGCTACCACATTCATCTGTCACTAACCCAGCCTTGGTGCAGCTAGGTGGCTCAGGTGGAAAGTTTGACAGCGGCCGAGGCTAAACTGTAACCGGGTCCATCCAGGTTGGTATCTGTCTCACCCAGAGCCGGCAGTTAAAGCAGTGATAAGTCTGGCTCAGCCAGAAGTTTCCTCCAAAGAGAATCTTACTTACGCCATCACCTTGGCCCTCCAGCTACCGCAAGCCATTTCCACTTCTCCCCTAAAATGTTTGAGGCTATCTCAGAGCGGCTCTTGACAGCCTGTTAAGTTAACAGCACAAGAAGAGACATCTTTAAAATACCAAGGATTGTGCTCTTGTAGCTCATAATTCACAGCTTAAATTTGTGTGTGAGAGTTAGCCGTTAATGCATTATGATGCTTATGATGCTTAAAAAGCCATGTCCCAATTATGTATAAATAAATGGCTTTAAACAATTTTACCTCATGAGATACATAAAGTTCACCCTCCCTCTACACTGGTCATGAATATGAAATATTACGGTGACCAAAACCTTTTTTATTTTTTGTAGATATGTTTATTTTTGCCACAAAGTGGGAAATTTGAGCATTAGACTCAAAGGAGATCAAATAACTTTTAGAATCAGCCCTGATCATTTATACTGATAATGTTTCTACTTCTTTATTGAAGTCCGACTGGAAGGATGTATGTAGCACATTGGTTTAAAAAAGTAGAAAAGCATTATCATTTTTATTGTTGTTATTATCTATACGTCTGGTGGTCAAGTTGCTTTTTCTGACAGTATCCAAGATTTTCTCTTGCTTGGCCTCTCATCTTGTTTCCATCCCTACTTTTCTGAGTTCTTTCCTCTCCTCCGCCAAGCTGTAGCTCTGTGGCTGTAACTGTGTTGCAGGTCTGTCTCCAGAAAAGGCCTGTGACATTTAGAATTTTAATCTGCATGTAGGCTGGAGGAGCTAGGACTGTGTTTACTACAGTAGGTCGAAGTGACCAGGAGGACAGTGCTTGACAACACTGGACAAGAGCAGGGGCGGTTTAATCAGAGGAGCCTCTCATTTCACTGGCCTGAGAATACTCAACATCTTGACATTCTGTTAGTAGCGAGGACAAAGTGAAAGGAAATGATAAATGTAGTTGATTGGAGGACTCAAAATGTCCAGAAGAAGGGAACAGGTCAACATTTCACAGCAAGGAGGACATACCAGCCTTTTTAAGTCCTAAGATCAGTCATCTGCTTTGCTATTAGTTTGGTTTAATCATTGGAGAGTTTAGAGCCAAAAGTAAGGTTTGAAACTCCAATGATGGTATATAATATGTTGATGGTTGATGTACTAAGTATATAACCTCCTCAAGAATGGATGCATATCTTTCCTGGCTGAGATGTCTTTTAATCTGATCATACAGAATTAAGACGGTGATTAAAATAGAACCTTGCAATTGGATGCCTGTGGATATAAGAGGGCCAAGGTGACATTGACCCAAACATTTTCCTCTTGTATCAATGTGTTCAAAGTTTAGGGAAGAAATTATACTTCCATGGACAAGCGATCAGACAGGCTGTGACTCAGACTAAGACAATTTCTTTCCAAAGTTCCAGTCTGCAGCAGTATGATGGCGATGACAGTGACAATCTGAGATATTTTCTCCTCCTATCTTTTTTTAGTGGAATACATTTGAAGAGGACCAATTTGAAGCATGTCACCATGACCTGAAGCAGATTTATCATCCCTGTATTAAATCAGGGGAGAATGACTTAATCAGATGTAACTGACATATCATTGGTGATGCAAAGGTGCAGCAGTTTTCATGAAGTTTTTTTAGCCTAAACTGGCTTTAAAAAGTCAATGTTCATGTTGATCTACTGAACTTTTACACTGCCACTATCTGAAAGCATAATTAGTATTTTTTTTTTTTTTAATCAAAAGTACTATGTCATGAATCTGGTCAGTTAAGTGCAACATTTAAACTTGACCAATAACGTATTTTAATACATCTCCTACACCAGAGACTTTTCTCTTCTAGATCAAAAAACTAAAAAAGTTACAGAAATTATAACTTTTACTGTTTATCGACACCTCTTGAGCCCGGGTAGTTGTAATGCCTTTAATGACCACTAGAGGTCCCACTTGCGTCACAGATTGTCACCACTTCCTGTTACCTGATGCATGCTTTGACTGAATGGAATAAAACACACTTTTCTTCAGATTTGAATGCCTTCTTTTCTCTTTCTTTTTTTGTGAAATAATCTTATGATAATCACCCTGTAACATCACATAATCGGCTGGCCTGGTTTCAGCCATGATGAACAGAAGCTTATTGTTGCTACACAGTAGTGACAGCAGGTCCATCTCAGTTGTGACTTTTCCCTGGATACAATAACCTAAACATATTGGTCAAATGTGAGTCAAGGTTATCTGCTGCTGAAATACAGAGGGAGGAAAAAAGCTAAAAGGGTGGTGGTTGTGTGTGTGTGTGTGTGTGGGGGGGGGGGGGGGGTCTAGTTTCCAAATTCTTCAGAGTATTTGCTTGTTTTTCCTGGATGGCAATTGTGCGGTAATCACCTGAAGCCCTTTACATTTAGCAGGTGTGTCTTATTAAAATCTACTTAGGTGAATTTCTTGTTGTTTTACAGTGTTAAGAAGATGCAGCTCGGATTTACATAAAGTTAGTGCACACTAAATTGTCCCAGGGTCATTACCTATCAGTTTCACAATTTTCTGCTCAGCTGCATAAGACAACCCCGGCTCAAAGCATCACATTGCTTCTTTTTTTTTCTTGATGACACATCTTTCAAAGAAATCCTGACTGTTGTTTTGGAAAATTCACATGTTAGTCACTGAACATGTGGTTCAATTCAATTCAATTAAATGGTGTTTACATAGCGTCTATTACAACAGAAGTTGTCTCGAAGCGCTTTCCAGAGACCCAGAGTATGACTCCCAAGCAATTATTACATAAACATAAAAACTGGCAGGTAAAAACTCCCCTCGTGGAAGAAAAACCTTAAGCCAAACAGTGGAAAGGAAAAATTCCTCTTTAGGAGGGACGAAACCTTGAGCAGGACCTGGTTCATAAGGGGGGACCCTCCTGCCGAAGACCAGTGAAGTGGTGTGAAGTTCATGCAGTTAGATTTATTTTAAAATGAGCCATGATATTTTCCTGACCCTAGCCATGTACTTTTGCTTGCTTATAAGTAACCGTGTGTGGTTTAGTCGGCTGAAACTTGATGGTGCGCTGAAAAGAAGCCATGCAAAAGTGAGGTAAATGAGAGACTAACTATGTCTTCTGGATGAATGTTACATGCCGCTCGAATGGTCCATAGCTGGACTTTTTTTATAGTTAAAAGAGATTAAAAAAAATGTTTTGCAGCTGTTTCACAGGACTGCGCTGCTAAATCCAATAATTTGTTTTGTGACATTTGGTTAGTCTCAAAATCAATACCATTGGAAACCACACAGTGGCAATGTATCCCAAAATTCTTGTGTTCCCCTGGCGTAAGACACAACAAAGTGGTATTTCAAAACATGCCGGACCGTTTATAAAGCAAGTTGATCTAAATGTCCCCATGGGGTCATAAGTGTTATTACTACATACAGTGGCTTTAAAATACAATGAATAGAGCTAAACTCTTTTTCTTTTCTTCTTTTCCTTATAAGAAAAACAATAATGTAGGGCTACAGTCATCATCCAGTAAGAGTGGTTTAGACCAAGCACGATAGACTTCAGAACTAATCAAAACGTATGTTATCAGTCACTCGTCACACATATGCTGTCAGCATTTAATATTCCTCAGAGGCCTTAAAAAATAATTATTTGATGTCCAACATGTTACCTATCTGATGTTTTTGGTTTCATGGGTTCAGACACTATAAAGGTCATTGACAGCTCTCAAAATAAAACATCTGAATGACAGTCTATGTGGGATTAGGTTAACCCTATTTTTCTTTTAATAAATCCTTATTAAAATGAATCTCTTAGCATGGAAAAAGTGAATGGAAAGCGGAGGAAAAGGATGCATCCCAGAGTGGTCATGCTGCCTGAATGTGTGTAAATATGTGCAATGGAGTGAATAAGTAAACGACAGCCGTATGGAGACCTTCGTGGGGCTCAACGACAGCCATCTGTTACACTGGTGGCTCTCAGTGTCATTAGCCTTACCTGAGGGCAGCATAACCCCGATGGCTCTTCTGTAGTGGCCCGTGTGTGTTTGTCTGATTGTGTGTGTTCACACTCAACTAGTTGCCAAGCAGTCCACTCTACCAAGCCAAAGTGACCAGGATCCCCAAACAAAGCCATGTGGTGTGTTCAATTGCGTGTGCAAAAATGCTACCTCCTTTGGCCCCGGTGTGTCAAGAAGGCCGTTGGGTCTCTGGAAAGTTATACGGTGGACACTTATCCCTTATTTACGCTCAACATGAACACAAGGCGGCCCACCTGTGCTATTTTGAATTATTCCCATTCAAAGAGATCACGATAGCCCATGGCAGTCACAATGTGTGTTATATCACTAGCTAGAGCTACTTTTAGGATGCAACAGAGGGAGGAGGTGCACAGTGTTACCGTTTATCGCTCTTGTCTGTGTTTTTCTGTCTTCTTTTGTATCCGCAGTCCTTGTAGCAGTCACTGACCTCAACAGCCTAAGAACCATCCTTACCACAGGAAAAAGTATATTTATAAAGTTTGATTTATTCCCTCCACTTCTATGTTGATCACAAGTTTGCAGTTTCACTGTCACATTGTGATAATCTAAAATGAATTACTCTGGAGCGGATTGGACTGCATCATAAGTACGGTTTGTAAACAGTTACGGGGCAAACGGTCCTAATCGACATTCATTCGATTTCAGCAGCCTAAAATATTATTGTGCATATTAATGTGAGTTTTGATAGGAAAATGGCAATGTGTAATAAATAGGCTACTAGATATAGAAAACAAATTAAGGAAAAACCCAACATGATGAACTCCAGCACTTAGAGTTTTTATCCTTTAAAACAAAATCCAATGCCCGTATGATCACCGTTGCCCCCTTTCCTTCCAGTAACTACCTTCTGTTTATCTGCTCATCGTCCGCTGTTGCCACAGCTACCAGGGGCTTCATTTATAAAGCTTGCTTGCGCACAAAACAGGGCTTGAAAAATGCGCACGCCACCTTCTACGCAAAGGTTGGGATCTTTAAAAAAATACTAACCGAAAAATGTGTGTATCTTTACGCCAACCCTGACCCTATTGACCCTATCTGTTAGTTGTTTTTCTGAGATCCATCTTCTGTTTGTTTTTTTACTTGATTTTTCTGTCATATTTACATTTGTCTTCCTTCTTGTTTTGCACATGTGTTTACTTTGCGGTTTTTTGTTGTTGTTGTAGATTGTTTGTTCTTGTTGTATTAGTCCAGTAGTAGTTCTATGAAGTAAACAAAGTTAAAAAGGGTAGGCACAATAAGCTTAGGCTTCAGCCTACACCTCGGTTTATTCCTTACTTCTTTTTTTTATTATTTCTTTCCTACAAAAGGAAATTAAATGCAATGTATTTATCAATTGAAACTGATCGACCAAATAAATAAACTACTTCAACCCTAGTGCGAGAACAGTCTGAAGATATGGGGAACTGGCGACGCAGGCGGTGAGGTGGTGAAATGAAGCCAGATTCATGTCATACTTTTAATGTCATCACATATCAAACTTATAATATAATAGCGCTGATCGTGTCCCTCTGTGTTTGAAGCACAGCGTCAGCGCTTCAATCGCTCTGGTGCTGCTGCTGCAGCCGCGGTGCAGGACACGCCGGGCCGGGAACCTCCTCGTCACCCACCGCGACAACTGGAGAGTGACTGAGGACAGAACAAATGAGTGCCAGGCCACTCTATGGAGCCCCTAAAGGGACACAGATTTTTTTAATATATATAATGATTTTTACACGCGCGTAAAGCCTAAATTATGGTTCCGCGTTAAAACGACGCAGACCCTACGCCGTAGGGTACGCGGCGACGTGCACCTACACCGTAGGCTCTGCGTCGGTGTAAAGCCTGAATTATGGTTCTGCGTCAAATCGACGCCGTGCAAACGCCGTCACCGTGACGCCGTCGTGAACCCTTCGGACTTCTCCGTCACTCCATTTCGCTGCGGTGCAGTACCCCCCGTGATGCTAATTCGAGATCTTTTCCTGAATGGTTTATCCGACTTTTTCCGGTCACAGTGAATCAAAGAGATAAGCACAACCATTGTGCAAAAAAAACAAACAAAAAAAATCACACATACACGAGAGAAGAGCGCTGAAAGTTCACGACTGCTTCAAACCGGAAACCGGAAATGCGTTGCTACCAAGCGAACCAATCACAGCCCTCTCGTCTGCGTTTGGTCTGCGTCCCCTCGACGCGTAGTTACAATTTTTGGGAGGTGCACGTCAGTGACGGCATCAGTGACGGCATCAGTGACGGCGTCAGTGACGGCGTGTGGTACGCGTCGACGCGTACCCTACGGCGTAGGCCAGCGTCTTTTTGACACAGAACCATAACTCAGCCTTAACGCAGAACCATAAATCAGCCTTAAAGGTTTCACGCGCGCACGTAAAACTCATTATATATTTAAAAAATCCGTGTCCCTTTAGGGCTTCCGTACCTGTTGGCCTCCACCTTCAAATCACACCACTTTGCATTTAGCGCAGCAACGACGTGCTGACACTCACTCGCTTTATTTTATACTATTTATATACTATTTATACTTTTACTGTGACCACCAAATAATGTCCTTTTCCTGGCCTCCACCTCATCCACAACATCTCGATCTCAGTCTCCGTGAAATTTAGTGGCACGGTTGCCCGGCTCGACACGTCTCATTCATCCTGATGCACAGCAGAAACAGGCTGCAGGAAGCCGCTGCGAATGCCCAGCAGGCTCATTTATATGCAAATACAGTCATCATGTAGTTTACATTGCCCATTCATGGTATGAAGTGGGCGGGTAGAGGGGGGGGTATGAGGCGAATTCATGTGCGCAACCTTCCAGGTGGACTGTGATTTATAAAGTGAACATTGTGCGGTTTTATAAATCGGATTTTTGTGCGCGCACGCCATTTTTGGCTTTTGGGCGCAAGTGCACTTTTAGTATGAATCCTACGCACTCTTTTATAAATGAGGCCCCAGATCTTTTCAAAGACGTGCATTGTCTTTCTCCCAAAAAAGATTCTCACAGGGACAAAACAAAACCTGTTTACAAAAGATGGACAAAGCTACGATGACTTATGAACTGAAGATAAACCCATCTTTTATTTCTGGTTTATATTCCTAAACAGAATAAAAGCCCCATTCACCTCTTAAGCGCTTTGATTGTGTACTGCTGTGCTGCGTAAAACCACAGACCCCCGACTTCATGTCAGTCACACTTAGCCCTTTTAGAACTTTGTGCTTGGTTGACTTTGCTTAACCTATGACCTCTAATGCTAATTAATATAATCGCTGGTTTAGACCCGTTGGAGACCGGTCATGGGATGATTGACTGCTGGTCCCAAGAGAGCTTCAATCAGTCCACGAGCTGCAGTGCTCCCAGTAAACAGTTGCAATGGTTCTTAGTTAAGCTTCATCCTTGAATCATTCCAGGCCAACCACAGACAGGCACGGCAGTCTGTTGGTAAAATAAACAGCACAACAAAACATATTCTCTTTAAAGTAGAACAACTGTGCTTTGTGTAACCCTTATTGAAACCAAGTTGTAAAAATGTTTATTTCGGCTGAAAAGTTGGGCCTTTTAACTTTTATAGCCAGCCCTCAATGGTGAGTAGAGGAGCTACAATATTTCTAATGCACTCGTTGACCTTAACCCAGATGGTGGAGCATAGACGTTTGGGTGAAACATATGGAGGCTGGATGAGGATGCGATATTTCGTTCTGATGATGGCACCACCCTGTGCATGCTCAGGAAAAAGATTTAAGCCATCTGAAAATGGACTGTGATCCATTAGATTTCACATTTTCAAAATACTACACCAAACTCTTTTGTTTCCTTTAATTGGATTATAATGAATCAGAATGTACTTATTAAGACCTTTGTGGGGAAATGGCACAACAGTTAGAGTTAAATTGAAATATTGGGCTGCAATGCAGCTGACTGAATTTGTTGTGATACGCTGAAATGGGCCAAACTGGTTTTAACCATGCTGGATGTGCGTCTAGAGTGGATTTGTTTGGGTTACGTAACATTAAAGCTCGGGTGGGCTGGACCTGATTGACTTAGATTGGATTAGTTGACAGGACCAGATAAGCTTGGATTAGATCAACCTATCTCTGAAAAGATCAAATGGCTTTGTATCCCATGAGGCAAATGACAAAAGTGGCCCTTTGTTGTCATGATGTGTTGAATCTGACCCATGCTCTGTTTGTTTGTTGTGTAGCGAGTAAATGCGTCACCGTTTTTTGTAAACGAAACTCGTCAGCAATCCTGGAATTCGTCTATGTTCAATACATCCCTTCTGGAAATGACCACTTATTTAATGCTCAGTGATGTGTGATGCAAATGACAGTATTGTGGGCGATTTAGCTTTTAATAACACGTGAGTGGAGCAACATTGATTGATGGTTTGTGCAAATGTGAGGTTTCATAACAGAAGCCACACATGAGAAAACAATCCTTCCACCTCTGTGGTCCCATTAAGTTAAAGTCCATCTCCACTCAGCTGAAGCACGCCAACAAACAATGAAGAAAGCCTCCTGCTGAAACCCACACACGCCGCTCGGTTTGTTTACTTTCTGTGGAACTGAAATCAGCCACGTGTATCTAGTGTAGTGTTTGTTTTGAGAGACAGACTCCTCCCTCTCTGACGTGCACCTGATAATGAGGCAGGAGGTGCAGGAGACGATGCACGCCGTGAACCAGAGGGAGAGGTTATTGTTCCACACTTTGTGTACATGTACACATGTACACAAATCACTTTGATGAAGAGTGGTCCAGGTTTAAAGAAAAGAAGACGAGTAGAGAGAATGTGTGGATGAGGTGGGAGACATTGGGCTAAATTTCTTGGGCTAAAATACAACTGTACAGTTACACAAAGTAGATAATATAAAGTAATGTGAAAAATAAAAATAAAAGGTGAGGATGAGGATTAAATAACTGTTAATTTGACAAAACTAGAGACACGAAATCCAAACAAGTCCAAAAAACATCCTGGATTCCTCCCGGATTCTGCAAACTCAG
This sequence comes from Cololabis saira, assembly GCF_033807715.1. Taxonomy (NCBI): domain Eukaryota; kingdom Metazoa; phylum Chordata; class Actinopteri; order Beloniformes; family Belonidae; genus Cololabis; species Cololabis saira. Next base: position 23,024,927 of record NC_084605.1, on the reverse strand, counting down.
CACGGTAACTGCTGTTTACTTTGTAAAAATCCACATTTTAGAATTTACTTGAACTTTTATGAACCTGAAGTATGAGTGGTTCAATATGGTGAAAACACCCTTCTGTAAGGTTGTAGCTGTTAGCCATTAGCTGCTAGCCTGGCTCCACAAAGTGTGAAAATCTACAGAACCGTTTGTTGAACTACGATAAAATGCATTGGGTCAGAGTTTTTCTTGCTGGTGAAAATTCACGAGTTCAGGGCTTTCCTTTTGAGCAGCTATTTTACCTGTTAGATGTTAGCCTGGCTCCAAAATAAAATTCCTCAGATATTGTAAACTGATGGCGCTGTGACCCCGGGACTTCTGTCTGATGCAAAAGTGATACAATGTTAAAAGGAACCCTGCATATTAAGACATGTAGGTCTTAAAAGATAAATGTTGGTATCAATTATAACAATGTGATATAAAAAACCTTGTTGATGTCTTCGTTTTTATAAAATTTGAAAATATAATTTAACATGTAGGTCGCCATTGTTTTTTACGTTCTGGGTAGTACGTCACACGGTGGCACCTGCTAACCCCCGTCCACTGTTCTGACACCCAGAAACAGATGAAAACACAGCTAAACAGGTGACGGCGCACCAGAAACACAGATGAAAACACAGCTGAACATTAAGGTGACGGCGCACCTACAAAAAAGTAAAATAAAATTAAAAAAAAGTGCAGCCCCATACAGCATGAACTATAAAAATACCATAAAACTCAGATAGACTAACAGACCACACGTTTCAACTAGCAGATAACCGATGCTACAATAAAAACCCCAGCCAGATCTGGCGTCATTAAATTAAATAAAGATGTTCTTGCCTATTTGAAGCGAAGTCTGCGCCTCCCGTTTCGTCAAAGTCCCGGGCCAGTCCCATCCGCCTCGGGTCTGTCATCACCCAGCACCGAGGCCGGTTTTAGGGGGGAGAGGGGGGGCATCACAGAACTTTGATCCAGTTTGCCTGAACCGAGACGTCTTATGGGCTCCCTCGTCAGCCTCCACGGCCGGGAGATGCTGCTCATCTATGTTTTAGATACCTGTCCCAGTTAAACTAATGGGGCTTATCTTCCCAGAGCCACCGTCGTACGTCATCGCCCCCAGAATACATTGCGCAGGTAAAACATGGCGCCTCCCGCAGGTCAAAATATGTAATAAACATTGTAGATTTTTAAAGCAATTAGATTATTTTATGTGTTTCTAACAACATATTTTAGTATAAGAGAACAATTGTGGCTAATTAGGGACTACATGTCTTAATATGCAGGGTTCCCTTTAAATTCCACTGTGAAGCATTTGCTTGAATAGCTTTGTAATTTATGTTATTTAAGGTGAAACATGAGTTTGGTAGTTCTCACATGTACTGCTATCGATATTAACCTGTTACCAAGTCATATCCCAGCTGCAGTGAACCGACTTTTGCACCTGCTTCTACTCAGTTGAATACCTGCATTTCCACCGCCATTTGAAGGAATATTAGTTTATTTAGAAGGAGTCATCTAGCTCTTTGCGGCCTCCTGTCTCTACCATTGACAAAAACCATCCCAAGTGACAGAAAAAGTGATGACACTAAGTTTTCATATCATATCATAAACATAAATCCGGCCCCCCCCCCCATCCCCGGTCATCCCGTTGCTGCTTCCACCTGCCTACGTGGATGTCTGCTGTTGCTGCTTCCGCCTGCCTGCACCCCCCCCCCCTCTGGTCATCCCGCTGTTGCTTCCACATGACTGTTGTGTGCTGCTGACGTCCCTGACTCCCCTAGTCTGGCCTTCGGCAGGAGGGTCCCCCCTTATGAGCCTGGTCCTGCTCAAGGTTTCTTCCCTCCTAAAGGGGAGTTTTTCCTTGCCACTGTTTGGCTTAAGGCTTTTCTCCCACTATGGGAGTTTTACCTGCCATTGTTTATATAATAATTGCTCGGGGGTTTATGGTTATGTTTATGTTCATGTTCTGGATCTCTGGAAAGCGTTTAGAGATAACATCAGTTGTATTAGACGCTATATAAATAAAATGTAATTTAATTTAATTGAATAAATGTTTTATTTTCAATGTCGTGGTAACAATAACTTTATTTGTTTTGGAAACAAATAAAGTTGTTATCTCTCTATATTTATGTAAAATGGTTCAGTACGACTGGATCAGCCACGGTTTGTCACAGACAGTATTCAGAGTGCTCAGTTCTTCCCCTACTGTACATGTCAACTGTCATGTTGTTCTTCTTTCATACATATGTTAATGGTAGTCAAAAATACCATTAAAATGAGTAATTGTATGTAAAACAGCATCAAAAAATGTGTGCGCTGTGTTGGGGGCCCTGTAAATATTCTTTTCATGATCCCTAAATCCCTAGCGGCGCCCCTGACTGCAAGTGTGTTGTGGAGCCGTGGGCAGACAACCAGTCATTGTTGTCCGGCATGGAAACATCGATTCAGCTGACCTTCTGTCAAGCCTGCCCAGATCCTGCTGCCCTAAAACGCCACTAACGTGATTGTGGGAGTAAGTTTATAGTGGTTGTGTCACTCTGGGGTCTTAATCCGGCTGCCACTCCAGATGGGAAACCACATTATCTCAGCGCCATGTCAGTGGGGAGATTTCGTGAGAAGTATTTTTAGCCCGATGTGCGTTAAGGATCATATACAGTACACGCATCCATACACCGTTCTGATCCCTTGATGGAGCAGATGGGGGAGTGATTCCTGCAGGGGGTTGATGTACCGACACTAAAAATTACTCAGACACAAACAACCTTGAATTGTTGTCCTGTTGTTTTGTTTTCTGTTGTGAGGAGACTAAAGTTCCCTTCTGGTTCCTTCAGCGCTCGAAGAATAATAAAGACTCGATTCCACTGCAGATGCATTTATGCTCTGATAGGATGTTGCTGGCAGGATATGTTTATTTCTCACCTATTTTTGCATTTTATTTTGTCATTGTGATGAACACCTAATGTTCCTTTCCACTGTTGGAAAGCAGAAAAACTCTTTTTCACTCCAGGTGCTATTTTCAGACGAAGTGTCTACCAATTACCTTTTTCTTTTGTCATTTAGTGTTGTCATGAGCCTTATTTCTTTAAAAAGTCCCAAACTGCCCTATTGATGTCTATGTTTTGTAAAGATGAACTGGTTCCCAACAAGTGCTTATTTATAAACTTTAAGTCTCAATATATGTATTAATGTAACTTCATTTTTGCTAATGAATTAATGCAAGTGAAGTGAAGATTTCTTGTTTTTAAATCAATCTAATAATTACAAAAATTGCAATTTTTTGCCAAATAAGATTAAGAAAGTGGTTAAATTAGAATGTCTTTATTGTCATTTGTACAGGTACAACGAAATTGGATGCTATCTTTAAGGTGCATGGTTTTAAAAAAAAATAGATATATTAAAACAACAACTATAATTAAAGCTGCAAGCAGCGATGAACGGGCCCTCGCACTCACGTCCACCGCCCCCCATAAGCATATCAGAAATGACACCACCCACGACTCTCTATGTCAACCCATTCAAAAGTTATAGCAGAAAAAAGGAACAACCAATCAGAGGAAGGGGCGGGGCTAGTTCAGGCCAATGAAGGTCAAGGACTCATTACAGAGTCCCATGACACCACCCACAACTTCCTATGTCAAACCATTCAAAAGTTATGGCAGAGAAAAGTATTCTAGGGGGCGCTGTTGAGCCGTTAGGCCACGCCCATTAATGCAAACCATTAAATATCAAATGTATCACCAGGCCTGGCTTGCATGCAAAATTTGGTGACTTTTGGAGAACTATCAAATATGGACCAATCAGATGAAGGGGACGAGCGCTTTTTCACGTCTAGCGTCGCCACGGTAACACTTTTGAAAGAGAAAAGTAATGTGCGTCGTCGCAGGAAAGAGACGCACATCTTGATGTAAAAAAAACACAAAATTTGCTTACAAAAATTTCAGCATCCTGCCAGGCTCGAACTCCCAACCACCGGCACCAAAGATCGCAATGATCTGGTTGCGCTATATCTCAGCTGAAACCTCACTTTGACTTACTGGCTTAGGAGAGACCAAGATAGCGATATAATGTCTGGAACTTTTTTTTCCTAATTTTTTAAATATTTGTAAGGTATAAATATTAGTAAAACACTACTATTTTATTATTACTTTTTCTGTAACCATTCCACCGAGGTTCTAACCGGGCTGAGCACGGGACTATTTCTAACGTCACCACATTACAACAGCTGATTGGTCGGGGGGCGGGGCCGTCAACACCCTACTTGCCACTGATTGGTCGGGGGGCGGGGCCGTCATCACCCTACTCGCCACTGATTGGTCGGGGGGCGGGGCCGGCAGACGTTTGAATCAGGAAGTGGGAGTCAAACCATTAAAAAGTTATAGCAGAAAAAAGGGACAACCAATCAGAAGAAGGGGCGGGGCTAATTAAGGCCAACGAAGCTTAAGGACTCATTACTGAGTCCCATGACACCACCCACAACTTCCTATGTCAAACCATTCAAAAGTTATGGCAGATAAAAGTATTCTAGGGGGCGCTGTTGAGCCGTTAGGCCACGCCCATTAATGCAAACCATGAAATATCAAATGTATCGCCAAGTCTGACTTGCATGCAAAATTTGATTACTTTTGGAGAACTATCAAATATGGACCAATCAGATGAAGGGGACGAGCGCTTTTTCACGTCTAGCGTCGCCACGGTAACACTTTTGAAAGAGAAAAGTAATGTGCGTCGTCGCAGGAAAGAGACGCACATCTTGATGTAAAAAAAAACACAAAATTTGCTTACAAAATTTTCAGCATCCTGCCAGGCTCGAACTCCCAACCACCGGCACCAAAGACCGCAATGATCTGGTTGAGCTATATCTCAGCTGATACCTCACTTTGACTTACTGGCTTAGGACAGACCAAGATAGCGATATTATGTCTAATACTTTTTTTTCCTAATTAGGGCCCGAGCACCTTCAGTGCGAAGGCCCTATTGTATCTGTAGGAATTCTTCGCGTTATTATTATTATTATTATTATTATTTTTCTGACGAAAGGAGGGCCTTTTTGCCCCCCTAAACGTGCCCAAAAAGTCACCAAATTTTGCATGCAAGCCAGGCCTGGCGAAAAATTTTATATTTAATGGTTTGCATTAATGTGCGTGGCAAAATGGCTCAACAGCGCCCCCTTGAAAACTTTGTGCCTCAAGCCCCACGATACGGTTTGACGTACATGCACGAAAATCGGTACACACCTGTATCATGTCGCAACTTAAAGAAAAGTCTCTTGGCGTCATGCCCGAAACCGAACAGGAAGTCGGCCATTTTGAATTAATCGTGTCACTTTGGCGCAATTTATGCCATTCCTTCGGCAGTTAATTCAGCCCGAACCGTAACGGGCACCCAGGTTTGTTATACATCAAAATGTGCGTCTCCCTCCTGCGACCACACGCATTACTTTTCTCTTTCAAAAGCTTTACCGTGGCGACGCTAGACGCCAAAAAGCGCGCCGACCCTTCATCTGGTTGGTTCAGACAGAAAAAACTTTGCGCCTCAAGCCCCATAATACGCTTTGACGTACATGAACGAAAATCGGTACACACCTGTATCATGTCGCAACTAAAAGAAAAGTCTCTTGGCGCCATGGCCTAAACCGAACAGGAAGTCGGCCATTTTGAACATTCTGAATTAATTGCGTAATTTTGGAGCAATATATGCCATTCCTTCGAGAGTTAATTCAGCCCGAACCGTATCGTGAACCCAGATGTGTTATACATCAAAATGTGCGTCTCCATCCTGCGACTACACGCATTACTTTTCTCTTTCAAAAGTGTTACCCTGGCGACGCTAGACGCCAACAAGCGCACCCCCCCTTCATCTGATTGGTCCATATTTGATAGTTCCCCAAAAGGCACCAAATTTGGCATGCAAGCCAGGCCTGGCGATAAATTTGATATTTCATGGTTTGCATTAAGGGACGTGGCAAAATGGCTCAACAGCGCCCCCCGGAAAACTTTGTGCCTCAAGCCCCACAATACGGTTTGACGTACATGCACGAAAATCGCTACACACCTGTATCATGGCACAACTTAAAGAAAAGTCTCTTGGAGCCATGGCCGAAACCGAACAGGATGTCGGCCATTTTGAATAAATTGTGTCATTTTGGCGAAATTTATGCCATTCCTTCGGCAGTTAATTCAGCCCGAACCGTAACGTGCACCCAGGTGGGTTATACATCTAAATGTGCGTCTACATCCTGCGACACCACGCATTACTTTTCTCTTTCAAAAGTGTTACCGTGGCGACGCTAGACGCCAAAAGGCGCGCCCCCCCTTCATGTGATTGGTCCATATTTGATAGTTCTCCAAAAGTAATCAAATTTTGCATGCAAGTCAGACTTGGCGATACATTTGATATTTCATGGTTTGCATTAATGGGCGTGGCCTAACGGCTCAACAGCGCCCCCTAGAATACTTTTATCTGCCATAACTTTTGAATGGTTTGACATAGGAAGTTGTGGGTGGTGTCATGGGACTCAGTAATGAGTCCTTAAGCTTCGTTGGCCTTAATTAGCCCCGCCCCTTCTTCTGATTGGTTGTCCCTTTTTTCTGCTATAACTTTTTAATGGTTTGACTCCCGCTTCCTGATTCAAACGTCTGCCGGCCCCGCCCCCCTACCAATCAGTGGCGAGTAGGGTGATGACGGCCCCGCCCCCCGACCAATCAGTGGCGAGTAGGGTGATGACGGCCCCCCCCCCCCGACCAATCAGTTGTTGTAATGTGGTGACGTTAGAAACAGTCCCGTGCTCAGCCTGGTTAGAACCTCGGTTTAATGGTTACAGAAAAAGTAATAATAAAATAGTAGTGTTTTACTAATATTTATACCTTACAAATATTTAAAAAATTAGGAAAAAAAAGTTCTAGACATAATATCGCTATCTTGGTCTGTCCTAAGCCAGTAAGTCAAATTGATGTATCAGATGAGATATAGCTCAACCAGATCATTGCGGTCTTTGGTGCCGGTGGTTGGGAGTTCGAGCCTGGCACGATGCTGAAATTTTTGTAAGCAAATGTTGTGTTTTTTTTACATCAAGATGTGCGTCTCTTTCCTGCGACGACGCACATTACTTTTCTCTTTCAAAAGTGTTACCGTGGCGACGCTAGACGTGAAAAAGCGCTCGTCCCCTTCATCCAATTGGTCCATATTTGATAGTTCTCCAAAAGTCACCAAATTTTGCATGCAAGCCAGGCCTGGTGATACATTTGATATTTAATGGTTTGCATTAATGGGCGTGGCCTAACGGCTCAACAGCGCCCCCTAGAATACTTTTCTCTGCCATAACTTTTGAATGGTTTGACATAGGAAGTTGTGGGTGGTGTCATGGGACTCTGTAATGAGTCCTTGACCTTCATTGGCCTGAACTAGCCCCGCCCCTTCCTCTGATTGGTTGTTCCTTTTTTCTGCTATAACTTTTGAATGGGTTGACATAGAGAGTCGTGGGTGGTGTCATTTCTGATATGCTTATGGGGGGCGGTGGACGTGAGTGCGAGGGCCCGTTCATCGCTGCTTGCAGCTTTAATTTTTTTAATATTTGTAAGGTATAAATATTAGTAAAACACTACTATTTTATTATTACTTTTTCTGTAACCATTCTACCGAGATTCTAACCGGGCTGAGCCATGGATGTATTATAGAAACGGGCTGAGCACGGGACTGTTTCTAACGTCACCACATTACAACAGCTGATTGTTCGGGGGGCGGGGCCGTCATCACCCTACTCGCCACTGATTGGTCGGGGGGCGGGGCCGTCATCACCCTACTCGCCACTGATTGGTCGGGGGGCGGGGCCGGCAGACGTTTGAATCAGGAAACGGGAGTCAAACCATTAAAAAGTTATAGCAGAAAAAAGGGACAACCAATTAGAAGAAGGGGCGGGGCTAATTAAGGCCAACGAAGCTTAAGGACTCATTACTGAGTCCCATGACACCACCCACAACTTCCTATGTCAAACCATTCAAAAGTTATGGCAGATAAAAGTATTCTAGGGGGCGCTGTTGAGCCGTTAGGCCACGCCCATTAATGCAAACCATGAAATATCAAATGTATCGCCAAGTCTGACTTGCATGCAAAATTTGATTGCTTTTGGAGAACTATCAAATATGGACCAATCAGATGAAGGGGGGGCGCGCCTTTTGGCGTCTAGCGTCGCCACGGTAACACTTTTGAAAGAGAAAAGTAATGCGTGTAGTCCCAGGATGGAGACGCACATTTTGATGTATAACACACCTGGGTGCACATTACGGTTCGGGCCGTATTAATTGCCGAAGGAATGGCATAAATTGCGCCAAAATTACACAATTAATTCAAAATGGCCGACTTCCTGTTCGGTTTCGGCCATGGCTCCAAGAGACTTTTCTTGAAGTTGTGCCATGATACAGGTGTGTAGCGATTTTCGTGCATGTACGTCAAACCGTATCGTGGGGCTTGAGGCACAAAGTTTTCCGGGGGGCGCTGTTGAGCCATTTTGCCACGCGCATTAATGTAAACCATAAAATATCAAATTTACCCCCAGGCCTGGCTTGCATGCCAAATTTGGTGCCTTTTGGGGAACTATCAAATATGGACCAATCAGATGAAGGGGGGATGCGCTTGTGGGCGTCTAGCGTCGCCACGGTAACACTTTTGAAAGAGAAAAGTAATGCGTGTAGTCGCAGGATGGAGACGCACATTTTGATGTATAACACATCTGGGTGCACGATACGGTTCGGGCCGTATTAATTCTCGAAGGAATGGCATATATTGCTCCAAAATTACGCGATTAATTCAGAATGTTCAAAATGGCCGACTTCCTGTTCGGTTTCGGCCATGGCGCCAAGAGACTTTTCTTTAAGTTGCGACATGATACAGGTGTGTACCGATTTTCGTTCATGTACGTCAAAGCGTATTATGGGGCTTGAGGCGCAAAGTTTTTTCGGTCTGAACCAATCAGATGAAGGGTGGGCGCGCTTTTTGTCGTCTAGCGTCGCCACGGTAACGCTTTTGAAAGAGAAAAGTAATGCGTGGTGTCGGAGGATGGAGACGCACATTTTGATGTATAACACACTTGGGGGCACGTTACGGTTCGGGCCGTATTAACTGCCGAAGGAAGGGCATAAATTGCGCCAAAATTACACAATTAATTCAAAATGGCCGACTTCCTGTTCGGTTTCGGGCATGGCTCCAAGAGACTTTTCTTGAAGTTGTGCCATGATACAGGTGTGTAGCGATTTTCGTGCATGTACGTCAAACCGTATCGTGGGGCTTGAGGCACAAGGTTTTCAAGGGGGCGCTGTTGAGCCATTTTGCCACGCCCATTAATGCAAACCATTAAATATCAAATTTTTCGCCAGGCCTGCCTTGCATGCAAAATTTGGTGACTTTTTGGGCACGTTTAGGGGGGCAAAAAGGCCCTCCTTTCGTCAGAAAAATAATAATAATAATAATTAAAGCTGCAAGCAGCGATGAACGGGCCCTCGCACTCACGTCCACCGCCCCCCATAAGCATATCAAAAATGACTCCACCCACGACTCTCTATGTCAACCCATTCAAAAGTTATAGCAGAAAAAAGGAACAACCAATCAGAGGAAGGGGCGGGGCTAGTTCAGGCCAATGAAGGTCAAGGACTCATTACAGAGTCCCATGACACCACCCACAACTTCCTATGTCAAACCATTCAAAAGTTATGGCAGAGAAAAGTATTCTAGGGGGCGCTGTTGAGCCGTTAGGCCACGCCCATTAATGCAAACCATTAAATATCAAATGTATCACCAGGCCTGGCTTGCATGCAAAATTTGGTGACTTTTGGAGAACTATCAAATATGGACCAATCAGATGAAGGGGACGAGCGCTTTTTCACGTCTAGCGTCGCCACGGTAACACTTTTGAAAGAGAAAAGTAATGTGCGTCGTCGCAGGAAAGAGACGCACATCTTGATGTAAAAAAAACACAAAATTTGCTTACAAAAATTTCAACATCCTGCCAGGCTCGAACTCCCAACCACCGGCACCAAAGATCGCAATGATCTGGTTGAGCTATATCTCAGCTTATACCTCACTTTGACTTACTGGCTTAGGACAGACCAAGATAGCGATATAATGTCTGGAACTTTTTTTTCCTAATTTTTTAAATATTTGTAAGGTATAAATATTAGTAAAACACTACTATTTTATTATTACTTTTTCTGTAACCATTCCACCGAGGTTCTAACCGGGCTGAGCACGGGACTATTTCTAACGTCACCACATTACAACAGCTGATTGGTCGGGGGGCGGGGCCGTCATCACCCTACTCGCCACTGATTGGTCGGGGGGCGGGGCCGTCATCACCCTACTCGCCACTGATTGGTCGGGGGGCGGGGCCGGCAGACGTTTGAATCAGGAAGCGGGAGTCAAACCATTAAAAAGTTATAGCAGAAAAAAGGGACAACCAATCAGAAGAAGGGGCGGGGCTAATTAAGGCCAACGAAGCTTAAGGACTCATTACTGAGTCCCATGACACCACCCACAACTTCCTATGTCAAACCATTCAAAAGTTATGGCAGATAAAAGTATTCTAGGGGGCGCTGTTGAGCCGTTAGGCCACGCCCATTAATGCAAACCATGAAATATCAAATGTATCGCCAAGTCTGACTTGCATGCAAAATTTGATTACTTTTGGAGAACTATCAAATATGGACCAATCAGATGAAGGGGACGAGCGCTTTTTCACGTCTAGCGTCGCCACGGTAACACTTTTGAAAGAGAAAAGTAATGTGCGTCGTCGCAGGAAAGAGACGCACATCTTGATGTAAAAAAAAACACAAAATTTGCTTACAAAAATTTCAACATCCTGCCAGTCTCGAACTCCCAACCACCGGCACCAAAGACCGCAATGATCTAGTTGAGCTATATCTCAGCTGATACATCACTTTGACTTACTGGCTTAGGATAGTCCAAGATAGCGATATTATGTCTAGAACTTTTTTTTCCTAATTTTTTAAATATTTGTAAGGTATAAATATTAGTAAAACACTACTATTTTATTATTACTTTTTCTGTAACCATTCTACCGAGGTTGTAACCGGGCTGAGCACGGGACTGTTTCTAACGTCACCACATTACAACAGCTGATTGGTCGGGGGGCGGGGCCGTCATCACCCTACTCGCCACTGATTGGTCGGGGGGCGGGGCCGTCATCACCCTACTCGCCACTGATTGGTCGGGGGGCGGGGCCGGCAGACGTTTGAATCAGGAAGCGGGAGTCAAACCATTAAAAAGTTATAGCAGAAAAAAGGGACAACCAATCAGAAGAAGGGGCGGGGCTAATTAAGGCCAACGAAGCTTAAGGACTCATTACTGAGTCCCATGACACCACCCACAACTTCCCATGTCAAACCATTCAAAAGTTATGGCAGATAAAAGTATTCTAGGGGGCGCTGTTGAGCCGTTAGGCCACGCCCATTAATGCAAACCATGAAATATCAAATGTATCGCCAAGTCTGACTTGCATGCAAAATTTGATTACTTTTGGAGAACTATCAAATATGGACCAATCAGATGAAGGGGGGGCGCGCCTTTTGGCGTCTAGCGTCGCCACGGTAACACTTTTGAAAGAGAAAAGTAATGCGTGTAGTCCCAGGATGGAGACGCACATTTTGATGTATAACACACCTGGGTGCACATTACGGTTCGGGCCGTATTAATTGCCGAAGGAATGGCATAAATTGCGCCAAAATTACAAAATTATTTCAAAATGGCCGACTTCCTGTTCGGTTTCGGCCATGGCTCCAAGAGACTTTTCTTGAAGTTGTGCCATGATACAGGTGTGTAGCGATTTTCGTGCATGTACGTCAAACCGTATCGTGGGGCTTGAGGCACAAAGTTTTCCGGGGGGCGCTGTTGAGCCATTTTGCCACGCCCATTAATGTAAACCATAAAATATCAAATTTACCGCCAGGCCTGGCTTGCATGCCAAATTTGGTGCCTTTTGGGGAACTATCAAATATGGACCAATCAGATGAAGGGGGGGTGCGCTTGTGGGCGTCCAGCGTCGCCACGGTAACACTTTTGAAAGAGAAAAGTAATGCGTGTAGTCGCAGGATGGAGACGCACATTTTGATGTATAACACATCTGGGTGCACGATACGGTTTGGGCCGTATTAAATCTCGAAGGAATGGCATATATTGCTCCAAAATTACGCGATTAATTCAGAATGTTCAAAATGGCCGACTTCCTGTTCTGTTTCGGCCATGGCGCCAAGAGACTTTTCTTTAAGTAGTGACATGATACAGGTGTGTAGCGATTTTCGTTCATGTACGTCAAACCGTATTGTGGGGCTTGAGGCGCAAAGTTTTTTCTGTCTGAACCAATCAGATGAAGGGTGGGCGCGCTTTTCGGCGTCTAGCGTCGCCACGGTAACACTTTTGAAAGAGAAAAGTAATGCGTGGTGTCGGAGGATGGAGACGCACATTTTGATGTATAACACACCTGGGTGCACGTTACGGTTCGGGCCGTATTAACTGCCGAAGGAAGGCATAAATTTTGCCAAAATAACACGATTAATTCAAAATGGCCGACTTCCTGTTCGGTTTCTCGACTTGACGCCCAGAGACTTTTCTTTAAGTTGGGCCATGATACAGGTGTGTACCGATTTTCGTGCATGTACGTCAAAACGTATCGTGGGGCTTGAGGCACAAAGTTTTCAAGGGGGCGCTGTTGAGCCATTTTGCCACGCCCATTAATGCAAACCATTAAATATAAAATTTTTCGCCAGGCCTGACTTGCATGCAAAATTTGGTGACTTTTTGGGCACGTTTAGGGGGGCAAAAAGGCCCTCCTTTCGTCAGAAAAATAATAATAATAATAATTAAAGCTGCAAGCAGCGATGAACGGGCCCTCGCACTCACGTCCACCGCCCCCCATAAGCATATCAGAAAATGACACCACCCACGACTCTCTATGTCAAACCATTCAAAAGTTATAGCAGAAAAAAGGAACAACCAATCAAAAGAAGGGGCGGGGCTAATTCAGGCCAAAGAAGGTCAAGGACTCCATACAGAGTCTGATGACACCACCCACGACTCTCTATGTCAAACCATTCAAAAGTTATGGCAGAGAAAAGTATTCTAGGGGGCGCTGTTGAGCCGTTAGGCCACGCCCATTAATGCAAACCATGAAATATCAAATTTATCACCAGGCCTGGCTTGCATGCAAAATTTGGTGACTTTTGGAGAACTATCAAATATGGACCAATCAGATGAAGGGGGGGTGCGCTTTTTCGCGTCTAGCGTCGCCACGGTAACACTTTTGAAAGAGCAAAGTAATGTGCGTAGTCGCAGGATGGAGACGCACATTTTGATGTAAAAAAAACACAAAAATTGCTGACAAAAAATTTCGTTATAGCCTACTGCCAGTCTCGAACTCCCGACCTCTGGCATTAAAGACCGCAAAGTTGTCGCTGAGCTAAGACTCAGCTATCACTTTCACTTTGACTTACTGTCTTAAGAGAGACCAAAATAGCGATAAAATGTCTGGAACTTTTTTTTCCTAATTTTTTAAATATTTGTAAGGTATAAATATTAGTAAAACACTACTATTTTTATTACTTTTTCTGTAACCATTCTGCCGAGGTTCTAACCGGGCTGAGCACGGGTCTATTTCTGACGTCACCACATTAAAGGCAGCTGATTGGTCGGGGAGCGGGGCCGTCATCACCCTACTCGCCACTGATTGGTCGGGGGGCGGGGCCGTCATCACCCTACTCGCCACTGATTGGTCGGGGGGCGGGGCCGTCATCACCCTACTCGCCACTGATTGGTCGGGGGGCGGGGCCGGCAGACGTTTGAATTAGGAAGCGGGACTCTCTATGTCAAACCATTCCAAAGTTATAGCAGAAAATCGGGACAACCAATCAGAAGAAGGGGCGGGGCTAATTAAGGCCAACGAAGCTTTAGAACTCATTACAGAGTCCCATGACACCACCCACGACTCTCTATGTTAAAGCATTCAAAAGTTATAGCAGAAAAAAGGGACAACCAATCAATAGAAGGGGCGGGGCTAATTCAGGCCAATGAAGGTCAAGGACTCCATAAAGAATCTGATGACACCACCCACGACTCTCTATGTCAAACCATTCCAAAGTTATAGCAGAAAATCGGGACAACCAATCAGAAGAAGGGGCGGGGCTTATTAAGGCCAACGAAGCTTAAGGACTCATTACAGAGTCCCATGACACAACCCACAACTCTCTATGTCAAACCATTCAAAAGTTATGGCAGAGAAAAGTATTCTAGGGGGCGCTGTTGAACCGTTAGCCACGCCCATTAATGCAAACCATGAAATATCAAATTTATCGCCAAATCTGGCTTGCATGCAAAATTTGGTGACTTTTGGAGAACTATCAAATATGGACCAATCACATGAAGGGGGGGCGCGCCTTTTGGCGTCTAGCGTCGCCACGGTAACGCTTTTGAAAGAGAAAAGTAATGCGTGGTGTTGCAGGATGGAGACGCACATTTTGATGTATAACACACCTGGGTGCACGTTACGGTTCGGGCTGAATTAACTGCCGAAGGAATGGCATAAATTTCGCCAAAATGACACAATTTATTAAAAATGGCCGACATCCTGTTCGGTTTCGGCCATGGCGCCAAGAGACTTTTCTTTAGGTTGTGCCATGATACAGGTGTGTAGCGATTTTCGTGCATGTACGTCAAACCGTATTGTGGGGCTTGAGGCACAAAGTTTTCCGGGGGGCGCTGTTGAGCCATTTTGCCACGCCCATTAATGCAAACCATGAAATATCAAATTTATCGCCAGGCCTGGCTTGCATGCCAAATTTGGTGCCTTTTGGGGAACTATCAAATATGGACCAATCAGATGAAGGGGGGGTGCGCTTGTTGGCGTCTAGCGTCGCCACGGTAACACTTTCGAAAGAGAAAAGTAATGCGTGTAGTCGCAGGATGGAGACGCACATTTTGATGTATAACACATCTGGGTTCACGATACGGTTCGGGCTGAATTAACTCTCGAAGGAATGGCATATATTGCTCCAAAATTACGCAATTAATTCAGAATGTTCAAAATGGCCGACTTCCTGTTCGGTTTAGGCCATGGCGCCAAGAGACTTTTCTTTAAGTTGTGACATGATACAGGTGTGTACCGATTTTCCTTCATGTACGTCACACCGTATTATGGGGCTTGAGGCACAAAGTTTTTTCTGTCGAACCAATCAGATGAAGGGTGGGCGCGCTTTTTGGCGTCTAGCGTCGCCACGGTAACGTTTTTGAAAGAGAAAAGTAATGCGTGTTGTCGCAGGATGGAGACGCACATTTTGATGTATAACACACCTGGGTGCACGTTACGGTTCGGGCTGAATTAACTTTCGAAGGAATGGCATAAATTTCGCCAAAATGACACGACTAATTCAAAATGGCCGACTTCCTGTTTGGTTTCGGGCATGACGCCAAGAGACTTTTCTTTCAGTTGCGCCATGATACAGGTGTGTACCGATTTTCGTGCATGTACGTCAAACCGTATCGTGGGGCTTGAGGCACAAAGTTTTCAAGGGGGCGCTGTTGAGCCATTTTGCCACGCCCATTAATGCAAACCATTAAATATCAAATTTTTCGCCAGGCCTGACTTGGGTGCAAAATTTGGTGACTTTTTGGGCACGTTTAGGGGGGCAAAAAGGCCTTCCTTTTGTCAGGAAAATAATAATAATAATAATAATAATAATAATTAAAGCTGCAAGCAGCGATGAACGGGCCCTCGCACTCACGGCCGCCGCCCCCCATAAGCATATCAGAAATGACACCACCCACGACTTCCTATGTCAAACCATTCAAAAGTTATAGCAGAAAAAAGGGACAACCAATCACAAGAAGGGGCGGGGCTAATTCAGGCCAATGAAGGTCAAGGACTCCATACAGAGTCTGATGACACCACCCACGACTCTCCATGTCAAACCATTCAAAAGTTATAGCAGGAAATAGGGACAACCAATCAAAAGAAGGGGCGGGGCTAATTTTCACCAATTATGGTCAAGGACTCAATACCGAGTCCCATGACACCACCCATGACTCTTTATGTTAAACCATTCAAAAGTTATGGCAGAGAAAAGTTTTCCGGGGGGTGCTGTTGAGCCATTTTGCCACGCCCATTAATGCAAACCATGAAATATCAAATTTATCACCAGGCCTGGCTTGCATGCAAAATTTGGTGACTTTTGGAGAACTATCAAATATGGACCAATCAGATTAAGGGGGCACGCTTTTTGGCGTCTAGCATCGCCACGGTAACACTTTTGAAAGAGAAAAGTAATGCGCGTAGTCGCAAGATGGAGACGCACATTTTGAGGTATAAGTCACCTGGATGCACGTTACGGTTCGGGCCGTATTAATTGCCGAAGGAATGGCATTAATTGCGCCAAAATTACACAATTAATTCAAAATGGCCGACTTCCTGTTCAATTTCGGCCATGGCGCCAAGAGACTTTTCTTTAAGTTGCGACATGATACAGGTGTGTACCGATTTTCGTTCATGTACGTCAAACCGTATTATGGGGCTTGAGGCTCAAAGTTTTTTCCCTCTGAACCAATCAGATGAAGGGTGGGCGCACTTTTTGGTGTCTAGCGTTGCCGCGGTAACGCTTTTAAATGAGAAAAGTAATGTGCGTCGTTGCAGGACAGGGACGCACATATTGATGTAGAAAAAAAAAAAATTGCTGACAAAAAAGTCTGGATACTGCGGGAATCGAACTCTGATCTCTGACTCCAAAGACGGGAACACTCTGGCTGAGCTAAGACTCAGCTTCTCATTTCTATTTGACCTACTGACTTAGGAGAGACCAACATATCGATATTTAGTAATGTAAGTCTGGAGCTGTTTTTTCTAATTTTTTTAAATATTTGTAAGTTATAAATATTAGTAAAACCCTACTATTTTAATTATTACTTTTTCTGTAACCATTCTGGCAAGGTTGTAACCGGGCTGAGCTGGGAATATTTCTGACGTCACCACATTACAGGGAGCTGATTGGTCGGGGGGCGGGGCCGTCATCACCCTACTCGCCACTGATTGGTCGGGGGGCGGGGCCGTCATCACCCTACTCGCCACTGATTGGTCGGGGGGCGGGGCCGGCAGGCGTTTGAATCAGGAAGCGGGAGTCAGCGCGAGAGCATGACGCCATATTACAGGCAGCTGATTGGTCGGGGAGCGGGGCCGTCTTCACCCTACTGATTGGTCGGGGGGCGGGGCCGGCAGACGTTTGAATCAGGAAGCGGGAGTCAGCGCGAGAGCATGACACCATATTACAGGCAGCTGATTGGTCGGGGAGCGGGGCCGTCATCACCCTACTCGCCACTGATTGGTCGGGGGGCGGGGCCGTCATCACCATACTCGCCACTGATTGGTCGGGGGGCGGGGCCGTCATCACCCTACTCGCCACTGATTGGTCGGGGGGCGGGGCCAGCAGACGTTTGAATCAGGAAGCGGGACTCTCTATGTCAAACCATTCCAAAGTTATAGCAGAAAATCGGGACAACCAATCAGAAGAAGGGGCGGGGCTAATTAAGGCCAACGAAGCTTAAGAACTCATTACAGAGTCCCATGACACCACCCACGACTTCTTATGTCAAACCATTAAAAAGTTATAGCAAAAAAAAGGGACAACCAATCAGAAGAAGAGGCGGGGCTAATTCTGGCCAACGAATCTTAAGAAGTCAGTACAATGTCCCATGACACCACCCACGACTTCCTATGTCAAACCATTCAAAAGTTATGGCAGATAAAAGTATTCTAGGGGGCGCTGTTGAGCCGTTAGGCCACGCCCATTAATGCAAACCATGAAATATCAAATTTATCACCATGTCTGGCTTGCATGCAAAATTTGGTGACTTTTGGAGAACTATCAAATATGGACCAATCACATGAAGGGGGGGCGCGCCTTTTGGCGTCTAGCGTCGCCACGGTAACACTTTTGAAAGAGAAAAGTAATGCGTGGTGTCGCAGGATGTAGACGCACATTTAGATGTATAACACACCTGGGTGCACGTTACGGTTCGGGCTGAATTAACTGCCGAAGGAATGGCATAAATTTCGCCAAAATTACACAATTTATTCAAAATGGCCGACATCCTGTTCGGTTTCGGCCATGGCTCCAAGAGACTTTTCTTTAAGTTGTGCCATGATACAGGTGTGTAGCGATTTTCGTGCATGTACGTCAAACCGTATTGTGGGGCTTGAGGCACAAAGTTTTCCGGGGGGCGCTGTTGAGCCATTTTGCCACGCCCATTAATGCAAACCATGAAATATCAAATTTATCGCCAGGCCTGGCTTGCATGCCAAATTTGGTGCCTTTTGGGGAACTATCAAATATGGACCAATCAGATGAAGGGGGGGTGCGCTTGTTGGCGTCTAGCGTCGCCACGGTAACACTTTGGAAAGAGAAAAGTCATGAGTGTAGTCGCAGGATGGAGACGCACATTTTGATGTATAACACATCTGGGTTCACGATACGGTTCGGGCTGAATTAACTCTCGAAGGAATGGCATATATTGCTCCAAAATTACGCGATTAATGCAGAATGTTCAAAATGGCCGACTTCCTGTTCGGTTTCGGCCATGGCGCCAAGAGACTTTTCTTTTAGTTGCGACATGATACAGGTGTGTACCGATTTTCGTTCATGTACGTCAAAGCGTATTATGGGGCTTGAGGCGCAAAGTTTTTTCTGTCTGAACCAATCAGATGAAGGGTGGGCACGCTTTTTGGCGTCTAGCGTCGCCACGGTAACGCTTTCGAAAGAGAAAAGTAATGCGTGGGGTCGGATGATGGAGACGCACATTTTGATGTATAACACACTTGGGGGAACGTTACGGTTCGGGCTGAATTAACTTTCGAAGGAATGGCATAAATTTCGCCAAAATGACACGACTAATTCAAAATGGCCGACATCCTGTTCGGTTTCGGGCATGACCCCAAGAGACTTTTGTTTAAGTTGTCCCATGATACAGGTGTGTACCGATTTTCGTCCATGTACGTCTAACAGTATAGTGGGGCTTGAGGCACAAAGTTTTCAAGGGGGCGCTGTTCAGCCATTTTGCCACGCCCATTAATGCAAACCTTTAAATATCAAATTTTTCGCCAGGCCTGACTAGGGTGCAAAATTTGGTGACTTTTTGGGCATGTTAAGGGGGGCAAAAAGGCCTTCACTTTGTCAGGAAAATAATAATAATAATAATTAAAGCTGCAAGCAGCGATGAACGGGCCCTCGCACTCACGTCCACCGCCCCCCATAAGCATATCAGAAATGACACCACCCACGACTCTCTATGTCAAACCATTCAAAAGTTATAGCAGAAAAAAGGAACCACCAATCAGAAGAAGGGGCAGGGCTAATTAAGGCCAATGAAGGTCAGGGACTCCATACAGAGTCTGATGACACCACCCACGACTCTCTATGTCAAAGCATTCAAAAGTTATGGCAGAAAATCGGGACAACCAATCAGAAGAAGGGGCGGGGCTAATTCAGGCCAATGAAGGTCAAGGACTCAATACCGAGTCCCATGACACCACCCACGACTCTTTATGTCAAACCATTCAAAAGTTATGGCAGAGAAAAGTATTCTAGGGGGCGCTGTTGAGCCGTTAGGCAACGCCCATTAATGCAAACCATGAAATATCAAATGTAGCCTATCGCCAGGCCTGGCTTGCATGCAAAATTTGGTGACTTTTGGAGAACTATCAAATATGGACCAATCAGATGAAGGGGACGAGCGCTTTTTCGCGTCTAGCGTCGCCACAGTAACACTTTTGAAAGAGAAAAGTAATGTGCGTCTTCACAGGACAGAGACGAACATTTTGATGTAAAAAAAACACAAAAATTGCTGACAAAAATTTCGGAATTTTGCCACGCTTGAACTCTCGACCTCTGGCAGCAAAGACCACAACAATCTGGCTGAGCTAAGTCTCAGCTATTCTTTTCATTTGACCTACTGCCTTAGGACAGACCAACATAGCGATAAAATGTCTGGAACTTTTTTTTCCTAATTTTTTAAATATTTGTAAGTTATAAATATTAGTAAAACCCTACTATTTTAATTATTACTTTTTCTGTAACCATTCTGCCAAGGTTGTAACCGGGCTGAGCCGGGAATATTTCTGAGGTCACCACATTACAGGGAGCTGATTGGTCGGGGGGCGGGGCCGTCATCACCCTACTCGCCACTGATTGGTCGGGGGGCGGGGCCCTCATCACCCTACTCGCCACTGATTGGTCGGGGGGCGGGCCGTCATCACCCTACTCGCCACTGATTGGTCGGGGGCGGGTCCGTCATCACCCTACTCGCCACTGATTGGTCGGGAGGCGGGGCCGTCATCACCCTACTCGCCACTGATTGGTCAGGGGGCGGGGCCAGCAGACGTTTGAATCAGGAAGCGGGACTCTCTATGTCAAACCATTCAAAAGTTATAGCAGAAAATCGGGACAACCAATCAGAAAAAGGGGCGGGGCTAATTAAGGCCAACGAAGCCTAAGAACTCATTACAGAGTCCCATGACACCACCCACAACTTCCTATGTCAAACCATTCAAAAGTTATGGCAGAGAAAAGTATTCTAGGGGGCGCTGTTGAGCCGTTAGGCCACGCCCATTAATGCAAACCATGAAATATCAAATTTATCACCAAGTCTGGCTTGAATGCAAAATTTGTTGACTTTTGGAGAACTATCAAATATGGACCAATCACATGAAGGGGGGGCGCGCCTTTTGGCGTCTAGCGTCGCCACGGTAACACTTTTGAAAGAGAAAAGTAATGCGTGGTGTCGCAGGATGTAAACGCACATTTTGATGTATAACACACCTGGGTGCACGTTACGGTTCGGGCTGAATTAACTGCCGAAGGAATGGCATAAATTTCGCCAAAATGACACAATGTATTCAAAATGGCCGACATCCTGTTCGGTTTCGGCCATGGCTCCAAGAGACTTTTCTTTAAGTTGTGCCATGATACAGGTGTGTAGCGATTTTCGTGCATGTACGTCAAACCGTATTGTGGGGCTTGAGGCACAAAGTTTTCCGGGGGGCGCTGTTGAGCCATTTTGCCACGCCCATTAATGCAAACCATGAAATATCAAATTTATCGCCAGGCCTGGCTTGCATGCCAAATTTGGTGCCTTTTGGGGAACTATCAAATATGGACCAATCAGATGAAGGGGGGGTGCGCTTGTTGGCGTCTAGCGTCGCCACGGTAACACTTTTGAAAGAGAAAAGTAATGCGTGTAGTCGCAGGATGGAGACGCACATTTTGATGTATAACACACCTGGTTTCATGATACGGTTCGGGCTGAATTAACTCTCGAAGGAATGGCATATATTGCTCCAAAATTACGCAATTAATTCAGAATGTTCAAAATGGCCGACTTCCTGTTCGGTTTCGGCCATGGCGCCAAGAGACTTTTCTTTTAGTTGCGACATGATACAGGTGTGTACCGATTTTCGTTCATGTACGTCAAAGCGTATTATGGGGCTTGAGGCACAAACTTTTTTCTGTCGAACCAATCAGATGAAGGGTGGGCGCGCTTTTTGGCGTCTAGCGTCGCCACGGTAACGCTTTTGAAAGAGAAAAGTAATGCGTGGTGTCGCACGATGGAGACGGACATTTTGATGTATAACACACTTGGGGGCACGTTACGGTTCGGGCTGAATTAACTTTCGAAGGAATGGCATAAATTTCGCCAAAATGACACGACTAATTCAAAATGGCAGACATCCTGTTGGGTTTCGGGCATGACCCCAAGAGACTTTTGTTTAAGTTGTCCCATGATACAGGTGTGTACCGATTTTCGTGCATGTACGTCAAACCGTATCGTGGGGCTTGAGGCACAAAGTTTTCAAGGGGGCGCTGTTGAGCCATTTTGCCACGCCCATTAATGCAAACCTTTAAATATCAAATTTTTCGCCAGGCCTGACTAGGGTGCAAAATTTGGTGACTTTTTGGGCATGTTAAGGGGGGCAAAAAGGCCTTCACTTTGTCAGGAAAATAATAATAATAATAATAATAATAATAATAAAAATTCCTGCAAATACAATAGGGCCTTCGCTCTGAAGGTGCTCGGGCCCTAATAATAATAATAATAAAAATTCCTGCAAATACAATAGGGCCTTCGCACTGAAGGTGCTCGGGCCCTAATAAAAATTCCTGCAAATACAATAGGGCCTTCGCACTGCAAGTGCTCGGGCCCTAATTAAAGCTGCAAGCAGCGATGAACGGGCCCTCGCACTCACGTCCACCGCCCCCCATAAGCATATCAGAAATGACACCACCCACGACTCTCTATGTCAACCCATTCAAAAGTTATAGCAGAAAAAAGGAACAACCAATCAGAGGAAGGGGCGGGGCTAATTCAGGCCAATGAAGGTCAAGGACTCATTACAGAGTCCCATGACACCACCCACAACTTCCTATGTGAAACCATTCAAAAGTTATAGCAGAAAAAAGGGACAACCAATCAGAAGAAGGGGCGGGGCTAATTCAGGCCAATGAAGGTCAAGGACTCCATAAAGAATCTGATGACACCACCCAGGACTCTCTATGTCAAACCATTCCAATGTTATAGCAGAAAATCGGGACAACCAATCAGAAGGAGGGGGCGGGGCTAATTAAGGCCAACGAAGCTTAAGGACTCATTACAGAGTCCCATGACACCACCCACAACTTCCTATGTCAAACCATTCAAAAGTTATGGCAGAGAAAATTATTCTAGGGGGCGCTGTTGAGCCGTTAGGCCACGCCCATTAATGCAAACCATTAAATATCAAATGTATCACCAGGCCTGGCTTGCATGCAAAATTTGGTGACTTTTGGAGAACTATCAAATATGGACCAATCAGATGAAGGAGACGAGCGCTTTTTCACGTCTAGCGTCGCCACGGTAACACTTTTGAAAGAGAAAAGTAATGTGCGTCGTCGCAGGAAAGACACGCACATCTTGATGTAAAAAAAACACAAAATTTGCTTACAAAAATTTCAGCATCCTGCCAGGCTCGACCTCCCAACCACCGGCACCAAAGATCGCAATGATCTGGTTGAGCTATATCTCAGCTGATACTTCACTTTGACTTACTGGCTTAGGACAGACCAAGATAGCGATATGATGTCTGGAACTTTTTTTTCCTAATTTTTTAAATATTTGTAAGGTATAAATATTTGTAAAACACTACTATTTTATTTATTACTCTTTCTGTAACCATTCTACCGAGTTTCTAACCGGGCTGAGCACGGGACTATTTCTGACGTCACCACATTACAACAGCTGATCGGTCGGGGGGCGGGGCCGTCATTACCCTACTCGCCACTGATTGGTCAGGGGGCGGGGCCGTCATCACCCTACTCGCCACTGATTGGTCGGGGGGCGGGGCCGGCAGACGTTTGAATCAGGAAGCGGGAGTCAAACCATTAAAAAGTTATAGCAGGAAAAAGGGACAACCAATCAGAAGAAGGGGCGGGGCTAATTAAGGCCAACGAAGCTTAAGAACTCATTACAGAGTCCCATGACACCACCCACGACTTCCTATGTCAAACCATTCCAAAGTTATAGCAGAAAATCGGGACAACCAATCAGAAGAAGGGGCGGGGCTAATTAAGGCCAACGAAGCTTAAGAACTCATTACAGAGTCCCATGACACCACCCACGACTTCCTATGTCAAACCATTCCAATGTTATAGCAGAAAATCGGGACAACCAATCAGAAGAAGGGGCGGGGCTAATTAAGGCCAACGAAGCTTAAGGACTCATTACAGAGTCCCATGACACCACCCACAACTTCCTATGTCAAACCATTCAAAAGTTATGGCAGATAAAAGTATTCTAGGGGGCGCTGTTGAGCCGTTAGGCCACGCCCAATAATGCAAACCATGAAATATCAAATTTATTGCCAAGTCTGTCTTGCATGCAAAATTTGGTGACTTTTGGAGAACTATCAAATATGGACCAATCAGATTTCAAAATGGCCGACTTCCTGTTCGGTTTCGGCCATGGCTCCAAGAGACTTTTCTTTAAGTTGTGCCATGATACAGGTGTGTAGCGATTTTTGTGCATGTACGTCAAACCGTATTGTGGGGCTTGAGGCACAAAGTTTTCCGGGGGGCGCTGTTGAGCCATTTTGCCACGCCCATTAATGCAAACCATGAAATATCAAATTTATCGCCATGCCTGGCTTGCATGCCAAATTTGGTGCCTTTTGGGGAACTATCAAATATGGACCAATCAGATGAAGGGGGGGTGCGCTTGTTGGCGTCTAGCGTCGCCACGGTAACACTTTTGAAAGAGAAAAGTAATGCGTGTAGTCGCAGGATGGAGACGCACATTTTGATGTCTAACACATCTGGGTTCACGATACGGTTCGGGCCGTATTAATTCTCGAAGGAATGGCATATATTGCTCCAAAATTACGCGATTAATTCAGAATGTTCAAAATGGCCGACTTCCTGTTCTGTTTCGGCCATGGCGCCAAGAGACTTTTCTTTAAGCAGTGACATGATACAGGTTTGTACCGATTTTCGTTCATGTACGTCAAACCGTATTATGGGGCTTGAGGCGCAAAGTTTTTTCGGTCTGAACCAATCAGATGAAGGGTGGGCGCGCTTTTTGGCGTCTAGCGTCACCACGGTAACACTTTTGAAAGAGAAAAGTAATGCGCCTAGACCCAGGATGGAGACGCACATTTTGATGTATAACACACTTGGGTGCACGTTACGGTTCGGGCCGTATTAACTGCCAAAGGAATGGCATAAATTTCGCCAAAATGACATGATTAATTAAAAAATGCTTACATCCTGTTCGGTTTCGGCCATGGCGCCAAGAGACTTTTCTTTAAGTTGTGACATGATACAGGTGTGTACTGATTTTCGTGCATGTACGTCAAACCGTATCGTGGGGCTTGAGGCACAAAGTTTTCCGGGGGGCGCTGTTGAGCCATTTTGCCATGCCCATTAATGCAAACCATTAAATATCACATTTTTCGCCAGGCCTGTCTTGCGTGCAAAATTTGGTGACTTTTTGGGCACGTTTAGGGGGGCAAAAAGGCCTTCCTTTTGTCAGAAAAATAATAATAACGCGAAGAATTCCTACAGATACAATAGGGCCTTCGCACTGAAGGTGCTCGGGCCCTAATAATAATAACGCGAAGAATTCCTACAGATACAATAGGGCCTTCGCACTGAAGGTGCTCGGGCCCTAAAAATAAATACTCTCTAAAAGGACACAAATAGGAAGACAACATACAGGTATTGCACGATTCTATGGCAGGTATTGCACGGTTGGGTCAGTATTGCACATGGAAAAAGTCAGTTTGATTATTTAGCAGTATTGAGTGTAGTTATTATGGCTCTGGCATAGAAACTGTTCTTGAGTCTGTTTGTGCGTGATTTCAGTGTCCTGAAACGTCTGCCTGATGGCAACAGTTCAAAGAGTGAGTGTCCGGGGTGAGATGGGTCCTTGATGATCTTCCTGGCTTTCCTGAGACACCGGGGGCCTCATGTACAAAGACTTGCGTGGATTTCCTACTGAAACATGGCTTACGCTTAAATCCAGAAAACGTCCTACGCACAAATAAATCCAGATGTATGAAACTGTGCGTAGGCATGAATCCAAGCACATTTCCTTTGTACATCCCAATCAACGTGGAATTGAGCGCACATGTAGGAGTACCAGACTCCTCCCTGTCCACGCCTCCATTTAAATATGCAAATGTATTTAAATAGGCCCTCGAGGGCCGGTTTCCCTGTTTAACTGCACCATGATACAAGGAGCTGTGTCATCAACAGAACTATCCAGACTTTGATGACAAGCTGGTGATGATCATTAATTAGAATCAGGTGTGTTAAAGCAGTGAAACATTAAAACAGGGGTCACCAACCCTGGTCCTCGAGGGCCGGTGTCCTGCATGTTTTAGATGTTTCCCTGCTTTAACACACCTGATTCTAATTAATCATCGTCATCAGCTTGTCATCCAGGGCTGCACAATTCTGTTAATGACACAGTCACTTGTATCATGGTGCAATGAAGCAGGGAAACATCTAAAACCTGCAGGGACACCGGCCCTCGAGGACCAGGGTTGGTGACCCCTGCATTAAAACATGCAGGACACCGGCCCTTCTGGGATTCAGTTTGACACCTGTGACATATTTTTTAATTTTTTTTTAATATTCTTTATTTCATTCAAAAAAATAAAATAATTCAATACAAATACAAATGTTCATAACTCGTGAATGAAAAGCAAGCAGAAAGAAGAAGAATCTTATCTGATCTGCCCCTTTTTCCAAGAAATAACTTCACAAATAACATAAATGAATCATATAATCTGTACATTAATGGAATGAAAATGCTTCCTGTTAACGTACACATATTCATCCAGTGATGGTGCTTTTATAGCAATGTGTGTGCAGTCGATAGCTCCGATTACATTAGGAAAACCGGCTAAATATTCTTTCTCTTCTTACTGCGCCATTTGCGATATCTTCTAACACTGCCAAAGCTGCCATTGTTGTTAACGGTATTTCTGCACCACTTTGCTTTTATATCCACTCGTGTAATTGCAGACAGGTGAATGTGTTAATTGTTCATCAGTGTGTCTCTGATGTGCACATCACTCTGAGGGCTAATTGTTTTCACATTATTAACAGTTTCCCAGCATCACCACTAAGTGTCGCCAACGGACCAATAGCTGTGGAAACGTGCGTACGCCAGCCATGAAGTTGGCGTCAGGCACCGCACATTTCCACGGTCATTTCACTCTTGATTCATCTGAACGTTTGCGTGGAAAAGGGCGTACGCCATGTTTTTGTGCGTACGCACCCTTTGTACATGAGGCCCCGGGTGTTGTACAGCTCCTCCAGGGAGGGGAGAGTGCAGCCAATTATTTTTTGGGCCGCCCTTTGGAATTGATCATTTGGTTTTATGACTACGGATTTAATTGGATGCCCCTGTAATTAATTCAATCACATGTCAATTTATTGGTATTTTTTCAAATTTTGACACCTCCAATATTCAATTTGCATGCATTTTTTTTTAATCACAACTAAATTTTTCATTTAATTTCCTACAACATGTTTTCTGGTGTTCATCGACGTCAAAGTAATCAGTGCATAAACTGCACTTATATAATGCTTTGCCTTTTTCTTCGTCTTTTTATCTGTAATACATGTAACCCCACACCGACTAATGCATCAGAGGCAGCACAATGTGCTTCAGCTAATAACATGAAAACAGTGATCATTTCTGTTGTCTTTTTTTTTTTTTATATATATTTTTTATCCCAGATTTTTTCCCATTATATCACCCAGTGCTCCTACCTAAGTAACAGTCCTGGGGCCTCATTTAAAATGGACTGCGTAGGAGTCATACTAAAATTGCACGTACACCCAAAAGCCGAAAATGGCGCAAAAAAAAAATCCGGATCAATAAAACCATGTGCACGCAATCTTGCACGCAATGTTCGCTTTATGAATCAGTCCAGCTGGAAGGCTGCGCAGCTGAATCCGCCTCATATCCCGCACTCTACACGCCCACTTTTTACCATAAATGCATATGGATGAGCCTACTGAGCATGCGCAGTGGCTTCCTGCAGCCTGTTTGGCGTCAGAATGAATGAGAGGGTGTCCAGCCACCGTGACACTGACTTTCACGGAGACTTAGATCTAGATGTTGTAGATCAGGGGTGCTCAATACGTCGATCGCGATCTACCAGTCGATCGCAAAGGTATTATTGGTAGATCGCGTGACATTAAAAAAATTGACTCAACCACAACCTATCATCCATCCCGTCTTTTGATTGATATACAGGGCAGCTAATCAGATGACATCTGAATTTTGTCTGAGGTCATAGGTCGCTGCGCATGAGCAACTGCGCTAAGTGCTAACTAACTAGCTTGTCAGCGAGTTACGGCCAGTTTTCAGCCTTTGGTTTTTTCTAGGGCTGAAACGATTCCTCGAATAATTCGAGTAATTCAATTACAAAAAAGGATAGAGGAATTTTCTCTGCCTCGAGGAATCGTTTAATTTCTTTTTTTTTTCGTTTAATTTCACCAGCTCAAATTACGCCCGGACTACATTTAATGCGACACAACGCGCTGACGCTGCGCCATACATCCATGCACTGCGCACGTTAAAGGGGGAAGAAAGAGGCGGCGGATATGTTTGTTTTGTAACATGCCATGCTCAGGCAGTCTGCAATGGCCCAGACGGGAGACACATGTAGTTCAGTGCTCAACTTTTATTTTTAATCCACGCTATATTCTTCTGGTCCGTTCTCCTATGTTCCCCCTCTAAAGCCAAAATTATTGTTCCGCGTTAAATCGACGCAGAGTCTACGCCGCTCTCCGGCGAGGGCGGAGAGCGCCGGTCCGGCTGGCGGTGCTGCGCTGCCGTGCAGGCTCTCCACGGCTAGGCCGTACGGCATAAGGTACGCAGCGACGCGCACCATTCTGCGTTGTTGTAACGCGGAACCATAAATCAGCCTTTACCCGGTATATAAACCTCTGTTCCCGCTACAGTTTTAACTAAAAGAAAAGGCAGAAAATGTCAGAAAAATAAAAACGTAATAAAGCTAACTGGGTAGTTTTCAATTTTAGGTCCGTAGTCATTCATGGATAAAACAAGCAGCGCCGGTCCGGCTGGCGGTGCTGCGCTGCCGTGCAGGCTCTCCACGGCTAGGCCGTACGGCGTAGGGTACGCAGCGACGCGCACCATTCTGGGTTGTTGTAACGCGGAACCATAAATCAGCCTTTACCCGGTATATAAACCTCTGTTCCCGCTACAGTTTTAACTAAAAGAAAAGGCAGAAAATGTCAGAAAAATAAAAACGTAATAAAGCTAACTGGGTAGTTTTCAATTTTAGGTCCGTAGTCATTCATGGATAAAACAAGCAGCACTGGTGTCTAATGTGCTCCAATACAGCAGGGCTCATCATTTTATTTTGAACACTGCCGAAACTCTAACTTAAAACTTAACTAGAACTTCAAATTTGCTTGACACAAATGAAAGTTCAATTGAAACACGTGGGAAAAAACACCTAACCTTTTAAGTTATGTGTGTTATCAGGTGTAATGGCATTTTTAGGTTAGAAATAAGAACCTTTCTTGGTAAGATCCTTAGTTTTTTGAGTGAACATAGTTAATTTTGTTGTGTTGTGCAATATTGGCTCATGCGATATAAAGAATCCTCAATATATTTATAAATAAATATATGTTTTGCATTTTTTGTAGTAGGTGGTAGATCATTTTGACTTGATAATTTTATAAGTAGCTCTCATGCGGAAAAAGTGTGAGCACCCCTGTTGTAGATGATGTGGAGGACAGGAAAACCACATTATTTGGTGGTCACAGTAAAAGTTAGAATAAGTATATAAATAGTATACAATAAAATAAAGCGAGTGAGTGGCAGCACGCCATTGCTGCCCGTTAGTGCCACAACGCAATTACCACTGGGGACCAGTGTTGGGGGTAACGCGTTACAAAAGTAACGCAATTACAGTAATGTATTACTATTTGCTGTAACGCAGTAATATAACGCATTACTAATAAATTTTCGGTAATATTTTACTCGTTACAATCTAAGTAACGCGCGTTACAACGCATTTTAACCCGTTTAGCTGTTGTTTTTTAAAGAATTCACCAACACCGCGTCCGCGAGACATCCCGACAACAGAAAAAAGCGTTGGGAACGCGGCGCGGCGGAACGTAGCGCCGCTGGACACTGTTTGTGTGGGGTCTGTTCAGTGAGCAGAGCCGGCAGGGAAAAGTCAACAGTGCGGCGTGTCCGCGTGTAACTTAAATCTACCATGGTCTCAGCGTTAGGGCTCGGCCAAGTGAGGCTTTATTAATATATGGGCTTTATACATTTATTAAATATATATGAGCGCGGAGTCGGCGAGGAGCACGAGCCGGGCTCACAGTCAGTCGCGCTGTGAGAGCGGATTTATGGTTCCGCGTTAAATCGACGCAGAGCTTTCGCCGTAGGGTACGCAGTATTTCGCGTAACCCACGGCGTATGGCCTGCGTTGGTGTAACGCGGAACCATAAATCAGCCTTAAACCACACCTGCAGCCCATCAGGAGGAGAGGTTAAAACAGCTGCGAGTTGTTGATTGCTGGTTCGTTTTGTTAACTCTGAGAGCTTTATTGGTTTGTTTGTTAGCTTGCTGGTGTTTTTTTTCTCTCTGGGAGTTATTTATGAAGAAGTTCTGAGTTCCGTGTGAGCAGTATTCGAGTTGAGGGGGGATGAGGGGTGATGTGATGGCACCCCCCCTGAAATTAAAACGGTCCAAATCACCCCCCCCCCTGAAATAAAAACAGTCCAAATCATCCCCCCTGAAATAAAAACGGTCCAAATCATCCCCCCTGAAATAAAAACAGTCCAAATCATCCCCCCCTGAAATAAAAACGGTCCAAATCATCCCCCCTGAAATAAAAACGGTCCAAATCATCCCTGAAATAAAAACGGTCCAAATCATCCCCCCTGAAATAAAAACGGTCCCCCCTCATCCCCCCTGTAAAACTGCCATCCCTCCTTTCCATCCCTTATGTCATTTCATCAATGAATGTGGTTTTACTGCTATTTCAACATTTAGAGTCATCACCGGAAAAATAACACCAGAAAAATAACTTATTTGACAATTTTCACCTGTTTCAAGTAAATTTTCACTTGAAATAAGTAGAAAAATCTGCCAGTGGGACAAGATTTATCTTTTTTTGCTATTTTGTTGAAAGTAACTCAAAAGTAATACACAAGTAGTGTAACGCATTACAATTCAGATATAGTAATATTGTAATGTAACTAATTACTTTCAAATGACAGTAACTAGTAATATATAATGTATTATATTTTGGATGTAACTTGCCCAACACTGCTGGGGACAGGGGGGACATGCCCCCCCCAACTTTTCAAAATCATGTATTTGTCCCCCCCACTTTACAGTTTAAAAACTAACGATAGGCTCAGCCTGTGATTGCATATCCTTAAGACTGTCTGTGCGAAAGCGATGCGAAGACGGGACGGGAGCCGCTCCCCCTCCTCCCCTCAGAGCTGCTCAGGGCTGATTTATCGTTCCGCGTCACACCAACGCAGAGCCTACGGCGTAGGGTACGCGGCGATGCGCACCTTACGCTGTAGGCTCTGCGTTGGTGTAACGCAGAACCATAATTCAGGCTTAAAAGTAAACACAACATGCGCGCACCCGGCATGACAGGCAGATACACACGGGGAGAAGAGACTATTTCTTTAATTTTTTTTTTGTTTAAAACTTTATCCTTATGAACGCAATTGTTATATACTCCAACCTTATTTTAATCAGAACACTTTCTTTTTTCCTCTTCGGCTCGGGTACAATAGCATGCCCCCCGAGCGATCCAGACACCTCCACCTACATTTGAGTCTTTTTCTGTGGCTGGCGTTCTGATGCTAGCGGTTAGCACCCTTGACATCCTCCTGTAGAAGATTTTGGAAAACTTAATCCCAAATCATGATTCTCCCTTGGGTTTGATAAGGTGCTCTTTGGCTTTTTTCTTCTTCTTCTGGAGAACAGCAGCATTTCTGTGGTTTACAAGTGGTACATCCATCAACAGACATCTTTGAGATGATCTGAGAGTCTTTATCCGTTACCTGTGACTTAATCGTCACTTCATTGAGCCCCCGGAGTCATCTTTGCTGGACGTCAACTTCTAGAAGGAGAAGCAACAGAATTAAACTGTCTCTATTTATAGACTGATTGGACTGATGGATCCTTAAACACACTGATATTAATTTGTATCCTTTTCCAGCCATATACAGATCAATTACTCTTCATTATGTTTTCAGAGATCACATGGTTCACATCAGCAGATGCTTTTAAACCCTGGGTCCCACCAGACATGGAAGCCCCGAGCTGTGAATTGGAGTTTCAATGAGTGGTCCCATCAGAAATGCACAAGCCTCTAAGAAGCAGCTGTCGACGCTGCTGCGCAAATGATACCCACAGAGTCTGTGCGTCAACTAACACATGTCAGATGAGCCTGGCGGGAAGTCGGATGCAAGAGAAGTATAGAGAATCAAGTTTCCGACCCATGGCACTAAATTCTTTATTCTCTCTCTCTCTCTCTCTATACATATATATATATACAGTGCCCAGCATAAATGAGTACACCCCCTTTGAAAAGTAACATTTTATACAATATCTCATTGAAAACAAACAATATTTCCAAAATGTTCACAGGTTACGTTTAATACAGCATCTGTTGAACTTTTGACTTAAAACAAAGGTTAATAATATAACTCAGATGCCATATTTTCCTTTTTTAGTCAAATTAGTGTGGTGCAAAAATGAGTACACCCCACAACAAAAACTACTAAATTTAGTACATTTAGTACTTTGTATGGCCTCCATTATTTTTAATGACAGCTTCAAGTCTCCTGGGCATGGAATGCACAAGTTGGCGACATTTGGCAACATCAATCTTTTTCCATTCTTCTACAATGACCTCTTTCAGAGATTGGATGTTGGATGGAGAGTGATGCTCAACCTGTCTCTTTAGAATTCCCCAAAGATGTTCAATTGGGTTCAGATCAGGTGACATACTTGGCCACGGAATCACTCTCACCATGTTCCTTTTCAGAAAGCCAGCAGTGGCTTTAGATGTGTGCTTAGGATCATTGTCGTGTTGGAAAAGGGCACGACGACCAAGGGCAAGAAGTGATGGAAGCATCTTAGTGTTCAGTATAGAGCAGTACATTTCTGAATTCATGATGCCATCAATGAAATGCAGCTCCCCAACACCAGCAGCACTCATGCAGCCCCACATAAGGACACTACCCCCTCCATGTTTCACTGTGGGCACCATGCACTTTTCTTTGTATTCCTCACCCTTGCGACGCCAGACAGTGTTGAAGCCATCGGTTCCAAAAAGTCTAGAGTTTGCCAGGGCACATGCCGACAAAGGTGAGCGCTACTGGGACTCTATACTGTGGAGTGATGAGACCAAAATCAATCTTTCTGGAACCGATGGCTTCAACACTGTCTGGCGTCGCAAGGGTGAGGAATACAAAGAAAAGTGCATGGTGCCCACAGTGAAACATGGAGGGGGTAGTGTCCTTATGTGGGGCTGCATGAGTGCTGCTGGTGTTGGGGAGCTGCATTTCATTGATGGCATCATGAATTCAGAAATGTACTGCTCTATACTGAAAACTAAGATGCTTCCATCACTTCTTGCCCTTGGTCGTCGTGCCCTTTTCCAACACGACAATGATCCTAAGCACACATCTAAAGCCACTGCTGGCTTTCTGAAAAGGAACATGGTGAGAGTGATTCCGTGGCCAAGTATGTCACCTGATCTGAACCCAATTGAACATCTTTGGGGAATTCTAAAGAGACAGGTTGAGCATCACTCTCCATCCAACATCCAATCTCTGAAAGAGGTCATTGTAGAAGAATGGAAAAAGATTGATGTTGCCAAATGTCGCCAACTTGTGCATTCCATGCCCAGGAGACTTGAAGCTGTCATTAAAAATAATGGAGGCCATACAAAGTACTAAATGTACTAAATTTAGTAGTTTTTGTTGTGGGGTGTACTCATTTTTGCACCACACTAATTTGACTAAAAAAGGAAAATATGGCATCTGAGTTATATTATTAACCTTTGTTTTAAGTCAAAAGTTCAACAGATGCTGTATTAAACGTAATCTGTGCACATTTTGGAAATATTGTTTGTTTTCAATGAGATATTGTATAAAATGTTACTTTTCAAAGGGGGTGTACTCATTTATGCTGGGCACTGTATATATATATATATATATATATATATATATATATATATATATATATATATATATATATATATATATATATATATATATATATATATATATATGTGTCGGCCCTGCAGGAGATGGAAGCTGGGGTCCCACGTCTGTGTGATGAGGCCAGTTCAAAGGTGTCAGCCCTGCAGGGGGTAGGAAGCTGGAGTTTCTCGTCAGCCACGGTATCACAATGCCTCAACAATGTCTAAGGATAAATATGCCCCCCATCCCCCACCTAAAAAACTAGATCATTTATTGTGATTTGTGTTGAAGGCCAGTGCAGAGCTGTGTTCAAGTGCATTCGATGTTTCATAACAATGAATGAAAAAAAAAAAGGCATTAGTGACCTTCTTTTGAAGTGTTATGTTTCTGTTAAAAGAAAATTCCCCGGCAGACTCACGACTCAGCAGCTAAACAACAAGAACAGATATTGAACAAATCCAGTACATCGTGCAGTCGTGCACAGGTATATTGTCTGTATCAATCTCTCAGAATGCAATCTGAGTTAGACTTAGACCTATTATAGCTTTGGGACTGTGTTGGAGCGTGAGTCACTGCATATTCAGAAAAAGAGAACCTGCCTGGATAACTCCAATGTCCTTGGGGGCCAAACACTAAATAAACTCCAGAAGAATTCCCACAGGAGCACATGGGAGCACATTCCACATCAATATGTATCAAGTATGCAGCTGTGAACAGAACTTCAGAAATGTTTACTATATTATCCTTGTTGCTTAATTTTCTTAATCAAACATGTAAATGAGTTAACATGGTTTGTTTGTTCTTGATGAACACTAATATTTCCAATAAACTTTGGAATGTAAGAGCTATGAGTCTAAATCAATGTTGGATTAGTCATGCAACGTCTAGGAAAAATCAATGGTCACGGCTTTGCTAAACACTCTTTCCTCGGGAAGCTCATAATGAGCCAGTATGAAAGTGGGACCTTTGGGTTCTGTGTTGGAATTAAGAGAATCTCATTCAAAATTACACAAATACTAAATTGTTTATAGCTCAGGGACATTAGGCTGCATCCTGCAGGGGTGCTGCTGTAGTAGAATGAAGATAATCATCAGGATAACATCGGGATGTTATTTCCTGGGTGTAAAACTGCAGAGTGTTTCAGCAACTGCAGAGATGCTCAACATCTCTGTTGATATCAATGCTGTGATGAACAATCTACGGCAATGAATTCTGGAGAATTTATTTATGAAAAAGAAAGTTTGAATATGCAAAGACACATAAAGGCACTTAAAACAATGAGAGTTCAGTTCATTTTCAGCTTCAATCGATACTAAACGTATCCCCACCAGTCTATGTCCGATTCATCAGGATTCGACTTTGATTTTCCACTGGATATGTTCTGCCCTGCGATGAACTAGTAACGTTCCTAGTCGGACCTATTTCTGGGACGGACCAGCGCAGCAAACAAACGGCATGAAAAGAACAGGCAGACGTGTAAAAACAGCTGTGTAAATAATTGGTGTCTATCTATCTGTAATGTCAACAACAAACATTGTGTGCTTCATTAATAGTCAGCTTGATGGTTGCTAGTTAAAAACCACTCCCTAGAAGGTGTAGAAACTACCTCATTAATATATTTGGTAGTGGAGAAATACAACAAACAATAGGCCTTTGAGTCATCCAGGTTTTTGTTGGTATGCAGTGCACGTGTACAAACTGAAACTGATTTTCGTCTGTGATTCACTCTTCGACAGTCTGCAGGCTACAGTTAGTCTAAATCTAACTCAGATAGCGCCCTGGAAGATTGATACAGACAACTAACCTGTGCAAGACTGTAAAATATATTCTTGTCTGAGAGTCGTGAGGGTGGTGAGAGTCGTGAGGCTTGTGGTTATTTTCTTTTCTTGGAAAGCAGGTAAAGAAGGCATTACAGATGGCTCACAACAATGAAGCAATGTGTCTGCAGATTATTATTATTTCACTGGAAATTTTTGAAAAACATCATAGTAGAACTATTTCATTGAGTTGTTTTTAATGAACTTAAAGGGGACCTATTATGAAAAACACTTTTTCTCTTGCTTTAACATATATAAAGTGGTCTCCCCTCAGCCTGCCAACTCAGAGAAGGAGGAAAGCAACCAAATTCTGCAGTGTCTGTACAGCCGCCCGGATGAGCCGTCCAGTGTGATGTGGATCTACGAGCCGTTCAGATTCTGCTCCTGTCGTTACGTAACCAAAATGCAATTTGCATCGGTTGGCCTCCGATGCGTGAAACCACGCCCACAACTAACTCTGGCCGGAACAACAACAACTAACTCCGCCGGCCGGAGCTTCCGCCATTTTTTCGTAGCGGTGTATCGCGTCATTCAGGCAGCCAATCAGCACAGTGCTTCATTATCATAGCCCTGCCCACTCAGAATCCCGCATAGATAATGAGGTTAGAGAATGGGATGATAAAGACATGGCTCAGAGGCTGAATTTCTAATTTATTTAGCAAAAACAATCAAAAGCTTGTTTTTAAGACATTCAAGGCCTGTTTAAATTAGGTATTAGATGCCATAATAGGTCCCCTTTAAAAAAATCAACGATTAAAAGTTAAATCCACATTTTTGAGTATATAAGGCTTATGTGTTATAGAAGATGTTAACCAGAAAAATATGTTTACAGGTGATGTTATGCACTACTGAAAAAAAAAGAAGAAATGAGAAGAAAGGAGATAATGTAATGTAATGTAATGTTGGTTACTTGAATGTTTAGTGCTCAGGTTAACTATTTATGTTTACTGTTTAATAAGTTTATTTGCACATACAGTAAAAACAAAAGTAGCTCTTGTAAGAAAGTCTGACAGTTAACTAAAGGGGGGAGATGTAGTGGGAACAGATGTGTAGTAGGAACATATGGGAGTACCGGGTTAGAGGGGGAACCTATTAAGGAACGGACCAGAAGTAGGTAGGGAATGGTGAATAAACGTAAAGCACAGAGCTACATATGTCTCTCGTCTGGATCCTTACTGACTGCCTAAGCAGGGCCAACACATTCTCACTCCCAGCTCGTCAAAAACCGACGCTTGGACAGGGCCCTTCGGCGTCAGTTTCTGACGCACAAGGTCGCCCTCAGCGTCTAAGCACCGATGCAGCGGGCTCTCAACAGATTCTAATGTATCCCGGCCGCGTCGTTTCAAGCCGCTGAGAGCATAAGTCCCATTGGATAACTGAGGATCGGACAAACGGAAGTATTCTAATTAATAATACTGTCCGTTTTGACGTTAACGGCGATTTTCACAATGATATCTGCAAAATTTCTCCAGGCAGAAACACCACTGTATCCTTCTTAATTACACAACATTAGTGGGTTAATTTCCTGCACATCAATTTTCATGTTTTTCCCTTTGATTCTGAGAAAGAAAGAGTTGTTTTATCAGTGATGGATAACTGTAGGCAATACACTACCCATAATCCTCAGCTACCGTTGCTATAGAGACGATGGCAAGGCATGTTACATAGGTTCCCAAAGTTTCTTCTGAAATATGTAAAGACAAAAAACTGTGTAACAAACCATGTCTTCAACATCCAATGAATAAACAATAAAGAGCATAAGTTGAAAGTCTAGTTTGGGGTACTGATCTGAACGTGCGGTGGATGAAATACTGAGAAACACGTCGGTGTGTGGTAGAATTCTGTGAATCACCTCTGACATATAATCTGGCTCCAGTTGCCTGGT
Source organism: Cololabis saira (assembly GCF_033807715.1). Lineage (NCBI taxonomy): Eukaryota > Metazoa > Chordata > Actinopteri > Beloniformes > Belonidae > Cololabis > Cololabis saira. Next base: position 22,987,416 of record NC_084605.1, on the reverse strand, counting down.
ACTGATGCAGGGTTAGCGGGTCTGCTACAAACCTTGCAGTTGTCATAGCAACATCTGTCCAGTCCTGTCAATCTGTAAGCCTCACTAGTGGAGATATATGCAATTATATTACATGAAGAAAGGTGTGTGAGATTCATGTCTACTATGTGATTGTGTTTAGGATTGTTTGTTCTCCACTCCTGCGTGGTCTTCATCTTAACCAAGGGTACAGAAAAGAGTGGATATGGAAAACCAAAAACAGTTATTGGTAGACCGACCATCCATCCGTCCGTCCGTCCGTCCGTCCATCCATCCATCCATCCATCCATCCATTTCTGTTTATTCAGGGTTAGATTATGGTGCACTCTGCATAGGCAAAGAGTCCCAGACCTCCCAAAATATCCCTAGACCACTCAAAAGATAAGATCTACCTAACATGTTCTGGGTCTGCCTCAAGGTCTCCTCTGAGTTGATCATCCCCAGAACAGCTCCCTGAGGAGGCCTCTGGGAGACATGCTACCTAGATACCTGGACCCCCTCAGCTGACCCCTTTTGATGTGGAGGAGCAGTTAGGCGACTCTAAATACCTCTCGAATGACCCTATCTCTAAGAAAAGGGTCCAGTCATCTTCTGGGGAAACATCTTCCCGGATGCTTGTAGACACAGTTTCGTACTTTACCCATATACTACCCATATTTCATGGCCTCAGACGAGGAGAGGAACGTAGATTAACCAGTAAACAAAGAGCCTTACCTTTTTTGTTCAGCTGTAGCTTAGGTGTTTTTATTCTTTGAAGCTTTTAAAGTTAATAAAATGGTAAAATATTAACATACAGAAATCAAATGACGATATAAATCCACCATGTGGGGTTTTACAAACTCCTCCGAGAGCACACAAGTATAATATGAGCTGTTGTCTCAATTACCAGGCTTTCAGTCATCAGTTTGGTTTCCTTCATTTGAGGTTTGACTGGTTCAGCTGCAGCTTTAAAAGAAGAACTGATGCTGCCTGCTGTTAATGCAGCACATCTCAGTTGAACACACAACAAATGTCTGGTGGAAACATTGATATATTTGCATTTTGAGAATATTTTAAGAAAATTTAGTTGAAACATATTTATAAACCCAGCATGTCTCTCATCAAAGTAAGATTCAGACATTTTTGTTTTTAACAGTGAGGACGTCTCAAGTCAACAACAGCAATTAACTTATTTCACTGTTCAACATTTCAGTGAATGATTAATAATGGCAAGCACTGACATACCAGAGGTAACTTAGTTAATAAATGGTTTTTATTGATGAGAATTACAAAATTGAAATAGTTTTATTGATATTTGAGCTAGCTTCCCGACACAACGAAATTACTCTCCAGTACAGGCAGCCCATGAAGAGAACAGGAAAAAACAAAACAGACGACAACATATGACGTGGGTATACTGGTGCAGTTAGCTGAGAAAGGATAACACCTGGAAATAGGAGGGAAAAAAGACATCTTCTCACTGTGTATAAATACACTGTGTATAAATACACAGTTGGAGGTGCAAAAAAAACAACATACACAAACAAGTTAACATCATAACAGAAAGGGTGGGGGCGTTCCCAGCACAGGCCACAGGCTCTACAACCTGGTTGCTGTGTTAGGAGGGTGATACGGGGAAGGCAGGGAAGGCGTTGAATAATGGGGGAGGTGTATTTATCATTTTGTGCGTGTGTGTGCGTGTGTGTGTGTGTGTGTGTGTGTGTGTGTGTGTGTGTGTGTGTGTGTGTGTGTGTGTGTGTGTGTGTGTGTGTGTGTGTGTGTGTGTGTGTGTGTGTGTGTGTGTGTGTGTGTGTGTGTGTGTGTGTGAGTAAGTCAGTTAGTGAACTATGCCCCAGATCTCCTTCCCAGCCGTTGTCCTTGACGTCATCAGCCGGCTCGGTATAGTTCTGATTCAGTTCCACAGGTGTCATGAGGGGAAGGGGAGGGCCAGTGGGAGCAGAGCGTCTTGTTTTCATTCCCCAAGGGAGATTGTGGCTGGGATGGCCTGCCAAGCCTCTGCCAAGGTCAGATTGAAATATCAACAATTGTATTCCGGTCAGGCTGACAACAATTTTCCATCTGCCTTAATTCTCTTTGGTTCATCTTAATGGCGACTCCAAATAGCCGAATTTTTGATCAACTTCCGCCGAGTCGAGTTTCCAACTTCTCCAAGGTATTTTCCATCCTGCCAATGAGTTCCAAAGAGGATATTTGATTTATTTTGTGAGCCTGTTGCTCCTGGTGCAAATCCTCATATGAAGAAATCTGAGCATCAGCATGCCACAATGGATATACAAATATAAATTGAAGGGTGACCTTTAAAGGGGTGTTGCAACTTTTACATTTTGTAGAAACAACAGGGCAAATGTTTTTATCTTTCCTAGGACAGACTTTGCACGTGGGACACCTGCACATCCAATTGAGCTACCAGTCACCCCAGATGCAATAGTCTCATAAAGAGATGCATATAAGGAACTATATTTTGGTAATGCACCATAACCCAGGTGTAGTGATTGTCTGTAGCAGCACTGCTGCCAGCTGTGAAAAAGTCAATGAAATCTATCATCTAGCCAGTGCATAGTCTACAATCAGCCTCTGATGACTGCACATTCACAAAGTCGCCCATAGTGAACATTCATGTTAGCCACTGGCCACTGATAAGTGACTTTGTGAATTAATGTCCTAAGATAGGCTAGCGCTGTATTTGTCAGACTTAGTTACTGGATGCACGGACAAGAGAGACATATATCAAACAAGTGCTTTTGGAAAAAAACAAGTCATTTATCAGTGCCTTAGAACCTCCCAGACTACATCACATAAATCATATTGTATCATATGAATCACATCCAATGTTCTCTGGAACTGAACAGAGCTCACTCGCACGTAGTCCTACAAACACACACAGCTGACGGCTCGGATGCAACCCGAGTAAGTGTGGGGATTATCGAGTGGGAATGCATTAAACCTGCTCACCTTGAAAACAGCACTCTAACTATTCATATATCCGTCTCTGCGCTGAATATAAAGCACACCTTTTCCGTCTAGTTTCCAGCTGTCTGGGATTGCATCATGGCAAGGTCTCATTTTCAAAGATCACTGAGTACAGAACACTCAATAATAGAAGCAGATCCATTTCTTCCAGTCTGCCTAAGATCCACATGCAAATCTGGATATGATTGCATTGTAGCTCTCAATTATTTAAAACATTTAAACCTTTTTGATCTCATAGACCTTTGCTGGACACTTTTCCATTATAATTCTGTCATACGACTAAATATGTTTTGGTTCTTAAAAGCTGATAATGTTGAATAATGACCTGCACAGTAAATCATTTATACAACAAAGAACTCTCTCGCCAGTTGTCTCTGAGCTTTAAAAATACTTCTCATTTAGGCCTGGAAGCTACTGTGGGAAAATTAGATCACTGGTGCAAAGGAAATAACAGATGAGTTCACACAGTTTGATTATTGCAAATGTTTGGCAGCAAAGAAAATAATGAAAATGGAGCATATAAATACATTCCACAGCTGACAGCATACTTTAGATTACATGCATGAACATCCCTCTAAATAATGACAGAAATGTTCATCTAGTTAACGGTTATCAAAACATAAAATCTAATTTCTTTTCACTAATATGTTAAGTTGTTTGTATGAAGAGGAAGTGACCTGCCTGCTAAGCATGGGAATTGAAAATGGATTAAACAGTGATATTTATTACTTACATGAACCATAAAATGGAGGGGATAATACAATTTGATGCTTGATGGCGCAGTGTGAGTTTAGCTGTATCTGTAAGAGGTCCTTGAGGAAGGGGCTTAGTCTGGTACACAAACTATTCCGGATGTAGTAAACTTTGCAGTTCCTTGACTGGCCACAAGGGGTCGACTCCATAAGCAATTCGATCTCTAGTGACCTTTGCTAAAATAAAACTTTACAGCAGAACTTTAGCAGTTGTTTTGCTACACATGCTAATATAACTTTTTTCCCTCTCTAACTTGATCCCTCTTTCATTTTCTCTTCCATCTCTTCTCTTCCATCATTACTTTTTTGAGTTTCTTAGTCACCTCTGCCATGATGTCTGGTATGTCAGCTAGTTTTATCATTGTTGATGTTTGTCACGGTGCTTTAAAGTGATACACAGTTGTCATGAGAGAGGACCAGGATGGGAGTCCAAAGTTACTTTGGCTGCTCTTTGTCGACAGCAGGAAAGGTAGACTGCATGAGGTAGATGACATGTCCTAAAAATAATCAAATAATTCTTCAAATGAAATTGAAACTGGTATTTGTATCCACCTTATTCCTAGCCCCCATAAGGCTTTGCGTGAATTATGGGGGCGACTTCCGGCGCGTACCGGAACCGACGTTTGTTTACATGCTAAGTGTACGCGCTAACCCTCTTTCTTCGAGTGTTGGGGATATAAAACATGTGGGAACACCACCTGTCACAGCTCAAACGGGACAATATCATCATACCTCTGCCTACTGCTATTGAGGGATGGGAGGACGACCTGAAGAAGTGAAGAAATGCTTAGAAGATGGAAAGTATCTCATTCTTCCCAATGGGCAAAGTGGATACTACCTCCAGGTGGGTAAATATTGTTCCTTATAATCTATGAACTAATGTGACAGGTACTTGTGAACCTTCATTAAAACAAACTGTAAGCCATCTTTTATATTTATTCTTTCAGGTCCAGCTGACAGTGATGTGCCTGGGGCTGCAGAGCTGCAAGCTGGCTATCTGGACACCAACTGAGCATCTGGAGTTCCAAATTTCATTTGACAAAGACTTTACAGATACACACATGAAACACCTCCAGAACTTTTCACACATGCTTCCAACATTAGTAGATTAATTTGTTGCAAAGAAGATTCAGCTCTACCCCAAATATCTGAATCTCTTGAAAATACAGTAAGCAAATAACAGGTGTTATGTGTAATACACACACAAAACACCAAGGGCCTGATTTACTAAAGGTTTGCGTGCGTAAAAACGTGTGCAAACTTGACATCACCTGCAAACCGATGTGCAAGCTGATCTACTAACAGCGTGCAAAGAGGACTGCGCCTCTCAAATGCGCAAAATAGCACACGCTGTTCATTTAGTACTTTTGCCCTGATGAATAATGAATATGGGGCGTACCCGCCAGAACGCGCTAAATACTGAGGGGAAAATGCAAATAGGTTCATTTACCACCCGCAATCAGATTTACCAAGCCTGAAAGTAATTGCGGGGATTGTGATTGCGTCTGTATTTAATACGTTCGAAAGGAAGGTGCTAATCTGCCCAGCATTACGCACCGATGGCTGCTGTTATTGTGGCAAGGAGGCGACATCGCCAAAGTCTTTCGGACTCGTGTAAATTTGTTTGGAATTAATGAAAACCAGATAGTTGAAACATATCGACTATCTAGCGCTTCCATCTTGGAGCTGTTGAATGAGTTAAGGGCTGATTTGGAGCCGGTCACAAGCAGGAGTAACGCCATATCTGCCTTGCCGAAACTGCTCTCAACTCTTCATTTCCTCGCATCAGGGTCATTCCAGCGCACTGTAGCCATTTCTGCTGGGCTCTCCCAAAGCAGTTTTTCAGGTGTGCTGTCCACTGTCCTCAACGCTCTGTTACGCAGGATGGGCAGGCACATACGGTTCCCATCCACTCGGGACGCACTGAATGATGTCAAACACGGATTTTATGCAGTTGCTGGGTTTTATTTGAATGTTAAATCGAGTATTATTCAGCAAAAGGTTGCCACAGGAGGCACATTCATTTTTTTATTTGTGATAATAAATAAACCACGTGTTTTCATGGAGAAAAAAGTGTTTGTTATTGTGCGCCTATACCTTGTTCTGCAGTTGGCTCTAGCGTGTCATACCCCGGTATCCCAGTTATCTGCTCCTCGCAGAAGGTGCGCTGCACCTGCTGCTGCTCAATGCTGGTTAGAGGCATCTCTTCCGCAGGCCCTCCACCTGTCTTGTTTGCCGAAGTTTTATTAAAGGCCACTTTTTCTTTAGTTCTTCGCCTTATATCTTGCCACCTTCTTTTAACCTCATCTGCCGTTCTTTTTGTCTTACCAACTGCATTTATTCTATCACAGATTTTCTCCGATATTGCGTTTCTTTTGGTAATGTTTACATTTCTTTGCTGTAGTTCATGAATGTGTTTATTTGCCTCTTCCACTAATATCTCTAACTCCAACTCGTCAAATTTCATTTTGCGCTTGCGACTATCCTGCTTTCCATCCACTCTCCATGGCGCAAAGTTTGCGCCGCAAACCGTAAGACACGCAACACCTCATTTAAATACTGCGGTTTGCACCTGTTATCAATTACGCACGCAATCTTAGTTGATCACCCGCAAAACACACAACAACAGCACGTGCAAACTTTTTCAGTGCACACGCAATTTAGTACTCTTTATTTAGGATCTTAGTAAATCGGGCCCCAAGAGCACTGTATAAAGCTAAGGGGAAAACAGTACAACAGACTTCATTTTTGTTTATAGTTTTATTAAAAACAGAACCTGAAAGATCCCCTCCTGACATATTAGGACATACAATATAGGGACATGAATCAAAACATTTTAACACAAAAATATTGTTTAACAAACACACATTACATTTGTGTCTTAAGTGAGAGAGATTCAGTTTACTGTCGGAGGACTTAAGAAACCAGAGATTATTCACACCTGACAAGCTGAAATCACAATATTTGGACTTTTATTTCCTCAAAAAAATAACAAGTGTAACTTTACCTCAATTGTTTTCAGAAAATGTTAAATGAATGAAATATGTAAGTAAGTTTAAGTGCAATATTAAATGTCTTTTCACTTTTCACTTACAAATAAGCTCAGCACTTAAAGGAGCTGTATGTAAGAGCAATAATAAAACGATTCATAAAATGACCCCGATATGTCAACAGACATTTAAAAATCATGTTCATTTCAAATACTTATGTCACTGACAACAGCACTCAAGCCAGGATATTCCAGTTTAAAAAGAGGAGTTGCAGCCCTCAAGTGATGTTTATGTTGTCATTTTTTGTTTTGGCCTGAAGCTCCACCCTCCACCTATCTCCCAATCACCAAGTCAGTATTGTTTCGGCATCCGGGTTGCCAGCTCGGCTCTAATTATCGCAGCCATGGCAGCCTACGTTCCTGCTGCATTCTGCAGCCTACCTGGCAACCTCTGGTCGGGGGGAGGAGGGGGAGGGTACACGCCGCTCAACAATATTTTGAAAGTGACTGCAGTACCAGTTTTGGACATTTCTTACAGACGGCTCCTTTAAATTCACTAAACCAGCACAAATCTTGAGCATTTTGTCAATTTTGGGCACAAAGTTAATTGGCGCTGGTGTACAAGAAAGAATCTTGTACACCTTTAGGCGCCTTATTGCCCGTTCAACATGAATGCGGGCATGAGCAATGCGGCGTGTGTGAGTGACCTCCTCACTGGTCAGCTGGCATCCTTTGCGTGTGAATGCTGGAATGATTAGCTTCACCCTACGCTCTTCCAGCAAGTCTCTAACTGTGAAACCACGGTCACCCATCACCTCATCTCCAGCACGTAAATAATAGAATAGGTGTGGTCCTCCATCCCTGGATCTGACCACTGTGTTTGGGCATCACAGGAAGCTTTGGTGTTGATCACAGCTCCTCCTTCTGATCCATCTGGTCAGGCTCATCTGAGGTAGCAATACAGTACACAATTATTAAGGTTTTCCCTACCATTATAACACCCCCAGCCCCCTCATCAAATGTACCTGGGGGAAGACCCACAACCCCCCCACCTGCAACCACATCACCTAAGCCCTCCAGAAATGTAGGAAAAACCCGGTACATTATCACAGCTATGATTTAAAATTTAATTAACAAAAAACATTTTTCTTATCAACACGTCTGTAGTGAAACTATTGTATTTTTATTCTAATGCTGCCCTGCAGTCCGTGCCATAAACACACGTTTTCTTTTAACTGTACAGAAAATCGTAATACTAAAGGTTGTCATTACCGGACAAATACTACAATGCTGTGTCCTCCGTACAGCTGAAGTCATACCTGATGTTCTCATGACATTAACCTGAAATCATACCTGATGTTCTCATGACATTAACCTGAAATCATACCTGATGTTCTCATGACATTAACCTGAAATCATACCTGATGTTCTCATGACATTACACCTGAACTCATACCTGATGTTCTCATGACATTACACCTGAAATCATACCTGATGTTCTCATGACATTGCTGTCAATCCTTCTGAGGATTCGGCGTCTCTTCTCCGGTGGTTTGTCGGATCTCAGCCACAAAGTAGGATGCGGGTTTTCCTCCGCAACACAATGTACACGAGCTCTGCAAGGACATTTTAGTAAATGCTACGGTTGTTAAATATGTTAAATATTAAATGTCAGAAAACAAAACTGTAACGTCTCTGCTATATTGAAAGCAAATTGCTTTAAAATAAACCGCTGTTCGCACTCAGCTACCATGGTTAGCCAATGGCTTTATGCTACTTCCGGCGTCTTACAGGAAGTTACACCCATAATCGTTTCTACAGTAGCGCCTCCAGGAATAAGGTGGATATTAAATGCTGCTTTAATAATAAGCTGCTATTACTTTAGCAAATTACCCTGTTACTTGCTCATGCTTGTTTGCTAATTTTACAGACATTTACAGAAATGCATTTTACAGGTTATTCCTTTTTATTTCACCAGGTTTGCCAAAATCATGAGATATTGTTATGCTTTTGGGTGTTTTTCTAGTTTCCACATAGGCTACAACTGCTAGCCTGCGGCCCAAATTCTGTTCTGAAATGTACAGCACAATCACAAAAAAATAAATGATTGCATTAAGCAGTAGCCACAATTAGGCCTATACATTACACCAATCATTTAAAGCACAGCACAAACGCATCTGAAGCAAATCCAGCAAATTATTATTTGAAATGATCTGAAGTTTCCCTCCATCATAGCCTCTGTCAGAGATGAACAGCTAAAACCAATGACCCTTGTCATGTGTATGAACAAGGATGATATCAATAGTTTCTTTTAATAATTCCATAAACAGACACACACTGAAAACATTTGTACAGAGTAAATTTCATTATTTTCATTGTTGGAAGCATGAAAAAATAATAATTTGATGGTTTTCTACTGTGCTTTTTTCAGTTAAAAGAAATTTTGAAAGATTGCTCTGTGCTGGTTTGGGGGCTATACTTGTTACATGACATTTGCTGGTATTTTTAGCACTTTTGAACATCCCTGCCAATAGGAGAGTTGTTGATGTGCAAGAGCAAGACCCAAAACAGCTGTCCGTACATCTAATGAGCTTTGCAATTGGCTTTGGATGGCATCATCATGTGTTCGCATCAGAATCCTCTTTTCTGTAAATCTTTTTGTATTTTGTCCCTTTTGGGCATCTTCTTTATGCTGCAAATTGCAATTTAATTTGCTTTTCCAGAGACAGTGCAAGCAGAGTCCAAGGACACTGTGGATGTACTTCATAAAGGGCTATATCTGCAGTAGGAAGCGGTGGCTGATTGGATAGAGAACATGCCGTCATGGGTTTTGCCCCAGAAACGCATTTATTTTAAAACCAAAAGATTGATCCCAAACCAGCTGGACCTTTGTTCAGCCTTCCATGCCAACAATACAATTCAAAACCAAACCAAAACCAAATCTTTCAATCCTGGAACACTGCACTCAGGAAAGATGTCTTAACACTTACACAAACATCCAATCTTTATTGGAAAGATACTTAAAAACATGCCTTTACAAACTCCTGCAAAAAAGAAAACAACAAATTCCCTTATTGTTGAGTTTTTCACTTCCTTTTCAGGATTATAAACTTCTTTCACATAAATAAACTCCAAGCACAAGAACACGTATAAAGTCAGCACCTTTGTGTACTTTTCTTAGATTATAGTTGTTTTTATTATTGTTTTCATTATATAAGCAACTCTAAATTATAATTTTATTACTGCTACTTAGACAATGCCTCATTTGTCTTTAAAAGTTCAATCAACTTCTTTCAGCTTATCCCTTATTTTAGGTGGTTGCATGTTGATTTGGCAAGTCATATTTCTTACCTCAGGGATCGGATAATGGGGCATGTTCCTCACACGTCCGCCATCATTGAGTAGTATAAAATATAAATACATACATATATATATATATATATATATATATATATATATATATATATATATATATATATATATATATATAAATATAAATAAATAAGGTCCATGGGACTAAAGCCAAACTCTGACTCTTGACTTGTTGCTTTGCATTTTTTTCATTTCCGTGTACAACGATTTCCAGCCCACAATAAGCACACTGCAAAATCAGTCCAGATATTGACATCTTCTTCTACTGTCTACAGAGGAAAGGCTTCTCTTGTGGTGATTGGAAATAACCGGACTGTCAAAACTATAGACTGTATGATGATGCCTGAAAAAAAACCCTCTAGGACATCACTTGTATGGTTTCTGATGAGTAGAGGCTAGTTATTAAGCCGATGGGTAAATCAGCTCCTCCTACTAAATCCAACCCCTAGTTAATCCAAAAATGGGTAGATGGGCAGAATAAACAACCTTTGCTGTCAGATGTAACAAATTTACCATGACTTTAATACCACAAACGTTTGACACACAAACAGCTGTTTTATGTTAACTTGTGATGGCGAGGAACATTACCTTACAGTCATTCTGATTTAATCAGATTGAATTGAATGATCTGATTGTTTCAGATTATGCTACAAAAACCATATCAGAAAAGAGGACTAGTGGCGTTCTGGCAGATTTCCACCAGAGTGCCTTTGGCCATCTATTGCTGGCTTCCATCCCAACTGGCCAGTTCAGGCAAAGCACCCAACAGGCAGTCATGTGCATTTTATTTGCTGTTTGCAAATGGCCAACAGCATAAATGAAGACGTCTACAGAGTGTCATATCTCACAAACTCGTTCATTTCTTTTATAAATCACTAGATCTGCTTCTGCGCGTCTTCCAGGACCTGTTGTCTACATCCGGGGCTGTGTGTGTAACAAATAAATCAGTTTGTAAACAAGACCTCTGACCTGCATGACGTCAACTCTGTGCGCGCATCCCAGACAGGTTCAGTGAGCTCTTCAGCCGTATACTCTGGCTCAAAACGGTAAGGACGTCCATCATATTCAAAGTCGTCGTCCACAACCTCAGAATTTGACAAATATTCAGACATGTTTCAAATAACTAAGAGTAAACTAACAGTAGCGAACTCCAGCTGTACACAGAGCTGTGTCTGGGATGCGCGCACAGAGATGACGTCATGAGTTCAGAGGTCTTGTTTACAAACTGATTTATTTGTTACACACACAGCCCCGGATGTAGACAACAGGTCCTGGAAGACGCGCAGAAGCAGATCTATGGATTCATAAAAGAAATGAACGAATTTCGCGGCAACAATGTGTTATTTAGACGCTGCATCGTCTGTGTCCCGCTGTGCCCCCATTCGCTACCATTATATGGAGAAGCGGCTCGCACAAAACTCCTAATATCTTCCGAAGGACTCCAAATGACACCAAACTTTTCTGGGTGAGTATACGACCATAGAAAATGCCAGAAATAAGGTCCAGGTTGTAAAGAACAGAACTTTCCCTTTAACGACTTTAGGAATGGGACAGCCCAGTGTGAGTCTGTGAGGGGGGAGATTGGAATTCAGGGATTGTATCGTTGCTCCCTTAATCCCAGTTGGTCCGCCTGTTTTACCAGCCTAACTGTTTGCTTTACACAGTTGTGTTTTGAATTTCCTTTGTTCTCTCTTTGTGCTCATTTATTTATTCTGGTATTCTTTCCCATGCAGCTGTTTTTTTTTTGTTAAAATAAAGGACTTTTGTACACACTCCTGGCCCCACATGATCTCCTGCATTTGGGTCCTCACCCCACAACCCTCAACACCAAATCCAAATGTAAACCTTTGGTTAAAACACCCTTGGAGGGTGTCATGAACTCAGAAGAGCAGGGATATAAATAACAGAACAGTTTGCAATAAAGGACACAAACACAAAATGTACAATACCAAGGAAACGTATTGGCCCCCAACTGGACCAGGGCTGAGATTTGATTACCGTAAACTGAGGTTATCGTTACAAAATTACAAAAACATTGAAGTTTAAACACAAATTTAACTAAAAATACAAATATACTGAATTGGCAGACTTGATCACTTTCTTCTGCAGGGTTGTTAAGTACATTTTCAAAACTTTGCTCTCAAGTATGTTATCATGCAGCAGATTGCTGCCTGGTAGATGTGGGTGTTTTCATTAACACTGTGATTCACTTGGTGTTATGCAAGAGATCATCCTGCCTCTCTTCAAGGTCGAACGCAGTCCGTCATTATTCATCTTTTTATTTTGAATATTTTTAAGTGATAAAAACAGTACATCTCATTTCGGGTTATATACTGTAAACTCAGTCCTCCTTTTTAAACATTTTTCTCAAAGAGGCCTTACATTATGAATTAGAGAAGTGGTTTCTTTGATGTTGTGGTTCTTTTATTGCCTCAAAGAATGTTTTTTTTTTTTTTTTTTGAGACCATAAAACTAGAGACAACTGTGCTGCTTGAAATGCAATTTCATTTAAATAAGCACAAAAAAAAATAATCTAATATGATTGATTGGCAGTCTATATCATTGGTATATTGCTAAAGCACTTAACTGGTTTGAGTCTTACTTAAAGCACCACAATGTAACTTTTACACCTTAATATAATATTTCCAGAGTCATTGTGATGGTACATCAACTTCCAACAGGTTTAATGACACCTCTGTCATGGTCTGAGGGGTCTGTATCACCTTCACTGGCACTATGTAACTTTGAGGTGCATGGTAGGAACCCTTCCACACAAAAAAATTTCTAATTTTTACGGCTTTGACTGCTTACGGTATACGTCACTTCCCCCTCCTTCCCGATTCGTAGTCGAGACGAAAATGGGCTGGACGTGGAGCGCAGAGCTCAGCAGAAGCTGGTATCATGGCCGAAGCAGCGGAAAAACCGAAGAAAATAAAAGTTTTATCGGAGGAGGCGACAAAAGAAAGCGGGAGAGTAACAAGCTAAATGCCTGGACAAAAAAAATTAAAAAATACTCGGACAAGAATAAACATTGGCCCGGCGTTCACTCGCTGGCGTGAGCTGAAAGACGAGGAGGGATGTCCGACCGATGGGGATTTATGGGGATAAAACAATAGACAGAATTGTTATAATACAAATGTAAATGTAGAGTTCTATGTTCAATAAGAATCAAAATTAGAATGTTTTCACATACAGGGGATTTGTCTTGGGTTCTAGTATTTTTTCTGAAACTGTAAAATTTTGCAGGGCTGATCTGCAAAATATAAGGAATGGGCATTCAGTTATTCACCGGTTATAAAGTATTTTTTTATTTTGTCAGTAAGTATGTTGGACTACTAATTTATGACGAAGTCCCTTTAAAAAACGTGACAGGAAAAAGGTGCAGAGCGTATGAGTTTGTAGGGCGCATTATCTCGCTGAAACAACTTAATAAAACCAAGTTGAACTTAGTGTTTTTCAACATCGTCATATTATATTGTTTAGCCAAAAATAGATACATTACCTCTTCGCTATCCATCCTGCAAACGACCGCTGAAAACAGAAAAGTAGTTTTGAAAGTCCGTCCCGTCTTCTCTCATCAAAACAAATGCACGCGACGGGAGAGGATCTTTCCGGCAGTACGCGCTGGTGCTCATGGGAAATGTAGGGTTCTTTCTGGTAAAGCACTACCGCTTTGGTCCAAAGGAGCCGCCAAACTCAACAAAAGCTGAAAGTTACATTGTGCTGCTTTAAAGGACAGGGACCACTTTGTGTCAATAGGTTACTTTACATCGGAATCAACAAAAATTACATGTGGAGTTCCCCAAGGTTCTATCCTAGGACCCCTCCTATTTAACATTGACATGCTTCCACTAGCTCAAATAATAAGAAACAACAAGATAAGTTACCATAACTATGCAGATGACACACAACTTTACATTACAATGTCACCAGATGGCCTACAAGCATTGACTAGACGCATGGAACAAATCATTGAGTGGATGTGCCATCATTTTCTTCAGCTGAAAAAAACAACAACTATTCCTTCAAATTCATTGGAAACTCATATTTCAAAATGAAACAAAAAATATTGCTGCTTTTTTAACAATTTAGATTAGATCTCAAAAGGACCTATAGATCACAAATGTAGTACCGGTATTGAAATACATGACTGAAAGACTGACAAGACAATTTGCATTAGGTGTGTTACAAAACAAGCCAGTTCAGATTTGTATCACTTTTAACAAATTGCAGTAATGACCTACTTTCTGACATACACCCACTCAGAAATACCAAATTATTCAAGCTGTGTCTACCCATGCAGTATTAATCCACCTCTTCACAGTCCTTTGGTATGGTCAGTATGTTCCAAACAGCTTTGTTTCTAAAAATACAGTTGTACATTATGTATGGTGATGGATCAGAGAAAATACATCAGGTCACTAAGTTTCTCAGCAGGTCTCTCAAACTACTTTACTTTATAAATACTGACATAGCTGCTAACAACACTCATTAGTCCTAAGACCACTACTGGTTATTACCAGAAACCAGATGTGACATTGTCATTGTTAATTATAAAGTCAGGACAAGACTGCAGGCTCTGAGGCCACATTAATCTTTTATGTGCAGCATATGTTGTTGCTGTTATTGTTTTGAAGTTTTACCTGTGGGTCTCACCAGAGGCTTCACTGAAGTTGGTTCTGTCCTCACATAAACTTGGGTCCCACTGGGAGAGAGTTTCAGAGGCAGAGCACTTGGGAATGCTGCTTCTGGGCTGAATTTGTAAGATTATAAGTTTACCTGAAGTACAGTAGATCCTCTCTGGATTTATATCAGACATATATGATCATTTTTTTTAATATTGAAGCATTTTCAATAGGCTTCTTTCAGTCATCAATGATATATGTTTGAATATAGCTGAAATTTACTCTGGATTGTTTAGCTGCAGCCTCCACAGGTCAAAATAATGTTAATGTGTTGGTCAGAGCCCGCTTCGGCACACAGTGACTAACAAAAACATACCCAAAAGCAGAAAACTGCTCGATTTGGGGACTATGATTTCTGCAGGATTAGCAATGAAATAAATCATGTAACACTTTTGTGGAAATGATGCAGCCACTTCCAGATTTATTGCTTTCCTATGGCAACTCGTGCGTCAAAACAACCTTCCTGAACTACAGCTGTGCTTCATTTTCAAATGGTATATTGTAGAGGATCACAAATACAAGCAGTGTATGGAGAAAAAAATAATATTTAGATGATAACCAGTCCATTGTCTTGTTATAAAACAAGCAGGACAGTGGCATGTTCCAGTGGATCAGTCAATTTAGCTGCACTTTAACACAATACTACCCAAACTTCATCACTTCAAGTTTAACCTGCAGCTCTGGTTAAAGGTCAAGGTGACCGCAGTGTCACAACAAGTACAGATTTGCAGATAAGCTGTCTTTAAACCGGAAATGAAAGCAAAACTGAAGTTGTCTTTCTATTTGTGGCTTCCCACTTAGCAGTTGGCAAAGGTAAACTGACAAATTAGTCTTCAAAGGTCATGAAATATGCCCCAAATTCTAGATTCAGCCTTTGAAGTCAGTACAGCTTACATATAATTACTCTTTATCAGTATATACAGTTTTTTATAGCTCAAATGAGGGTAAATATTAACCCAAATGAATATGTATAAAGACACAAATGGTTCCATGCTCTTGTAATAAATTATTTGTATCAAGTTTAAGAAAAGTGGTGAATGTCATGTTTAAGGATGCAGCTACTGATAGTTACACAGAGGTTTAACACAAGGTTACACTCTGTGCAATGGAAGTTTGCAAGCTAAAGACGTGAAGGCGCCCTTTAACACCAGTATATCACTGATCACTGAAAGAAGCCTATTGAAAATGCTTCAATATTTAAAAAAATGATCATATTATGTGTCTGATGTCAGCATGCATACACTTGCTAAGGTTATACAGAGCTCTTTGTTTTTTTGTCTGACACCAGTATCAGAATTTTGTTCTGGCTGATTAAGCCCCCAAAACCGTGGCTTCGTACAGTTCCGCCCTGCAGAAAGGAATTGCAGGCCGCTGATTAAAGCGCACAAATACCAACATTCACTAATCCAGCCCTGACACAGGTCAGGACCATACAGTTCCTGCTTTCACAATTCATAAGTCTGTAAACTAATTTAACCACGAAAGAACACGCCGGCTGTTACAGTTTAGACAATTATGCTCATCGGGTCAAAAGGTTTGTGTTGGTTTTGTATCTGCAGGATAAATAGATCCAATAACTGATAAAAAAAGGGGGTGTGTTTGTGGATAAATGTGTGTCTATGGTGTGAAGCTCATTCTCTAACACATGGGGGAGAACTGGGGGTGAACGAGGGAGTGAACCAGTAAATGAGTGAAAGCAGCATAAAGGACTTTCTTTCACATTAAAATTTCCGTATCAGTTTGTTCACATAATATTTGCGATTACCTGGGATGTGTTGTCTAGGTTTCACTCTACTGTGCCCCCAAAACACTTTAGACCCCCTTGCCAGTGGGTCAGTAAGAACAGAAAATGGGGGTCGCTTCATGCCACTTTGTCGCACTTTAGCAAAACCAGCTCACGCAGCGACAGTAGATATAATGACAGAAGAGCCTGACTCTAAAAAGTAATTACAGATACATCACACATTAGAAAATTAACCAGTTTCCAGAGAGAGTTACTCTGGGTGCGAAAAAAAATGGGTAAAACCCATGTGAGACCTATTTTTTAAAAAAAGTTAAAAAAAAATTGTCTTCATAAAGTTTTTGTAGGAAGAATCTTCACATTTCCCAACTAAGTCATCATTTTAACAGCAGAGTTGACCCAGAGGGCAGATACATTTGGGCCCAAGTTGGCTTCCTCATGGACGTAAGGCTAAGTTCCAGCACTGGCAAGTGCTATGTGGGCCAGATGTGTCTCAAATTTCTTTGCGAACCAATGACGCTCAAATTTCATAGGTTAGTTTTGACATGGAATACAGGTGTTGTGATGGCCAGGTGGGCCCAAAAGCCCAGAGAAAATGAACAATCTGGGCCAAGTTTGATTGAGAGGTTGAGTTTACAAACGTCAGCAGCCTGTCACGACTCTGCATACATGTATGAATGAATGAAAAGTGTAGAAAGTTAGGGAATGAATGAGAGAAGTAAGCAATCAGAAGGACGGATACAAAAGTCCAGAGATGAAGTGAATGGGTTCATGAAGGCAATTAGCTGAGCGAACAACTGAAGCGATGAAAGAGTGAAAGAGTCAGACAGTTGAGAACCGCTACTCCAATCAGCATGCATGCTCGCTGCTCTTATGACTCACTTTCCCTCCCAGTCTCGCTGACAAAATTAAAGGCCACTTTTCAAACAGCCTCTATCGGCAGAGACTTCTCTTTGACAGAATACTTAATTAGAGTAGTGTGTTAATCTCTTTCCCCCGGTGGACTGGGAGCTTCTTGCAGAGAGGTGACGCAGGTTTGCAGGTGACAATGTGGGGAACTAGTTCGGAAGAATAATCCTTTTCTTTTCAGGAATGTATTAAGAGGTTTGTACCTACGGCAGAAACCCAAGTAATATATTTAATAGGGACTGCCTTCATTAAATGTCAAGACTTAAAGCGGGTGCAACTTTTTTAACAAGTACCTCATTGATGACAACTCCCATTAAGCAGGTATTTATAGTTCATTCATGTCTAAATGGTCTTCTTTCAAATATGTAGAAGACTCCGGCATCCACTTTATGTCAATGTTGGATGGAATCAATCTTTTCAGTTTCATCCCGTGTCCTAATGATGCAGCCATCTTTTTTTTATTTTCTTTTTTGTTTATGCCTTCATACTCCGGTCAATGATCTCAGATCAGCCCGGTTGTCATTTCCCATCAATCTGCCGCTAGAGTCAGGCGGGAAACATCAGCTGTATCGACCCAGGGACATGGGGATTCAGTGTTTACACACACAGTTTAATTATAACTTGCCTCATTTGCACTGTTATGACAGGATAGGAGGTGAGGATGCAAGGCGAGGAGGGAGTTTATGGGGGTTGGAAGGAGTCAGACGGAGAGAGATGAAACCGCTTCAGTAGAAACTTCAGTGGGAGAATTAAGATTAAAAGAGTGTTTGAAGAAGAATTTGAAAGAAATAAGGAAACAATGGTCAGAGAAACTCAAGTCTGTGATGCAAAAACAAGTTATGGATTGTGTAAAAAGAACTGGACAAGCATTTAAGTGAGGTCACAGACAGGTTTCTGAGGAGCTCTGGTCAAGAGCATCTTGGCAGGAGCTTAACACTGGTTAATCTGAAAATGGACAAGAAGGCAGAGAGATATCAAGCTTGGCAATTAATTACTTTAAGCTATCTATTCTGGCTTGCTCCAGCTCATGCAAATTCATGATGCAAGCTAATTTTACCCTTATATTCAGTAATTAAAACTGTCCATCCACATTTCAGATGATGTTGTTTTCTCTAGGAGAGCATGAGCTGAAACTACGACTGCAGCTTTGCAGCCATAGTAGTTCCAGCTGCTAGCTAGGCTAAGTGCCTTGACGCCAGCTGTGGTGTGATGGTAACCATGGCCAAAACCTTTCCAGGTTGGCATGGAAAGATCCAAGGTAGTCTGGTGGGAAGAACCTGCTGCTCTTGCTGCTTGCAGCAGTGCAAAGGTAGCAGCAGTCTGCAGCTAGCAACCTTTGCCTACACCTCCAGACCCTTCTAGGCTAACCCCAAGCTTGTTATGGCTTTAGCAGGGCCGGTTCTAGAAAATGATGACTAAGGCTGCATCTCAGATCAGAGGGGGTGCACATGCCTGACACGTTATTCAACACTAAATTATGCCTTTTCCCATAATTTCAATTCTTTCAATTCATTCTGCACTTTTCTCAATTATGCAATATTTATACTGTTGTTGTTATAAACAGACAGAAATAAAGATCCTGCTGGCCTGTATCAGTACTTGTGTGCTTTTTCAGTCTGTTTTATGGGAAGAGGATCAGCTTGAAACTAATTAAGCACTTCTTACTAGGTCCCTAAATCATGCATTTATCCATCTTTGCCTCACTGCATCATTACGTAGCAACTTAAATCTGATTAGGCCATGTTGGCAGCATGTGGATCCACATCCTGTACCTGAACATTTATTCTACACATCTATGATCTGATATGTTTAACTGTGAGATGCTTTTCCTGCTCGTAGCAAAAACAAACGCTCTTAGAACATGCGTACTTTCATTATGTCTTACCGCTCAGCATTACTGTAAGTGCTTTTACGCACAACTATTTCTTACGTGGGTTACGGTTCGGCAGCATGCGACTGGAACAGATTAATGACCGAGGCGTTCGGGGCTGAACCGGTGGAACTGAGGACAACAGCAGCGCATGTCAACCTGATCTCACAAAAATCCGTGAAATGCCCACGACCTCTCACCACTATTTTCCGTGGTACCAACACGGAAACTGGTAAAATTACGTGTGGGCACCACGGATATTGTACCATGCAAAGTCAATGGGATCCGTGGTCGTGATATATACACGGATTATGACATTATTATTATTTATATATTATTCTTTGTTATAGTGGCTAAATTATGCGTTTTTGTCGCGCAAGGTACGGTTTTTTACTGTCAGTTTGTAAAAACATGTTTTTAACGCTGTTTTAGCAGTGTTTTAATGAGGTTTTAATCTGAGCACCACGGATATAGTACTATGCAAAGTCAATGGGGGCGTGGTCGTGATATATACACGAATTATGACATTATTATTATTTATATATTATTCTTTGTTATAGTGGCTAAATTATGCGTTTTTGTCGCGCAACGTACTGTTTTTTAATGTCAGTTTGTAAAAGCCCGTTTTTAACGCTGTTTTAGCAGTGTTTTAATGAGGTTTTAATCTGAGCACCACGGATATAGTACTATGCAAAGTCAATGGGGGCGTGGTCGTGATATATACACGAATTATGACATTATTATTATTTATATATTATTCTTTGTTATAGTGGCTAAATTATGCGTTTTTGTCGCGCAACGTACTGTTTTTTAATGTCAGTTTGTAAAAGCCCGTTTTTAACGCTGTTTTAGCAGTGTTTTAATGAGGTTTTAATCTGAGCACCACGGATATAGTACTATGCAAAGTCAATGGGGGCGTGGTCGTGATATATACACGAATTATGACATTATTATTATTTATATATTATTCTTTGTTATAGTGGCTAAATTATGCGTTTTTGTCGCGCAACGTACTGTTTTTTAATGTCAGTTTGTAAAAGCCCGTTTTTAACGCTGTTTTAGCAGTGTTTTAATGAGGTTTTAATCTGAGCACCACGGATATAGTACTATGCAAAGTCAATGGGGGCGTGGTCGTGATATATACACGAATTATGACATTATTATTATTTATATATTATTCTTTGTTATAGTGGCTAAATTATGCGTTTTTGTCGCGCAACGTACTGTTTTTTAATGTCAGTTTGTAAAAGCCCGTTTTTAACGCTGTTTTAGCAGTGTTTTAATGAGGTTTTAATCTGAGCACCACGGATATAGTACTATGCAAAGTCAATGGGGGCGTGGTCGTGATATATACACGAATTATGACATTATTATTATTTATATATTATTCTTTGTTATAGTGGCTAAATTATGCGTTTTTGTCGCGCAACGTACTGTTTTTTAATGTCAGTTTGTAAAAGCCCGTTTTTAACGCTGTTTTAGCAGTGTTTTTATGAGGTTTTAATCTGACCACCACGGATATAGTACTATGCAAAGTCAATGGGGGCGTGGTCGTGATATATACACGAATTATGACATTATTATTATTTATATATTATTCTTTGTTATAGTGGCTAAATTATGCGTTTTTGTCGCGCAACGTACTGTTTTTTAATGTCAGTTTGTAAAAGCCCGTTTTTAACGCTGTTTTAGCAGTGTTTTTATGAGGTTTTAATCTGACCACCACGGATATAGTAGCCTACTATGCAAAGCAACCTGATCTCACAAAAGTCTGGGAAATGCCCACGACCTATTTCCGTGGTACCAACACGGAAAGTGGTATAATTCCGTGTGACCACCACGATATAGTACTATGCAAAGTCAATGGGATCCATGGTCGTGATATACACACGGATAATGCCCACGACCTATTTTCCGTGGTACCAACACGGAAAGTGCTATAATTCCGTGTGACCAACACGGATATAGTACTGTGCAAAGTCAATGGGATCCGTGGTCGTGATATATACACGTTTTTTGACATTATTATTATTTATATATTATTCTTTGTTAAAGTGGCTAAATTATGCGTTTTTGTTGCGCAAGGTACGGTTTTTTACTGTCAGTTTGTAAAAACATGTTTTTAACGCTGTTTTAGCAGTGTTTTAATGAGGTTTTAATCTGACCACCACGGATATAGTACTATGCAAAGTCAATGGGAGGCGTGGTCGTGATATATACACGTTTTATGACATTATTATTATTTATATATTATTCTTTGTTATAGTGGCTAAATTATGCGTTTTTGGCGCGCAAGGTACGGTTTTTACTGCCAGTTTGTAAAAACATGTTTTTAACGCTGTTTTAAGAAGAGACAGGCGATATTTAAAGTTTCTCCCATTTCGTCAACCACAGGGGATTCCCTGGGCGTCCCCTCTACGTCATAGAGTGACGAGGGGGGATCCTGATCACGTGACGGATCCCCCCGAATAATAATGATAATGCTAATGATAATAGTAATATTAATAATAATAATAATAATAATAAGAAGAAGAAGAAGAAGAAGAAGAAGAAGAAGAAGAAGAAGAAGAAGAATGATAATAATAATAAGAAAGATGATAATAATAATGATAATGATACTAATAATAATAATAACAATGATGATAATAATAATAATAATAATAATAATAATAATAATAATAATAATAATAATAATAATAATAATAATATTAATAATGCAGAAATTAATTAATTATTTATATTAATCATAATATTAATATTTAGTATAATAATAAATACACCTGTAGCACAAACCAGTGTTTATAGCAAACATTCAGAGACATTATCAGACAATGATTAATGACGCAACACAGTCTCACTCCGGAGGCATGTGCTTGTGCTCTTACAACGCCATATTAAAACAAATTATAAACCACATTAACACTTCATAAAAACAAAGATCGAGGGATGAGGTCTGAAAGATCTGTTTTGAAACGTGGCTTAATACGTTACGCCACTGAACGCAACCCTTCCTGTCGCCGAGATAGGCAGCAGGACAAAACGTTAAAATAGCACTAATAAATGCATATATTGATCTTGTCCATCACATACATCTACTCACGATATAAATATACATTTTATGGTCACACTTTGTCTGTTGAAAAATGAGCGGATATATTATTTCGGAACCCTAATGTCAACATCTGTTATGAGATTCTGTTATAGTGGGAGGCCCCGCCCCCTCCGGTGTTGTCATGGTAACGTTTTGCCCCGACTGTTAAACAGGAAGTGCTGTACAGCTGATGTCTCGAACGTTAACCGTTGAACGTTAATTAAAGCAGAGACGTTCAATAAACTGTATAGCGTATCTTTGATTAAAGTACTGCTGAAGTGATAGAAACGCTCCATGTCTCCTCTCCATTTATTGAACACAAACAACATCTTAACCCTAAACCGGAAGGAGGTTACCAGAACTTTTGAACTTTTTTTAAAAACATTTTTTAAGATGTGTTTGCATAACTTAAACACACAGAAATGTATTAGCACTATGATATATTATACATTTGATCATCCTTGATCATCCAGGATCATCCTGTCAGACTGGGGAAGCGGTTAAAGGGTCTCTAAATAGCCATGTTAAGTTAATGGGAAAATTTCAAAAGGTGAAACAATCAGTATTTAAAGGGGAAAATAAACTCAGAACTGGTCCAAATTGAATAGTATGACTGTGTATAATACTATCATCGATATCTTAAAGAAATCTGGCCACAAAATACTCGTTAAAAGATTTTGACTGATTGTTTCCAGCTCAGCCCCTTAAATAGGTCTCTGAATATACAAGTCAAACATCCATGATCTGTACCAACAAGAAAATCAAACTTTGTCGTAGGACAACAGTGAAGACATCGTTGGAAAGGTCTTAACCTCAGGAGCAACATATGTCAATATGAGATTTGTGGGCAATTCCTGCTCCCCAGGTGTGCCCTTTGAACCTTGTACCTGTGACACTTTTGAAGGCCTATAATTCAACAACAAAATATGCTAGAGACATGGGGTCAACAGTTTTGGAAAGCTCTGCACCTCTACTATCATGCCCGACAGTAGTCCAATAGGGGGCGCCACTGAATAGGGTCAAAACCTATAAAAAACATGATTTCACCCTCTTACCAATACAAAAGTCAAAATCAGACCGAACAGGCGTGCTTCCCACCCTTAAAAACATATAATAAGCTTGCAAAGTTCGTGATCACAGTTTTATATAAGCGCTAATTCATTGGAACTACAAAAGCTATGACGTAGCACAATGCTGTGTATTGTAACTTGGCGCAAATTGTAGTTCTGTAACCTCTTCCGGTTTAGGGTTAAGATGTTGACATTAGGGTTCCGAAATAATATATCCGTTCATTTTTCAACAGACAAAGTGTGACCATAAAATGTATATTTATATCGTGAGTAGATGTATGTGATGGAAAAGATCAATATATGCATTTATT
Organism: Cololabis saira; assembly: GCF_033807715.1. Lineage (NCBI taxonomy): Eukaryota > Metazoa > Chordata > Actinopteri > Beloniformes > Belonidae > Cololabis > Cololabis saira. The sequence goes on along the minus strand of NC_084605.1, from coordinate 22,963,638 downwards.
AGTGCTATTTTAACGTTTTGTCCTGCTGCCTATCTCGGCGACAGGAAGGGTTGCGTTCAGTGGCGTAACGTATTAAACAACGTCTCAAGACCTCATCCCTCGATCTTTGTTTCTATGAAGTGTTAATGTGGTTTATAATTTGTTTTAATATGGCGTTGTAAGAGCACAAGCTGTTAAAAATAAGGGCAGTAGAATACAGCAGGTAAGTATTTAATTTAGGAGTGTCATCAAACCACACTTTTAAATTGAAGTACTGCTCTGATCGTCACATATAGACGGGATTACATTGGAAGTGTCATACAATTTGGTGTATTCTATTTGTGTCTGAAAATTTCTCGCTAGAAATGTCATCAAACCATCTTTTAAATTGAAGTATATGCATTTTTAAAAAAAAAGAGGAATGGGGAAGCCGCTCGCGGTGATCACCTGCTCCGAGCGTCAAATCTAGCCGCAGACGGGATTACATTGCAGCCAATAGGAGCCTATTTGCGCCTCCGGAGTGAGACTGTGTTGCGTCATTAATCATTGTCTGATAATGTCTCTGAATGTTTGCTATAAACACTGGTTTGTGCTACAGGTGTATTTATTATTATAATAAATATTAATATTATGATTAATATAAATAATTAATTAATTTCTGCATTATTATTATTATTATTATTATTATTATTATTATTATTATTATTATTATCATCATTGTTATTATTATTATTAGTATCATTATCATTATTATTATCATCTTTCTTATTATTATTATCATTCTTCTTCTTCTTCTTCTTCTTCTTCTTCTTCTTCTTCTTCTTCTTCTTCTTCTTCTTCTTCTTCTTCTTCTTCTTCTTCTTCTTCTTCTTCTTCTTCTTCTTCTTCTTCTTCTCAACGCATAATTTAGCCACTATAGCAAAGAATAATATATAAATAATAATAATGTCATAAAACGTGTATATATCACGACCACGCCTCCCATTGACTTTGCATAGTACTATATCCGTGGTGGTCAGATTAAAACCTCATTAAAACACTGCTAAAACAGCGTTAAAAACATGTTTTTACAAACTGACAGTAAAAAACCGTACCTTGCGCAACAAAAACGCATAATTTAGCCACTTTAACAAAGAATAATATATAAATAATAATAATGTCAAAAAACGTGTATATATCACGACCACGGATCCCATTGACTTTGCACAGTACTATATCCGTGTTGGTCACACGGAATTATAGCACTTTCCGTGTTGGTACCACGGAAAATAGGTCGTGGGCATTATCCGTGTGTATATCACGACCATGGATCCCATTGACTTTGCATAGTACTATATCGTGGTGGTCACACGGAATTATACCACTTTCCGTGTTGGTACCACGGAAATAGGTCGTGGGCATTTCCCAGACTTTTGTGAGATCAGGTTGCTTTGCATAGTAGGCTACTATATCCGTGGTGGTCAGATTAAAACCTCATAAAAACACTGCTAAAACAGCGTTAAAAACGGGCTTTTACAAACTGACATTAAAAAACAGTACGTTGCGCGACAAAAACGCATAATTTAGCCACTATAACAAAGAATAATATATAAATAATAATAATGTCATAATTCGTGTATATATCACGACCACGCCCCCATTGACTTTGCATAGTACTATATCCGTGGTGGTCAGATTAAAACCTCATAAAAACACTGCTAAAACAGCGTTAAAAACGGGCTTTTACAAACTGACATTAAAAAACAGTACGTTGCGCGACAAAAACGCATAATTTAGCCACTATAACAAAGAATAATATATAAATAATAATAATGTCATAATTCGTGTATATATCACGACCACGCCCCCATTGACTTTGCATAGTACTATATCCGTGGTGCTCAGATTAAAACCTCATTAAAACACTGCTAAAACAGCGTTAAAAACGGGCTTTTACAAACTGACATTAAAAAACAGTACGTTGCGCGACAAAAACGCATAATTTAGCCACTATAACAAAGAATAATATATAAATAATAATAATGTCATAATTCGTGTATATATCACGACCACGCCCCCATTGACTTTGCATAGTACTATATCCGTGGTGCTCAGATTAAAACCTCATTAAAACACTGCTAAAACAGCGTTAAAAACGGGCTTTTACAAACTGACATTAAAAAACAGTACGTTGCGCGACAAAAACGCATAATTTAGCCACTATAACAAAGAATAATATATAAATAATAATAATGTCATAATTCGTGTATATATCACGACCACGCCCCCATTGACTTTGCATAGTACTATATCCGTGGTGCTCAGATTAAAACCTCATTAAAACACTGCTAAAACAGCGTTAAAAACGGGCTTTTACAAACTGACATTAAAAAACAGTACGTTGCGCGACAAAAACGCATAATTTAGCCACTATAACAAAGAATAATATATAAATAATAATAATGTCATAATTCGTGTATATATCACGACCACGCCCCCATTGACTTTGCATAGTACTATATCCGTGGTGCTCAGATTAAAACCTCATTAAAACACTGCTAAAACAGCGTTAAAAACGGGCTTTTACAAACTGACATTAAAAAACAGTACGTTGCGCGACAAAAACGCATAATTTAGCCACTATAACAAAGAATAATATATAAATAATAATAATGTCATAATTCGTGTATATATCACGACCACGCCCCCATTGACTTTGCATAGTACTATATCCGTGGTGCTCAGATTAAAACCTCATTAAAACACTGCTAAAACAGCGTTAAAAACGGGCTTTTACAAACTGACATTAAAAAACAGTACGTTGCGCGACAAAAACGCATAATTTAGCCACTATAACAAAGAATAATATATAAATAATAATAATGTCATAATTCGTGTATATATCACGACCACGCCCCCATTGACTTTGCATAGTACTATATCCGTGGTGCTCAGATTAAAACCTCATTAAAACACTGCTAAAACAGCGTTAAAAACGGGCTTTTACAAACTGACATTAAAAAACAGTACGTTGCGCGACAAAAACGCATAATTTAGCCACTATAACAAAGAATAATATATAAATAATAATAATGTCATAATTCGTGTATATATCACGACCACGCCCCCATTGACTTTGCATAGTACTATATCCGTGGTGCTCAGATTAAAACCTCATTAAAACACTGCTAAAACAGCGTTAAAAACATGTTTTTACAAACTGACAGTAAAAAACCGTACCTTGCGCGACAAAAACGCATAATTTAGCCACTATAACAAAGAATAATATATAAATAATAATAATGTCATAATCCGTGTATATATCACGACCACGGATCCCATTGACTTTGCATGGTACAATATCCGTGGTGCCCACACGTAATTTTACCAGTTTCCGTGTTGGTACCACGGAAAATAGTGGTGAGAGGTCGTGGGCATTTCACGGATTTTTGTGAGATCAGGTTGGCGCATGTGCCTGAGATGTAAACAAAAAGGGGCCATCGCCTTTCTTTCCATTTGACAAATTTGCAATTCTTATCAGTTTCCTGTGCTGTGTTATCTGATTGCTTACTGCTGATATCTGCAGCCGTGGTGATCTGCTGAACCCTGGGCTGGCAGACGAGAGGCAAGCTCAGCAGTCTAATCGCTGGGAAGACATCATTTATTCTCAAATGGCTGCAGATGGACGGATGGATGATTAGCACGGATTTATGATGCTAAATTTGGCTGAATGAATGTGAATGGAGGATATGACTTCACTTTTACTTCATCTACATGCTTTCTGTGAATATTAGAATAACGGTTAAAACCAACTGAGACATCTGAGGTCTGTCTTGGTCTCTGGAAGCCTGATCCTTGATGGGCAGGAGTTCAATACGGCCTTCAAAGCTGCTGCACTGCACAGATTCCTGCAGCTGTTGAAAGCCTCTCAAATATGACTGTTATTACGAGGAGACAGCAGCTATACATTTATGGTCATATGCATACACATATGGACAGCTTTTTTCTTTTCTTCGTTTATTTATTGATTTTTACTTTGCTTTAGTCACTTTTTAATGAGCATTGACCCAGATAAGGCAGTGGCATGTCTGGGATCTTTTTTGGCCTGACAGAGTTTTAAGCCGCATTTGTGGACGCTATAAAACTGTGCTCTTTGCCCTTTGTTCACAATAGTCACAAATTCCCCCCAAACCGGTTCTGGTCTGAATCTGGCAGCGGTAACATCTGATTGACAGCAAAAGCACAAATAATTTTCTTCTTTTTGCATGACTGTAAATATTTATGGAGTGTTCAGAAATTGCAGTGTTTCATAGATTGGTAAACCTCTGCCCAGTTTTACTTCTGAGAGAGAGAGAGAGACTCTATTTGTACCCATAATGTACTTAATCATGCTGAGTTTTTGCCAATTAACCTTTTGCGAGTTCTTCCTCCCGCTGTTGCTTCACAGTGCTATTTACTTTTCCAGCCTTTTGCGCTCACCATCCTAAAATGGGCTTATATTTTTCATGAGAATCTCCCACATTCAGCATTTGCCATGTTTACGATGTTTGGAACAAATATGGGTTTATGAGATTTGACAAGAACCCTCAGACAATGGCACTGGAATGGATTTAAAATGTCCTCGGGTGTAAGTAATGATCATAATCTCCAACATGTGAATCCTCAGTCTTGCACATTCACTGAGTGATATAAAAGCTACCCTCTGCTTCTCCAGTTATTGTTTACACATAAAATTTGTTCACATGTGTTTTTGAACGTCAGACCTATTTGTCATCAGACTCCCGACGAGTCAGTGATTTTCATTGGGGGCGAGGAACTCTGAGAAAGCAAATGCAGAGTTATTATTTTTGTTATTATTATTCTCTCTGCCTCTGCCTGATCTCATCTTCTTCGACTGCGTCTGATTGTAAACAGCAGGAACATCTGGAGGGAAGAATAATGAGAAGCTCCTGTTTTTGATAGACACTGTTTACCTGCTGTGAATGCACAGTAGACACGTGGCCATATGCTCGGTACACCTGCGGACTGAGTGTCTATCTGGCCTTAAACAAGTCAATTTTAATGTGTTTTTGTATCCTTATGAGGACCAAGTGGCTTTGGACAAACAGATTTTTGTCATTGGTGTGTGTGTGTTCTACCAACTTTGCATACACTGAGTTTTTATTATTATTATTATTATTATTATTATTATTATTATTATTATTATTATTATTACCTTTTATTTTACCAGGTAAGTCCCATTGAGACTACGGGGCCTCTTTTTCAAGAGACCCCTGGCCAAGACGGCAGGAGTCCAAATTCCATATAATAACATAATAACAAACATAATATAAAACGCATGTATTATTTATGGCTGGAAAAGCAGTTACAGACACCTACTGAGTCAGCCTCCAAGTCATCTGTCTCTCTTCCCAGTCTGTCATTCGTCCCAGTCTTTTTTCCCGTTTACCCATTTGCCTAGTCGTCCTGCCTTGCAGCACTTTGTGTTAATTAAAGGACTTTTGTTTGTAGTCCTGCCATCTCTTCTCTCCTGCATTTGGATCCTACAACCAAAATCATGACAGAACCACACAAGGTCACATCTCTTTTTTTACATCCTTAATTTGCATAATTCTCACATTGTGTGAAGAGTCCAGGTAAACATTTCATCTAGTGGCAGGCTTCAACAAACAGCATTTCTGGTATCCACCGCCCATCTGAGAAGCTTTGTCGGTGGTGTGTTAATATGCATAAGGACTTCTTTTCTCTGTTCTTATAGATCTATCCTCTCATCTAAAAGACTTCTTTACTTCTGCCTGACCATTGGAGGTCCTCAAATGCTTCCTTTACTTGAAGATGTTTCATCTTCCTCAGTTCAAACTGAGGAAGGCTTCTGAATGACTGTGACCTGGATAAGTGACAATCTACACCTGCCTCTCTTGTGGGTCGATGGGGCCACTGTCACCTATAAATTGTTTACCTACCTGGCCAGCATGTGTCCTCTGGTTACATGAATCAAGGTGAGAAGACTATTATCATTCAACATGTGGCAGGGGGTCCGCCGAGAAACTCAAAAGGAGTCTCTCCAAACACAACACCACTGAGGGTTTCAAACCAAACAAACACGCTCGGACGAAGAATGGTTGATCTAAAGGACAAAACAACAAGTTGTGCAGTCTGGTGCTGCCAGGATTGGAGACCTTTATGGATGTGACGCTAAACAGCATCTCCAGGACACACCAGCGTTGGCTCCTCAGGTCAGAGATCCAGATGCACCTCAAGGAGACTATTCAGGAGATAATATTACAAGGATGACACCTAATTAGACAAAGGAGGGAAATAAGTAATCAAATTTGGCTAGAAAAATTACATAAACCCCTTGGAATTACTTTTCTGCAATAATGTGCCATAAAATGTGATCTAATCACTTAAAGGAGCATGAGGCAGGATTGAGGCAGGATTTATGAAAACGTTTTAAGTTTTCTAGTAATAATGTCAGATGAAGCGTTCCAAACCCAAAAGAATGAGCCCTCTAGTGTATATCTCCGTTGCCTTGAACAGGCTGTGTGCTGCAAAATGTGCTGCAATTCTGGGCCCGAATTTCCCGCGCTGCCCTGCAGATGTGACGTCACATGACGCTGCATGCACGTTCTCCCCGTTCTCCCGTGCCGGCTTCGCTGTTGGCTGCAGTACCCCCAACGGCCGTCGTGGTGAAGGGTGGCGCTAGAGAGTCTCATTTCTTAAAAGGAGCCTCAAGCTCCTTTAAGTCACAATAACAACAACACAAATGGAGCACTAATACCGCTAGGGGAGAAAATGAACATAGACGAATTACTTCGAAAAAGCTGACCGGCATCAAACCTGGAGTCAATTTTAATAAATTCAGCCAAAATGACTAAAGACACAACACAAAACTATCAGTAAGATTAAGAACAACTTACAAGTAGCAGCTAAACATTTCACTGGAACGGGAAAAACCTCTCTGTTCATGAGTTTACCAGATGTAAGTGATGGTACGGCAGCATGTCCGTGGCAGAACCCCACGTAGGAAGCTGTTGCTCTCAGATATCGCTGCCTGCCTGAAGTTTGCCAACGAGCGCCGTAGGAATCTGCAACACTACTGAGGAAATGTTTTGTTGTTTGATGAAACGAACACCGACATCCAAACATCTCAAAGGTGGGAGAGGTTGGTCCGCTGCCTGATCACTGCCTGGACCACTTGTTGTCTCTGAGGAGGGCGTGGATTGCTGGGTCGAATGGGTTGGTCTAAATTCCCATGCCAGTCTTGGGTCGACGTGTCCCTGGGCACATACTTTACTGCAATAACCACAGTCGTCATACATTGCTCATAGAAGTGCTGAAGTATGAGTGTTTGTGTGAGTTAATAAATGAGCAACACATCGTTAGAGTGCTGTGTGGAACCTGGATTAGGTTAAGCTGGTTCACTATGAGTGAGAGAACTAAAGGAATTCCACAAATTTACCAAAATACCTAGAAGATCATGTCTGCCATCTGATCCTCGGTAGAGGCCAGGTGATGCAGCAAGACAATGACCCTACAAATTGGTAAATCTACTACAGAACAATCACTTGCTTAGATATGCTGTGGTACGACCTCAAGAGTTCTTCGCATCCTACAAATGTATCAACTGAAGCAGCTTTTTAAAGAGGAATGGTCAAAAATATCCCTCCTGAACTACCAAACGTGTTTGTTTAATGTGATTGCTGCCAAAGGAGGTTCAACCACCAATTTAACTCCAAAGGTTCCTTTAATTGTTTTCCGCCCCATCACCGTGAATGTTTAATGGTTTGCTCAGTAAAGTAACTGTAATCAGCTTAAGCACATTGTGTTTCTGTTATTGTGACTTGGCTGAAATTCAGATTTTATAACACATGAACACAGAAAACCAGTCAGTCCCAAGTGATGTGCACGCTTTTTCATTGCCACTGTTTGTTAAAGCAGAGAAACCGACACGGTGGGTGGTCTCAGGTTTCACCGACACAACACTTATTTATTTATTTTTCTTAATGCAGACTCGGATCTCCTCCCCAGGCGGTTTTACAATCATTCACACGCTGATACATGTGACCTAAACAGCTCACATGTCGGCCTGAAAAACAACATACGGTCGGCAAAAGATACCTATGACCCACCGGTCCACACGGGTGGTGCACCCGACGACTCCCGAGGTGAGAAGGTCCCGACAGCGGCGTGTACACCTGAAACCGCCCTTCAGTCCCGTACAGCTGAAGAGGTGAGACACCTTCAAGAACCAAGAAAATAACCAGATGCCTTTCAGTCGAGCACTCTGGAGCAATGGTACCTGGATGACTATTCATCTATACAAACACATGAATATCAGTGGGATACGGGGAGAAGAAAAAGCAGAGCTCCTGCAGGCTATCATAACTGCAGTGTTTGGCAAAAAACAGCATGAGGACAAGCTGATAGACTTCTTCTTTCCTCACTTTTCTATTCTCACTATTCTTTTTCCACATGTTGTCTTTGTCTTATCAGTGATATTCCAACTGTGTTGTTTCAGAGTCCATGATGTTCCTCTGTGTGTGTGCGTGTATTTCCTTGTGCGATTGAAAACAATACACACATGGTTTTCCTGGCCAGTCCGCTGGAAGGTAAACACAGTCAGCTGTTTAATGTGGGAAAGGGTGAGTCTGTTTGTTCCGCAAACCAAACAGATAATAGATGTAATTGACAGTTTTAGCGGAGCGCTGGCTGCCAACTAACAAATATTATGTGCACTATTGTTATGGGCTCGTGCAGGTGACATGGGGCCACAGGCTCTGCAGGGCCGGGAGTTTGGGTTATGTGGGTTCAATGGTTGGCACATGAATCTACATCTCTGTACAAAGCAGACGTTTCTGTAGGGGGGAGTTTTCAAGTCATGCTTCTCTTCTGCAGGGTGATCTTCTTTTAAAATCAGTGATTCAGCTTTACGCCACCCACTACGGCATTATGACACCCACTTTGCACCTATAACAGGGGCTATGACGTTTTGATCTTTTGAAATTGTCTCCTTGTCAGTCCTTGCTTCCCTATAAAACATTAAATTCATGAACTGACTTTTTTATTCCTTTATTTTCTATTCATAAAGGACTAAAACAAATTTCAGTTGAATAGTTTTATTGATATGAACAAAAACCAGTTCATGACAAAGCAAACTTACTGAAAGACATCTTCATACTTTGAGTGGATTCACTTTAAGCAGTCCATATCATACCTGGGCATGATTAACCCCAAAGGTTTGGCTTGTTGGTTTTGCAGTCCTCAGGTTGTCACTTCAAACAATCAAATATATGTTTGCATGAAACATCTTTATTCTTTTTTCCAAAATATGTCTTCCTTAACACAGAAAAAAGACAGTTGTAAGAAACTTCTAAAATGCCTTTAAAACTTGTCGGTCTCTTAAGTCTCATTTAGTCATAAACCTAAACAAGCTTTTTATACACTGCAAAAACAACCCCGAGGTAAGCCTAATATTCCTCAATCTAGTCAGACTGTCGTAAATTAAGCAAAGACATCTGACAATGGGGTAAGAAACATTAACTTACAACAAAATAGTATTGTCATTTGACGGAAATAACACACATTTTCTTGGTAAAAGGATTTATTTTCTTTTTGCTTTCTTAGAAATTAGTTTTTGCAGTGTATAGAAACCAAGACAGCCTTTTTTTTTAAGTTGAGTTCAGTAGGGAAGTACAGAAAACTGCAGTTCTTTGACTTACCACTGGGAGCTACTTAGTACTTAGCATTGTCTTGACTTCAGACCTGTGAATAAAGACTTAATAGTTCATGCTCAGCCATATTTTAAAGAGAATATGCTTTGTTGTGCTGTTGATTGCGCCAACAGACGAGCACAATGGGCTGTGGGTTGGGCTGGAAGGGTCAAAAGGGGGCCAGCTGTGATGACGTCCCGGGGACTGCTGGGCCGCCATCATAGTGTTAGCTCGAAGGACCTGCTGCTGCCCATCTTTGTTTTGATTCTGACATTTAGCAATGCATGTGTGCGTGTGTTTGCGATGACCAGAATGAACATAGTTCAAAATAGCTAACTTGCGGTAACTGAATATTCCTTATTCAGTAAGCGATTCAGAATTGCAGGGTACTGTGACATCACAGACCCAGATTTTTTTTTCCAGCTTCTTTATCTGCACCCAACTTCTGTGTAGAGTTTGCTGAACCTTGGAAATGGTGAGCACAAAGCTGCAACACTGCTTTCAAAAGCTGCACACCCTGCAGAAAGATAAAGTGGGAGTTGAGGAGTTAACTCCGTCCCTCCCATTTTAAACAAAGGTTAAAAGAATGGTTGAAACTGTCTCTGTGTTGTTTTGACTAAATCACATCACAGACATTAAAACGCAGCAAACAGCATCAACTTTTTGAAAATGTGTCCTTGAATTGGAATATAAATATACATTCCATGCATGCAGATGTGGAGGTAAAGCTATCTGTTAACAGATAACAGATACCAACATTGTTTACTTGTGGTGTGGTGGGTTTATGTACCCAGTTGTCACACAAACAAGTTTTAAAACTGCTGGACTCTTCTCTCAGTTTGGAATCATGGAGCAGAAACAAACCTAAATCTTTGGAGACTTCTAAGTTTGCATTCTGCCTTTTTGTGTCAAATATTAGTAATGCTCCCATCCAGCTTCTATTTGTGGCTTTTTATTGGGAGTATTTTAAGACCACCATATGAAGAAGAATGTGAAATTATTCACAGTGAGGGCACAGAACAGCAGCTGTGCAGCTGCATGATTTTTCTATTGTTGCCGTTTTGTTTTGAAGCAGACGGTGATGCAAGCAGTCAATGCTGGCGTTTATTCCATAATAACCTCTATCATCTTTTACATAACATCTCATGCTTGTTTTTCTTGGCATCATTGTGTTGGTATTTATTATCATCTTTTCTTTGTCCTTCATGGACATTCAGCCTGATCCAGTTTGGTGTGATTTCCCTTGGCCTGGGGCAGCCGGCCCAACAACAGACCGGGCAGTTGCTGCAGTCCCTCAACGTCTCAAGAGATGCCAATTCAGCTGCTACTTGGAAGTGTTTTGGAGGCCTTCTCCCCTATTCAAACGCATACATTAAACATCAGTGTCTATTAATAAACATCACAACAAGCCAAATTATCTTTATAATAATAGCGATAATGCTGTCTTTGCCCTTTCTGTCACAAAATTCACCACAAATGCTAAATGCTAAGTGATGACTGCTAGCCTCTAACACCCTGAACTGCCACAACTACCCTTTATATACAAGTTGCTTTATATAGCTTTATATAAATTTACTTAATGTGGTACTAAGCATACTTTGGGTCTGAGGTGACTGCCAATTCAAAAAGTGACAAAACAAAACCATGTCACTTTATTTGAGGCTGTTATAGGTCCAAACTACGTTATCAGAGACAGACTTCAGATCTACTAAAATCCGAGGAGAGTTGTCCAGTTTCTCCATCTTTAAAGTATGAAAAAAGAGAAAAAGTGACCAAAAAAAATACAATTTATTCATTCCTCAAAAAATTATAACCTGTTCAAAAAAGTATACAGTATAATATGTCTCTTTTAAGTCAAACAAAATAACTTAACCCGATCAAATACTTCTTTTTTTACTAATAAAATCATTTCTGCCATGTAGGCGGAATTAGTTTGACAGAAATGCAATATAGTATCCATGACAAACTTTTCATTAATTACTGACAGACCCTTTATGTTTCACCAGATCAATGAATGTAACGGTTAATCTTTATGCACATAACCTCTAAGGTTTTGGATAACCCCTTCAGGACAAAACTCCCAAGTCTTTGAGGTTAGAAGGTTCTCTCGCAGTCATGGATCCCATACGGGATTCTTGTTTGGACACCAAAATGTTGTCCTTTGGTAGCCTTTTAGTCCCTTGAAAACATCTTCACATTGAGTCAGAGAGACCACTCTGACAGTCAAGACAAACACGAGGGAGCATAGCGGATATTTAGTAAATCTCTTTTTTGCTTTTCGCCACACCAGACTCAGAACTGATGATGACAATTGTTCTTATTTAAATCTGTGAGTAAATGACTTCATGCTTCATGAATACGAGTCTCTGGTGATGTTGTTGAATCTTGAACAGTTTTCAGCTGCAGGTCAAGCAGATGTGTTGCAACAGAAATTAAGTGTGACAAACGCTACGGCAATTTTTATTTATGGTTATAAAAGGTGACCTTACTCTGACAATGGTTGGACATCTTACTAGTTGTGCTTTTATAACAGACTCAACCTGACCTTGTACAGGTTGGAGCTTCCGTACAAGGCTGGATATTCATCAACCTTTTATGCCTTTTATGTTTTGGCTCTTTGTATTTGTGGAAAGTCCAGTGCTGCCCGAGGCCGAGCTTTACTGTTGACTGGAAGGGTTGAGTGAAAAATAAACCCAAGGACTGATTTGTCATCTAGAACAGTAGGATGAGAGGTAGCGACCAGTATGGACGCTCCCCTCCCCTGGAGACGACTTTAACTTAACTCACTGGTTTCTGTGGAACCACTTACTTTGCACGATACCTATTTATCTCAAATACTGATTAAACTTGGATGTGTCACATTTGTTCCATAGAAGACATACCTACCCATCCATCATGCCGACAGGCCACTCTCTCTTGTGTATCTACCTATGTATCTGACCTCATTTCATATAACTATTTATTTGTAACATATTCTGTTATGTAATCATGACTGGTGTTCATTTTAAGGAGCAGTTTTTTTTTTTTTTACAAGACACTATTTATTAGAGCCTGAGAGAAAAGCCTCTGTTGAATATGTATTATGTTCTTCCTGCAAACAATAACAGTAAAAAAAATAAGCCTTTTTTCTGCATGAAATGTTTTTGCCTCTCGGGCTGTGCAGTACAGTAAGTATATGCCACACACTGCCCACCTCTTGAAGGACGAGGAGATAAGTAGAGCTGAAAACGAAGAATGAAGAGAGAATTTCAATTATAGCTGTAATCTTCATTTGCAGGTTGGATGTCATGCTTGTTTCATTTTACTTATAATGCCTTCAGCTCCGACACCCTGATGCACTGACAATGTGCTCGGTCAGGGAGCTGCAGGGTCTTTAGTTGCTCCCTCAACATGAGGTGGCTTCTACTTAACAAACAAAACTGCAAACAAAAACTGGTGGGCGTGGAAAGGGACGAGGAGGGAGAAGAGGACCAAATAGACAAACTGAAGACTTAATAAGAGAAGCAGAAGAGTGTAGGAGAGTAGAGACTACATTATACATTGTATACCAGTTTACTGTTTATAGTGTGTTATTATTACTGTGTTATTACTTTTTCTATTGTTGCCTCTTGTTTTTGCACTATCCCCTTTGCTGCTGTAAACTGCAAATTTCCCCTCTGTGGGACTATTAAAGGTTTATCTTATAAGGATAATAAAGTGAAGAGATGGAGAAGGTAAGGTCAAGGACAGAATACAGGGTGGAAAAAACATGAAAAAGCTTTTAAGGAGAATGGCAGCAGAATAGTAAAGAAAAGAGTGGAAGATATAGTCTGCAAATTGGAGGACAAGAAAAAGGATAAATGAGATGAAGAATAAATATGATTAAGATACAATGGTTAAAGAGGACTGACTGAAAAATGATAAATAATGGATAGATGAAAGAAAAAAGGATTGGAAGAACACTAATAGTTGAATATGGAGGAGAAAAAGGAGAAAAGAGAAGAAGAAAACAACTGAAAGAAAGAAAGAAAGAAAGGAGAAAAGAGAAGAAGAAAACAACTGAAAGAAAGAAAGAAAGAACTGTAAAACGAGACAGGGGAGAAAAAAAAGACTGAATCATGTTTTTATTTTAACGAACACATACCAACGCTGGGTCTTTTAGCCAGCAGATGTCGCTGTCGTTCGGAAGACAATGTAATTTATTGCAGGGGAGAAAAACTAGAATCAGTTTTCACACATTATCAATGTGTTGAATGTATTAAATAAATCGGTATTTAAAAACAAATAAAAACACCAAAAGGAGAAGGTTAAATGCAAAACACACACCTTCGCTTTTATTTAAGATACATTTTACACAAACCACATTTCCCAGCATGCACCGGGCGAGGTTAGGGGTTACTGTGACACGTGTAGCGAACAACAACAAGGCTTTCTGCCTTGGCTTAACATTCAGGACTTTGCCCCGTTTATTGATTAACATAACTGTTCTACACACACACACGTGTCAACGTCGATGCGAGACCCCGCTAACAATCCTGCTGGGAACCGTCTGCTGGACTGCTGCGGAGGGCTCAACAACATCGATTACTCCAAGGTAAAACTCACTACATCTGTTGGTTGCTCGGAAAGTCTCCGTCTGGTTCGGAACAAGCGCTACCTACGGTGTAACGAGGCCGACGTGAGGTCGGTCTGACCGAATCAACAAGTCTGTGGACGAGCGATAACTACCGGAACACAACCGGTCCCGGTGTTGCTTTTTCCAAAATAAAAGCATGAGTCTGGATAAATGAAAACACCATTACCCACAAAATGTACTCAAACATTACAGTGAAACTTCAGTTTACAGTTATATACAGTACTGGAGTTGAGGGGGGATGGCATCCCCCCCTGAAATAAAAACGGTCCAAATCATCCCCCCTGTAAAACTGACATCCCCCCTTTCCATCCCTTATGTCATTTCATCAATGAATGTGGTTTTAGTGCTATTTCAACATTTAGAGTCATCACCAGAAAAATAACTTGTTTGACAATTTTCACCTGCAAATCTTCACTTGAAATAAGTAGAGAAATCTGCCAGTGGGACAAGATTTATCTTCTCATTACAAGCAAAAAAATCTTGTTCCAGTGGCAGATTTTTCTACTTATTTTAAGTGAAAATCTACTTGAAACAGGTGAAAATTGTTGTTTTTTCCAGTGACAAGTCTTGTTTTAAGTGTAATGAGATTTTTTTTTTTACTAAAATGAGACATTTTAACTAGAAATAAGACAAATATTCTTGTTAAGATTTTGAGTTTTTGCAGTGATCCATTTTACTTATCCTGTGAAGGACAGAGGCATATTGATAAGTTCAGAAAACTGTTTTTTATTTTTGTGTTTTGATGTATTTGATGTAAGCCCAGTGGATATTTAAAGCTTACAGAAGGCTGCATTTAACTGCTGCTATGTCATTTCTGCAGTATTTCGGCAGGTGTTTTGGTCAGTGCTATTATTTGTAATATATTATATTATTTGTAATCAGCACCAATTATCTGTCCCCATATGATAAAATCCACCATCCACCATATATATACACACATACATATATATATATATATAGAGAGAGAGAGAGAACAAAATGTAACAAGTGTACCTCTCCCATCTCTTGTAGGGGATAAAACACTCCTAAAACAAAATCTGGATACAATGACTAGTTGGATTATAGTTCCCTTAAATATCTGGCACAAAAAAACTGAGAGACCCAAAATTTGAGAGAAATGCACGAATATTACGTTGGATAGCAATGGATACAGATTTCAAACCGACTGATTTGGACAGTAGATTTAAATGTTGGACACCTCATCGCACAATATCCTCCAACACCAGATTAAACTCCCTGCAGCTGTTTATAAAATAAAAACATGTTTCCCTTAGTAATCCCACAATGGGGTAATTTTATTCTCTGCCTTTAACCTATTTCTAGTCAAACTAGGAGTAGTGGTCTGCAATGACACGGCGCCCGGGGAGCAGTAAGGGTTAAGGGCCTTGCTCAGGGGCCCAAAGTGGTTGAGCTCGGTTGCAATCCAGGGGCTCCAACCTGGGTCTTCCAGACTCCAGCCCCCCTCTGTTACCACCATTTTGATAACAACATTAGATCCACTGGAGAGGAGGAAATTAATCTGATAAAGATATTTACTAAAAGTAATACAGACAAACTTATTTCCAGAATCTATTCTGCCTTACAACTGTACAAGGGCCTCTCTACAATGTACATCAAATCCAGATGGGAGAAGGAAGCAGACATTATTTTAACTGAAGATGACTGGTTAAACATTTGCAGAACACAGTCCACCACCTCTACTTCTGATTTGTGGAGAGAATTTACCTGGGAGAACACACTAAGGTACTTTATAACTCCTAAAATCAAGAGTTTACAGACTAACAACCCAGAATACGGACAGTGATGGAGAGAATGTGGAAATAAGTCTTCTGGCCATTACCATATATTTTGGGAGTGCCCCAACATCTCCACATACTGGGTTGATGTAGTAACAGCAATTAGAATAATAACTGACTTACAGCTGGATTTTAGTTTTGAAATTATTTACTTAGGGAAAATACTGTTAGCAAGTAGTAAAAAGGCAGTAACCAGGAAATGGCTCAGCCAGGAGTGTCCAACAATTTCAGAATAGCTAGAAATAGTGTGTTGTGTTGACAAAGACCAGACTTCAACTTGATATGGTGGGGTTGTACCTCAAGAGTTGTCTAGAAATGAATCCTCGTACATATCATTCAACTGAAGGGATGCTTTCAGAGGTGGCCATGGTGTAGGTGGAAGGTTGCCAGTTCAATCCCCAGCCCTGCCATGTGCCAAAGTGTCTGCGGTCCGGACCGTGAACCCAACATTGTCCAACTTCTCAACCACTTGTGCCGGTTCCAAGCCCAGATGAATGGGGAAGGTTGTATCAGAAGCGATATTTAAAGTAAAAACCTTCGGCAAATGAATATGCTTTATGTAAAAATCTGCTGTTGTGTCTCCGACAAAGATTTTCATGATGTTGTGATTCGTAAATCATTAAAATTGAAAGAGGCTGTATTTTCCTTTTCACAAGACACTACTTTGTTTTGTTATATCAAAGAAATTACATGTTTGTTACCCCACATCAGTGAAATAATTTTTTCTGCTCTCTACCATGCATAGCTTTTTGCAAACCTTGTTTGATCCCTATTTACTCTTTTACTTCTTGTTTGCTGTAAGACTACTGTAGAGCTACTGTAGATATTAATTAATTATTTACTATATCAGCACAAGAGTGTACCGGTAACTGCCCAGCTAGAGGGCTGGACTTCGGCAGGAGGTTCCCCCCTTATTGGCCTGGTCCTGCTCAAAGTTTGTTCCCTCCTAAAGGGGAGTTTTTCCTTGCCTCTATTTGGCTTAATGTTTTTCTCCCACTAAGGGAGTTTTTACCTGCCATTGTTTATGTTTATATAATAATTGCTCAGCAGTCATGTTCTGGGTCTCTGGAAATCGCCTAGAGACAACTTCTGTTTTAATTGACGCTATATAAATAAAATTGAATTGAATTTATTGTTCAATCCAGAGCTTTTGTCTAACAATTAGATGAAATATGAGCAAATGCTATAAAATTAAATCTATTTGCATGTATACATGCAAATACACTGTCTGTTAGATTTAATTTTTAAGTTGAAAAAGAACTCTTACTGAGTGGGTTTAAACCCCCTGAAAGCATGAGGAAGGTTGACATGTCCACTGAAACAAAAAACACCAAAAGTTAATTTTGCTTGAGATGGAAATGAATACTTTCATATGACTACGTCGTGTCTTTGGAGCCAAATATTAACAAATAAACAGTCTGTTAAGCAGCGGAACCAACCTTCACTCTAACCGCTGTTGCACTGAAGATAAAAGGAAAGGTGGGAGACAAAAACAAATATCAGTCACTGGAACTTAATTTGCTAAACGTGTTAAAAGTTCCAGATTAGGTTTCTACTAACTCTACAGCTCTACTAACCTTACTCTGCCCCCTCTGATGTATGTGATCTTGTACTCTTTTTTTCTTTTTAACACTTTGTTATTTCTTTCAGATGGACTTGTCTCTGATGGAAAACCTCCTCAGATACATCAACTTTCAGGATTCCAGCTTTTGTATTGCGGTTATTGCAATCATTTTCAATCCTTTTTTCTGGAATATGGTGAGTAGAAATATACTAATTGATCAGCTGTTGATTGGATTTTTTTTTTTCTCTTTTTGCTGTTAATACATGCATCATATGCACAGCCTTAACATTTGATTTACTTATGGTGGGGGCAGCATTCAATTTGTCATTTTAGAAGCTTATAATAATGAAAAATCCTTCTTTTTTAGTTTCTATGCCAGGAAGCACATCATCATGATAATGCAGTTAACTGGGAGGCTTGTTAATTTCAAAGAATGCTACGTACAAACTGTGAGGTGAAAGAACATGTGAAGAAACAAAAACAAAAGGATTTGGGTCAGTAAACATCAGCCAAAACTTAATAAAGCATCATCCTGACCAAACTCAATGTTCTGAAATTAGCAAAGGCTAAGAGTCTAAAAATAAACGAGAAAAGTACACAGCCTACAAACACTACACACTACAGTGTATATTTGGGTGAAGCAGCTCAGTTACTGTCTGCAGCACAGTACAGTACTGCATTTGAAGTGAAGTCTATCGGCTCGCTAATATAGTTTACAATAACCGTCCAAAAGATGTAATCCTTTCTCTGTGTATTCTGGCTTTAAAAGATATGGCTTTGATTCACTTAGCCTGAAGTAATCATCATCATCATCATCATCTGATCACTGCACTGGCCATAAATAGCTGCCACATTAGCCGCCGGCTAACACCATTGACGGAAGTAACAATGCTGTAATTTCTATTTAAGATTAGGGCTGTGCGATATGGCCTTTTATTAATATCTCGATATTTTTAGGCCATGTCACGATATACGATATATATCTCGATATTTTGCCTTAGCCTTGAATTAACACTTTGATGCTACAATCACACCAGTATGATAATTCTATATGTCTACATTAAAACATTTAAGTCAAATTTACCAAAACTGTATTTATTAAACAGTTACTAAGCAGTGAGTGGCACAAACAAAAAGTGTCATTTCAAAACAGAAAGTGCACGTTGCATCTCTGACTCCCCGTCTGAAGATCATCTGCCAAGAACATGTTCTGGTCCTGGTTTTACCAGGATGAGCTGCTCTGAGCAGCAGGGGCCCCTTAGAGCACCTTTATATTAAATTGTAATGTTTCATCCTCTCCTCCTTTACTTTGCATCACTTTCACTTATTGTTAGAAATATGACGTCATAAAGTCTTGTTTGACTTTGTTACAATGACGGTGATTGATTTCATGGGGCCACATTTAAGCAACACTAGGTGACGTTTCTCAGTTCTGGAAGAGAAAAGCCGGAATTATGGTTCCGCTTTAAATCGACGCAGAACCTACGGTGTAGGGTACGCGGCGATGCGCACTTACGCTGTAGGCTCTGCGTTGGTGTAACGCGGGACCATAAATCAGTCTAAAGGCTCGGCTCGCGCTGAGCGGCTCCTCAGCTCTCCGGAACCGTGCGAGGGGAAAACATCCCCTCCCGTTTTTACTAAACCGGTTTGCTTTGAAAAGAGTCCGCCGCGCGTAGCAACCGCGCAGATGAGCTCACAGCGCAAACAGGCGAGTTTGGGAAAGTTAAAGCGGGGTGGAAGTGAGCGGCGGTCCCGGACAGCAGCGCCGACACCTGCAGCTGGTCGGGGGCCAATGATAATGAACACACAACAGCACGTGACTGACATGTGTGACAGGGTGCGCTTGTTTTATGTCTCTGAGAAGGAGAGACGAGACGAGAGAGTGAGAAAAGTCGGTAATTTAATGCCCGCGGCTAAAAGCAAAATGCGTGAAAATTTATACTATGCACGATAGAGTCATTTTGTACATCGCACAGAGTAGAAGCCGAGATACATCGGCTATACTCGATATATCGCCCAGCCCTACTTAAGATGAATGCACAGATTACAACATGTAAACTAAAAACATTTTGGAGATGTTTGAAAGTTTATTCTGTCACTTGAGCAAGGTGTAGAAGTCCACTTCCATCAACTATGCCAAGCTATAGCAGAGGGTTTGTCAGACCGGGTGGCGAATTCACGAGTCCTACTGTGGCCACACCGAGACCCTGTCTCTGTTTTACTGGCTGTGGATGTTACGCTGAATCCTTTTGCCGCTGGTAAGAAGGATTTTGCAGATAGAGATTTCATTTTATTATATTATTGTATTCATTTTCTTATCTGTGATATGCGACTTGGGCGACCTCATGTTTTTACAAAGGGGCATTCTAAATCCCACAATGTATGTGTAAAATAAAATCTGAAACTGTATTCAGTAAAGAAAACTGTAGTTGGTGCAGAGATTGTGGCTGCTAAATAACATTGTAAAGAGGAATGCATATTAATACATTCATTTACTGGTAGTCACTGGTATCAAATATCAGCATTTTGGCAAAAAATTTAATATTTAAAGCTAACTTTACAGATTCTTTGAATATATTACACAGAATGATTATTGTCCTTATAAACATTTATGTTAATGTAGTGTTCTCATTTTGTTTTGTTAATGTCCGCTTTGCCGTTGGGAAGTGGGCTTATAACTTTTTATCAGTTTGAAACCAGATGGGTAAAAACTGTATTGGTTAAATGTCGGTTAAATAGTTGGTAATGCTGTGTATTTATTTAGCCAAAACTGTTCAAGCTCAACAGTGTCAGGATAAATCAAGTTCATAGTCCTTTTTGGGATAAATGTGTTGGTTGGAGGCGGAATGACTGCTAAGTGTGTCTGTGCCTCCTCTAGCACTTGGATACAGAGGTCAGACTGTGCAACATTTTCAGTCCGAGTAAAAGAATGCTTTTGGGCAACCCAGAAGGAATAGTACAACTCATGATAGTGTTTATGTGGTATGAGTAATCAGCCGCCAGTGATCATGACAAATTGTAGAGTGAATCATTGTTTTTGTTCTTACTGTAGCTGCGAGTCCCCAGGAGTTGTTACATAGCCTTGGCAAGATGAAAAAAACTTATATGGGTGTCAAGGCAGTGAGTGGATGTCTTTCTGTACATGACTGACTAGCTGCTGCTGTTGGTTTGAAGGAAAAACATTTTTGGGACAAACTCATTGGAGAGTCAGAGTCTGATAAAGCTGACCGCCTGTCTACCATTGATTGTTATAGATGCTGTGATACATTGATAAGATTCCCACCTCTTTCTCAGGATTCTCACTGGCATCTTAGTGAAAGTTTTTTTCCATCGTTCGGAATTTAAAAAATGTGCAGGTTTAGTGTAATATGACGACCATGAATAAGTTGCATGTCCTTTTCACAAAAGCACAGAGTTGACTCATTGACTGGTTTTGGTTTGGTTTTTCAAGGTAGTTTCACTGCTGTGTTGGAGCTCAAGAATGCCATTTGATTGCAGCTAGAGTTTCAATTTCATTTGACTAGCATCTCCAATCAAATGGTAGAGACAGACACACTCATGTCATTGGGACTTTAATTTACCCCCTTGTTATATGTGCAGCCGTCACATTTTGATTAAAGGTGATTATAAAGACGATATCATTGTGTCTCTTGTGTCTCACAGCTACCTTGTCTCATGGAAATCAGTGCGGTGCCATACTTTGCAGCCGGTAGTGCTGAAGGTCTTGGTGGTTCTAGGGAACAGAAGCTATTGGTTCCTCCACTGTCTGCATGGTGAATTAAAGGCCCACAATTATCTGCTTTTAGTCCAATTTTCGTCTGAACTGATTCCATAAAGAGTTGACCATTTAGCTTCTACATTTTCATCAGGGTACTCTTCTAAATGACACTGGAAATTATATTCATTTGATTGGTGACCTATTTTCATACAAAACAAATCAAGCCGAGACTGTTCTTTTTTTTACAGATTTTTCACTTTATTATAGGTGTAATTTTTTAAAACCATTATCATAACCAAAACAAACAAACAAAAACCAAGGCCTAACTGAAACTGGGTCAACTGTTAACAGATAAGTGACTTCATCTTTGCACGTCAAATGTCAAACACTGATTTACATGGATGCATATGCAACACTCGGTTGGACGCACTTTTTTTTGCAAATTCTTAGGAATTGATTAGTGAAAAAGTGACAACAAGCCAAATGTTTTCATTTGTTTCATTACCTGTATTTATTATCATTATCAGTATTTATAATGAAAGGAAAGATTGATCCTGGGAGGGGGGGTCGCCCCGCCGTGACCGTCTCCCGCAGTGGCTGGATGTCGCGGCTCTGATCGGCTGTAGTTATTTCCAGAGCGACTGCTGTGTCGGTGAGAGCAGGGAGACGATGCAGGGTCTCCGGGATCTGCGGGGTCTGGACACGAGCAGCCGTAGGGTACGCCGTAGCCTACTGCGTAGGGTACGTGGCGACGCGCACCATTCTGCGTTGGTGTAACGCAGAACCATAAATCAGCCTTCAGTGTGTGTGCTGGTCTGAACACTTCTCTGTTGTGCTCATTTTGCTGGGACGTCGGGTCCCTCCGCCGAGACACAACTTTTGCGGTATGCGTTCATTGTTGTGTCTAAAATTGATGCGTAGTGCCCATCCAATCAGAAACGGTACAGATATTCTGTGATATTTTTTTATATTTATGAAAAAATAAAATTATAAAAAAATAAAGGACATAACTTTGATTGGGTGGGCAGGACGCACGTTTGGGTGGGCACAGCTCACCCCTGCCCCCCCTAAAACCGGCCTCGCTTACAGGTGAATGAGACATGGGGTAGTTTTGTTGAAAATGTGCTGTGCAAAATGTCCTGGAAAACTCAACTCCTGCAAATGCGCGTTCCCCAAAGTTTGTGGGGGCGTGGCTTTGGACGGAGCGCTGACGGGAGGGGGAGGAGGGGGCGGGGCTTAGAGGAGGTGCCACTTTCAAATCTTGCTAGCTCTCCAAAATCAGGGATTATACCTTTAACTTCTGCTGCACTGGGGCTGGGTCATGGTGCAGCATCCTAAGCAGAGAGGACCAGACCTTCCTCTCCCAAACAACCTCCTACAGCTCTTCTGGAAGGACATCCAGGTTTTCCCAAGCCAGCTAAAAGATTCAGTGTGCCTCAGGATCTTCTCTGGTTATCATGCCCAACACACACTCAGGAAGGTGTCTTAGAGGTATCCCAACCAGATGCCTGAGCTACCTCAATTTGGTGGAGCGGTGGTTGTTCTCCGAGTTCCTCTTGGATGACTGAACTTCTTTTGCTTCTTTCTAAGGTGGAGTTCAGGAACTTTATGGAAGTAACACCTCTCCTCAATTCCTGGTTCTATTTTTTTCCAGGGCAATTGCTCCTGGTGGGGTCTCCAAAGTCTAATTTACCTTTTGGAATGTGCCAGACAAAGATTGAGTCTCATGGATAAAGGATGACTAATAGCCGTACTAGGGAGACTGGGGCACCACCTTGGGACCAGTCACGAGGGATGGAGTTGTCAGTGAGCGCCTGGTGACCGGGCCTTTATCCATGGGGTCCAGCTGAGCTCAGGCTAAATGAGTCACATGGGTTCGTCCTCCTGTGGGCTCACCAGCTGGAGCAGGGGCCATGTGGGCTGGGTGTACTATGTTTTGGGCAGCAGCCAAAGGCATGGGCCTTGGTGTGCTGATCCTCTGCTGCCAACATTGGTTCTGAAGACTTTAGTATAGAAATTACTAAAAAATGAAGAAATCACTTTTCATCTCATGTTGTACTTAATCAAGTCTCCGATTAAGTACAACATGAGATGAAAAGTGATTTCACAAACAGTATTTCATCATGTTTGTTTGTGTGTTGACAGTGTAGGACTATGCTCTTCTGAAAATGGCAGTTATGTGAAAAAGAAGATATATACACTCTCCCAAGGTTTTACGTTCTCCTTCAGCATCATTGATTCAGTTCAATCGGACTCTGGATGCTGAAAACCTGGGAATTTGCAGGCATTTAATGATGGATCTTGTTGTTAGGGCACAGTAATAACCATTGACCGGTGCAGTTGTTGCTCCACAGCTTTCACAACACTTCCAGGTTTCATTTATCTTAACAGACTTTTACTGTCTTAAATCGTACTTTCAGGAATCCGTAATCGTTCATCCGTTCATCCGTGTGTGTGTGTGTGTGTGTGTGTGTGTGTGTGTGTGTGTGTGTGTGTGTGTGTGCGCGCGCGCGCGTGTGCGTGTGTGTGTCTATCTATATCAATATATAACTGATGTTTATGAGATCTTTAAATGAGGTGAAATAACCTCTGCTGGACAACAAGCAGTGCCACATCAAACGTTGTGACGCAGAGTGTGACATTAAAGCTTCCATAGGAATGACATTGCTCTGCTAATCATTGTAAATGTTGCTGTCGCTGTGTAATGCGCTTCTAAAGATACCAAACTCAAATTTTTAAAGCCAATGATTCTTGGACTACTTTATTGATTGCATTTTCCATTGAACAGTCTGTCATGTGATGTCAGTGCTTGGATCACTATTTTATTGCCATAGACCAGGACCTTCAGTTAATGAGAACATCAACCATCGGAATCAGAAAAATATGACTTTCAGTATGGCTTTACAGGATAACATTGAATATAAACATTTCAACTGAGGAAATGAACCATCTTATGGAAAAAATTTGAATTTAATGGAGCCAATGCATCTAAAAAGACAAGCTACATGGTGATGTTTACGATGGCAACCCCTCTTCTTTTTACATTAGTCCAAATATGCAGTTTTTACATTTATGAACTCGTGAAACCTTCTTTCTTTGGCGACTGACCAGTGAACTTTACATCTGATTCTGTCATGATATATGAGTACCTCTACAATCTAAAATACCTCTCATACGTTTAATCTTCTCATCTCGTAAACCTAATTTATGCAACACATCACCTTCTGCTGTCCAGAAAAATGACTCATAACTGAACCTGCCTATCTGCAGAGGCTGGTTTGGAGCAGGGTACACAGTCACTACTTCAGCCTGAACTCATTCAGAAATATTGAATATAAACTCACGTCTGCTCCTTTAAAAGTTTCATTATAAGCTCTAAATGGTTTTTCCTCTGCCATCTTCCCATTTTACGTCCCGCTCTTCTCCTTTTGTTCTTCCTCACTTTACTTGTACGCTGTGCTTTTTTTCTCTGGGCCTCCTGCTGTTTTCTCCTTTCAGTCTGTCCTGCTGGTGCTGCTCCTGCTCTCCGTGGCTTTGTTGTTGGGACGGTTAGTGAATCACCGTGGCACTTTTATCCTTTTTCCTGTATGACTAAGTCTTCATATCCAATTTTACCCCACCCCAATGTTCCCCACTTCTTTTCTTTGCTACATATCTGCTATTGTCAGTTTGTCATCTCACACTTTCCTCTTTAAGGAAAGATGATATGCATAATACAGTTTCTTTTTACTGAACAGAACAATGTACCTTTTTATGGGTTTTTTGTCCTCTATTCTCTATTTAACATGGTATCAGTGAAAGAATTATTCATGTTGTCAGCCAGAGAAACACACGAGGAAGCAGAAAGTTGTTTCACACTTATTATGTGATTGCTGCTACAATTAGTCGACAACCTGAGGCCAGAGCTGTGTCAAAGGTGCCATGCGAGGAACAATCCGAACTTGACTTATTTGAGTTAATTTAAAAAGGACGGAGTGACGGAGTGCGGTTTACTATGCAGGTCTCCAGAAAGAGACGTGGTCAATCGCTGCTCATTTAAAAAGTAAACTGTGGCTGTTCATCACTCATTTACGACTCACCAGCATAGACTGAATTGGCGAATAATTAGGTCATGTGACCCATTGATTTCTGAAGAGCAGTTTTGAGGCCTTTTTTTCTTCATACGGGAACAAGCCCACCTTTGTCAATCAGTTATCTTTGGCTACCAGTTCTGATGGTTAGCTGATTCCTTACAAAATATATCCAGAGCTGCCAGCAGACGTTTATATACTGTTTAACATGTTGAAATAAAAAATGACTGACACGTTTAGCCCACACTGGGTTAGTACAAATGGCTAATTGCTTCACTAAGTGCGGTAACATGACATCACACATGACGAAGTGATATTAGCCAACTGTCAATCATGTAAGAAATAAATGTATTGCTTTTTATTAGGGCTGTCAAAGTAACGTCTTCTTAACGCCGACAATTTTTTTAACGTGCGATTAACGCACAGGATTAAAAAAAAAAAAGCGCATTCTATATGTTCTGGCCGTCGACGGCACCCCTAGTTTGAGGAAAAGTATGGTGAACTGAAATATGGAGAATGAAAAGGGACTTTTGAACGGCTAGTTCACTTTCAAAAAGATGCCCAGATGGTTCGCTGGACAAGACTAAAGTTATTTTTGCATGTAGATTTGAGATGAATTGCCATTGAAGTACGTCGAGTCTCACTTGCATCCAAACACGACCGATGCAGAGAGTGCAGCGCCCCCCCCCCCCCATCAAAAGCAGACAACGCTGGATAGATGTGAGGGAAGGAGGTTCCTCACCTGAATACATTAGATGAGCAAAGAGAGATCTGTTCCAAAGAATCTAAAGTATTAGCTTATTATATAGCCTAACTGCACTTTATAGGTTGAGTTAGGCCCTGTCCCAATACACCCCCTACCCCTACTTTTCAGCCCTACCCCTAAATTTTGCGCGTTCCCATGAGGGTAGTGGTGTCCCAATTCCTCTTTTCACCTAGGGGGAGTGTGCTTATTTAGGGGTAGTGCTTATGAATCTAGCCCTTCACAGCTAGGGATTTCAGATGCACCCTACCTGACCGAGGGCTAGAAAAATTTCCCAGAATGCTTTTCGTCGTCATTTGCGGACTGAATAAAAAAAAAACATGGCGGAAATTTCTTATTTTTTAGTGAATAAAATCAATATTTTGAGTTAGTTTCTGCATAAAAATGCATTTTGATTACATTTCTAGCGAGAAATATATATTTTACTTTCATAATATTCACCCAGTGAATGTACATAATCACTCATTTGCCCATTGTTGCAAAGTCTTTTTCAAACCTCGCCAGAATAAAGGCTGATTTATGGTTCTGCGTTACACAAACGCAGAGCCTACGGTGTAGGTTATGCGGCGACGCGCTCCGTACGCCGTACCCTACGCTGTAGGCTCTGCGTTGATTTAACGCGGAACCATAAATCAGCTCCCGAGCCGGCAGCCAGCTGTACTCATCTCGAAAATTTCGGAGCAAATTTCTTAACAGGCGTTATTTGGATAAACTGAACCCAGGTTGGGGATCTTAACGGTTACTTTTACGCCTGAAAAAATATTAAAACTTAAAGGAGCATGAGGCAGGATTTATGAAAAAAATTTGTATACGTTTTAAGTTTTCTAGTAATAATGTCAGATGAAGCATTCCAAACCAAAATGAGAAGAGAATGAGCCCTCTAGTGTATCTCTCCGTTGCCTTGAACAGGCTGTGTGCTGCAAAATGTGCTGCAAGCCTGGGGCCGAATTTCCCGCGCTGTCCTGCGGATGTGACGTCAAATGACGCTGCATGCGCATTCTCCCGTGCCGGCTTCGCTGTTGGCTGCAGTACCCCCGACGGCCGTCGTGGCGAAGGGTGGCACTAGAGAGTCTCATTTCTTAAAAGGAGCCCCATGCTCCTTTAATAAAGTGGCATATTAACAGCGCTACAGCTGAAATTAAAACAGCTTTTGGCTCTCGGCTTCCTGATATGGTGTGACGTATGTGCAAACGAACGTAACTACGCAGTCGCTTACATACCCGAACGTAAACCACGCAGTGACGTAGCAAGCAAAATTCAGGGGTAGTGCTGAAAAGTAGGGGTAGTGGGTGTATTGGGACAGGGCCCTGGGAAGATTACAAGGGCCCTAAAAATTTGTGGCTTGATTTTTAGGGGTAGTGGTAGTGAGGGAGGGCTAGTGGTAGAAAGTAGGGAGTGTATTGGGATTGGCCCTTACACTCCCTGCTGTTACATGTGCACTTTATTTGTTTGTAATTTATTTTTTGTATCACCCTGTTTTGATCCCACTTAGGAGAAGGGGATAATTTTGAGCCTTTTATTTTCCTCCATATGAGGTTAGACATAATTATATGGAAAATGTAACTGACCAATGCACTTCTTGTACAATGTTTGTGATGCATATGGTTCATTATTTTACATTGAGCTAAAACAAGGAACCTTAAGTTAGTCTTTACAAGTGTAAAGTCGGGGACTACATTGTGTTTGTATTTATGAAAGAATGTTACATTCAGGTCAAAAGCTTTTTTTGTGGAACGTTTAATAAACATTGGCATAAAGCAAGCATATTTGCCCTTTCTCATGTTGTTAACAGTATTAAAAACTTAAAAAAAAAATATCTTAAGGTAATTTAGAACAGCAAAAAAATTTGTGAATAAATGTGCGATTAATATGCGATTAATCTAAACTATGGACAACATGCGATTAATCACGATTAAAAAAATTAATCGTTTGACAGCCCTACTTTTTATAAATTCTCCTGGCGTAGTACATAAAGAAATTACCCCCCTCAGAGTTGTCATGGGCTTGAATCTTAGCTCTGCATGAGCCTCAACCCCCCAGTCGCTGTATAGGGACGTTCTGTGCGGTGCACAGCTAAGCGAGTTAATACGCAGAATTAACTTTTGGACACCTTTAGTGTGATTTTTGTCAGCAGTATTCATTCCATCATTCCTCATCGTTCCTCTGCTGCAAGACGTCTGCTTCAAATGCAAGTCAATCTCTATTGACCCCAATAAGATAAGATAAGATAAGATAAGATAACCTTTATTATACCCTCCATGGGGGAAACTCCTGTGTTAGCAGCAGTACACTTAACATATACACACACATACACACACACACACACACACACACACACGCATGCGGGGAAGGGGGGTAAAAATGTAAAAAGTAAAAGATATATATAATTAAAAAATATGGACAGTATATACACAATACACAATATACATAATGTAGTCGAGGTATAAAGATAAAAAAAAAAATAAGATAAAAGAAAAAAATAGTGCAGGAATCCAGGGGTAACATGCTTATGCATTAAGGTGCGGGTATACTTCTGCGTCACACACACGCAGAGCACACGGCGCACCCGTGGTGCCGTCACGAATCGTTCAGACTTCTCCGTCTCTCCGTTTGGTCGCGGTGCAGTACCCCCCGCGGCCACTAGTTAGCGATCTTTTTCTGAATGGTTTATCCGACTTTTTCCGGTCACAGTAAATCAAAGAAATAAGGACAACTATTGTGCAAAAAACAAAAACAAAAAAAATCACATATAAACGAAGAAAAAAGCCCTGGAAGTTCACTACTGATTCAAACCGGAAACCGGAAATGCTTCGCTTTCAAACGAACCAATCACAGCCCTCTCGGTCTGCGTGTGGACGGCGTCTCCTCGACGCGTAGTTACAATTTTCGGGAGGTGCACGTCACTGACGGCGCATGTGACGGCGTGTCCTCTGCGTGTCCAAAAACCACACGCCGTAGACACGGCGTCGTTTTGACGCAGAAGTATAATTCAGCCTTTACTCTCAGGATGACTTGACTTTATTAGTAACACATTTGGTTTGCATCTTACAATTGTTTGCTTTAAGATTTCTGCTGTCCTGGGAAACAAGAAATGTATTTATTCTCTCATATTTTAAAAGATTCCCAAATTAAATCCCCACATAAGATTAGATTGAGCTTGGTACAGTTTTAGATATGTGTCAGCCTGACATGTACCTCGTTCACTGGGAGGAAAGTGGTCAGCTTTCTCTTTCTTGTTGTATCATTCCACACACAATATGACATCTCGCGTGCAATAACATTCACGTGACACCAGGCTTTATACAGTATAACTGGATGGGCTGTAAATATAACAGTAAGAATGTTTGTTAGTTTTAGTTAGTTATTGCAAATAGAAACATTGACTATAGATTTGCTTAAGCAAAGATTGTATTGAAATAAATTGTATGATTTTTGTTCTGCAAATGCCTGAAAGTGGCTGTGGGGAGTGCTTCAAAACCAGACCAAACAGTATGTGTTGTTTTTTTGTATTTTCTGCTCAGCCGTGAGGTGAAATGTGGGGCAGTGGTCCAGCAGTGAAGCAGTGCCTGAGGAGACTAATTGGACGCAGCTGCACTAAATCTCTAATTAGGTTGGCTCTCTGTGTAGACAGTAGTGTGCTTGGACCTGAGGAGGAACGAGCCTGCAAATATACTGGCCAGTTAGTGCCATTTTGCGCTTGAAAAGAGCCGCGATAAACCAATATATTTGTTGATGTATCTCCCTGTGTTTGTGGTGCAATGAAACCAAGTTATGTAATTGCTATAACTGAGTAAAGTTTTTACATGTCAACCTTTTTCACTTAAGCAAGAGAAATACAGTTGTAGTAGGTCTTTTTTTTCCTGTAGCACCATAACAAACAAACCCAAGATGTCAATGGTTTCGCAGGACTTACAAACAGGATACAGAGATGATGTTTGTGAGACTGGGGTCTGGTTGCAGGAACTCTCCCTGAAGACCGAAGAACTGAGGAGGGTTTGAAAGCTTTGTTAGGAACCACAGAGATGTTTTGACCCTGACAGCATCTTTCATCGCCCCCGTCCCCATTATTGAGTCCCCATTACTTTCAGTTATGTGAGAAATTAATTCCTCTCGTTGTGCCTTCTACATAGTGAACAAAGAAACCAGTTCCCCTTGAAAGCACATGCATCTCTTTATGTTACAGTACGTGACCTGTAGATGCAGCAAAAGATGTTTCCACTGTAGTTTTGTGAAATATTCTTTCTTCAAATTAGCAGAAAAAAAGGAAGCACTTCAATATGGGTATAGTTTTTTTGTGATTTATATATTAGAGTTTTTGAAAATCTGCCATGTTTCCATTGAGTGCATTTTCTTCACGCAGCCCTAATATCTGCATTTCAAGGGAAATAGAAATCAGTAGTGAAGCTCAAACGCCAAAGGATACGCCACATTAAGGAGACAGTGTTGACTGGGTGCATTTATATCCAAAAATTAGAAAGTGAAAATGTCTCTGTGCGTTTTTTCCTAACATTCCTAGCATTTATGAGTGACTCACCAACTGAGCATAACGCATGACACTATTTTCAAATGTTTATCCAAATAGTTTCTAGATACGTTTCTAGGCACTTAAAAGAGAAAAAGAAAAGTCAGTAAAGGAGTCCCTTAACTTCCAGAGAATCACTGTTTAAACGCTAAAGATGAAAGTGAAGTTCTCCACCTGCCTTGTGATTTCTTTTGATGGGGGTAGTTGCAGCAAAGATTCAAAATAATCTGTTGGGTTCAGCCTTAGAGAGGCTTTTTTGTTTCAGATTAATTGGATTATAATTAAATTGCAATGATTTTAATTAAATTTGAATGTAACTGGTTTGCATTCCCTTAGACTTTCTTGAACTCATTTCCTTTCCTTGAGATAATTGTTTTGAATTGAACGAAATTGTAATGTTAACAATGTCGGGGATATGTCATGGTTTATTAATATCCAATTGAAACTAATCAATATGTGTAAGGTTGAAGTAGGATCCATTACAAGAAAAAAAAGATTCAGGACAAGGACCCAATGACATACACAGCCAGAGATCTGTTTCTTTTGTTCAGTCATGAATAGATCTAAAGGCTGAATTATGGTTCTGCGTTAAATCAACGCAGAGCCTACGCCGTAGGGTACGTGGCTACGCGGGGGCTCTCCGTAGCCTACGCCGTAGCCTACGCCGTAGCCTACGCCGTAGCCTACGCCGTAGCCTACGCCGTAGCCTACGCCGTAGCCTGACATGCACCTCCCAAAAAATGTAACTACGCGTCGAGACGACGCAGACCTAACGCAGACCGAGAGGGCTGTGATTGGTTTGCTTGGTAGCAACGCATTTCCGGTTCCGGTTCATGAAGCAGTAGTGAACTTTCAGCGCTCTTAATCTTAGCCTTAAATAGCCTGAGATAATCTTAGCCTTAAATAAAAATATCCCCACGGTAAGTCATAATTATGACATAAAAAGTCATAATTTCAACTTTTTATCTCATAATTATGACTTCCTATCTCATAATTTTGACTTTCTATCTCATAATTTCGACTTTCTATCTCATAATTTAGACTTTCTATCTCATGATTTCAATTTTATTTTTAAGGCTAAGTTTTCATCTTATTTTTTTTCTTTTACTGGCGGAAATGGGCTTCCATAGATGTCGGATTCAATACAGCCGAGTAGCACAATTCAGACACACGTGTTCAACCTACACGACAATACTTTACAATGTGCGACGACATGTATTTAACACAGTGACTGAGCGACACGGCAACAAACAATATAGGAAAGGCCATGTATTCAGCGTCATGGCAATGTTATCAGATATAATTAATATTATGACAGCTTACCAATGATGGTTTCATCCAGCGGTGAGCAGAGAACCACAATAAAAAAATATTTCCATCCAGGGGGGGGGGGGGGGGGGGGGGGGGGGCGGAGGGGGACTACACATTTAACGATCAGCCGGTTCTTCATTACCGCAAACTTTTCAATGACTTTGCTCTCATCAACGGCGATGTCCCTCTCGATTGAGAGCAAGGTGGGGTTTGATAGTCTGGCCTCATCCATGCAGCCCGGAGATTATTTCTTTCATTTTTATTTTTTAAACAAATTAATACTTATGAATGCAATTGTTATATAGTCCAACTTTCCTTATTTGATTCAGCACACTTTTTTTTCCCCCTTGCGTGGGCCCCCACGCAGCAGTGGGCCCGGGGCGGCCGCCCCCTCTGCCCCCCGCCTGCTCTGCTAGTGCTTGTCATTGAAAGCTTTTTTTATCCAATTCGAAAGAAACATGACTTGATGGCCTGGCTTTTTAGATTTTTAAAAAGAATAATATAATATTGAATAAACCTTTTTATACCGTGCTTGTGGCATGGTTACATTGAACTATCAACATTGAGATTATTTTTATGGTATGACGCACAGGAGTTGCATACTTGAAGGCTTAATAGCAGTCTTCAGACACAAACTTAATGGCAGGGGCACAGCGCCAGCTGAGGACTGTGTCAGTTTCTCCACTACTGTTGGTGTTGACTGTAATGGTTTTCAATAACTCCACACAAGTTGTATGATCCGATAGTTTACTCAGAACTTCGATATGCAGGTGTATAAAACAACAGGTAGTCGGTAGTAATCCGTTATAACCGTTACGTCACCCGTTGGATCTGTTTACAGCACGGCAGTGACGTAACCCTGGCAACGCAGCACTGCCCAAAGGTGCAGCAGCATACATATATTGCATATATGACATCTCCCCTTTTAAACTTGTTTTCTCCTGTAACAAAACAACATTAGGCAATGCAATAGAACTTCTCAATATTCAACTGACACCGTGTCCTAACTGCATGCGACGCGAGCGAGCGTCAGCGACAAAAACAATTCCATTGCTTTATTTTCTATTGGACTGTCCAAACTGGCCGCGAGCGATGCAGCGTTGAGTATATATTGAGTTGAACATGTGTCGGACGCCCTGCTTCTATTTTCTTCCTGTCGCTTGCGTTGAAAGCCGGTTGAAAGCGCTTTAGGAAACAGTCATTTCAATACAAGAACCTCAACAAAGTGGCAGCTGGCTGGCCAGGGAGCTGGAAGATTCTTATAAGATAATAAGATAATATATAATAATAAGATAATAATAGGATAATATTTCTTTCTGCCACTTTATTGAGGTTTTTGTAGTGAAATGAGGAGGTATCATAGGTATCAGAGGTATCAACTTCTCATTTCAACTAACTGGATCAGCCGTTCCTCATCCATGACTGTTTCCTACAGCGCTTTCAACTGGCTTTCAATGCGAGCGGCAGGAAGAAAATAGAAGAACATTTAAATATCACAATATCAAGCTTGTTTTCTGTTTAGAAACTACAAACGTAGGAAGGCTGGTTTATGGTTCCGCGTAAAATCGACGGCGTAGTCTACGGCGTTCGGTGCGTGCTAACTTGGACCTGATATATATGATATATATGATATGTGGTTTCCAGCTAAAGTTGTGGTCGATTTGTACTCCTAAAAATGTGTTCTTGTATACTCTTTCAAGTTTAACACTATCAATCATCAATTCAACAGAAGTATTCAGATGTTTATTACTTTTGCCAAAGATCATACATTTGGTTTTTGTGATGTTTAATGATAACTTATTTGCATCAAACCACAACTTTAGCTTCACCAATTCTGCTGTGACAGTCCCTAACAGCTGCTGAAGGTTCTCACCTGTACAGAAAATATTGGTGTCATCAGCAATATTTAAATATTTTTGAGACATTACAAATGTCATTAATATACAGAATAAACAATTTTTGTCCTAAAATCGACCCTTGTGGTACACCGCAAGTAATGTCTAAAAGTGAAGAGTTTGTATCGCTCACCTGCACAAACTGTTATCCGTTTTCAATGTAGCTTTTTACCCAGTTTAGCCCCACCCCTCTGATCCCATATCTTTCCAGTTTTTGTATTAGAATATCATGATTTATTGTGTCGAATGCCTTCTTCAAATCAATCACCCACTGCATACTTCTTATTGTCAGTTGTACTTGTTATCTCTTCCATT
Source organism: Cololabis saira (assembly GCF_033807715.1). Taxonomy (NCBI): domain Eukaryota; kingdom Metazoa; phylum Chordata; class Actinopteri; order Beloniformes; family Belonidae; genus Cololabis; species Cololabis saira. The sequence continues at coordinate 22,929,398 of NC_084605.1, read as the reverse complement.
AAATCCAGTAAAGCCATGGCAGTTGATCTGTTTGTTCTAAAGCCATACTGACTGTCTGTAAGCAACTCATATTTTTCCATGAAGCTGTCCAATCGTGCAACAAAGAGTTTCTCAATTATTTTGGAAAACTGGGAGAGAAGTGAAACAGGCCTGTAGTTAGTAAAAATATTCTCCAGCTTTGTATAATGGGATCACTTTGGCAGTTTTCATTTGACTGGGAAAGCAGCCCAGGTTGAATGACAGATTACAGATATATATTTTAAGGGTTCTACAATAGTATCAATTACTTGCTCTGTTAACTGTTCATCCTCTTTGTTTGTTTGTGTGACTACACCCAGGAAGTATGGGGTCTGTGAAACACTCTGTCTCTGTCACTTCTCTGACTGCTTTAGTATGACATTTTGCTTCCCAGTGACCCACTTCTTTGCATTTGTTGCACGTTGATTTCAGGGCTGGACACCCTTCCTGGTATCTGTTCTGTATTTTTCTTCTGACACCAGCATTCTGTGCTGTATTTGTATTTGTGTCTGTATTTGACTGTCAAAAACAAGTTTCAGCTGTAGACCGTTGATGAGACCACACATTCTACAGTCAGACTTCTGATCCACCCTTTTAGGAGAATTGGTTTTCGGTTCAGGAAGACTGTTGATGACATTTGGGTCTCCTCAGATGTGCTACACAGGGAAGCACTTGTTTAGATATCTTATTCCAGTTTTCTGCACGATCGTTGCAGCAATCATGTATAATTGGGTATTCATGAGGCAGAGCTCTCCTTGGTTACTGCTATTACAGCTGTCAAGGTTTCAAGTTCACAACTTACATGCAGGGTGGACACTGGAAACAGATTTGGAAGCCGGCCCCTAAAATACAATATTGAGTCACCTGTTATGTAAACTGAATTAAGAGAGCAAATAATATCATGGAGGACTGCAGCCGTGTTGTTTGATATCAAGCTCCTAACAAACTTGATTTTTTTCAAAAGAAAAGATGCAAACTGTGGTAACTTCACAGGAAAAAGGACCAAAACTCAGTTGTCATATTTTGATGCTTTATCTCAAAAACCTGCAGTAACAGTACAGAAAACATGTGGCATTCAAGATGGCTGCAATACTCCAACACTGCTGGCAGGAAGAGGAAGTGGCCTTTTCAACCTGGCCATAAAAGACCATAGGCACCTGCCAACAGCTCCATCTCCTGACATGATGCAAATACAGCAATCTATAGAAACCCCACAGCAAGACCCTTACATAAAAACATATAGGCTACCACACAAACTCTCTCTTAAAATTTGATGGTAATGTATCATGTATCATATGTATCATAGTCTCTTTTTCAAGGGAGTCCTGGCCGAGAAGCAGCAGAAACTCATCCCACGGACACAAGATGGTTGAAAGCATTACAATCTAACCAGAGAACAAAAAACAAACTCCACCAATGTCAACGCAATGACAAGTCAGCGATGCCGTCTCCAGGTCTTTTAGACTTTATATGATCAAAGAAACCAGATCTTGAGGTTTTATTTAAGATATATATGGTAAACTGTTCCATTCTGATGGAGCACAATTTTTATGGACGTTTTTTGTGTGCGTGTGTGTGTGCGTGTGCGTGTGTGCGTGCGCGTGTGCGTGCGCGTGTGCGTGCGCGTGTGTGTGCGTGTGCGCGTGCGTGTGCGTGTGCGTGCGTGCGTGCGTGCGTTGGGGGGCTATGTCCAGGATACCCTGCCTTTCATCCAAAGTGAGCTGGGATAGACTCTATCAGATCCCTGTGACCCTTCCTGGGAATAAGCAGTTGGATGGATGTTTGTCCCGCTCCCCGTCAGAAGTCCTAGTTGATTCACCAAACTGAGAGCACTAAGTGTTTGTGGAAACTCACAGTAGCCATAATGTACTGTGCCCAGCCTTGCTAAAGCGTGATTTACCATCCCTCCCGATATCACTGCTGGACCGCCGAGTTTACTCCAATTTCCATTCTGCTAGAACATAATTGCTGCTTGAGCAGCCATCTGTGTACTTGAAATGCGCATGGTCTCAGGGAATCATCACAATTAAAAACAGCACAGAAAACATGATGGCACCTGACTAACTTCATGGCTTTCTTTTGAGTTTTTCTGGTCAGATACAGTACAGCCCACGCAGTCCCAAACAACTGCTGCATGTACATGCCATGAGTGATTTATGCTTCAGCTTTCATGGCTGACCTCTTATTAGGAAACTGGACGCTGGTCATGTGACTGCAGGGATGCTATGTCGTTAATGCAATGCTGCAGTGGCCCATCGCTCTATAGATTACATAATATGCAACGTAGACTGACCAGTTGAATACTGGGCTTTTTTTTCCAGCTGTTTCGCAGCTAACTGGTATTTTTCACATATTTCCTGTTAGTGTGGTTGTTGGTATGTTGTATACTGGTTACTAGAGTTTTGCGAAACCAGTATTGACTAACAGTATAATATGCAGTTTGGAAAACGGACTGTGGTTTCCTGTTGTTGTTATTTAAAATTTGACATTTGTATTCCCACTTCCAGGGTAAACTGCATGTAGTATAGTTTAAAGTTTGAACTGGGTGGAGAAATCCCTGTAAATCGATTCAGATCATATTTCTCAGAATAACTCAGCTCAGAGCAGAATGCTGTTGTTGAGCTTTTTATAGGTTTTTCATCTTAGTTGCAACTATTTGGTCTGCCGTCCATAAAAATGGATTTCATTCTTAAAGGAGCTTGAGGCCGGATTGAGGCAGGATTTATGAAAAAAATTCGTATACGTTTTAAGTTTTCTAGTAATAATGTCAGATGAAGCGTTCCAAACCCAAAAGAATAAGCCCTCTAGTGCTGTGATTCCCAACCCCCGGTACCGGGCCATAGAGCCGTTACTACTGGGCCGTGATATGGCTTGTGTTCCGATCATAATTAGGGCTGCAACGATTAGTCGACGTTGTCGACAAAAAGCGATAATCAAAATTGTCGGCAATTGTCACCAGACGTTTTTTTCCCAATGGAGTGATGCATCTCACTTCATTTCACCTCATACAATCTCTGCCGAGAGCCGCGTTGCACAACAGCGTCTCAGCGCAGCTTTTTTTTTTTTTTTTTGCGTCTCAGCGCAGCTGCGGGTAACAAAACTTCAAAAGTTCGGGATCATTTTAGCCTGGATACGGCGAATAAAAAGAAAACTTGCAAGGTTTGCAAAGGAGACCTTGCTTATCACGGGAGCACGTTTGTAATGCACGAGCATTTGAAGAGAAAAAGCACCTTGAACGAAACGGACTCGCCTTGGTAAGATATTAAGTGTATTTTGGCTTTAAAAGAGAGCTTTAACGTTATGCCTGACTGTGCCTGACAAAAGTATTTTAAATTAAATGCATGCAGACCGATGAAGAGGACCCCTTTCTGCAAAAGAAGCAGACGTGTTCCCGTGTTGTGCCAAAAAGTGATTTCCTGATGGAAAGTTGTTTCTGCCTAAATATGACTTGATCTCATCCTTGAGCTTCATATATAAATACTAGAGCTCACAGGACATCTTTTAACTCTTTTAAAGGAGCATTACAACACAAAATATGCATTTTATTTACATTTGTATGAACAGCAGCAAAGTTGAATAAAATATCTATTTTTCATTGAAGTACCCATCTTTCTCGTGTTTATTGTCATTTGCCACATAATTAAAGCAACCTCATACTAAATTTAAGAAAACAATTTTTGCATTTTTTGTCATATAATTTAATCCAAAACTTGTATAAATCGAAATGTGTTTCTTTGAGTGGCAGCCCTGTCATGGCTTGGCGGACAATAAGTTCTGGTACCCGACCAGACTGAACAGCGCCATGCACAGGTGCTGTATGCAGGTTAGGTACAGTCTGCTGCAGAGATGAGCGGACCTCAGCAAACCTCCATGAGCCGTTTCTTTACTGGTTGTTCGAGTAAAAGAAATAGTGATGAACAAGTGGAAAATCCTACCAAAAAGAAAAGCAAACGCTTTAATTGCGACATTATGTATATAAAATACGGATTTGTTGCAACGGGCGATTTGGAGACGCCAAACCAACTATGTATTTTATGTGGAGAAACGCTCGCCAACGAAGCAATGAAGCCATCCAAGCTCCAAAGACACTTAAATACAAAACATCCTTCTCTCAAAGAAAAACCAGTGGATTTTTTCGAAAGGAAAAAACGTGAGTTAGATTGGCAGAAGCAAGTTTTAAAGGCCACAACATCAGCTAACGTCGCTGATGATAGCCTGCATTTTAAAATACATTGTTTTTTTCTAAAATGTTTACCGTATTTTCGCGACCATATGGCGCACTGTGTGGAAAGGCGCACCCTCAGTTTTGTGTGTCATTTTTGGTTTTAAAACACACATATGGCGCACCGACCCAAAAGGCGCCGTCTACGGAGACGGAGCTGCACACACGCACGCTGCAGAACACACACGCGCTAAAAATACAGCGGAAGCAAAACTTAGTTTGATATTTTATTTCACTTTTCACATCAATCAAACCCTTCAAAGGTTCATATTCTGTTTCTGCATTAAAGAATTAAAAAAAAAACACCGGGTTGCTGCACATAAACCTGTCTCAGCCACTGATCATCTCCTCATCCATCCAGCCCTTTTCATTTCACTCTGGCTGGAAAAGTCTCTTTAGGGAACGCTTTTCTTTTAAAAATCCCGACCGCGGCGGTCCCGGGTCCCGCTCCCCGTCTGCTCCCTCGGGCTGGACCGGGTCCGCTCCCCGTCTGCTCCCTCGCGCTGGACCGGGTCCCGGGTCCCGGTCCCGGTCCGCCCCCCCCCCCGCGCTGGTCCCGCGGCGGTCCCGGGTCCCGGGACCGCCGCGCTGGACCCGCTCACACACACGCGCTGTCGGGGAGCCGGTACCGGGTTGTATGCGACAGGAGCTCCGTTAATTCAGCTGCGCCAGTCGGAATTTCCAGACCTGTCTCAGCTTCTTGATCATCATCCCTTCATCCAGCCCCCTCTTTTCATTCACCCTTATAATGACTCCGGCTGGAAACGTCTTATGCAAAGTTTTTATTTTAAAAATCCCCATACAGTTTCTGTCCATCAGCTGCGCCAGGCAAGCGCCACATAAACCAGTAAGTGTGTGTCGCGCTGCGAAAAACACCCGCGCATGTCGGGATCCGGTACCGGGTTTATAACCGACAGATTTGGCTGCAAATTTCGGAGGGTGAAGCTGATCTGACCTGAGACAGACCCCAGAAATCTCTGCTCGTAAAACGGCCGGGAACCAGGTCATCGGACCCGCTTTGGGAACCAGGAAGTCGGCTGCAGCAGCGCGCATCACCGCGCTGCTCCAGCCGCGGCTTTAACCGGGGAAAGTGACCGCTTCCGACCGGCCGGGACCGGAGGAGCCCACATGGACTTGTAGTAGGGACTCCCGGGGTAAGAGCACCGGCACTTCAGCCGGATCTGCCCCGGGATGCGGCGATCGGACCCGCAAACCCACGGCAGGTGCATCCTCGGTTCTGACATGCAAAACACACGCGCTGCAGAACACGCACACACAAGTGTGCTTATTTAAATAGAGCGGAGCAAAACTTAGTTTGGTTGTATTTTACACATCAAGCAAATCCTTAAAAGTTTTCATCATCTGTTTCCGCATTAAACAGCTCAGTGGATGGTCTCATTCACGTCGCACGGGGGCTTCACCCGCCCCCTTCTCTTTTTACAGTTCTCATGGTGGCCGGCCTTACATTACCGTAATTCAGGTAATAGACACGGCGCACCGTTTCTTAAGGCGCCCGGCACATTTAAAAAAAAAAAAAAAAAAAAAAAGTTGCGCCTTATGGTCGCGAAAATACGGTATTAAAAGTGACATAAATTGTCAACCGGTCCCTGAGCTTTTTGTTTATACTTCTGCTGGTCCTTGGCACAAAAAAGGTTGGGAACCCCTGCTCTGGTGTATCTCTCCGTTGCCTTGAACAGGCTGTGTTGCAAAATGTGCTGCAATTCGGAGTCCGAATTTCCCGCGCTGTCCTGCGGATGTGACGTCACATGACGCTGCATGTGCGTTCTCCCCGTTCTCCCGTGCCGGCTTCACTGTTGGCTGCAGTACCCCCGACGGCCGTCGTGGTGAAGGGTGGCGCTAGAGAATCTCATTTCTTAAAAGGAGCCCCATGCTCCTTTAAAGTGTGCCTTCTAGCAGGTATATTTTTTTGCAGTTTTGGTGTAATTTCAGCTTGTCATGCTTGCAGCTTCACATTGCAATGGTGTTCAAGGACCCTGTTACCTTAGTCGTCCCCCCCCTTTGATTCCTATTAAATACACACAGTATTACCTCCAACTCTACCCTCAGAGGCAGCCTCAGCTGAACGAGCCACTCAATTCATGCATTATCAGCCTGCCCATCTGTGGAGATGAAGCTGATGGACCAAACAGCATATTAAACAGCATATTAAGTGTAATCTGATCTTCTTTCTACATATGAAGATGGCTGCGGCCATCAGTGATCTTAGTTTATGCTGCCCAATGGCCTACATAAAAGGGACAAAGCAGGGGTAACCACACGTCACGAACTGGAGGATGTGGAGCCCAAGGAAGTAAGAGATGGACTCATACAGACACACAGCACCATGCTGCCTCCTTTCCTCTTTATTTCCCAGTTAAAGACGTTGAGAAAATATCAACTATTCCACATTAAATTGGATTGTGATGTTTATTTTTTTTGACAGTCTAAAATTACATGTTATTTTCTTCTCTTGGGGTAGGGTCAGCCCCTGCTCTGATTGGTTCTGTTGGTCAGCTCCGACCAAAGTAAATGCAATAATCACAAGGGTATAGCGACAAGCCCAGAAAATAGGTTAGGAAGCCTTTGCTTTTTAATAATAAATAATAATGATACATAATATTGATAATAATAATATTAATAATAATATGAATAATAATAATAATGACAACCTGTAATCCTGCATTCTGTTACAATCTCGGTACAATCTCAGTGCTTAAACTGAAAGAATTTCAGAAATCGAATGAATTTGCATTTTGGATCTGAAATCACAAGTATGATTTCAAATCAAGATTGTGATGCAAGGTTAAATTACCACATTATAACTATTTTAAAATCAAACAATAAATAGTCAAAATCGACTACTTTATTTATTGATCATCTGGTTTGTTCAATAATAAAAGTGGAAATGCTTTTGCACCTATTTTATGTTCATATAATGCCATGTGACTAGAGCATGCAAAGGTTCAACTGTTTAAATGAACAAGTCAGTCCTCATCAGTCATGTGTGCTCAATGCAGCACAATCCTGAAATATAGCTGTTTTTATTTTAATTCTTGTTTGTGATTGGCTAAAAAAAGAATGCGATTTGAATTTCAATTATATGAGGTTTTAGAATAACTTTAATCGCCAGAGCCAATCAGATTGCACGGATTGACAATGATTTCAAAACAGATCAAATAAAACGGGCCTAACATCTCTCCTAACGCAGCCTGAAGACATCCCTGATCAAGTTAAAGCCGGGGACATCTAAAGTTCAGAGCACCAGGGGCTGATCACCACACCTGTTTCCACGTACAGGCCCATCATCCTCGCACCACTGGACACCCTTCTCCAATTAACTGTTTTGTTTTGGTTAGATCAACAAAAACAGGAGATTCTTCCGGCCCACATCTGTAAACTTCTACAATAACTCTTGGAAGAAACCGAAATAATGATAGTTATAGATAATTGACCCAACCGTATAGGAGCCTGTGCAGGTTTTCCTTTATCTGCTTTACTAAAGAAAGAATGTCCAGCTTTGCTCACTGAGATCTCTATTAGGATAAGTAAATTACCAAAATGATGAAAAATGCTCTGCTTTAGCTTTAAATGGACAAAAGAAATTAGGACTTTTGTTTTAATGTGATGCATAAGCCATATAAATACAATTTTTCTATCGCTTTGGTTAAAAAGGAAGCAAGTACAGGACTTTAATTCTACAGTTTTTCTTGTTCTTGCTGCTCTGCCTGCTCGACATGTCCGTAAACACTGGTTTCTTAACACACTGCTGCTCATACGACCCTGTTAAAATACATTCATTAAGTGTACTATTAAAATACATAAAATACATCCATCTTTTTGTTTGCAAGGTGACTTGAACTGAAAAGACCTCTGACATCAGAGATAAACAGCCGGCCTCTGGTTGGATTCTTCAAACCAGTTAATTGTTGTATTCATGACTTTCCTAATGAAGTAAAGAGCTGTATCGTTGCATTTATGTTTTTATTAACCAGAGTCCATTACGGTAATTGACAGAGGGGATGTGACCTTAGATGTACCCACATGGTGCAGGCTAAAGTTTGAGTGTGTTTATGTCCATGAGTCACACCTGTGGGCACACATTTGGAACACATCAAGACTGATGTTTTTCTTCAGATTAGGGTCCTGCTTGTTTTCTTTGTGCTCAGATGAACTTGATTTCAGTTCAGTTTCCCTACACCAGGGGAGGCTTTCTGTGATTCTTTATCTTTGAAACTGACCTCAAATAACCCCAGTACAGAATACTTAAAAGTTTTAAGAATTACTTCCTTCTGCAACATTTTCCATAAGCGAAAAAAGACCAAACAGGGACTTATCAGATGGTTGATGGTTCAAAACCCTGCTCTTCTAATCCACATGTTGAAATCTGGAACAAGATGATTGAACCCACATTGATCCTGATGTGTCCATTGAAGCGTATTAAATGTGTACAACTGAAGAAATCCAATCAATTCATTCAAAAAAGAACAAAACCAAACCAAAAAGTCCTTGCAAGAATCAGTGTTAATGGCTTATTGTGGCCTGTAAAGGCAATGCAAGGCAGGGCAAGTTTATTTCTATAGCACAATTCAACAAGATGATTCAAAGTGCTTTACAGACATTAAAAAATGATTTTAAAAAAACATGATTTAAAATTGAAATAAGAAAGAAAGAAAAACATTAGATTTTTACAAAGAAGAAGTGCTTTTTTGGACCCCTTCTGTTTATGTCTGTTTCCATCCTTTGTATAGATCTAGTTTACCATAGCAACCAGGAAGATGAGGGATATATATATATATATATATATATATATATATATATATATACGTATATATATATATATATATATATATATATATATATATATATATATATATATATATATATACACACACATACAGTATATTTATATATATGTGTAATGTGATTGATCTGTTAAAATGATCAGAATCTGATCAGATTAGATCAGACTAAAAATCAGATGTGGGTTAAAAGTGTGATCACAGTCAAATGGTCCATAATGTTATTATACTCTTGTCATTGTTATTCCCAAAAGAATATGTTTGAGAGACTTAAATAGTTATTTCATAATATGAAGGTCATGCCTCAAAAATATTGAGAACCCGTGTTATTAATGCACTTCCTGGCAGTGATACAGCAGACACCACAGTTGACTCTTTTCAGTCCCATCCCATCCAGCTGATAAAGACAACCCAACAACTCCTTGCGAGAAAGTGAATGTTCAAAAGTAGAAAACTTTTAGCACACCGGATATGCAGAAAGGTGCGTCGGAGGAGGAAAGCTGCAGCCAATTTAAAAAGAAAACTCCCGCACACCTTCTTCTCACCAGACTAGTGTTTTATTGGGCCACCGTTTCGGTCATAGACCTTTCTCAAGGCATCAAACAGATTGGAACCAAAGCTTGTCTATTATAGGCTGGTAGGCCTATGTGGTCCAATCAGGCACCACCACACATACACCTGAGCAAGCTTTGGTTCCGATCTGTTTGATTCCTTGAGAAAGGTCTATGACCGAAACGTTGGCCCAATAAAACACTAGTCTGGTGAGAAGAAGGTGTGAGGGAGTTTTCTTTTTAAATTGGAGAAAGTGAATGGTAAAAATGAGAAGAAAAACGTTTTTTTTTGCACCATAAAAACACATTTTTAAATAAAGAGTTTAATTTACTGTGAATGGCAAGCATATGATCCTGCTACGATCCTGTTCTCATTCCCTCATTACCTATATTACTTGCCTTGTCCTCCATTAAACCCAGCAGCATATTAAAAGGGTGAACAGACCGTCAGCTGCTGATCAGGTGGACAAATTCACAGTCCGGTTTGGAGATTTTTTCTCCTCAGGGTTCAAAGATTTACACAGTTGCCAGTGACAAAAGAGCTCTTGTCACATCTCAGTGTTACATAAGTTTTATTATGGCTTCAATTGTGTGTTTTGTTCATGTGTAAACAAGGGTGTGACAAGGGATGGATGACTTCTGGCTACTTTTAGCTGCGTTTTCCCAGTGCTGCTGCTCAGATTTTCTCTATAGAAAAACAGATGTCAAAGGTCCCTCCCTCTCCAACATCCTTGCAATTTTCTGTATTTGAGCCCAGCGGCTGCATCTCAGATTTTACTGGGTATATGGATGCAGGGGAGAGTCTGTCAGAGTTATATTGAATTGTCTTAAGGAGCTGTTTAGTTCTGCCATTGTGGCGCCACTGCTTCGTCAGGGCCTCCTGTTATTTCCATGGCTTGATTGGTTTGATGGAATCATCAGTGGTCTGTCTGCAAAATACCTGAGTATTTTTGGCACGCTCCATCATCTAGTGGATGGTATCATATCATGTCGAACATTGATGCGTAAGGTTACAGTTCCATTTCTGACCCAGAATGGGATGTAATAGCGTAAATGGCTAATTAGTGGAGATTGTGGTGTCTGTGCTTGCTATAGTTCCTACAGTGCAAAGAGGATGCAATATTGGGTTTCATAATGACCCACATTAACATCTCACTATACCTCTCGCAGGTGTTGAGAGATGATGAAAAAATGATGTATTTCTTCTCTAGTTTCTTTCTAATTTCTTCTTCCAGTTTCTGTTACTCTCACATTTTCAGCTTTACAACAAAGGTCATTTTCTTTGGAATCCCAAAGTCATCATCACATCATTATTCTGTTGTCAATGTGGCCCTTGGAATAAAGGAAAAATATATTATAACCAATTTACAGTGGGATCAAAAAAGATACAAGGCTAGTGAGGTTTGAGAAAAAATAAAAAGGCTTTGCCTTTATCATGATCTCAGCTATGCGGCTGTGAAGTATTGTTACTGCATCTTTCACACTTTTGAACTTAATGCATTGAAATAAAATGGTTTTCCCCTGTTATCTGGTCAACAACAGCCTGATGCTAGTTTTCTCTCACCCATGGGCTCCATTTAGACTTGGGATTAACATGTATCCTTAGAATTTCAATTACAAGAGGACAGCACTTAGCATTTTTTCACACCTGGTATTAAAATGTGCACCCAAGTGTGTCTTTGGGTGATCGCATCTGACCTTCATGCTCTATGCAAATAGACACACAATATTTACTTGATGTGTTGTTTCTAATAGCCAAAGGAAGCAGCTGAAAATGATTCATAACTTGTAGAAAAAGGAAAAGACCACAAACGAAGAAGAAATTGAATAACAAAGAGCTTTATTGTGATCATTTGAGTGCAAAGTTGAAGATGGAAATTGTTTTGAAAACTGTACTTTGTGCTACTTTTAACTTTGTTCTTGAAGGTTCAAGCTCGAGAGATCTTGTAACCATGCAGACAATAAATAACACAATGTCAATGTTTTTGCATTGTCTGCAGTGTCATATTTAGTCCTAAGCAATCTGTTTGGTATAGACGTTGAAAAATGTCTGAGCCATTGGCACTCTCAAAAATATGACAGTAATAAATTGCTTTTCATTTATGCCGTTAACAATTTCTCTTTTTCTCTAATTGTGAGGATTCCCACTGCTTCTTTGGAGCCTGTTTTCTCCATTTTCGTTAAGAGCTTTATCCACAGTTGGAGCTCAAACAACAGTGTTGTTGATGCTGGTGCATTATGGACCCCTTCTTTTGTACATTACTCCTTTTATATTACAAGCTAACAGTGATGTTTCTGCAAATTGGAAAAATCTGTTACAGAGATAAAAAGACAAATGTAGACGAAAGAGACATGGCAGGTTCCCATTACCAGTGTAAACTTTTTCTTGATGGATTTTCTCTTTTTGTTTCATACTGTCAAATTAAGATAAACCCCTTAAAAGTTTTCTTCTGAAAACAACTACACCTCCAGATTATAAAGTTCTTGAACAGAAGAAGGCACTCCCACCCGTTTTAAACACAAGGGCATGTCATACATAAGTCTCAATTAGAAACAGTTACTTTCAAATTTCAACTTCGGAGGCTGCATCCTTTGGAGGACTCCCAGGGCATGTCCTTTTTTCTTTTTTTTTTTCAATTATATTTTTATTTGTTTTTAGCATTTTAAAGACCTACAGGACAAAAACAACAAAGCAAAATAAAATAAAAAAAATAAAAGAAGAAGTGGTTACCTAAAAGGAAAAGTAAAAGGACAACTTGTAAACCAAATACATAAATAATCAAATCAAATAAACCATGGTCACAGTGCATATATGTCTCTTTTGTACACAAATCCAGGCATGGGCAGCCATGCTGGAGGAATGTCAGAGGTCCATAAGCGGTTGCCATATTCTCAGAAAAACATCCCACATCTCAGAAAAACATAGGAAAAAAAAGCAAAATAGAGAAAAATTGAAATTATAAATTTGAATGCATTCCTCTGTTTTATGTCATCTTACTGTCAGTGCTCAGCATATCAGCCATGTTTAGGAAGGTGGTCGCTGAGCAATTGGAAAGGTGATTTGTATTGTGAACTACTGGCTGTAATAAATAAATAAATAAATCCATTCAAACAAAAAAAAAGTTGAGTAGAATGCATTTCTTCGCTATGTAGGATATCATAGCAATCCTCTTTGTGTGTGTGGGATCCAGTGTTTTGTCCAGTTCTGTACCAAAAAGGTAACGTATTTGTGTACTGTCTAGTGGGGTCTCTACAACCTTGACAGTTAAGTCATGCACAGCCTCCCAAAAGTGCTGTAATTTTCTGCATTCACAAAAGATGTGCCTAGTTGACCCTATGCATGTTTTGCAGCGATGACATCTAGGGGATGAGTTAGGAAACATCTTACTTAGACGGAGCGGCATGAAATTATTTTGTTACAAGACAGTGAAATAGACATTCTGACACATACTATCCCACTGGTCCTCACTGATGTCACATTCCAAATCCTTTTGCCAGATATTTGTGAGTGAGGTCAGAGAAGATGGTCTAACAGAACACTGTAAATCACAGAAATTATACCTTTTAATGATTTGGAGCTCACCAAAATCTCCTCTAGGTCTGTTAACCTCAAAGACAGTCGTCCCTCCCCTTTCAGAGTGTTAATTAAGTGGCGTATTTGTAAATATTTATAAAAGTCTTGTTTCGGGATTTCAAATTCTGATCTTAAATCTGCAAAGGATTTGAGTGTGCTTTTGGTGAACAGGTGTCGGAACTGATATATACCGTTCTCCTTCCACTTTGTAAACAGAGATTTTCCAATCAATGGTGGCAGATCTGGGTTTAACGATAAAGGGGCAAGCCCGGAGATTCTGTCTGAGACTCCACAGAACTTTTTCACATCTTGCCAAGCCCTAAGAGTGTTACAGATTACATAGGTTCTTGTTACCAGGTGTAGTGTGTTTATATTGTTGATAAATGGTAGCGAGGTTATGGGGGTAGGGAGACAGAGTTCTTCTTCTATATCAATCCAGTGAGCATTATCACGTTTTTGTACCCAACTAATCAGGCCCTTTGTCTGGGCAGCCCAGTAGTACATCTGAAAATCTGGCAGTCCCAGCCCACCCTTCTCTCTGGACTTTTTAAAGTTTTAAAAGCTAAAGGAGGTCAACATTTTATTTACAGACTTAAAGAACAATTTATCTAAATAGCAGGGCAGTGACTGAATAGATAGCTGAAACGTGGTAATATGTTCATTTTAATTACATTAATTCGCCCGAGAAATGAAATGGGGAGCATTGTCCAATGTTCTAACTCGTCCTTAATCTTCTTAAGTAATGGGACAAAATGACCCTGATAAAGATCTTTGAGTTTGGGAGGCATATTTATACCGAGATATTTAAAGCAATTTTGAGCCCAGGTGAAAGGTGAGATGGTCTTGAGTTTATGAGAGACTGGTGAATTCATTAGTAAAGGGTTGGATTTTGTAACATTTATTTTATAGCCTGATATCATTCCAAATTTGGTGATGTGGTCTAACACTGCTGGGATCGATCTCTCCGGTTTGGTCAGGTATAAGATTATATCATCAGCATACAATGAAATTATATTATTTGTTTTCCCAATATCTATACCGATAATCTTTTCACTAGCCCGTATGGGTTCTGCTGGTGGTTCAATCGCCATGTTGAATAAAAACGGGGATAGCCGACAGCCTCTGTATAAACCTGTATAAACCGAATTTTTCAGTGAGGGTGCCGTTAATGCATATTTGAGCTTGCGGGTTGCTATACATAGCCCTAATCCACCCGATGCATTTCTCACCTAGATTACATATCTCCAGGACGGCAAATAGATATGACCCTCGACCCTATCAAACGCTTTTTCTGCATCAAGCGATACCAGTAGGGCTGGTTTGTTGTATAGGGCCGAGTGGTCAATCACATTTAGTAACCTCCAAACATTGTTAGAGGCGTAGCGTGCCTTCACGAAGCCAGATTGGTCGGCCTTGATGATCTGGGGTAAGAGGTCCTCCAGCCTGTGTGCAATTCATTTTGATATTATCTTAAAGTGAACTGGAAGTAGCGAAATTGGGTGAAATGAGGTGCATTCAGAAATGTCTTTGTCCTTCTTATGTATTAGTGTTATTATCGCTGTCTTCATAGATTCAGGAAGGGTTTCATTTTCAAAAAAATCTGTGAGCATGGGCATAAAAAGGGGCTCAATTTGCGGCCAGAAGGCCTTATAGAACTCTACAGAATATCTGTCCAAACCTGGAGTTTTTCCGGAAGGCATTGACTTAATTGCATGTAGCACCTCATCTGGGGTGAATGGAGCATTCAGCAGTTCCTTCTCGCTACGGAGGGATTTTCTGACATGTAAAGCTGTTTATAAAAGTCCAAAAATGAGGACTGTATTGTTTGTGTATCATATTTCAATTGGCCTGTCACATTACGTATGCATTATTTGTGACATTGCCGTCTAGTGAAGAACATGAGTTTTTTAACATGTTCAGTTTGGATGAAACTAAGACTAGTTCTGACTGCATTTAGTCTCTTCATATTTTCATCCGTAGGCGATTGTTTGTGGGATTGTTCCAAATTGATTAACTAAGTTGTACTGTTTGTTGAATGATAGTTCTTTTCTTTGCAGATGTGTAAGAGATCAGTTGACCCCTGATTACAGCTTTAGCTGCATCCCACATTATTGCTGAAGTAACGGGGGAGGCTGCGTTATCCTGTCTGTACTGTTCCAGCCACTTTCTAATATTATTGCAGGCTTCGATACTTGTGAGAAGTGAAGAGTTAAATCTCCAATGTTTAGTCTGGTGTGTCTGTTGAGGGAGGCTAACCTCAAAGTCTTTGATGCATTAGGATTGGACAATGTGGGTGACGATTTATCCAGATTACTGTCCATACAGCAGTTGAAGTCTCCAGAGATTAGATTAGCAGAACGCTGCCGCCAGAGTCCTTGCAAACACCAGGAAACTGGACCATATTACACCGGTCATGAAATCACTACACTGGCTTCCAGTGAGGCAAAGGATATAGTTTAAAATCTTACTGCTGGTCTGCAAAGCACTGAATGGTCTTGGACCAAAATACATGTTGGACCTGTTAGTTCCCTATGAAGCTCCCAGGCCCCTGAGGTTCATCTGGATCTGGTTTGTTGTGTGTCCCAAGAACAAGAACCAAGCAAGGTGAGGCAGCGTTCAGTTATTCTGCTCCTCACCGGTGGAACAAACTTCCTGTAGACCTGAGGTCTGCTCCAACTGTCAGCTCCTTTAAATCAAGGCTAAAAACATTACTGTTTACTGAACCGTACTCCTAAATTAAATACTTACCTGCTGTACTCTACTGCCCTTATTTTTAACAACTTGTGCTTATTATTATTTTACCTTTTTTCTTATCATTTTATTTCATTTATTTGTTATTTAAGCATACTCTTAAATCAGCAACTTGTGCTTTTTATTATTTTACTTTCTTTTCTCATAATTTTATTTCATTTTATTTAATAATATTATTATATTATTATATATTTAATAAGCCTGAAAAAGTTAGAGATGGTGGTCCTATTTTTATGCATGTAGGCTAGTGCACTCATCCCACTCCATGTATGAAAGGCAGTTCAAACATGTGTGGCTGTGTGACATGTGTGGCTTATCTGGTCGTAATGTTGCGGTAAAATTCCTCAGCTTCTTGTGGAGAGGGAAACAGATGAATCCTCCTGCCGTGCAGCACCCTCAGCTTGCATGGTTGGAGATTAAATCCTCGAAAGGCTCCCATGTCAATAAACAGCTTCTTGACAGCGTTGAACTCCCGTCTCTGTCGCATCGTTTCTGCTGAGAAATCCTGTGCGAATGCAAGCTTTGATCCGTCGTGTGTGATGTCACGCTGCTTCGTGGAGTGCAGGACGAACTCTCTATCTTGGTACTTGAAGAACCGAATGAGGACGGCTCTGTTGACGTTGGGATTTGCTGGGGCCAGCGTGCGGTGGACTCTTTCCAGTATGAATGATCTATCAGGCTCGGTGCCCAGCCACCGGGGTAGCATGTCAAGTCTAAAAGAGGACGCTTACCCTCAGCTCCCTCTTTAAGACCAAACAGCCGAATATTTTTCCTCCTCCCACGGTTCTCCAAATCCTCTGTCTTCTCCTCCAGGTGTGCGAGTCGTTTTGTCGCCGCAGCCAGCGCTGTCTCGGCCTTGTCCAGCATTTCCTCCGTCGTGGCTATGTGAGCCTCTGCCTCCCCGACACGTTTTTCGTTTGCCGTTACCTCTCGTTTGATTTCGCCCAGGTTGTTCTCCAGCACCAGGATGGAGTTCGTCAGTACCCCCAGTTGGCCGTTTATCCCATCCAGCTTCGAGCCGAACTCAGAGCGGAGTGCTTTTAGCTCCGTTAGCACGTCGGCTACATTAGCCATGTTGTTAGCTTCATCGTGCTCGGCTGGCAGGGTTGTCTTCGCGCTTCATGAGTTTGTTTTGCGAGCTTTTGCAAATATATCGCACTCCTTGGCTGCTGAGGGTTTTGGCATAGTCTGTTACATATAGTTGGTCAGGTTTGCAAAAGTTTGTGGTGGTTTTGTGTGCGAAGTTATGTGGAGCCTTCACACTAAGCAGCCATCCAGTTCGGGCTCTCTAGCGCCCCCAAGTCTTGTCCTTTTGAAGACTTGGAAGGCTGAACCAGACGTTGGTGAATTCAGATGGTCTGGCTTTTAAAGAACTTCCTATTTATCTTACTTGTGCTCAACCTGTCAGCTAGTAATGTGATATTTCTCATCCGTCTGGTAAATAGAACCAGAAACTCCCATCCCATTTGTGTTTTCATAGCAAAATGGATTTGGATTTGTATAGCTGCTCTTGGAAGCTCCTCTATTGGCACTTTTCCACTAATACCTACTCAGCTTTACTCATCTCAGCTCGGCTCAACTGACATTGGCCTACTTTCTTTTCCATAACAATTCAGCACCTGGAGCAGAAGTAGGCGGGTTGGAGCGAAGCTGCTGTGACGTATTTGATTGTGTGATCTAAACGAAGAAGACAACAACACTAAAGAAATAAAGAAATGTAAGAGAAGAGAAGCTTCAAGTGGCGACGCTTTTTAATTTTTTTAGTTTGTCTCGGCGCTGCTGAAAAGTCCGTTGGTGGCAGCGAGCAGCTATGAAGTGACAGAGCTCCTGGTAGATCTTGTCGTTCCTTATCACCCATCTAGATCCCTTTTTAATTCTCTCCTCAGCCACCAGGTTTATGAACATCTGCACCTCAAAGTTGGATCATGAAACAGACTTTTGCGCTGCCATTGCCTGTCGAATGAAATGAACAAGAAACCGGCGTCAGAGTCGCTCTTTCGCTGATGTCACATCCTGACTCAGACGTCTGACTCCCAACCCCCTGACCAATCGGTGCCATGTAGTGTGATCACGTCAGATACAGCCCGACTCCCCTAGTGGGAAAGCAGCAAACTGAGGCGAGTCGAGTCGGGCTGAGTAGGTACTAGTGGAAAAGGTCCATATGAGTCATCACAGAAAGCCTGTACCAACCCCACCCCCTTCTGGTTGGTTTGGTACGTTCTGTACTAGTGGCAATGGTGGTTATTGGGATATATTTTTCAGAAGTTCTCTCTGCATGAACAGTATAAGTTGTCTCCCGGTGCTAATAAAGTATTGATCAATTCAAATATTTTTATCTTGACAAAGTAGCTATCTGTAAGGTCAATCCTTAATAATTCAATCCGTAGCTGCCATTGTTCTGTGTCCCTGAGCCCACTGTGCCTCAGTGTCCTGCAGATGTAATCAACATGTGGATGGAAATCTGCCCAAGCAAAGAGGGCTGTCAGTTCCTGGTTCTTAATTACACAGCAGCATTTTTGAGCAATATGAGACAGAGAGGAGAGATGTGGGAATGAATAAGTGAGGGACTGCTGGCTGCTGTGATAAGAAGACAGTCGATTCAGGGCAGAGGACACGATGGGCATGATGGATACTTAATTTCAAAGTCATTTCTTTCAAAACAACTTGATGACTATCTTGAGATCTTAACTTCTTTTGATTGCACTTGAGCTTGAAGCTTGAACTTCATATAAGAAAGCCATTTGAAGACTCATATTTTCTTACTTGATAATTCAGTGTATTCTATTTTTTTAAATTTCCCTAACCTTTGTTCATTTTCCTTTTTTTTCCCGCCTTGCCTGGCTCTGAAGATAGAAAATGTGCCATGGTAACATTTATGTCCTTTTTTTTGCATTGTTTAACAGTCATCTACGCACTTCCTCAGCCCACAGTCAGAAATTAATTTGACATTTGACTGTCATTTCATAATGGACTTTACAGCATATGGATTGAAATTTTTAATTTTTAATTTATTTTTTCTCTCCCATTTGCATGACTTATAGGATTTGCATTCTGGAAAATGCAACTGTGGCTGCTTTGATAACACTCTTCTCTGTGGAACATGCACGATGCATTGTGTGCTAAAAAATTATGAATAATTATTATGTGCCAGCACAAGAACAGAGCGCCCTGGATTTAAAATGTTCTTGAATAGCCAATTGATGATTTCAATACCTAGAATAAGAAATGCTGGTCGGTTAAATTAATTCAAATTTGATTAAAGGTTAGGTTTGGCTCTGAGATGCCCTGCAACCTCACCTCTCAATGTAGGAATGGCTAGATGTACAAATTACAATAAGACATGGTGGCATGGTGGCTCCGTCAGTGCAAAACCACATGGAGGGAAGTGGACATGAACCTGCGAGGAGAGTTGGCTGCTTGTTCAAAACCATACAACATTTAAATTTGCATCAGTTACATTTTCCTTAGTTTTGACCATTGTTGGAGCACTAAACAGTCATGCATTTGAGTTTTAGTGAGTTCATCAAATAGGGTATAGTCACTGGTAAACGCATCCTTTCTGTGCATATGTGGCAGCTGGTATGTAAAGGAAATACAGATAGTTCCTTCTTTTTTTTGAGGTAGAACAACATTTTATTAAATGTTAATCCACTGCTGTACAAACTACGGTCTTTATTTTCATCATTATTAAAAGTTCCTCATTATTAAAAGTAATCCAGGTCAACTGATGTCCTCTTGTTATATTCCTGTCCTGCTAATGAACACGATTGATTGATTGATAATAAAATACAAAATTTTCTATAAAACACTTAATGGAAATTAATACAGAATCCAG
Source organism: Cololabis saira (assembly GCF_033807715.1). Lineage (NCBI taxonomy): Eukaryota > Metazoa > Chordata > Actinopteri > Beloniformes > Belonidae > Cololabis > Cololabis saira. The sequence goes on along the minus strand of NC_084605.1, from coordinate 22,909,648 downwards.
TGGTAAGATGCTAAAATGTATGGTAAAATGAGACAAGGCAAGGCTCTTTATAGGCTAGATGTTGATGTTAGTTTGGAGTGGTATGCAGTAAATGCAGTTCAGGACACTATTTTCTATGATCTCTGTTGTAGTTAGGTTTTATGGCTTTGCTTTTATACACCACCTTAACGGATTTAAAATAACACGACCAGGATGTTATCAAAGTGTAGATTTCTTCAGGGGCTCAGAACTATTTGGACAGTAACATAAGTAACATTATTAATGCACTTGTAAATGGCCTTATCAAGTCACTGTTGGTCTTTGGCAATAATCATCTAATTTTATGCATGTTGAAAGTCAGATACTAAATCAATTCAATCCAAACACCCAACGTATGTTTATCGTTGGAGTTATAGAGTTTATAGGTTAACAGCAATAACATAAGTCACTTTCATGTCTCTTGGTGTCATTTTTTAGGTGGCGAGATGGGAGCATCGCACCCGGGGACTCTCCAGGCTGTGCGGCAGCCCCTACATAGCCTGTTATTGCCTGGCCTTTGTCATCATTCTGCTCAATATTTACCGCAGTCACTGGTAAGAGCAGACCAGTCATTTTTGTCCTCTATGTTCCAGTCCAGATGTGATAATCATTGCTGCCTTACGGTATCATCATAAGTGTGCATAAAGTTAGGGGGTTAGAATGGGAATATGATTGCTGGCTATTCATCTGAACTGCAAATGTACTGTATATTGAAATTGTGGGTTGTGGGTTGGTATGTTGGTTGCTTGCTTGTCTATGTTTAGCCCGCTGGTTGGTTGCTTATGTTTGGTGGGTTGGTTGGTTACTTGTATATATTAGGTTGGTTGGTTACTTGTCTATGTTTGGTTGGTTGGTTGGCTGTCTATGTTTGGTTGGTTGGTTGCTTGTCTATGTTTGGTCGGTTGGTTACTTGTATATATTAGGTTGGTTGGTTACTTGTCTATGTTTGGTTGGTTGGTTGGTTGCTTGTCTATGTTTGGTTGGTTGGTTGCTTGTCTATGTTTGGTCGGTTGGTTACTTGTATATATTAGGTCGGTTGGTTACTTGTATATATTAGGTTGGTTGGTTACTTGTATATATTAGGTTGGTTGGTTACTTGTATATATTAGGTTGGTTGGTTACTTGTATATATTAGGTTGGTTGGTTACTTGTATATATTAGGTTGGTTGGTTACTTGTATATATTAGGTTGGTTGGTTACTTGTATATATTAGGTTGGTTGGTTACTTGTATATATTAGGTTAGTTGGTTGCTTGTCTGTTTGGTTGGTTGGTTACTTGTATATATTAGGTTGGTTGTATATATTAGGTTGGTTGGTTGCTTGTCTATGTTTGGTTGGTTGGTTACTTGTATATATTAGGTTGGTTGGTTGCTTGTCTATGTTTGGTTGGTTGGTTACTTGTATATATTAGGTTGGTTGGTTGCTTGTCTATGTTGGGTTGGTTGGTTACTTGTATATATTAGGTTGGTTGGTTACTTGTATATATTAGGTTGGTTGGTTGCTTGTCTATGTTTGGTTGGTTGGTTACTTGTATATATTAGGTTGGTTGGTTACTTGTATATATTAGGTTGGTTGGTTGCTTGTCTATGTTTGGTTGGTTGGTTGGTTGGCTGTCTATGTTTGTTTGGTTGGTTGGTTGCTTGTCTATGTTTGGTCAATTGGTTGGTTGCTTGTCTGTATTTGGTCAGTTGGTCAGTTGTCTACGTTTGGTTGGCCTATGTTCGGTACTCTGATGGTGTAGGAACCTGTCCAGGGTGGACCCCTGCCTCTCACCTGAAGACAGCTAGGATAGGGTGCAGCTGACCCCATAACCCTGAATAGAAAGAACGGGGTAATGATGAATGGATGGATGGATGATTGGTAGAATGAAAACAGTAATGCATCAAAGTCAGAATATTGTTGAGTTATTTTTACAAGGTGAATTTTATCAACTGAACCTTTTCAGATAATTCATTTTATGCATGCTTTATATGGGCCCCTGTTCACAATAGGCCCTGATGTAGATTTGTTAGTTACATAATCAGTAGCATCTAATTATGTGTGTTATTACATTTTCTCCTTGGTATTTTGTGAAACAGCACAATGCAAGCAATGTTGCATTTATATTTTCACATGCCTTCTTGTCCATCTAAACAGTACCACATTTGTTACCTATCTCGTTTCATCAATGTATCCTGCTGGCTGGTCTTTCATGTTCTCACTTGTTTTACCCTCTGAACAAGGTGTTTTTGTTATATTGGCCTTAATTTTTATACATCTCTCTCGAGTCTGATTTGTGACTTTTTCTCTGGATTCTCTGCTTTCTTTCTTCCCCCTTGTAACTGTAACAGATTCTGTCCAAACTAAATTACTGTATTACACGATGGAAAAACCTTCGTTATCTCAGTTTCCCAAGCTAGTTTCAGCTTTCAGTTCTTTCATCTTTCAGTCCCTTGCAGTTGCTTCAACACATCTCTGGGTGTTCCTCTTCATCTTCCTTCCTCCCCCATCTCATTTCTTGAAAGTTATTGAGATGCCCATGTCACCCCACGCTTGACATCACATCAGCAGCTATAAGAAGTGCATTTTCCCACAACTCCCGATTTAGATTAAAATGATGACAAAAGTACCCTCAATGAAAACACTCAGAAACGGTGCGCTGCACTTTTCACTTGTTACCGGGCAACAACTCAGAAGAATCTGCTACTGAGCATTTCACTGTCTTGGCATTTTTCCTATACTTGTAAAGGAAGTTATCCACACACACTGTGACACACATACAAGTTGAATAATGGTTGTATATAAAAAAAAAATGTGAAGTATAAAGCTGCAATAACCCAGTTATTCAAAAATGATTATTGTCCTTTACGCAGGAATCGTTTTAGTTTCCTTTGTGAATGCAGCCATGTAAAAAAAGTATACAAAAAAATGACCATTATGAAATAATAATAATAATAATAATAATAATAATAATAATAATAATAATAATAATAATATAATCATTTAAATCTTTGTATTATTAACACATTCTCAGACAAACAAAAACATCCAACTTTTTCACTATGTTATTGTTTATTAAACATTTATGAAGCCAAAAAGGAAAAAAGTAGGCACATGGATAACGCCAGGTACCCGCGTAACACGTTTTTAAGGTGCAAATGTTGCTGCATATCTGTATGTAATCATTAATATATTATTTCCAAACTATTTCGAGTCCAACAGTCTACGGGAAGAAAGATTGCTCAGAATTACAAAACATTTGAGGCAGTCTGAAGGTAGGGAGTGGCTAGGTAGAGAGCTAAAGTGCTGTATAATCATTTTAGTTCATGACACATTTATTTGAACAGAAATCCTAGTTTTGATGGCAGATGTCAATCAAATTACTTGTCTGTTTTTTTTAGAGCTGATGTAGAAAATACACTGTAGACTATCCAGAATACATAGCTACTGTTATGAATTAAAATAGAAAAGGATGAAATAATTTGTGTGGCATACTACACTTTAGTTAGGAGCATAAAAATGACTTCAGGCATACTAAAAAGGCACCCAGTACTTGTTTTAACAAACAAAAAGTGCAGATATAAACCAATAAGAGCTGTAAAACTGCTGCTGCTTTTACAGAAGCTGTTCTATTTTACTTTTCTCGAGCAACAATTTCCAGAGTGAATCAGTGCTGTATCTATTCATTATTTTCCCTGAGCTCACATCCATCCTTCCACTTCTGCTGACATATTCATTATTTTTCCTTGATTCCCGAAAGGTCATTTAATATCAGGTAGAATTTCTTTTTCACAAAAGAAATTCTTTTACGTGTTTTACAGTGCCTTCCCCATTAGAAAATCAGCACCTGTTAAAGTCAGCTAAGTATAATGACCACAATTATTGCATTGAAGGTTAGCAGTATTTTCAGTACTTTACCTCAAGCAATTTGGCAGATTGCCTTTTTTACTAATGTGCAATTAGGGAAATTAATCTGGTGCTTTAATTTTTAAAGGTTTTTGGAATGCCATGCTGTTCTTTCCTGTGCCATGTCAGTCGGGTTGATGCTGGCTAGTATGATGTTCCATAAGGTCCATGACATGCATTTTCTTTCTTTTATCCATTGTATTATACCTACTTAACTCTTTTCAGACTTCTGGATGAAGTCTGGAGCCTTTCCCAGCTTTGATCTGATTGGAGACAGGTACACCCTGGACAGATCATCAATCCATCATGGGGAAACACAGGCACAAATGAGACAAGCATGCATTTACATCTGCCTTTGGACAATTAAGAACAACTAATCCAACATGCATATATCCAACCACACCAAAAGGCCAAAGCTGGGATTTGAACTATTTGTCTTTGAGGGAACAGCATTATGGAACATCTTGGTCATGATCATGTTGGTCATCTTATCAAATCAAAATGAAAGTTGTCATACTTCACCTATTTATTCTCTCAGCTCAGACAGAACATTATAAGAATATAATCACTATTCGTTTTAACGCACTTAACAAGTAGTGGTTGAAAATGTGTCCATCTTTAAAGCTACTCCATGTAGCATTGTCACTTCTGACCACATGGGGGCAGCATATTGCAAGAAGGTTTATGTTTCAGCCGCTTGAATAAAATGCAACAAAGTGCACCTCTAGTGAGAGAAAGTAGTATTACAAGACATACAAGCGCATCCCTGTTAATGGCACAGTACTGTCAGTGGCTCTTTGATCAAAATTTCAAGTCTACATGGGTCAGGAGTAGTATTGCTACATAGAGTGGTTTTAAGAAAAGTCTGAATTTTTGTATTTAAAAAAAGACCTAAAATGTCACATGAAGTATTAAAGATTACCGTAATTAAGTAAATACGACTCAATGAAATGAAATTACTAAATAATATGTATCTATTCATTTATTCACAGAGACAATTGAAAAACACAATATGAACCTTTAAGATAAGCAGCCCAATAGAGGGTGAAATCAAATTTACGTTTCCAATCAATGAGACATTCAGGTTAAAGTTGGAGGATTGTTTTTTTTTTCTTAATAAGAGCGAGGGTCTGTCGAGATCAGAACATGAGAGGTCAATAAAATGTGTTCGTTGATGCTTATTAACAGACAATATTGATGAATTTCTGATGCTTATCAGATGTTAAAAGTCCACAAAGACCACTATGTAAAGAATGTAGAAAGCTGCAAGTCCGGGATCATTATTTCCTTCTCTCAGACTGATAAACAATTACCTAATCTCGAACATTAGCAAAACAAAGGAGATTGTGGGTTTTAGGAAGACCATGAATAAACAGGATTTACCGTACATCCAGCAATAAGAAATAGAAAAGCTTTAGTCCTTGTGTTTTTGCGCGAAAACGTATATAAATCTGTTCCGTCTGAATTCATCTGTCGGGGCAGGAGCAACAGAATGTGCTGCTTAAACCTTTCAGTCTGAATCAGGGCTTCTAGCAGAGATTTTTATTCATACGTCAGATCACTAGTTTGATTATGATAAGTGAAAAAAAAAGTAACAAAGAAACCTGTTGACAACTGGAATATATTTTTATCTGCTAAGCACACGACAGTGATGATCTCCGCTGATGCTGTTTACGCTTTATATAGCTCCTTGGGGAAATTAATTCACTGTGTTTAATTGACTCCAATGCCAATTGCAAACCTGATTAAAATAATTGGTGTGCATATATAGAAGTGCTTAGTATAAAAATATGAAACTTTCTCAGTGGATTTGTCAAGGCTAAAATAAATGATTGCAGATGATAATTATAGACAGAGCAAGAACTCGTGCTCAGTACGTACCGGTGACTGTGATTCAAGAGCAAATAAGAAAGCACAAGATCTTTAATGTTTTGTTTTTTTTAAGATAACTTCGCAGTGGCAGAACACTGAAAGTGATACTTGCAATGTGTACAAGCAGTTTTCTGCAAGCAGAAAGCTGCCATAGTTGTATCATTGTCTAAATCATGCCCTCTTTATGTCAAGCGCATTTACACAGCACCTTCGGCTGTCTCTTGTTTGGTCTCATTCTTACCCTTCGGGTAGTGTGGCATGACTTGACTTGATATTATGAAAGACACAGTTTCAAAGCCAGGGCAGCCTGAGTTCTGGTATTGTACATGCTGTTGATGTCCTCATTATAGTTCAGTGTTAACTGCTAACGGCATTAGGCTCACAGTTGTAGAACAGTTTGTAAAACAAGACTAAAATAGCTCAAAAACATTAGCCTGGATCGGTTGGATGTTGATGAAAGAGCTCGGGAAAAGTTCTCTCTCAGTGCATGAAAGACTGCTCTGCCTTTCTTTTTTTTTTATCTTTTACAGTATTCGTCACAAATACACTATTCATTTCTGATAAACACCAGCATTAAGCCAACAAAGGTGTCATCTTTCTATCACAATATCCATCCATTTATCCTTCTTCGCATGCTTGGCAGCAACTGTTTATACTGAAGTGGTTAATTCTCATTTTAAGTGATGATGAGCATCTAAATATGTTGCTGTCATGGACTTGATTGTTCAGTTCCAGAGCAGCGTTGTTGCTGCTTTCCAGTGAAGGAGAGCCCAAATAACTTAAAGTAAAAAAAGGGTCGTTTTTTAGTTTTGCACCAAAAAGGTGGCTCTAAAACCAATGGTGGCAAAAAGTAAACATTCAGTCAAATTAACTTTATAAAGCTTTTATTTGTTTGTAAATCGATAACCAGTTAAAAGTAAAATGTAGCCACTTCTTTACAGCGCTGTCGGTCTAATTTCAGGCAGAAACAGGGCGAAATGATGGTGCCGAAAAATAACACCTCAGTGTTTGCAAACAATTCAATTCAATTCAATTTTATTTATATAGCGTCTAATACAACAGAGTTGTCTCTAGACGCTTTACAGAGACCCATACCCAGAACATGACCCCCGAGCAGTTATTACATAAACAATGGCAGGTAAAAACTCCCCTAGTGGGAGAAAAACCTTAAGCCAAACAGTGGCAAGGAAAAACTCCCCTTTAGGAGGGAAGAAACCTTGAGCAGGACCAGGCTCATCAGGGGGGACCCTCCTGCCGAGGGCCAGACTGGTGGGTCAGGGACGGCAACAGCACAGCAGGCAGGTGGAAGCAACAACGGGATGACCGGGGGTGGGGACCGCAGGCCAGCACACAGCTCCCGAAGCTCCGGCCCAATCAGCAAGTCCCAGGTTGGGGTGCAGGGTCAGGAAAAGACTTGTGCTCCGTAATGCAAGCTACAAGCCACCCACGGCCACCTGCAGGACAAAAGAGAGAAAAGGGAGGAGAAGGGGGGGCCAGCAACGGGATGACCAGGGGTGGGGACCGCAGGCCAGCACGCAGCTCCCGAAGCTCCGGCCCAATCAGCAAGTCCCAGGTTGGGGTGCAGGGTCGGGGAAAGACTTGTGCTCCGTAATGCAAGCTACAAGCCACCCACGACCACCTGCAGGTTCCGGTGTCCGGCAAAGGATGCTGCAACATGGACAAAAGAGAGAAAAGGGAGGAGAAGGGGGGGCCAGCACAAGAAACCACAGGAGCGACTCTGACACACTAAAGTTTACACTACCTAGAGATTTACCAACACCAGCTAGAGGTTTACTAAACACTAACTATAGGCTTTACTAAACAGAAATGTTTTAAGTTTAGTTTTAAAGGTGGAGGTGGTGTCAGCCCCCTTAACCCAGATTGGAAGTTGCTTCCATAGTAGCGGCGCCTGATAGCAGAACGCCCGCCCTCCAAATCTACATTTAGATACTCTAGGAACTACAAGTAAACCTGCACTCTGAGAACGGAGAGCTCTGACAGGAACATAAGGCACTATCAGGTCTTGCAAATAATGCGGAGCTAAGCCGTTTTGGGCTTTATACGCAAGTAATACAATTTTAAATTGGATTCTGAATTTTACGGGTAACCAATGGAGCGACGCTAACACTGGAGAGACGTGGTCTCTCCTGCTAATTCCTGTCAGTACTCGTGCTGCTGCATTTTGGATCAGCTGGAGCCTATTCAGCAAATTACTTGGACATCCTGCTAACAACACATTACAGTAATCTAGTCTAGAAGATACAAACGCATGAACTAGTTTTTCTGCATCACTCTGTGAGAGGATTTTCCTAATCTTTGCAATATTACGGAGATGGAAAAAGGCTATTTTACAAACCTGATTGACATATGGTTTAAACGACAAATCCTGATCGAAAATAACACCAAGATTTCTCACAGTTGCACTGGAAGCCATCGCAACACCATCTAATCCCTTCCTAAGATGCTCTGGACCAAGAATGATAACCTCTGTTTTATCTGAATTTAGAAGCAGGAAATTTCTGGACATCCAGTCCTTGATGTCCCTAAGACATGCCTGAAGTTTAACTAACGGTTCTGTTTCATCCGGCTTCATAGACAAATAGAGCTGCGTATCATCAGCATAACAATGAAAGTGTATGCCGTGATTCTGGATTATACTTCCCAACGGCTGCATGTATAAACTGAACAAGATTGGCCCTAGCACTGAACCCTGCGGAACACCATAACAGACCCTTGACTGTTCTGAAGAAACCTCATGTACATGAACAAACTGGAACCTGTCAGATAGGTATGATTTAAACCAACATAGAGCTGTCCCTTTAATCCCAACAACATGCTCTAACCTGTGCAGTAAAATGCCATGATCTATAGTGTCAAAAGCAGCACTGAGGTCCAGTAGAACCAGTATGGACACTAATCCCTTATCTGAGGCCATAAGGAGGTCATTCGTGACTCGAACAAGTGCTGTCTCTGTGCTATGATGCATTCTGAACCCTGACTGAAAGACTTCAAACAGATCATTTCTATACAAATAGTCACATAACTGGCTTGAAACTGCCTTTTCCAGAATTTTAGACACAAATGGAAGGTTGGAAATTGGTCTATAATTAGCTAAGGTGTCTGGGTCAAGAGAAGGTTTTTTAAGTAAAGGTTTAATTACTGCAACTTTGAAAACCTGTGGTACATATCCTAAACTTAGGGATAAGTTAATTTGGTCCAGTATTGTCGTACCAATAAGAGAAAAAATATGTTTGAATAGTCGAGTCGGGATGGGGTCTAACATACATGTGGTTGACTTAGCTCTATTAACGAGTGAAGTCAGCTCAGGGAGGTCTATAGGATCAAAACAGTCTAGAGACAAGTCAGAGCCTAGGGAAGTCGCTAAAGCTGAAGAAACACCTACAACCGGCTGGTTGATTTCTTCTCTAATTCTCGCGATTTTACTGTTGAAGAAGCCCATAAAGTCCTCACTACTGAGAGCTGCAGGAATGCACGGCTCAACAGAGTTGTGACTCTTTGTCAGCCTGGCTACAGTGCTGAACAGAAAATGTGGGTTACTTTTGTTATCCTCTATCAACGTTGAATAATAAGCTGTTCTGGCTTTGCGAATGGCTTTTTTATATACTATTAGAATATCTTTCCATTCACGATGAGAGTCTACAGACCTACAAGAGTACCACTTCCTTTCCATTTTACGCACGTTTTGTTTCAACATGCGGATATCTGAATTATACCAGGGAGTTAAGCTCCTGTGGCTAGAAACCCTCCTTTTCAAAGGAGCAACTTCATCTAAAGCTGAATGCAACAAATCAGCAGTGTTACTAGCAAGGAAATCAACATCTGCAGAGGTAGAACCCAGGTCACTGGCCTCGACTACATCACTATTTCGCACTGTCGTAAGATAAGCAATGGCCTCCCTAAATTTAACAATAACTTCATCAGACAAACATCTGCTAAAATAATACCTCCTATTTTGCACTTCAACATCAACAAAATTAAATTCAAACGTTATTAAGTAATGGTCGGATAAAAGGGAGTTTACAGGTGACACCAACAGACCATCAGTTTCAACACCGTAGGTGAGAACGAGATCGAGAGTATGATTAAAACAGTGCGTCGGTTTATCCACTTTTTGTGAGATACCCATTGATTCTAGAAGAGAATCGAAGGCTAATTTAAGATTATCGCTTTCAACATCCATATGAATGTTAAAATCACCCACTATGATGAATTTATCTGTGCTGATCAATAATCCAGAAAGGAAATCTGAAAATTCAGACAAAAACTCCAGATACGCACCAGCAGGGGGCCGGTACACTACCACTAACACAACTGGCTTCTCTGATTTCCGGCTCGGAAATTTCAGACCAAGCATGAGGCTTTCAAATGTATTATAGTTGCACTTAGGTTCAATTTTTGTTTGGAGACCGGAGTTATAAATTGCTGCGACTCCTCCGCCTCGGCCCGTGCTTCTAGGAATGTGATGATTAAAGTAGCCGGGCGGAGTTGATTCATTCAAACTAACATACTCTTCCTCCTGTAACCATGTTTCTGTTAAGCAGAAAATATCACTCCTGCTCTCTGTAATTATATCATTTACTAACAGAGACTTAGAGCTTAATGATCGTATATTTAGTAGTCCGCATCTAATTTTTCGGTCTGTAATTGGTACCAAATGTACATTGGTTTTAATTTTTACAAGGTTATCTTGGTTAACGCCTCTATAACGCTGCACCTGGTGAACTTTTGGAGGGCGGGGAACTGCAACCACTTCTATTTTGCTAGGCACCTGGCCAGAGTCGCCAATATCATGTAATCCTACAGTTTTAGAGTCGCTAATTACATAATGCAATCCTACAGTTTTGTTGGCAGGCGTTGGTCCTTGAGAAGCAACAGATGTGTCGCTGAGTGGGGAAAAACGGTTAGACACATGAAGCGGGTGGTGGTGTTCTGTGAGCCCTTTAAGACTACCCTTCCTCCGAACCGTCACCCAGCTGCCCTGCCTGGCCGGCTGCCGGGGAGCTGCAGGGGAGCGGTTACGCTCAGCTGCTACGGGCCGGTCCGCAGAGGATTCTATCGGACTATGGTCTAGTTGGCCAAACCGGACCTCTAACTGACTAAGCCTCGCCTCCAGCCCTGTTAAACTACAGCTCTGCATCCTGGCCTGGACCCTGCATTGTCAGGGGGAGTGTCTAATAACATTGGCCAGATTTCTAGACATAAGAGCTGCACCATCCCGGGTGGGATGAATGCCGTCCCTTCTAATCAGTCCGGGCTTTCCCCAGAATGTCTCCCAGTTGTCAATAAAGTCCACGTCGTTTTCTGAACACCACTGAGACAACCAGCGGCGGAGCGAGAGCATGCGACTAAACATGTCATCGCTGGTCAGATTGGGGAGGGGGCCAGAAAAACCTACGGAGTCCGACATGGTTTTGGCGTAGTTACACACCGAGACAATATTCATTCTGGTTACTTCCGACTGGCGAAGACGGGAGTCATTAGCTCCGACATTGATGATAACTTTACCATATTTACGATTACCCTTTGCCAGTAGCTTCAAATTTGCTTCTATGTCGCCCGCTCTGGCCCCCGGGATACACCTAACTAAGGTCTCTGGAGTCGGCTTCACATGTCTCACAATAGAGTCTCCAATCACCAGGGTCGGTTTCTCAACAGATGTGTCGCTGAGTGGGGAAAAACGGTTAGACACATGAAGCGGGTGGTGGTGTTCTGTGAGCCCTTTAAGACTACCCTTCCTCCGAACCGTCACCCAGCTGCCCTGCCTGGCCGGCTGCCGGGGAGCTGCAGGGGAGCGGTTACGCTCAGCTGCTACGGGCCGGTCCGCAGAGGATTCTATCGGACTATGGTCTAGTTGGCCAAACCGGACCTCTAACTGACTGAGCCTCGCCTCCAGCCCTGCAAATAAGCTACACTTTAAGCACTTACCGTCTTCACTAAAGGAGGCAGAGGAATAACTAAACATTTCACACACTGAGCAGGAAAGAGGTGAAGCGGTGGGAGCCGGAGCGGCCATGCTAAGATGCTAACGGAGGCTAACGGACAGAAAATGTATCGGTGATTGGTGACAGTGAAAGTTACGGAAGAGAAAATGAGCGAGTGTTGAAATAAAGACAGTAATGTACCAGATATAGTGCTATTTTACCAGAAAACAGTCTAAGTTTTAGATAAAAAGTCGGGAGAGATCTGAGCCTGCAAACGCCGTGAGACGGCAGCAGCACAGACCGCAAACACCAGGAAGTGACGCGATGCGTGACGCAATACGTTACCCAATCAGCAAGCCAGCCTCAGGACACACTCTTCCAGTCCCAAACTGAATAATGATACCAAGTATATATGCTAATGCTAATGCTACCCACATTCAAAGGGGATCTGGGTCAATGTGGGCCACATGTGGCCATGTTCTTTCAGCACTATAAACACACTGTGTCCTGGGTCACACTGCAGGACCATCTGGGACGCACCGTCTGGCCCGAGGCCACCATGGGCCCGGCCCCGAGAGAGGCTTTCTCGGCGGTTGGCCCGACGCCGGGGGCGACCCCCCGACCATTCCCGCTGGTCGGCCGGACGCCGAGGGCGGCCTCCCGATGGCTCCCGGCAGCCGTCCGGGTCAGGAAGGCCCGGGGCGCAGTCGGCGGTTCCGGGCTTTCTATCCCGCTCCGAGGGGGCGGGGGGGGAGTAGGCTCGGCCGGACGGTCCCCGGCACGAGTTTGACGTTGGGGGTGTGTGGCAGGGTGGAGTAGCTGCAGCCACTCAGGCTGACGGGACACAGGTGTGTCCCATCAGCCTCTCCACCCTGCCAGCCTTGATAAGGAGGACTGGGAGACTGCAGCTGGGTCAGACTGAGAAGGAGCTGCTGGAGCTGTGCTTGTGCACGTGTGGCGGTGTTTGGGAAGTGTTTGACGAATAAAGGGTTCTGCACAAAACTCCGTGTCCTCTCTACCCTGTCGGTTGGGCCCCGTAGCACTAGCCCTGCTACAGTGGTTGTCTAGTGGCTGGCTACAGAGGTGGGCTTGGTTCAAGCCCCGGAATGGCAACCAAGATGAACCACCTTGGGCCCCTGAGCAAGGCCTTAATTGGTCCATTGTGTGTGTCTCAGATGTAAGTCACTTTGGATAAAAGTATCTGCTAAATGACTGTAGTAGTAGTAGTAGTAGTAAATAAAAAAAATACAAGGCTAAAATGTAAAATCACAAATCTTGATCTTTGTGCGTTTTGCTTGTTGAAAAGCTTTATTTGAAAAGGGACTTTATCTGACTCCCACACTGAAGCGTTCCACCTTGACCTTCACATACCTGCTCCTCATCCTGCTCCAGCCACTTTTCTCTGTAATCTCAGCCTATGACTTTCTCCTGGTTGGCTTTTATCTTGTGAGACTGTTGTACAGACAAACAGAATATACAGCTTACAGAGAACCTCGGCAACAACTTACAATATGATGCAGAAGTACTTTTTTTTTTTTTATTGTTTGGAAGAAAGTTTATCAGGGCCCATCAATGGCAATGGTACATCCGTTGGTCAGTCCACTCAGAGCCACTAACCCCCTCCCCACATCAACGCCCCCCAGAATCCCTTTTCCATCTCTTTTCTAATCTAAATCCCAGCGGTGTGTCCAACTGGACCATCTTACTTAACAGACGGCCCAGCAGTCACTCTTTGTGTGTGATGTGGCAGACCAGCACGCAGACCACATTACGCTTCCTGGTCCCTTAACAAAGAGAGCACAGCACAGACCCCGTAACCCAGTTTCACATTATTAACCCAATACCTAGTTTGTGTGTACTCCCTGCAAAGTCTAGTCTTCACACCAAAGCCAGTACAGATACGTGGATGTGTTAAAGCGTACACGGACAACACTTTCAGATCCCCGGGGATGTAACTCTTGAACCCTGCAGCTGAGTGACGTTGGCAAAGCACAGCAGCCTTAGCATCACGAAGAAAACTTAACATGAAAGACATTAATTAACTCTAACTGGTAAAACTGTTGGTGGAGGCTGCGTTTTCTAATTGATTGGTGGTTGAGTCCCTGTCACGGATGGAAGTGTCCTTTGCAATGAAAACAAACCAACACATTTCCCCCAACGTACTCAAAGTGGCCAAGCCAGCCATCTTAATTATGTTCCTCTTCGATCCAAATAATTGCTGTTGTTCCTCGGGATTTGACTTTGATTTCCAGTGGGCAGTACCAGCAGACGGAGAAAAAATGGCCTCTTTCATTTGTTAGTGTTCTCAACGCTTTTTCTTTAGGAGCATGTATAATAAAAACTAAAATATGCCGACACCTTCACTTCACTTCCAGAGGTGGAAAAAGTACAAAAATATTGTACTTAAGTAAAAGTACAAATTTTCTGCTTGAAAATTACTTAAGTAAAAGTAAAAAGTACCCATTAAGAACATTACTTAAGTAAAAGTATAAAAGTACCTCAACTTAAATATAATAAAGTACCAAAAGTACATGGTGTAAAATGTACAAAAGTACAAAATTCAAAGTACAAAATTATTTTCAAAAGGATTGCAAAGAAATGAAGAATCCAAGAATTTGCTTACAACTCTTAATAATGGTGATATTATTCTGACCCCTTTAGCATTTGTTTCCATTACCCCATTTTAATTTCTCCCTTTGCTCATCACTGCTGCTGTACCCCATTGGCCCCGCTGACAGGTCCACCCCCAGCCTGTAGTATGCAGTGACAACATTAAGCAACCCCAGCTGATAAAGGATGAGACTTTTGAACTTTTAAATGCCAAAACCACCTTAGAAGTGGTGGAATCAAAGAATGGTGCCCATGGACCCGCGTCGGCTGCCGCTCAAGGCTGATTTATGGTTCCGCGTTACACCAACGCAGGGCCCGTACCCTACGTCGAGGCTCTGCGTCGATTTAACGCGGAACCATAATTCAGGCTTCAGTCCTCCTCGGTACTCGACGCGACGGCGGTTCCTCTGGCCTTCCGGCCCGCCTCTGCGGCGCAACTCTCCCGGGAGCTGCGGCTCCTTCTCGGTATATTCACGTGCCCCCCTTCCTTCCCGTCCGCCTTATGGTTCCGCGTTAAATCGACGCACACCTTACGCCGTAGGCTACGGCGTAGAGTGTGCGTCGCCACGTACCCTACGCCGTAGCTCTGCGCCGGTGTAACGCGGAACCATAAATCAGCCCCCGCTGTGCTGTTCTTTAATTTGTAGCGAGTAACGACGTGTCCAATTTTAAATATAGCGGATTAAAAGTACTATTTTTTTTCCTTGAAAATGTAACGAAGTAAAAGTAAAAGTACAGAAAAATGAAAGTATCAATAAAAGTACAAATTCTCAAAAATCTTACTTAAGTACAATAACGAAGTACTTGTACTTCGTTACTTTACACCACTGTTCACTTCTGGAGCTGCACGTGCTCACAGACAAAAATACATTAACATTGAAGGGAAATGGGAATCAGCTGATCGGGACTTTCTTGCAGTAATTCCTCATATTCATTATCAAATGCAGTTTGGCTAGTGTTTAATAATTGTTTATGACCTTTAGCAGACCGAATAAGTTCACAATTAGAGATGTAACATGTAACCTCTACTCAGGAGACACAGTTGCTCCCTCCCTTTGACCCATTTTCTTTGTTTAAACCATGTGGTGGACGTAGGTGCTCAAAGTCATTTCTGCTGGATCTAAGTGGGACATTTGGAAAATGTGTTGACTGATGTACTGTTTGTATGGTGTGCAGAACTGCTGGTGTGATAAAGGTCTGCAGCGAGCAGCTTCCAAATTACTTCTGTCAACACTTAATACCGTATTTTCACGACCATACGGCGCGCTGTATGAAAAGACGCAGTCTCAGTTATGTGTGTCATTACTGTATTTAACACACACACACGGCGCACCGTACGAAAATGCGCCGTCTACACACACAAATGGCGCACCGCCTTACAACAACTCACACACAAGCATACAAGTGTGCGTATTTAAAAAGAACGGGACAAAACTGAGTTTGATTGTGCTTTATTTAAGTCTTTATTACAAAGTGCTAACATTTTTTAAATCACCAATGAATAATCAAAAATTAAAACAAGCGTCATTAATCAAACCCATCGAAGTCCTCATCCTCCGTTTCTGAATTAAACAGCTGCGCTAAATCAAATAGGCAACAGTTGTCAGAACTCAGCCCGTCGAGCTTCATCCGCAGCCCGACGGGCTGAGACCGGGAGAACTGCTCAGCGCTGCGACGGGCACGAGCTGGGCGCGCAGCTCTCTGGCCCGATCAGCGCCATCAGGCTGCGGATGAAGCCCGACGGGCTGAGTCCTGACAACTGTTCCACTTTCTTCGCTGTCAGAGTCACTTTCCGTGCCCACCTCGGAAATGATGTCGTCTTTTGCGAAAGCTCGAACAACAGTGCCAGCAGACACGTTAGCCCACGCATCTACAATCCATCTGCAAACTGTGGCGTAACTTGCCCGGCGCTACCTTCCACTCTTTGTGAAACGGTGGTCTCCATCGGTCATCAATCCCACGCCGCTCGCAGGCAGTTTCTGTCCATTAGCGTGGCAGCCAAGCACAACAGTTCACGAACCACCATTATTAGACGCAAAAGGAGTCGAGTTTATGGTTTCGGTTTCCATAGAATTGGATCAGTACTTAAATATTTATGACAAAAAAAGGCAAGTGTTAGAAGCAGGAGAGGTCATGAGCTCTCCTGCTTTTGCATCTATTGATTAAGAAAATCTGAGTGAAGCCCCCTGACTTCTACTCTGGAGTGGTTAGGGTTAGGATAACATAGTCGAGGTCATGCATTTCTGGACTACAGAGAAGCTCCGTTTCTCCAAAATTCACCCCTCTCCTAGTGACAATGGTGGAAGTCAACTCGTGTGGACTTGTAGCGTGCAAGAGGAGATTTTCCTGTCCTATATGTTCTCTTTAATGGGCAAGAATTCCCAGTCCCATTTGGGAATTAATAAAGTATTTTTGAAATTGAAATTACAGTAATCCCTCGTTATAACGAGGTTGTGCATCGTGTTCTGCATTCTGATTGGCTCCCCGCTTCTTCACTTCCTGTGTCAATAACGTTGGTCGATTAGCAAAAATGCTGAGAATGGCCAATGAGCTTCAGCGAGCAGCTCAAGAATGGGACCCTTTGATGAATCGTTCATTACAGTTCTCAAATATAATCGATGGTAGAGATGCACCGATCGGGATTTTGAGGGCCGATCACCGATCTCGAAAACCAGTATCGGCGGATCCCGATTTTGCCGATCACAGCGTGAAATCCATAAATTCGTCAATATTGTTGTCTCATGTACACTGACATTGTATTATTAGGTATAAAAATTAGGAGATGAGAAAGTATCATGAATTGTCTGTTTTAGTTCAGGTTGAGGTAAGGAGCAATATTTCCCACTAGAGACTCTTAGAGACGACTAAAACTCGGCTTACAAAGAGTAAGTGTAGTTTAGTAGCTTCAGCTTTCCTGTGGTAATAATTATGTACAACATGTGCAGCAACACAGACAACAGCAGACATGTCACACTCACTAAAAGTTGATACAAGTTGTAAACTATAAACCTTAGTTTTCCTGTGGAAAGAGGAATTAAATTTTAAAATAAGAATTAATTATGAATTATTAAGCTGTGAAAGCTTTAGCGGTAGCATCTGCTGCGTGTGAGGAAACTCTTGTGAGTGAAGCTCAACTCTTCACACTAGAGCTCCAAATGTCCCTCGTAAAGCCGTCTGACACGGCTTTGGACGGTATATATTCTGGTATAACTCCGACAGGATTTCATCAGTAAAATATTTACGACGCGGCAGCGCGCACCGGCAGCGCGCACCGGCAGCGCGCACCGGCAGCGCGCACCGGCAGCGCGCACCGGCAGCGCGCACCGGCAGCGCGCACCGGCAGCGCGCACCGGCAGCGCGCGAACCGCGGATCCAAGCTGCAAACGTGTTTAAACCCGAGGTCTGCTACAACAGAAAGCGGCTGATGAGCAAAGCATATGAATTCATTACCTTACGATGTAGTTCTTTATTTTTCTTCCTGTCGTTTATAAGTCTCTGTATATTTCTTGTAGCCTCTTATTCTACCAGGTCATCGTGATTCTCAAAGGCTTGAATCAAGGCTGCTGGACTTCCTGTTCATGGTTCATGGCTTCTGGATGGAAGGTGATAGGTCGAGAGGGGAGGAAGATAAAGAAGCAAGAAAAGGAAGTTGAGCTGCCTTGATTCAAGTCTTTGAGAAGAAACTTGGCCTCGCAGCAGGGACAATTATGATGTTTGATGCATGACAGTTAAAAAACGGTTACCGTAATAAGTTCAGCTGAGTAATGTAACACAGTTCGTCCCAGCGCATTTCAAATTACTGTGTAATTGGCTCAAATGTAGCAGTAAATGCTTCAGAGTTTTAAGTGATTATTACACTGGCAGCAGCATTTACAAGCAACTGAAACCAAAGGGGGGTGCATTTAAAAGCAGTCACTCACCCTTTGATCCGATCACTGCAGGAAAACTCATGATACAAAATGAAAATGCTTTTACTGTATGACTGCGCTTACACAACCCGCAGCCCCGAACATCACCTGCAGTGCAGACAGCAGCGAAGCGTGACATCAGCCGGAGTTGAACGCACTTTCACAAACAAAGCAGCCCATTTTCCTCCAAATCTGACCACCACACACGCACACCAGGAGCAGAGGAGATGATGAGAGCCATGAAAATGAAAAGCTTGATAACCATGTGCAGCTATTGCAGCATTGTGATCTGCCAGGTTACTGTGATTCACTAACACTGCTTTTTTTGTCTTCTCTTAGTCCCATTAAAAGTTTCCTATATGCAGGGTAGCATTGTATAATTACTCCGTTGTGTGAACGTACATGGTGTATATTACAACAGTATATGTAAGTCGTCATCAGCGCTGCATACTTAGACATCCAAAGAAGCAGGATATGCATGTCTGTGATGAAGAAGGCCATATATTTGCCTGAAATGTGCGGTGTCACGAGACCCCCTTTTCTCCTTTGTTCACTCCTACCTACTCCAACGCACCTGTTTTTCAAGTTTTTTAGGTGTGCATCAGCCTCCAGATCTTTACTGTGATGAAGAATTAACAATTCAAGTCAAATACATGTCAAGTGTTGCAGAATAAAGTAAATTTGTGAATCATCTTTTATTGAAGCTGAATGGCAATTTTCACATTTTTTTTTTTGTTTTCAAGTGAAGAAGGTGTCTTCCTTCTGCACACATTTCTGCACACATTTGTCATTTCTATTTTTAACCAAAAAAGTGTTGTTATTTTTCTGTCTTTTTCAAACAAATAATGTTATCCAATGGGCTATGAGGACATGTGCTATTCTTGGTCGCTCTTATCTTGTTATAAGTCCCCAAACCGCTGTGCAAAACAAGGAGTTTATGGTGTCTCCTTTGTTATACCTTCAGTACTGAACATTTATGGCAAAATAGGAGTTTGTTAGGAGCAGGAGCAGGAGGCTACTCTCAGCCACTTATTGATTCAGTTGCCATTGCCAACGCAGTTTCTCTCCTCTTTCTCGGGTTTATTTCAGCACCTGTCTAAAAGGGCCTACGAACTTTCTTTATGCTTCCAGCTTTTGAAAGACTATTTTGTTTTTAAATATATTCGTTGATGATCTTTAGAAAGGTTTTTCATAAATGATTCAATTTTTGCTTTATAAATATAACATCTTTTTAATGATATAAAGTGCAGAATTTTTTTTTTTTTAATGGCACCACCGGACCAGGATTTTTTTTTTCTCTTTAATTTTGACATTTTCCATTTTTTCAGTTTCTTCTGCGTAAAACCACTTTTGGTATTGATGCTGCTCATATAATCTTGAAGTGTGTCCTACTTTGAGAGTACCAATGTTTTAGTTTTAAATAAATACATTCTGTCCCAATTTTGTAGATTGTCTGTATCTGACCACAGTCTATTGTTTATTAGGGTTTGAATGAATAAAGTATTAATAATAAATGTAATAAATGGACATAATATCAAAATCCATAATTCAGCAATTAATTTAAACTAAAATAACTAATAAAATATGAAACACGAGTAATCTGTATGTTACAGGCATTAACCTGGACCAAAACCCGGGGAAGGAGACTAATAAACCGTTGATTGCTCAGCTATAGTTGTCCTGTCCTGATGCATAAATAAGGCAGTTGTGACTTGTGTTGCTCTCCAGGATGACTATTGCAATGAGGAACCAGGCCAGGTGGGAGGTGATGGACCAAACTGGAGTTTTCTACGGGGGTATCGCCTTGATGGTGATTGGGACTGTCCTGGTGGTCAGCAGCTTCCTCGCTCTGGGCTTCACTGGAACCTTTCTGGGTGAGTATGAAACCCACTCCGAACAGCAGATGTTAAACAAGGCACTAAAGCATTAAAAAGACCAAAAGCATGTTGAAAAACAAGCCTTGGGAAACTCTTACTGTAAATAGGACATGATATTACAACATTATTTCTGTGCTTCAGAATATGTTTGGGTGGTAATATAATAATATTACCCTTGACATCATTCTATGACTGTTACATTTCTAAACAACAGCATTTACCGGCCACTTTATGGTGAGCATATGGGCTCTCAATACTTTATATACCGAGTGTACCTAATTAAGGGGCTATGTAACTATGGAAACATCCTCTTTACAAACCAAAAAAATCCCTTCTTTTAACCAACTTTACAGTTAATTTATTTGATTCTGAAAATTAAATGTGAGATTCATGAACTTTAATGAAACTTGCTGAGAAAACAAGAAGTGTCTATTCTTCTGTCATTGTTATTCTGACCTCTATTTCCTATTTAACAGTGGAAAAACACAAAAAGTAAGAGTTGAGATGATACGAGAATGTCCTTCTTAAGTATTTTTATTCAATTAGTCACTGTTAGCAATGTTCCCGCCCAGTTAGGTCAATCCTGGTTCAGGTCCTTAAATCCATTTCTGTGCAGAGTTTGCATGTTCTCCCCGGGCTTGTGTGGGTTTTCTGATGGTTCTCCAGTTTTTCCCATTGTCCAAAAACATAGATGGCAGGTTAACTGGTGATTTACCCATGTGGAGATAGAGTATGTGTGTGTGGTTGTTTTGCCTCATGTGGTCCTGCGATGGACTGGTGATCAGTCCAGGGTGCTCCTCTGCCTTTCACCTAAGATAGCTGGGAAATGCTGCAGCAGGTAAGTAAGCAGGTATAGACGTGTAGGACGGATTTTTCTCCTTTTCTGATCTAAAAGGGTTATTCTTCCAGTTTATTCTGCAAATGAAACCCCTCTTTTATCCACGCTTTATCCATGAGCCTTTCTGTTTGGACCAGACCAACGGTTTATGTCTCAAAACAAGCATGGGCCACTAATACATTTAGAACAGCATGTAGAAAACAAAGATATGTGTCCAGACAGTTCTCACAGACTGTTCGGCGCTGGTGAAACGACCTGCCAAATGTAATCAGAGCGGAGGCGTCTCCTTCTATCTTCAAGAACCTCTTCGAAATGCATCTTTTCTGCCTACATCTTCTCTTACTCTACTTTTCACTTCTCTGTTTACAGCGATTCTCTAGTTTATTTTTGAGTGTGTTCTCCACTTGCACTTCCTATTTGCCTTTTTCCTTTTTGAAATCAATCTTTTTGCCTACTGAAAGTCTCCCTTTGCTTTTTGGCTTGGTTGTGATCCTTGTTGATGCAAGTAATGTATTAAAAGTGACGTCCTTATTGATAAGTGTCTGCTGCATGAAATGTAATGTAATTTGTGAATGTACTTTTTTCCAGTTCTGTCATCACTTCTGATTCTTACGCATTCAAACAAAATATGTTCATGTCCTTGATACTGGAGCATGCATCTGCTTCTTATTCTGAGTACATACGTGCTTCATTTCGCATGAAGATGAGCATCACATTTGCATGCTGATTGTTTGTCAAGTGTTGATATTCAGTTTCTAGGTCAGTCGACTAAATGAGTCATCTTCGGCCCCCAGACTGATCACCTCTGCTCCTGCACCTTCCCTGGCAATCAGTGGGTTGAAATCCAAGTCAATCAGGGATGGGAAGCAGGAGAAGTGCACTTGTGTGTCTCATAGCATGTGAAGCATGTGTCTAAATAAATCTTGTGTGAGAAACCTGCATCTGCACCTGCAAGTAAAGATGTGATTTTAAAGTCACATCAAAAGTTCTCTGTCCACCCACACTCACACCGCAGGAGGTGGGGCACCCCTTTGTGGTACTTTTTCAAAACGAAAAGGTTGATATGGTATAGTCAAAGTATTCGTATTTCTGCACTAAAAACATAAAAGGAATCAAGTAAAAAATTAAAGCTGCAAGCAGCGATGAACGGGCCCTCGCACCCTTGTGCACGTTCAGGCGTGCAAGTACTCAATACCGAGTCTGATGACACCACCCACGAGTCTTTATGTCAAACCATTCAATAGTTATGGCAGAAGGTAGTATTATCAAGTATGGACCAACCAGATGAAGGGGGGGCGCGCTTTTTGGCGTCTATCGTCGCCACGGTAACGCTTTTGACTGAGAAAAGTAATGCACGTCGTCGCAGGATGGAGACGCACATTTTGATGTATAACACACCTGGGTGCACGTTACGGTTCAAGCCGCATTAACTGCCGAAGGAATGGCATAAATTGCGCCAAAATGACACGATTAATTCAAAATGGCCGACTTCCTGTTGGGTTTCGGCCATGGCGCCAAGAGACTGGCCCTAATAAAGAGGCTAATCCTTCAGGCTAAACAGGGGCATCCAGCTTATTAATTAAAATTTCCAAATCAAGAATTCAGGAGAATCTGGGATGTATTTAATCAACTAATGTTAATATTGTTAGTTTGTTTTCCTATTTTCTTCATCTTTGCTGTCTTTTTCTTTTATTTATTAGTGGTTGAAAGAAATGAAAGCTAAATGGATGATGTGAGTGAAATATGAAGTGGTGGTTTGCTAAGTCATTGGATCCTACTGTGACCACCGCTGTAATGGAGAAGCAACGGCCAAAAGGAGTGTGGAGAACAACACCCCTGCACAGTTAAATATACAGCCCCCTCGGTTTTACACCATAGTTCTCACCTACCTTCTCATATGCAGGTTTTGGTGCAACAAATGCTGATAAACAGATGGTCCTTTCAGGGAAGACCATGTTGTTACATCATGACAATGCCAAACATCATTCTGCATGTATAACGGCTGTGTGGCTCTGTAGTGTGAAGACTCCAGGTAGTAAACTGACCTCCCTCCTCCCTTATCTTGCCGTTCCCTCCAATAATGAATCATACATTATAGAATTAGCTTAACTGAAAGGTCAGCGGCTGAACTGAAAATCACAGGAACACCTCCACGGTGGGATGATGTCCAGTATCATATTCCTGCTGACAAATTATTTCTCACTAAAACTGATATGCTTGCCTTTCTTTCCTGCACCGTAATCCAAGAACTGTTCCTAGATGCTCAGGATGAGAGTCTGCGTAATGATGTTTTTTCATGCAACTCCTAATGACAGCATGTTTCCTTTACCACACCTCCTAATGTGGAGGACAACATAATTGAGGACATAGCCTGTAGGTGTGAGTTGTGATTTAATATGTCTTAGTGGCTCTATATTAAGCTTCTTGAGTCACTGTGACCTGATGATTCAAACTAATGACCCAGGGGTAGAGACAAAGGTCCAGTCAAAATGTAATTACACCTAGTGTTACCATGTTGACCACCTGGCCTGTGATCCAAACTCCGATAACAACCTACTCATTACAGACCAACACCTTTTAATATTTACACTGAGGACCAAACTCTGCTCTTCTGGAGACCCAAATTTTAGATTTTCGTAACGATGAATCGAGAAAATAAGACACTGTGACACAGGAAAATTTAAAAAATAAATAAAATTGTTACGCTTGGCTTTGAGATCTGAATGGTCCATTTGTTGTAACTCAAGAGGTCATAAATTGAGGTTGGCTTATATTGTTTGAGCCCAGTTGTAGCTGGTTTTCTATTATATACTCAACAGATTTGTTTATATAATCTTTTTTTTCCCGTCATACCTTTTCATATGCGCACACATAATGGAAATGTTGTATAACCCTGGCGTTAACAGGTTTTTGACAGAAAACAGGGACAGCTCAACAAGTGTAATTCAACAGGTAATTTTTACCCACTGCAAGTGTGTGTGTGTGTGTGTGTGTGTGTGTGTGTGTGTGTGTGTGTGTGTGTGTGTGTGTGTGTGTGTGTGTGTGTGTGTGTGTGTGTGTGTGTGTGTGTGTGTGTGTGTGTGTGTGTGTGTGTGTGTGTGTGTGTGTGTGAATATTTGTTTGTGGATGTGCAGGGGGATGCGTAAGGAAAGCAGCTGAATGCATATGTCATGTTATGGCTCTAAATGGGTCAGATAATGTTTGTGTGTTTTGTGTGGGTGTAATGCTCTAGGCTTGTTACACAGCAGTCCAGAGTAAGTCCTCAGGTTGCAGTGGGCAATGCCCTAGTTTGAGATGTTCCCAATACATTTGCTTGATATCCAGCACTTGATAAAGTACCAGTATCAAATGCATGAGTTTTGTTATCAAGGCTCCAGTGTATTCACTTCCCATTATTTAGGCATACGTAGTGATTCAGATTCAGATTGCTTTTATTTGCCATTTGTGTTAAACACATAGGAATTTGTCACGGTGGTAACAGTGTGCGCATTCAGTATATTATTTTCACATATAAATAATTAAATAACAGACACACAACACCACAGTGAGGGAGTAATCAAAAAATAAAGTGCAGGCATATACAATAAGTTATAGTCCAGTTTTAGTTTTTTAGGTGACACCATTGACCAGTGCCAGTGTCACTAAGGAGTGGGAGGGAAACCTGAGTCGTTGATCCGCCTGGCGGGGGAGGGGAAGAAGCTGAGTCTGTGGCGGCTTTCACAGCCTTAGGTAGTCTCAGCCTCATACCAGAGGGGAGGAGAGTGAAGAGGCCATGGCCAGGGTGAGAGGGACCGGCCATGATCTTCCTAGCCCTTCTCAATGCCCTGGAGTTGAGGGACTTCAGGAAGGGCAAGGGGCAGCCAATCACTCTCTCCGTGTCTAAGTGTGTGTGTCACTCGCTGCAGCTTGTGGAGGTCCCTTGCAGCTGTAGCGGGGAACCAGGTGATGATGGAGTGGGTAAGAGTGGATTCAATGATGGCCGTGTAAAACTGGGCCATCATGGTCCTTGGCAGCCTGAACTTCCCAAGCTGGCGGAGGAAGAACAGTCTTTTCTGGGCCTTTTTCAGGAGGGTCGTGGAGTTCAGTTCCCACTTCAAGTCCCTGGTGATGGTGATTCCCAGAAAGCGGAAAGAGTCCACAGAGTCCACCTGTGTGTCTCCCAGCACGATGGGGAGGGACTGCGTTTCTCCAGAAGTCCACCATCTCCACTGTCTTGCGGGTGTTGAGCTCCAGGTTGTTGTGGCAGCACCAACTCAGCAGCCGCTCGATCTCCCTCCTGTAGGCCGACTCGTCACACCTGGAGATGAGGCCCACCAGGGTGGTGTCGTCAGCGAACTTTAGGAGCTTGACCGAGGGGTGGAGGGAAATGCAGCTGTTGGTGTACAGGGAGAATAGGAGAGGGGACAGAACGCAGCCCTGCGAGGAGCCGGTACTGGTGGACCTGGGGCTGGGGATGCACTTCCCCAGCTTCACCCTGTTGGTGAGGAAGTCTATGATCCACCTCCTAGTGGGGACTGGGACCTGCAGCAGGGAAAGCTGGTTCCCCAGGACGGATGGGAGGATGGTGTTGAAGGCGCTGCTGAAGTCCACAAACAGGAACCTGACGTAGTTGCCTGCTGCCTGATGTTCAGATTGTGAATGTGGCAGGGTGGAGTAGCTGCAGCCACTCAAGCTGACGAGACACAGGTGTGTCCCGTCAGCTTCTCCACCCTGCCAGCCTTGATAAGGACTGGGAGACTGCAGCTGTGGGAGAGACTCAGAATGAAGAAGCTGCTGCGTGAGGTGCTTGTGCACTGGGTGATCTGCTGTTAATAAAGGTTCTGCACGAAAACTCTGTGTCTCTCCATCCTTCGGGCGGGCCCCCGTAGCATCCACCCTGCTACATCTGGCACCCAACGTGGGGCCCGAAGAATGGACGAGAGAGGCACGGAGCGGGCCCTGGACACGCTCGCCCGGGCCATGGCGGGCATGGCGGTCGCCTTCCGGGACCAGGGCGAGCGGCAGCTGGCCACCATAGAAGCCCTGGTGGCCGCGGGGCGACCCACCCCTGCACCCCGTCTGAGGGCCGCCGCAGCAACGCGGGAGGAGCTGGCGGCGCCGCAGCTGAGAGGCCGGGAGGCAGAAGCTGCGGGCCGCCAAGCAACGGCTCCCGAGGCGGTGGGACCCGCGGAGCGACCCATCCCTGCACCCCGTCTGAGGTTCGCCGCGGCAGCGCTGGTGGCGCTGCAGCCGACCGGCCGTGAGGCAGTGGCTGCAGGCCGCCAGGCGACGGCTCCCAGAACGGAGGCGGAGGCAGAGTTGGCGGGGGAGGCGGCTTCGGAGGCGCAGCCGCCAGCGACGGCGGGTCCCGCGGAGACGGGGCCGGACCTGCGGCCAGAGCAGAGTGTGGGGGAAGAGGCGGTCCTGGAGGCGGACCAGCAGCCCGCGCAGGGCTGCGTCGCGGAGGTGAAGGAGGCAGTCGTGCGCGCACCGGGTGGCCCGAGATCACCATGGGCCCGGCCCCGAGCGCATCCTCCACGGCGAGCGGGCCGACGCCCGGGGAGACCACCCCGACCGTTCCGCGGCTCAGGCCGACGCCGGGGGCGACCACCCGACCAGGAAGCCCGGAGGGTTCCTCTCCCGCTCCGAGGGGGCGGGGGGGGGGAGTAGGCTCGGCCGGACGGACCCCGGCTCGAGGTTGGCGTTGGGGGTGTGTGGCAGGGTGGAGTAGCTGCAGCCACTCAGGCTGACGAGACACAGGTGTGTCCCGTCAGCTTCTTCACCCTGCCAGCCTTGATAAGGACTGGGAGACTGCAGCTGTGGGAGATACTCAGAATGAAGAAGCCGCTGCGTGAGGTGCTTGTGCACTGGGTGATCTGCTGTTAATAAAGGTTCTGCACGAAAACTCTGTGTCTCTCCATCCTTCGGGCGGGCCCCCGTAGCATCCACCCTGCTACAGTGAACATGACCTAACTCTTTTATATATCTGGTTGAACCTGGGGAGGATGAGGATGTCTTCTTCTATTTTTTTATTTATTTTTTTAATAATAAATCATGTTTCAGGCAGGTTGTAAATCCAGTACGACTTTATTGTATACATGGGCTTAAATAATATTGTTAGTGTTAATTTCATATTATGTAAACAATATGAAAAACATATCCAAATATGTTGTAACTTTAGGTTGTGTAGTTACAATATTATATTATAATGAAATGTTTATTTTTCATATGCAGTGAAATTTGTCAGTTTTCATTAAAACAATTTGATTCTGGTTACGCAGCACTGATATGTGTCAATTTTTACATAGAAAAAGTTGATAATACGAGCACTGAAATGTGTATTTTCTGCCAACAACCACACATGGTTACACTCACTCCTATGGGCAACTTAGAATCACCAATGAGCCTGACATACATGTTTTTGGACTATGGGAGGAACCTCGAGTACTTGGAGAAAATCAGTGTAAGCATCCACAGAACCCATGCTAGCACTTGAACCAGGAACAGTACAATCTCTATTGGAAAAAATAAAATAAAAACCCCATTGGTGCCCAATAAAATGAAATCACTAATGTGAAAGCCTTCTTCGACTTGATTTAGGGCTGAAAAATGTTATATGTAACTTACCCCAAAACGAAGGTGTGCAAAAGCTTTTACATCACCAACAATGAAACTAGAGTGATGGTCGACATCATGGCAGTGGCTACGAAGAGGGAAAAAAGAGAGAAACCAATCCAGAGATGAAAAAAAAAAAATGTCTTGCACATGGTTGTCAAGGTGACTAATTTCACCTACAGGGGGAGACTTGGAGCAAAACATCACAAAAGTTCATTTTTACTGCTTTAGTTGTGACTTTTCAATCAGAAATTGTGGAGCAAAGTTATAGATGCAATCTACTTATGCAACAAAAAGTTTTGTGTAGAAAGAATATGAAGTCGGAGGAAAAACAATTATAGCTGTGCCTGAGTGTTAGGTAAGCCTGAATTATGGTTCTGCGTCGAATCGACGCTGTGCCTACGCCGTCACCGTGACGCCGTCGTGAACCCTTCAGACTTCTCCGTCACTCCATTTCACCACGGTGCAGTACCTCCCGTGACTGCTTGGTCACGATCTTTTCCTGAATGGTTTATCCGACTTTTCCGGACACAGTGAATGAAAGAGATAAGGACAACTATTGTGCAAAAAACCAAAACAAAAAAAAATCACACATACACGGAGAAAAGAGCGCTGAAAGTTCACGACTGCTTCAAACCGGAAACCGGAAATGCATTGCTACCAAGCGAACCAATCACAGCCCTCTCCGTCTGCGTTTGGTCTGCGTCGCCTTAGACGCGTAGTTACAATTTTTGGGAGGTACGCGTCAGTGACGGCGTCAGTGACGGCGTCAGTGACGGCGTGTGGTACACGTCGACGCGTACCCTACGGCGGAGGCACGGCTGAGGCACGGCTGAGGCACGGCTGAGGCACGGCGGAGGCACGGCGGAGGCACGGCGTCGTTTTGACGCAGAACCATAACTCAGCCTTTAGTCATCTCATCCCCTGAAGAATGTACAGTAGCTGACAACTTTCCAGAAAGCAGCAGACACGGCTCCAAATTTGAATCTCAAGCGAGCCTTATACTCGTACCACACAGCAACCTTCTAAATACATTCACAGATACATTCCCAGGGATTG
Source organism: Cololabis saira (assembly GCF_033807715.1). NCBI lineage: Eukaryota > Metazoa > Chordata > Actinopteri > Beloniformes > Belonidae > Cololabis > Cololabis saira. Next base: position 22,881,045 of record NC_084605.1, on the reverse strand, counting down.
GCTTTTCCAGGAAATTCACTGAGTTCACCACGTGAGTTGATGAGAAGTCGCAGGACATAGCCTGTAGTAACGTGAAGTAACGCTCGTTTCCAAAGTGTTTATCAGCTTCACAAAAACACACGCCTCGATGCTTCAGCCTTACAGTGTAAATAAATGTGTTCAGATATTTTTGAAAGATGTATCATGAGCATTTCTAGTTCCTTACACGAACGAGCGAGATTTCAAGCACTTTTGCAGCAATAAAACTCAAGGTGTTTTCACATTAGGTCATTTTCATGGAGTTACTTTTTGGGCCGGAGTAGCAGCCGGGTGCCATGCAGCAGTCAGACAGGGCAGCATTAGCGAGGCTGTGTGATGCTAGTGTCCTATTCACTGGCATCTGCACTCTGATGTCAGCACCCTGTTGTTTTGTCAGGAACTAGTGAAAAATGCCCCGTTGCACAGTAAGCAAGCCAAAGACCTGTCCTGTCTGGTCCGACTTTGAAACAAGATGTCAAGGTTGATGTCATAGCAGAAACCATGGCAACGGAGGGATGCAAACCAGCAGACATTACGTAAAGTGGAACCAAATTGATGTGTGTGTGTGTGTGTGTGTGTGTGTGTGTGTGTGTGTGTGTGTGTGTGTGTGTGTGTGTGTGTGTGTGTGTGTGTGTGTGTGTGTGTGTGTGTGTGTGTGTGTGTGTGTGTGTGTGTCTGTGTCTGTGTCTGTGTCTGTGTGTCTGTGTGTGTGTCTGTGTGTGTGTGGTTTCATTTGTGGATTTTTGCAGGTGATTATTTTGGCATTCTGATGGATGAAGAGGCGACAGGTTTCCCCTTCAACATCATGGAGAATCCGATGTACTGGGGCAGCACTGCCAACTACCTCGGCCTGGCTCTCATGTAAGTACATGTGTGTGGGTGCAAGTGTGCGGAGGGTTTGGACAGGCATTAAAGTCACTTAATTCTAATTGTTTTTAGCCTTGACTTTTAGCCACGTGACAGAGTACCAATGTGCGTCAAATGACCTTCTAAGTAAAGACAAAGCACGTATAAACTCCAAAGAAGGTGAACTGAAAAGTGTTGTTTACTCCAAGTTGCAAATCACTCCTGTAAAAGGTAGGCATGAAAAGAAAAAGTGTGCTCCTGTTTCTATGGCAACCATGGCAACATGGCTTGGGGCTCAACTCGCGTAGTTACTAGGCAAGCTTTCCAGGGTTGATGAACCAGGCACTGATTGAGCGGTGAGCATTCTTTTGTTCCGCTCCCAGCGCTTGCATATGAACCCCATTATCCCTCTGAGCATGTCTTTTGGGCTCTTTATTATGACTTATCTGAATTTAGTTCACATGTTCATTTTGTATGCCAAGCTTTTGGGGACCAAACTGCTGCAACCTTTTTCTCCCTCCTCACCCCCTCCCCTTTTATTGCTCTGCCAGTTTAGATCCTTGGGTCGCTCCGTTAGTACCGTCTCCATGGAGGCAGACGTGATGAAAAAAGAAAAAACTTTTACGAAAGTAGTATAGATTTTAGGCAGAATTATGGGATTGAGCAAGGGTTGCATTGTGTATAAAACAGAGGGAAAACATTCATAAATGTTAAGGCCACTATCTGGTCACTTTCAAATATAAAATGAATATTTTTCCTACATCACCTGTGTAATCAATCATCATTTGAGTTTTTCGACTAGGTCTCTATGAACAGGGCTGGTGTAATTTCAACACTTAAAGTTCTTAAAAAGTGACATGAACATGTCAGAAAGTGAAGAAGTCAGCTTGAACTCAGGCAGGAGATGAGTGAGTACGTTTCTACTGCCATTTCCAAATGTTTCTTTTGTGATGAGTACAGCTGCTGCTTCACTGCAAAGAACAAGAACACAGTGTCTGTTAAAAACAAACTTGGATCTGGTTGGAACTGGGAGATTTCCAAAACTTTGGAGAAGAGAACAACAAGAGACGTCAACACAAATTCCCAGATGTCTGCAAAGAAGATTCGCGCTGAACTGGTTTCATGGAAGGTTGTCAAGGGGGCTCTTAATCACCTCTTAATCACCATAAAAATACAATGATGACGTTGGAACATATGAATCAATTTTATCACTCTCACCTTTAGTCTGTTGATGAAAATTGATGCTACGTTTGTTTAGTGAAGGAAGGGAGAAGCTTTCAACCCAAAACCAGTTCCCACAGTAAAGCATGCTGTTGGGAGCATGATGCTGTGGGGCTGTTTCACTGCTTCAGGTACAGGGAACCCTCTTCATTGGCATGGGAGGAAAAAATTGTGGATTATGTTTATTTTACAAGAGTAATGAAATGACATGAGTTGCCAGTCGCTAGAGGGTTTTGCTACCAGACCCTAACACAAAGAAAACATGGAAATTCATCCCAAACCTTTTGAAGGGGAGTAAAAACAAGAAAATCTGTGAAAAGACCTCAAGGTTAATGTCTCTGATGAACTTTTGTTAACACCTGCCATTAATATGCATCTTTAAATGTTTCAAGCAACATCTTGTCGTCACGTTTCACTGGCCTGCCCTACATGAATGTGGCCTGCATATACCAAATGCATCCATGCAGGCATTTTTTTAACTTGTCAGAATCTGTTATTCACCTAATGTGCAAACCACCTAATGTCAAACATGACTCTTTAAGGCTGTCCCCGAGTACCAGAGTCGGTTTACCTCCAACCAGAAGGTTGTCCCCAGCTCTGTCCAAGTGCCAGTGCGTGGATTGGACGCTGAGCCCCACATTGCACCGATTCCTCCAACCACCAAGGGAACACAAGCTAACATAAATGTAGGACGTGTCAGAAAGTGTATCCGTTGTGAACTAAGTTACTGCCAGACAAAAATCAAGAAGTTCTTCTTTCATCAGTTTGCAGTGTTATCTAAATGTTAACAGTTAAAAAAGGGACATTTTAATGATCTTTACAATGTTAATCAATTTTCTCACATACTAGTGAGTAAGTTATTGAGAATCCCCTCATCATTTTTCTGTCTGATACATAGTTTTTTAGAACCTCATTACTGACACCCATGAAGCTGCTTTTATTTGATAACACTGGACAATTAAACACAAAAATAGAAAAGTTATTGCATTTGTAACAAACAAACATATTTCTAAACAGAAAAAGAATGCACAAACTCGCACTGACGTTTCCCACTTTGACCGAAAGCGATGAGGTTATCCTGTCGATCCACGTCAGTAATCGCACACAAACAACACTCGTGGCTCTCATCCACATCTGAAGGACCCGAGGAGGGAGAAAAGTTCTCCCTCTCCCGCTTAGCCCACAATGGCTGTCATTGTCTCCCACACATTAGACCTCTTACTTTTCGCTCAGTGTCACCTGGATGAGAGATTAGCAGGAACACTTAGCAGGAATGCACACTCACTATTACATTACACCAACCAGACTTGTGCAAATGAAAAAGAATATTGTGTAACTCTGCTGCATGATGTCAGCTCTTTTTTTTGGCGTCTTGTCACGCATATTTGTATGAACTGCTGATCCAACTGAACCAAGGCAAAGTGACAGAGTCGCCAGGAAAGAAATTCAATTTAATGTTCTGCAGCACTTCTTATGCAACAGTATAATATCCTGTTATATAATGTTGGGGGGTTTAAGATTGAGGAGTGTAAAAGTAAATAAAATCTGTCATTTGGAATCAACTTTCAGCCAACTTTAGTTGTCACTGTTCCCTCTAAAGCCTGAATTATGGTTCTGCGTCAACCCAACGCAGAGCACACGCCGTCACTGTGACGCCGTCGTGAACCCTTTGGACTTCTCCGTCACTCCATTTCTCCGCGGTGCAGTACCCCCCGCAACCGCTAGTTAGCGATCTTTTTCTGAATGGTTTATCCGAGTTTTTCCGGTCACAGTGAATCAAAGAGATAAGGACAACTATTGTGCAAAAAAACAAAACAAAAAGAATCACACATAAACGAAGAAAATAGCCCTGAAAGTTCACTACTGCTTCAAACCGGAAACCGGAAATGCGTTGCTTCTAAGCGAACCAATCACAGCCCTCTCCGTCTGCGTGTGGTGTCCGTCGCCTCGACGCGTAGTTACAATTTTCGGGAGGTGCACGTCAGTGACGGCGTCAGTGATGGCGTCAGTGACGGCGTGTGGTCTGCGTCGACACAAACCACACGCCGTAGGCACGGCGTCGTTTTGACGCAAAACCATAAAGCTTAAAGTGTCACATTTTAAGGGCAAAATTCTGATCTGTTCTATCAAATCAACCTTGAAACCTTTAGTCACTGCGCTGGTGTGTTTTCCTTTTATACTGTATACACAGATACAGGATGGTCATTCACGCCTTTATTTGCATTTTTAAAGAGACGTGCTCAAGTATATCCCATCAATTACTTATGAATAATTATGGTCTCCTAAAGATGAATCCTGAATTATTTGGTATAACTTTGGTTCCACTTTTCTTGTAATGAAATCAAATTGATATTTGTGTTTTGATGTAATATATCTTGACACCTGGGATGGTTTTCCATCATATTAGAATAATATTCTACATGTAACTAACACTAGGGCTCAAGATTCAAGATTCTTTATCGTCACACAGTATACCATATAATGACGTGCATCATTACTGACAATGAAATGTTATGTGCTTGGTGTCGACTCAACTTTACACACTTATATTTAAGAGGTAAATGTAGATAAAAGAGGTACGAATATGTAAATTAAAAATATATTCATAGTAGTAATAATAAAAATAACACAAGAAGTAAATAGAAAATACAATAGAATAGAAATAAGATCCATCCATCCATCATCTATACCCGCTTTATCCCTTGCGGGGTCACGGGGGTCTGCTGGAGCCTATCCCAGCTCATTTTAGGTGAGAGGCAGGGGTTACACCCTGGACAGGTCACCAGTCACAGGGCCACATGTAAACACACAAACCATGCACACAATCACACTCACGCTCACACCTACGAGCAATTCAGAATCACCAATTAACCTAATATGCATGTTTTTGGACTGTGGGAGGAAGCCGGAGTACCCGGAGAGAACCCACGCAAGCACGGGGAGAACATGCAAACTCCACACAGAAAGGCCCCTGCCGGGCCTGGGAGTCGAACCGGGGACCTTCTTGCTGTGAGGCAACAGTGCTAACCACTAAGCCACCGTGCTGCTGAAATAAGAATAAGATGAAATCAATACAACTCTGTATTTGTGTACGAAATGTGTAACACACAGGGGGGGCATGAGTAGTTGGGAATTTGGATGACTGGGGTTAGCGAAGATCCTTCTGGCCTTCCTCCTGCAGCGCTGGTTGTAAATGTCCTGGACGGTTGGCAACTCTGGTGGTTGGCAACAACCTTATGGTTGTACCCTCTGCGGTGCTTTGTGTTTGAGGATGACACAGCTGCCGTACCAGGCCGTGATGTTCCCAGTCAGGATAGTCTCGATCAGTTAATGAGTATTCTGGTGTCCTTGCCAAACCTTCTAGGTCTCCACAGAGACTTTGTCTCGATGACCTGATGATAATGTCAGTATGGCGTGACCGGCCGGGAGCTGACACGCTCCACTGCTGCTCCCTCTATGTGAAAAGGGGGCATGTCCTCCTCTCTGTAGCCTCCGGAAGTTCATGATCAGCTCTTTGGTCTTGCTGTTGTTGTTGAGCAGGAGGTTGTTGGCTTTGAACCATGAAGTAAGTCCTGCAACCTCCTCTCTGTAGACCAATTCATCGTTGTCGGTGATGCAGCCGATGATAGTGGTGTCATCTGCAAACTTGATGGTCATGATGGAGCTGTACATGGAGGACACAGCCCTGGGGGGCCCAGTGTTCAGAGTTAGTGTGGAGTAAGTGACTCTACCAACCCGCACAGACTGCAGCCTGTTTGATAAAAAGTCCAGGATCCATCTGCACATTGATGGTCGGATGTGCAGAACCCTAAGCGTCATAATTAGTGTGGCTGCAGTTGGATGCAGTCAGAAGCTTAACTGAAGTCCACAAACAGAATTCACACATAACGGTTGCTCTGGTCCAGGTGAGAGAGGGCCGTGTGGAGTGCAAATGCCACAGATCTGTTGACCTGTTTGGCCCGTAAGCAAATTGGACCAGTCGCGTCCAGCTGGCAGATATGTTGCGATGTTTGGCTTTGACTAGCTTTTCAAAGTGGTGGAGGTGTGTGCAATATGGAAATAGTCATTCAGATGCCTCCCATTCTGCTTCTTTGGGAATGGGATTATTTTTAGTTTTCTTGAGACATGTGGAGACTACAGACTGGAGCATGGAAAGATTTAAAAAGTATTTGAAGACATGAGCCAACATCTGCCCTCATATTTGGTTGATGGGAACATTTTTGCCAGGGGGTTCTTTTGGTGACATGAGCGGGACCTGCATAATATCAGGCAGTTTCTTTTGATAATTTGGTTCACTGCTGTACAATTTAGACTTCCAGTTGTTTGTGAGAACTATGGAAGACAAAATCACAAATGCTAAATCATCTTTCTTGCTGCAGGCGCTCAGCTACCTAGCTACAAAATCATTTTTTTTGTCCCTGAACCTGTCTTGCGATGTATTTTACCATTTCATACAGTATATTTTTGCTGTTACACTGCAGATATTGTAACGTTTAAACGTTGTGGTGTGAGCTGCAGCTGAGCAGCAGCAAGGTGAGGTACAAATGGCGGTGAAGGTGGAATTTGGCCCAGAGCTGAGAGTGATCTTCAGAAAGTCTGAGCGCCATTGTTCTCCCCGGCTCAGAGGTACGCCTCCCCCCACAAGTAAAACACATGATGTGAGGCAACTAAAGATCAGACTTCCTCACTTTTATACTTACTCTGCTAATGTTACGAGGGAAACACAAATTAAATAGAGGTCAGAGGACTAGAGTGGATTTTCTAAACAGCTTGATTGAATAATCCTTGCAATGATGCACTTGGTTTGTAATTACGTGAAACTTAACGACTGGTGGCATCTATTTGTAATTTTTTGTTGGCTTCTTTACAGAAATAATAGGTATTTTATGTTTGAAGGCAGAATCTTGCATAAGGGTCATATTTATCTTCATATTCCCTGGCTTGCATGCAGGTAATGGGTGTAAAACAAGCCAGTACTGAGTTCAGTATTACCAGCAAGAAAAATGAATATTTAAGTGAAGGATTACAGACGTTCTTGGTTATTACTTTGGACTTGACATTGAGGTGCATCCAGTGGTCAATGCATGTGTTACTCTGAGGTGGCACTGTCAGAATCTGTACTCCGTGCCATAGTGTATGCTTCCACCATGAACAGATCACATATGTCTGCTGTAGTAGAAAACCCTCCACCGTAGCCTGACACGCCCCCTGCCATCTGCATCAACTCTGCAACAGATGTGAGTGGTCCATTTGATACTTTTCCTTTTTCCTTCAGCGGATTTTGCTGCTAATTTTTTTAAACCAAGTTGAAAGATTAATTGCAACTGTCACGTGTGGGCTCAAGGTGTGGACCCAAACGCAGGAGAGAGAGGGAGGCCTGAGGCAGGAGTTCTCAAAAACAAAAGGATTTATTCCACAACAGGTAAAAACAAAAGCACTGCTCGGCAGGATCTAAACTCAACAAAAACAGGAATCCAAAAAACCAGGGGAAACAGACAGACAGAACTGAAACTCAAACTGGGGGGAAGTGTCAAACCCTGACAGCAATATCACCAAAAATGATTGTTGCTCAACATTTATGAGCTTTAACTCACAAAATATGTGCAGTTCTCAGGTACATAATGGAAGTAAATAAAGGAAGTTCAGCACTTTAGCGAAGAACTACATTTTGTGGTGTAATGACTGCGACACAAGCAACGGCAGACAAATATAAATCCCAACTACGACATAAGTCTCCAAAATAGACTATGTGCATATGAGCTACTTAGAAATGCATTATTATTGCATTTATTTTTGTACAATAATTTGTGATGAGGATGTGGGGACAAATCGTCTTACCAGAAACCCTGAATGGGGTTAAAAATCTTGATTCTGTTGTGGCCAACCAATGTGCAAAAATAATTTTTCATGCTTACTAAACCACTCCTTAATGCATTCTCATATGGGAAGAAAATAACTTGATACTGACTCCACAGGTTTGGACAGCACTGCGTAATGGGGGCCTGTCACTTTCTTTATCCCGATGGATCAGTTGCTCTGGAACTGGTCATAACTGACTGTGGCAGGGTGGAGGATTGGCCGTGGTCTGTGGGGGAGCAGCGCACAGGTGGTGCGGGCGTGGATCAGCTGATTGGGTACAGGTGTGCCCAATCCATCTCTCCTCCCTGCCTGTACATTTAAGGAGCGGCTGCACACCGGCAAAGGGGGTTCGTAGGAGAGGAATGACACAGAGCTGGAGTTGGAGACGACGGCTGCGGAGTGTGCTGGTGCATGTGTGTGTCTAGGTGACAAATAAGTTTGTGCAGGAGTGTTCTTCTGCTCACTTTGCTGACATCTTTTGTAGAAATCGACTACCACATGTTGGAGATACCGTAGTCGATAAATGTCAAATGAGGAGACAAGTTCAAGGCTACTGCTCCCATACATCTGGATCATTGTGACACTAGTTAGGGCCCGAGTTAGGCCCTATTGTATCTGTAGGAATTTTCCTTCTTCCGACGAAAGGAGGGCCTTTTTGCCCCCCTAAATGTGCCCCAAAAGTCACCAAATTTTGCACGCAAGCCAGGCCTGGAGAAAAATGTGATATTTAATGGTTTGCATTAATGGGCGTGGCCTAATGGCTCAACAGCGCCCCCTAGAAAACTTTGTGCCTCAAGCCCCACCATACGGTTTGACGTACATGCACAAAAATCGGTACATACCTGTATCATATCGCAACTTAAAGAAAAGTCTCTTGGCGCCATGGCCGAAACCGAACAGGAAGTCGGACATTTTTAATTAATCATGTAATTTTGGCGCAATTTATGCCATTTCTTCAGCCGCTTCTTCGCCCGAACCATAACGTGCACCCAGGTGTGTTATACATCAAAATGTGCGTCTCGATCCTGTGACGATGCGCATTACTTTTTCTCAGTCAAAAGCGTTACCGTGGCAACGATAGACACCAAAAAGCGCGCCCCCCCCTTCATCTGATTGGTCCATACAGATAAAACTTCGTGCCTCAAGCCCCACAATACGGTTTGACGTACATGCACTAAAATCGGTACACACCTGTATCATGTCCCAACTTAAAGAAAAGTCCCCCCCCTTCATTTGATTGGTCCATATTTGATAGTTCCTACTTTCTGCCATAACTTTTGAATGGTTTGACATAAAGACTTGTGGGTGGTGTCATAGGACTCGGTTTTGAGTCCTTGAACAAGGTTGGTACAAATTAGCCCTGTCCCTTCATCTGATTGGTCGATATCTGATAGTTCCTACTTTCTGCCATAACTTTTGAATGGTTTGACATAGAGAGTTGTGGGTGGTGTCATCCGCTAAATGTCCAGGCCTGAAGACATCTACATGCAAGTCATACAAGCGCTTCCACTGCAGCCTGAACATGCACAAGGGTGCGATGGCCCGTTCATCGCTGCTTGCAGCTTTCATTTGTTTTTGTTGTTGTTTTTTTGCAGAAGTACAGTGTGATCCTTCAGAAACACAGTGTCTTTCGTGCGATAACAGGGTGTGCCTTTGAGATGTTGGTTTAAGGAATGAGAAGCATGTCGCTGCTTCAGCTCAGGGTTACATAACTACCAGCTGAAATGTCTGTGACTGCAGTGTCTTTCCAGTGGAAGCGTCTGGTCTTAGTTAAATCCAGGTGGGGACTCTCCATCTCTTGGCGATGCAGAGCATCAGACGTGAAACATATTATGCAATAGACCTTCAGCAAATAAACAAAACAAACCATTTCCTATGAAATGTATTCTGTTATTCTCCAAAGTGAAACTGTATTTTGGAAACTGCTAAATTAATATGACAAGGTCAGACTTCTCAAAGCGCTCTTTCATCAAACTGATATTTTGAGGGGCTAATCTCTTTTTAAAGGGGACCTATTATGAAAAACAAGTTTTTTCTTGTTTTAACATATATATAGTGGTCTCCCCTCACCCTGCCAGCACAGGGGAGACAAAATATCATGAATTTCTGCAAGCTCTCTGACCCCCGCCTTACAGAGTCCCCCAGTGTCACATGTTTTTTTTTGAGCCGATTAGAATCTGCTCCCGTCGTTACGTAACGACGGGAGGAGATTTCCATAGGTTCAGCCTCCGCTGCTGAAACCACGCCCACAACCAGATCTCTACGGAGCTGGAGCGGTCCATCCTTCAGCCAGTCGGACGCTGCGCCGCGGCGGAGCGGATCCGGGTTGAATCCTCCAGGTTCCCGGGTGGTTTGGGAGCTGGGTCCTTGGGGGTCTGTCCCAGGTCAGACCAGCTTCACCCTCCGAGATTTTCAGGCAAATCTGTCGGTTTGATCACCGATAACGGGCGATGCGCCGCGGATGCGCTCCGGAGCCGATCTGTGCACTGGCCGTGGGGTTGCGGCGCCCGTCGCGCAGAATCCGCCGGGCAGATCCGGCTGAAATTCCGCTGGTCGGTCCCCGGGAGTCCCTGCTACCAGTCCAGGCCGGTTCCTGCGGTCCCGGCCGGTCGGAACCGGTCAGATTCCCCCGTTAAAGCCGCGGTGATGCGCGCTGCTCCCGGGCGCCCGGCGTGGCTCCGGGGCCAGCGTTCAGCATCCGCCGGGTAGATCCGGCTTAAATAGTGCATAAATGTTATTTATATATACAACTCATATTTTATTTTTTTAACAATAAAGTTTCCATTTGTGAAAATTCAGTGTTGTGATAATTTACAGGCTCGGGCTGCTCTGGCGGAGCAAGGTTTATTCTCCTCCCCTGCTACACGTCATTCAGGGAGCCAATCAGCACAGAGCCTCATTATCATACCCCCCCCTTCCCTAAAAATGAGGCGCAGAAAAAGAGGTTAGAAGCGGTAAAACTAGTGACAGGGCCCACAGGCTGGATTTATGATTTATGTAGAAAAAACAAGCTTTAGATTGTTTTTATGACATTCAAGGCCTGTTTAAAATATACATTAAATGCCATAATAGGTCACCTTTAAGACTTACTTACAGCCTTGAATCTTGCATATTTTTGAAACCCACTTGTACTTGTTCTAATAACAAAATGGAAACTGTTTCTATCTCGTCGTCATACTTGGGATCAAAGACAAAGTTGTCTGCTCCCTTTTGGCATTATCTCTACCAAGATTGATCCATTTTTACTGTCTGACAAAGTAGGCCTTTGTTCCAGCTTTGAGTAGAACTTGATTTTAAAGCATGTGCTTTTGTAAAGGCTGAAGTTGAGCAAGTTTTATTTGATCTAATTTAAAATTGCAATGCCAGTGCAGGTGGTTCACTCCTTAGAAAAGCTGCAACTCTGAGTGACTGAATGTGTTGCTCAGGATCACCTGTTAATCCCTGTGGAACTGCTACCATCAAAGACCGGAAATACACCCTCTTCTTGCTACTGATGCTGGCGGGTATCATTATCAGCTCGTATTTAGGTCAATGATAGGGACCTCCCAGTCTCTCCCTCGTTCATAGAAATCCATTAAGGATATCCACCGTCTCCTTCCTCCCACCCTTTGATCACTGTGTGTTTGTGCTATCATTAGTTTAAATAAAAATCACACTGAGGATATATCTACCTCATTATGACATTATAAAAGGTCACTCCTCACAATGCCATGGGGTTAAAAGGTTAAAAAAGAAACTCAGGCAGCGTAGAATCATGTTATTTGAAGCACATGCATCCTACCTCTCAATTAGGGAGGATGTGTCTTGTGTTAATAACCCAGTTTCAGTGAGAGACCTCCTTTTGCTCAGTCGGGAATACAGTCCAGTGGTTTATGTTGATGTTGGACAATAGCATTGTTCAATTGTGGTTCACAAAGGCAACGCACGTTCCTGCTTAATGAGTAAAGCTAGCGTCTAGTGCCTCGCAGTAATCAGGTTTAGTAACATGACAATAAAATAGGTCAGATCACATCTTTGTCTGCTTTGGGTTGTAGTTGGAAAGAATGGCATAGACGTCACTTTTAAACTCAATAATATTCATACATTTCATTTAATCATTCATCCTATTGTTTACGGTCTTTGATGTATTTTTTAATTATACATCAATTGAGGTTTGTTGAACTAAATATAATATCTGACATTAAAATGCCATTTATTAAGCCAAACTGAAATGTTTCAATGAAGGTAATAAAGCAGCGCCAATAAATATTTGCAGTGTTGGGCTCAGGGGGTCCCCCTGATAAGTTGCTTTTACATCCTCTTGTTCACTCTCTTCCACCAGTCTCTCCTTCATTTTCTCTTTTATCATTACTTTCTTGAATCTTTTAATGGCCTTTTTCATTGTGTCCACTGTTGTTGAGGTGTGATGTAGCGCCGCAGAGCGATACACAGTTGTGACAAGTGAAAAGATAGTTTTGTCCATGCAGATGGGACAATATTTCCTCCAAATCTATTTGAAACTGACATTATAACATGTAAAATAAGTTGTTTTTCTGCTTTTGTGTCCAGCTGATCACTACTTGAAGTATAACTTAGTACTTTTTGAAAAATTAAAGAAAAAAGAAAAAAACTTTATGCAGTCAACAGAGGATTCAGATTTTGGTGATTCTCTGTTTTTTTTTTGTTTTTTTTTAGTTGGAAAGAAACAATGTGTTTGAACATGAATTAAAAGTTTCTTTTTTCTTCATGTGATGAACTATGATGACGAACATGGCAAAAATTAGAGATGCCCAGTAGGGGTGGGCGATATGACCTAAAATTAATATCACGGTATTTTTCATCTTTTGAACGGTGACGGTATAATATCACGATATTTTTTGGTACGTTTTGGGAGGAGTAGCCTGTCCTGTCCCTTTATGTGAATAAGGTTAATATTTTTATAATATAATAAGTAAATGGTAGTATCCTTATCAAAAAGAGACATGGGAGAGTATTATGCATTCTCTCAACATATTTATTTGGCAAAAAACCTAAAGATCTTACATATATATATATATATATATATATATATATATATATATATATATATATATATATATATATATATATATATATATATATATATATATATATATATATATATTAATTATATTTATTTTTATTATATTATATTTTAAATATTTTGTAAACCTGTCTTAAAATGTAATACTGGACCTCGGTTGGGCTGGTTGGACAGCGGGTGGTGGAAAATGTCCCTTAATTTTAAATCCAAAACTTGACAGGTTTATGCCATGAGTATTCATATAGAGTAATCCCTTGTTTTTCGAGAGGGTTACGTTCCAAAAAGAACCTGTGATAAGTGATATTCACATAGTAGCAACCCTTTTTTTTACAATTATTATACAAAGCTTCAAATTGCAGAGATCAGCACCGCCTCGCACGTATTTCACTGCTGTTCTGAGCCGCTGTGTCCCGACTCGCGCTGCAGCGTCTTTTTCTTCTAAAGCCCGCGGTACAGGTGTGTTTTTTCGAGAGAAGAACATGGTTATGGGTATTTTTTTGTCACTCTTTTTCTTCTGGGTAAAGATTCTTTTAAACCGACATTCATTCATTTTTTCTCCATCTTGAAGTCTGTGATTCGTATTCCAGCAGGTTGAAACAGCGCTCTGCGCTCCGCTGCCGTCAAAGACCCGCCCAGCTCCACTTCTGATTGGCTAGTGTTTGTTTGGTTGAGCGCCAGAGCTGCTTTCCTCTCATTCCATTGGTAGACGAACTCTGTTGACTCAAACTTTTTTTTCTCTCTCAAACCTTTTTTTTTTTTTTTTTTTTTAAGCAGTCAAACTCGCACGCCGAGAAAAAAAACTCCGTACGCCGGAGATCCGGCACGGTGCCGGAATACTTTAAGCCCTGCATTTCTTACTACTCTTGTCGTAAGGTGTAGCAGCAGTAAACGATGCCTGCATTGAAAGCTGCGTAGTCTTGGGACGTGCTCCGCTGGTGTTGCTCAGCAGCACCAGCGGAGCAGCGGTCCCAGCAGCAGCTGCTGGTCCCACTTGCGCTCGTTTTGGCCCGGGTTTGGTCTTCATATTCACGGGCGTGCGTGTTTTTTAAGTGATGAAACAGGTTGCTTGTGTTTCAACCTCTTGCTGTCACAACACGGCAGCAAACCTTGCATATCACCGACGTTTTTAATGCCTTATTTAGGCTTATTATTTTATAATTGATTTATTACGGTATTGACGGTATTGCAAAATCCATGTCGTGGCGCAGTTTCACACCGGTGATGACTATGACACCGGTGTACCGCCCACCCCTAATGCCCAGTGGCAGCTTCAACCTCTGGTGCCTTGTCTTCCCACCTTGATTCAACCCAAATAATGCCACTCCAGTGCCTACATAAAGATGTGATCATTTATTTTTGTATTCTACTGATTTTGATTAAGATTTTGATATTAGGTATACTAAAAGTACTAAGTTGGTTTTTCAGATTCATAAAAGTTAGTAATATCATTTACACACCACAGAGATAGTGGAGATACGATCCCCATCAGCGCCATGTTTTTATTGTGGAAACTAAATATAAATGTGAAACCTGTTCACTTTCCCCTTGGTGCTACAAGAACAACTCTGTTGCTCTGTGATTATTAGATTTTGAACATTTCATTTCACTCCTGCAAATGTTTGCCCCGGGGCGGGGGGGCACCAGCTCGTTCCGAACGACTGCACCAGATGTGCTGACAGACGTTTTCAGTCACAGCTGGCACATAGCCATCCGCAGACTGATGCACACAGACAGCAAATATGGAGTTGCACAAAAACAAGTTGGGCAGACTTGGATAACAGCTCCTTATCAACATTTTGCAGAGGAATTTGATGGAAGATAATGGAATTTTTCATTGATTTATTCAGTGAGATGGCAACTGTTCTTTTCCTGCGTTGGCCAGCTTAAACACCGTATGGGAAGGTAAATCGCATTACCGTGACTGTATATGTGAGGAAACCCAATAGCCTACATTTAAAAAGCATTATGAACTGCTGCGAAGAAATATTCTAGCTCCAATTTGGTCAGGTATCTGAGCTGAAAAGATGAGAGAAAACTGGAGCACTTTGTCATGAAATGGAGATTATGTTATGAATGTGGCACATTCCAGTCAGCCGTCACTGACCAGTTATGGTTTTGACATTTCTAGTTTACGCTGGTTTCTGATGTGGGTCAGTGGTAAATGGGGTCCACTGACTCACGGTGTCAGATTGTTGTCTCTGAATCAGCAGGCCTCTCTGCAGCTGGTGTTGTGAATCAAATCTGGAGCTGATGGAGGCCATGAATCGAATGTAGTCATTGTTACTCAAATAACATAGAAATCCAAGTCACAAGAGACTTGCTAAGAAATTGTGGCAGTCATGGATCAAATGTAAATATGGGTCACACAATAGTGGACACGTGTTGTTGCCCTGCTGGTCATTTGAAGTTTGTATCCGCATTTTCAGAATTTCAGGCAATTTGCAGTCTAATAAATGTAATAGTAATTGCACTGGCTTGTAGTTAGGACAAAGACACAGTGTTAGAATTATGAACAAAAAAGAAAACAACAAAAGAAAGTTCATTTGTAGTTTTAAACATATTTAGTGTTTTTTTTACTCCTTTTTTACCTCTTCCCCAACCTCATTCCTCACTCCAACAGCCTCCAACACAATTACATACAGATTGTATGACCAATAGCTATTGAAGTTGGACAGTAAATGCAGTGCTACAGCAGCTTATTCTGTTGGCATGGGAATTTTTCTTTCTTGTGGATTGCCAAAGTATCGGATTGGAACTCGGTATTGGCTGATACTCAAAACCAGATGACTCCGACTTGGACTTGGGAGCACACAATTGTGATCAGGACATCCCTAATGCAAACTAATGTTAACTTACATTACTTACATGCTAGACTAAAGGGTGCAACTGCTCAAGTGGTAGTCCAGTAGGGCTGCAACTAACGACTATTTTAATAGTCGACTAGTCACCGACTATTGAAACGATTAGTCGACTAATTGGATAATTAGTAAAAAAAAAATAAAATTTAGTATGAGATTGCTTTAATTATGTGGCAAATGATAATAAACACAAGAAAGATGGCACTAGAGCCCTGCTATAGCGGGACTGTTTTCTTCATCCTGCTCCCGCCCGCATCCGCAAAACTCTGAGAATTCATGCCCGCACAGCGCACGATAATAGAGATGCATTGATTTAGTTTCTTCTCCCGTCCCGCAAGAGAAATGTCCAGACAAATCTATCTGATTTAATGTTAACATGATCATTGTGGAGCTTGATGGATAATTGACAGTTCATAGGCACCTGACCGAAAGTTAGATGCAAATCCATCATTGTCATCATCACACAAGCTTTTTCGGTCTTCGCACTGCATCAATTATGTGATTGGTTATAAGGTCGTTGTTATGAGGTTATAACAACGAGAGTAGGCTGTGAGTGGCTCAAATAACACTAATAAATAACATGAAATAAACAAAGTTAACGAATGAAACCAATTCATTTAACAAATGAAAATAGGCTTAATATCTTACCAAGGCGAGTCCTTTTCGTTCAACACTCCGACATGCTTTCTCTTCAAATGCATTACCGACGTGCTCCCGTGAAAAGCAACGTCGGCTTTGCAAACCTTGCAAGTCATCTTTTTATTCGCCGTATTGAGGCTAAAATGCTCCCAAACTTTTGAAGTTTTATTACCTGCAGCTGCGCTGAGACGCTAGCGCGCATGCGCGACTGTTGTCAGAGATTGTATTGAAGTGTGATGCCTCACTCCATTGGAAAAACACGTCTGGCAACAATTGTCGACAATGGAATTCATTGTCGACAATTTTGATTATCGATTTTTGTCGACGTCGGCGAATCGTTGCAGCCCTATAGTCCAGTTGGCATCCTCTGGTAACCCCATGGTAGATGTCTTCAACCGGGGGGAAGGTTAGCTGCTTCAGGCTGCTTAGCTTTGCCCCTTCCATCTCAACCCAAAACTGGTTGCTGCAGTGTTTTAGCACATTTGATAGCATTACACGCCGTATTGTCTTCAAAATAGGAACGATTATCTTCAGTTAGGCCTCAATTCACAGCTCAAAAATCAATTCAAGCACTGAGCCAGTACCCATAGCCAGTCATCAAATAAAACACCATACCCCTAATTATACATATGACTTTTTATAACTACCTGATGAGGTACAAACAGTTTCAACCTTTGCAGAATTGTCTGGGATGTGAAATATAGGTATAAACCTTAAAACAATTTAAAACATTTTTAATTAAATTTTATTGACTGGATACAGTGTCACACAAGTATGACGTTGCAGTGTTACGTAGCAGAGGTTGTCAGTGGAAACGCGAGGTAGATCATCATCAGGGCTTCCTATTCCTAAATGTACCCAAAACTGAGCCGTACCACTCATGGAAACCACGCTATCTTTAGTGAACTGTTGAGCAGCTTGTCCCAAGTAAGAGTGGGAGAACATTTTCCTTCCAAATGTTCTCAAATTTGCTGGCGGAGTACTGTTAAAGAGGAGGAGACACAAGTACTACCATCTAAAAGGCAGGGTAAGCATCTCTACTCGACTTCTTGTCCAAAACACTTCACATTTACTTTAAATATCTCCTCACCACCAGCTTGATGCCTACCTGGTGAATATGCTGTGTATAAAAACACACACACACACACACAGAAAAAGGCTCTGTAAACTGGAAGAACACAAATCACACCACAGATCGCACCTGCAAATCACAGATGGGGTGGGGTTCCTGCTCGTGCAGATGAAGCGAGGGAAGGGGAGAAAGAGTTTTCTCTGAGAGCGTTGGAGTAAGGGAGGATCTCGCTCTCTGTTTATGGTTGACGTTTTGTTACGGAAATCAGCAGCTCTGGCATCCATAGAAAAATCACTTACCCTACCTTTAACTCTCTTGAAATGGTGCTTTTGGAATCACATTGTAAAGAACCTTAAGTTCTTCAGAAGAATGTGTTGCTTTCACTGGGGTCTGGGGATTAAATCATTTGCAAATCAGTGCATTTAGTATTTACATTTTTGCAATCAACCCATCAAGCATTCAGTCTTTATTCATACTGCTCTTTTGATACAAATAAATGAAGGCCAAAGTGCTAACAGACTGAAAATATATAAAAATAGCTCATTTAAAATAGATATACAAAGCATTTTCTGCACAATACACAGAACACTCCACAAAACACAGAGGAAGTAGATATAATCGAGTGTCACTAAGCGCACTGCTGTGTCACATCAGAGGGTTTTTAACTCAGCAATTTCTGGTTTTCACTGAGTTATGTCTGCCTCATTTCCTCTGACATATAACAGTCAGTGTGCTTTCACCCACTGTACCTATCTGTGGTTATTCATAGATTCATTAATTTGAAAAAAGACTATCCATCTGGTCTCTTTTTTAAGAGGTATGCACAGATGTTCCTCCTCGAAGAACAATGAAATTAGTATCGGTTAGGTTTGCCCCTTTTTTTTCTTTTTTTACTCGGACAGCTGTGTCAGACTTTGATGACATAAAACTGCGTCACCGCTCTGCTCTCTGGCATCTATATGTAGGTCAGTGGGTTATGTGTGTTGTCCTTTTTCTTAACAAGGTGATCAGCAAGGTTCTTGTGAGGAAAAAGAACATCACTTTAAAAACAACTTCTTTCACTTGAAATCAGTATTGCTGTGCTGTTTCACGTTAATCATGCCTTCATTTATCGGTTGATATATTTATATATACACAATGAAAATAGTATCTGGATGGGATACATATATATTTTTTGTAAATGAAGTCTTAAGTGAAACTGTTTTTGTTCCAATGGCCTCTTTTTCTTTATTTTAAGATTTTGTAGACACACATTCACTGAAGCGGGTACCACACTGTTAAATGATTTACATGCAGTCATGTGAAATAGAAAAGAACGTTCCCTTTCAGTCCTGAGATTTGATGTATTAGCACTTGATTTAAAATAAACTAGAGAGGTAATGTCATATCTCTCTGATAACTACATTGGGACTGAAATTCAGTCATGCGGGTAGACGGTAATGCTGAGAACACCAGAAAATGTACAGAATGTCCAAAAGAGCAAAATACTGAGGTGTTGACGAGTCCAGAACTGATTGAGATGCTGCTACGGGGACTTAGTAGGGCTGTGGATTAAAATTGGCCAAAACTCCTTCACTAATACCTGAAACAGAAAACAACCACTTTAAGTTATTGTTGCTTTAGGTGGTTTCAAGCTATTTATCAGGTGTTTAGTCAATTTTGTCAAATAAACAATGACATTTCAATAAGTGTTGCTGTTTTTTAATTATAAGGCTGGTATGTAGCAGATAGTGGTTTTATGTCCTGTACATGTCTCTTTACTTCTCTTTTCAGAGAATCCAGTCCAGCTGGTTTAGTCCTCACTGCCGTCGTGGCTGTGACCTACAAGGTGGCGATACGGTTCGAGGGGTGAGTATTTGCTCTTCTCAAGCCTTGCTCTTCCAAAAGTTTTCTTCTGTTCTTTACTTGGTGAATGACTTTTCTATATATGTTTGTATGGCACATCAAGGGTTGTACTGAGACGCTGATCACAGTAAGGATATAAAAAGATCAGTACCCGTTCTAAACTCTTCACCCTAGTGACACACTTTTCATTAGATTCGTCTATTGAGTTCAGAAAAGACTGATTCTAACAGCACAAAGCAGCCAGGGTCAAAGCAGATGGGTTTATATTAAAGAAAGTGAAGAAAATCTGCAGTATCTAAAAATACTCACATATGATGCCTTGGCCGAACAAATCCCCATCCAGTGAGACATACCCGGAAAAACGTCAGCTCTCATTTTACACGGTAAACAACTTTATCTGAAATATCCGATAAACAGAGGAACAATACAAAAAACCATTTCAAGTCAAAGTCTACGTTCAGATATTTACATGCAGTCAATTCAATAGTTCTCCCTCTTGGAAAGCTAAACATTATTATTATTATCTCGTTTTGTTGAACGAGCGATTAGAGAGAAAATGGGATTATTTACTTCAACAAAATGTGCTGATTTAGTGAAACGGTGTGTTTACCGTTATGAAAATCTCCAACACAGGAACTCCGTGTTTGCAAAAGTGTGTCCTGAAGTTACGTCACTATTAGTTATCCAACATTAGCAACTGTAACAGGGAACTAAAGATTGTAATTAAAGGAAACTGGATAACGTGGCAACAAAACAACTGAGGCGTAACTACAAAGCATGATTATCCGTCCAGGAGCAGACACGTGCGGTCGCACGTGGGAGTAATGATAGCTTTTGCTTTTCTGCTGCGATGAAAAGGACATATGTCACGGGCCAACGTGGGCTGACGAGCTTTAACAGCTGCTGGAAGACAATGATCAGTCCTTTATGCGTTGGTGAAGCGGCCCCAGGTGAAGCCGGACCTGGAGACTGTAAACAATATTTGTGAGGGAGCAAATAAGTTATTCTGCTGCAGGAAACTGCGGTAATTAGATTGATAACTGTTGGTGATCAGAAACAGCTGAATTGAAACAGCAGTTGCATAGGTGAGACTGTAGATTGTGGGTTGTATACTCAGTGATCTGATATGCTCGCTGGCCATAAACAGTATAAATAGTGCATTTACCAGCACACAAAGGCAGATGCAAAGACTGGCCAGCTTTCTTACAAATAAGCGCAGCTTGAATATGCCGTTGTCGTCTGTCCGACATCTAATTGGATAATTTAAACTTTCGGTATGATTCAGTCTAAAAACCATCAAAAGTATCAAGAAGCAATAACAGTGGGGATTATTACATCCTACCAAGGACAAATATGTAACGATAAATATGTTTTAGTATACCTAAGACCTCGATTAAAAGTACCTTTCAGGAATCACATCTCCACATAAAGAGGTATTCATCCCTGACAATGTTTACTGTGTATGTAGTGCCCAAGCAAGATCTAAATAGGCTGAAAAATGAGCTCCATATGGATTAAAGTGAACTTCCCGTCTTGTTTATGGATATAACCTGACCCACTTGAGCCAACCTCACAAGAAAACCCAGTCAGGCAATCCATAACTGCCCACTGTGGACAGTCCCATATGGGTCAGGGCTGGACGGACATGCTGATCCTTTGATTTCCAGGGGCAGGAGAAACTGACTTTGTGCACCATTAGATAGGAAACAAGCAATCAGAAAAGAGAAGCGTGTGGTGGAGGCCATAACCAGTAGGGGTGTAACGATACACTAATCTCACGATACGGTACGATACACGATATTGAGGTCACGATAACGATACGATACGATATTATAGCAGTATTTTTTTAACAACCTTGCATGAGGAACATATGACTGGAATAAATGGTCTTTTTTTTGAAAGACACAAAATACAAAACAATGCTGTGCATTTGCCCTATTGTTACAGTTTGTAATGCTTTATAACTGTTTAAGTTTTAAAGAGAAAGCCATTTTCCACAAACTGAATTAAAAGTAAATGTCAGGTTTGCATTATGCATCTTCAGTTTCATACAAGTACAAATATTTTGCCACAAACTGAATAGTTTCTCTCATGTATGATTTGACTTTTTTCTTTTTTCGGATGCGTGTTACTAATCAACACAATAGATTAATATTAATATTCCAATATTGCGATACACTTTGTCACCTCCACGACACGTATTGTGACGTTTTTGTATCACGAAATTTTGTGGCACGATATATTGTTACACCCCTAATAACCAGTATCAGTAATATCTACCGTCAACAACGTAGCTGTGTGCGTTCGATTTCCCCGAGTCACAGACACATGGTGGCCCTTACTCACTTACTTTATAAGCCTTGACCCACCAAGGCCAATTCAAACACTAAACACGAAGCAACATGTAATAAACTTTCTGTTATCGTTATTATTATTGTTCTATCCCATCAAGGTCATCTTCTAGGTTTACTTACTTACTTGCTTACTTGCATCTTATTTTTTTTTTTCATGTTATAAAACTCACTGTGTGACGCCAGGAAGTTACTCAACGATCTGTATCTAGCCCAGTCTTATAAGCGGGGCTTCACTTGTCCATTAAGTGGAATGAAAAGGTCACTCGCTCAAAATGAAAAGAGCTTTGATTGAGTCGACGGGACATTTGTGTGAAACTCCCTCACATTAACGCATGCTGCGCGTGAGACCGCAGGTGGACCCGTCTGCAGCAGCAGCACTCATCCATTTCCCTGTCACCTAACCCGGACTTGTGAACCGCAGGACAGCCAGGTGTCAGATTTGGCCACATGTAACGACTGTGAAACGTGCTATATTTACCTTTGTCTCTGGCGCAGGCTCTGAATGAGCTCATTTAGTTGAACCGGCGGGGCGAATACGGCGTCTGCTCGGATATTACTTCACACGGTGACAGTCGGTAAAAGCACCAGAGGGGGAGATAACGGCCCCCTGCAGTGAGCAGGTTCGGAGTGAGTTGAATATCTTCTGGCCTGTTTAGCTCGTCATCCTGATGATACTAAATGAACTACAAAGGCAGGATCTCACACCGAACGCAGAAGAGGGCCGCTTTTGGCCGTTGTGAGGATTGATCCAGTCATATGCAATATTTATTTATATCAGTATTTAATGTTTTGTTCTGTAGAGTTCAATTTATGTCTCACGATCACCGATAAAAAGGAGTCTATGAAAGTTTCCTTTCATACTAAAGTTTTTCTTTAGTTTAATACAATTTGAGAAGACACATTTTCCATCCGTATTTCTGCTTGTACAGAAAAGTATGTTAAGCTTTGTCTTCAGTATCTGGTGTGACCTTGTTGGTGTGCAGTTTCTGTAGCTAACTATTTCTATTCTTATCAATCAATGCTGCACATCTGAAGGAAGAATAATAGTCTTTTTTACTTTATCCAAAGCAGCTTCCGCTCTACAATATTACTGCATTTTGTTGCACAAACCGTTTAATGCAGGTGATTATTAGTCTCTTTCTTCTTGGCACTTCCAAAACATCCGTTTTTCTCCTTCTTTAACAGTTCTTGATCTGAAACTTGTGTGCTGAAGCTAGGTGTCTTGCTGCATGTCCCAGTTTCTGTTGAGAGACAAAAGAACCTATTGTATTTGAATATGCTGGTTGACTTTTGGATACATTTCCATTCTCACAACTCCAGAGTCAGTGAAACTAGTCCAAACCATGTTACCGCCACCACCATCTTGAACAGTTGGGTTTTTATGCCGTCATCTAACAAATGTTCTCCTTTTTTTCAGTTTATTTCTGTCAACTCTCTGCAAAAGTTTCCATTTTCATTTGTTTGATTCCGTTGATAATGTCATTGATTTATCTTTAAGAGGTTTTTAAAATGAAAAGGGACTTACAGTAATCTGATGGCTGAGTAGTGATAGCATGATTGCTGTCTATACTATAAAAGGGGAAAAAAATACCCCTTTTCTCTTTTTGAGACCATTTATTAGTGTGTTTGAAGTCATTATCAACTCAAAAACTCTGCTATAACATATCTCTGTCGTTTTGTTTGGGTTGGCTCAGGTTAGAAAAACGTCTCATTTGATGTCATTCATTTCTGCTGAGTGCTGTGACATCACAGACCCGGATGAGAGGAAACTGATCCAGTCTTCCAACTTTTATCATCACCCCACTTGGCATCATGGTGCATTTGCTCTACCTCTGCCTCGGGTGGCTAAAATCTGCAATAGCGTTTCAAAAGAGGCACGTCCTGCAGAAGACGAGCTGGAGTTGATTCCACCTTAAAATCAGCTGTTGTGAACAGAGCCCCAAAGCCGTGTGGTATTCAGACCACAACCATTACGAGTTCAGGAAAATGTGTTAAAAATGTCATCATATGTCTGGTTTAACTGTTAACGTAATTCACAGCCATCACCACGGGTACGCCCTCTGCTGAACCTATCGCAACAGGGCAGGGGCGGGGCTTACGCAGTGACTCATAAACGATGGCTGCTCAGGCGATCTGATTTGTGGTCCTTGGACTGAAACCGTTGACAGAAAACCCGACAGTTCAGCCCAACATGAAGAACCAATCAAGCTTTTTGTGTCATCAACACTCCTTCATTAGCTCGCTTCCTCGCGGCGGCCTCGATACCCGATAACTGTATCTGACCAACGCCGTAGGTATCACAATCAAATGTATCACAATACATTTAAATCAAAGAAATTACCAGCAATGCTTGTACAGTATTGCACTCCAATATTCCCACGAAAGACACGTCGGCGGCGTCTGCCACCTCTGACAGGTTCCCACTGATGTGTCTATTGATTCAGAACTGTAGTGTCAGTTTGTCTGTGAAGTGTGAGAGAAATGTTTCAGCTCCTGCTGCGTGCCGGGGTTCCTGTCATATACTTTTCCTCTCGATGGTGAGAAACTGTGAGTGCATTCATGTGCAGCAGAGTGAAGGAACACATGGAGATACAAGCCACCTATCATGCACACACACACACACACACACACACACCCTTATGCACTCCAGTTCTGTCACGGTTCACCAAACACACACACACACCCCTGGCACGGAGTGGTACGGAGTTCCACTCCCTGATTTATTGTCCCATTACATGTTTGTTCTTCTGTATTTACAGACCTTTCACTGCCCAGATCTATCAGCAGAGAAGTCAGCGAGGCAAGCATGAATGAGCGCCTTCCTCCCGACACATCCTGCTCCTGCAGGGACTGCAGATCATCAGCACATGTGAGCAGGCGGAGCGGCTCAACACCTGTCCTGGTCATTAATTCACCTCCAGCGTCGACGCACAGGAAATGTTCACCCTCCAGATCACTGTTCTTCTTGTAATTCAGTCGTTTAATAAACAGTGAAAATATATGGACCCTCTTTTCCAGCATGGACCATATAACTACGAGAGACCGTCTCAGAGATGAAGGTTAATAGGAAATTGATGTTTAAAGTCTGATAAATAACCTGACGTGACAGTGCGGGTACGGACGGGGTTCTTTATCTCAGATCTATGCTTCTGTGGTCTCGAGACTCAGACCGTGCCAGTTCTTACATAACTACGATGGTAAACTGTGGTGTGTACTTATGATTTAGCAAAGATGCTCCAAAGACGTTAGTAGAAATGAAGGAAGCAACAAACTTTACAGTTTCCAAGGACAACGCTGCCCAAACACACAACTGTATTCCTCAAAATGTTCATCTATGTACTTTATTAAAATTACAAAACTGTTAGGACTATGTCATCTTCTCACAAAAATATTCTTAAATTTTGCCATGTATGTTGAACAGCTGCAACATTTTCAATTTCAATCCCAATACTTTCTTTTGCATTCTGATGTTTAGCTTTGCACATTTGAACATTCTAATGTTTTTTTTTTACCATTCATGATAAAAAAATACTTATTGGAATGGAGGAGGGGCAGAAAACGGGATTACAAGCAAGTTCAAATCCCATCCAGCCCAAAACTGTTACAGATTTCAGTTGCGGCTGGTTAAGAGTTTGGCTACAACATCATCCTCTCACTATTTCTGAGCCTTTAGCCTTTATTTTGATACCACTAAGTTAAAGAGATGTGAACTAGGTATTTATAACTCATTTTTGTGCAGTTATGGGTCCAGGCTCTTATTAAAGTTTGTTCAAATTCAGGCTAGTTATTGCCCAGGGTTGGTGCCGCAGCTGTGAGCTAAAGACACACGTGTGGTCCAATACACAGTACATGTGTTACTTATTGACCACGACTGGTTCATCAGCCACAGATCAATCACCCCGACTGCATTCAAAATGATCTAGGAGACTCACAGTTTATGTTCACATTGATATTTTTGGAATACCTAGATTGATTTTCTAAAGCGTAAGTGTTTTTCATGCTCAGAGAAGAAAAAAAGCACATTTATGGTGATAATTTGAACTGTAATTCTGGATCCCATTAAGACAGATACGTTCAACTGTTGTCACTTTTATTGCTCAAATCAAATCTCAAATGTGCTTTGCATCACTTTGAGCGTGGGACTCCTGCAGTGAAATCAATTATCATTAAATCACAAATTATCACAAGGCCTGGATGCTGATTGGAATCAGTTCAGATTCAATCTTATTCTATTATAGTTGCATTTGAATCATTAAACTCTCTCCAGTGACAGATTTCTTAATATAAATAACTTTGCAAATATTTGTTCAACACCTGTGTGTTTCTTGCCCATTTTAAGTGTTATTGTTGATTGTATTTCCATGATCCGTTTCCACCAGCTCCTCGTGAATTTTAATTCTTCTAAAAGTCACTCTATTTCACCGTAGCAATTCTCCTGAAAGTAAAAGCATAGCCCTATTTTTGGTCTTCAAACACCAAGAAACCTACAGTGTACCATTCTTTTGCATTGCATATTCTATAAAGGATGTAAATGTAAATTATTTTAACTGTCCCCATAAATTCCCTCATTGCATACCCTCATACCTACCAAAGGGAGTAATACACGGCACCTGGCACTGTACTTTTACATTCATGGATTCTTTTATTTTATTTTACGTAATAAATGTAACACGACAGTGTGAAAATAACTGTTCTCTTTGTGACTCAAAGAAATCTGGAGCCGTAATGGAAGCACTTAAGGCTCGGCTTACGTATG
The DNA here is from genome assembly GCF_033807715.1 of Cololabis saira. NCBI lineage: Eukaryota > Metazoa > Chordata > Actinopteri > Beloniformes > Belonidae > Cololabis > Cololabis saira. The sequence goes on along the minus strand of NC_084605.1, from coordinate 22,854,536 downwards.
GACCTCATACAGGTGTTTGAGAAGAATTTCACGTTTGATTAATCTCCCACAACATGAGTCAGAATTGAGACCTCTCCGCTTCATGTCATCACAGCAGTCCACAGGACCGGGGTGCATAACAACACACTTTTGTAGGTTTTTTTTTTTTAAATAATTTTTAAAAAGGTAGATAAGTATTCATTCTGTTCTTGGCAAAAAGTGCATACCAAGTTCTTGTTATTATCTACATCATACATTTGTTAAGATTATAGGTGTTTTAAGTCCTTATTTTTGATTGATCCAGTCCAGTGTGGTGCAGGGAGGGCCTCTTTGATTTAAACTGCATTTTTTCTCAGCAGCCATCTGATGGATCCATCATGAATATTTATGCTAAAAGAGAAACTGTTTTCCTGAGTGGTTTGTTTACTTGAACAAATACTTTGATTTTACCAACGTCTGCAACATTCATATCAATTTCCCCTGACTCTGTAATGAATGGACGCATTGGTTTGCGAATCTTTCAGTTTCACATTTGTGCTTTTGGCATTTAGTTTTTTAGAGGCTGGATGTGATAAAATCATCCACTGCTAAACCAGGGAGCAAGAACACATGGAGGCACACATCGAGCACTGGAATCTGCAACAAAAACCACAAACGAAACACGAAACCGACACAGAGCCAACCAAAACACGAGCAGCAATCGACCCAAATCTCGAGATCCAATCACAGTCTGAGCTAAGCTATTAACTAACCCCAAAAACTACAGAGCAAGCATGCACACAGTGTGTGTGTGTGTGTGTGTGTGTGTGTGTGTGTGTGTGTGTGTGTGTGTGTGTGTGTGTGTGTGTGTGTGTGTGTGTGTGTGTGTGTGTGTGTGTGTGTGGCTATGTGTTTGTATGTTCCGTGTGTACTGTATATGTATATATCTGAGTGACTGTATGTGTGTGTGTGTGTGTGAGCGTGTATATGTATGTGTGGCTATGTCTGTGTGTGTGTGTATATACAGGACTGTCTCAGAACATTAGAATATTGTGATTTTCTGTAATGCAATTACAAAAGCAAAAATGTCATACATTCTGGATTAATTACAAATCAACTGAAATATTGCAAGCCTTTTATTATTTTAATATTGCTGATCATGGCTTACAGCTTAAGAAAACTCAAATATCCTATCTCCAAAAATTTGAATATTCTGGGAATCTTAATCTTAAACTGCGAGGCAACCCCGCCACCCGCGAGACCAGAGGCCGACAAGGAAGAACCCGGAACCCAGGCCACCGGCAACCCCACAGAGGGGAGAAGTAGGAGGGAGGAAACCCACCACCAGCCCCCCCACCCTTCCATACCGCATTCTCACCGACAAAGACGCACATTCACGCACCGTTTCCCCCCTCCCCCACAGGGGGGTCCAGCACCGCCAGGAGGCACCCCCAGGCTACGCGGCGAGCCCCGCCAGGCCCGGGCACCGCGACCCGCCCGTCCCAGGACGGCGAGGGAACGCGGGTGATGTGGGCCCCTCACCTGCCCCTGGTGTTGAGTACATGTGGCTAATGCAATAAAAACAGGGAGGAGGAGGTCAGGGTATCATATTGACAATGACCTCCCCCTCCAAGACGCTAAGTATCCTTGTTAAATGTATGAATTAAATGTTGAATGTGCAGTGTCTACAGTGTTATCTCTTCAGCATTTCTGAGTTACCCACGTTTTAACTGAGCCGTAGACGCGTTCAGCAGGCTTTGTTTCTGAAGGCGGATGTGGAGCTTCAGAAACGTTTCTGCTACTGTTGTCTTTGAAATGCCTCTGAACTTTGCTCAGTTTTTACTGCTTAAATTAATCTTTTGTTGACATCGTGCAGCTATTCAGTGAAGATTGTACATTTTCCCGTGAAGGCTGTCTGACAAGAATACAAAAAAAAAAAAAAACATTTTAAATGCAGAATTAGCACAGTTTTTCCTTGAGATAAATGTACAGTAGCCTTTGTTCCCTCACGTTTCTCTTTTCCCTTCAATATGAAAGCATAAGATCACACACACACACACACACACACACATATAGCAACTTAGTCACATGCATATACACAAACATACACACTGGCTTGTTCACCTGTATGCTGGCTCTCTAGTTTTTGGGTTTAGGTAGCGGTAGCTTAGCTCAGACTGCGATCAGATCTCAAGATTTAGGTCGATTGCTGTTGTTGTTTTGGTTGGCTCCGTGCCGGTTTCGTGTTTTGTTTGTCGTTTTTTGTTGCAGATTTCCAGTGCGTGTTTCCATGTGTTCCTGCTTCCTGGATTGGCAGTGGATGTCGTCACCCCCGCCCCCCCGATACAGCTTAAATACAAAAAAAACATAACTGGTATAAAATTACACAATATATTTAGATAGATATAGACACAGCGGCCTATAACATAATTTCTGAGCTCTATAACAGAGAATAGACTCGACGGTCTAGTTGAGAACAACACAAAGCACATTCAAATAGGCAGGTGGTCAAGGCTACTACAACATTCTGATAAATACATTATTTATGAAGGTTACACTGACTCACCAATGGCAGTTGAGTCTTCCATAACCCTTGGCCCGAATAAAATAATCCAGGTAACGGGGAAAACAGGATAACATTCAAAGCTTTGTACATGCTTAGTCCTTTTCAAAGTTTAGCGCTCATCTCCTTCATGGCAGCAAACTTGCCGAAAAATTGGCTGTAACTGTTACAGCCAATCAGCGTTGGCTCACAGCCCCGATGCGTTCAGGACAGTTGTAAAGTAAGAATTAGCCTACACTGGCCGCACAATGGTGCACAATGCACATTTTATCATTATTATAGCCTACAATTTACGATTATAGATGAACGTATCACACAAAACAGGGCCCTATCATTGGGCCCTATGAGCTTGTGGGCTCGGTGGCGACCGCCCCCTTGCCCCCCCTCTGGCTCCACTACTGATACAAAGCCTGAAAGAGTGCAAAGACCAATTCCAGTGAGTGTTCTTGAACCCTCTTTGTTTCTCCCGCGGCGAGCGGTTAGCATTGCCTGAAACGAGACACGTCTGCACACTTTTATAACCTGATTAAGTTCAGAGCGAAGTAGCTGCATTGCGCTTGATGAATGTCTGTTTCAATTACGTGAACAACCGAGGATGCTTCAGTTCCATGAGGTGAACGTGCACCGGGATTTAAGATCAAATTCAGTATGCAGAGATTCATGAAAGAGAACTGTGATAACGACTGGTGAAGTGAAAAGCATAAAATTAAAGAGCATTACTGCGACAATGCACGGCTGGATGCTTTTTGTTTTCAATAGATGATTGAAAAAATATATATATATACCATGTGAGTCCGGAAAATGCTGTTAAACTATTGGACACTCATTGGACAAACACCTTTACAGTAAAATAGTGTTGCTTCTTCTTAAAAGAAAGGGTTATATAGACATTTCTGGGTGTTTTTGATATTTACGAGTGCAGCAAAACATAATTTGATCATAAGGACGAGCTCATAACTCATTATTTCTACAACTGAATCATCGCCAGAATATTTAGTTAAAGGTGCGGGGTTACCAGGTTAAAGGGAAAACCATTATTGACACCTATCACACGCATGACTGTGAAACTCCTTGATAACATTCCAAACCCTTGAGGCAGGAGTTTCAAGATCTAACTTGTTGTCTTCTCAGGTATGACGTTGTCTGATAAGAGCTGGTTGGATGCTACTAGTCTAAGAGGTTGTTCGGGGTTCGTTGGGACATTAGTGCTTAGTTAACAATTATGAATCAACCTAATATGGGTAGTTAGAGTACAAGAAGAAAAGTCACACATGCAGGTGATCATGCAACCTTCGTGAGAAGGCTTCTACCGGCGCAGGTAGAATACATATTTGGACCTGATCTGGGTCATTTTTAACACTTGTAAGTTTAAATCACTGATAAGTACCATGTGGGACCAACGTTCTGACTTCCAGACGGAGGCCGACCTGGAAATAAGAAAAGCTGCAATTCATCGACTGACCACTGGGGGCTGGCTCTTAAACTGTCAAACTGTACTCTTGAAATGAAAATATTTACAGCCTGCTTCATAAACCTGGATCTGAATTGAATTATCCAGCCTCCCTTCCTTTACCTCCACCCATCCCATGCCATGATGCTTTTCCTGGTCCTAAGATTTCTTTATTTTTTTTAATTTTAAAGGGGACCTATTATGAAAAACAGGTTTTCTCTTGCTTTAACATATATAAAGTGGTCTCCCCTCAGCCTGCCAACTCAGAGAAGGAGGAAAGCAACCAAATTCTGCAGTGTCTGTACAGCCGCCCGGATGATCCATCCAGTGTGATGTGGCTTCTACGAGCCGTTCAGATTCTGCTCCTGTCGCTACGTAACGAAAATGCGATTTACATAGGTTGGCCTCCGATGCATGAAACCGCGCCCACAACTAACGCGGCCAGCCGGAGCTTCCGCCATTTTTTCATAGCGCTGTATCGTGTCATTCAGGCAGCCAATCAGCACAGAGCCTCATTATCATAGCCCCGCCCACTCAGAATCCCGCATAGATAATGAGGTTAGAGACTGGGATGATAAAGACATGGCTCAGAGGCTGAATTTCTAATTTATTTAGCAAAAACATCTTGTTTTTAAGACATTCAAGACCTGTTTAAAATAGGTATTAGATGCCATAATAGGTCCCCTTTAAGGAAGGGGATGGAGTGCAGCTACACCCACTCACCCAGCAGCTGCTATTTAAAGGACATGGTTATAAAAGATGCTCTTGGACTGTATCACTGGTATTTTGTCACAAACAATATTTCAGTCTTCAGGCATTTAAAAAATAAAAATAAAATAAAAATCTTTGTCGTTCACAAGAGAAACAGCTGTGGTCGGCCATGATCTAAATCGCACAAATGATGACAATTTTGTAATTAATTGTTACGATTTTGGTGAGAAAAAATACATCCAGTAAAGACTTGAGGCTATCAAAGTTGATGATATACATCATCCGTTGTCTTTATGGAAAATGTTATGTGAGAAGAAAGCTGGAACTTGAATTTCGGAGCACAGACGTGCTATTAGATACAAGAATCTGAATTATTCAGTGGCATCAGTTTTTTTGTTTGTTTGTTTAAATCTTCCAATGATCTCTCAGATATGTATTAGGAATGAAAGCTTTTCTCTTTGTGCTGGTAACTTGGATGTTTAACTGTATTTGGAGATACAAATATTGGATTTGTCACCTGAAAGCTGTCACAGCACATTGTCTAAATGTAGAGCTTGACAGGAAATGCTTTCTGTAAGAAACCTCTTCTTATTGGACACTTTAGAGAAAAGCTGTTGCTGAGGATTTTGTAACTTTTATTTTCATTTCTAGAATCTAGGATTAAGTACCTCCTAATTTATAGAGATCTCTGTTTTTCATAGTTGCTGCTGTGTTTTTAGAATCAGTTAAATTGTACATGCTTTCATGTGTTTTCCAGGCCTTTTTCTTCCATCGTGATGACCTAACTGTCATCAAATGACAGGATGTAGCTTATATAACAAACCTGAGCCCTTTGTCCTGTAGCACCGATGTTGAGAAAGCTCCTGAAGTTTCTGATGTTGATTCATTTAATGATTGGACACACACGTGGACCCAAAGTATGCAACACTTAAAGATTTTTTTTAACCCCTTTTACCCAGAGACATTTCATTAAAACTTCAGAATATTACATCAGCAATCGAAATAACGATAAAAATTCATTTTTGTTCCTCTTTTGAATTAATCAAGCACTTTCTGACTTTGTTTCACAGTATAAGAAAATCTTTCCTTGTAGTTTTACTTTGTAACTTTGAATATGGTCTTGAAAAATGATCGTCACATACAATTTGTAGTTTGTGTTATTTCTGAAGATGTTTTACATTGTTTCTCATCATTCTGTGGAGACAGTAATTATGACCCAAAGCGAATGCCGTAGGGAGATAAATGGATAAGACGTTTAAGAGTAATGCTGTCAGGCATGAATATCTTAACTTTGAAGCTGATTCATGTGTATCTACATATTTAAATAAAGTGTCTTCCGAGAGATCAGTTAAGCCATTTTTATGCCAAAATGGCCAATTGGGAACGTCGGTCTAGAGCAGGGGTTCTTAACCTTTCTGACCTTGGGGCCCAATTTTTTCAGTACAGAGTGGCCCGGGGCCCGTTAAATATTAACACTGTATAGCAGGGGTATTCAACTTTAAGAGGTCCATTTAGAGAAAATTTACTCAAGCGAAGGTCCAGAACATCATAATATATATATATTATATATAATATTATATTATATATATATATATATATATATATATATATATATATATATATATATGTATGTGTGTGTGTGTATATATTCAAGTAGCCTCATAGTTGTATCAACATCTGCATCTGACTGTTATATTAAAAAAAGTACATATTTGCCAATTAACATGTTTAACTTGAATTAAACATATTTTTTTCTCTTAAAAATAAAGTAGATTTTATTTTATTTTTCAAATGCTATCTTATTTTATTTCTCTACCAGCAGTTTGAATTTCCCCTTTTCTTTGTTAATTGTCTCAACACATTTTTATACTAAATTAATATAAACACATCTTAACAATTTAAGGTTCAGGTTCAGGTTCTCATATGCATGTGGAGGTGCTCATTGATGAGCCTGAAACGATATTTAGTTTTAATTCTGTGTTCTTGTGGAGAAAGCTGCGTCACAGCTGTATCTGGACCCAAACATGGGTGTTTTAAGATGCTCAGCTTATTTTTCTGTGACTTCAGTTCAGACTTGAGTGGATATGTTTGATGAAAAACTTTGTGTTTTGTTTCAGTGGCGTTTCACATTCGCACTTTGAACGCCACGGTCTCTGAACGTATGAGACACTGGTTTTGTCCCAGTGTGAAGACTGAACAGGATGAATTTGTCCATTCCGGGTTGCATATTTAAAAATACAGCGAGGACAAAACTTAGTTTGATTTTACTTTAAGTTATTTACATTAATAAGTTGTCAGGACTCAGTGTGTCGGGTTCATCCGAGCCTGATCAGCTGCGACGGGCACAGCCCGCACCGCAGCTCTCTGGTCGCGCTGCAGCAGTTACTTTCCGATGCTTTTTCGAAAGCCCGAACAGTCCAGTCCAGCAGACACGACAGCCCACGCATCTACATCTACCATCCTTCAGAAGTTCAGCAGTAACGACGGAGCCCACCGCCCGAGCGGCAGCCTCAGCCGACCTCCCCGGCCGCGGGGACGCGCCGGGATAAATGAGCACGCCGCGCTCACTTGCTCTGGGCGCAGACCCAATTAATCGATCCCTAATCCTGGCGGATCTAAACCTACTCTGTGCAAAATGAAGGATTTTCTCTGTAAAGACACACCATTTCTCTTACTATTACACGTACAGCTAGCTGAGTGTCTTCTCCTCATTTGGTTGGGAGTTGCTATGCAGTCCCGCGGCCCTCGCGGCCCACACGTACAAAACTGAATTTTTTTTTGGCGGCCCACTAGATGGCGCTCGCGGCCCAAGTGTGGGCCGCGGCCCTATGGTTAAGAATCACTGGTCTAAAGTTTAACATTCCTCTTCTCAAACATTCCTCCTCACGATAAAGTAATACATGTAGATAAATTAATGGTAGGAGGTTGTGGAATGGATCTGTGGATGTGTTCAGGTTTTCATTACATAAATCCAAAGACATTTGCACTCTAAAAGTGTAATATTTGCAAGAGATTTGACGTTAAACTGTGCTGTTTGTCTCTTTTTTGAGCAGCCTGGAAGAAGTCACATTTCCTCTCCTGTTCAGTTTGTTTTTCCATTCTTCTCCATCTCTTGTTTTAACACTGCACAGGAGCTTCACACAGTTATCTGTTACAAACTGTATTTACATGCCTCCTTTTCCAAATGGTTTGTTCTGACCGAAGCCGAACCAAAGTTCATGCCTTGTTTTTTTTCCTTTCTGCTTTTGATGTGGCCGTGATGGAACAATGGCAGCCCGCAACTCTTCCAGTCTTTTCCTCTTTCCCATCAATATTCTTCATTGCGAGTCTCATCTTCAGAGGTGTAAAGACCACTTTTCTTACATATTATTTCTTACAGACCTTTTCTTTGTGTGCAACTCACAACTCACAAGTAAAATCTATTTCGAGAAAATGGGTCATCCCTCAATATAAAAGAGTGGCCATGGAGGTGGCCAGGTTATTAGAAAAAAACATGGGAGCAGTGTGGGTGTGTCTCTTCAACACCCAGCTGAGATCACGATGACCTGAGCAGGAAAGCCGGTGGAAAGACAATATGTGAAACGCAAGGTTTAGCTGTTTTTCCTGATTGGATAGTGGCACGGTCAAAATGCTGCTTGTTATCCCGGGGCTTAAAGGCTCAGGCACACTCAGAACGTGAACCTCACAGTTACCAAATGTCAGTTGTTTGTTTTCAAGTCACTGGAGCACGAAGACCCGGATCCCGGTCAACATTCCCTCGGATCAGTTTTATCTTAGCCAAACATCTTCCCTCTGTCCAACTCAGCAGGTCATATGCCACCTTGGTGACCTTTGTCCCTCTGCTGTCTCTTTGTCTGTCAAACTGCTTGATTATCAATTTTTGACGGCGCCTCAGAGAGTCAAAACAACCTGGATCCATTCCGTGTTAGATAAGCACAAATGACATCAGAAATTGAGTATCAGCCTGGGTGTTTACCGTGCATCCTCTGATCCATGCTGAGAGAGCCAGCCAGTGTTGGATGTGTGCGTCGCTCCCATCCAGACTGCATGGTGACTCACAGGCTGGCTTTCCTGAATACATTTAAAAATGAGTGCTGCCGAGAGTGTCCGTCCAAGCCTCCGGCTGATTGGCAAAAGAACAATGCAAATCACTGTGTTTTTACCATCCACTGCTGTTGTGTGAACATGAGGAGTTGAATGGAATTAGAGCAGAGACGAAAGCTGTGACCGAAATATGGCCTTCATGTTTGTTTATTCTTAGTTATAATGGAGTGAAAACTAGAAAGAATAGATATATAATGGCAAGATGGCAAGTGAAAATGGGTTTTCAGCAGGGATTTAATTGCACCAACAGTTTGAACTGTTTGCATTTGCAGAGGGAAGTCGTTCCAAAGATTGGGGCCAGCAACCAAAAACACCCGGTCAGCCGTTTCTGAGTCTGGATCTGGGAACTGCAAGGAAAATCTGAATGGATGATCTAGGCACTCTGACAGGGGTATACATATGTAGAAGTTAACACAAATAAGAAGCTACCAGTCCATTCAAAAACTTAAAAAAATAGCAATAGAATCTAAACATCTTTTCTGAAACAGGTAAGAAGCCTGTGGCATCAGAACTGGGGTAATATCCACACCTTTTTTTTTGGTGCCAGTTAAAAGACGAGCAGCAGCATTTTATACCAACTGAAGCTGACGAAGATCACTGATCTAAACCAACACATAAGGAATTAAAATAATCAGGTGGGTACGTTTTAAAAGTAGGCATGAGTTCAACCTAATCTGAAAGACAAACAAACATAGTTTGTCCTATTTACATTTGGATTCAGAAAGTTCAGGCCCGACCAGAACTTCGGTTCTCTAAGGGGGTTCATCCATGACAACACTCAGAGTCTATAGTTTCAATAGGTGGATATACTGTATATGGATATCATCTGCCAAACAACGGAAAAGAAGATTATATGCCTTAAAAGTTGGCCCCAAAGGTAGCTAGTGAAGAGAAAACAGCAGTGGGCCCAAAATGGCCCCTGGGGGTGCTCCAAAAGTCTCTTCCAGCATGATGCAGTCAAAGTATACAAAGTACTGTGTACAGCAGTATTGTGGGATGAGCAGCAGAACTGAGTATGTGGGATGCACCCATGACAAATTTGCTAAATCTTCTCTGCTAATGCCTAACAACGTATTTTGCCATTGAATCTAATTTGATGTTTGGTGGACTAGATCAGTGGTCCTCAACCTTTTTTCAGAGATGTACCCCCTGTGAAATATTTTTTCAGCCAAGTACCCCCTAACCAGCGCAAAGCACTTTTGGTTGTTAAAAAAAAAGACCTAAAACAGAGCACTGTGCCATCAGTAACTGATTTATTAAACATAAAAATATTGCTGCTATGCTTCAACCACGACTCCATCGTTGGTCCAAGTGATTGACAGGTGAAGCCAGGTGGCATTTGACAGGTTAGGTGGAACCATCCTGGTGTGGGGGATACTCTGCGGTTTTAGGATAATAAGTTGAATAGCCTACTCCTGAAGATAAAATTAATTTTATGAATTTAGACTTATATTTTACTCAATTATTTATGAAATATTTATTTTTAAAGGATTTTTGCATGGATGCTACTTTTTAAATATATGTATATTTTAAAATCTCACGTACCCCCTGGATTGCCTTCACGTACCCCCAGGGGTACGCGTACCCCCATTTGAGAACCACTGGACTAGATGATTGACATTTGAAGAAAACAACACATATTGGCAATTTAACAATTTATCCATTTAACAAACAGGAGCCTCAGTAGTGTGTGGGAGAACCGTACACAGCTAAAACAGCCTGGAACCTCCTCCTCCCGCTGGTCACCAGCCTGGTCACACACTGCTGTGGGAAGGCATCCCAGTCTTCGACCAGCATTTGTTGCAAGTCATCCAACGTGATTGTGTTGGATACTGGTACGAAGAGCACACACAAGGTGATCCCTCAAGTGTTCAACGGGGTTGAGGTCAGGACTGCTGGCAGGTCACTCAATCCTCACCACTCCGACATTCTGGATGTAGTCTCTGATAAACCCCACTCTGTGGGGGCGAGTGTTATCATCTTGGAGGATAGAGTTTGGTCCCAGACTGTGGAGATATGGGACAGGTGAAGTGGTTTCAGAATCTTGCCTCTTGATCTTTCTCTGCATTGAGATTGTCTCCAGTGATAATGATTTGATTTGTTTTTTCAGTGACCGAGATGCCGCCACACAATCCAGTGTTGTGCATGAACACGTTCAAATGAACGCGTTCATTGAACACGTTAATTTCTGTGAGAACGTTGAACTGAACGCAACATATTTGCAAATAAAGAACTTGAACGTGAACTTGTTCATTCTGCAGATCACGAACTGGAATGTGAACTGTTCAGATTATGTGAGTTTCAGCTTCACTGTTTAGGTCCAATTATTACGGAATAATCCTTCTCATTTCACCAGCGGGCGGCACATTTAAAATACTCGACGAGACGACGACTTTACACTACTGTGCAGCGCACACACCAGCATAACAACGGGCACCACCAGCTCCATGGCAACGGCGGCCCGAGCCCGGTGCAGTCTTCACTAATGACAGGTGAAGAGAGACGTTGCGGACGCAGCGTCAGGGAGCCTCCGCTTATTTTACACATCGTCTCCCAAAGAGTCCGACGGTAGAAATCTAACCTTTCTATGCAAATTATGTCCACCTGCGCTGAGAAAACAAGTCAGAACATCTGCCTCGTCACCTTCAAATTTGAAACGTCATGTGGAGTTAAAGCATCCATCCAGTCCTTGACAATCAAAAAAAGTCATCAGAAAAGACCAAGAAGACCCTCAACAGCCCCAAACACCCAAGTCACACTGCTGCAGCCTTCAGGGGTTTAATTTCCCAGCAACAGGTAGACAAACTGATAATGGACTACATTGTTGGAGATCTACAGCCTCTGAGTAAAGTTGAAAAGCCACTAGGACAATACATGATAGTCTACAGCAGGGGTCTCCAACCCTGGTCCTCGGGACCCCCGTCCTGCATGTTTTAGATGTTTCCTTGTATCATCACACCTGATTCTAATTAATGGTCGCCATCAGCTTGTCATCCAGGTCTGCACAAGTCTGTTAATGACAGTCATTTTTATCAGGGTGCTGAAGCAGGGAGACATCTATAACATGCAGGACCGGGGTCCTGAGGACCAGGGTTGAAGACCACTGGTATACGGTGAACAGTTTTCGGATAGGGTGGCGTTTCATTCGTACTTCTCACCTAAAAATAATGAAATGAACTGAATTTGAACTAGTTCAAAATGAAAATGGTGAACTACGAACGTGAACTGTTCATTTTTAAACTATGTGAACTGAACTTTGAACTAGTTCATGAGAAGTATGAACTTGCACAACACTGACACCATCACACTTCCTCCACCAAAAGATGTTACTCTAGCTGAGCAGCAATCAGCATAGCAATTATGCCTTCTCCTCACTTCGACTCTACAATCCAACTGTCGTAGGCAGAATCTGGACTCATCGCTGAACATAACGTTCCTTCACAAGTTCAGGTTTCACTGCACGTGTTGCCGATACCAGCGCAAACGGGGCTGCTTGGCAGTCATGGCAACCCTATGAGACCGCAGATTGGCTGTATGCAGTCTGTTCCAGATTGTCTGATTAGAGAGCAGTTGATTATCATCCTGGAAACTTTGACTGTAAATCTGTAGAAGATAGCCTACAGTACCTAAGTGATGAAACGGTCTTCTTTGGACGCCCACTTCACGGCCTGTCTCTGACATGCCCTGTTAATAGGAACTTGACCTTCAATCTGGAGGTACTAGGGCTCATCCCAAACAATGCCACTTGGTTTTGTGGAACAAAATGAGCTGTTTGGCATTGGCAGAGAACATTTTTCATGGGTACAAACCACATACTTAGCTCTGCCTCTCATTTGCCCTTTCCTCTCTCAAAGTAAAGAGTAATGCACAAAAGCACATTGAGAAAGGCTGCTATTAACAAATACAAATTGTATATTTAATGGGCTTTGCAAAGCTGAAAGAGATGCTGAAAAAAATTCTTTATCTCAGCAAGGCTAAGCTCCCAAACAAAACATCTGCACCTGGAGGCTCAACTTGTTTTTCAGGCAGCTCACCTTTCCTCGGCCTCTCGGTAGCAGAACAAATTTCATGAAAAAAAATGTATCTACTTTCTGAAATTTGTCAGAAAAAGCACATAGGCTACTATGACATTGTTTAAGCTGTCCTCAATTTCATGTGGAACTGGAACGTAGATTGCTTTGTCAAAGGAAAGCAACGTCCTCTCGTTACACACTGAACCTGCAAATATTACCTTATTTCCTTTAGTCTGAGTTATTGTCACGAACCATAACGCGCTTTTTGGCGTCTATCGTCGCCACGGTAACGCTTTTGACTGAGAAAAGTAATGCCCATCGTCGCAGGATCGAGACGCACATTTTGATGTATAACACACCTGGGTGCACGTTACGGTTCGGGCGAAGAAACGGCCAAAGAAATGGCATAAATTGCGCCAAAATTACATGATTAATTCAAAATGTCCGACTTCCTGTTCGGTTTCGGCCATGGCGCCGAAAGACTTTTCTTTAAGTTGCGACATGATACAGGTGTGTACCGATTTTCGTGCATGTACGTCAAACCGTATTGTGGGGCTTGAGACACGAAGTTTTCTAGGGGGCGCTGTTGAGCCATTAGGCCACGGCCATTAATGCAAACCATTAAATATCACATTTTTCGCAAGGCCTGGCTTGCATGCAAAATTTGGTGACTTTTGGGGCACATTTAGGGGGGCAAAAAGGCCCTCATTTCGTCGGAAGAAAAACGAGGAAAACGAGGAAAATAAAAATTCCTACAGATACAATAGGGCCTTCGCACTGTCAGTGCTCGGGCCCTAATAACATATTTGTGAAAGTTTTAAACCTCTTTGGTTATGCTTATACAACATAGATAAGATGAAATAAGATAAGATAGGAACTTTATTGATCCTGCAGGAAATTGTGGTGCCAGGGCTTCAATACGGCTCACGAGTAATGACGCAAAGACAAAAACAACAACAACAAAGTAATACAGAGAAGGGTAACAGACTAAAACTAAACTAAAACTGTTTTCCTTGCTAAGTACTGCTTTTCTTAATTTATTTTTGAATCTAGCTTTATTGTTTATCATGGTTAAATGTGGTGGAAGCTTATTCCAATATGTTACTGCTCTATACATTGTAGCCTCTTTAGTGCCTTGGTTCTTGGTAGAGGAAGAGCAAAGACACCAGAAGCAGATCTGGTTGCATAGCCATGTGAGTATTGATGTGTTTTAGATGTGATAACAAATTGATAGGTTTACCAATATTCCAGATGTTGAACAAAAATGTTACCAGGCTACACTTTAGTTTTCCCTATATTGAGTTGCAGGTGGTTCTGTCCTCAGCATGTCCGTGTTCAGCTTGCTGCTCACCGGTGATGCAGGCCACTATGACTTCTGCAGGAATGATTGTGAGCTAAAGTCTGAGGTGTGAAGTGTGAACAGAAAGGGCGAGAGGAGCCCCAGTGCTGCTCAGGACGCACATGCAATCCTGCAGACCACCCAAAACCGAAACCAGACCCCCCGGCCCCCCCACCCACCACAGGTAAACCATCACCACTCTGATAAATAACCGGATAAATTCGAGCCCGAGTGCCCCCTGCTGGTCGGTTTGTATTACTGCGTTCACCTCAGAGGTCAGTGGGGATGTGGATGAATGCATCAATGATGAGATGGTGGATAAGCAGCTGTGACTGCATTATTAAGGAATTTGTAGTCACTTGATTGTTTGTGGGCATGTCCGAGGGTTCAGCCTGATTTTGAACACAGAGTTCTAACCGAGGTTTAAACACCGGAAGACACGTTAATTATTAACTTGGTAATATTCCGGGGAAGTTATTTTGTTACCAAACCCATCCTCTCAGATGTTATTAGGAACTGCTCTCGGAGGCTCCGTGTTTGTTTCCCAGCGTTTTGCTGCCGTTTTCTCTGGAAATGACAGACTGACTCACCAGTGGGAGCTCGGTCGGCTCTTTCTTTTCTTTTTTTCTTTTTCTCTTTCATCCCCATGTTTTGCGCTGCGCGCACGTTCTCGCACAACCGTGACGCGCACTGGGGATGGAGGAGGGAGGAGAGGAGGGAGGGAGGAGGAGAGGGGGGAGGGAGGAGACTCTGATTTCTCCCTCTCATATGAAAATGTATTGTTTGGATTCTTTTCTTACACCTCTAGCAAAGCAAATAAATACTACATCAATTTAATTCTGTTACTTGCAAAATTTCATATTCACAAATCCAAATTCTCTAATCACATACCATCTTTCCCGGCCTTTAAAAATGAATTCAAACAATACATTGCAACAATCCAATATTCTAAAAAATAGAAAAGCCATCCGAACCTCTGAGTTATGTACTAGGTATAAAATATTTTTGAACTGATCTATAATTTCTGTCTGAGACTGTTCCCCTGGCATCAAAGGTTTCTATGTATGTTTTGTTTGTTTTATAATGTTCTGTTGACAATTTGAAATAAAGAAGTGGGGGAAAAAAAAAAAAAAAAAAAAAAAAAAGGATGGAGGGAGGAGGAGAGGGGGGAGTGGTCCTCGGAGCGCTTAAATACGCGCCTCCAGCTCCGGGACTCAGACAGAAACACTCCTGAACCAGAGAGGCTCGCACTGAATTGCTTGTGCCAATTACGCACAAGCACGCAAACCGCCGCGCTCCGCTCCAGAAGCGCTCCGCGCCAACCGGGAATTACAAGAAAACATGATCAAGAAAATGTGTCCAAACGAGTCCGATTTTGACATCCCTGCCAAGAACTGCTACCGGATGGTGATTTTGGGCTCCACGAAGGTCGGGAAGACGGCCATCGTGTCCCGGTTCCTGAACGGCAGGTTCGAGGAGCAGTACACGCCGACCATCGAGGACTTTCACAGGAAACTGTACAGCATCAAGGGAGACGTTTACCAGCTGGACATCCTGGACACGTCGGGGAACCATCCCTTCCCCGCCATGAGAAGGCTCTCCATACTCACAGGTAATTACGCACGTCTGCATATTTCTGTTAGATGCTTTTTTGTGTGTTTAGGCTACTTATTTCTTCATGTTGCACCTGTGGATTGCCACTGCGTTAGTGCGCATCATCCCAAAGCAAATAAAGTTAACCTAAGTCTTTGATTTGTCCTCCTCCAGGAGACGTTTTCATCCTCGTCTTCAGCTTGGACAACCGCGACTCCTTCCAGGAGGTGCAGCGGCTCAAGCGGCAGATCTACGAGACCAAATCGTGCCTGAAAAACAAAATGAAGGAGCACATCGACGTGCCCGTGGTGATCTGCGGGAACAAGGGCGACCGGGAGTTCCAGCGGGAGGTGCAGCAGGAGGAGATCCAGCAGCTGGTGGCCGGGGACGACCAGTGCGCGTACTTCGAGATCTCCGCCAAGCGCAACGAGAACGTCGACAAGATGTTCCAGACTCTGTTCACTCTGGCCAAACTACCTCACGAAATGAGCCCCGACCTGCACAGGAAAGTGTCCGTGCAGTACTGCGACATGCTGCACCGAAAGTCGCTGAAAAACAGGAAGATGAAGGACATTGGAGAGGCGTACGGAGTGGTGACCCCGTGCGCGCGGAGACCCAGCGTGCACAGCGACCTCATGTACATTAAAGAGAAAGCCATAGGAGGCGGACACGGGAAGGACAAGGAGAGGTGCGTCATCAGCTAAGCGGAAAGTGAGGAGAAGGGTAGAGAAAGTGAAACATTTAAACTGAAGCCGAAGCCACAGGCGGCGGCTCATGGAGACGCGGCCGGCTGCCTGCGCTCACACTGGCGAGGAAAGTTTGGAGACGCCGGAACCCGCAGCAGCACCAGGGACGCTGACTGGACGCTTTAAACCCACTGCCAATGAGACATTAAGAATGTTCGCTTGTTCTGTCAACCAGAGCCCGGTGTGTTAAGCCTGAATCATGGTTCCGCGTGCGCGTCGCCGCGTACCCTACGCCGTAGGCTCTGCGTTGGTGTAACGCGGTACCATAAATCAGCCTTTAGTGGCTTCATACGTGTGAGACTCGCGCAGCGATGCGTAAAAGTGTGCTTTGTTGACGTCATGCCTTTTTACAGAGTCCAAGAGACTCGTGGCTCCCGGAGGTGCAATGTTAAGTGAAGACTGCTGTTTACAATTTATCTTATGTATCATAAGTACACTTGAATGTGTTGTCGGTTTGGAAGATTTTTATTGTGAATGTATTATTTATTTTCAATGTCCAATGTTTTTGCTATGAGGTTAAGAAAAGACCAAAATATAATAAAAGAAAATAAAATACAATTTGCATTCTTCTAATTTCTTATGTCTCTTTTTAATTCTATATTTTCTTTTTCTTTTGAATCTAAATCACACCCTCTGTTTCTAAAAGTCCCAAGATTTGAGGAACACTTTCAAACAAAACCTCACATTTGCATTTAGAAGAAAAATAAAACACAACCTTCAGCTCAATTGGTTGATCCAAAACGTTTCCACTCAGCATAATTTAAGCACTTGCTTGGATCTGCCATAGAACCTTTATCATAGAAATGATGCTCCTCAAATGAAGACCCTCATCAGAGACCAGAGCATCAGAGCTTCTCAAATCAGTCTAATGCTGAAACTAATCAAAAGTCCATCGCTGACAAGCAAAGTTTTTCTCTATTTGCACTACAGTGACTCCCAGAAGAGTTAAATAACCAAAATTATATCTGTTTTAATTCAGGGGGTTACTTTAAGAAGGTTGTCGAGCATTACAATGCAGAGATGACTAACTTATTACACTACTATGCATAAAAGACGCCTTATTTCAGCCTCGTCTAGAGGCAGCGTTGAATTCTCCGAGCTCCGAGGCATCTGGGATGGAGGATCACAGCGGAAATATTAATTGGGGCTGATGCTAATCAGTATTCTAAATCCACCCATCCATCCATTTTCTATACCCGCTTTATCCTTTGCAGGGTCACGGGGGTCTGCTGGAGCCTATCCCAGCTCATCACAGGCGAGAGGCAGGGGTCCACTCTGGACAGGTTACCAGTCCATCGCAATTTATAATCATCAATTAACCTAGTATGCATGTTTTTGGACTGTGGGAGGAAGCCGGAGTACCCAGAGGGAACCCACGCAAGCACGGGGGGGAACATGCAAACAGTGCTAACCACCAAGCCACCGTGCTGCCTGTATTCTAAATCTTTTTCTACATTTATATAATTGAGTTTTAATGGTTACTGTGTACTCCAGACCAAATCAAAGGTAAGTATCTAGGCCACACATGAGCCTGAGGGCCAGATGTGGCCTCCTAACCATCTCAATACAAACCTTTGTAAATAAAAATGATACAGCTTTTTTTCTTTTTTTTAAATTTGCAGTTTGATACAATGGTTAAATCTGGACTGATCACTTTATTTGAAGCAACGGGTCAATAACACAGAGGTTTGATGGCCAAAATCCACCTGGAATACTTCTAAGAATCGATCAATGCTTTTGAAAAGAAAAAAAAAATGTTTGACTTTATTTACTGGATATGCATCGCTGTGTTCAAAAAGAGAACCAAGACACTTTTCAACCATGTGTGCCAACTATAGCACCAACCTTGTAAACTGATATAAAAGCAGATTTCTTTTACAAAACAGTCCAGCATTCACTAATTAACAATTACTGTTAACTGAAAGCTGCCATGCAAGCTTGTGAAATCAAGTATTCGTCTGAGAGTGAAATTTGGAGAAAAAGAAAGAGATGATCGAGTCTGCTGATAAATTAAACCCATGTTATAGTTAAATAATCTGATCTGTGGCCCTTTTGGCTATTTAAATTGTGGTAATATGGTCCTATGAGGAAAAAAATGTTGCCCACCGCTGGTCTGCACCATTGTCAGGAAGCAACATTGTGTGATTGTGCGGGGTTGTATCACAAACCCTGAGACGGGTAATGAGATTTAGTTAGAGCTTTTTCTGTCTTTTAGAATGAATATTTTCCAGGGACAACCATGCATTTGTATTAGAAAACACTCTCCGGGCCCTGCATAGCTCAGTGGGTTGAGCAGGTGCCATTTACAGAGGCTACTGCCCTCCTGCAGGCAGCGCAGGTTTGAATCTTCCCTGCGTGTCTTCCCCATCTGTCTCTACACCCATTCCCTGTCCAAATACTTTGAAAAAAGGCCACTAGTGCCAAAAAACCTTTAAAAAAAAAGAAAAGCTCTCCAGAAGCACATTCTACACATTACAAAGGGACAACTGCAGAAGGTATGAGACTGGACTCGCCTGCAGGCAGTCCTGACCTCACACCTGGACACGTTTCACACTGGACGAGGCCTGCTTTTCATGTCTTTACACTTACTTTTCCAGTCACGATAGCGCAGGCTCGTGCTGCTGATAAGCTACGCTCACAGGGCCCGATTTACTAAGATCCTAAATAAAGAGTACTAAATTGCGTGTGCACTGAAAAAGTTTGCACGTGCTGTTGTTGTGTGTTTTGCGGGTGATCAACTAAGATTGCGTGCGCAATTGATAACAGGTGCAAACCTCAGTATTTAAATGAGGTGTTGCGTGTCTTACGGTTTGCGGCGCAAACTTTGCGCCATGGAGAGTCTGGATGGAAAGCAGGATATAGTCGCAAGCGCAAAATGAAATTTGACGAGTTGGAGTTAGAGATATTAGTGGACGAGGCAAATTGTTGTGCCGTATTCAGCACCCCTGCCGTGAAAAGCACACCCTCGTATATTCAATGATAAGTAGACCAAGAAAAAAAACAACACACTGACACTTCAATATATTTATATATACACACTCACACAAACACATACTTAGGAGTTTATATTATATATATTTACAAATATTATGGAAGACAACACAGTAAGCAGGCTATTAATTAATGACATCAATAACCATTTACCCGATTTTTGTTATCTGTGACTGTGATTGTGGGAAAGTATGACTATTGTGGAATCCATGAGCGCATTTAAACATGAATCATTAACACAAAACTGGACGCTAAACAGAACGTGACACGGAATGAGAATATCATTTTTGTCAGACGAGGGGGTGCTTTTCACGGCAGGGGTGCTGAATACGGCACGACACCGGACCGGGGTATGAAGACTGCAGAACAAGTATAGGCGCACAATGAGACACTTTTTTCTCCATGAAAACACGTGATTTATTTATTATCACAAATAAAAAAATGAATGTGCCTCCTGTGGCTGTGGCAACCTTTTGCTGAATAATACTCGATTTAACATTCAAATAAAATATTTCTCCTTTCGCATGTGGAGAGGCACCAACAAACATCCCTGCGTAATGCTGGGCAGATTAGCACCTTCCTTTCGAACGTATTAAATACAGACGCAATCACAATCCCCGCAAAAACTTTCAGGCTTGGTAAATCTCATTGCGCGTGGTAAATGGACATATTTGCATTTTCCCCTCCCAGTATTTAGCGATTTCTGGCGGGTACGCCACATATTGATTATTCATCAGGGCAAAAGTACTAAATGAATAGCGTGTGCTATTTTGCTCATTTGAGAGGCGCAGTCCTCTTTGCACGCTGTTAGTAGATCAGCTTGCACTTTGGTTTGCGGGTGATGTCAAGTTTGCACACGTTTTTACACACGCAAACCTTTAGTAAATCAGGCCCACAGAGTACTAAAACGGTTTAAAATAAAAGTGGTAGACTTCAGTAAATATCATAAATAGCTCCCGGTGGTAAGGTATCCAGGTCCTGTTTTCCAGAAATTGTTTTGCAGAAAAGAAAAGATTGCAAAGGAAAGAAGAAAAACAAAGCGGGGGGAGCGGAGAGCGAAGCGTCTGCACTCAGCAAGAGGCAGAGGGAATTGTATGTTTCAGTAAATTTCTATATTGTTCAAAAGTAATAACAAACTGTGTGAAGATACAGTAAGTGCAAAGTTAAAGGGGACCTATTATGAAAAACAAGTTTTTTCTTGCTTTAACATATATAAAGTGGTCTCCCCTCAGCCTGCCAACTCAGAGAAGGAGGAAAGCAACCAAATTCTGCAGTGTCTGTACAGCCGCCCGGGTGAGCCGTCCAGTGTGATGTGGATCTACGAGCCGTTCAGATTCTGCGCCCGTCGTTACGTAACGACGGGCGCGATTTACAGAGGTTGACCTCCGATGCGTGAAACCACGCCCACAACTAACTCCACCGGCCGGAGCTTCCGCCATTTTTTCATAGTGGTGTATCGCGTCATTCAGGCAGCCAATCAGCACAGTGCCTCATTATCATAGCCCCGCCCACTCAGAATCCCGCATAGATAATGAGGTTAGAGAATGGGATGATAAAGACATGGCTCAGAGGCTGAATTTCTAATTTATTTAGCAAAAACAATCAAAAGCTTGTTTTTAAGACATTCAATGCCTGTTTAAAATAGGTATTAGATGCCATAATAGGTCCCCTTTAATGTAGAAGTGGATCTTTATTTATAAGTGAATTCACGTTTTTGTTTGTCTCATACCATCCCAGGTTGTTCTGATTTGAGCTTTTATGTTTGTTACTCTCCAACTCTGACCAAAGGAAGTCCACCAGTCGTGGCAGAGAATTACTCCACCTGAAACACACACTTTGTTCTCATTGCGGTCTTCATTCTGCTTTACTGGCACCTGCTTCAGAAGTTGTCCAAGACGAACAAGAGACACGACGTCCAGTACTTTCCCTCTGGTGACGCGTGCCCGCTCCGCGCTATCAGCAGCAATCGTGTACAGTAGACTGTATCCTGTGAAAGTCACAGGGAGGGAACATCTTGCATTAACCTGGAAAGGTGCGTGTGTGAAAGAGAAACGTGTGTCGACAGTCAGGGACTCACCGAATGTTACCATAATGACACTTTAGTCTGATCATAAAGTAACAGCATGTGCTCCAGACGTATGGAAACCACACACTAAATGATGTTTGCTTTTCTCTGAATGAAATTAGAGCACTGATCTGTAATCTGGCAGATGACAGCAGCTCTCTAGTATTGCGATAAGATCACGATGTGCGTTTACACACAGCACATCATTGTGAAGCAATCTGAGCATATTTGTTTCACTGTCATTACTGCCGTGGCGTACAGGTAAAACATCAACCTGTGTCACGTTGTACATGAGCACAGACTGTGCAGCTCCAGCAGCAGAGCAGTGAGGCCAGGAATTCTTCTACAAACACTGTTATCTAAAAGAATTTAAATTTGAGCTCTCAGGTATGGAGGATTTTTTGTGCCAAAATTAAATAAATAAATACATCATTAATTAATTAAATTGGGAATGAAATATATCAATAATTAATTAAATGTGTCATTAATTAATTAAAATTTGAATGAAATATGTCATTAATTAATTAAAATACAATTCATTTTAAGTAAAAATATATATTTATTATTTCAGCATTTAATTAATTAATGACACATTTAATTAATGATTTCGTGTTGCGTTTGAATCATGAAATGTAAAACTGCATTTAATGAATTAAAGCGTTAGCTCCGCCCACTGAGTTTGACGAGTGAAACTGACAGTTTTACATTTACATTTCATGATTCAGCAACACAAAATCATTAATTAAATGTGTCATTAATTAATTAAATGCAGTTTTACATTTCATGATTCACACGCAACACGAAATCATTAATTAAATGTGTCATTAATTAATTAAATGCTGAAATAATAAATATATATTTTTACTTAAAATGAATTATATTTTAATTAATTAATGACATATTTAATTAATTAATGATATATTTAATTCCCATTTTAATTAATTAATGATGTATTTATTTATTTAATTTTGGCACAAAAAATCCTCCATACTCAGGAACTATACTTGTTACACCATGTGACGCTCTTTCGGAGTGTTGGATACACCACCCTGCTGTCATCTCCACACTGAGGCCTTTTATTTGACAAAACCTGTTTATACTCTGATGCAGTGTAACTTAGGTCAGCTGATTAAGGTGTCATCACTGCTACTTTGGTCTTTGGCTATCTTTGGTCACACTTCTTTAACACTTCTTTAACTTTCATGATCCAGGTTTTCTGCAGGCTCGAGTTACTTGGTTCTTTATTTTTGGTGTCGTGTTTGTGATCCGTTCCCTGTTTTGTCTTGAAAGTCTGTGTCCTCGTGTGTTGTTAGTTTCGGACTTCCCGCGATCCCATGATCCTGATTGTTTGCACCTGTGTCTCGTCAGCCCCTGTGAGTTTATATTGTCTAGTCATTCCCCGCCTCGCTGCTTTCACTTCTGTCTGTTTGCTTGGCTGCATTTGTTAAGCTCATCTTTGGGGTTTTCTGTTGGAGGCTTTTGAACTCATTTCTTGGCTTCCTGCCTGAGCAGCTTTTTTTGGTAGAAATGAATGACTTTACTCTCATGGATCTCCTGCATTTGGGTCCTGATAACTCTCCTCATGACACCCATGCTCACTCTCTTCTTTTCTTAAGTGGTTAATTAGGCTTGTAAAAGTATCTAACGAAACATGTGCTGTCAGGGATGGCTCAAAGGCTATGTCTGCAGTAAACCATTTTTGTTTTAAAAATGTCCTATAAAACATTAGCAAAAGGAACTGAAAGTGTGAGCTGCTATGGTGCATCTGTTTTTTGTTTTTTTTACCATAAAAAATGTCATTTATTATAAAATACCTCAGAAAACTAATACATGTTCTTAAGATTGGCCATATTTGTATCCTTTAAAAGTCACCAGTTTGATTAAAATGCAAACCTTCAGTGAAGCCTTCAGAGAAAACCTCACACCCACCACACAGTAAAGCTGCAGATGAGCACCAGCATCCTTTTCAACCCTTTTGCTTTTATATATTAAAAAAATTGCCATTTTCAGATCAGTCCCACATTAAATTCTCTGTTCGTCAGATATTTCCTGGCTCACTAGTGTCATTACATTTATCATAACAGAAGAAACCAGAAGGGGACCAGGTCTGAGGATGAAAACATTTCAAATGCAGACTGACTAAGCGAGGGACCAGAGGAGCGTAAATCATGTACTGTTTTAACTTGTTGGTGACATTTTAGAGAAGAAAGACTGACACGGTAACGTCTGTGCATGCAAGGGCGAAACTTTAGTTTCAGAGGTGGGGGGGACACAAGTAGGAATGGCAAATTTGTGCGTGTAGCTGTAGCGTGGATGTGCAGTGTGGCTTTGTAAGACTATGTGTGTGTGAATGCGAACAATCAAACAATTTGAATATGCATTTACTTTTTTAGACACTTTTTAACTTTTTTTTTGCCCGTTTTGGGAAAATGCTGGATCTGCCTTCTTGGCCAGGCTTGATTTTTCATTTTCAAAAGCTTGGGCACAGAAAAAACATAGGATTCCATTGACTCCTCCTTGTTTATAATGGAGCCAAGGAAATTCACAGCACCACTTCTCTTGAAATCTTAAGGTTTTGTTGCTGAGATGCTGTTCTACAATCACTTTTGGGCTAACATGGTTGGGTTCCTGCCTGCACCTCTTCACTTGCGCCTGTCTCCACATATTTCTCCTATGAAATATGAAAATATATCATGTTCATCATTCCTTCCTTTCCTTATAAACAAAGGGCCGTCAGTACCTTCGCAAAGTGTGTCTTGATGATTCGCAATTACAGGCTGAGCCTACCGTTAGTTTTTAAACTGTAAAAAGTGGGGGGGACAAAAACATGATTTTGAAAAGTGGGGGGGACATGTCCCCCCTGTCCCCAGTGGAAATTGCGCCCATGTGTGCATGTAACGTCATATTATCTGCAGCTGTATTGCTGTGGGTTGTTGGCGCAGTTTCTTAATTTCATTTGGCAATAAAACTGCCCACTCGGTAATTTTGCCTCTCCATGTCACAGATGTCAGAGATCTTACAAACATGCCTCGCTGCACTCAGCGTAATGTCCAGAAGAATGTCATTTGTGATGCGGTCTACTGAGATTGACGTCCTGCATCAGTTCCTGTCAAGCTGCTTAACCCTTTACCGACCAAGTGATAATATCTGATCACTTCAGTGGATCTGCAGTCAATTGTTATTACAAAATGTTAATAGAGGTCCTTTGATGTTCTCCAGGAACGCAAAAATTTAATTACTGTATTTTATTTACTGCTCTATAAAGGCTTAAGCTTTATTGTGCTAAAGTTTCATTCTGTGTTGTTTCGTAAAGTACACTTAGTTGTGTATTCTTATGTACTTTGCTGTGTGTAAAAGCAATTTCAGAGCATATATGTTTATTTGTAGACATGCAGATTGTATGATACACAGCTGACCATGTTGATACATTGTAAAGTGGGATTACACCACCTGCAGACCTTTTTTTTTTCCTTCTTTGGACAGTTTTGTAGACTTTGCTGTGTTTGCCAGATATACTGAGCTTCAGCTGCCAAACTTATCCACTTGTACCAATCTTGTTGTTTATAGTGTTCGATTACTGGGTTGTATTAATGAAGGTGCTGGACAACAGCTGAACAGTAGGGTCCCCCCCCAAGAAAAAAAACAAACAGACTCTAATACAGGGCTGTTTTAACACTGAGGGGCATCTATGGCTTTCAGAGCTGCTGCAAAAACAGAATTAGGAAAAACTACAGTTCATTGTATGACCACTAGAGTCTGGCTGGTGGCGATGGAGGTCGTGCCAACTATTCAAGACACAGACGTATGCATAATTAGGGGAAGGGTCTTCTAAGTGACAATTGTTACATCTACTAAGGTTTTGTCTAGATGTCATCACTTTAGCCACCTACCTGACTTAAGCCCCCACAATCTGACATGGGAGTTAACGGGGACCTATTATGGCAACTAATAGGCTACCTATTTTAAACAGGCCTTGAATGTCTTAAAAACAATCTTTTGATTGTTTTTGCTAAATAAATTAGAAATTCAGCCTCTGAACCATGTCTTTAGCTTCCCATTCTCTAACCTCATTATCTATGCAGGATTCTGAGTGTGCGGGGCTATGATAATGAGGCACTGTGCTGATTGGCTGCCTGAATGACGCGATACACCGCTACGAAAAAATGGCGGAAGCTCCGGCCGGCAGAGTTAGTTGTGGGCGTGGTTTCACGCATCGGAGGCCAACCGATGTAAATCGCTCCCGTCGTTACGTAACGACGGGAGCAGAATCTGAACGGCTCGTAGAAGCCACATCACACTGGATGGCTCATCCGGGCGGCTGTACAGACACTGCAGAATTTGGTTGCTTTCCTCCTTCTCTGAGTTGGCAGGCTGAGGGGAGACCACTTTATATATGTTAAAGCAAGAACAAACGTGTTTTTCATAATAGGTCCCCTTTAAGAGCTAAGAGAGCATAATCCCTTATGTAAAAGGTAATATGGTTGGTTGCGCAACCTCCTCTGGGCTCATCTCAAGACCGCAAGGCAATGGCAGTTTATTTGTATAAACACATTTCATGTATAAGACTATTCAAAGTGCTTTACATGAAGTCGTCAAAAAAATGCATTAAAAAATAAAATAGTTTAAAGCAGATTTAATATACAGACAGACATAAATTAAAAAGCATAAAAGAAATTAGATTGCAAGAAACCAGGCTTATGGTGCTTTGTGGGAGATTACTGAAATGCAGCAGTAAATACAATTTTTTTTTTTCCTATCGTAATATGACCCCTTTGAACTAACTGTGTGCATGCGGTTGTCTTTCTTTATTTGTCAGATCTAGACACATACACACACACACCCCGCTGGTTTTGTGTGTGTGTGTGTGTGTGTGTGTGTGTGTGTGCGCGTGCGCGCGTGTGTGTCTATTACTAAACGTCCTTGAAATAAAAACAAAAATTCAAAACACTGATCTTTCTCCACTTCTAGTTTTAGATGTCTGCTTATTGGAAATGAGCCTCACTTCAAAAGCCGGTGCTATCAGGAACTCTGCTGGCTGTGCAATCAGCACACACTAACACGATGGTCAGCCTGACATGCGTCACTCGTCATTACAGACGTGATAGTCATTACAGGGCAATAGAGGTGGAGACGTAAAAGCTTTATTGGTGATTAATGACACAGTGAAGCACCGTTTCTCCTGCTTATGCAACACCGCCTCGTATCTGACTTCAAACGTGCCTCCGAATAGTTGTGAACATTTGGGAGTTAGCCAGATCGACTTGTGCATGGATTTTTCCACAATTATTGTGGGCCAAATATAGGCAAAGCAGTGGTGGAAAATTACCATGTTTACTTACTAATTTATTGTACTAAATTATGTGCACAAGACTATCGGTGCTTAAGACAGTTCATGCTTTTACTTCATTATAACTGAAAAGGACACATTCACCTTTAAAGGAGCTTGAGGCCGGATTGTGGCAAGATTTATGAAAAAAATCCGTATACATTTTAAGTTTTCTAGTAATAATGTCAGATGAAGCGTTCCAAACCCAAAAGAATGATTCCTCTAGTGTATCTCTCCTTTGCCTTGAACAGGCTGTGTGCTGCAAAATGTGCTGCAATTCGGTCCCGAATTTCCCGCGCTGGGCTGTGGATGTGACGTCACATGACGCTGCATGTGCGTTCTCCCCGTTCTCCCGTGCCGGCTTCACTGTTGGCTGCAGTACCCCCAACGGCCGTCGTGGTGAAGGGTGGCGCTAGAGAGTCTCATTTCTTAAAAGGAGCCTCAAGCTCCTTTTAAACCCCACTACATTAATTTTCCAAAAGTGTCATTGTTTGATAAAAGTTCAAACAATAAACTATCAGCAGACTTTTTATTGTATTGAAAGTTGAATATCAAAGTCATTTTTGTGAAAAGTTCTCCGCCCCCCCCCCTACTTCTTCTGTCCCAACGGCCTGGTCCTTCCCAGCCTCTCTGCTGCTTTTCTCCCACCACGCAGCAAGAGGTTGAGGACACTATCGGCCGAATGAAGCCCTCCACCTGCTCCCTGGACCCCCTTCCCACAACCCTGGTCAAACTGCACATCAAAGCCATAAGCCCCCTGATCACAGAAGTAATTAAAGTCTTCCTACAGTCCAGCCA
The DNA here is from genome assembly GCF_033807715.1 of Cololabis saira. NCBI lineage: Eukaryota > Metazoa > Chordata > Actinopteri > Beloniformes > Belonidae > Cololabis > Cololabis saira. The sequence continues at coordinate 22,826,879 of NC_084605.1, read as the reverse complement.
CGTTCCCCCAGCTCTGAAAATGGCCATCATCACTCCCCTTCTCAAAACCACCCTAGACCCGGAACTCCATGCAAACTATAGACTCATCTCCGACCTCCCGTTCCTCTCCAAGGTCCTGGAGGAAATAGTCGCCACCCAACTACAACATCTCCTGAACAGCAATAACCTGGCCGAAAAATTACAGTCTGGTTTCCACTCCGCCCACAGTGCCGAAACAGCACTGGTCAGGGTCACCAACGACCTTCTCATGGCAGCTGATGATGGCTCTCCTACCCTCCTTATCCTCCTGGATCTCACACTGTCGACCACACCATCCTGCTACACTGCCTTCACTCCACCATCGGACTCAGCAATACCGCCCTGGATTGGTTCAGATCTTATCTCGCCGAAAGAACCGACGTCACACATGGCGTCACACATGACGTCTCACATGTTACGTCCACATGCATCCACATGCATCCACCTTAACCCACCCTGGGTTAAGGTGGAATGGTGCGTTCCACCGGAGAAGGGTTGCGCCTGTGGAAGGCGCTAGAGGCCACATCCGCACGCGGTGTATCCAGCTGCAAGTGCGCCAAGGCAGTGCGAACAACGCTCCCCACGGAAGAATAAGCCGCCCCCGTCCGAGAGCTCTGGGCAGATGAGCGTGAGGAGAGCCCCGAGCCTTGTGAGGCTGGGCCCCCTGAGGACATATTGAAGTGGCTCGCCGAGGCTGCAATTGAGATGGCGTCCTCTGGCGGCGGTGGCGACCCCAGCCCTGGCATGGCAGGTTCCACCTGGCCAGCAACAGGCTGTAGGTTAAAGAGGAGCGCCTTCATCTGCTCCATGTCGGCGGCCAAGCGATCCACTTTAGAGAAGAGCTGGCTCGTCAACTTCTGTCGTCTGGGGGCAGTCACAGTTCCCTTCGCCGACCTCTTCAGCGAAGCCCCCCACTGGCTGGGATGAGGGGAGGCTGGCCGATGGCTCCAGCTGCTCTGGGCCAAGGCAAGAGACGCAGAGGTCATGGCCATCCGCCGGATCCAGGGCGGCCGTACAACCTGTACAAGACTGTTCCATCACAGCGACTGGTTCAGTAGAAACTAAACAACAAAGCTGGGAGAGGGGAGCGAACACGCTGCCTTCACCAACAAAGTTGGTTTGTATTGTTGTGGTTCTTGGGTTGTTTCAAGCAAGAAGAACAAAGTCACCAGTGGGAGAGGGAAGCAGAAACGCTGCCTTCACCAATAATGTGACCTTCTTAACAAGAAACCACAAATGTTACAGGCGGGAGAGGGGAGCGGACACGTTGCCTTCACCAATAATGTAACATTCTTAACAAGAAAAAATAAATGCAACAGGTGGGAGAGAGAAGCGAAACTCTGCCTTCACCAACAATGTAACTCTCAACAAGAAAACACAAATGTCACAAGTGGGAGAGGGAAGCGAAACACTGCTTTCACCAATAATGTAACTTTCTTAACAAGAAAACTCAAAAATGCAGCAGCCACAAGGCTTTCTTAATTGTTACACAAGAATATTTAAGTAACAAAAAAGCGCAGCTGAACAGAACCAGCTGCAAAATTACCTCCTGTCAGCAATGCTGGGGGGGCGGGGTGGAGACGCCACTACCACCAGCAAGACAGAGCAACAGGAGCACAATCAAATAAAGCGGACTTGTTTTGTTCAGATTTTTTGTATTCCTACCTACAACAAAAGTCCACAAGTACCAAACCAGCAAACATGTCAGATACACTGTAGTTAAAACTGCAGTCATTTCTCAGCTCATAAAACCAACTTTGATGCTTGTTTGATTCACTTCACAGTATAGTATGATGCAGCAGGTATTAGAATTGCACAAACCACAATTTGGTAGCCTGGTTCACAGTACGTGGTGGCTTATAAGAGGACTATACCTGTGTAGTTTGTAATCACTTGCCTGAGGAAGACATGCAAGATTAAATGAAAATTGGGCAAATGAAAAACTTCTCTTTTTGACATTTTTCAGACTTCAAAGAAGACTCTGGAAGGACAGCCTGTTGATACTTATTACACACAGACCAGTTGCTGTTGCACCTCAGTGTTGCCTGTTGCACCAAATGAATGACTGATACAGAGATGAGTAGCCAGGTCTCTGGCATGATCCGTCTTAATCTGTAATGCAATTTATGTCTCAGCAGTGTACCACCGCCGAATCAGACATGACTCAGAAACTCCAACATTAAACTGGGGCTTTACACAGTCACACAACTGCAGCGTGGGGGTTTAAAATAGGTTAGGCGCCTACTAAGGCTCCTGATATCTACACCAGAGCTTTGCAATTGTCACACTAAGTGAAATGATCTTTCAGAGATGGAGTCACACTCATCACGTTGATGTGAAATATCTGCTCTTCTACTTTGAATTCATCAAGCAGCTGAAAACATTGTCAGCAGAGACAATCCGCATCACAGAGCACGAAGAGCGTGACGTGGTCTTCATGCAGAGAGGATAAAAGCGAGGAAGCTGAGGTCGCAATGCAGCACAGAGTTTGGTTTCCTGCAGGCCAGTCGTCATCTTCCAACCATGACCAGCAGGAAAAACAACGTTTGTGCTCCATCACTGACCTGAGGTTAAACTTTGAACGGAGGAGCTTTTTTGATTCTTCTCTCTTTATGGTCAGGAATTTATTTGCATAATAAGAATAAACATCAAAACAAAGCCTCTTTTGCCATGACTCAAATTTTCATAGTTTTAGATCTAGAGCTACACTGCAAAAACTCATTTCTAAGTAGGCCTAAGTGAAAACAGTATAACTTTTGTTAACACACAGAAATGTTGGTGTTTCATGGTGAAACAAACGAGTGTCATTTCAACTTCTTCTATGTTACATCTACATGCTCCGTTCTCATGTCGGCTCCACTGTCAGATCCAGAAACAACATGACACTTAAACAATGAAACTTAATTGTGTTATTAAAAAACCTAACTGTTTTTAAATGATAACGTTGAGCATACATGTATGTGTACATGCTCTTATTTCATGTTTCACGTGTTATTTCTCAGAATCAGAATCTTGTATTGTACAAGGAAAAATTTAAGGAGCAGTCCTTCCAGGAAGAAAAGTATAAAAAACTTAAATACAGAGGTACAATTATATTTATATATATATATATATATACACAGATACACACAACTGTACACACAAGATTTATCGTGGCATATGATGCGGCATATGAGGATTTATTGTACTTACATGCTGTAAGTATGAGGTTAAGAAGTGAATGTGAACATATCTAAGTGAGTGCTGACCAGCATTTAGCATCCTGATGCCCGTGGGATAAAAACTGTCCTTCAATCTACTTGTCTTTGTTTTTTAAGGATCTGAAATGTCTCCCTGAAGGCAGACATTCAACCAGTCCGTGTCCAGGGTGTGACGGATCCTGAATAATCCTTGTTGTGTTTTGCAGTTCTCTGAGAGAGGGGAGAGGGCAGCTGACAATCCACTCGGCAGCCCGTGTGACCCGGTGCAGCGAGAGAACCACAGTGTGGTTAGTGTGTGTGTGGTCTTGTGTTCTGCTGGAGTTGATCTTCTCCACTGTGGCCTTGTGCTTGATCAGCATAGAGGACCTGAGAATCGAAGCGAAGATTTGATGGAGCCTGTTGGGTTCTTCGGCCAGGCTGTTTTTTTGATGCAATGAAAATACTGTTCAGATCAAATTGGAATAAATTGGACTATAAATGGATTTGGACAGACTGGGGCATAACTGAACTGATCCGTATTTACAGGGACTGCACTGAAGGTGTTTACCTGCAAATAAATAAATCACTTGAATCAAAGCAAATTTAATTCCCTGTGAATTTAAAGGGATTTTGTAAACATACATGTTGTCACTAGGAATGGGCGATATTTTCCCGTTCACGATAAACCGTCAAAGAAATTCCTCACAATAAGAATTTTTTCATCTCGCGGTAAAAATGATAAATTCCCGTTGATGACGTTTTTGTGTAAAGCTGATTTTAGGAAGGAAGGAAGGAAGGAAGGAAGGAAGGAAGGAAGGAAGGAAGGAAGGAAGGAAGGAAGGAAGGAAGGAAGGAAGGAAGGAAGGAAGGAAGGAAGGAAGGAAGGAAGGAAGGAAGGAAGGAAGGAAGGAAGGAAGGAAGGAAGGAAGGAAGGAAGGAAGGAAGGAAGGAAGGAAGGAAGGAAGGAAGGAAGGAAGGAAGGAAGGAAGGAAGGAAGGAAGGAAGGAAGGAAGGGACAAAAGAGACAAAAGAGACAAAAGAGGAAAGAAGGGACAAAAGAGACAAAAGAGGAAAGAAGGGACAAAAGAGACAAAAGAGGAAAGAAGGGACAAAAGAGACAAAAGAGGAAAGAAGGGACAAAAGAAGAAAGAAAGAAAGAAAGAAAGAAAGAAAGAAAGAAAGAAAGAAAGAAAGAAAGAGAAAGAAAAAAGGATAAATTCCCATTGATGACGTTTTTGTGTAAAGCTGATTTTTGGAAGGAAGGAAGGAAAGAAAGGGGAGAAGGAAGGGAGAAAACAAGGAAAGGAGGAAGGATGGGAGAAAAGAGGAAGGGAAGAAGGAAGGAGAGAGCAGGAGGAAAGAAGGAAGAAAAGAAAGAAAGAAAGAAAGAAAGAAAGAAAGAAAGAGAAAGAAAGAAAGAAAGAAAGAAAGAAAGAAAGAAAGAAAGGAAAAAAGGAAAAATTCCCATTGATGACGTTTTTGTGTAACAAACATGGCGGATCTGAGAGCAAGATAGATTTATTGTTAGAAAAGTCATTATTCTTTATCGTAATTTTTATCGTTATTGGGATAAATGCCAGAAATTATCGTGATACATTTTTTAGTCCATACCGCCCATCCCTAGTTGTCACTGAGACTTAGTTTGATCCTCAGTAATGATGTAATGTTGGTGGGTTTTCTGTTAATATAAATTAGCAGCAGCAACTGTTTGTGTTGGTCAGTCATTGTATTCCCTGAACTTTTCTCCACACTACAACGTTGCATCACATTTCTGCATCTAAAACTTTACTCCTTTAAATGATCAAGTTCCTGAAAGATTAGTTTTTCTCTGACATAGTTAATATCTAAACAGCAGGAGGTGTGTTCGTTGGACCTTGACGTCCATCCAATCACCTGTCCTGCACTTCCTGCTGAACTGATGTCCAGTTGCATCCCTGCCAGATTAATGCATGTGAGCACGTTGGTTCGTGACTGCAGACGCTTCTTGTCTGATTGGTCGTGTTTCCTGCAGCAGCCGCCCACATCCACCTCCGGACACAACAACAACAACACACGCTGTCTCTGGTTAGGGTGTAAGTGAGCAACAGGAAGTCATTTACAGTTAAACTGTAACCCTGGTTTCCTTTTCGTGTTTGCTTTAATATTTCTCTCCTGGTAGATGGCACCGGACGTGGTGGAGTATCACGTAACAGAAATCTACACCTACTTGCACATAATGATACACAGCAACAACACCAGCTAATAAACTGAAGCCAGCACAAGTAATACTTTTTTTTATTGTGCTTAAAAGAATGACTGTCAACTCATTCCCTGTAGCCATTATTCAAGAGGAAAGAAAACAAAAAACCCTCACTTTTTTTATCAGTCCTCAGAGGAGCTCCCAGTACAAAATGTTCAACAACTTACAAATAACATTATTTCAGGGCCATTTTCCGCATTTGTAAGCCTTTTGTGTCTTCTTACGCCAGTTAAATGACACACCAAATGGCCATGGTTATAGAGTGGAAGTGTCTTCCCTATTCAGGATCCATCCCTCTACGAAACTGGGCCTGTTTGGTAACGTCACAGACTTCCATTTCCAAATTTGATCTCAAATAGCTGAGTCTGAAGCCCTAGACATGGACAAAACCCTGATTAATCCAAAAAATGGACAAAAGGGTGGACTTCAAAGTTCAGTTACCACAAGTTTGCTATCTTACCTTGGCTGGCTTAGTTTATTTAGTCTTTGATGCAAACTAATTCTCATTCTGAGCAGATCTGTCCGAGTAGCCTCATTCAAATGTCGCAACAAAGAAAATAAACATCTGAAACGAGGCCGAGTGGAGTTTTATGCTCCATCGTGGACACCTCGTTTCACATGTTGGTTTGTGGTCTGGTTAGTGAACCTGAAATGATGCTTGACCGGAGGACTCAGTTGCTTTTAAGATGTAGAAACCAATGACTTGGAGGCAGTTCAGCTGGTGTCCTGTCGTTAGCCTTCACCCGGGTGGTCGCAAACAATCCATTCAGGCTGTTTCGCTAAGCTCTTCCAGGTCGACCCAAAACCAGTTGCAACGGTCTCTTAGAACAGCTAACATCACAAAACAAACCATATCATCTTTCAAATAAGAATGACTATGCTCTTTTAGATCTTTATTCATGGCTCAGAAATCAACAACATGCGGTGAGCACTGTGTGGCTAAGGCAATGACAGCTAGCCTTTATGTATCACCAACAAATCATCAACCATTTATGCATATATTTGTGGCTTTATATAGTTTCATCTGGTCAGATACGTATAATTAAACCCCCTGGTCAGCTGTCATAGATGTTCAGTCAAGCTATGGAGGCTAAAAAACACTTTTTGATCCAATGTTTATTTCTGCTGCAAAGTTGAACGCTTGACATGAAAAATAATAGAGATTGACTCAGTTTGGAAGCAGCTCCCAGTAATCTGACGAAGAGCTGCAATTTTCTTGAAAGGTGCAGCTCCAAAACCATAAAAATACGAGTTCAATTTACTTGCTGTTGGTGGACACAAGTACCTGAAAATGAAGCTCCACACAGCTCCACCTTGACAAGCCCCGAGTCAGGAATTTCCTAGCTGTGAGGTGACAGATCTGACCACCAAGCTGGTTTTTTTCTGCCATCACTCAGCATCTTTATCCTTATTAGATTGGTAAAGATTCCTTTCTACACCATAATCTCCTGTTAGTGGTTTATTTATCACTTAATTTACTACATAGTGTTGATACAACACAGTGTTCTTGTCTTGTTTCCTGCAGTGCAAGCACATCTTTCTTTTCCAGGATTTTCTCATCAGCCAAACCCCGCTGGTGGCCTCTCATCTTGCACACCTTTTTCTTTGATCAGCAGCAACAGAGCAGCAGGGATGAGGAGCCCATTATGACGAGGAACTAGACCAGCAGATGATCCGCATCTTGGTCTTTATAATCAGCTCCTGCAGAGGCTTCAGGTTGGAGCGGACGGGACACAGGAGTGGAGATTGAATTACAAATTACATAAGATGTGCCAATCAAAGGTCTCTCTGATGTGATGTTGGATGTGTGTGTTTGTTTGACATAGTGGATACAGGTCTGGTGATGCACGTCTAATAAAAGAAGCAGCAGCTTTTTTCAGTATAAACTGGCCAGGTCTGGTCTGGAATTGATTTTATCATGAGCGTTGGGCAGCACTTTGAAGGACTAAATTGCCTTGTCGCAGTGCATTTGCAGACTTTATTGCTGGTATTAACCGCACTGTTAATGATGACTGCTTTTAAGACCTCTCAAGTCAATAGTGATACTTGATCCTACGGGGAAACGGAGGGTTCTCTTAGGAGCTCTGCCTTAACGAACTGTCGATAAAATGTAAACAGCATATGTAAGTACGGACATTTTTTTCCTTTTGAATAAGTTTCCTTTGCAGAATGTTTTGTTCTGTCTGGAAATTTCATTTCTTGGGAGGGTAGAGAGTGATTTGGTGTTTTTTCTTAGTCTAGTTGTTTTACTTTCACGTTGCCTCTCCACATTTCTGCTGTGTCATGTTCAGGCAGAGTAGAGTGCCGCGATACAACACCAACATATCACTTCAGCTCAGATCATCTATAAAGCACCAGCTCATGACAAAGGTTCAAATATATATATATATATATATATATATATATATATATATATATATATATATATATCGGGCACCTCAAGAGGATGCCCCCTGCACACCTCTGTTGAGGTTTTCTGGGCCTCCCACTGGAAGGAGACTGCAAGGAAGATCCAGAACTCGCTTGAGGGACTTTGTTTCGTGGTTGGCCTGGGAACGCTTTCTGATTCGATGAGCTGGACGAAGCGGAGCGGAGAGGGAAGTCTCGCCATCCCACGTCATTCGGTTTACATCCACCCCTGATCCGCTACAGAGGCAGGTTATTGAGGAGCCCAGCTCAACACGCGACCCTGTGTCATTCAATGCTAAAAAGGACAGGCAACAGGCAACTGGCTAAATTGGGGTGATAATTACATGGTACCCTCCAATGTAAAAGGGGCTTCTAACTATAGGGGGAGCTCAGGGTCACCAGAGCCAGCTTTAGTTATAAACTGTCAAAAAAGAAAGTTTTAAGCCTAGATGTAGAGGTATAGAGGGTGTCTGTGTCCCCACCTCCAACTCCACTATTAAAAACCTCTTGGAACCTCTAGTAATCAAAGTAATAAATTAGTTTTTAATTGACTTTGAATTTGAACTACACCTTCAGTCTCAGAGCAAAGTCCTCCTTTGGGTTGATATGAAAGTATGAGTTCTTTATGACAAAATTTTTCTTTTATAACAGATGCAGGCTGAGGTTTTGCATTGAATTGCTAAAAAATGCAAAGCCATCGCTGGAAAAGATGTTGCTCTAAAATTTGCATATACCCGTCTTTGATTAGCCTTGACATTCTTGTGCAAAAGGGATTTTTTTTATTATTATATTACTTTATCTTCTGCGAGTTCTCCTGTTTTCTTGGGTTTCTGGTTTTAAGCAAGTTTTAATTTGGGCTTTCTCATGCTGTTTTCTTTCGTTAAGCTCCTACTTGTGATAAATTGGCAGCCTTAGATCTCTGCAGCATCTTTTCTGTTTTTCCATTTGTGTGATGAGAGACTCTACAGCTCACACTCCGTCTGCCTCGTGTATTCTGAGTTCTCATCTTGCTTCATAGCTGTAGGGATGACTGCAGAGATTCAGTGCATTATTTTGTTTAACACATTTCACCTGACATAACCAGTTTTGGTCAGAAAACTCATCACTAACGTGGTAAGAGCTGCTCGAAGTGATTTCTGTCCATGTTAATAACTTTGACAAGCCAACAGTATCCCATAATACAGTAGACTGTAAACAATGCTGCATTTATTGCTGTAAACAACTTGTTGTATGATGGATTATCTTTAATCTGAAATGGCAGACTTTAATCACCTTTTCCACGTCTCCAAAAGCTCCTTTTGGATTTAATATCACGTAGATTCCTGTTTTGTGGGTCATAAAAGACCCAGTCATCCAAATAGCTTGGACAAGCCTCATGCCATGTACTTGTGTTTTGATGCTCTAGTCTAGTATATTCACAAGAAGGTTGTATTCCCACTGAAATTAAGCGCATCTCCCCCTTGACTTAACTTTTTAGTGAAGTTTCAGGTGGTTGGATATGAAATTCTTTACACACACACACACACACACACACACACACACACACACACTCTTTAGCTTGCAATCTCCCTCCCTTGCTCCGTTGCCTTCTCTGTAAGAAAGTACGTGGCCGTTTCTCAATATGCGTTGTTGTGTGTTCTTGTGTTCTGGTGAAACATCATCTGCAGCCGAACTGTACTGTTCCAATTACAAAGACATATCTGAACAAGAACCAATAAAATGCCCAGATGTGCTCTTGCTTGGCCTATTTTATCGAGGAGGCATCCAGCATAGACCTTGCATAGACTTTAGATGGCCAAGTATCCCAGGATGCATTTCATACCAACAAGGGAAAGTAATAGAGACAAGAGGAGTAAATACAAACAATAACTTATTTATTTTTTGACAGAACAGAGTTTTAAGATATTTTTATGCGATGATATAGGTATGATAACTTTATATTTATGGTAAAATATTTAAAGAAAGAGTGAGTTTTTTTCTTTTCCCTTCTACTGAACTTTATAATCCGGCTGGCATACAAGAGCATGACAAACTCATCGTATAAAGTAATGGTTGTAAAGACTTGAGTGGGAGCATTCTCAGTTGTTTTATTGATTGGGGTGTTTGTTTTTATAACCAATTAAACTGTAGATGTTATGTGTATAGTGCAATAGGAGTTAGCCTGTTAGCTCAGATCTGACATCGAGAACCCAAGTCCTGCTGTTCCAATTGCAGAAAGAGAGAAATGTGTAAGAACGCAACTCCATACTTGTGTTCTTGATGCGTTTGTTTTTATGTGATTTACGTTACGGTAATGCATTCAACCCTGCCTGGTTGCACAGAAAACAAAGAATACCCTTCCCACCTGCAGGAAATAAAAAGGAGAATACGATAAGAAAAATGGGAAAAAGGGTGGAACAAACATGGTTGGCAGTCAGTGGTAACCTGGGGTTCAGCAGAGGTGGGACTGCATCTAGTTAGCAGCCTTAGACCTTGTACCTTGGTGTCTACTACTACTACTATTACTATTACTACTGTTACGACTGTTGTGAGTCCAGTTGGACACAGGTGCTGACAGGCCAGTGCTTATTTTGTTGTTGTTTGGTTCCTTTCACGCCCAACACAACATTCTCTTTACGAGAAAGCTACGTCTAAAAAGACACCATCATGCAATCATCTTGTTATAAGTGGATGCAGCTTACTCGGTGCTGACTCATGCAAAGAGCTGGACAAATCTTCTAACTAATTCTGATGAGCAGAGAAGTTTACTAGATGCAGAAATGTCTTTAGCTTGCTGTTAATAGTAGTTACAGACCGTGCAGATCGGACAGAGTTTGGTAGTTCATTCTGCTACTTAGTGACCATCAGGTGAGCCATCTTCGCCAACCCAGAGTGAATCATGGGTCAAAATTTCTCTTTCAAACCAGGATTAAACATTTGAACACAAGCAGGGGCGGCAGGAAATCAACTCGTTTTTTTTTTTTCTTTTTTTCTATATATATTTTTTCACGTCGGAGTAAATATATGAATAAATGCACCCGTGCAGAAAGTTCTCTTTTTCATGATAAGGCCCCCTTTGAAAACTTCATAGCTGATTTCAAAAAAAGAAAGAAAAAAGGAGCCCCAGACTAATCTCTCACAGCAGTTTGTGACGCACTTGTAGTTTGGACGTGCTCCCTCTGAGCAAAGATCCAGCATTCTTCTTACACGTGAATGCTTCTCTAATCCTGCTGATTTATTCAGTAACTATTCCGTATAATGAACTCATTTATTGTCAATACACTAAGCTGTACTGGCTTAAAGCACATAGTTGCATGATTCAGTTATGACTAATTCAGAATAAAATGATAAATAACAGCATATCAGTACTATGATGAGATTAGGTAAAATTAAACTTTTTAATATATTTGCCAAGAGTTAATGTAGCATAGCAGAAGATTTTAAAATCAAGACTGAAATTGCAATGGTTTCTTGCTTTGGCGAGTCTGTGTGTTCTTCAGTTGCCATGGAATGCTTCTTCATAATTGTCAACAATTAAATGATCGTTCATAATTAATCAGTAACTCTTGTTTTATTCCTCCCTGAGTAAATACCTGCAGACGCCGGGCTTCGCACACGGAGACAGGATGTCCTACAAACCAAGTAACAACCTTTGGAATGTTGAGAAAGTGCTGGGATTAAGTCTGTTGTAGAGCATTCCAGCGTAAGTCAGGGATATTGTTGTCCAGATGCCAGGAGTAGGTTTCCAATTAGGTAGGTTTTATTGGAAATATAAATAGATTTTATTGTTTATTTTCCTCTCGTCATCCTGCTGTCTGTCAAGCTTTCATCTGTCTTTCAGCCTTCCTGATTTCCATTTTCATTCAGCGTCTGAAGCATTTTTACTTGCTGTTGGCAGGGTTATCATTCTGCCACAAATAATTTACCATCTCCTGTTTGCCCCACACTCAATAATTCAGCGGCTTAGTAAATGTCATTATAATTCTAAGTTCAATGCCCTTGATTAAATCTCTGTGAATCTAAGTGGTTCCTTGAGTTGGATTTTCTGGGGAAAAAAAAGTCTGAATACCCCACACCCCCGTGTTTGTGTTGCACTGAGCTCTTTTATTCAAGTTTATTTCAAAGAATAAATTCTCTATTTGGATCACAGAATAATTTTTTTAGATATACTCAATAATAAATGTACTCAAAATAACTGAGAGACTGGTATTCACACTTATCAGTATATTGAACTACTATTATCAATTATTCAAAATCAATATCATTTGTTCCCCAACACTAACTACAGGCCCTTCCTCCAAGGGTTTATTTACCATCATGGAACATGAATTTCAAACTGGAACCTGCTTTTTTGGTGAACAGTCACCTTTTTCCCAAAGACCTTCAGGTTTTATGAAGTTATTAGACATGATTGTGTGTAAAGCAAATTTCCGTTTCTTAAGCACGCCTGTATCAATGGCATCAGCTGACAAAATCGATAGTTTACGGTCAACAAGAGCACCATTTGTTCTTGCTAATGAAGTGTTACCCTTTCTCAGAACTTGCACACCAGCCGAGCCTGTTATTTCATCCCTGCGATCAGATTCAGCCTGGCATCAAAAGAATTATAAGAAATTACTTAAGATCTGTTATTTCTGCGGTTTGTCTTGGCAGCGATTTAACGTGTTAAAGATTACATGTTAGCACCAAGTTTAGTTTTTTTCTTTGGTCATAGGCTGATGAGTCCGGTGTGCAGTGTTGGCAGGAACTGAATGTGCTAAACCCCAGTTAATCCAGAAATGGGTGAAAAGCCAGAACAAACATGCCCAGTTTAACTCACACACCACAAGCAAGCTATTTTAGCTCAGTTCATGTCAACCTGTTGACTGTAACTAACATTACCTTACATTTATTCTGTTTGAACCTGCCCTGTTTCAGATGTTGTTTTGGTAGACATCTCTAAGACGAGGACTGCCAGAGCTGAAAAGAAAACCGCTGGAACTCCAAAAAAAAAACTGCGACCATCCATCCTTAGCTTAGCTTTGGACGAGCCGGTGTTGGCCTCAGATTGGTCTTTGATGGTGCGCTGCCAAAGACACAGGCAGCTGAACCAACTGTGCAGCTTGGGTCGGGGCTACAGTCAACGATACGATTTTGATCCAGATTCACGTTGATCGAGCACCACAACAGATTTTTTTTACTCTGATTGTGACTCAGAAACCCTCTTTTTCTGGTATATCTAGTCTAAACCTTCTATTTCCTTTCATGTTCCAGGTTTTTCCCTCCCTACTTCTGCCGTTATTAGACATCAACCCAAACCAATCAGGCACATTGCTGACCAATGTGAGGATTGTGGGAGCATATCCATTTCTGAACTAAATGTGGACGGCAGAGCTGACCCACGTGGGGATTGATCTATCGACTAAATTGGTTATTTTTTCTTTCCATTACATTTAGCAACTGCTTTAATCCAAAACAGTTTATAACAGAGGAAAACAATCATGTCTTTCTGTATCATAGTGTACCTGCGCCTGGAGTGTAGAGGACCATTCTGTACATGTAAATAGTGCTTTTATTTTTATACATTTTTTATGTCAATGGAAAGTTCTGTTGTCATAATATTTTTGATTTTCTTCTCTGTACAGAATTTTGGTTATAAATAAAGCTGGTATGGTATGGCTCTCATGGCAAGTTCACCAAACATGAGCTCTAAACAGCCGAAGTAATAGTAACTAATCATTTTCGAGGGTCTCCGCTGCCCGATGTCCGGTGCCCTGCATGTTTTAGATGCTACCCTTCCTTAACACACCGTCATGCAAATGCCTGTGTCATTAACTGTCCTAGCCATTAACTCTCATGTTACAAGGTCCAACTCTGCGACAGTTGGATGTTTTAACATGAGAGTTAATAAGACTGACTCACTTTTGAAGCCAGACGTTTGTGGTCAACTTCAATTGTCCCGGTTTTTGTGTTTTTAGCAGCTCTGAGAATTAGAGGTCAACCTTGACATTGTCCAGGCATTTATTGTCAAAATAAAAGCATCAGTGAATAAGTAAACAACCATTTCCCTGAATATTGGTCCCACATGACAGGTCTCGGTAATTTCACTTTTATCACTAACACTGTGCAAAACCACTGCCCATCATATGATTATGTTTTTCATTTCATTCAAGAGAAAGGATGCCTGTAGTGTAATTGTGCGTGAAAAAAGAAAAAAAGCATGAAACTGTGACGGTTGGCAACATGCTATTTTAAGAAAACTTGGGAAGAAGAAGACTGCATCATTTCATTTTAGATAACGCAGAAAGGGGGGGTGAACTAAATGATTTCCATTGAATTTCTTTTCATGGATTTTCTTTTTGTAAACACATGAGTCAAATTCTCTTAGAGCTCTCAAAACAGCATAAAAACCATAAAATAAAACAATAAAAATATGATGAAACCACAACAATACTGTGTTAACTTATCTGCTTTGCAGGTTCTTCTTCTGCTAATGTTCAACTTCAGCACTTTTATCTTTTATTATTTAGGAGACTTGGCGCAGACAGCTGCGTTGCAAATGAAAGGAAAGGTGCTTTAACTTGCAGTCTTTGCTTATTTTGGAAATTTGACTTAGTTACCAACGGAGAAGTAAATGAATTCTTTGTCTTTAATACAAAAGTTGAGTCCAGTTCCTTTGGCAACTACTTCTGGACACCATTATTTATGCATGATCAGAGAAACAAAGGATGGAACTAACAACCTGACGAGTTTCAACAAAAGACAAAAACAGCAAACGATGAAAGAGGGACGTGTTGGAAACCTGTTGACACAATGTGTTCTTAGCAATTCCGCAAATGTTTCTGAGCAAAAGTCGATTGTTTCGAAAGACCTGCAACTCCTGGTTTGACATATTAAAGGATGTCAAGGAAAAGCAGGTGAAGCCGTGATGGAGTCGTGTCAATGTGACTGGACGAGTGGAACGGGACATGACAGCGTTTAAAAGATCCAGAGGAAGAAATGGCACACGGAGACATACTGGCATCTCCTTCACCTTCGCTAAAAAGTGACAAGAGAGAGAATGCACAACACAATCACAAATGCAGAGGACTTAGAAAAAGATTTGCCATAATCCTCAAACTCTTGCAGGCTTGATATTGTCCAGGTCGTCTGGAACGCAGGCGAGAGCTGAATCAGTGGCAACCACTTTGTTTTGTTTTTTTTATTAAATGACTGCTCCTGTAGGGGTCATTTTTGTTGAGTGAATTGGCCGCCCAGGTTAACGGCAAATACTTACTTAAACTTCCATTTTACAGGGACTACAGGGACTACTAACTACAGGGATAATTCAGAATGCAAATATCAGAACTGTTAACCACCGTGAACTCAAGGCAAACACATCATCTCTATTTCTGCGTAAAAAGCGTTCTGGTCAAAGTGCTTGTTGATAGAGAAAAATGAAATGCAGCATCATAAGTGAACGCATTTGCATTAATTTTTCAGTCCCAGCATCACTGAGTGTCTCCACGTGCATGAGTGACACCCATTAGCCTCGAGTGACCCCCTTCACAGGCTGAGCTGCGAGGGGGATTACAGATGAAGGGACCAATATTTAGGCGCAACCAATTATGCAAATGTTAACAGCAGAAAATAAATTAGCTTTCTGAGAAAATCTATTATTTCCTCTTTAGTTGGCATTTTGTTTCCTAACTCAATAGGAAAGATAACAGGAAGTACATCAGCCTGGACTCCTTAAACTGAATGTTGTTTTTAGTGATCTCCACTGTGCTGCAGCTGATGTTACCTTCCTGTAAAATTCTTCTCCTGGCATATGAAGCCCTCAAGGGCCAAGCTTCACCTCATCCTAAACTCCTCGCAGCTCCTCAGTGGCAGACTTCCTTACTTACCCGTGGTTCCTGAAGTTTCCAAAAGCAGATTGAGATGAGGATTGCATGTGAAACCAGCTCCCAATTTGTCTTCAGGATGTAGAAACCATCTTTAATATTTAAGATTAGGCTTCAGACCTGATCGACCTATATGGGTGTCAATGGAGGTAGGATCTGCCCAAAACATTTCCATTCCTGCACTTCTTGGTTCCTCACTCCCTTTCACTTCAACTATACCTACAGATAACCCTGTGGTACGGCACACATTGAGAGTGTGGACTCAGTTCAGGAGACATTTTGGCCTTCTTGCTTTCTGCCTCTCAGGCTCTATTGTAGCTGATCATCTCTTTCAACCTTCCCTACTAGACCCAAAATTTCAAGAATGGCAAAGTCTAGGTATCTGTCGCTTTAAAAATATCTTTATTGTATCATTTGAACAACTTTCTAAAAATGTTAATCTCCCAAACACACATTTTTTCAGATATTTACAGGTAAGGGACTTTCTTCGATGCCGAATATCAAATTTTCCTGTTGGACCAGATTTGAATATCATTGACTCATTTCTCTGTTTACAACCATCACATAAAGGGTTAATATATGTTATTTACAGTAAATTACTCTCTGTAAGGCAAGCCCCCTTAATAAAAATTAAAACGGCGTGGGAACAGGATCTGAATTTGTCTATACCTGAAGACACGTGGGTGACAGTGGGTGACAGCACATCTCTCTGTGCTCGTCACTCTTTGCTACAATTTAAAGTGGTTCACAGAACTCACATATCCAAGACTAAATGATCCAGTTTTTACCCAGATGTAGATCCATGTTGTGACAGAGGAGGCTTCTCTTATCCACATGTTCTGGACGTGTCCCAGTCTGGAGAAGTTCTGGAGGGAAGTCTTCCAAACTTTATCCCTCATTTGGACATAGAGCCCAAACCTTTAGTTGCTCTCTTCGGTACCATGGGAGGTGAGGCTGATGCACGTCTGAGCCTGGCTAAACGTCGAACTTTGTCATTTGCCTCTCTGCTTGCCAGATGGGCAATTCTGTTGAGGTGGAAGGATGCTGCTCCGCCCACCCACGCTCAGTGGGTGATGGATATTATGCCCTGCCCAAATCTGGAAAAAATATACTATTCCATTCATAACTTTAAAGAAAAATTTCATAGGGTGCGGGGGCCTTTTTTGGAACACTTCACCAATTTTCAGATCAGTAGCACCATCCCTACTTAAATCCCCTTGATATTATCATTAGGGCCCGAGCACTGACAGTGCGAAGGCCCTATTGTATCTGTAGGATTTTTTTTTATTTTTCTACTTTTTATTTTTCAGACGAAATGAGGGCCTTTTTGCCCCCCTAAACGTGCCCCAAAAGTCACCAAATTTTGCACGCAAGCCAGGCCTGGCGAAAATTAATGCATAAATGGATGTGGCCTAATGGCTCAACAGCGCCCCCTAGAAAACTTTGTGCCTCAAGCCCCACAATACGGTTCGACGTACATGCACGAAAATCGGTACACACCCGTATCATGTCGCAACTTAAAGAAAAGTCTCTTGGCGCCATGGCCGAAACCGAACAGGAAGTCGGCCATTTTGAATTAATCATGTAATTTTGGCGCAATTTATGCAATTTCTTCGGCCGCTTCTTCGCCCGAACCGTAACGTTCACCCAGGTGTGTTATACATCAAAATGTGCGTCTCGATCCTGCGATGACGCGCATTACTTTTCTCAGTCAAAGCATTACCGTGGCGACGATAGATGCCAAAAAGCACGCCCCCCCCTTCATCTGATTGGTCCATATGTGATAGATCCTATTTTCTGCAATAACTTTTGAATGGTTTGACAAAGACTCGTGGGTGGTGTCATTGGACTCCGTTTTGAGTCCTTGAACATAATTGCTGCAAATTAGCCCCGCCCCTTCATCTGATTGGTCGATATCTGATAGTTCCTACTTTCTGCCATAACTTTTGAATGGTTTGGTATAGAGAGTCGTGGCTGGTGTCATCCGCTAAATGTCCAGGCCTGAAGAATCTACATGCAAGTCATACAAGCGCTTCCACTGCAGCACGCCTGAACGTGCACAAGGGTGCGAGGCCCCGTTCATCGCTGCTTGCAGCTTTAATTATTATTATTTCCTTTTTAAAGTATATTCTTGAGTATATGTTTGGAGATAAGTTTCCTTCCCTTCATATGTATTTTCTACTGCTCACTTTGATATTCTCCTCGGACTGAAACCTGACTTCCAGCTACTGTTTTTTACTGCTCCAGGAATGATGTACTGCCTATTGTTATATTTACCTTCGATGTGCAACCTGACTTGTTGGGATATGTGGGGGGGTGGTGGGAGGGCTAGAATGGGGACTTGGATGCCTGAGCATTTCACAGTTCTGCCATGTCTCTGTATGTGCATCTGCTATTGTGGAAAAAATCAAATCAAAATCAAAATATGTTTGAGAAAGATTAGGCTTCAAACTTCCCTTTTTGATAAACATTATTGCTAAATCTAGATTGGATGATGGTGTTCCATCTCTTTTCGTTATCCTCCATGTGAAAAAAAAATGTATCTAGATTAATTCTGAGTATAAAAGCACTCAAGAAATAAGGATTTGGCAACAGCCAGACTTCAGTGAACTTTGATTACCATTGCATGCGAGGCGTCAAACACACATCTATGGAGCCTCAAGAGGGAATGATACCAGGAATCAATATTAGAGTCATTTTAAAAGAGCTAAGAGAAATGCTTTAGACAAAAAAAACATGACATTTTCTTAACAAATCATTTCAGCTGTGCAGGACAGTTAACCCAAAATGTTCAGAATGTACTTGAAAGGGAATAACTGTAAATGAAATGACACAACATAATTCCATCCCTCTCGTATGAGCTTATTCTGCTGCTCTCTGTACTCTCTATGCATGCTTTCATCATCGCTGCTGCCATTAAGTGTGTGTTTCTCTTATTTGTATCAAATGTCCCCAAACTAATCTCTTCATGTTTGTGGACATCTCTGTCTTGTCTTCAGTTAATTTGTAATTAAGTAGATTACTACAAATTGGTTTTAATTGCAACATGATTGGGTTTCATTTGTTCAATTTTAGATGGACTGAATTTGTTTCTGTTCTCTGTAAAGTCCCTTGAGATGACTTCTCGTGTCAATTAGCACTAAAAAAACAAATAATTAAAGCCGTTTTTGAAGTGGATGAGTCATGAAGGTGCAGTGTTGGTTGTGTCTGTTGCGTCTCCACCTGCGGCTGCTCGATAGCGATCGTGTTTTACCAGGGAGTTCACTTACTACAGCCCCGGATTCTGCACTATTATATGGATTCTGTCTGAAGTAAACAATAGTAAAGCCGACCATCTTCAGTTTGACCCAGACATCAGACCAGCAAAATGGGTGTGTCCAAGTCTCGTATTATCATGACAAACATGAGCCATGTGGCAGATGATTCTAATCAAACACACCTCTTAACGTGACGCCAGCATCCGCCGTTATCATACACAAATGTAGAAGTGAGCTTTCGCGCCTTTAAATGAGTGATGAAAGAATGTCAATGGTGCAGTTGGATGAGGAATCCAGGGAAGTAGCGTCTGATTTTTAGTGGATACGCTGCAACAGGGTTAGACTCTCAAAGAAATCAGCTCTCAGACCGAACACCCGATTACTGCAGCCCTCCATCCTTGGAGAGAGTTTTATTGCAGGTTTCTGGAGCTTTCTGGTCTAATCTGGTTTTGTTAAGCTCAAAGAGGCCACAAGGAGCTGAACATGAAATCTGTGGTGGTAAAAAGCCATCGTGACAGGATTTCATGGAGGCTCTGATGTGCAGAAACTAATTTGGTCACAGTGCAGCGAGACTGATTTTTTTTTTTTTTCTCCCCTTAAAGTTTCAGCTACAGAGTTGTGTTTTCACTCTTGGCTGACGGTTATCAGGCCGCTGAGACCGTTCAACTGTAATTCACTCATCAGCACTGCAGACCTGCATGTGACGTCATTCACCCCAACGTTTTGTTATTATTAAAACACTGTGACGTCAACGGAGTAAAAAACACATTTCATTTTTATCAGGAAGACACACACGAATAATTCTGTGCACATAATGAAAGCAACAAAAAAAGTAAATAAACAATATGAATGAAGCAGCAACGGCTGCAGTAATTCCTCCTTAAACTGGCCCCCGTCTCCGACATTTAATGCTTACATGCAGGTTGTATCGATGAGTCACTTGTGTGCATCACAATTCACACTGAAGTCACCTGTTTACAGCAAAAACAAGCAAAAAAAATCCCAGGGAGCAGTGTTATTGTGGTGCACTTCGACTGATGGTGAACTATTGCAGTAAATCACAAAAATACATAGTTTCAGTTATTTTATATATTTTTTTAAATATGTTTAATATTTTCTGATCATAATCATTATTATTAGACAAATAAAACCACAGGTTAACAATGTCATAATCTTTCTCACAGACCTATTATTTATTTAGCAAAAAGTAGTAAAAAAAAATGAATGAATGAAAATTAAATTTCATTATGGTAAAAAATTTGGTGGAGATATTTTGATCCATTAATCCGTTTAACATTGCTTCATATTATGGGGGTTTTGTTTTAAACGTTTACTCATTCACTTCTCAATGATGCCCGATTTGCTGGTGACTTGCCGTGATTCTGCTTCAGCCGAGCTTTAGCAGTCAGACCGATGGACTAACAGATGGTCCTGTGGCTGCAAAGACAACCCAAAATCATCATACCTCCACTGCCATGCTCGTCAGTGGGTATGAGCTCTTGAATGTTTTTTTAATTTGGGAAAAATGTTTCTCACTGTAGAATGTGAAACTGCAAATTGTTTAGAAATTGTATGACAACAATTTCTAGATGGATGTGAAACCAAAATTGTTTTTCCAAATCCATTGCTTATATCCTTCCCGCTCGGTATAGTGTTAACATCTGAATGTGACTGCGAGTGGCTGTTTAATAAATTCTGCCATTTCTACAAGTTATTTTCTTGTGATGCATTTCACCAGCTGGTTCATGATTGGTCTGAGTGAAAAAAATCCCATTTACTGGAATAAAATTAAAAACTAAAGATTTATATGAAACTAAATAAAAACTAAAATTAACAACTGAAACAAAATAGAATTTCATCCTATATTTGTTCGTCAATATCTGTAAGTCAATACCTCAAAAACTAAAACTACTGATGCATTTGTTAAACTCAAAACAACTAAACTGGAATAATATAACAAACTGAAAAATGAAATGAAAATAAAGACAATAAATTAAAAACTATCACAACTCTGCTCCCACACTTGCCATTATCCATCCATTATCTATACCCGCTTTATCCTTTGCAGGGTCACGGGGGTCTGCTGGAACCTATCCCAGCTCATTTCAGGCGAGAGGCAGGGGTGCTCGCCATTATAAACATGTCATTTTAATAGCATAAAAAGATATAAAAGGCATTAAATGCAAGGAAATTACACATAAGATGTACATGAAATTGAGCCGGTTCTTTATAATCCTATAAAGACATTGTGTACGAGCAGCTGCTTCACGTGATACGAATGATCAGAATTATTATTATATTTTCACACTCAGGCCATGGGACAAAAAAAACACTTAGCAGAACCCCAGTCTGGAAAAAAAGTAGGCCAGTGTGAACAATACTAAATATGAATGAACACATATTTAAAAATGAAAAAAAAAAAACAGTCTATATTTGACATATATTTGGTGAAGGAAACAACACAGAACAATCTCTGCAGATGCAATCCTAATCCAAATATGACTACTATTTCTGTTAATTGAGCTACAGCCTTGTAGGTGGGTAGCAAAAATAGAAAAGAGTCAACCAAGATAAACATATAAACGCTAATTTAGCACATCAAAACAAATCATATTTATCAGCTGTGGAAGACACGGGACTCTGAAGACCCCATCCAATCATTGTGAGTAACCCTAAAAGTCGTTGGGCCGTTTAAAACTCTGAAAACATACACTGGACACTTGTGGGTTTTGAGTGTTTGACTTTGGAGGGAGATCTGAAAGGCTGGGTCCCTCAAATCAGCACTGACTCTAACTGTTCTTTTCAATATCTTTTACCCAAACTTGTATATTATACATTGTTTTTTTTCAAAATCATTGCATTTTTCACCATTTCATAAAAAGGAGCAGATTAAGTGAAATAGAAAAGGCATTCCCTTTATTCATCTTATTATTATCAAGAGAGTTGCTTTTTTTAATCTGAGACATCCCCCCTCATAAATCTGATTTTTCTAAGTATACTGTAGTTTGAGCTGGTAATGCCTTGCCAGTTACATAATAATGTTGTATGGCCATTTATACGAGGCTATCAGAATTTACCATCGCACATCTGCTGCTGTAATGCGTTTGCATAAAGGGACGGGGACCACCATTTTCTTAGAACTGTTGTTCATCTGAATATCACGCATCGCCTCGTCCCTCCGTGAAAAAAGCTGCTGTCATGCCTGATTTCTCCAGTCATGCTCAAGATGTGAAGAGTTATGATGTGAAGTTCATGCTTTGCACCCTTAGACCAGCTGTCCTGATTTATCCTGCAGGATTCTGGGTTCTCCCTGAAACCGTTGGATCGGGGAACAAGGGAACATTGGTTTCCAAGTACATTAAGGGGATGGCATGCAGAGACACACGACCGTATGTGCTCACAGATGTGGTCGCTTTTTAAATCAGTGAATAAGCAGCCGTGCATGTCTTTGTGCTGTGGGAGAAAACTCAGAGAAAATAAAAAGCTTGCAAATTTCACACAGAAAAGGCCAAGCATACCCAACCAAGCACAACAACAGCCCCAACATGTTGTCATGAGATGATTTGTTAAAGCTTGTATATAAGCTTGTATATAAGTTATTTAAAAAGATTCTGATGGTTTTGCACTGTTGCCTTACAACTTAAAAGTTCACTCGGAGGCTAATGTTGGGTTTATTGTTAAAGAGTTAATGTTAAAGAGGCTGTAAAGAGGGTTTGTATTAGGGAGTGTAAAATGCATTAAGCCAATTTTCAGTCAAAACAACATTAGATACTACTCAGAGACCTCAAACAACTAATTAAAAACAGCCAATGAATGCATCATCCGCAAATGTAAACGGTTAGGTCAAAATATGTGTTTCAATCTCTTACAGAGGAATATTTGTTCACTGTAAGGAACTCTTGGACTCATGTTCCTACTATTAACAAAAAGCACCCATGATAACGTTGGTCAAGTGTTTTGACAACTGCGTACGGACTTCATGGCACTATGTCACACATCAGCAATGATGAACCTGTAACTAGATACAGTGGAAGTAATTGTGATTAAGGACCTTTTTCAGGCGATGTAATTTTCCGATGGCATGACTCCCACTACAGTTCGAGGTTCCCACAGTACATGATCTAATGGCAACTCAGTCACCTGACTGGTCTCCAAAACCATAATCAAGAAAACGCATGGGACATGAGGTATAAACAGAGACAAGGACAAGGAACATAAATAAAAGGAAGGATTAGCACAGCAGGTCCCAGAGACTGTCTTTGCAACAGAGTTGCAGGTGAGGGGTTCGGTGACGCATCGGGGAGTTCAACTCTTTGGGTTTTTCATTCATAACAATCAAGTGCTGAGGCCGAACCCCTGATTTACTGTCAGTATTGTCACCCTGTTATTGGCAAACTGGGGTTAAAATCATGTGATCTGAGAAAGAACTTTATGATGGAAGAGAAAATCAAGAGTGACCAAACAAGAGTAAACAGTTGTAAACAGTGTTGTAAAAGTGAAAAACATTCACACCTGCAGGGGGCCCCTCTGAGCAAAAATAAAAAAATTAGTCATAGTTTTACAACTGCTAATCAACATCAGGTCTTCAGTGGACATGTGGTCAGATTCCCGATGCTTTTCGCAAGTTTTTACAGATTTATCCCCCATCTTTCTTTAATCCTCATGACATTTAGCAATGAGACCAACAATCAGGGCTCAGCAAAAAGGCACCAGCACGTGATATCTTTCACCAGTGAACTGTACCAAAGGTGTGACACAGATTCGGCTGCAGCCTGGAACCAGAAATATAGGCCCTGACAAGATAATACCCTCTCATCTGGTACGTTCTGTGATTGTAATGGCTTTGAGCCGGCCATGTGTACCACTGCAATTATGACCCACTCAGACAGAGGGGTATTACACTTGACATACAAATCATGCAGTGTACTATTTCAGTGTGTGTGTTTGTTTTAGAAAATAATTGCACGAATATGCGTGTGCGTGGATTTGGTGACGTGTTATTAAAGGTCAGTTTTTATCTGTGTAACCTAGCTCACCCAGGGACAGAATGATCCCTCCCAGCATCCTCTCCACGCTGTGACCTTCCTAATGTTCAGCTTCTCCTCTTCCCACACACACACACACACACACACACACACACACACACACACACACACACACACACACACACACACACACACACACACACACACACACACACACACACACACACACACACACACACACACACACACTTGTTGTTCTATGTTTAGGAAGACATTCAAAGATAAAGAAAAATTTCAATCCTGTCCTGTTTGAAGTTCATTTTCTCCTTTTTTCCCTGCATACCATATGTCAATTACATTACCATTCAGATCATATAAACACACTGTATTTGTATTCACAGCCTCTGTGTAGACTCATGAACACAGGTGAGAGGCAGTGAGTTTCCTTTTGCCCCGTGGGCTTATGACCAGTGTCATTGGTGGAAACGTTGACAACGCCGTTTGTGGTGTTTTTTAATTTGAGTTTTATTGAAAAGGGAAATTTGAATGAAGAGGGTGGACAAAGGCAACAGTGTTTACAGCTGCAGTGTGGATCTTGTTACGTATCTTGCAACAGATAATGACTTGCAGAGGTTTCGTGTTGAATACATTTTTCTTCATTGAGTTGCTAATCCGGCACACGAAGAAAAAACAGGACAGGAGTCACTGTCCAAAGGACACTGATGTGAACAGAAGGGTCTGAACCCTGCTGACGGCTCTGGACTCAATCTAGGACCCATGCAAAGCCTTTCACACAAAACTGGCCTGTGCATAGAAAGACAAAAAATAAATCAGACACCACCTTAGGTATAAGGTCGAATAAAACATAAAATGATACCTACTTAAATTTTCTGACATGCATTTCATATCTAAAAAACTGGATTTGGGCCATTTGGTCCGTAGGATTTAATAAGCTATGTTGTTCAAATGAAAACATAAACATGACATTGGAAAAGTCTACCATTTATACTCTCCTTTAACCTCATTTAAGCCTCATATGTAAATAAGATTTGAGAGAGCTGCCATTGTTCAGGTTCATCTTATGCCAAATGGTGAATTAAGCAATAACTGCTGCCCAGTTGTACAAACCAACGCCAACAATATCCATGAACAGCACACATAGATTAAACAAATACATATAGTGACAGTTGATCTTGCAATGTTAGTATTATATCTTTACATCAGTCTTAATGTCATACATTTATTCAGACATTTTTTTACTCCCTGCCTCCTGTTAAGGGTCCCGCTTCATAGTCACAGAGGCCTTGTTTCTCTGCAAACGGGAGCAATAAATACGTTTTTAAATCGATATTCTTGCCTTAAAAGGAACCCTGGCTATTAAGACATGTAGGTCTTAAAAGATAAATGTTGGTATCAATTATAACAATGTGATATAAAAAACCTTGTTGATGTCTTCGTTTTTATAAAATTTGAAAATATAATTTAACATGTAGGTCACCATTGTTGTTTACATTCTGGGTAGTGACGTCAGACGGTGGCTCCTGCTAGCCCCCGTACACTGTTTTGACACCCAGAAACAGATGAAAACACAGCTAAACAGGTGACGGCGCACCAGAAACACAGATCAAAACACGGCTAAACATTAAGGTGACGGCGCACCTACAAAAAAGTAAAAAAAATAAATAAAAAAAAAAGTACAGCACCATAAAGCATGAACTATAAAAACACCATAAAACTCAGATAGGCTAACCGACCACACGTTTCAACAGCAGCTAGTAATAGCAGATAACCGATGCTACAATAAAAACCCCAGCCAGATCTGGCGTCATTAAATAAAATAAAGATGTTCTTGCCTATTTGACGCGAAGTCTGCGCCTCCCGTTTCGTCAATGTCCCGGGCTAGTCCCCTCAGCCTCTGGTCTGTCATCAAACGATGGACCCAACACCGAGGCCGGTTTTAGGGGGGGGCAGGGGTGGGCTATGCCCACCCAAACGTGCCTCCTGCCCACCGGTGTCTCCATCCCGGCGGCGGCGAGAGCGGATGGCGGAGCGCTGCAGGCTGTAGAGCCACGGCTACGCCGTAGACGCCGTAGCCTAATGCACTGGTAAGATGCGCACGACATTGATCATTTTTGCAGATCTCCCGTGCATCACAGAACTTTGATCCAGTTTGCCTGAACCGAGACGTCTTATGGGCTCCCTCGTCAGCCTCCACGGCCGGGAGAGTGCTGCTCATCTATGTTTTAGATACCTGTCCCAGTTAAACTAACGCGGCTTATCTTCCCAGAGCCACCGCTCTACGTCATCGCCCCCAGAATGCATTGCGCAAGTAAAACATTTTTAAAGCAATTAGATTATTTTATGTGTTTCTAACAACATATTTTAGTATAAGAGAACAATTGTGGCTAATTAGGGACTACAAGTCTTAATAACCAGGGTTCCTTTTAACAAAAATAAAAATGCTACCATGCTCTTATGAAGTTAAATTTAACCCATTCAACACCCCGCCTGGACATTTCAGTTGATGTTACTCTTTAGACATGACAAACAATTACAGCTAAAAGTTGAATTTGTTTCAGGCGTCACATGAATAAATGAAAAACCCGTCATCTGTTCCAAATCCCATGAGAAGTCTTTAGAAGGCTAACACCCGTGGAAAGAGTCTGGAAGTGTCACTCCATGCCATGGGTGGTTTTCCATCCTTCCGAAATAATAACAGCCTTTTTGAGTTGTGCAGTATGGATAGTGCAGCGCTTTTCTACAGATATCAAAGTTTAAAATAAGATGCGTGCAATTTAACATAATATGGTCGCATTAAGATATTTAATTCACAATCACAAACTGTGTGATCTGATTGTCCTACAGAAATTCAGGAAAGCCCTTGTAAAGGAGAGAATCTAAAAAAGAAAAGGGATGATGCCCTCCAACAGAAAGGGAGGAAACAGGATAACAAACAGGCAGGCTGGCAGGGAGGAAGGGACTGACAAAACAGATTGTAGCAGAATATATTGTTTAACATGCTTCAGCCAGCGGTGAAATCAAAAATGACAGTCACATGTAGGCGATGCTGGGTTAGTACGAACGGCTGGTTTCTTCACTAAGCGCTGTAGCATGACGATCAGAAGGTGATAGTGGATAGCCACCTGTCATTTAATCATATTAGAAATAAATGTAATGCTTTATATAAATTTTTCTGATGCAGTACGAAACAATTCACCCCCCTCAGAGTTGAGCAATTGAGACTGAAATGTTTTTTTGAACCAGGCTTAGAATATATTTATTTCTGTACTAAAGTTGGACATGTTAACATGGGAGTCTGTGCAGACCGACCCCTAGCGGTCAGTCGAGGAACTACAACAAATCTTAGTTCCTCCATGAGCCTCAGCTTGGAAGTTAGATGGTTGGCCCTTGGGGCTGATGAGACACAGGTGCAAACTTTCAAAATAAAACAGGAAAAAAGTCAAACCGAAAGAACTAATTAAAACACAAGAAAAGAAACCCAAAACCC
Organism: Cololabis saira; assembly: GCF_033807715.1. Classification (NCBI taxonomy): domain Eukaryota; kingdom Metazoa; phylum Chordata; class Actinopteri; order Beloniformes; family Belonidae; genus Cololabis; species Cololabis saira. The sequence goes on along the minus strand of NC_084605.1, from coordinate 22,799,443 downwards.
AACTGAAACCTTGGACCATGACAATTATTATTATTAGAAATTATGTTTTGGGGCACCAAACGATGTAATAATTGATTTAATAACCACCAGCATTCAGGTGCGTGTCAACACAAGCATCCCAAAGATAAAAGACATGAGTAATGGTTTCTGAGAAGTAGGAACCGATTCTGACAGTTGCTAATTTGAACCAAAACTGAAGCACTGTTGTGAAGAACGAAGCTAAAACTCCTCCACAACTAGGAGTTTGTGGAGGGTCCCGCTCGGAGGGCCCGGCTCAGCCTGGGTGGGGGGTGGCTGTCTGCAATGGAGGGGCATTGCTGCCTTGGTCCGCCGTCGCTGGGCGGGGGCCGCGTGCCCCTGCATCTGCGTGGACTCTGGGGCCTTTGGGGTGTCGGGGGGGGGGGGCGGGTTCGGGGATCGGGCCTCCCCTGGCCGGGGGGTGCGCGGGCGGTGATGGGGTGGAGTCAATCTCAGGTGTCTATGTCTTATGTCGTCAGTATGAATGGAGGGATGTTGGGCCATTTCCCCCTCCGCCTGGGGGCTCCAGCGGCGCCGGGGGGCGCTCATGGAGGTGCGGTGGGGCCCTGGCCCGGCTCGGTGGGCCGGCCCCCCGTCTTGCCCCCCCTACACGATTCAAACGCACATAGGCGAGGGGGCGGGGGGTCCGGGGCGTCCCGCGTGCCCCGGTACTCCCCGCCCCACGATTTTAATAACACCATAGACACCGCACACTAAACATTTAATAAATACATTTAACAAGGATACTTAGCGTCTTGGAGGGGGAGGTCATTGTCAATATGATACCCTGACCTCCCCCTCCCTGTTTTTATTGCATTAGCCACATGCACTCAACACCAGGGTCGGGTGTTGAGTGCATTCCTTCGGCAGTTAATACGGCCTGAGTCGCAACGTGCACCCAGGTGTGTTATACATTAAAATGGTCGTCTCCATCCTGCGACGACGCGCATTACTTTTCTCTTTCAAAAGCCTTACCGTGGTGATGATAGACGCCAAAAAGCGCGCCCCCCCTTCATCTGATTGATCCATATTTGATAGTTCCCCAAAAGTCACCAAATTTTGCAGGCAAGCCAGGCCTGGCGATACATTTGATATTTAATGGTTTGCATTAATGGGCGTGGCCTAATGGCTCAACAGCGCCCCCTAGAAAACTTTGTGCCTCAAGCCCCACAATACGGTTTGACGTACATGCACGAAAATCGGTACACACCTGTATCATGTCGCAACTTAAAGAAAAGTCTCTTGGCGCCATGGCTGAAACCGAACAGGAAGTCGGCCATTTTCAATTAATCGTGTAATTTTGGCGCAATTTATGCCATTCCTTCGGCAGTTAATACGGCCCGAACCGATGGGCGTCTTATACATCAAAATGTGCGTCTCCATTCTGCGACAACGCGCATTACTTTTCTCAGTCAAAAGCGTTACTGTGGCGAGGCTAGACGCCAAAAAGCGCGCCCCCCCTTCATCTGATTGGTACGTTTTTGATAGTTCCTACTTTCTGCCATAACTTTTAAATGGTTTGATATAAAGAGTCGTGGGTGGTGTCATCGGACTCGGTTTTGAGTCCTTGAACATAATTGGTGCAAAGTAGCCCCGCGCCTTCTTCTGATTGGTCAATATTTGATAGTTCCTACTTTCTGCCATAACTTTTGAATGGTTTGATATAGAAAGTCCTGGCTGGTGTCATCCGCTATATGTCCAGGCCTGAAGACATCTGCACGCAAGTCATACAAGCGCTTCCACTACAGCACGCCTGAACAACATGCACAAGGGTGCGAGGGCCCGTTCATCGCTGCTTGCAGCTTTAATATATTATAATTATTATAGAAATCGGATGGGTGAATGGATGGATGAATGGGATGCCTCGGTCGGGGCCCTCCGTTGCCGGGTCCGCGCGAGCGTTGCCCTGTTGGGGGGTTCCCTCTCTCCAGGCTCGTCTCCGGTCCCCCCCGCTGCCCACGCGGCGGGGCGTTCCTTTTGTCCTGGAGGGCCGCTTTTGTTGGGGCGGGTGCACCTGCCCGCGTCTCTCCGGGCAGGCTGGCCTCTCGCCGGGTGAGGGTCGTTGGCCTGGGGGTTGTGGGCCTCCTGGCCACATGTCCGGCCCGGGCCGGGTGGTCGGGGTTCGCCTGGGTAGCGGTCCGCCGCCGTGGGTTCCCTGGCTGCCTCTTCCCATGGTCGTGGGGGCCTGCCCGCGGGCCCCCTCGGCTACCGCTGGGACGGGGCGGGCCTCGCTGGCAGTGGGTTGCTCTGTGGGGTTGCTGGTGGCCTAGGTTCTGGGTTCTTCCTTGTCGGCTTCTGGTCTCACATACACACACATAGCCACACAGAAATACACACACATACACACACATAGCCACACAGACATATACGCACACTCACATAGTCACACAGACATACATACACACACACACACACACACACACACACACACACACACACACACACACACACACACACACACACACACACACACATATAGACAGATACACCGGCTCGTTCACCTGCATGCTGGCTCTGTAGTTTTGGGGGTTAGTTAATCGCGGTAGCTTAGCTCAGATTGTGATTGAGTCTCAGGACCTGGACGGTTGCTGCTCGTGTTTCTGCCGGCTCCGTGCCTGTTTTGTGTCTGTTCTGTTTTTTTTTTGCAGATTTCCATATATATTCAATATATATTCCATATATATTGAGATAAATATATTAACAATGCACATATATATGCCTTAGGTTCTTACCAGCATGGTATTGACCATTAATATGTGTGCAGACAAAGAAAAAAAAACAAAAAAAACTCCTCCACAACAGCGCAAGAGACTGATATCGTCACGGAGTAAACGTGGAAACGTTGAGTTCTTGCTGCTAAATGTGGTTGTGCAATATTCCATCACACTAGGTATTTCAGGCAGTCTTCATTTACTCATAAGCTCTCATTAACTGAATATACAACGCGGTATGTGTCGCAGGTTTCATCCAGCCTGATGACAACACATAGCGTCAGTCTGTGTCTAAAAACAACAAGGTGCTGGGGGATTGGATGAATCTGCCATGTAAGGATTAATGCTGCGACAGAAGCTCTCACACACACACATACAGACTCACACACTCATGCATGTGCACGTGTGAGTGACAACTTGGCAGCGTCTGGCAGCATCCCGCTGTGAGCCTTCCTCAGCGTAGCAGCTTCAATCTGTTCGGCAAAGACGTCAACGTGTGAAGTTTCCTGGCACAGAAAGTGCTGCCAGTGTTGAGGTCTATTATCACTCTCTCAGACACACACACTCACAATAAACACACTCTGTGTAAATAATACACAACAAAAATTCAGGTCATGGATATCCACTGGATGAAGAACCAAAAGCTGTGGTAAAACAAGCTTTTCAGACTTTGAATGCATCAAGACATTAGGAAATAGTTTCTACTTTTTACAACTTGATCTCATACATTATATCACAATGAACTGTTGCATTGCAGCATTATTATTTTAAATAGGGAGCTCCATAAGATGTTTAAAAGTTGTGTTAATCATAAGCAGAAAAGATGCTGCTGTGTATGCAGGAGCACTGATTAAATTGCATCCACACACAGCAGTGTTTCATGTGTCATGGCTGTGCCTTTGCTTTTATTTTGTTCATTTTGTGTGTGTTTTTTTCTATCAGCACTTTTCCGTGACTAGTTTGTGACTGTAGTGTGTTGGCATACTGGGTACTAATGGGTTTCACGTTAAAAGTATTTGCCAGATATTTCTCATCTGTTACGGCCATCACCTCCACCAACCAGCCATCTGTTAATGTATCAGTGCAGAGCAGAGTCCAAGAGAACTACGTCTAATAACTTAGCACCATAGTTACAGTATATTCCTAATTCCACCAGTTTTAAGCGTAGTACTTTCACATGTACTGGTCATGAGCCATGAGGTGATGGGGGCCACATCCGGGCTGGTAAACCGACATGATCCTGTAAGTGCTAAGGAGTGCAGTTCTTCAAATGACCACTAAGGGCTGGCTTTAAAAGTGAGTCAATCTATATTAAACTCCTCCCACCGTGTAAAAATGCCCAAGTTTACAACACAAGTAAACATATTTACAGCTTCATACAAAAAAAAAACAAGCAAAAACAAACAATGAAACGCTGGCATGTGAATTAGGGCCAACAGACTCCCTCAACGAGCTCTGGCCTTAAATAAAGACATCTGAGAGGACTGGGAGCATGACTGGTTAAATAACTTAGAAACCAAACAGAGAACCTGTCAAAAAGGAGAAGAAAAAGAGGAGGTTGAAGTACAGCTTGAATTATATAGAGATATTTTAGTTTTACTGGGGATGCTGGTTGATTTTCTACCCTACTGAAGATCAGCGGCCTGCATGCTGGGTAGGCTTGTATTACCCAGCCTCCACAGAATTCATGGCTTAAACGTTGAGGGCTCCAAGAAACCCAAGACCATGACATTTCCATCACCATACCTCACAGCTGGAGATTATTAGACAACAAAAACTCTCTTGGGGTGCCCACCCTCCAGGTAATCCCCGCCATGCCCAAGAACTACTGACACATGAAGTCTGACTGATTTGGCTCATGTGATTGATCAATTCAACATTAGAGCACGGCACGATAACCAGGTCATGACAGCTGCTCGTGACAATTATATAACAACACTAGCGTCATCCAGACAATCAAAGACATGAAACCCAAAAAGCATTCAGTCACAATGACGACGTTTTGATCGCTGTCCCTCGTCGTGCTGAATCTCTGAGACCGCGCACACGTTGAGTGAACAAACAGACCCTTCATATATGACTGAAGGGACTGAAGTAATGTGAAGAGAGTCAGAGGGTCGGTCATGTTTGGGTACAGCTTGGCTAGCGTGAGTTCAAAAAGTGTAGTCCATGCCAGATATGCGGCGTGTGCAGAGGCTGTAGTCACCAAACTCAGTTCTTAGAAGCGAGAAAAGCACGTTTCCATGTTCTCCTTGTGCTTGAGTGGGTTTTCTCCAGGTGCTCCAGCTTCCTCCCACAGTCAAAAAACATGCATGTTAGTTTGATTGACTTTTCTAAATTGCCCGTAGGTGTGTGTGTCTGAGCGTGAATGGCTGCCTGTCTATATATGTGGTGCACTGGCGACCTGTGTATCCCTGCCTTTTGGCTGCATGAGCAGGATTAAGTGGGTGTAGAAAGTAGATAGATGGATGAGCATCGCAAGAAAAGGCCATGAAAAAGGCTTTTCCTGACATGTCTCTCATGCCAGCTAAGAGGTTCAAATTCCTGCAAATCCTTTGAGGAACTTTGAAAGGCTCTTGGGGATTTCTAGGACTTTGGTCTTGGTCCTGCCAGGCTGGCCACCCCCGGACGAACCCACAGACCTCTGCAGCACCTGCAGATGATTTTCTTTTTGTTTGTTTGTTTGTTTGGTCTTTTAAATCCCCTGCTTGCATGCTTTGCAAGTATAAGCCTTTTTTTTCTGTAAAGCTTCAAGAGCGCAATGACGCCACACACTTCATCAGCACAGACTGCAGCAGCTTGCATATTTCAGGGGTTTAAAAGAGGACAGATTCACACCCCATGTAAAGACTCGTGGTTGGCACCCGCTGTGGAATTCCAGTTTAGTCCATATGATAAATGTTAATCTATTTCAGATGTCATAATTGTTTTCTCAGATTTAAATACAAGTAACAACAAACTGACAGAGAACAGGACCTGACTTCCTGCACTTAACAGCACAAACCATCAGAAGCACCAGTTCAAGCTGCTATTTCCGTCTCACGCCCACCACTTCCACAGTGTAAAATCCACAGGACGTCCCTAGTGGCACTGCACACCCATTGCACCAGCTTCAAACACATGCTTTCATTTTTTCTCACCCAAAAAAATGACTCATCTGCTTGGAAATGAAAGGAAAGTGCTATTTTTGTAAGTTAGTCTTTTTTGTTGCAACTATTATTATCAATACTTTATTTTTCTCTTTGTGTGATTCAGAATTAATGGTGGCAGCCCCCCACCCCCATCGCTTCTGCTTTCATCCACTTAGAAACACGATCCAGACAAGAGAGAGATTTTGTGAGTCAATCTTGTGTCCTCAGTTACCATGTCTTCTCCTTATCCTCACGGGCCACACAAACACGACACATCAAGAACGAGCATAAGAATCCGTAAGAGATGTTTGCGTCAGCTCCTATTTCAGCTGCTCCTGCACTGATGCACGCCGAGTCATCGTCGCCTCGGAGGTTCCTGCATTATTTATCCTCTTGCATTCAATGGAAAAGTTTATTGCCTTTCATTACTGGAAGGCGACAGCGTGATGGAAAAAATCTAATATTTAAATCCACGGCAGCCTGTTTTTTTCACACTGCAACGCAAGAGCTCATTTATCAGATTATACATATCACATTTGTACCAGCACATTGACTCACTAAGTGAAGCTTCAGCTCGGATTGAGGATCAAAACATGGTACAAAAAGATATATGAAACGATTGTTTCCCAAAGGGAACACAATGATACTCCATCTTTAACATCAACCTCATAGAGATCTATATTGCAGCTACTGTATAGCAGGAATGATTTCAGTTCTGCTCATCGCTGCCAGTAGGAAGCTTGCCAGTCTTTTTTTCCAGACAGCAGCTTCAGAACTATTTTTAAAGGCTCACGGAAGAACCGTGTGTTGGTGATTTGTGGCATCAAGCATAGGACTTCCTGGGAAACTTCGCCTTTGTTCTGCGTTACAGCAGTACAGTATGGGCCCGATTTACTAAGATCCTAAATAAAGAGTACTAAATTGCGTGTGCACTGAAAAAGTTTGCACGTGCTGTTGTTGTGTGTTTAGCGGGTGATCAACTAAGATTGCGTGCGCAATTGATAACAGGTGCAAACCTCAGTATTTAAATGAGGTGTTGCGCGTCTTACGGTTTGCGAGCGCAAAATGAAATTTGACGAGTTGGAGTTAGAGATATTAGTGGAAGAGGCAAATTGTTGTGCCGTATTCAGCACCCCTGCCGTGAAAAACACCCCCTCGTATATTCAATGATAAGTAGACCAAGAAAAAAAACAACACACGGACACTTCAATATATTTATATATACACACTCACACAAACACATACTTAGGAGTTTATATTATATATATTTACAAATATTATGGAAGAAAACACAGTAAGCAGGCTATTAATTAATGACATTAATAACCATTTACCCGATTTTTGTTATCTGTGACTGTGATTGTGGGAAAGTATGACTATTGTGGAATCCATGAGCGCATTTAAACATGAATAATTAACACAAAACTGGACGCTAAACAGAACGTGACACGGAATGAGAATATCATTTTTGTCAGACGAGGGGGTTCTTTTCACGGCAGGGGTGCTGAATACGGCACAACACCGGGATATGAGAACTGCAGAACAAGTATAGGCGCACAATAAGAAACACTTTTTTCTCCATGAAAACACGTGATTTATTTATTATCACAAATAAAAAAATGAATGTGCCTCCTGTGGCAACCTTTTGCTGAATAATACTCGATTTAACATTCAAATAAAATATTTCTCCTTTTGCATGTGGAGAATCCTCACCACAAGTTGAGCCATCCCCACCCCAGTCCTCAAACCAGGCACCAACAAGCATCCCTGCGTAATGCTGGGCAGATTAGCACCTTCCTTTCGAACGTATTAAATACAGACGCAATCACAATCCCCGCAAAGACTTTCAGGCTTGGTAAATCTCATTGCGTGAGGTAAATGAACATATTTGCATTTTCCCCTCCCAGTATTTAGTGATTTCTGGTGGGTACGCCCCATATTGATTATTCATCAGGGCAAAAGTACTAAATGAATAGCGTGTGCTATTTTGCTCATTTGAGAGGCGCAGTCCTCTTTGCACGCTGTTAGTAGATCAGCTTGCACATTGGTTTGCGGGTGATGTCAAGTTTGCACACGTTTTTACGCATGCAAACCTTTAGTAATCAGGCCCTATGGGGCTTTAATATTCCACACAGTTTCCCAGTCACATACCCATCTATTTTGCCTGCCCTCTTGTCATTTTCTCCTTTTTCTGAAGAACTTGTCAAGTTTTACTTAGAAGTGAATTAGTTTCAGAGGAGCATTAATTCATAATAAGTCCTTAAAATGTGTTGTAGAATTCCTTGTTCACAAAAAAATGAAATAACGTGTTAAGTCTCTACTTCCTCAAATTCTTGTTTTACGTAGACAATGAAACCGCTCTCGTTTAACTTCTGTGGAAAAGAAAATGAAGTCTCACATTCTGTTAAGTTAATATATAATTAATAGTTTCTTGATAACGGCTTTTCACTGAAGGGAGCTTTTGTTTCCATTAAGAACCCCACTGCTACGTCAGCTCTGTTCTTGAACTTTTCCGTCTTATGTCAGAAAATCCCGCCTATCAGACCCTTCTGCAGTCAGATTCATCTCCATTTACTGCAAACATGGAACCAGACTCTTATTTTGGCCAATTAAACTTAAATTTTATTTATTTGTATAGCACCAAATCATACAATATAAAATGCAACACATGGTGCTTTACATGCAGAATAAAATAACAATAAAAAACACAATTTAAAACATTCCATACGACCCCACCCCCCACCCCCCACGCGTACACCCACACTCACTCACACTCATATACATGTGCACACACTCACACGCCCACACCCACACACACACACACACAGTAAGTGGACTGGTGACATGGCTTAGCACTAACGATCCAGGTGAGGAAAACACTACCTATGGGTGGCCGTCCACACTGAGAAGCTCCACCGACCACGACCACCAGGAGCATCGCCACAGAGACCCCCCCAACCCGGACAGACCGGGGCAGACCCCACACAGAAGGTGGAGCCCCCCCCAGCCACCCAGGCCTGAGGGACCCCCATGACGACACCCCCATGGGTGGAGCAGGCACACCTCCCAGTGTGAACGACCCCCCTGAGGAAACACTGGAGCTAAAAACTAAAAGATTAAAAGAAAGTAAGAAATGCCTAAAAGTGTAAAATTTTAGAGAAATCTATATAAAACTTAAGATGAATAATAAATAACATAAAGTAAAAAGTCACTAAAATGGATTAAAGTTGTAGAGATAATAAAAGAGCTAAAGAAGTAGACACAATACATAGCTAAAAAGACTAGGTAAATGAGATCAGATAAAAGCCAAACTAAAAAGGTGTGTCTTGAGCCTCCTTTTAAAAATATCGACATTCTCTGCGGCCCTGAGGTTCTCTGGCAGGCTGTTCCATAAAGAGGGGCCATAATGGCTGAATGCAGCCTCACCGTGGGTTTTGGTCAGGGAATGGTTAAAAGGCCGGTGCCAGAGGACCTCAGGGTCCGTGAGGGTTGATACAGTAAAAGCAGATCAGATAAATAAGATGGCCCAAGACCGTTAAGACATTTAAAAACCAGTAAAAGAACCTTAAAATCAATCCTGAAACGGACGGGGAGCCAATGCAGCGATTTTAAAACAGGTGTAATGTGCTCCAGCCCTCTGGTCCTCGTCAGCACGCGAGCGGCTGAGTTCTGTAATAGCTGTAGGTTATTAATACTCTTTTTAGGAAGACCAGAGAGCAGGGCATTACAATAATCTAAACGACTAGAGATAAAAGCATGCATCAGCACCTCCGTGCTGGCCTGAGAGAGAAACGGGCAGACTCTAGCTATGTTCTTAAGATGGTAAAAACCTATTTTCGTAATATTCTTTATGTGTGGAATAAAAGTGAGCTCAGAGTCAAAAATAACACCCAGGTTCTTTACACGTTGCGAAGGTTTAAAATCTTGTAGTTTTGGTAAAAGTTTCTCTCTCTGGCCTTCAGGACCAATAACTAAAACCTCTGTTTTGTCCTGGTTGAGCTGTAGGAAATTATCTGCCATCCATGACTTAATATCTAAAATACAGTTAAAAAGGGCATCAAGTGGCCCTGTGTCATCAGGAGACACAGCGATGTACAGCTGTGTGTCGTCAGCGTAGCTGTGGAAGCTGATGCCGTGTCTCCTGATGACGTCCCCCAAGGGAAGCATGTAAAGGTTAAAAAGAAGCGGACCTAAAATTGACCCTTGGGGGACCCCACACTTAATTTCATGCATTCTGGAGGAACATGTATCCAAACTTACAAAGAAAGATCGATCTGTGAGATAGGAGCGGAACCAGTTAAAAACAGTACCGGAGAGGCCCACCAGGTGCTTCAGTCTGTTTAATAAAATGTGATGGTCTACTGTATCGAAGGCGGCACTAAGATCCAGTAGAACCAAGACTGTCAGTTTGCGGTTGTCTAAATTGCACCTGATGTCATTTAAAATCTTTAAAAGGGCTGTCTCGGTGCTGTGGTTCATCCTAAAGCCAGACTGAAATTTCTCTGAAATATTGTTTCTTATTAAAAAATAACTTACTTGGTTAAAAACAAGCTTTTCTAAAATCTTACTTAAAAAGGGTAAGTTGGATACAGGTCTGTAGTTATTAAAAATGCTGTGATCTAAATTACTCTTCTTCAGAATGGGCTTCACCACCGCCATTTTAAAGGCGGCAGGGAAGACACCCGTCTGAAGAGAGTAATTTACTATATTTAAAATATGTTCCTCAAAGAATTCATAAAATGTCTTTAAAAGTAATGTGGGAATGGGATCTAAAAGGCAGGTTGTTGGGTTTACCTGGGAGAAAACTCGACCAAGGGTCCTCGCATCAACCAGGGCAAAACTCTCCAGTGTTTCCTCGGATAAAAGCAACTGTCCAGATGTGTTAAAAATGACATTTTGATGTGGTAAAAGACTGGACCTAATGTTGTCAATTTTACTTCTGAAGTGGTCTGCAAAATCCTCACAAAGATTGTCTGTTGGTGGTTGTGAGGAATTCTTAAAATGTAAAATGTTAAAAGATCGAAGGTGGAGAAAAGAAATTTAGAATTGTTTTTATTGTCTGTAATGAGTTTTGAAAAATGGGCAATTCTTGCCTGTTTGACGGTTTTATTGTAGGATTTGAGTTGTTCACGAAATATCTGATAATGTATTGTAAGTTTACTTTTTCTCCACCTTCTCTCAGCACTCCTGCATTTTCTTTTAGGGAAACTTCGCCTTTGTTCTGAGCAATAATACATTCATTAGTGCATTTCAAATGCTTTGAACATTTGTGGTGGCTTGTGATTGCAAGTAAATAAAGTAAACCACGTGTAATATTTATTTTTGTAATATTTATTTATTTAATATTTATATTTATTTTAATATATCTTTATTTAAACTCGAAAATCATTGAGGGCAGCCCTCATTTACAATGACGTTGAGCAATACAAAAGTAAAAACCAAAAAACAAAGACAAAAACAGAACAACAAAAGAGCAGTCAATAAAAACAAATATGAAGTTACAATTAATAAATAATGTAACAATAAAATCAATTAAAACAGATACAAACAGTGCTTAAAAAATTTAAGATCAGGGATTTAAAATGACCAAAAGATACTAGTGAATTAATTTTTAGAGTGCTTTGTAATGAGTTCCAGATGGATGGTGAAGAAAAGCTAAAAGCAGATCTACCAAGTTCAGTATAGACTCGGGGGACTTGCAGTGTAAGCCAGTCATTGGATCGAGTGTGGTGTGAACTAGTGGGCCAAGCAAGGAGGGAGGAAACATAAGTCGGCAGCAAGCCAATAATAGCCTTATAAATGAATAAATAAAAGTGAAAATCTCGCCTCTCAGAGAGGGAGGACCATCCAACCTTACTGTACAGGATGCAATGGTGAGTGTTATATGGGTCACCAGTAATAAACCTAAGTGCAGAGTGATAGACAGAATCAAGGGGCTTTAGCGTTAGCCGAGGCATGTCTGTACAGTATGTCACCATAATCTAAAACTGATAAAAATGTTGCCTCAATAAGGGTTTTTCTGCAATGCAAGGGGAAGCAGGATTTATTCCTGTAGAAAAGGCCAATCTTTTGCCTGAGTTTAATTGCCAGATTTGAAATGATATTTAAAAGATACATTTTCATCAATATAAATACCAAGGTATTTATAAACAATAACTCGTTCAATAAAACTGCCATTTTTAATTGTAATGGTGCAATTACTCAAATCTTTATTTTTGGATCTGGAGAAGAACATACATTTAGATTTATCTGCATTTAAAACCAACTTAAGATTATTGAGTGCAACTTCAAGATCAGCAAAAGAGTGCTGGAGAGATGTTAAAGCAGACTCTGGGGTATCTGAGATGCAGTAAAGAATAGTGTCATCAGCATACAGATGAATGCTACAGCCAGCTACAGCGGAAACAATATTATTCATATAAATAGTGAACAAAACAGGTCCAAGGACTGAGCCCTGTGGATCACCTTTTCTATTTTTGTCATAGTCCGACTTCTCAGTTCCTATTGCTACACACTGCTCTCTGTCCGTGAGATAGCTCTTAAACCAATTATAGGCGACATCATCAAAACCGATGTTACGGAGTTTCTGTAAAAGAAATGTATGATCAACAGTGTCAAATGCCTTTGAGAGATCAATAAAAAGAGCTGCTGTTACAGCCATTACTGTACCTCCCTCTTCCCCTGTGTTTCCCTGAGATCTCCCCTCCCTTGTGTTACCTTGTGTCACTCCCTGTGTTTTCTTTTGTGTGCTGGCGTGGGTGCGGTCATCTGCCACTCACACTCAGCTCCTGGATTCCTCCACACCTGCCATCCATCAACTCATCTCCACTGCAGTATTTCTACACTGGCTTTTCCACCACTCCTCGCCAGATTGTTGTCAAACCTCCGTGGTGCGCACTTCAGGCCGATCCCAGTGAAAACCCTAGTGAAATCTTCTTGCTATTTTTGAGCTTGTTACTGACTGCTTTTTTCTGCTGTTCCCCCAGGACCATTCTCATCTGCCCACTACCAACCAGCCTGTTCTCCTAGCCACCCTCCAGCTCCAAGCTACCCCTGGCTTCCACTCAGCCCTCCATCGTCCTCTCCTCCCCACGCCAGCCATTCCCCGTGCCAGCAACCACCCCTGCCCTAACCGGACCCCCTTTTCCCCTTCCCTACAATAAATTCATTCTTCACTCCACCACTGTCTCGCTCTTGGGTTCCCCCTTGTGAGCCTGTCACAGCTGCAAAGTGTTTCTTATTATCCAGAGCTAAAACAATATCATTTAAAATGAGAGTGGTGGCAGTGATAGTGCTGTGCTTTTCTCTAAAACCAGATTGGTGGGTATTTAAAATAGAATGAGCTGAAAGGAATGATTTAAGTTGGGGATTCACTAGTGATTCTAGTATTTTCACCAGACATGACAGTTTAGAGATGGGTCTATAATTATTAAAGTTTTATCACCATGTTTATGCAATGGAGTCACAAAAGCAGTTTTCCAAACCCTAGGACTGTACCTGATAAGATAGAACGGTTAAAAATATACGTTATATAATTTACTGTAATTGGGCTGGCAAGCTTTAAAAAGTAAGGGTCAAGTTTATCCTCACTTACTGAATGTTTTGAAGTCAATGCACACAAGGCATTTGCCACCTCCCAAGGAAAAAAGAGCTCCAATGTAAAGCTAGGCCTGAGCATCGCCTGAGAATCAGGAACAATAGTGGACAGAGGGGGTCCTGAATAAGATTTGTCAAAGAGGTCACCAGCAGCTAAAAAATGTTTGTTAAAAGCAGCACAGATCTCTTTATGATCTGACATTGAGGATCCATCAGCTACAGTGAGATGAGGAAAAGAGGGCAAAGACTTCAGGTTAAAAGAATTCACTATTTTCCAGAATTGAGATGGATTTGAAGATGATTTTGGAATTAAACACCAAAAATAATCAGCTTTAATATTGAAGTTGTCCTTTTCATGCTGCAGGATGAGGTTTGACTTTTTTGAGGAGCTGGTAAAACGTCTATGGGGGTTATGGAGAGCCCAGAAATGTCTCCCGGGATTGGGGTTTCCTACCCATGATGCCATCTGGGGGATCGTGGGGTTTGGAGACTGGTGAAAGTGGTTTGCATGCAGGTTTTCCCAGCAGAATCAAGACCAGCAGCGTCACTAGATGATTGAACGTTTTTATGATTGAATGTTGAAGCAGATTGGCGTAATATGCTGTTTGGCATCTGTGCCGTGACGCAGTGCGTGCAGCAACATTAGAAGAGCAAACGCTTTAATCTCATTCTGGAGAATTTCCTTTTCATCAAGAGACAGTCTGCATGAAGACGTGGGACGGTTGGCGATAGATGATTCATTTGAACAATTTCAAATCATGCTTTCATGAGGTTGACAAATGTATTCTCTTGTACATTTATTCTATTTGCTGTTTCCTTTTTACTCTTGTCTAATCCTTACTTGGTTTGGTGTGGTTACACTTCAGAGCCACAGATTTTTATTTAGGTTAAGGAACCAAAGGTACCTGGAAAGAGGTAGAGAATAATCATATCTAGATATTCATTTGTTAGATGGTGATCCAGTTTTCACTTAAAAGTATGTATGTTGGGGTTTTTTTTGTCTTTCTTTTGCTTTCATGAGAAGCCAAGTTCGACTTTCAGTGCTGTAACTCACTGACAGCTATGAACTTCACGTGCAGTTGCACTGCATGCCAAGGACCTCAGCTGCTCAGCTGTGTGGCAAACTTTTTAAATAGAAACGTTTGAAACCCCTTCTCCATCCCATTTACACATCTGAAACAGATCAAAGGAGAAGAAGATTTCTTTCACAGCTAAAACTTCAGCTGGATCAATTTACAGCTAGTTCAACACACTGCATATTGTAGCATGAGGTCAAGTCATTAAGTCATAAGGGACATAAAAAATAGGTTAAACTGATGTCCAAATTTGCAGTAAAGGTGTAACGGACTTTAGCAAACTTTTTTCTTTAATTACAAGTCAATACTAATCTCAAGGCAACACTGAATGTAAACGCTCTCACACCTTGACGACATCGCCAGCGTATGCCGACGTATCAAACTTTCTCTAAAACTGTGGTAAACGCTGACGTATCAATGTTTTTTTTTTTTCAGTTTTGGGCGTATACATAACGTATTCATAACAAGCTGGATGCATACATAATGTATTGGGAACGTTTCAACTCTCTGACAAAGGAAACTGCTTATTGTCATCCAATCGGCTCAGAGACAAACAGGAAATGACGGGCCGCCACTTCAGAAACCAGAACCGGATTAAAAACAGGATGAGTCCAAGTTTACGCAAACGTTTGTTTGTGTGTGGCGTGAGCAGACTACAGTGAACTTATTTCCAGCTCATTCCCATTCCTGTGAATGAATCTCAGTTCCCTCGAGATGATGGATGGAGTGACGTTTCGCAGCAGCTGTGGAAACGTACCTGTTTCTTTCCTTTCCACTTCCAAGGCAGCCCACTGTGTTCTTCCCGTTCTGACTGAACACCAAGGAAATGAATCACAGTCCCTGCAAGAGCCCAACACACACGCCTCATCACCCTCAAATAACATGCTATCAGTCTTTCTTTTTCTTTTTTTCCGTCCCTCTGCGTCAGAGCAGCGTTACAGCAGTACAGTATGAGGCCTTAATATTCCACACAGTTTCCCAGTCACATACCCATCTATTTCCCCTGCCCTCTTGACTTTTTTTTTTCCATTTTCTGAAGAACTTGTCCAGTTTTACTTAGAAGGGAATTAGTTTCAGAGGAGCATTAATTCATAATAAGTCCTTAAACTGTGTTGTAGAATTCCTTGTTCACAAAAAATGAAATAACGTGCTAAGTCTCTACTTCTTCAAATTCTTGTTTTACGTAGACAATGAAACCGCTCTCGTTTAACTTCTGTGGAAAAGAAAATAAAGTCTCACATTCTGTTAAATTTATATTTTGTTAATCGTTTCTTGATAACGGCTTTTCACTGAAGGGAGCTTCTGTTTTCTTTAAGAACCCAACTGCTACGTCTGTTCTTGAACTTTTTTGTTTTCTGCAGAAAATTCCGCCCATCGGATCCTTCTGCAGTCAGATTCATCTCCATTTACTGCAAACAAGGAATCAGACTCTTATTTAGCCCAATTAGCCCTTCTGATCTGTTATATCTGCCTTAACCAGTGGTTTCGTTCATGACAAATTAAATAGAAATGGACAAATGGATAAAGGCTGCTCCAGGAAAAGTAAGTGAGCCTTTACTCTCATTGCTTATATTACAATGAAATTAGAAACACCATCCATTGTGAAATCACAAGCCAGCAAATATACTGTACTGTATAAAAAGTTAAAAAGTGTAGAAGAGTTCAAATATAATATATATCAAGTAAGTAAGCAGTCGAGAGTATAAAAGGGATAAAGTAGCCAGTGCACCTAAGAGGTTGTGTTTATTGTTTGTTTAATATCTTTACGACAGGTGGATAAAAACCGTCTCTGTATCTTGAACTATGTGATTTGAAAGTTCTGTAGTTCTGTAGGTCAGGTCACTTGGGGGAACAGGGGGCCGCCGATGAGCTTTTCTGCAGACTTAATAACTCTTTTCATTGCCTTTCTGTCTGCAGGTTTGCAGCCTGCAGAGCACACTGGGATCCAGTAAGCGAGGATGTTCTCGGTGGGTGGTCTGTAGGACGCCACCATTAGCTTTTCTCCACACCGTTCCTCTTGATCACCCAGAGGAAGTACAGTCCCTAATGGGTTCTTTCGATGATTGCTGTTGTTTTTGGGGCCGATCAGAGGTCCTCAGATACTCTGGTTCTTTAAAGACTGCATCCGTTCCACGGACACATACACCGTTGATGCAGAGGGGCCGAGGCTGCATCATGTTTACTCCTGAAGTCCAGTAAAAAAAATCTGCTCATTGGGCCAAGAGCTTGGCTTCAGATATGGACGTTAGGGAAAGGTCCCGACCAATAATTGAGATTGCTAGAGTCCCTAACAATATTTAGATGTTAACTAATGATGTGAATGCTGCCTGTTTTTCTTTCTGCCTGTTAGGCTGCTTAAATCCACTGAGTGTTGGATTTCTCTGCAGATATGCGGAAATCTGACTTAGTTAAATGACATGCTCTGATTTAGTCTCACAAATATCACATTTTCTTTTCTTGATTATACAAATGATATTATTATTACCATGTTCCCTATGGTATCTGGTGCAAATGCATACTGTTTCAGATGGCAGTTGTATGAAAATTTAATGCAAACACTTTATTATTAATGATGAACTGCCAAATGACATCTTGACCACATCAGAATTAATTTGACCGATGTGGATGATCATCATTGCAAAAAAAAACATCAAAATTGCTTTTCACAAAGAGACTAAGTCTGTAGTTGAGTGCTTGCCTCCCCCTTCTATCAGGAGGAAAAAAAAGTAATGATGTTTGTTACATAGGCACAACACAGGGCTCTTTAAGTGGAATATGCTGGTGTCTGGAAAAACAGAGTTGGATCCGATATCCCACACAAATAAAAGCCTCTAATATGCCTCTTCAGCAATGGGGGCACGAAGGCTTGTAACACACATTAGGGAGTTTGTATCTCGACCCTGACCTGCCTTCCCGTTGATAGTAAACATTCATCTTCAGATCATACCCTCTCCTTCTTCAGCTTTCCCCCTGCAAGTCAAGCTCACCCTCAGGGAGGTTTTTAATCGCACACCTCACTCTTTTTTTTTCTTTTTTTATCCAACCACTGAATTTTTGAAACACAGGTTGCTATGGTTTCAAAGACTAATAACTGGCTCACGGCGGTGGAATAATATTCATAAAACGATCCTATCTGTGCTTTCGTAGCCCTAGAGAGGGCAGGTGTGTGTTTTGACAGTAATTACTTTCACTGTTTGATTTCCACCCATAACACCAGCTCAGCAAAACAGCGCTTCCTGTTTCCGTGCACAGATGGGTGGAAAGATGACTGATTGCGGACAAACCAGCAGATCACAATGAAGTGCCCCGACAGACTGGACAGAAAGCTGTCTTTTTGGATGAATAACTCAGTTTGCACGTGGGCGACTCGGTTGCACCGCTTGGATCTGTGATGGTTCACGTGCACAGGAATCATAAGCACGTGGACGCTAAGTCATGCACACATTTAGTCAACAAAGAAAGCAGAACGTAAAACTGCACCTAATTGAATTTTCCAACCAGTGGATGTGCTCGTGACCTCCCTGGACACGAGCCATCTGTTTACATACACGCTGGGATTAATGTTGCATGATGGGATGCCCAGTTCTTCTAGCAACATACACTATATGTTGGAAATTCTGAAGTACATTTGTGTTTCGTAACTTCTGCATCCCAGAGAGGTGATTAGAAGACATGATACCCGGCGATCCGACTCCTGAGTTTGGTATTCAGGACTCTCATTGACGTGGATCTGCAGCGATTCACACATCACTGATGGAAATAAGGAATAGAAGGGCTGCACGATCTAGAAAACAATGTTTTTTAAATCAGTCTGTGTCAAACCAGTTGCTTGCTGTATTTTTTTCAAGATAAATAGACTTTGAAAAGAAAAGGAGAGTCAATTCTTCATCATTGGCCTAAAAGCCAGCACAGGAAATTAGTCAATATTGCCTTGCAAATTTCTGTGTATAGTCTTCAGGGATCTGGAATTAGGCAGTATGGGAGAATGAGATTTCCAGGTGGCACAAATGTTGCTAAATGTGACATAAGTCCGTTTTATAAAGGTTTTAAGTAGCCATCAGGTGACATGGCAGGTGGACCGTCCCAAGACGAGGGAGAACCCAGATGAACCACAGCAGCAAACGCTGAAGTTTGCTTCAATCCAACCCTGACATGATGAAAGAATACACAGAAAATTGTTTTCAAAAAAAGTGTTTACTATATATTGATATCAAAAACATTGAATGCAAAAAATCTAGTTTCCATTATTGGTAGTAACCGAGTAACTTGTGGTTATCCATCTATCTATCTATCTAGACAAACGTAAGGACAGCAATACAAACAGACGGGAGCGAGAGACACACACGGAGGTTGCAGCAGCGTTTTGATGAAAGGAATGAAAACTAGAAAGCAAACAGGAAAAGCTCCACCTGACCCCTTCTGTTTTATATGCTTATTGCTCTGCAGCTCCAGTTTTTTCCAGTCGTGTACCGTCTGGAGTGTACTTTGTATTGGAAAGTGCTGGTACGTGCATAAACACCCCGCTGCATGTTCCTTTAAACAGTTTTCCCATCAGCAGCTCTGTCGTCTAACTTTAAACCTTACAGTTACTTTGAGACTGACCATAAGTGCTGACTCCCCGTCTCCCCGACTTGCACAAACAACACAAACCGTACTGTTGAAAGTCCAGTATGAATTCCCTCCCATATGAGCTTTATTAAGCTTAAAGAGAAATTCTTGTCTAGGTCTTCTCCGCTGGGATTTTGGCCAATAACTTCTGCAGAATGACCTTCAGACCAGACACAGTTCTGTCTTATACTAAAACTGCACATTCACTTTAGATTATTGTTATCTCTGACGAGCTCTTCAATGTTTTCATATTTGGGCGTTGGAACATTACCCAGTGACAAATACAGGAAATATAACAAAATCTGTGTTTTGAACCGCATCAAGGCAAACTGGTCTGTGTCTCTTAGTTATGTACATACCTGTATGTTAGTGACCTGACAAAGTTTCTGGATTTATCTTGATTTTAAAGAGATATTTATCCTTTAAGTATAAAGAGTTGTTGACTTGATTGTACGAAGTACAACCCCACTTCTAAAAACTCGGGACACAGCATAAAATGTAAATCAAGCCTGAATGTAACGACTTGCAGATCTCACAAACTCATACTTTATTTATGGCAGAACAGAGAGAAATTAATCAAATGTTTAAACTGAGCAACTGTATCTCTCAAAAAAAGTTAGGACAGGGTGACATTTAACACTGTGTGTTTTCCCCTCTTTCTTTTAACGATAGGTCATAGAAATCCTGCTTTTGCAGTGGCTGCTGTATGGAGCGTAGCATTGTCTTGCTGAAAGAAGAAAGACCTTCCCTGAAAAAGAGGATGGGACCATATGTTGCTCTAAAACCTTCATGTAGCTTTCAGATTGATGTTTCATTTGCAGTTGTCCAAATCGCCAATTACACAAGCATCAATGCCCCCCCCACCCCATCAAAGGGGCTCGGGGGGTCGGGGCCTCGGCCTACTGTAGCGGTCTCATTGGCCTTGAGGGACGTGCTGAAAAAAAAAGTCTTCCGGTGGTCTTGCAAGGGAACCTAATCCTCGTAGTGATGTGTTGTTCTAACCGAAACAGAACTAAATCTCTTTTTTGTTTGTTTTGTTTGCTTATTTTTATCTTAATCACTTTTCCACTTTGCCTCAGGCCATTTTAAATCAGCTGTGCCAGCATAGAAGATGACAAATTATCACTTATACCTTTTTTTTTGCATGATCATTTTCACCCACATTTGTGGATCGAGTGGTGAACTGTGCAGTGATTTCCACAGATAATCCTATTTGATTTTAAATCAGTTCCTCCTGAAAGCTCAGGGGATCAAGTATTGATTTTCAATCTTTTCACATACAAACAGAGCTTTCTTCAGATTCTTATAATCTTCAAAGATATTATGCACTGGACTTAATGAGATATTCAGAGTCTACTAAGGAAACTGAACTGAAATGATTTCACTATTTTATAGATGCTTTTTTTGTAAACAGTTGAACTTTTCCCCATTTCAATTACCGATCAACTTCATTTGATGCAAAACATTCCTCCAGCTGTTTTTTTTTCTTTTTCAGCACCACCTTCTTTTCCAGATTGTTTTCCCTCCATTGCCCAACTTTGTCTTACACATATTGCACAAATGAGTTTTTTGCGCCATCAAATCTTTCAATATTTGTTGCTTTCTGTGTTCCTTTGTGGCTTAATCATATTTGCCAATCATCGCATGACTTTTTTTGGAACTGGGGTTGTAAACTTCAACAATCCAGTGATGATTGTTCACACTATATGCTATTAGATACATTTACCACTCGACATTTTACATTTTGTTCTATTGTGATACAAGGCCTCAGTGTAACATCATGGTGTTAGGCTCCGGTGCAAATATTCTTTTGTGCCCCCACCCTCGCACACCGCATGCGCACACATACACACATGCACACACATGCACAGCCACTATAGGGAACTGCTATTGTGGCCATGTAGGCTAACGTTGTGAGCAGAAGTCTCCTCCTGGCCCCCCAGCGGTCGGGTCAATGCCGCTTCATTTATGGAGGTAGCTGGCAAGCTATCCTCTGGCGGGACGCTGGCTTTTTCCTTGGTTGCAGTAAAAAAATATAGGTCTCATTTTGTCATTTTTGTTTTAACATCTTCCTGGCTCTTTTCTCCTCTCCTCTCTATTTTGCGTCTCTATTTTGTTTCGGCATGTTAAACAAGATGCTACGCTATTTTTGTTGTCTATTTTCTTTTGTTTCCTTTGTTTTCTTGCTGAAAACTCACATCACGTCATCGGGTCATCGTGTACTTAACATGACTAACAGGTAGCAGATTCAGGTGATTGGACTATTACATTCACAAAAACGTTTTTTTGTTCTTTTTTCTCCCTCCATCATTGCCCCGACTGCATCCGCCCCCAGTGAAGCTGATATTTACACCTGTGGCCTCAATCATTCAAACAATGAGGGACAGTGGGTTTATTTTTTTATTCATTTATTACTAAGTATTCAAAAGGACTGTGTCAGTATATCAATGACATTTGGTTAATTTTCATCTGCTGCGACGTGCAAAGCTTTTCGCCTGTGTGAGAACTGCAGTTATCCAACAGGGCATGCAAACCATTTGTGTGGTTGCAAAAGCAGCAGCCAGCAGGTGACAACACAAAAACCAGCCGCCTGCAGCGTCAGCTTCCTCCCCGTGTTTTCATTTGTAACAGTTCAAACTCCTGAACAGCTGAGGGCAGGTTGGGTGAATTCCCTGCTCAGCTGAGTGTAAAGCCCTCATGCCTCCTCTTGAACTTTAGTGCCCTGACACAATAAAAGAGTGAACTATCAGAATGACCGATATTCCAAGTGTCTGTACATATTTCAGCCTTTAAAGTGATGGATGAAAAAATAACCCCATTAAGCAGATAGTTGTATTCAAAGTTGGAGAAATAGAAGGGATTCAGAGAGGAAGATAAAAAAAAAAAAAACCCACACAGAGAAGAAATAAGAGCAAGAAACCAAACATAACTCGTTCTTTTATCAACAGCTTTTGATTTACATTCGGACACAAAAACACATTTTATTCTCAAGGAGGCGACAACAAGCGCAGGTTCTGGTTTGGCGTAAATCTCCGTCACACCTTAGGAAATGATCAGTACCAGGAAATAAGAGGTCAGGAAGTCTTCTCAGGGTTGATTTCTTGCACTTTTTCAGAGGCCCAGCGTGCAGTTACAGACTGAGGAGCTACACATAAAGTGCTATATTTATAGTGCAGTGACGCCAGACGAGACACGTACTCCTTCTGTAATCACGTTGATTTGTCATCTACGCACGTTTCAAGTCACCACGTGCATTTCTCGTCCTCACCCTGCATACACATACACATACCTTGTCCGAACCTTTTTATATTTCCCTCCCTTCCTGCGACAATGCAAAGGATTTATGATCCAAGAACGCCCCTTCCTTTCCAATTAATGAGGTGTAAACGGTGTCAAACTGAACACACAAAAGATGAATGAAAATGAGGATTTACATGAACCCAGAGGCCAACTGACTCCAATGTGATTTAATAATAATATGATGATGAATTTAAATCAAAGTGACACCTTAAAGCAGAAAAAATTACATGAACTTCTAGTGAGTTTAACCTCCTGTTCAGCTGTCTGGCTTCTGACTACGTTGTTGATGAAGTCTGGAAGAGACTAAGGGCCTGATTTACTAAAGGTTTGCGTGCGTAAAAACGTGTGCAAACTTGACATCACCCGCAAACCAAAGTGCCAGCTGATCTACTAACAGCGTGCAAAGAGGACTGCGCCTCTCAAATGAGCAAATTAGCATACGCAATTCATTTAGTACTTTTGCCCTGATGAATAATCAATATGGGGCGTACCCGCCAGAAATCGCTAAATACTGGGAGGGGAAAATGCAAATATCTCCATTTACCACCCGCAATGAGATTTACCAAGCCTGAAAGTTTTTGCGGGGATTGTGATTGCGTCTGTATTTAATACGTTCGAAAGGAAGGTGCTAATCTCCACATGCAAAAGGAGAAATATTTTATTTGAATGTTAAATTGAGTATTATTCAGCAAAAGGTTGCCACAGGAGGCACATTCATTTTTTTATTTGTGATAATAAATAAATCACGTGTTTTCATGGAGAAAAAAGTGTTTCTTATTGTGCGCCTGTTCTGCAGTTGTCATACCCCGGTGTTGTGCCGTATTCAGCACCCCTGCCGTGAAAAGCACCCCCTCGTCTGACAAAAATGATATTCTCATTCCGTGTCACGTTCTGTTTAGCGTCCAGTTTTGTGTTAATGATTCATGTTTAAATGCGCTCATGGATTCCACAATAGTCATACTTTCCCACAATCACAGTCACATAACAAAAATCGGGTAAATGGTTATTGATGTCATTAATTAATAGCCTGCTTACTGTGTTGTCTTCCATAATATTTGTAAATATATATAATATAAACTCCTAAGTATGTGTTTGTGTGAGTGTGTATATATAAATATATTGAAGTGTCAGTGTGTTGTTTTTTTTCTTGGTCTACTTATCATTGAATATACGAGGGGGTGCTTTTCACGGCAGGGGTGCTGAATACGGCACAACAATTTGCCTCTTCCACTAATATCCCTAACTCCAACTCGTCAAATTTCATTTTGCGCTTGCGACTTTATCCTGCTTTCCATCCAGACAACTCTGTGGACTGTACATAATTATCATGTAAAAATTCCTTTGTTTAGAACTATTTTATTTGTGAACAGAAGCTCTGCAACACAACCTTCCTGAAAGGGACAAATTGAGAATTCTGATACATTTCTTCCAAATTAAAAATGGATAATATTTCAAATCAGGCTGCATCTGCTGCAGCGTCTGTAATAAAGCTGTAGGACAAATCTCAAGAGAGGCATTTTGCTCGGAAAGGGGGATTCAGTGGCTGACTCCACCCCCTACCACGTTGCTGCTATGAACAGGGCTGCAAACTCATGGATGGAAAGGGGGCTGTTGTACAAAGCAAGTCACAGAAATTCCATTAATGCCTCGGTAAAATGCTTTATCAGAAAGGCAATCCCAATGGAAAAGGCAACAAAGTTCCTGCTGAGACGCAGCTGATGCATTTGTCGGGTCAAGTGGAGTTGGATGGGTTCTGAGAAAGTCCCTCAAATCTTAAACAGTGTGCAAGTGATTTCTCAGGAAACAGGGATGGCCGTGAGATTGTGACACTGGTCCTGCTGCTTTCTGCCTGTCATCCCACGCTCCGATCTGAAGAGAAAACTGTGCAGCACTCGGATGGAGGAGTCACTTGTCTTGGGACTCTGTGGGCTTCGAGTGAATTTTAACTGAGAGCATGTGTTTATAAGAACTGGGAAGTGTCTACCAGAGAAATGTGACTGTACGAAGCAAGGAAGTAGTAAAAACTGCTTATATAAATAAGTTGGAAATGCTAAGGGCTAACGAAGCCTAAGCAGTCATGTTCTAAAGATAGTACTTGTTTTTAACCTGTTAATTTACCAACAGAGGGGCTAGCTGACCAGAGCCAGCCCCTCTGGTGTTGCCTGCAAGTGTCTGCTACCATTCCAGCAAGACCTTAAAATAATCACACACACCCCCCAGGCCGCAAATCCAAATCTTTTTTTTTTAGATCCATGTTTCTTAAGGGAACGTTTTTCAAAACTGGGAATTTAAAAAGAAACACATTTTCTAGATGCTCTGGAATGAGGGTTAAACCGAACTGGTTACGTACATTAAATCGTTTGCGTCACCTTATGTGCAACACATTCTACTTCTGTCGGCGCTGCAGCCCGCACCGCTGCACACTGGCATTTCCAGCTTTCCATTTACACCAGTTTCTTTTTGTTTGCTTATTTTATGAGTGACATCTTACAGTGTTATTCAGCGTTACTGGTGAGAAAATACTGTTTTAGGTTATTTAATCATACATAATCATGTTACAACTTGAGAGCCGTAACTCCTCATTTGATAAATGTTGTAAATGTGTATTTATGGAAATTCTTAATTAAACAAAAACTAACACACAAAGAAAAACAGGGGGCCCAGGTGTGCATTCTTTTGAACAAAAACTGCACTGCGGCTGTACATGGAACAAGCTAAACTAAATGGTCCCATGTGGTACAATATAATGGAAAGTGTACGCTGGAGTAGGGCTTATGAGAACCTATTCTCTCATGTTTTGTCAGCAGATATGATCAGTGGAAAGAGAAAAAGACAACAACGGGCACAAAGAGGTGTGTTCACTGGGTTTAGTTCATGTTCGCCCCCCGCCCACATGTCAGGATGTCAAACCCCGAGCGACAGACTTCCAAACATCTGTCAAAACTATTTTGACATCCACTGTTTTGTTTACAGAGTGAAACACAGTTGTCATTTTGTATCTGAGGTGGAGCAAACACATTGAAACATCCCACAGACAGAAACAAGCTTAAAACTATACACAATAACACACACTAAGCACCAGGTACATCTTCCACCACTCAGATCCACGTCCTCCAGACGTGGCTGCAGATCTTACGGCAAGTGGTTTACAGCACTTCATAAACGGCTTTAACAAATTAATGAAAAACACCTGAAAAAATTATTGTTTTACATATATATTTCAATGTTTTAAAATAGGAAATAATACTATAGATTTGACCAAAAAATAGATATATCTAGAGTATATTTTTCTGTGATTCATTTACTATTTTCTATTATACACTCTGTGAGTTTTGGCATCATGCACGAAGCAGTGTGTGTCTTTCCTAATGAGTATAGTCAGATGCATAAATGACTGTGAAATGCCGGGACAAAATTATGGGGGGGGGGGGGCACCCAAAGTTGTAATTTTAACTGTAAAACTCCAGATTTTGATCACAGTGGTTTTCCCGCAGATGCAAAACAAACATCTGTCAAAACAGTACTATGTGTCTGTGCACGCACACGCACGTACACGCACGCGTGTCTGGCATCACAGTTTCAAACCTGGTGTCACAGTGCTCCCTTGTGGTCAAATACGTGAATTGTCTCTCCCAACAGATGAACAGTGTAAAACTTCCATTTCTTCTTAAAAGAAGACTGTAAATACTGATTGGCTGCAGTCCCCAGTGAGAAGACAGCCATGTGACACCTAGACTCTCCGTCTCCCAGGGTGCCGGGCCGCTGAGGCTTCTGGGTCGCAGCTCCTCACTGCCTCTTGCTGTCCAGGATCGCCCGCCAGTCGTCCGACCAAGACAGCAGGCGTCTCTGAGCCGGGCCCACGGACCGATGCTTGTTGTGGCAGGCGGTGAAGAGGATGTGCTCCCACACCGGGTTGGGCTCCACGCCTGACACCAACATAAACACATAGTAAACTGTCAGGAGCATTACCACACACTTATAGCTGACACAATTTCCTGAGACTTTAATGAAATCTGCAACAATCTGCAACACCCTTTGGTCAGAATATCACGGGAGTATCGTACAAATCTCTGTATTCTAACCACGTATTTACGCATTCGTTTATAGCACCTGGTTTTACATGATGGAGTCACTGGGAAACAAGTTCTGGAAGTCTATTCACAAAAAGAGACATTTCTGCAGCCTGTAAAGCAAAAAAAAAAAAAAAAACACAGCTTGTGCATGAAAAAAAATGCCAAAACATTTGCGACATCTAACTTAAGCAACACTTAAAACGGCATCGCCCTGCTGAGCACGCTCAATCTGCTGGAGTTAATGAAGGTTAAAAAGTTAGAAACAAAGCCAGTGGAGCACACAGGTGCCGTTGTGTTGCTAAAGGATTATAATATATTATAATAATATAATAATAATAAAAGCTGTTACCTCAAATATTCTTGCCCTATATATAAAAAAACAACTTTTATCCCATAACTGCATTTCATATAAGTTATTTAAATAATTAGAAGTTTTGAGCTGTTGTTTTAGACAAGTCACCATTGCAATGGGGTCTTTTGACACCATTAATCTTCATACACTCTAACAAGTGTATGAAGTCATAAATGTTAAATGCCAACAGAAAAAAAACAACTTTAAATCCACAACACATCTCAATCACTGTCATGTGACCTTCTGATGCATCAAATGCTATTACATATAATACACGAGTTGCCAGTTGGCATATTTTCAACATTTAATGGAGGTAAGAATTAGATTAGACGCATTCAGAAGTACTTGACTCAGACCCTCTTACACCCAAGTTGTTTGGTGCTTTTTTGCCCTGGCTGCTATGTAATTGATCCCTGCAGCCATAAAGACTTACAATTGAGATGATGCTCAGAAAACAAGTGACCTAGAAACAATGACAAGTCTGAAATCAAGCACCTATTGTTTGGAAATGTTTGACTTTCTGAAATGGAAACAGTGTGCAAAAACAAAGAGCCAAACTGACCATTCTGCAGTGCATCAGCTCTTGACACGCCTCACCTTGTATGTCCGGTTTATCATCAATGAGGAGGTCACCGGCAATTAATGTCTTGTCTCTGGTCAGGATGACCTGCTCCAGAAAATCCTGGCCCAAATGCTTCTCCACCCACGCGTACTGGAAAAACACACAGAGCAGGTGAGCTCTGAGGAAACATTTAACCCACAAAGGATTTCCAAGGAAAGTTTTGATCGGCAGAAGGCTTACCTTTTCATATGGGCAGTGTTTGTAATGTTTTATAGGGCTGGTGCAAATAAAGACATCTGTGCTGCAGGGAGGAACACAACAAAAGCAGAGTGGAAAAATTACACACATACAGCTACCAGTTGTTTATTGCTGCTGTTGTGGTTCAACATTCACATTTTTCCACTGTGCTATTATTTATTAAACAAAATTAAGCTAGAAAAAGAAAACTAATGTGGACAATACTATGTACCCCCTCACTGCTTCTATAGGTTGTAAAAGTTTAAGTTGCAGCCAGTTGCTGCAAATCATCAGATGTTTTTGTATTTTGCTGGCCTGAAGCATTTAAGGTGCTTGGTGATACAATGTCATGTTGAGGGGGGAAAGCAATTGATTCTTTACATGGTTTTAAAACCATTTTAAGCCAATTTGGAGTTTTATGTTTTACAGGGAGAAAGATAAGTGGAAAGCATTTGAGGCAGCTGCCAATCTACTCTGGAATGGCTGAAATGTACCTCAAGGTTAGACCACGCAATACAAAAAAACAAAAACAAAAGAGCCACATCTCAGACCCGACATGCCTCATTGAGTCAGGAGAAGGCCTCTTCTGTCTTCAAAGAGCATGGAGGCACGAGTCAGGCTCACAAAACTGCATATGAACAAACCAAACCTCTTCCAGAGCGATGTCCTCTGGATAGATAAGAACAAGCTGCCATTGTTTGATCTGAATGAGCCCAGCAGCGTATCTGGTGCAAATCAGGCCCTGTTTACACGGTGCAAAAACTGAGGCGTTTTCATGCGTTTTGGCCGTTCGTTTACACGAAAACGCAGCTCAAAG
The DNA here is from genome assembly GCF_033807715.1 of Cololabis saira. NCBI lineage: Eukaryota > Metazoa > Chordata > Actinopteri > Beloniformes > Belonidae > Cololabis > Cololabis saira. Next base: position 22,770,962 of record NC_084605.1, on the reverse strand, counting down.
CCCCCAAAAACGATCATTTCTGAAAACTCCGGCCAAACTGGAGATTTTCAAAAACTCTGTTTTCACGTTTGCGTCTAAACAGAGGAAAACGGAGGAAAACGGAGGAAAACGGAGGAAAACGGAGGAAAACGGAGGAAAACGGAGATTTAAGCTTCAGAACGTCACATTATGCACCAGAAACTCACCAGCGTCATGTGTGCGACCTGTGTTTACAATTAGTTTGGCCACCGTCAATATTTTCTTGTATTTTACCTGTTTTATATTCCGTCTTGGAAGTGAAGCCTGAATTATGGTCCCGCGTTAGATCGACGCAGAGCTTACGGCGTAGGGTACGCGGCGATGCGCGCCGTACGGTGTGCGTCGCCGCATACCCTACGCCGTAGGCTCTGCGTTGGTGTAACGCAGAACCATAAATCAGCCTTAACTGGAAGTTACACGTGTTTTTTCCAGGATTCTGATTGGCTAGCATGACGTTAACAGCGTTTTCATGCGGGTCCGTGTAAACGAGGATATTTTTGAAAACGTAGAGGGGAAAATATCCGTTTTTGTAAATACGTGGCTACGTGTAAACGTGGCCTCAGACGGAGCACTTCAGCAGAAACACCTCATTTCCATAGTCAAACACCATAGTGAAGGAGTTATGATCTGGGGTTATTCTGCTGACACGGTATCATGGCACTGTGCAGTATAAGAAAATATACATACACATTCCTGAAAGGAAAATGGAGATTTCAAGGTGTGGCTGTAGAAGCTAGTTGTAAAAGCTCCTTAATCATGGGGGTACTTAGTATTTCCCACATAATTTTTCACCCCCTTTTATTAAATACATAATGGCACAGTGAAAGAAAGAAAAAAAGTTGCTTATCTGAGACAGTATTTGCCTCATAGTAAGACTCACTACGTTGGGACATAAGATTACCGTTTGCACATGACTGACTACTCTTGGTCATTACAGTGCACTCATTCCTCACAATCATGTGGCTCAGAAAGCCCATCTGCATCATAATCAGCTACATGTTGCAGTAGCCTAATGGTTTATTATGTGTCAAATTGTTGCAGTGCCTCCTAGAGACTTACTCCTCCAGTTTGGCCATCTCTTTGACTGCCTCCACTCCTCCGGGAAGAGGCTCCAGGTCCGTGAAGAAGTCTTTGGACTCCCAGATACTGATGGCCTTTTCCTGGTATCAGAATACAATCATGAGAACTACTCACCATCAACGGTGCACATCGTTCACATGTAGGCGTACCTACAGGAGTTGTGTTGGAAACAATGTGCAAAGGTCAGCAGCTTCCTATATCAACATGCAGTTATATGAACGGGATCAAACTTTGAGAGCAGAAGCTCTGGCTCTGACTCTCGGTTCTTCCTTAAGGCTCTCGGATTATTAGATGGTGTCACCTGAGGTGCCACTGTAATGATTCATATATTTATATGTACATATATTTATATATAGGGAAACACAGCTCCAAGGTATGCATCTCTGTATCTCTGTATCTCTGTATCTCTGTAGCTCTCTCTCTCTCTCTCTCATATGTATGTATATATGTATATTAGGAATGGGCAATATTTTACCGTTCACGATATACCGTCAAAAAAATTCCCCACGGTAAGAATTTGTCATCTCACGGTAAAAACGATAAATTCCCGTTGATGACGTTTTTGTGTAAAGCCGGATTTATGGTTCGGCGTTAAATCCATGCACAACGTACGTGAAGGAAGGGAGGGAGGGAGGGAGGGAGGGAGGGAGGGAGGAAGGAAGGAAAGAAAGAAAGAAAGAAAGAAAGAAAGAAAGAAAGAAAGAAAGAAAGAAAGAAAGAAAGAAAGAAAGAAAGAAAGAAAGAAAGAAAGAAAGAAAGAAAGAAAGAAAGAAAGAAAGAAAGAAAGAAAGAAAGAAAGAAAGAAAGAAAAATTTGAGCAAGAAAGAAAGAAGGATAAATTCCCGTTGATACGTGTTTTTGTAACAAACATGGCGGATCTGAGTCATTCCAGTTTTGCAGTACAGGTGTACTAATTTAATTGTTTTTTATTAATTCAATTTAATTGGTGTAGTTTAGTAGCATTTAGTATTCTTTTAGAGCAGTGATTTGGGGGCTCCAAAGACTGAATGTGGTGATAGATTTATAGTTAAAAAGGTGGAGTTGAATGGGTATTTTTTTATTGTCATTTTTATCGTTATCGGGATAAATGCCAGAAATTATCATGATACATTTTTTAGTCCATACCGCCCATCCCTAATGTATATTTGTGTGTATGTATATATATATATATATATATATATATATATATATATATATATATATATATATATATATATATATATATATAAATATATATACATACACACACACACACACACACACACATATATAAATGCACACACGACTGTCTCAGAAAATTAGAATATTGTGATTTTCTGTAATGCAATTACAAAAACGTCATACATTCTGGATTCATTACAAATCAACTGAAATATTGCAAGCCTTTTATTATTTTAATATTGCTGATCATGGCTTACAATATTTCAGTTGATTTGTAATGAATCCAGAATGTATGACATTTTAGTTTTTTTTAATTGCATTACAGAAAATAAAGAACTTTATCACAATATTCAAATTTTCAGTCCTGTATACATACATACATACATACATACATACATACATACATACATACATACATACATACATACATACATAACTATAGAAATAGTTAATCAACTTGGAAAAACACAGCTCCAAGGCTACTTTCTGCTTCATGATACAGAATGCATTTTGGATAACAATCTAGTGAAATCAAAACATTAAAAAAAGCCCATTGAATGATTTAAACGTGATCTTCATCAACTTTCTGTTGTAAAGGTGAGCACAGGTCACTCACACACAGGTCGCTCCGCAGCTGTCCGTACTGCGCAGACACCCAGAAGCCCCGCCGGTCCTCCAGGGTGATGAAGGGGTCCTGCGGGTACCTGGCCCGGTACTTCCTCAGGAACCCCCCCTCGAAGTCCGCCAGGACCCCGTCCATGTCCACCAGAACCCGCAGCCTCTTACCCGAAGCAGAGGACGACGACATGTTTATGTAAATCCTCTTAAACGGATCACAGAGCAAAGGTTTCCCTCTTCCGAGTAGGCGTGTAGCACCGAGCAGCAGCATCGTGGGTTCCCGGCGGGAGGCGCCCGGCGGTGCAACGAGCGGACCCTGCCCTCTCCAAACAACCGGTGGAGACAGTCGATTAAAGTCCGCATGGGATTAAAAAAAGAAGAAAAAAAAGTTTCCAAATACTACGACAGTTCAACCCTGGAGTTGTAACTTTTGTTGTTCACTTCGTCGATAAAGACAAATGTTGCACTGTGTAGTTTAACTTGATCTAAGCGTCGACGGCAGTCGGCCGGGTCAATCGTGACGCGCCTTTGGCTGCTATTCTTAGACCTTTTTCCATCGTTTGTCAACGTGTATTGGGAGGTTGGCAGCTGCCATCTGCCAATTCACAGCATTTATGATATTTGCTGTTGAAACTGTCTGCACTAAACGGGTACTAGACGGCACCTTGTGCAGCTGCAGGGAGAAAAGTGCTTAGCTGCGGGAACACACTGTCCAAGCCCCAAGCCTGCGGCTTGCAGCAGAAAGATTTTACATGGCAGTGATGGCTCACTCCAATGCCGTTTTTAGGAAACCTCCAGTTCAAAAATAGTAGACAATATTGCAGTTATTGAAAAACATAGGACATACACATTCTTACTAGGCCTGTTCGATTTTGCCCAAAAATACAATCTCGATTTTTTTCTCTCAAAATCCGATTTTCGATTACGATTATTTTGTGAATTGACAAAAGGCAAAGAAATTATTTCAAATATGCTGTTTTTTTATTGAACATTTGCCCCATTGGGCTTTAAGTGCAAACTTTGCTCTTATTAAACCAAAAATGAATGAATAAAGTGCAAAACTCTGTAAAATAAGTTGAAAAAAAGTTTTAAAAAATATAATAAAATATAAAGTTTTATCTCTGAAAAAAAATCAGCAAATCAGCACTGACAAACATACAGTAAGTTATATTTCCAATTAAATAAAACAAGACATTTTCTAATTAAACTAAACTGGATCTTTGCATGCTAAATAATAATGCAACCCATGAAGGAGGTAGAGGTGTGTAATGTCAGTCATTACATTTGCTGTTCACATTTGCAAGTTTTTTGCAAGGAACACGAGCCGGTCTACCGCATCTGGCTTGAGGGATGCCCGGTGGCGTGTTACAACGCCCCCTCCTACACTAAAGAGCCTCTCCCATGGGGCACTTGTCGCAGGTATTGAGAGGTATTTCCATCAATCATTAATATGGTATCAATCATTAATATGTGTGCAGACAAGGTAAAAAAAATAAATAAATAAATAAAAAAAAAAAAAAAAAAAGTGAAAAATCGATTTTACGAGTTTCACGTTTTAACATCGTTCTAATTACATAATCGCGATTACGATTTTAAACTGATTAATCGAACAGCCCTAATTCTTACATTCCTGTACAATTAACTAGCATTCATCTTTTTCAGTCAAAGTGAAAAGGCTGATTCTTAATGTTGAACTTAAGTAAATGTTTAGAGAGGAAACAACATATAATATATATGTGTGTGTATAAGTACCAGAAACCAGAGGCCAACTGACTCCAATGTGATTTAATAATAATATGATGATGAATTTAAATCAAAGTGACGCCCTAAAGCAGAGAAATTACATGAACTTCTAGTGAGTTTAACCTCTTGTTCAGCTGTCTGGCTTCTGACTACGTTGTTGATGAAGTCTGGAAGAGACTGAGACATCAAAAATGTCATGCGTGTCTTTACAGAAGCTGAACCAGACGGGCAATATGTCCTTTAGCTTTGAACAACTAATGAATATGCACTGATTTTCTAATTTTTTTCTGTTTTTTGTTATATATATATGTATATATATATGTATATATATATATATATATATATATATATATATATATATATATATATATATATATATATATATATATATATATATATATATATATATATATATATATATATATATATATATAAATATATATATATATATATATATAAATATATGTGTGTGTGTGTGTGTTTGGGTGTTACATATCAAAGTTTGGGGAATTCTTTAACTCAGATTTTGGATGCAATTGCCAGCAATTACATTTGCACTGTACTTTAGTGTCATATTGGATATGAAAGTGAAATAAGCTTTATGAGAGATGACAGTGCTAGGACTGTGTTTTGACCACCCTATATCATTTTAATATAAAAGACACAATGAATGAATGAATGAATGAATGAATGAAATGAATGAATGAATGAAAAACTTTATTTCGAACATGCTAAAAAAAAAATATATATATATAAATATATATATATATTTAAAACAAAGAACAATAGTTAAATAATAATCATGATAAATACAGTATAATATAAATCATAACAATCATAACAATCTTTTTTATACCACTCAAACAGAAAAGCTCTCAAGTAACAGCAAAGTTCTCAAGCCACAAATGTAAAAATATACCTTTATGCTTGCTACTGACCTAATTTAAATTTGATATCAACGATTCAACAAAGTGATTTGGAGTTTCAGGTCCTGGGCTTAAGGGAGTTAGTACATAGATTTGAACGAATTAATCATTTGTAAAAGTAAACTAATGTGTATTGCTAACATAGTATAAGAAGTATAAGAAGTATAAGAAGCCCTCTTTCAATTGGTGCTCTAAAAACAGTCAGATAGGAGCTCTTACTTCAGAAAGCATCTTTGTTAAAAACCCGGCAATAACACGTCAGTTCCTTTGTTTCTTATCCTTTAAAGGAAGAATTGTGACTACTGTCTGAAATCGGACCCGTGAAGTTTATGAATGGATAATTTTTTGAATAAAAATCCACCTTAAAAAAATTCTAATATGTAAATAATGCCAATTTTACTCTTTATTTTTCTTTATAACACCCAAAATGTGTGTATGGCCCTTTAAGGGTCAAAATGACGGTACGTAAGTCTCGTCACAGGCTGTTCTGTTCTTGTGGTCTCGCGATAGTTTACATCAGTGGCGGCTGAGTGGCCCCCTGTCTCAGTCCGGACGGAGTTGTTTCTGACGTTTGAATGAAAAACAGTGCAAATTACCTCCACTTTGGACCCAGGAAATAATGGCTTCTGCCTTGGAGCAGTTTGTGAACAATGTGCGGCAGCTCTCTGCTCAAGGTAAGGCTGCTAAACTCATCAGAGTCAGAAGCATTAGCATGTGCTATCCAATGCCTTGCCGATAGCTCGGCAGAGCCCTCTTTTTGCTTCATCATGTAAACACGCCGCAAAAACCACTTTCTCATGCCACGAGAGTTCTGTAAACTACCACCAGATGATGCGCTGACGGACGGGGACGCTGGGGATCACTGAGAACTATATAGTGCATCAAATAAAATGTCAGAATCATACTTTTTGTTTTTGATCCAGAAAATAATTTCTGAGGACTGCCTACCGGTAGTCCCGCCCAGGTCGGCGCTGATTGGCTGGCGGACTGAATTAGAGGATCTGATTGGTTCCCAGTCGCCTGTCAATCTGTTTTACTTTAACCCTGTCGCAAGGCCTTGACAGGACACTTGACCAGCCGATTTTTATTGAAGTAGTTAACAGCACTGTGGTTATAAACAGTGACGCTGGGCGTTTTATCCTTCATGCTTATGGAGAATAATCTCTTGTCAAGAAAGTTAAGGTTTTATAATTAATCTAACACGTGAAGAAAACATGTCAGCACCCAGTGTGTGTGTATGTGTTTATGTATATGTGTGTGTGTGTGTGTGTATATATATATATATATATATATATATATATATATATATATATATATATATATATATATATATATATATATAGTGTGGAGGAAAGATTTAGACTTTTTTTAATATCTGTGAAAAGGAGAATGTTATATATATATATATGTTGCTGTTTAAAGATTCTGTTACCCTTCCTAGAAAGGAAAGAGAGCTAAAAATGTTCTCTTTAATAACCTTAACTGTTTTAACTGACACAAATAAATTCAATCTATCATTATGTATTTCATTCTGACACAGTTTACAGGGTTTCCGCAGGGTTTTAAAAAGTATTAAAAAGTGATAAATGAAAATTGCCAAATTTAAGGCCATTAAAAGTGTTAAATTCACTGTCAGAGGTATTATTTTTTTTAAATTGGTATTATTTTTTACCTTTTAGATTTTAAGCAGTCTATTTTATTGTCATTCACAAAGTGAAATAAATGTGAAACATCTGGTCAACATCAATGAATCTACAAATCTGTTCTGTATAGTCTATATTCTATAGTTCAAAATCTGTATTAATGTTAAAAGGTCCGTGATTAACACTTAATGTTGTGACAGTTTTTAAAAAAAATCTGAAGGTAGTGAAAAAGGTATTAAATTGGTATTAAATTTAACATAAGGATTATAAACCCTGGTTTAGAATTAGCTTTTTTTTTTAGTTAAGAGTATTTCACACAAAAATTATTCTTGAAACTTATACGTTAGACGTATTGTTTGTTGTCTGATGTTAAACATAAAACAGTGGCAGCATGTTATTTCCGTAGGTGACAGTGATGGTTCTCTGTCTGTCAACCGGTATTTTCATCCACTCACAGCTTCAGAGCTCCAAACAGGTAGTCTCAGGTTTGAAAGACCCTGTATATGTTCCATTGAAGGGCCAGTTAAAAATGATTAAGTGTTTTTTTTAACCTTTTCAGGGTGATCTTAGCTGTGTGTTTTGGGTCAGTATCCCATTGGAGGACCCATGGCTTGTATCCGAGGCTGAGCTGCCTAACATTTGGAAGTATTTTTGACTCCAGTATGCCATTACAGTCTTGACACTTGCACAGAGTCTGGGTCCCTTGAACCAGGCTAAGCAAAGTAGCTGCAAAGTGCAGCATAGTCCCCTCCATATCTTCCAGTATGTGTGGTTTTCTTTTCTTTTGACAGTTATGTTTTTCCATCCGTAAACATACAACTGATGCAACTTGCTGAAAAGCTACAGTTTTGTTCCTTCAGGCCGAAGGAACAAGCGGCTGTTCAGTTCGAATATCAACAGATTTGACTCTGGTTTTTATTTAAACATTTTTTTGGGGGGGTGACGGATGGTGCAATTGGAGAAATTCAATGTCTTTTTGAAAAATATTTTTATTCTATTTTTGGCTCTGTGTCTATCCACACTGCTCCTCACCAGCCTGGGGTTGTTTCTTCTTGCAGCCATACCCCAGGAGGTTGGCTGCAGCCCCATGGACCATGTAATAGTGTTTGCAACTGTCATCAGAGGAACATGACTTGGGTTGGAGATGGTCTCGGAGTCTTTACCTTCAACATTTTCTATAATTTTTTTCTGAGCTCCTCAGACAATTCCTTCTCTCCTTCTTACTCTTTCTCCATGTTCAGTGTGGTTATGATACCAAAGGTCACAGTGTGGCAACTTTTCTCCCTTTTTAAATGGGCTGAAAGGCTACTAAGAATATATCAAGGACACCTTTATATATACCTTGGGAAATTACATTTTGTTTCCTCTTATATTTGAATTTGTTAAGTGTTGTTACACCCTCGGCAGGAATCAGGCACTGTTTCAGTGAACTGTCAGGGGTACCAGGAGATTTTGCCGCATCTGTCTGATCTTCGATTATGACATTCTGATCTGATTTATGATGAAACAGTTGGCTGTCTTCAATTTCAGTATCTTTATCTGCATCTACAGTTGCGATGTTTGCTGTTTTAAACATTTTTAGATGGTTGTTTTGATCCCTTGAAGATCTTAAGTACACGATTCAGTTTTTCCCTTGTCGTCCCACCCCCCAGGCCAGATGACTCAACTGTGTGAGTTGATCAACAAGAGTGGGGAGCTGCTGGCCAAAAATCTGTCCCACCTGGACACGGTGCTGGGGGCCTTGGACATCCAGGAGCACTCTCTAGGCGTGCTTGCTGTGCTGTAAGTTTCTTCTTCCACCTCAGCTCTCCCTTTGCTTGCTGCTGTCAATGTCATTACTGTGTTTTACTGCTTCTGCATTATTAGTTTTATCTGGTTGAATTATCCACTACTTTCATTTAGTTTCTTCTGCTCAATTTCATTCCTGGAAAGGGAAATTACGTTTGTCCTGTTTTAGTAGCTTTTCATTTTGTGTTGATGTGGTGAAACATGAGACCGACTGATTGCTACGTTGATTGTAATAAATCCCATGAATAATATCTTATTTGTAGGTTCTACACAAAGTTTTCCATTCACTTTTTCTTAATTCTTTTTAATACTTTTCATAACTTAAGCATAAGCATATTAAAACAAGGAAAAATGACCTGTTACGTTTTAATTTAAAAAGTAATAACACAACAGAATAACTGCAACAGTAAAGGGTATTGTTTATCTCTTAGTTGCATAAATGTTTGTATAATTTAAAAACTGTTGTTGTTGATATATACACATAGCCCACACCAAGTTAAAGTTGTTTTTTTTCTTTTTTTTTTTTAATGACCATATAAATGCTAATGATTCACTTCTGCTTCCTATTACAACCCTACAGCAACTAGTGTTTTATTTTCTTAATCTTTGTTGTTTTTTTTGTGCATGATCCTTATTATATTGAAGTCTACCACTAAAAGTAAACAAAGCAGCTGCTTGTTTTAATTTTTCTGACCTTTATTCTTCTTCTTTTATCTAGATTTGTGAAGTTCTCCATGCCAAACATACCTGACTTTGAGACACTCTTCTCCCAAGTTCAGCTCTTCATTAGTACCTGCAATGGCGAACACATTAGATATGCAACAGACACTTGTAAGTAACTGCTCCGATACACTAAACTGACATTTGTTGGGAGAGTCAGTGACTGTGGGTTTGTTGGTTTTGTTTTGTTTTGTCTTCTTTGGTGTGTAATATGTTGTTGGACCCCTTTTTAAATGTTTGTTTGTTTCTTTTTTTTTTTTTTTTTAAACTTGTTGAACATAAAGTATGTGTGTAACTGTGTTAGAGAATGAGATATGTATATTATAATTAATTTCTTTAACTGCTTTATTTATTTTTCTTTTTTAATACATTAAGCTGAAATCTTTGATAAAAGTGTGAAACAAACTATGAGTAAGTAGTTTAATTTAAAACAAAATACAGGTTTATGACTCCTTACAATACTTCAAACTGATCTGGAGCTATGTTGAATACTGAAAACTGAACTTCCCTTTGGCACTGCAAAGTTGTGTCTCAGTGCTCTTGTACAGTCCTAGTCTTTTGTGGTGTGTTCAAGTGCTTTATATTTTTGCCCACACGCTGGTGAGGAGACGCAGTAAGGGGGTTGTCATCCACAGCAGGGTCTTTGGATGGGTTTGGTGCCTCTGTGATGTTTACTGATGTTCAAGAAAGCACATTATAACTAAAGATGCACCGATTGATCAGGATCGGGCCGATAATCCCCCCATCGGTTTTGATCGGAGATCGAAAAATAATAGTTCAGAGCGGGCCAATCTGATGACGTTTACAACAACAAACACTGCCCGCACGGGCGTTCCCGCACCTCATACCAAGCTGTCCCAAGGGGGCGTTGGCCTCGTCGGTATGGGAGTTTTACAATGTCCGAAAAGGACAACAAATTTGCAGTTTGCAAAGTGTGTGCAAAGGAGATACCACGAGGAGGAATGTTACAAAAGAATTTCAACACAACGAAGCTGATATGACATTTGAAAGTTTTTTACACGAAGGAGTATATTGAGTTTCCAAAGTTGGCTGCAGCTAAGGCAGAGAAAGAAAAGGAGATGCAGCAGCGCCGCTAACTCAGCTGAACGTAACAGACATATAAACGACAGGAAGAAAAATAAAGAACTACATCGTAAGGTAATGAATTCATACCTTTGCTCTTCAGCCGCTTTCTGTTGTAGAAGACATCGGGTTTAAACGCGTCGTTTGCAGCTTGGATTTTTCTTGCTTTAGCATATATAAAGTGGTCTCACCTCAGCCTGCCAACTCAGAGAATCGTCTCTAAGAGTCTCTAGAGGGTGAAATATTGCTCATTGACTCAGCCGGAAATAAAACAGTCAATTCATGATACTTTCTCATCTCCTAATTTTTATACCTAATAATACAATGTCAGTGTTGTACATGAGACAACAATATTGATGAATTAATAGATTTCACGCTGTGATCGTTGATCGGCAAAATCGGGATCGGCAGATACTGGTTTTCGAGATCGGTGATCGGTGATAGGCCCTCAAAATCCTGATCGGTGCATCTCTAATTATAACTCCAAGAGTGGCGACCACTGGCAGATTTAATTGCAGAGCCATAGCATCAGACTATGTAATGCAACATCCTTAAGCAAGTCTCCAGCCACCCTCACAGATCTCCCAGGATCTGTAATGAAACATTTACTGACACATCAGAATGGGAAATCCCATTGATTACAGCCTCATTTCCACTTGATTATGTGCACTCACAATGAGTCCGGAAATCCATCCATTCCTATTGGAGCCATCATTACTTCTGGCATAGTTGCTGAACTCTTCATTCTGGTGTTTCTTGGTGTGTTATTTGCTCTGTGCATGCTGAAAGGTTGAAAGTTGCAGAGTACATGCATATTGCATATTGACTATCGCAGCCTAAATAACTAAATAATAACGTTTCATTTGTTCTGACTATGTCGTGAAATTGAACAGGCTACAAGTGTGGGCTGACATAAGAACAAGTTCTTTACCGTGGCAGCAATAAGTTGGCAGTTGTAGTGTTAGCATTGTTAGTTAGTTGTATGAGCATCTTTAGCAGCATCAGCACCAATTCAGCCACATTCGTAAAGACTTGTACTGCGCTGAACACCATGGAGCATCAAATGGGTTGCAGCGAAGAAAACTTGTTTTGTGTCCTGCATATTGTACATACATTTTAATATGTTGTACAATTGTAAAAAGTTGGTGTATTATTTTTCTGGGTCTACTTTACCGCTATAGTGGGGGATGTATATATTACACACAAGGGTCCTTTGACAGGTACTTCAAAAATCGTTTCACAATCAATCAGAACTAAAATCTTCATCTTATTGAATTGGTTTGGCTCCTAATGTGGATTTTAAGTATCGGGGTATGTACTGTAAGTACTATAACACGGTTAAAAGCACTTAGAAATACTCATCATGGTGTCTAACATTTGATTCAGACATTGTAAATGTCTCAGACTGTGGGTCTCCCTTCTGATGAAACTTAAAGAAAGATTATCCATTATCATCTTTGTTCAATTCCCGGGTCATGATTGATTGACTCGTTAGCTCAGACATCATTAAATAAATAAATCACGCCTGTTTAAAGAGCTTTTATGAGTTCCTGAATGTGGAAAATTAGGAAAAGCAGCCAAATTTCTCCATTTATTGTAAATCTAAACTGTGTTTAGACAGACTAGACTTTAAGGCTGCTGTATACTATCTTCCTTTTTATAACTTGTGTAATAAATGATGCAAAATTTAGTTTCTGGGAGCTTAATAAAACAAATGGCATAATTGTTTATGTGAGACTGTCAAATATGATTGTGATGAAGATGCTGCATTTTAACAAATAAATACGTCCTGCAAACAAATGTTCAGTATAAAACCAGCTGCTAATCTAAACAAGGACATATTTTCTAATTCCTCTCTTTTCTCAGTTGCTGGTCTCTGCCACCAGTTGACAAATGCCCTTGTGGAACGGAAACAGGTAAGACATTTGAAGAGTTTTCTAATCTGTAAGTGAATCAATAGTTTTATTCAGGCACCACACAGATCTTGAAGAAAAATGACTTTTTGTGTACCTCTTCGTAGTTTTTGCATTGCTGACGTGCTTGTGCCAGACCGCTGGTTTTCGGCAGTCTGCAGTGTTTTGCTGTGTTGCTAATGAAGACTGAGAAGTTAAAATGTTAAATGAGAATGCAGAATGTAAGCGTTTGTTTAATTAGGGGTTTTGGTAGACTGTTTTCTTTTTTTGTGAGCTGTGCATCCGATCAAAGTTTTTCCTTTTTATTGAGGAGTAGAGTGTGTATTCCTTGACACACAGCTGGTGTAGAGATGTAGATGGAACACCGGCTCTTTAGACTATAAAACATTAGGTCTTGAGCCCATCGACAGTGCAGCTTTCGCCAAGTTTTCACCAGGACTCAATACAACCCAGCTGCAAATTGTGGCATCACTTCTACTGTCTAACAAAGAATAGATGAATTTTACTTTTGCTTTTTTGAGTTACTGTTGTTCTTGTCAACACGCCGCCATTCACGCATCGCATTTTAAAGGCACCGTTTACAGTTTTTGTCTTCCACTTCTTGCAAAAATCCACATCCTCTTTATTTTAAATCATATTTTTCCATCTCTGTCCTCCAAGACCAAGTTAACATGCATACTCTCATCACTTACACAATGCTAAATAAAAGCACCCAAGAGTACCGTGTTCTCCTTTTCCCTCTTGTTCTTAATTTTTTAATGAATTTTAAAATGTATCCAAGACTGCAGCTGAATAACTCACATTTTCTCTTCCTATGGCAGCCATTGAGGGGTGTCGTCGTCCTAAAACAGGCAATAGACAAAATGCAGATGAACACAAACCAACTTACCTCAGTTCATGCAGACCTGTGTCAGGTGAGTCACTGGTCCTGATGCCCGCTCTCCATGACTATGATCCAAAAATGTTGCACATTTAATATAGTTTCTGAATAAGGTATAATTAGCAGTTTAATTTGTTATTGCCATCTAAGTCATCCCTGTTTTCTCATAATTATTTTTGTACATCTGCTGAATGCACACAGTTGGGATGTATCATGTGATGTCTGTGGTAAATAATTCAGGCATGCTTTAATCCAGCTGAAGTGCCCTCCTGTGTGAGAATCTAGTAGAGGACCGTGGCCTTCACTTCTCACTGCTTCTCTTGCAGCTGTGCTTGTTAGCGAAGTGTTTCAAGCCCGCCCTGCCGTTTTTGGAGCTGGACATGATGGACATCTGCAAGGAGAATGGAGCCTACGATGCAAAGCACTTTTTATGTTACTACTACTATGGTGGCATGATCTACACGGGCCTCAAAAACTTTGAAAGAGCACTGTATTTTTATGAACAGGTACCTGTTTTTGTTTTTCTACCAATAAATACCACTTTTATACAAGTGTCTTTTTGGCAAGATAGGCTGCAGCTCAGCTTGGCAAAAATACACACCACAGTACACGCAATATAATACACTCGCTTGTGCAGAAAAACAGTTGAACAACTCAAGTATTTACTTGGACTGCTTTAAGGTTTGATTACAGCATTATTTCCTGTGGAATAATTCCCAAAAGCTTCTCCAATGTCTCAACATTTATTGCCGTCTCGAGTTGTATTAATTTTTCGCCAAGATCTTGTATTGATGATGGGAGACTTGGACCACTGCGCAAAGTCTTCTCCAGCACCTCCCAAAGATTCTCCATGGGGTTAAAGTCTGGACTCTGTGGTGGCCAATCCACATGTGAAAATGATATCACATGCTCTCAATTTGAGTTTGATGAATCATGAACCAATTTCATCCTGGAATACGCCCGTTCCATCTGGAAAGAAAATATTCCATTGGTGGAATAATCCGGTAATTTAGTATATTCACGTAGCCGGCTGATCTGGACTAAACAGACCATGTGACTTTCCATTGCTCCGGAGTCCAATCTTTATGCTCCGTAGCAAATTGGAGCCTTTTTCCCGATCAGCCTCGCGATGAGTTGTTTTCTTAAGACTACATGGCTGTTTAGTCCCAACCCTTTGAGTTCCCTTTGCCTTACAGTACGTGTGTGGAAATGCTCTTGTTTTCACTATTAAACATAGCTGTGAGCTCTACGTTTTTTTGCTTTTTTTGTTTTCCAATTTGATTTCACCAAACGCCGCCAATCAAGATGATTCAAGATTTTGTTCCGATCCCATTCCTTCCTTTCTTCCTCAAACACTGTCATTCCCCACTATTCTTCCCGTTTTTAATAATACGATAATTTCTTATCCCAATTTTTTCAGCAATTCTCAGCAATTTTCTTTGCTTGATACGTGCCAACAATTTCATGCTTCTGAAACAGTTTGACAACCACAAGATGTGAGAAGCTACTCACAGCATCAGTTACGGTTAAATAACGCCTCGTCTTTTGTACAGGCAGCTCATGTAAATGGTAAATGGTTAACACTTATATAGCGCTTTCCAGCTGTACTCTTACAGCCCCAAAGCGCTTTACACTGTAGACATTCACCCACACATTCACAGACCGGTTGTCTGCAGAGCTGCCATACGCACCGCTGGCCTAACAACCAGGAGCAACTGGGGATTCAGTGTCTTGCCCAAGGACACTTTGGTGGACACAGGAGGAACTAGGACTCGAACCACTGACCTTCAGGCTCATGGGCAAACGCTCTACCAACTGAGTCAACCACCCTATTAGCTAACCCGATTCAAAACATTAAAACTTGGAGGGAAAAAACAATCAGACTATAAAACATCTTTGTGATTTCAGGCTAAATGAACAACGATAACATTCTCAGTCTGACCTGTCCGCCTCCAGTATGTCATAAGATTTACTTAGTTTGTTTAGTGTATGCGCCTCCTTTTTAAAATTCACGTGATTTTTCAGCTGATTCCAATTGAGGGAGCAGCATAGTGGAATGTTTTGGGTTTCTTTTCCACAGTTAAGTTCAGGCAGCGGTTATAGATAAAAAACAAATCTTTGGAATAAAGAGAATAATTTCCTGTACTTTTGGAAGGATGTAGGTCTGTGGCTGAGTTCAGCACAGACCACGAATAGCAGATCATGTTTGAGTGCACAGGAGGAGTTTTAAGAACCTCAGTGCTCCATACCAGACTCTGTCCAACGCATACAAGTACCGAAATGATGCGTGCATGTCAATAACTTAACCATAATCTACCGCGGACAAGATGATCTCAGCTTCGTGACATTCTTTGCTTTTCAATGAGACGGTCAGGTCTTTGTAACTTTTGTAGACATGTAATATGAGTACTTTTTAACCTGTCTCTTTTCTCCAACAGGCAATAACCACTCCAGCCATGGCAGTGAGCCACATCATGTTGGAAGCCTATAAGAAATACATCCTGGTGTCACTCATTCTCCACGGCAAAGTGCAGCCGCTGCCCAAATACACCTCACAAATAGTAGGGAGGTTCGTCAAGGTACGGATGTCACAATAGACCACATAATTTATAAACAGAATGGTTTCAGTTGTAGTATAGATGTTGATCAGGTAAAGACACAATATTAGTCCCTGTTTAGTTGCTTTGTGGTGGTAAAATTGCATGTAAAGCCAGTTTTGTTATTATGGTGTAATAGAAGATATATATTGATTTAAATATCTAAAAATCCTAACTGTTCTAGCTGTCAAATGAGGCATCTTTATAAATAATTTGAATTTTTTCTAAATTTGTCGTAATGATTTCTTTTTGCAGGGATCGTCTACACTAACTTAGGCATTGTGTCTTTCAGTACACGTTTAAAATCATGTCTCAGCCTGTTTTTGTTCAGCATAACATGAACATGAAACACTTCTTACAAGATTATAGAAAATCCTTAATATATTATGCATAACTATTGATGAAACCCAAAGAATAACGACAAAGTTGAATATTTTAGTAAGTCTCATCATTTGTTTTAATTAACAAACTATAAAAGGAGATTTGGTTTTGCACAGGAGTTCATTTCAGCATAAAACTGGGCTCAAAATGGGCAGATATTCCCTTTATATGAAGCTCCCCTTGTAGTTGTAACATTCAACAGACGCCCAGCCATAAAACATAGTTTATGGATCAAAATATGGCAAAATATTGTTGTTCATCTAGCTGTGAACTTCACTTCCCCTCGCAGGCTATTCTTCATCCCTATCGCTTCCCTTTGCCATCAATTCGACCAAAATGTTAATCAAACAAAGCTAAAGGTAGCCAGGCAACAACGCTACCACACGCTGCTGTGAGGAAAGCTTCCCGCGAACAGCCTGGCATACTTTCACATTCACCAGTGTCATGATCACTTTATCTCTTTTATGTTGCAGCCACTGATGTTATTAAATACTCCGAGTGAGAGCAAGTAGCTGTAAACTGTTTAGGATGGACACTTCCCATTTATTCAGATTGCACTTTCAGGATTAGAAGCTAATTACAAGATGTATAAATATTTAAAAAATCAAGACAGGAAAAAGTTCAGAAATTGAAGTCTTATGCAGAGCAAGTAACAAAGACAAATGTACATGTGAACAACATAGTAGCTGTAAATATCAGTGCGAGTGGCTTCTAGTGATGTATTCATCATGTTTCATGCTGTGTGAGCTCTTACTGAAATCCTGCAAAGATCTGTGCATTATTTAGCTGTTAATGTCTTTTTTTTCCTTCTTCTGTTTTCCTCAGCCGTTGAGCAACACGTATCACGAGTTAGCTCAGGTTTACACCACCAACAACCCCACCGAGCTGCGCAACTTGGTCAACAAACACAGCGAGATCTTCTCACGAGACAACAACACAGGCCTGGTCAAACAGTGTCTCTCGTCCCTCTACAAGAAGAACATCCAGAGGCTAACGAAGGTGGGGGCCTGATTGTTTCCTGATCATCCACTTATTAACACACAGCACATGTTTTTCTTTGGATAATTTATAAACAAAAAAAGTATTTTAACCACGTTCTGATGTTTGGGCTTTCGTGTGTGGGAGGGTTGCTACAATTAAAGCGGGGCATAACGAATCTTATAATGCGGCCCAGTTTAAGTCAGCTGGTTTATCATCATTTACAACAATCAAAACTAAGACATCCCAGAGCTGAGGGCTGACAAGCAGCCTTGACTCATTCTTGGAAAGCTGAGCCAAAGACAATGAGACAGAAGGGTTCCTCAGCAGGAGCTGGGTCACTGAAGTCTGAACACTCGTCATATAAGAAAAGGCATAATTAAACCGAAAGCCTCGTCTGAAGCGATATCCAAAGCCTTTTTAACGGAATACCAATGGATATTTGATCATTTCATAATCCTCACCAAAGATTTTCTTTTTGAAACATTTATGTTATACTGTAATTTAAAAATCCCTAATAAGGAATTGCTACAATATACCTGAAGATGTACTTTAAATGTGTAGTCAGCTCTGGAGCTCTTCACACTTTCATCAGCAGCCTTCAATTTATTCATCCTCACTGTAGATATGACCAACATGCAATTGTATGTATCGACGCAAAATCAGTTTCCCATTATATTCTACATCCTCGAATCTCACCCACAGAATATATTTCTGTGTTGTAGATGTGAAAACAGGCCCCTGAGTCTGTGGTTCTGGTGTGTAAAAGTGACTCTGATAAATGTATGTTTTCATTTTAATGAGTAGAATCAGCGCTTTGGCCCGTCATGATGCAGGTGTTTTATCGGTTTCTACTTTCTACTTCCCCTACAGACCTTCTTGACGTTGTCTTTGACAGACATGGCCAGTCGAGTGCAGCTGTCAGGTCCCCAGGAAGCAGAGAAATATGTCTTACATATGGTGAGCCTTTGCTTGCATTTACTGCTGATCCACTCCTGGAGCTTTGTGAATGGAGGCAGATTTTGATCCTCCTCTGCGCTCCTTTCAGATTGAAGATGGTGAGATCTACGCTAGCATTAACCAAAAGGACGGTATGGTCTGCTTCCATGACAACCCTGAAAAATACAACAACCCAGCAATGCTCCACAAAATTGACCAAGAGGTGATGCCCAATTTTGGATCGAGTGTTCTCCGTCATTGCATTCCTTTTTTTGTGTATTTTTTTTATAACTAATAGAGTATGTGTTCTTTTACTCTCTTCAGATGTTGAAATGTATAGAGCTGGATGAGAAACTAAAGTCTATGGATCAAGAAATCACAGTAAACCCACAATTTGTGCAGAAGGTGAGGCACCCTTCAATAGCATGTCATTATTTTACATTTTTTCCATATGGGTGGGGCTTTATATAATTGCTTGATGCCCTGAGACTGATTTTACTCCTGAAAAGGTGAAATATATGCCCCAGTGCAGAATTTGTGTCGTTCCAGTAGAAGGGATAGGTTTGCATCTCCTATTATGTGTTGAATGAGGCTAGGTACGGATTCAACTTCTCAAACAATCGATTCTGTTATCCGGGATACTGAAACCTGAACAATATTCTTTTAAAATCCTGAGACATTAATGTTTGAAAAGGCTTTCATCCACTATTGAAGTAGTTTCAGAAGACAATCAATCAACAGAATGCAGTTTAATGTGAGTAATGTTTAAGCCCCGATAGGCATCGATATGTGCCAACTCCTGCAAGGTTTATGTTGGTTTGGATTTAACTCATGTGTTTGCAAGGTCTCTCTCCTAAAAAAAGACTAATTAAACAATATTTTGACCTAAGTTAAAAAACAAAAATAAACTCAGGAGTCTAATCTGGGTTTTACTTTGCACCTCGACATCTGAGAAAGAGAGAAAGAAAGAAAGAAAGAAAGAAAGAAAGAAAGAAAGAAAGAAAGAAAGAAAGAAAGAAAGAAAGAAAGAAAGAAAGAAAGAAAGAAAGAAAGAAAGAAAGAAAGAAAGAAAGAAAGAAAGAAAGAAAGAAAGAAAGAAAGAAAGAAAGAAAGAAAGAAAGAAAGAAAGAAAGAAAGAAAGAAAGAAAGAAAGAAAGAAAGAAAGAAAGAAAGAAAGAAAGAAAGAAAGAAAGAACTAACTAACTAACTCCATTTAGGTTTTTTATTTCACTCCAGAAGTGTACAAAGTTTCCATAGTAGCTACACATGGTCGCAGCCAGATGTGTGCGATTAAAATTTCCAGATGACGGGAGTCCAGTGGAGCAGAAAACTGCCTCTGTCCTGAATAAATCTGCCACCATGACAAATGGAGATGAATACTGTTTGTTCAAAACACGTGACGCCGCAAGCTGAACAGAGGACTTGATGGCAAATATTCCACATGGACTGTCTCCACTACCAGCTGTCCTGGAGCCCACTGATGGTGTTTTCATTGGCTTATTTAAAACCTCCCTGTTACGCCCGGACTGGACGGAGCAGAGGAACTGTGGAGTCTCACTGCAGTATTGAATGACGGTGCTTTTTGATACTCAACGTTGAAGCAATTTCATCAATACCCAGCCCTCGTGACGACTGTACAAGCCACCCAAAACCTGAAGTTTTACAGTTTATCTAAGGAATGTGAATAAAATGTCTTTTAGGTTTGTTAAGCGTGCAGCATTTCATAGGTCACACCTGAGAATCTGTGCTTTAAGCCGCAATTACGCAGGTCTGAGTAAAATCCAGATTTGGTGGTGAAAAACCTGAGCCAGAGATATTCAGATCAGCTATCATAATCCTGCTTAGTACTGGGACACAAGAAAAGAATTAATCTTTTCTTTTTATGCTGGTGCAGCAGAAACCGGTGGCCAGCCTAGTTTGATTTGATGTATTTATGGCATTTAACATTCTTGTTGTTTTTTTTTTTTTAATTTCCAGAGTATGGGATCGCAGGAGGATGATGTTGGTAGCAAAACGTCGAGTTATTCCTGAGAGGCCTTGGAAAGGGAGAGAACGGTGCAGCCACCCAACACGTTCTTCCCAGGATGAGTTGGATTTTTTTAAAGAGGAAAACAAACATTCTGTTGCATAAGGACATTGGTCAAGGAAAATCTAATTGTGTGGAATGATAAATTTGGTTATTCTTACTTCACGGTGTCTTAAGGATAACAAATGATCCTTAGAGATAAGGTTTAAAAAAAAAAAAAACAACAAACAGTTTTGTCAGTGTTTTATTTATCAATGTTCAGGTTGGAGCGTCACTGCTACATTGACAGAAACCACAACAATAAAAACTGGACTTCTTTGTTCCAAACATATGTGTGAATAATCTCACTGTTTGTTTTGGTTCTGCTGCATGATGGCCGTAACTGGAGGGCATTACATATGGGGTAACACATCTTTGGCTGACAAGGAATAAAACTGATTATATTTTACATTTGTAAAGACTGCAATGACCGTTTCCTTCTCACTCCTTGGTTAGAATGTAGATATCATCAAATGCAAACCTGTAAACATGGATATGCCCTTGACCAAGCTCGGCACTGTGGAGAAGTCGTTCACAATTTGGTGCACTGTTTTTTCTTTTTTCTTTTGTTTTGTTTTTCTCTTCTCTTTTGTTTTTAGGTCAGATCCACTAGAGATCGCTAGAGCACTGTACACAAAAAAAAGAAAAAAAAACTGGTTTGACAGCTTGTTTTTGTAGGCAGTGAAGTCAGCATTTGAAACCAAACTGTCATGTCATATGGGAGCTTGAGCATTGTGGATCTGTTAATAATAAATTGTTTAAGAATATAGCTCTCGGTTCTTCCTCTGTAAGGTGTATTTGAGTTGCCATCTTTTATTGTCAAAACAAAAAACAGCATTTACAATTCAAAGACTGAAGATGTCTTGTGATTCAGCCAATTAGCGTCCTTATACAAGCGGATGTGGTTCGCAGGGATAATCCACCAATCACGAGGCGGCATCCATCCGTGGAGGCGGGACTTAACCGGAAAACAAATATTGCCGCGTTCCATTTGTCCTCGGAAGTGGGGATTTCCCAGTTCTTAGTCGTAATTTTCAACTGGAACGCTCCTCGAAGTGGGATTTCCCACTGGGAAAGTGGGAGAGTCTTCACCACCCCCGAGTTCACATTCCAAGATGGCTGCCCCGGTTGTAAACAGTAGAAGAGAGCTCTGTAAAAATTCGTAGCACTTCATTCTAGTTTTGGTCACACTAAATCAGTCGTATACAAGTATTGTTCGGCATATATATGCTGCTATAGTGTAATTTACATTTTTCACGTGGTATATGCGAACTACAAACTTGTTTACCTACTTTTTAACTGGAACGCTGATAACTCGGCTGTGACGTCATTCCGAGTTCCGAGGTAAATGGAACGCAGCATATGTATGTTGCCACACGTCAATCAAGCGCAAACTCGCCTCCTATTGGTCCATCTCCATGAAATAGGCGGGACTTCGCGGCACACCGTGTAAACTACTGTTGAAATTCCGACGCTAACTAACTTCCCCGCCGTGTGCAAACACGTAAAAAGGGCAAAAGTAAAATCCCGGGCTGAAAAGCGTGAGTGATATCCAGCGCTTAACAAACGGGCTCGTGTATGTATTTTTTTGACTTTGATGTTTGCTAGTGCGCGTGTGTCGCCCACTGCAACCAGGACATGTCCAGTTAGCAGCAGTGGTTGGTGGATAATATCAACGAACCTGGCGAGCTAAACCCGTCTGGAGCAGGGCTTTTTTAACAGCTTTTCCTCGGATGCTGTGGCTACCATGAGTCCCGCGGGCTGCCCCCACGTTAATGGCTTCAAAGTGGACAACTGGAAGCAGAACCTGAGGCTCATTTATCAGTGTTTCGTGTGGAGCGGCTCAGCCGAGACCAGAAAACGCAAGGTAACAAAGTGATGGCGAGACGGCATAAAACGTCCTTTTTTACGAGGAGACTTCGATCACGAAATTATAAAAGCCCTTTGCTTTTGGGATGTGGCTACACTTGAGGCAAAGTGCTGAACTGTAGCCTCCATCAGAGCTGCAGACACCAGCATGATGTGCATCAAGGCTCCTGCAGGGCAGCTCCACTTCCTCCCAGCAGCACGCCGCAGCCTAGCAGGACACCCTGCTCTTAATACCTTATCCTCAGTACTCGAGTTGTAAAAAACAATCAGGGGGGATGGTGGATTTTATCATATTGGGACAGATAATTTGTGCTGATTACAAATAATATAATATATTACAAATAATAGCAGTGACCAAAACACCTGCAGAAATACTGCAGGAATGACATAGCAGCAGTTAAATGCAGCCTTCTGTAAGCTTTAAATATCCACTGGGCTTACATCAAATACATCAAAACACAACAATAAAAAACTGTTTTCTGAACTTATCAATATGCCTCTGTCCTTCACAGTAAAATGGATCACTGCAAAAACTCAAAATAAGAATATTTGTCCTATTTCTAGTTAAAATGTCTCATTTTAGTAAAAAATCTTATTACACTTAAAACAAGACTCATCACTGGAAAAAAAACAACAATTTTCACCTGTTTCAAGTAGATTTTCACTTGAAATAAGTAGAAAAATCTGCCAGGGGAACAATATTTTTTTTTGCTTGTAATGAGAAGATAAATCTTGTCCCACTGGCAGATTTGTCTACTTATTTCAAGTGAAAATTTACTTGAAACAGGTGAAAATTGTCAAATAAGTTATTTTTCTGTTGATGACTCTAAATGTTGAAATAGCAGTAAAACCACATTCATTGATGAAATGACATAAGGGATGGAAAGGGGGGATGGCAGTTTTACAGGGGGGACGATTTTTACTGTTTTTATTTCAGGGGATGCCATCCCCCCTCACCCCCCTTCAACTCGAGTACTGCTTATCCTATCTAAAATCAATCATGCATAACATAAATAGTCACCCGTTATCATCCTAAATTAGTTCCAATAACTGCATTGTTGCATGATGGGGTCACTACGGCCTTCTACACATGTGTGCACAGCTTGACTGCATGCATTTTGTTGGTACATGCAAGCACAGACCAGATCCCTGATGGTTTGTATGTCTACCATGTATGTTCTCTAGGATGGCTTGGAAATGCATGTTTTTAAATGTTGCTGCTCTGCTCCTTCACATCTGATCCGAATGGCTGGATGGATCACCATCAGCTCGTCATCAAGGTAGTCACAAGTCCCTCAGTGGCCCACTAATCTGAGGCAGGTGGATAAGAGCACGGAGGACAGTGTGTCCTCAGAACCGGGGTTGATGAACACTCAGGCTTTAAAACAAAACAAACTGGACTTCTTTTCTTCTGTTCTTGAATATGTCTCGCCTTCTATGCCGAGGATTTCATCGGTTCAAACCTACATCTTCAGGAGGGAAGGAGAACCATCTTCAAGAACAAAAGAAGTAGTAGTTCAATTGCCTTGTTTCAAACCTTTTGAGAGTGATGATGAGCTGGATGACTGAGAGCCTACACCAGTGCTCAATGTATTGAATGTATTTTGCCATCACAATATCTACATGCAATATAAAAATGAAGTGTATATAAATCACAATAAATGGTAGTCTATTATCCATCTGCCACCCATTCACATTCTGAGTATCGGTAACATATTTGATGGAACATTACATTTGATGCCATGCCATAATGCTTACTTACAGTACATTAAGAGTAGTGGTGTTGCAGTTGCTTCAAGATGCAGTTTTGTTAATTTAAAGAAAACCATGTTAATGGATTGAAATTTCAATTTTTGCAGTGTCTGCATAGGCTATTTACTATAAGGGGTCCATTTTAGCTACAAAGCAGATTTACATTAATGCCATGTGCTGAAGTAGTAGTGTATTTATAACAACTAATTTTTTCATTGCAGTTTGTGCTATGATATCAAATGTCTTCCTAATATTGTGCAGCCCTAATATACATGCAAGTGTGTTTTAGGGTCCTCCTCCAGTGGATGCTTGGTTCTTTGCCTCTGATGCCGGCCTCCACTGAGGAGCAGAGAGGCTGACGGGAGCAATCTGAAAATGATCAAATGCTCATGCTTCAAATTATTTATTTCTCAAACCCACGCGCTTATCGTGGGATCCTTGTCTTCTGGTGTAAGGCGACGTGCCATCCGTGAAAAGAAATACTCTATTCTCGATACCCCAGCTGTGAAACCACTCTGTGTCGAAGCATGAATGTGTTACCAGTCGAAAATATTGGTGACTGTCATGCACGCATTTCCACACCTGCTGATGTCGACCTCAGACTGTTGCAGTCTCCTCTGTGGAGATCAGTGTCCTCCCAATGCAGATAGACTTTTTAGCATTCGTTCACCGTGACAATTTGAAGAGGCCTCTGTTTGATTGTTTTATCACATCAGCACGACACGTGCGATTAGACTTCACCCGTCAGGAGGTTTTTAGGTTATGATTAAAGGATTCTGTGTTATACACTGTATATGAAATCAATTGGATTCTTACAGATTCAGTAATACTCTTTAAAGGGGCTATATTTAAAAAAAAAAAGATGGTATTGAACTAGTTTAGGGTAATGGAAGTCACTTTGTTGGCTTGGTCTGCAAATTTCTCATCCAATAAGCAGTTATGACTTGCACAATATTGTGACATTACAAATCCAGGTCAGAGTACAATTTTCCGCCCACCTAATCTTTGTCCTCGCCCATCATGGTGCTGCACCTCCAAAGTCAGTCGCGCAAAGCTTAGAAGAGGGGGTTAAATTGAGATCACCATGTCCACGCCCTTAAAGCCTCTGCTAAAAACTGAGCTGTACAGCTATAGTTGCAGAGCGTGCTTGTGTGTACTGTTTACATGTGGCATTTGGACCAAAGCATGATAGATATTTCCTCAAGACCACAGAAAATTAGCCGAGGCATATCATGTCTCCATTAAAGACCTTTTAAGGTTATCTTCCACAAACCCTCATACACCAAACAGATGTGTAGAACCATCTGCATCTCCTCATGTGACTAATGTCTGGGCAACAAATTGTCATCTTTTAGCTTTGTTTGGGTTTGCGTATTTGGGTTTAAATATAGGATGCCCTTCTTGACACAACCCTCCCCATTTCTCTGGACTTTGGACTGACAGTATGAGAACACTGGCTCGTGACCCCAAAGCAGCTGGATTCAGTGCATGAGCATTAAACATGGCTCTAAATTTAAACTAACTGTAATTAGGAACATTACTGCTGACAGAGCAAGTCAACAACATTGATCGTCCCATTACAGGGCGAAGATTCGGAAGAGCTGGAAGCACTAAGGAAGTGGGATAAAATTGGACGCTAAGCTCATATCGATGCCATATCCCTCGGCCAGATTCTGATAGGATCTGTAGCACTTCTGACCCACTGACATCCCACCTATTGGACCCAAAGGATCGAAGTCCAACATTTTGGTTTCAGACATCTCAGGTCCAGTGTTCTTGTCTCATCATGTTTGAGATGTTTTAGGGCTACAAGAGCGATCAGAAAGTGTTACGTGGGAGGTCTCAACTGAAATCATGGCTCTGCAATCATCCTTTCTCCTATATTGCTATGACTAACAGTGTTATCATCCAGTATGTGTACTGTTACATTGAATTCAACATCTCTTTAATGTCTTTACTGAGTCTCTCTTCAGATTTTGCACAAATCTTAACCTGGACTCGAGTATGAACTGATTACTTTAGAAATATTGAAGTCATCTCTATACTCTTATGAAGTGAGAGATTTTCTTGGCATGTTAACCATCTCAGAAAATGGTGTGCTTTCAGTGCTAATGGTGTAGCGCCACCAGCTTTCATTTTGACACCCATTACAGACATACTGGTCTTTTCCTAAAGTAAATGATGCATGTTGTCACATTCATGTGACAGGTAACAGACACAATAGCACTTGGTGAGAAATTACGCTTTTCTGTTGGAGTTGGGAAGACCACAGTGGCTTTTGTTGCATGGTCAGTGCTCCAAATCATTATTCCTCTGACTATATAACCACTATCTATACACATACTGTAGTCGGACGTTGATGTGACCGATGAGGTTGTTCCGATGCTCACAACACAAATTCCCACATGAACCTAGTTTAATCCAGGACCAGAGTCATGCAAATAGACTCTGACAGCTTGAAGAATGAGTAAGAATAGACTGTTGCATATTTTTTTGCATATTGATGAGTATTTTCCTAATTCTTGCTTTCTAAGCATGTATGAATGTGCATGTGGGACTGGAATCTGTTTTATGATGAGCAGAAAAGACTGATTGTTCGTGAACATCTGGTCATGCGTTCCTATCTCATCTTTGCTTGTAGCCGTGAATATTTTGATTATCTGCATCTTTGAAATGGTTTCGACCGAACTCTTTCTGCAGCCTGATCCGTTTTATTTTAAGGACAATGACGGAACACATTCCCGGAGCTCCTTCACCAGTGTCCGCTTCTGCTCATCATGCCAGGCAGGGGCATCATAGGTTTTTGCGTCTCTGTTTCTGCTTCGAGTAATGTCACCAGCCACGGTCCCACTTGGTGGGCCCTCATGCCCTCAATTTGCATGTTTGTTTCAAATGGAGAAGCAGCGTTGTGCGAGAAGAAAGGTGAAGTTTGCAGACGAGCTTTAGGTGCAGCTCATTTTAGGCCCTTTTGGCCTCAAGTTTGAATGACATGCGAGATTCAAGTCTTGATTGATACTGATTCTGTCCGTCCGTTGTCGGCTCCCATCCCACGTCTGCTCTTTTTCCATGGAGAGACATGGAGCTATCTCCTGGCCGCTTCTCCTTCTCCCCAATCTCCTAGACATTTGTAAAAGAGCTGTTCGAAGAGGGAACATCCTGCATCCACCCATGTGACAGCTTACTGGATGCATCCATCCATGCCTGCAGTTCCCTCTCTGCTTTTGGTTTCCAGAGTCGGCAGAGTTAAAGGCACCAGGTTCTCTCTACGATCCTTTCTTGAATATTTGATTTCAGAGGGCTTCAGTATCAGTGCAGCACTTTACATCATGGTGATTCTCACTTTCTCCAAGGTTCAGAAACCATCACATGGGCAGCAAACAGGAGTATCATTATATTAGGAGTATCTGTTTGAGATGTGTGTCATTGCTAGATTTTCAGGTTGATTGTACGTCTGCTTATGTCCCGCTGTCCTCCTAAAATTTACCCTTGTTTTTTGTTTTTGTCTGGGCCTTCAGATTCACACCCTCCCACCCTCTTCGTCTCACAGCTCTCTTCCAGGCATCGCTCATTTCTTCTCACCTCCTCATGTTCGCGCTGGCTCATTGGCAGGCCAGTGTGCCTTCTGCATTCTTTTTTGAACTGTAGCTATCCACCCTCGAGCCACAGTCCTTCCCACCTCCCTCTACTTTCTACTGCAATGATCAAAAGCATTTTATTGGTAGCAAAATTAATAATTCATAGTTGTGTATTGCATTCTAAGTTTACACATTTGATAAATACACCTGGCGATCTTTGGAGCAGAAGAATTTTGAAAGTTCTTGGCTTCTGAGTTTACTCGGATGTGGAAAACATGAGGTTATTTATGGATATTTCAAAGTGGAATTATAACTAATCATTAGCAATCTTTCTCCTCATCTGACAAGGATAAATCCAGGCCTTTTCCTGATGTTGGACCTTATGAAATGCGTATGGAAATGGGTCAAATTTGATGGTACCCTTCCATTAAAGCAAGGAAAAACCTGCAACAGTCACCAAAATGAATTTAAACTGAAAAATAATACATTATAATTGACTGAACATTCTGTCACAACAATCCAGAAATCGTTTTAGACCAGGAATCCTAGAAGGACATTTCAGAATATTCCAGTATTTTGTTCTTACTCATTCTTTGTGGTTTTGAGTTGTTCGTTTTGGGTCATTATCCTGTTGGGAGGACCCGTGACCTGCAACTGAGACCTGACTTTCTGACACTGGACACAGCATATTTCAGTCCAGAATGTCTTGAAAGTCTTCTGATTTCGTTGTACCTGCACAGATTCAAAAGACCTGTACCAGATGCAGCAAAGAAGCTCCAGAACATAACCAAGCCTCCTCCATGTATCACTGTAGCTACAGTCTTTTCTTGAAGGCTTCATTTTTGCATCAGTGAACATAGAGATGATGTAACCTACCAAAAAGCTTCAGTGGTGTCTCATCTGTCCAGTGGACATTCTCCCAAAGACGATGTTGTTTGTCAATATGAATTTTGACAAGTTCCAGACTAACTTTTTTTTATGATTTATGGCAAAGTCATCCACCTTGGTTCACACAGTGAGGGATGGTGTGACCTGGCACGGATAACCCATGACCTTGAACGTCACATTGATTCCCTCTTGAAGTTGCTCTGGGATCTTTGGTTACCATTTCCATTATCCGTCTCTTCAGTGTATCAGTTTTCCTCTTGTTTTCGTAGTCACAGGAACATCAAGCTTGGAGATGGTATTATAGCCTTTACCTTTTAGACACCTGAGATACACGACACACTTTAGTTTAATATCTCAATGTGTTCAAATTATTTTAAATCTTTTTTTTAGGGGTAAATACTAATTTGTCCAATTCAGTTTCATTAGATATTTGAATTCTCTTGAACAACAGTTCAAAATAAGCATCTGGTTTTTATTGGTTGGTTATCAGTCATATATTATTTAGTACTACATTTTGTAAGTTTTGGGTTATTTCAGTGACCATTGTGGGTCTTTTTCTTTAATTGAGGGTACCAACACATTTGACTACATGTATATTCTCTAAACATCTAAAATATATTAGCATTGTTTAGAAATCTGTTGAAGAAAAACAGCAAACCAAGCACGTATTATTATCGGGATGTCAGCATGAATGCATAGACTTGTCCAATAACTTTATTGATAAAAAAAATTCTGCTATTGTATGAAAAATGTTTGTGTTTTAAGATGCTTGGCCATTAAAACACCCTGCTTTCAGCTGAGCCACTGATGCTTTTTGGGTTGCTTTTGTTGCCGAGGTCCTAGATTCAAGGAATCTCACGATGCCACCCTCAATCTCTCTGTTTCTAACCCTCGTCTTCTCGACTCATTCCCTCTTTTCTTCCAGGCCAAGTCATGCATCTGTCACATGTGTGGTGCCCACCTCAACAGACTCCACTCCTGCCTCTACTGCGTCTTCTTCGCCTGTTTTGCCAAAAAACATATCCACGAACATGCCAAGAGCAAGAGGCATAACCTAGGTATGACACACACTTCCCATCTCCCACACTCGCAGGCGTTTGCATCATGCAGGTGCAGCTGGACCACTTCTACATGGTGCAACATCAGACATGCACAACTGCCATATTTGCATCAATAAGTTGCCTTATAAACATTAGTGTGTGCATATTGTCAATAAACTTATCAAAATAAATGACAGTTAAAAAGCTTTACAACAAGTCATGTAAAAGTATAGGTTTTATCCTTGTGTGGAGCTCTGACATTTACACCAGTGTCTATTTTCAAGGTAAGCAAATTATATTTTGGACACTCCCAGGCCAAATTGTGACACGGTAGCACAGTAAGTGACACATTTATGGACTCACACAAACCAGTGTAACATCATTGCAACAAAATCTAAAATCCTTTTTGCGTCAAGGAGGATTAAACTCTCGCCTGAGTATTTCAGTGCAATTAAATTCAATAATACTTCATTAATCTCCGAAGGGGAAATTACATTAAAGGAATCGAGTTTGACATTTTATGACATTTCTCCCTCTTTGAAAGTTAAACAGTTGGCTCCAGCTTTTATCAAATGGATGTCAGATTGGTTTTGACTGTAATGTGCAAGGAAACGAGTAAGTCAAGATTATTTTTGTTCCAAACTGCAAAGAAGCAAAACGGCTTCTGTTTGCATGGTGTAATGTGTCTGGGACTGATTTAATTTCACATATCTGCTCTGCTGTGCTCTTATTAATCTCATATCTTTGACTAAAAACCTTGCTGGTCAAGGCTACAGCATTCCTAAGTATTTCCTAAAATTGGTACATGCATTAAATTTTAAAACTAAGTTGGGAGGAAAGCTTCATGTAACCCATCAAAGAGAATATATATGTATTTGTAACCTAAATAGTGAATAATGGCTAATATTTACCGTAATATTGCAGTAAGATGAATAAAAGGTACTTGTTGTCTATTTGAATTGACCTTTAAAACATAAAAATATATGTCAAGTGTATTCTTTGAATGGAGTCCATCAAGTGCTTATGTTATTTGATTTATCAAAACATTCTTATAGGTTGTCTTTTCAGGAAATAAACTGACCTGCGTTCGTCACCTCACACACAGGCCGCTTCGTTGTTTCCATAACAGAATTCCAGCTCCCTGAATTAAATATTTGTATCAAACAGACACAATCGGGATGGATCCAGATTTGAATAAAGACGTGGGTGTTTGCTGAACGACATGAACATTTGGCTTTAGCTTTGTTTATCCCCTTATTCCTTCTAAACCCACAGGGCCGGATCAGCATTACTCAGAAATAAGCACAGAAATAGCTGCATTTTACCTGAACTTAAACACTAACACCACTTGTTAAGCAATCTACATTGTCAAACCTCTAAATGAAGAGAAATAATCATATTTAGTTACTACAATGACCAGTGAAACCAGTACCAGATGCTGTACGTGTCTGTCATGAATTATTTGTGCAACGCTGCTGTTTCTCCATCCACATCGAGCCAATAGTGGCACAATCGTGAGCCAGCCCTTGAATTCAGACAGCATCAAGCTGGCATTCAGCAGTACATCTGCAACACCTCTACACTGACTGCCACATCCTTTCTATACAGAGTTCACCTTCCCTTTATCTCACATCTGTTACTGGCTAGACAAAACAGAAGCAACACAAAAAAAGACCAATCTGCCTCGGGATCATTAGCAAACTAAAGGGGACGAAGTGTTGGCTCGACTGTCTGTCCTTGAATGTGTTTTGCAAGGGACTACGTAGACGGGAGCTGAGCTGAAAGGAAAATCTCTTGATTAAACCAGTTGATCTTTGTCCAAACTCTCACATGTTGCCAAGGAAGCTCAGTTTTCTTTCTGAGATTAGTGCATGTAATTCACAAATATTAAAAATGATGTATGGATTCCAGTTTCACATTACATTTAACTGTGTAATGATGCCCCTGCAGAACTGCCTTAGAGAGGAGCCGTTTGTGGAATTGGTGGACAAACATCTAAGGACCTATTTCTTGGACAAAACGTTTTCTTTGTAGATCGCTTCAACCATCCTCCAGACGAACCACAGGAAGTGGAAGGAGAGGAGACTTCTGTTCAGAATGAGCATCTAACAAATACCTAAACCAAAAGTGACCATCTGGTGAGGTGGTCTATAGCAAGGTCATGAAATAAATGACCAGCTAGACAATTTTAAAATGTAGCTTCTCTTTTGCTTTCAAAGATAACCAGAGTGGTGAGGCGGTTAGGATTGTCGCATTGCAGCAGGAAGGATCCTTGATTGACTGTGTAGATGTTTGCATTATTTCTCTCCAGGTGGTCCTCTCTTCCTGTGGTCAGTTAATTGCCTCTACAGGAAGAGCTTTCATACCTCTTACTGTAGAGGTCTCCATTTCTGGGTTAGCCCGTGATGGACTAGTAACTCAGATTTTCATCATTGGGAATCGGGGGTAGTTTCACGCTGCCTCGATCGTTGGTGCATCTCCATTACCAGGAATGGCCTTACAATAAGAATTTTTTGGGGGAATTCTTTGGTAATCCCTGCCTTGGGTGGACTACATCAGCATGGTGCCAGGAAATGTGTGGGTGAGGGGTGGTGTTGACTTGGCACTGATTGGTATTAGGGCTGGGCAAAAATATCGATATGGCAATATATCGTGATACTTTGCCGGCCGATTCGATATCAATATTCAAAATTTTTGTATCGTGTTTTTTTTTTTTTTTTTCCCCTTCCAAATAATAAATCATGTTTCAGACAGGTTGTAAATCTAGTACGACTTTATTGCATACATGGGCTTAAATAACATTGTTGATGTTAATTTCATATTATAGAAATAAAAAACATGCAAATATGTTGTAACTTTAGCTTTAATAGTTACAACAAAACAGCATGGATAATTTGAATTACATTGTTTTGACTCAGTTTGTCCCATGAATTATCACTATAATCTGATGTACGTGCAACTCTGATTTTAATCAGAATCTGACTTTAATGACAGGGTTTGAATACATCAAACAGGGAATTTGACTTTGGATACACCGTTGGCGACATAGATGTTATAATGTGCGTATTTTCCAAGGATGACACTGGGATAGAGGAGGGAAAAAAGGCATCTTCACACTGTGTATAAATACGCAGTGTCAAGGTGCAAAAAAACTCAGCACATAAAAGCAACATAACATCATCACGAAGACTTGCATGTGGGTATGGGGGGGAGGATTACTGGGGGGAGGATTACTGGGGGGGCGGCACGGTGCATCCAAGTGATCGCCGCGGCCTTCGTGGCGCTCAAACCTGGAGACTGTGTTGGGGGGGCTGATAAGAGGGGAGCTGGGGAAGGCATTGAAATGAGGGAGGTGTGGCTATCAGCAGATGTGTGTGTGTGTGTGTGAGCGGTAAGTCTGTGAACTTTGCCCCAGAGCTACTCCTCAGCCATTGTCCTTGATGTTATCAGACGGCCCGGTACAGTTCTGATACAGGTCCACATGTCCTGGGAAGAGGAGGCTAGTGGGAGCAGAGCATCTTGTTTTTCATTCCTCCAGAGAGATTGTGACTGGAGCAGCCTGCCAAGCTGCTCTGTCAAGGTCAGATTGTAGAATCAACAATTGTTTTAGGACAGGCAGATTCCAGTAATTTTCCATCTGCCTTAAGTCTCTGGTTCATCAATGGCGACTCCAATCAGACGAATTTGTGGTCAATTCCCGCCAAGCCGAGCTTCCAACTTCTCCAAGGTCTTTTCCATCTTGCCAATGAGTTCAAAAACCGCAGCTAGCTTGCGTTTTAGCTCCCCCAACGTTAGAGTGTTGGTCGCACAGCTTATCCCTCTAGCCACGTCCGGCAGCTCTGAGAGGGCCAGAACAGCTGTCGACGACTTACGAATTAGTCGATATGCCAGGTAACCGCCAGCTCCAAAAAGCAGAAATCCTGTTATCATTAATCCAATTATGAAGGCATCTTCAACATCCTTGACCAACAGAATAGACAGACACATGATCCTCCAGTGCTTCCAGGAGTCCATCATGTATCCGGCAAAAAATGTCCCGTCGGGGCAGGAGGGCACCCTTGTCCCCTGACTTCTCGTCGCAAAAATGTGGTCAATTGTGCTGAGAGACCAGTTAACCGATTCCATGATTGTAGAGAGTTTCAGAGGATGTGAAAAAGAGAGGCTCTAAGACAAGACAAAAGCAGCAGCAGGGCAGATAGGGAGGGAGGGAGAGGGAGCAGAAAAGTGTCCGCCTTCGCCGAGAACCGGAAGAACTTACATTTAAGATGCATAATGCCTTTTACAATTCTCAGCGAACCATGTATAAAATCGCAAAATTTGGATATCCAATATCGGTATGCGTATCGTGAAGTCCTTGGCAATGCCCTGCCCTAATTGATATGCTGGACGGATAGTAGTACGGATTGTTAGTTTCCTAAGTAATTGGATCTAAGTAGGTACAGATGTTCTGATATTTCTTTAATTCTTTCCTTCCAATACCTGGGCTTTGGGTATCGGCCAATACTGAGTACTGTTCCAATAATAGTGATATTTTAAATGTTGTATTTTTTAAATAACAAACTACATCATCTTTACTTTAAGATATACATCGAGTAAAGCATTGGGAATGCCCCTAGGAGGGATGGATGGATGGATGGATGGATGGATGGATGGATGGATGATCGATCGATCCGCTCAGGGAAACGGCCACGCTTCCGGATGTTGGATTTCATTTTATTTTACTTTTCTTTTTTTTTTTCATTTTCGATGACCAATGGGGGCCGGTCATCAAGGACAATAACTGTCAAAGTCCTGCTTCCAGTCTTGCATAAGGAGAATGTTAATTATGTAAATGTAATTATGTTAATGTAAATGAATCTGAGGCGTGGTATCAGATGGTGCATAGATGTAAATAGCGATACCCTTATTTTTGGCTGCATCTGCAAGTATTTCTGATATTGGCATGGGAAAAAAAATCCACTGCTAGTTCCTACACTGTAATGGAGACACTACGGCTGAAAGATCCTAGGTTTTACCCCAAACTCCTGCAACAAAATCAACGGCTCTAGAAACTGGTTGGATATTGATTTTTAGAACCGTATGGCTGTATTTGATTAGAGGAGGAATAGAGTCATCACACCCGTAGGTGAAGACATACAAGGGGACGTGATGCAGCACGCCAGCGCAGACAGGAGAAACTAAACTCTGTTACTGCTCAGTGGTCCACTAATTCTGTATCTTTTATTTATTTTTTTAATTTTCATGTCCCCTGTGCTGCGACAGCCTCCATGTACGGCGTGTACATCATGTCGATGGCATATAAAAAACCTTAAGGGCAACTGTGCATTCATGAATATCAACTTGCTCAGGGAATTATCCGAATGCCCCACTGTGAAGCAACATGCATAGTCTTTGAAAAGCTCCGGACAAGAGTGCTCATCTCAGAGGCTGAAGTGGCCAGAAATGTGTGAAATAAAAAACAAAATAAACCTGATTTAAGAGGCAATGTTCTAAAGAGTCATCCTCATCACAAAGCATCACCATCCTTTATCAGAACAGTACAATGGCAGCTTCAGCTTCCTTTTTCTTTTTTTGTTCTTGTCCTCCACGTAAGTGAATGAGACGGGTTGGAGCTGCGAGCGGAGTGGGTTGCACTGCGGTGTTTGGAGCAGAGCAGTGCTGCAGTGAAGACACTCGGGGTGTCACCCACAGAAGCCTGGCAGATGTTGAGACTCTACGGTCTGGTTTTATTAAGCCTCCGTGTTATCACTCAGCTCAGCCAGATCCTCTGCTGTGTGTGTGTGTGTGTGTGTGTGTGTGTGTGTGTGTGTGTGTGTGTGTGTCTTTCCCAAAGAGTGTAATTGTGAGTCTAATTAGGTTAGCGCCTGAATGAAATGCTGCAAAAATAGAGTTATAAACGGTGTAACACAGAGAGAAAAGATAAGAAAAAAAACACAGGGTCCCACTCCCTGCAGACTTGCAGCGAGGTAATTAAGTCATCTTTACAACCCCCCTTGGAATTATCCTTCATTAAATAACCCTCTTCTTCCCGCTTCTCCTTTTGATTGCTTTCTTTGCCACTTCACTTCTTTCATCAGCCCATTTTATGTGTTTACACCCAGACATTTGCCGTATTATGTTTGCCACCTCGTGTGGGCTCATCTCCATCTCCATCCTCTACTCTTCTGCCCTCCTCTTGTTCCCATGGTTACCTGAATGACCCTATCGATATTCAGGATTGCTAAATGATTCCTCTAATTGCAACATGTCTTTTCCTCGTCATTTCCTCATATATTTCTCTTTACAACTCCTCACTTCAAGTTAAAATCCTCCCTCCCTTGTTTTCTCGTTTCCTCGCCTACTTTCAGCCTTTACCTCTTTTACATTTTTTTTTTTAGTTTTTTTTGCCGCCCATGCCTGCAGAGGATAACAACCAGGAGGTCCACAGGCGGGTTGTTATGGCAACATCAAACAGGTGGCTGCAGGGTGCATCGCAGGTGATGAGAGAAGAGGAGGAAGTAGTAGAGGCTGTTTTGGTCCGTGTGAACACTCAAGTGTGCAGCAGTGAACGATGGGACAGAGAGCTGCCTCCTTTTCTTCCTCCTGCCACTTCTCCTTGTCCTTTTCTGCCCCCTTCACTCCGTCCATCCGCATGTCTTTCTGTCGTTTCTAAGTGGCTTAAACAGGTTGTTGACAGATCAGCAGATAAGCCAGGCTACCTGGCACGGCAGCACCTGCGGGAGCATGACTTGAATGGGAAAGACTGAGATAAAACAGGCAGTGGTTCATACAGAATGCACTGACGCAGCCTTCTAGGCGTCCCTGCTTTTAAATAAAATGGCAACAGTTAATTATCATTCTCTCTTTGTCTCCTTGTCCAGCTATTGACCTGCTGTATGGGGGAATTTACTGCTTCATGTGCCAAGACTACATTTATGACAAGGAGATGGAACAAATTGCCAAAGAGGAGCAAAGGAAAGCCTGGAAAATGCAAGGTACAGCAACACTGAACACACACACAGTTACACGTGCAAACCACTCCAATTAAAGTGGCTATGTTATCGCTTTTTTTGTGCTTACTAACGTATCAGCGCTGTTATCGTGATGGATTATCATTTTAGAGGCTCGAATAAATCAGGCAAATGTACATTGCAGTGTTGCTATGCACAGAGGGCATCGTGTTCATGGTGCTGAGAAATCTTCCTTTTTTTCTTTCCCAACATCAGCGCTTAGTGGCAGCGAGCGCTTCAGTGGTCATTTTAGAAGCAGATGCTTTCAACTTTGCAGCAAGGATCAAGGATATTGTCCATCCCTGTGGAGCTGTTGGTACTTCCTACCCAAAATATATATATTTTATATATATATATATATTTATTTTATTTTCTGGGCCTATAATGCAGCTAATAAATTCGTTTTTTCTGCCCTTTAGTACGCCAAGGGATTTTCAAAAAGACAGAAGACGAAAGTTTGTTCGGTTCCATCGCTGAAAGTTGATAAGTCTAAACTCCAAGTGATTAGTAAACATTTGGTGTCGTATATTTTAGGGTACTACAGAGTACATAGTTGCAGATTCCTTTTCTTGTGATCTGTGTTTGGATACCAGGAAAAATAACAAATTCCCGTCGGTTCTTCTCACACAAAAAACACCTCCAATTTCCCAGATTATCACGCCCAGATGGCTTTGCAATAAAAATAGTTTGAGTCAGAAAACCTCTGCAGCCAAGACATGATGCTGTAACCAGTTAATTTATTTGATTGTTTGTTCAGGATTAATTTAATCCTAAAAATCATTTTTGGGAAAGCCTTAATTTTCCTAATGTTGGAAGCAATTCCTGCATCTACACCTCTTGCCTTGGGTGTATATAGAAAAACATGTATGAATAGACCAGTGTTCTTAAGTCCGGGTCACGAGGATCCACTGGGCTGCATGTTTTAAATGTTTCTCTGCTCAAACACACCTGATTCAAATGAACGAATCACCATCAACTCGTCATCGAGGTCTGTACACATCTGTCAGTGACTGTCGGGGTTGTGGAACCAGGGAGACGTGAACACTGAAAAACGTCCTTCTAATGAAGGAAACAAAGACTTGTAACCAGAAAATTGGTCTTTTTGTTTAGTGGCTAAACTATTTTCCTAGTTTTAAGAATTGTAGTCAAGAAAATTAAAATTGCTTAAAAATTGCTTGATATCAGACAATTTGACTAGATTTAGGAATATTCGGCTTATTACTAGAGGGGATGTTTTACAGTGTAAAACATGCAGGACTGAGGAAGATGATGTGGGCGGTGAGTTCCTGAAAGTTGACAAGATCCATCATGTTGCATCAGCTAGTGAGATTAATATTTACTCAACAGAAATGTTCATCGGCGGTCTTTGTAGTCAAGGTTCGTCCTGCTGTCCACTTTTTATTGTCTGAATCTCGTTGGCGGCTAGAACATGTATAAAAGCATATGAGCTGTTGAAAACAAAACTCAGAGTGCCTTCTGGGGCCATTAGTTCTGCCGACCACGGGCCTCCACAAAATAGACCACACAAGAAACGCTTGACCCACATCTGCTCCAGGAAGAACCTCTGTCTTTGTCGTTCTGAAGAATGACAGGCTTTTAGAGTTCTGCAGGTTCCAACGGTGGTTTAGAAGTACCAGAGATTTAAACGCCTGAAATCTGATGGCTGAAAAGCAATGTTATATGGCCAATTTAATGTCTCCTAATGGTTTCAAAGCCAAGTTGTAATTCCCAGAGCTCGACTAGAGTGTGGCATACATTGTGAACACAGAACTGTGTTTTAAAAAAAAAAAAACCCCACTAACATGTGTATGTTATGTTGCAGGCATAGGGGAGAAGTACTCAACGTGGGAGCCCACCAAGAGGGAGCTGGAGCTGCTTCGCCACAATCCCAAGAGGAGGAGAATCACCTCCAACTGTACAATCGGTTGGTGTTGCTGCATGAACACATGCATACAGTCGGTGCTGGTGCTGGTGGTGGTTAGGAAATCTCTTGGTCTGAACAGATTAGTCATCAGAGGGAGGAAGTGACGTAAGCAACACTTATGGCTCTTTTCCACTAGTACCTACTCGGCTCTACTCATCTCAGCTCGGCTCGACTCGGCCTGGTTTCTTTTCTATAACAATTCAGCACCTGGAGCAGAAGTAGGAGGTTGGAGTGAAGCTGCTGTGACGTATTTGATTGTGAGATCTAAACGAAGAAGACAAAACCACTAAAGATGTAGAACATGGAGATGATGTATGTGCTGCTGGTTCTGTGGCTCGTGTTCAATATCAGGTTAAAAAATGAGAGAGAGAGAAGCTTCAAGCGGCAACGCTTTTTTTCTTTTTTTTTTTAGTTTGTCTCGACGCTGCTGAAAAGTCCGTTGGTATCCGCGAGCAGCTATGAAGTGACAGAGCTCACTTCATAGCTCAGACGTCTCACTCCCAACCCCCCGACAAATCTGTGTCCTGTATTGTGATGACGTCAGATACAGCCGACTCAGCCGCTTAGAACCTCGGCAGAGTAGATACAGAAAAGTATCTACTCGCCACGTTAGACCCCTAGTGGGAAAGAACTAAACCGAGTGGAGCCGAGCTGAGTAGGTACTAGTGGAAAAGTGCCATTAGGGTTTCAATAACAGACACACAAATTGACCAAACGGACCTCGGCTAGTCTTTAAAGGAGCTGTATGTAAGAGCAATAATAAAACGAATCATAAAATGACCCCGATATGTCAACAGACATTTAAAAATCATGTTCATTTCAAATACTTATGTCACTGACAACAGCACTCAAGCCAGGATATTCCAGTTTAAAAAGAGGAGTTGCAGCCCTCAACTGATGTTTATGTTGTCATTTTTTGTTTTGGCCTGAAGCTCCATCCTCCACCTATCTCCCAATCACCAAGTCAGTATTGTTTCTGAAGCTCCACCCTCCACCTATCTCCCAATCACCAAGTCAGTATTGTTTCGGCATCCGGGTTTCCAGCTCAGCTCTAATTATCGCAGCCATGGCAGCCTACGTTCGTGCTGCATTCTGCAGCCTACCTGGCAACCTCTGGTCGGGGGGAGGAGGGGGAGGGTACACGCCACTCAACAATATTTTGAAAGTGACTGCAGTACCAGTTTTGGCCATTTCTTACAGACGGCTCCTTTAACTTAGTTGAGGTGGGTATGGTTTAGATTTTTCTAATCTAGCTCTGACAAAACGTGCATTTTTACTCTTAACATGCACAGTAACATCAGCGTAATCCTCAAAGTGATTCATTTCTGGAAAGAAGCTGTGTAAGAGGTGTGATCAGAACATATTAATGTTCTGTAGCAACAGGGAGCGTTGCAGTGGAGGCAGAGGAGGCGTCAGACAGTGTTTGGCAGCGAGGAGAGCTGGCGTACTTTTAACACCTTGTAGCAGCCTGCAGGGATCTGCCCAGCACCGTTAGCATCAGTTGAACTGTGCTGGCCTGGCTGCTCATCACTGAGAACACCATCTCCTTCCACCTTCGCGCCTGCTTTCCACTCCATTCCCTTCACCTCCCACTCGGCTGGGCCTGCTGTAATCTGATCAGGGCTTCCCTTCGTGTGGTCCAACATTGCCCCAGGGGCATTGCTAGATTTATTTACTTCTCTCCATCTTTTATACGTTTTAGATTTTTTGTTCTCTTTTTTGGCTGTTGAATGTGTATCTCCTCTTCTCGCATCCTCCATCAGGCCTTCGTGGGCTGATAAACCTCGGCAACACATGCTTTATGAACTGCATCGTCCAGGCGCTGACACACACTCCACTGTTGCGCGACTTCTTCCTGTCCGACCGACACAAATGTGAGATGCAGAGCAACTCCTGCTTGGTGTGTGAGATGTCACAGCTCTTCCAGG
This sequence comes from Cololabis saira, assembly GCF_033807715.1. Taxonomy (NCBI): domain Eukaryota; kingdom Metazoa; phylum Chordata; class Actinopteri; order Beloniformes; family Belonidae; genus Cololabis; species Cololabis saira. Next base: position 22,730,464 of record NC_084605.1, on the reverse strand, counting down.
AGGTGCCGTTTTCTTTTCTTTTGTCTTACCTTTCCCCAGAGTTTATCCAAACGGGCATAGTGATAACGCAAACGTCACCACTTCTTCCTCAGTTCTACTCAGGCCACCGCTCGCCTCACATCCCGTTCCGCCTCCTCCACCTGGTGTGGACTCACGCCCGGCACCTGGCGGGCTACGAGCAGCAGGACGCCCACGAGTTCCTGATCGCAGCGCTGGACGTCCTGCACAGACACTGCAAAGGTAAAGCGGAGACTTCACAACGTGAAAAAGAGCTGAAAAGCACTGATAAAAACCCCATTGAAGTCGTGATTGGATGAGTGGAGCTACGAGGATGGTAAAAAAGATGAAAGCTGTGTCGACTGACAGCGGAAACTCTTGGATCTCTGTGTCACTTTTGTCAGTTTACAAGCCGAGTGGGTGTCTGTGAAGTTGAATGCTTTTAGCGAGCGTACAGTAATTTGCACGCGCGTGTCCTTGTGTGTATCCACTCAGATGACAACGGGAAGAAAGCCAACAACCCAAACCACTGTAACTGCATCATCGACCAAATCTTCACAGGGGGCCTGCAGTCTGACGTCACCTGCCAAGTCTGCCAGTAAGTGTGTGTGTATGTGTGTGTATGTGTGTGTAAAAACTGTCCATTTAAGCCTCCCGAGAGACTGTTATACTGGAGTTTGATGCCTTCGTGCAAAGATGTGTCCTTGTAGACTTACTAGGATGCCCTTCAGTCTACCTCGCTCATCTGCTCTGACACTACCCCCCCCTGCCGGACCCCCACTCTGCTTTTATCATCCACACATCTACACTGCAGCAACAAGCCTGTCCCCCAATGCAGTCTGGAAAGTTGTTCTCTCACTCCACCTGGTGGTTTGTTTGTCTGTTTTTTTGTTTTTTTTTTGGAAAATGACATAATTACAATCTCAAATAAATGCAATTGGCCCGTGTGACGGGAGCTGGTTATCTTGTTCCCGTTCGTGGACCAGAACTGGAAAAAGCTTTTCTGAAGGACACTCATGGAGCCATTCTTTAATAGACAAAACGGTGCATTTACCCCCATTTATTTACTGCTGATAAATCAGTATTCCTCAACATGTAATTAAAGCTTTTATTCAGAACTGTAATCAGCTTAATTGCATGTTTTTTTTCCTGGTTTTCTTGTGTCTGTACTGTATTTCAAATAACAAAAAAACGTAAATTCTCCATATGGATGCTATAAACTTCGTTTAGGCAATATAAAGATTGATCTTTGCAAACTGGTGTGTGTAAATCCACATGCACTAATCAACCTGACGTTCACCTGTTGTAGCTGCCTGCAGCCACTAGGGGGCAGCTTCAGAAAACATACTGTAGAACAACCTCGGACCTGTTCGTGTAATGCTTGAGCTTTTTTCTTTAGAAGTAATAGTTTAGAAAGAGATTTTGTGGCAGATTTAAACTTTTGGGTTTAAAATGCTTTATATTAGTCAGTTATTTTGCTCTTTGTGTTTGTTTGTTTTTTGCTCTTTGACTTGTTGCAGAACCTTTTTCTCACAAATGCACACTTACATAAGTCTGTCTTTATCATACCACCGTTGTGTAATAATGAGAAGCACCTTGCAAACTCTTATTTTGCAAAAGCTGTGTTGATTATAGATTAAAGATCATATAATACCAAAAGATTTACACCAATGCTCAGGTCAATGCCTGAAATCAAATAACTGGGCTTTGACTGCAACGAGCAGAGAGGCAACAGACGGTTGATTTTCACAGAAGCTGCACCACAGCTCCAACAGCAGACTCTGTGGAGCTGCTGGAAAACTATCCGGCAGTAAATCTTCTCGTCTGAATAAGTTCAAAGTTTTCCTTTGAGAGCACGAAGGCTCGTTCAGGACACTGGGCAGTGAAACACCTGACGTGTGAGGGCTTTACTTTGCTTGAATGTACGAAAGCGTTGATGAGCTGTCGGGCCGAGCATCTGAGCAGCAGTCTCCTCTTTCCTCACAGGAACAATCTTTGAATCTGTAAAAACGTTGATGCTAATTGTCTGTGCTTCTTCTTCACGCTTCCCCTTCTGCCGTTTCTGTTCCCGTCTTCTTCCCAGCGGTGTCTCGACGACAATAGATCCGTTCTGGGACATCAGCCTGGACCTGCCAGGCTCCTCCACGCCGTTCTGGCCCCTCAGCCCCGGAGGAGACGGTTCGGCACTGAACGGAGAGAGTCACACCACTGGAGCCACGACGCTCACAGACTGTCTGCGCAGGTCTTTTCTTCTTCTTTTTTTTTTCTTTTTTAGATAAAGTCCAAACTCAAAAACACAGTAGGTCTCAAACCTTTTTTCCAAACTTGTAACTCTCAAGTCACTTTGAGATTCAACTGTTCTCCCAAATCCATCGGAGCAGAGACTTGGGCGAGCTTGAAATAAACCCTTCCCTTCCCCGTCCAGGTTCACCAGACCAGAGCACCTCGGCAGCAGTGCCAAGATCAAGTGCAGCGGTTGCCATAGTTACCAGGAGTCCACCAAGCAGCTGACGATGAAGAAATTGCCCATTGTGGCTTGCTTTCACCTCAAAGTAAGAGAATGAAATATGCCTGCTAATTTAGGCCATATTACAAACCGTAGTCGTGCGCTAACGCCGCTGGGTGTGTTTTTTCTCAGAGGTTCGAACATTCGGCCAAATTACGGCGGAAGATCACGACTTACGTTTCCTTCCCGCTGGAGCTCGACATGACCCCCTTCATGGCCTCCAGGTGAGCAGAATCACAACGAGGGCTGAAAGTAAGGTGTTCAAAAACCTAAAACCTAAAAAAGTGTTTCTGCGTGGATGGAGCAGTTTATGACAAGAATATACACAGAGTCCCTGTTCTGAAAAACTCTGGACACCGTCTGGAATGTAAATACAAACAGAATGTTAGGAGTTAAAAAACTCAAACTCTTATTTTAGCTATTCACAGAAGAAATCTCTAATGTGGATAGTGAGGAATTGTACCACCATAAGTTTAAAAAAGACATTTTTTTATTTCAGTTAGAGCGATGCATTTCAGAAAAGGACGAGAGGATTTTTAACATCTTTGTAGCGTCCCATCTTCTCTTAACAGTGGTTTATATTCATCTGGAAGATCAGTGGGAAGTTGTCTGTTGATCCAGGATTTGAGTCGCTTTAGCAGTTCTGGGTCCTTGTTTTGTTCCTCGTCCCACTTTCTGCCAAATGTTTTTGATCTGTGAAAGTTCTGCACCAGTTCAGCCCCTGGACTCTGGTCTGGATTGGACAATGTGTTTCTCTGAAACCTGTAAGTGCCCTACCAAACGTGCAAAGCTGTGTCCCTTCCATACGCAGCAATGCTCTACTGTACCACCAGCGGTGCAGGCGTTTGAGACGAGCACTCGTAACGAGCCGGGTGACCCGTCTTCTCTTTGGGTTCAGTTAATCTGACCACAGCACAGTTTTCCTCTGTTGCAGTCCATTTTAAAAATGTTTGTTTTTAGTGCAGCACCTTCTGAGGGCTCAAAGACCACGAGCACCCAATACTGCTTTTCAGGCTGTTCTTTTCTTCAGATTCTCAAAATGTTTTGATGGTGTCACTGTAGATAATGAGATGTTCGGTTATCACAGATTTAATCTGAGGAGCATTATTCTGAATTTGTTTCACAAATGAAGATCTTTGCAAACTAGTGGATTTCTACCCGTCTTTCAGTCTGAGAGACTCTGCACCTCTACGATGTTCCTCTTGTACCCAGTCAGGTCACTCACTTGTAGCCATGTAACCTGGTTAGTTGTGCGATGTTTCTTACAGTTCCAGCCTTCTGAACATGATTATGAACATCAGTAGGAGCTATTGCTGCTGGGACTAAGTGTGCTCTGTTTGCTCCGTGTTTCAGTAAAGAGAGTCGGATGAACGGGCAGTACCAGCAGACCGTGGAACCATTCAACAATGACAACAAGTAAGACAAGCCCCACAGTCAAAATAAACCCCAAGTTTCCATTTAATCATCTCTCTGTGACCTCACGGATTAAATGTGTGGTGTTAAGCAGCAAATCTATTCATAAAAGCTTTCTTTTTACCGCCTCAGAGGTCAGACTGCTCCTGACGATTTGAAAGATTATAAAAAGCAGCATAGTGAGAACAGTGCTGCATCTTTTTTTTGTTCCTGTTTCAGGTACAGTCTGTTCGCGGTGGTGAACCACCAGGGGACACTAGAGAGCGGCCACTACACCACCTTCATCCGGCAGCACAAGGACCAGTGGTTCAAGTGTGACGACGCCATCATCACCAAGGCGAGCATCAAGGACGTGCTGGACAGCGAAGGGTGAGCGAGTCGGTCACTGAGCAACGCCTCGCTGCTCCGTTGACGACGAGGCCTCAGTTTTGACACCGCGGTGATTTTACTGTCATCTCTGCAGGTACCTGTTGTTTTACCACAAACAGTTCCTGGAGTATGAATAGTTTACCGCCTGCAGGAGGAGCGGAAGCATGACACCAGGATTAGTTGCATGGAAGAAAAAAAAGGTAATACAAACAAAAAAAGAAAACAAGCGAGGAGGGAGGCGAGGACACCTCAACACCCCCCTACCTTGGTCACTCTGAAAAGGAACGACCCGCCCCACACGATAAACTAGATCCACGGTCTGCCGTACAGGATAAAGCAAAACACAAGGACTTACGCAAAAATGCTTGAAATACAGACAGCAGGTTTGTAAACTGAGTGAAAGTTTCACTTGAATTCAGGGCATAAAGAAGAAAGAAGCTGAGATAGTGTGCTTCCCTCCAGATGATAGAGGAACTACATTCTTCAGCCATGAGGCGCAGGCATGAAAGCTGAGGTAGTTTTACTTGATCCCAAAGCTCTCCGTCACCCACGTCTCGCTTCTTGCTTGCACAGCTGCATATAGTAACATCCAGGGGTGCGCAGAAGCCGAGCCTCAGCTTCCTACCGGAGTGTAGAGCTCTGCTTCTGCAGAGAAAGTTGTTTTGTTTGTTTTTGTCTTCTCACTGTACCTGCAAGGATTCAAAACTCTGGAAGCAAACACATTTGTCTTTCACACCCACACTCTCCGCTCCAAAAGACCAAATATTTCCAGTGAAAGTTGTTTGATTTAAGCTTTATTTGTGAGCCTATCGGGGCGGGGGTGTAGAAGCGACGAAGTTTGTTCCATTTTAAAATTTGTGAGTCTGTGGTTGTCACGTAGGTACTTTAAAATAAACAAAAAAAAACACACAAAAAAAAACATTTTCCTCCGAAGAGAAAAAAACAAATGGACGTGGCAGATGTGTTTGTGTTCTGCCTCTCCTCCTTCCAGCTTCCAAAACTCAGAGGGGAAATTGAAAACACAGTGAATATTATATTTTTATACATCTTGCAATTAAAATGTTTACGGTTTTTCATTTTCGTAAACTCTCACGTTGTTCGTTTGTGTTAAATTGTGCCGTCAATCATGATTTTTGTACACGGAATGCAAAGTAGAGAAGAAAAAAAGAAAAGAGTGCTGATCATTTTTGAGAAAGTAAGTGCTGCTATGGCTGTTTTTTCTTTCTTACAAAATATGCCTTTTTTGTTTCGTCTTTTTTGTTTTCCTTTGAGACATATTGTCCACGTTTTTAGACACATTGTCATAATGCTGTTTCAGGTAAATCATTCTAAAGAAATGAAACAAAAAAAAAGAAAAGGAGGGTGTATAGTTTGGGTGATGGCTCAGAAGCTCAGTCCTGCAGTGTTAACTGTCGGCCGCATGTCTCTTTAATTCATCCGTTTGTGTGAGCGTGCGTGTAATTTCCCCAGGAACGAAGGAAAAAAAAAAAAAAAACAACTCGGTGTTTGTATAGAACGTGTTATTTTGTGCGCGTGTTCCTGTTTGTATGCACGTGTGTCGTGCGTATGCACCGTATGTTCGTGTACTGAATCAGTACTTGCATTCAGCATGCCGTCTGAGCTGGGTATCACAGTTTGATAAGTTTTTTTTGTTTGTTTGTTTTTTTTGTTTTTAGTTTTTTTCTTTCCTTCACATGATGATGATGATGATGATGTATGTAAAAGTGTACAGTTTGTATGTATGCGACAAATGGAGAAACCTCAAAGTGGATTTGGTCTTCGATACTGCTGGATCCAGATGCGGGACCGGAATCACGAGAAGAGACGTGCATCTTGAGCCGGTCGAGTCATTCCTCGCACACACAGTTGTTACTGCTGCAAGAACTGGACACGGTGATTGAAATGCACTCAAATAAAGATAATTATATATCCGTACACAGCTGCTGACTGTTACTTTCCTAGTGAAATGTTTCCAGGAGGTGCAACGAGGGGGGAGTTTCAGGGTCCCGATGCAGAAGTGGTCCTCAACAAGTATTTAATATGGTTAACATCAACCAGCTGGTAACCATGGCAACTACTTTGTTCTGTGTTGCCTGCGGAGTCTGTCGTCAAACAGGGACATGCTGGAGAGAATACAAACATATTCAATCTATAATCAAATAATTAATATCATTAAAGATTGCATCCGCCTTCTCTACAGGGTTCAAAAATGTCCCTGATCACTTTAGATAAATGCCCGTCGTTGGAAGCCCATGGCTCTGATTTTACCTGGACTTGGTCTCGCAGCGACATTCTTTGATTCATAAAAGGTCCAATTTAAATGTAAAAAAAAAAAGGAAATCTGCAAGTTTGTAATTTTTGCACCTTTTCATCCTCCCTCGGACATCGACCACCTCAGTGACTGTTTCATTGTGACAGCAGGGATGATCTCATCCTTGACAACAAAGGCAGAAAATGAGTAGGTGGCCATTGTGTCATCTATGCACATAACTGATCATTTAAGTCACTAATTCTTACCACAAGTCTCACATTGAAGTATCCCTGCACAACCAAGAACAAAGATCACTTCATGTAGAGTGCAAAATCCACGTTTAGCTTCATGAGATTGCTTCGTAAATGTATGGAGAGACTGAATCTTATCAGTTACCATGGTGACTAGAATATCCTCTTACTTGACACCTTTTCTGATCTTAAGAGATGTGAAGTGAGCAACAGCAGGTGGGAGAACGTCAACACAGGCATACCAGCGTTGGGTGTGCTTTTGACCTGTGCTCCTGTCTTTGTAGAGTAAAGCTGGGTGGAGCTTTTCCACTTGGACAACAGCGTGATAAAATCATTGAAATCTGTTAAAACAATGTCGCTTTAAGCAAGATTGAAAGATACTTGCATATTTCTACTTATACATTGATTAATGTCACTATCAATGGAGGACACCTTTGGTGTCTGATCACCTGGAAGCTTCTTTGATAGACCATCGTTCATTGGGGACGTGCATTTTTATCAAACGTTTGTTGTATCTGTGTGCTCAGGACTAAATATTAGAGGAAAAAAAAGACCCACACTGTCTGTTGTGGAAAAACCTGCCAAACCTCTTTAACACGTTCTTTCCAACTATATGAATAAATTACCTAGAAATTCCTAAATTACCAAGAATAAGACTTGAGAGATTATCCAGATTTCAGTAGATTTAATTAAACAGTTAATTGCAAAAGGGTCAGAACATACTTCAGGCGTCTCGATGCAGAATGACAATGAAACAGAGGAGCATACTGATTTTGAAGCGTAGAGGATGATACATACTAGTAGACAAAACATTGGTGTTGCCACTGCTAATCTTTGTTGAGGCAGAGTAGTAGTCAGCACCTGTAGTCGGCCGGCCAAGGCCGTATTCTGAGGTTCTCAGCAGTTTTGTTTTCATCAAGTATGGGAAACACATTTTTCCCATCACACTGTCACTATCAACAAGTCCAAAAGCCTGTGATGGATCTGTGATATGAGGTTGTATCACTGACCTCTGCACGTATCGTTTATGTGATGGCAGAATAGGCAAAGACCCCACCCTCGAGTGCCCACATTCCTGTCCGGGTCCCTGGTAGGCACTGGTGCAGCAGTGGGGGGGTGGGGGCCCTGCGGCCGCTGGTGCTGCCCAATTTGGGGGCTAAAGCCGGTGCCAGTGGGCCCAGGGGGATCTGGGACAGTCTGATATGACGAGGATTTTAGTCGCAGCGACCAATGAGGATGATAACTACCATGATAACTGTCAGAAGTATCAGTGACATCATCACCATCATTAGGGCCCGAGCACTTACAGTGCGAAGGCCCTATTGTATCTGTAGGAATTTTTTTACTTTTTATTTTTCTTTCTTTCTTTCTTCTGATGAAAGGAGGGCCTTTTTGCCCCCCTAAACGTGCCCCAAAAGTCACCAAATTTTGCACACAAGCCAGGCCTGGCGAAAAATTTGATATTTAATGGTTTGCATTAATGGGCGTGGCCTAATGGCTCAACAGCGCCCCCTAGAAAACTTTTCTCTGCCATAACCTTTGAACGGGTTGTGATAAAGACATGTGGGTGGTGTCATCGGACTCGGTATTGAGTCATTGACCTTCAATGGCCTGAATTAGCCCCGCCCCTTCTTCTGACTGTTCGATATGTGATACTTCCAATGTTCTGCAATAACTTTTGAATGGTTTGATATAGAGAGGCGAAGGTGGTGTCATCCGCTAAATGTCCAGGCCTGAAGACTTTTACATGCAAGTCATACAAGCTTCCACTGCAGCACGCTTGTTGGACCCTTTTTTTTGTGGGTTATTTTTTAATGTTCCGTGTGTGTGTGTGTGTGTGTGTGTGTGTGTATGTGTATATATATATATATATATATATATATATATATACATGCACATACATACATACATATGTGTATGTACTCTCAAATAGACATTTACAATTTTTTTCACCACCAATTAATTTGTATATAGACCTCATTTTGCATATGTATGAACATTTTAAGATGCATATATTGATATTTATATACATGAGTAGTATGTTCATGACATGTATCGTTTCACCTCAGGCAGCACTCGTTTTGGAAGTGGTTTCCAAAGCAACACGGCTTTAATAAGATTGAAGGTAAATTGATATTATTTGCACCTAGGTTAGGTTCAGAGGTTAGCGTAAGCTAAGTCAGCCAAGCTAAAATGGCTAACCGCGGCGGGCGCGTTCCAGTGGGCTTCCTTGCAGCATGGTACCGTGCAGTATGAGGAATAAAAGGCTTCAAAGCACTCTTCAGAAAACCTCTGAGTGACATCACGGGGATGGTGGGGGTTATCCAGCTCTTTTTATACAGTCTGTTCAAGACAGCTTGTTCCCTGACACCGTCTATTAAATATTCATCAAAGCAATCCAGAAACACATTCTCCACGACGAGTGGCAAAGGCATGGCGGAGGAAGAAAAGAGTACGGTTACTGGACTCTTCTCCCTCCTATCGCCACAAGAGAAAATGTGTGGAGACTCCTGAAACAAAACAAAAAAACAAACGTGTTTGCAGAAAAAAATAATGGAACAAGATGACACTGAAACACTTCTATTCAGGGCTGTGGGAAAGAATGGTAACATGTTACAGTTGCTGTTCCAACACAAAATGAAGCAGAGTTTGTGCCGTCTGCAAAGAGATAAAAGTCGATGTATACTGTATGTAAGAATCATCTTGTTTTATTTGCATATTTCATATTGTCCCCACTTGTTCTGATACATATTTGGTTACACCAGCTATCCTCCTTCTTTTCTTCTTCTATACAAAGAATTAGTCTGGTATCTGGACTCAGCTTTGGTTTCCAGTAGCAACAAAAGAAACCTCTGGACACCGCTGGAGAGGCATACAACCACTGAGAGAAACGGAGCAGAGGTGATGGCGGTAGTGACAACCAGATTAATATCAACAATAAACATCTAAGATGGCGTGCAGGGGAGCAGGGAGGCCAGTGAATGACTGCTGGGTGAAAGGGATGATGCATGTTAGAAGAAAAACAAGAGTTGGGGGAATTTTGTTGCAGTCGCGGAGTGACAGTACGAAGACCTGGAAGAAGATGAAGACGATGAAGCTGTATCTGACCGCAACCGTAGAGTAACATGATGAACAAACCTTTATCCAAAAGTAAAATGTGACTAAACTGACAACCTCTGATGTTTCAGAGGAATCATTTGACTGTTTCAGACTTTCCCCTGCAATAATTCAAGGAGCTCAGATGGACCTCATCCCATCGTGGCCTCCTTCAAGGCACCAATGCCAGAGCCAAGAAGGCTCCCCGCGACACAGATGGAACCCCCATCCTGGACATGGGGTCTCTGGGGGACGCCTTCCTGGTAAAGCGAGTACTGCGCTCTTGGCGGTCTGCCGCTGTCTTGGCCGAAAGCTCTCAGGTCAGGGAAACAGTGTACACATGTGCAGTTCTCCGTTGGGCTGGAGTCATCTGAAGGTTCCCGGTAGGTGGGATACCTCAGGCTTGTTGGTACATCTGTAAACAGCATGGTGGGCACGCGGTGAGGCCAAAGAAAGGAAAACATGCCAGGGAAATGTGTTGAATAATTCCAGTACTTATATGACACTGACCCTTGGAGCTCTTTGCCGCCTGGCCAGATTCCTGTCCTGGCTTGACCACAGACTTCCCCTTGTGGTCTCCGCCCCCTGTGGATGCTGCTGCAGGGCTTTTGGCCTTTTTCCCCCTCAGAAAGACGATCAGGGCGAGACACAGGCTGGAAAACAACAGCACCATGCAGACGGCCAGCAGGGAGTAGAGCAGGATCGCAGAGTCCTCCAAACCTCTGGGTGCCCTGTTGGTCCACACTTGCGTGGTACCGTCAACCACGAGCTTCTTGGTTATCGCGGGCCGTGACAGAGCTGCAGAGAGATGTGAATCAGGTCTCTGAGATGGCTCTCGGTGGTTGTATCCAACTAAAGTCATGCGGTTGATCTGCAGCTGTGCAACAACGAGCGATCTGGACATTTCCAGTTTGCACGGTAACGCGGGTTATAATGCTGAGCTCTGGTCCCAGGACCGGTGGTACTCACCTGGGCAGTGCTGGTTGCACTCTGGTGGGTGTCTGCCCGAGATGTCTTCGCACTTAAGGCATGCCTTCAGCAGCCTGTCGTAGCAGTGGCCCGGCTTTGCCTCGCAGAGGGCGGATGCTTGACGCAGCAGAGCACACCACAGGAGAGTCAGCGGGAGCAGAGGACATTGGATTAAGCTTTTTTTTGAACGTTTGCATCTGTGCTATCACTTTGACATGGCATTCATATATCGGAGGGTACCGTAATTGTGATAATGACTGCTCTTTTCACTTTTTTTGCTCAATAAGAGCACATACAGTACCGTACCAAGATTAGTACCTCCTCTTTTAAGCCTGTTTTTTTTTTTATTGCTGTTTTTTTTTTTTTTTTTTTATGTAAACTGCTTCAACAAACATGATTCAGTATCTCATAGATCCCCCTTCCCATCAAGAACTTGTGAGATGAGGGGCACGGTGGGGCAGATGGTAGTGCAGCTGTCTCACAGCAAGAAGGTCCTGGGTTCAATTCCCGCCGGGGACGCTGTGGGCGCTGAATGCGTGCTAAGTTCCCCCAGCGCCCACACCCTGGGTGGGGTTGGTGAAAGGGCCTTTCTGTGTGGAGTTTGCATGTTCTCCCCGTGTTCCCTTGGGTAGCAATGTGAGCTACCCTCACAAAAACATGGGCTACACATGCCCCCTCTGGCCAGCCGGGGCGCCAGATGGGTGGGGGGTCTGGCCAGAATAACGTGATCCTTCCACGCGCTACGCCCGGCCAGTGGTGAAAAGAAGTGGTCTGCTCACTCCTCAGGTTAAGGAGGAGACCTGAGCTCAGAGCAGGGCCTCCCGGGGTTGGTAGAGGGGAGCAATGCCCAGGACTGTCACTTAGGTAAGAGCACTGGGTGATAAAATGGGTAAAAAATCGGGGATAAAAAATATATTTAAAAAAAATAAAAACTTGCGAGATAACTCGTTTCCCTTATCAGTCTCTTCCAGGTCATTGCACATTTCTTCTCCACAGCTCCGCTAATGTCCCACCAGCATTTCATTTGCTGAGATCTGATCTTTGATTGGGACTTTCTAACATGATGCTTTTACTTCTCAACCATTCTCAAACAGATTTGCTCGTGAATGCAGGGTGCTACGACCGCAGAACCCCAAATTATCCCCCCTCTACCTCTGTGCTTAACAGTGAGTATTGGGAATTCTGTTTTCAACAAATCCACTTGGGTTTCATCTGTTGGACCTTGTTGGAGAAGTCAGAAACAACACTAGCAGCATTTATTTTCACCGCCCTTTACAACAACCACCAGGGATCCGTTTCACAAAGCAAGGTTACTTCACCGGTTTCAGTCTGTTACCGCGGTAACTGACTCTGTGAGGTAAACCTGGTCAAGAGAAGGGTTACGTGAACACACCCTTTCAGTCTCCTTTCAGAGAAAAGTTCAATTTAATCAGACGAACGATCATATATCGACATGTTAGAGACTTCTGAATGACGACATGATGCATTTGTGTCAAAAAGGTATATAAATGATTTTTTTGTCACAGTCAGATATGATCCTATCCTGATATGTTCTTACTTCACACAAAATACCCTTGATTGTTGATTATATGAGCTGATATTCCTCGCAAATGGCAGTTTAATTAATAATGACATGGATACTGAACATACTCCTGTCAGCTCACATGCACATCAATGTTCCAGGTTTATTATTTTACCAGTAACCATGAACTCAAGTAGCCTAACAAACACGATTTAAAAGTTTTTTAACATTAATTGCTTAAAATAATCCTTTCCTTGTCAGACTTGTGGGTCAAGAAATGTCAATTTAGCCTTGCGACTAGCAGTGTGAATGGATGCAGTTATATTTCCCAGCTTTAATAAATTATCTTTTAATTTTTAATGTGATACAACCGCCTGTTACGATTGGGTTACAAAGTTTTTTTTAAGTTTTCACAATCAGGATTGCGCCTTCATGGCATTGAGAAAAATTTCCTACATGAATTTGTCATTTACTGTATATGCAGTTATTAAATACTATAATTCCTCTAAACGTTCACTCGGGCTCCAATTTTTTCAAACATTCTCCAACATCCAACTTGTGTCTGTATGTATGTGCCTGTATTCATATATGATTGCACTAGTATGTTCAGTTCCAGCGGACTAACATAGGAACATCACTTCTGCTTGCTATGCGTTGCCAGGGCCGGATTTAGCAAGGCCCACTAAGGTGGGCAGACTGAAATGAAGGATGGGCGAAAAAATTTTGGGGGGTCAAACCCCCGAAATGCATAGAAAACTATGCTGTCATCATATCAGTTCATCTATCTTCTCCACAGTATGTTAACCCAATTGCCCTTCCTGACACTCCCCTCTGCATTTACCCGGGCTTGGGACCGGTGTTCTGCCAATCCTTGCTACCTGCAGAGAAATGCTACTTTGTGGTTCTGCGCATGCGTACAATCGATTTTCAAAGTTTGATTGCCACGCCAATCATTTCTTGCACGATGTAAAATGGATAATATGGGATGTTCAGTATTTGATCCTTCAAAATACACTACCCATGACATGAATTGCATTACACATTGTGAACATTATACGATAAAGAGAAAAAAAAACAATTCTATCGCTTTATTTGATATTAATTCAGTTATTGGCCTTTATTTAACCAGGCAGGTCATTAAGAACACATTCTTATTTACAATAACGGCCTTGCAAGAGACAAGGAAGTGGGCTAGGGAGTAAAATACAGAAAAAAACAAAACACAAAAATTGTAGCTCTGCAAAGGTAGAAATCATTAGGTAGCATTTTTGGCAAAGCAGCAAAAAATGGCAGAACACCGGCACAAATAGGACACGGGCTTGTGCCCTGTTGAGGCTGCATTTATTTTGTTTTTTGCTTTTTTTTTGTTTGCTTTTTTTTTTTTATTAATCAATCGTAGCCTGCGTTGATTTAAAAGGTCCCGCGGCAGGCTGCTGGCTCCAGAGCCTGCACGGCATGGACCGGGATATTACTTATGTCTTGCACCTAAATGTTATAGACCAGTAAACTGCCAAAATATCTTTAGAGGTTTCTCTAGACATCTACACACATATCGATGATTTAAATCATCAGGGGCTGTTGATCTGCCCACTTGAATCCTATAGAATCATAAGGCCCTTAGTATTTCCCCTTTTTTAAAGTATTGGAATGAAGAAAGTTATATATTGTTGTTCATCTATATGCATTTACCCACACAGAGACATAAATAGGATTAAAAGAGGTAGTACATTGTTTTCAGACAACAGTAGGATGTATATTTAAGTATGCACTTCAGATTAATTAGTTTTGTATACTCAGGTCAACTGATTTGGCAGGTAAAATACTGCAGGAGGAGGTTTGGATACGCCTACAGACTGAGACTAGACGTATGAAGCCTGGTAATTATATCACTCAGCTGTACACTGAAGCAGAATAAAAGAAATGTGTTATATCACATCCTTGCATTACGACTGTTAAGTATTCGTACACATCTGTTCCTGTGTCTGCAAGTTCATGCATGCACTCACTGCAGTAACTGGCGCACTTGGGGATATGATGTTGGCCGCATGTGGGGCGACAGCGCCGACATTGTCTGATCAAGAGGTCCTGGTACTCATCCTCTTTGCATCTTCCACCCATGGGCCCTGATAAGCCCCCTGCTGACACACACACACACACACACACACACACACACACACACACACACACACACACACACTGAAATGGGAAACTGTGAAGGAAACAGCTGGCATAGGAGAACCTACATTTATGCAAATACTGGTATCTTATGTAGGCAAACATATAGTGAGGGTGAGGAGGTTTCAAACAAGTATCGATCAAGCCGTTGATTTCTGACCTACTTTTATTTCCTTCACTAAGGTGTGAATAAATAAAGGCCAAGTTCCCAGCTGAAGAGTCAGCTGAAAGCTCTACTGACCATCAAATTGATCATATATCAGCAAGAATACACCATCCTCTGTAGATTCAGGGTGTACAGAACACATCAAAAGCTTAAAAATGTACTTATGAATTGTTATGACACTGATTTTCTTTTGATTTCATGACCAGCCACAAGTTTCAAGTTACAGATAGGAAATTGCAATGTTTTCACTTTCAGAATGATATGAAGAAAGATAAGAAAACATTTTTTGTCAGTGTTAGCTTGAAGTTAGTTCAGTGGTTCCAGGTTTTTTTTCTTCTCTGCATCTGACTGTAGAATTTACAACATATGTGCTTCTGTGTTGCAAAAACAGTTTGTACGCTGCATAACTAAGTTTACAAGACAGCTGTTAAATAGTGAGTCTCACATTATTTAACATCCACAGCTCCTATACCTCGATGTGCTAAACCAAACTTGTTTCTCTTATCTTTATTTTATTCCACACTACAGTCGACTGCCTTACAATATCTTATCTGGTTTTTTTTTTTATCTTGTCTTGTTATTGTGAATTGCAAATAAATGATATAGAATAGGTATAATAAAATAGATTAGGTAGGTTTATTCAACATTACCAGGTGTTATACACCCCTATACTCTCCTACGCCGCTCCTACTAAGCTCAATTTCTAAAAGTTTTTAGAAGCTGTATGAAATGCAGGAAAAACAAGAAGAAATTGCAACTATTTGTTCCAGATATGTTGCAAAAAAGGTTATTTATTTATGTTTTTAATCAAGAGAAATGTGATGGTAGCGACAAAAGTTTTTTTTGTTTTTTTTTTCCCTTGTCTGCATATATATTAATGGTTAATACCATGTTTGGTAAAACTTAAAGCATATATATGCATTTTAATCTTCTTTATTTATTTATTTTTTAATATATGTTGGGGTTTTTTTTAATGGAAGAAAACCAAAACTTCCTGGAACATCCAGCATCTTACCAGAAATGAAGCTGACTGCAGTTATAACGAAACATGTTCAGACTCTAAAAGTCCAGTGGTACGAATCAACCGTTGTTCTCAGAGTTTTCTCTGCTCTGGCAGCTCTGGCTCAGCGGAGTGTGAAGGACACACATATCGAGCTCTTCTCCGCCCTCCGCTGGTTTCACTGTCAGAGGTGCGAACCTGACTTTCCTCTTGAGAACATCTGTCACACCCCGCTCACCCCGCAGTCCCCGTCTTACTCACATTTCACAGGCGAGTTCAGTCTGTACTGATCATAAACGCTACAGTCAACAGTACCCACGACAGAACATCTTTTAAACAGGCAAATAAAACCAATAACCCAGAACTAACACCATTCAATCTGGTTTGGGATATCTCTAAGCTGCTTTGTGTCTGATTTCTGTCTCTAAAGGAAACTACAAGAGAAAGAAATGCGCAGAGTTTATAGAGAAAGAAATGTTCTTGTCTATGTAACCATCATACTTATTAGTACAATACAGCTCTAAATTGATTTTTAATCGCATTTAAATAGCAGATGCTGCTAAAACTGATGGAGAGTTACTTACCAGCAAGATGAAGAAGCGATGGGAGAATCCTTGATCTGAAGATGAGCGTGAGTGACAGATACTTCTACATGGAGGGTTATTTGGATATGAATATACTGCGTGTTCTGGGACTTCCCCTCCTTGTGTCAGGTGACCCCCCCCTAAGACTTGCCCCCACTCATAGTAGACCCCTGGAGTGCAGTGAGCCCTGCAGTCTGCCTGGTGCTGAACCCTATGAGAGCTCCTAGAAGCTGACTGGAAGCTGGAAGAATTCATCAAAATAAGAAAAGAAATATTTACGCAGAGCAGTTTGAAACAAAGAGCCTTTCACACTGGAAGTTTCGGTTCCTGCAGGTTTACAAAAATAAAGTTTTCTACGTGCATTTCTTTTTATTAATTATACATGCAGATGATTCACTGCAAAGAACTCAAGCAAGTAATTATGTAAACTGGAGATGCATAATTGCAAGCATTAAACTGGAAACCCAGAAAAACACTGCACATCAATGCATGTGGGTTTTTTTAGTGCATTTAGGCTTTTCGATGCAAATCAAGTCAGTGCCATCCTAATCTGATTGAGCTGGTTTATAATATAAGTTTCATCTGTAAAGTTATGAAGTCAGCCACACAGCTGGATTGACCCTGACATCTGGGGATCTCTGGATTATCCTCACAAATCAGAGATCAAGAAGCTTTTTGGATGACCAGAACCCAGCTTAACGTCCTCTTTCTTTATTCTTCTTTTCAACAACCAGAAAATCGTTTTATGATTACCATAACTGGGAAGTCAGAATTAAACCTGCATACTCACTCAGCTCATTCTGATACCTGTAAAAGAGTGTTTTTGTATAATTATCTGCCATATTGGATCTTTTTATCAAACTTATTGCTATTTTAACCCATTTTTACAAATATCTGTAAAAGGAGAGTGCCCATTTTTAAAAGTAAGCACAATTTCGTGACATTTTTACATGTTTTGGTTACAATACCAAAGAGACAGTACAAAGGCCCTTTTTCAACAGATTTTCACAGATCCGTTCGTAGCCTTTGGTTTTCAGAAGGCGGGGTCAGACACTCGATTTGACTCCATACCTTCCTCTTATGGGGGCAGTGCCTTTTTTGAAATCGGTGTCACAGCTTTGTGCTACACGTTTCCAAGGTACAGCAAATGCAGAATAATGTAAATGTGGTTGGAAGACGACATGAAGAAACTGAGTCATTAGACTCTGATTTGGGTCTGTGATGTCACAGCACCATGCAGATCTGAGGAGCTAAGGCTATCCAAAAAAAAAAAAATCAAGGCCATTTTCGAACCTGCATACTATACTATTATACTGGTTTTGTCAAAATGAACTACATAGTATGCAAACAGTCTGTCAATCATGCCTAGATGTACATGAATGGCCTCCTGCTACTTCCAAGAAAAAAGCTGGTGGAAGCGATCACGTGATCATGTGACTGACTTAAGTGCAGTAGCATAGTTGTCTTTAACCCTGAGCAGTCAATAAAATGTAGATTTGCCCGACGGGCCTGCTGCTATCAGGCACCACTAGTATGGAACCAACTCTCAATTTGAAAAAAAAAAGACTTGTTACATGGAAAGCTGGGTCATACCTGGACTACACCCTGCACGCCAAAAAAAGGTTGGTAGAGTCATCTGGCATGGAGGGGGGGTTGGTAATTAGGATTGGGTGGCATTTTGGCCTGTTCACTGCCAGGTGGGACCCAGGTATCCAGGGGCCCTGGGTTGTTGGGTTTCCTACCCGACTGTTTGGGTCTGCAGATCAGTCCCCCTTTTTATCCATCACTATTTACACTAGGAACAGTGGGCTGCCACTTTTCCAGCGCTCGGGAAGCAGTTAGGGTTTACTTCTGAAAGGCGCCTAGAGATAACTTTTCTTGTCATAGACGCTATATAAATACAATTTTATTTCATTTTACAAAGTTACTACGTCTTTACGGCAGCCTCCCAGCTCCGACTCAGTCGAGAGAGTCTCATCAAATGAAGGCATAGCACATAAAAATACATCTTTAGTTATAAACTGATGACACTGCTTTTAATTTCTAACATTAGAAAAATGATTGATAACCTATAAGGAAGGAGTTGTTTTTTTGATGTTATACCATTGATCTTTGCTCCAAGTGTTGATAAAAGTATCAAAAAAGCATCAAGGTGCATAAATGTAAAATCTTTAGCAACTACCGTGAGTCACATTTGAACACTCTTCTGAACACCGCTGGCACTGAAGAAACTTTCTCAGCATCAACATGAAACTGCTGGGCAACGACTCCACATGTGTTTCACTGTTGAGCGAGCACCAACCTGGACTTCAGTGTGTCATCGCTGCTTCACTTCTCTTCTGATCCACAATCTCGCAGACCATGTGCAGCATTATCTCAACTGAGACTAAATATAATGAACTATTTTTAAACAGCATGCACACCTGACAATGACTTTTGTTTCAGATTCCTTCAGTGTTTATTTCCTTATTTCCAAACTTCTTTAACTTCAAATGCATATAGTTTAAAAGTAAACTACTCATTGATAAGATCAACCGTAACTGAGGCGTGTAAAGTCATGCAGCAGAAAGGCAAGGTTCAGTAATGACTAATCACAACAAATCAGGATGAGACAGAGAATAAAAAAGCATCAGGTTTCCTTTTGAGATTTTCACAGAGGCTCTGCCCGTTGCACCTGTTAGACGCTACTGGAAATTATGCGGTTGTGGGTGATTAAAAGGTGTTAGTTTTGTCTTTAAAACACTGTAATTTTGTTTCACTTTATGACGGTGCATGCTTACTGAAAACAACAGGTGTAGCATTTAGAGAAGACAATGACTGAGTCCTAAAATCAACTGTTGTCCATTTTAAGATGTATTACGGGTAGCTGGATTGCTTTTAGAAAAATGTTGCAATTCTCTTCGAAGGTTAGTTTAAATTAATAATTAGATTGAAAAAAAAAACCCAATTCTTATATTTCTTATATCTGAAACCTTTTTCTTGATCAGAAAAGAAAGAAAACTCTGATTTTAGGGACTCAAGGGGACTCACTGTGCTGAGGGAATCTGGCTTCCCTTAAATGACCACATGTAGGAGATTGAAATATTTAAAAATCAACCACACCTAACCTAATCACGTGCTAAAAGAACGGGTTGACACAATGATTAAGACAGCCTCGATCCTACGTCCTTGTCTAGGAGGATTTCTGGTCTTATGTGATGCCGTCTGTCCGTGCAACACAATAACTCTGATTTCTCTCTATTTTTTGCTACTCGGCTACTTATTTACCACATACTGCCTATCTCTGTTAATTTATTCATGGCCTCTATGTATTTTACATGATCTTCTCATATACTGAATCAAAACAATAAAAACTTGAATCATATTTATATGTTTATGTGTACAAAATTTAACTGGGCAAGACTGGCAACGCCACTTTGTCCCACTAGAGGTGATATAACTTGGTCTACCTTCATGCATTCAAATGAAGAAGAGGGGGTTAAACTAGCTGTTTTTGCAGACCAGTCAGAGGTGAGTCACAGTTTTCTTTTCTTGGTTCATTTTCAAGGTGAAAAAGGTATTTTTTGCTCCTATTTCACAAATGTATGTCATTGACAAAGCATATTTTGGTGATCAGATGGCCAAAGCGCTGTCAGATCATGCAGTGTGATCAATTGCACACTGCATCAGGATTCATTACAACAAATTGAGTCAT
The DNA here is from genome assembly GCF_033807715.1 of Cololabis saira. Classification (NCBI taxonomy): domain Eukaryota; kingdom Metazoa; phylum Chordata; class Actinopteri; order Beloniformes; family Belonidae; genus Cololabis; species Cololabis saira. The sequence goes on along the minus strand of NC_084605.1, from coordinate 22,710,471 downwards.
GTAATCTGAACAGCACGGCAATCGGCCAACGCTGAAACATGTGTGGTCTGAAGATCCCTTAAAGTCAGGTTGTCAAATGGATAAGGCCAAGCACCATGACTGAACCTCTAGGCAAACAGATTGCTTCCCCACAAGTCCCAAACATTGGAGATGTTTGCAGACAATTCTGAGCAAAATAAGGAAGGAAATATCCGCATAAATAGCAAAATGTTTAAAAACTGATTTGTTTTCTATATCGATATTGTTTCTCACCTCGGCGTCAAGCCAGGTATTTATTTATTTAGGTATATATCTAAAGTGAGGATGTGTGTTAAAATGACCAGATGTGTGTTTTTAACCATGAGTGTGAGTTTTTCTATGTTAAATGTTGATTTTATTCTGTAAAGCACTTTGCGTTACTAGTGTATGAAAAGTGCTAAATAAATAAAGTTTGATTTGATCTGATTTAGGCTACATTGAAGACATTGAAGTTGAAATGCCAGTTGTTGCACAACAGCGTCTCTATATGTCCTGTTGTGAACATGGATTATGCTTATTGTAATCCGTTGTCACAACAGTAGCTGAACTTTCTTATGCGGCTGGTGTGGGGGGGTCAGGCTGACACACAAGCTCTGTTTCAAGTAGAGTACTATCATCACATACAGCGCGCTGGACATTGTTCTTACGCTCACAATTTGTGAATGAGAGCCATCTCAGTTCGAAAACATCCTTGTGCTCTTACAGGAAATCACAACGACAAACTTTGTCTGTTTTACATAAGTTATCTCCTTTACACTGTCAAGATGTGATGTGATATGTTGCACCGGCTTTGGCTCTGTGGCTCTTTGTGGCTGAAAACATGACGAATGACTGTCTCACTTTCGCTACATCAAGAGGTGATTGATCATTTAGGGCGTGAAGTGTCGGACCTCCCCCACTCAGTTTCTGATTATTACAAGTGCATCATCCAGATACTTGCAGATTACAGCGCAATCCCAGAGATGTCAGAGTGAACGCAATTATGTCCTCAAACAAAAAAGTAAGCTCACAAGTGGTGGAGGGTTTCCTTAAAATAATGTCATGGCTCATGGTGTTGATATTACAGGAGGCCTATTTGGGTTGATATTTAATTGGCAACATTTTCATTGAACTAATGGAATGGGATTTATCATTAATATGTGCAATACAGACCAAGAACGAATCCTCTGGGATATCGTCCAGTTTTTGCATCACTAAGTCTAAAAGCAGGTTGTATCAATGCCTCTGTCGGAGCTAATACTCATACGACATATAGCTACCACCATACCAAAGTGTTGCACAGGAATGTCCATGCACTTTATCAGACAATGCACAGCCACATTGTGTACACGTTACAAAGGCAGAGTTGGAGAAGAAGAGGGTACTCCTACTTGACTGACCCACCTGCAGTCCTGACCGATAGAAATCATGTGTGGAAAATCTTGACAATCAAAACTTTGACAACGACCCTGTTCTGTTGCCCACTTGTTCCCACTCGCCCTCAGTAAATCCGTATGACCTGCAGAACATGTCCCCTGCTATTGAACACAGGGAACTACAGTTCTCTATGGCTGCAAGGGCTCGATGCTAATGCTAGCAATGCTAACACTCCTAATTCTTCACTGCCATGGGAGAGAAACTTACTTTTTGTAACTAACAGACTTCACTTGTAGCCTGTATCAATTCACAACAAAGTTAAATAACTGAAATAAGTTTGTTTTCCAAGCAAACCTGCTAGGTGTTCGTGCTGTGCTAGCTAACGGCGTACATTCTCTCTTTCAACACATGTAAGACAAATTACGCTCCAGCAAACGCAAGGGCGGTTGTTGCAGCTACGTCGGTGATCATGAAGGTTCCCAGGAAGCCGTGCAACAAGGGCAGGACAAAACTGAATGAAATGTTCAGGTTCATGTCGTTTGGTTCGGCTTTATTCTCACTTTCCTCCATTTCTTTTGCCTCTGTTCACCTGTAGGCTATTGTGTTTAGCCAAGTTTCTTTACTACTTTGTATAATTTGAAAGTGTTTCCCCTTGTGTGTGCTATGTTGTTTGACTTCTTTTAGTGGACCTTTCCTTTCTGCATCATCCTCATTGGCCCAAAGTGTTTTCAAGTGTGCATTTAAAGTCACCTCCTTTTGTTTGACATGAACTGGTGGGTTGTGCTCCTAGCCATGTTTCTTGTCTTGATTCCAGTTTTGCTCACTGTTACCCTTTGCCTTAATATTTAGCGTTGTTGTATTGTTGTATTTTGATACCCTGCTGTGGCAGTAACTTCAGTAAAATAAAGGACTTGAAAATTGAAAAAAAAAAGTTTAAATGTCAAAAATCATCATGCAGAAAGAAGGGAAATTTTAATCCAAACACGCAGCATGGATACATTTGTTAAAGCAAAAACATCTCGATGACATTAGAAACATTAAAAATAAGGCAAAGTTAAGCTCCTGCATGCATGTTTTGTTGGAGAGAAGAAGGCAAGGTGTGGATCGCAACTCTGACCTTACTGTACCTTCAGAAACCTGAGACGGCCCAGAATAGACTCACTGCAGATGGGTAGTCAAATTCTGAAAAGGAAAAAGGAAATCAGCTCACTCGAGAACAGAAAATAATGAAAAATGGCACAAGAAGAAAAGGAGGTTTTCAGAAGCATCTTAAGAAAACCTGTGGTTGACATTAGTAGAGGTTTGTCCAGTTCTTTCTAAACAGGCTATGGACAACCTCAAGAAAGCTGGAAATCGACGGATGGACAGCAGACATGCAGACCAGTGCAACCGAATACAAATGAAAGAGCTCAACTGATTTGAATATCAATTCCTGTTTAAACTGACTAAACGCTTTAAAGATGGATGCACAAATAAGGTCATTGAGACATTTGGGTGAGCTTAGGCTTTATATCTGTCCAGTGAGTAAATCCACAACAACTGCAGCCCCCCCCATCAATGGTTGGAAAGTTGTTGTTTTTTTAATGTATTTGTTTTTATATGGTTTCTCTATAATTGGCCAGGTGTATTTTGCTGTTGGATTGTACATATTAAAGGTTTTAGTTGGGTGGAAAGACCCATGGGGTTTTCCACAAAAAACCCACCGCTCTATCAAGAAAGAAAATAAGCAGGTTTTACTCTTGAGCAGGTTTTTAAATGAGACTTTTAGACACGTAGTTTCACTGTTGTTGAGCAACATTAAGAGTACTATTACTCGAGTAGAACATTTTGGTATTCTTACACCTCTTTTCATCACATCCATTGTTGGTGCCAGTTCTAAACGTCTATCTTGAAGTGTTTACCGAAGGCAAACCAGTTCTGTTGCCGACCTCTATCTTTGTTTAATACAGAAGTGAAAAACTTTAAAAACTCATCCTTTTAAAATTCTCAATACATCATATCTGGCATCTATCGACGGCAGTCTTTTATGCCGCACAAGAACAAGCGCAGTACCAGACTCTGGACACTAGATGGAGACAAGCTTCAGTATATGAACCGAAAATTGCGCTTCAGCTCAATAATGTCTCCATCATAGTGGCAAAAGCAACTCTTTTTATCTCTTAACCTTCAAGTATTGTCACAGCAGATCCTTGTATTCTGCGTGATAATAGATTTTGGATGCCTTTCCTGACACGATCACAGTGATATTTATCTGAGTGAACTGAGACTACGATTGTCTGGATCAAAAGGGGTGGAGGCTGCTGCTGGTAGGATGTTTGTATAGTAGGACATCTAATTAACTCCTCAGATTTTAGTGCACTGATCTTTCTCCAGCAAGAGCCAACATGTTGCTCAAAAACACTTCAGTAACTCAAAGGAAGTCAAGTTGTGACTTTCTTTGTATCATCTTGATATTTTCTACTGAAACACCCCACCGACAAAACACACACTTACAATTTTCTGAAGCATTTTCTACAATGGCTTGGATCATGCTGCTTAAAATATTGAGAAAAGATTTCTTATTTTGAACACTTCATCCTCTTTGAACATGGGTTACCATGACAACAGGTGACTGAGCCTTCAGAAGTAAAAAATAATGCTTAAAAAATGCCCCCAAATCCAGAGAGGTTGAAGCAGACACAGAGAAAGGGCAGCAGGAACACAGCAGAAATCAAAGAGTTGCTATTCATAAATATATAAAACAGAAGTGCCCAGAGTAGTGCTGGAAAACACAGGTCTGTTGGGAATTAAGAACAGACAGTTTCCGACTAAAGATTGATGGTTGCCAAGTCCAAATTACTGCAATTCACATGTCAGCCAGGTGGTCGTTTGTCACATCCAGCATGGTGTTCAGCTCTAATGTTCCATCTATGAAGAGAAAACCAACATCTTATGATGACTGGAGTCTTGTTGATGAGGCTGAACCCTGACAACAGTAATCATCAGCTATTAGACCAACCGAGTCTCAGGTTGATGATTAAAACAATGAAAAACCCATAGTTTATATGTAAAAATCAGAGCTCTCTCTGAAGGGCTTGGGATGCGGTGCTTGGGAAAGCTGCCGTGCTGGGAGCTACTTTGTTCTAAAGTGCACCCATTTCTTTGCTCAAATGGCTGTGTTAGAGGCTTTAAAGTTTGTAAATCCTACACACATCCAAACACCTCAAGAGATTTCTAACTCCTGAGCTGCTTGGCTGTAGATGCGCTTACCACAAATATGATCAGATGGGATCAACGGTGTAGTGTTTGGGATCTTGTGTGAATCTAATTGAAAAGCTCCATCTTCTCCAAACAACGCTGTCTTACTTTGGTTGATAACTGAATAAACAAGAATTCAATTTGTTGGGGGGCCTGGTTTTACTCATCTCCTGTGTTAAGACCCTCTTTTTTTTGTTGCTAACATGGCCACCGCACCCAACATATTCTAAGCCCTCTTATCCACATGAGCAAGACTAATAGTAGGAGGGACTGCAGTTCTTGTTAATAACATGATGGTGTGTTACTGGATACTGTGAAGTAAGTTTATATTCATGCTGTCTGGAGTTCTCTTGTGTTACCTGCCCAAGCTGCGTGGGATTAGTCACACCTGTCACTGGCCTGTCGAATCAAGAAATCACTTCAATAGAACCTGTCTGACATCATCATATAGGCTAAAAGATCTTAAAAAGCCACTTATCATGCACTGATCTAAAGAAACGAATGAATTTGAGAACAGAGGAAAAATAAAGTCACTGACATCCATCAGCCTGGAAAGGGTTACTAAGCCCTTTCCAAGTCATTGGGACTCCAGTGAAGCACAGTGAGCGCCTTTATTCACAAATGGAGAGAACATGGATCACTGAACCTTCTTGGGAGTGGCAAGCCGACCAAAATGACTCCAAGAGAGCATCAAAGTCTAATCCAGGAGGCAATAAAAGAACCCAGAACATCATCTAAAGCTCTGAAGCCCCCACTTGCCTCAATTAGTCAAACACGGTGGTGGCAGTGTGATGGTCTGGGGCTGCTTTGCTGCTTTGGGACCTGGACGACTTGCTGTAATTGACGGAAGCATCGATTGCTTGTCCACCTTCAACCAGAAAGTCCTCGATGGAGAATGCCCAACCATCAGTTTGTGACCAACCTGGGATTATGCAGAAGTGGAAAAAGTACAAAAATATTGTACTTAAGTAAAAGTACAAATTTTCTGCTTGAAAATTACTTAAGTGAAAGTAAAAAGTACCTCAACTTAAATATAATGAAGTACCAAAAGTACATGGTGTAAAATGTACTTAAGTACAAAAGTAAAAAGTACAAAGTACAAAATTCAAAGTACAAAACTATTTTCAAAAGGATTGCAAAGAAATGAAGAATCCAATAATTTGCTTACAACTCTAAATAATGGTGATATTATTCTGACCACTTTAGCGTTTGTTTCCATTACCCCATTTTAATTTCTCCCTTTGCATCACTGCTGCTGTCCCCCATTGGCCCCGCTGACAGGTCCACCCCCAGCCTGTAGTATGCAGTGACAACATTAAGCAACCCCAGCTGATAAATGATGAGACTTTTAAATGCCAAAACCACCTTAGAAGGGGTGGAATCAAAGAATGGTGCGCATGGACACGCGTCGGCTGCCGCTCAAGGCTGATTTATGGTTCCGCGTTACACCAATGTAGGGCCCGTACCCTACGGCGAGGCTCTGCGTCGATTTAACGCAGAACCATAATTCAGGCTTCAGTCCTCATCGGTACTCGACGCGACGGCGGTTCCTCCGGCCTTCCGGCCCGCCTCTGCGGCGCAACTCTCCCGGGAGCTGCGGCTCCTTCTCGGTATATTCACGCCCCCCTTCTTTCCCGTCCGCCTTATGGTTCCGCGTTAAATCGACGCACACCTACGCCGTAGGCTACGGCGTAGGGTGTGCGTCGCCGCGTACCCTACGCCGTAGCTCTGCGCCGATGTAACGCGGAACCATAAATCAGCCCCCGCTGGGCTGTTCTTTAATTTGTAGCGAGTAACGACGTGTCCAATTTTAAATATAGCGGATTAAAAGTATGATTTTTTTCCTTGAAAATGTAACGAAGTAAAAGTAAAAGTACAGAAAAATGAAAGTATCAATAAAAGTACAAATTCTCAAAAATCTTACAATAGTACAATAACGAAGTACTTGTACTTCGTTACTTTACACCACTGGGATTATGTAGGAAAAGGAGCCAGACCACAACAGCAAATCCACCTCTAAATGGCTCAAAAGAAACAAATTAAGGTTTTGGAGTGGCTTAGTGAAAGTCTGGACCTAAATCTGATTGAAACGCTGATTGAAACCTTCAACAGGCTGTTAATGTTTGAAAACCCTCCAATGTGGCGGAATTAAAGCAATTCTGCAAAAACGAATAGAACGAAATTCCCCACAGCGATTCGAAAGACCACCAAGGGTGGCGCATCCAATTATTAGGTTTAGGGGGGGGCATCATTTAAAAACTGCATTTAAGGGGGCAGATTCTTTTTCACAGGACTATGTATTGCTGCAACAATGTCACCAAATGATCTTGAAGAGTCAATTTAAGAGATGGAACAAAATTTACTGATTTAAATAAAAAAAAAAAAAAAAGTACTTTCCAATAAGATGGAGCAGTCGAGTGTGACGGAAACAGATAGGAGAGGACTTCTGGGGTCTGAGCGGTGGTGGATAAGCTGAGCCGGAGGATGTCAGAGACTTCTCATCAGAGTCCCTGGCTTTCAAAGTCGTTAAGATGGGGAGGAGAAAGGAGGAGGGATGTTTAAAGAAGTGAATTTTAAAGAGCGAGGATCAAATTGTTGAGCTTGAAAAAGTAAAAGTTCCAAGAAGGTCTTTTGACCAGAATACCAATGTCAGTGTCAAGGATGAAGTAAGTTTGAAAGCAGGGGAAAGTGGAAGCGACGGAGAGTAGCATGCAAAAGCATTTGCTAATTAAATCCAGATGAAGCATCATGGCAGAGCACATCAATGAAGGAAAAAACTTTGGTTGGGTGGTTTCATAATTATATCAGATAACAAATTAGTAGCGATTTAAAGGCTAAACAACAACAAATTACAACATTCTTTGACAGTAAAATCAAGAGTTAAGGAGACAAAAAAAAGACTAGGATAAAGAGGGAGGCTCAAAGTGGTCACTCGATTAGAGGTTAAAGGAGAGAAGTGAAGCTTGAGGGAGGTCAAAGGGCAGGAAAGACAAAGGCTAGAGATGGAGAGAGGGAACATGCAATAACGCTTGAAGGCAACATGCTTAAATATATAACCCGAAAAGACCGTCTTCTGTCTTTTGAGAGCACCGAAGAAGCTAGATGTCACAAAAAAAACATATAAAGCGCATGTTTGTTCACAGTGTAGCATTGTCTTGGCATCCGTTGGCTGATTTGTGTGAAACCGAATCCCTTAATATGAATAAAACAGTGTAAGCAGTCTTGTGATATTTTTATTTGAACCATCTAAACCCAGACATGTTTTTTAATACTGAACTGTACCATCTGTTTTAAACACTTTGCCCCTAACCATATGTATTAGTGAAATTGAAGCGGCAAAGTGAATGCATTGTGAAAAAGTCACAATCCTGTCTGTTGCATCTCTGGAGTAATGTTTCCCAGCGGCCGCTCCTTCCTCCTTACGGGTGTTTATGATGGAGTAGACCTTGAACATTACTGAACCAGGAAAAAACAGAACCTCAAGCATCAATCAGCATTCACACGGCCAGCTCGGTCCCACCCTGTAACGCCTGAGTAACATTTTGCTCCTCGGCCTCAGAAGCAAATGCAGGAAGGCTCAAGTAAAGCAGCAATCACTGCATAGATGAGCTCAAGACATCTCGATCTCCGTGAAATTTAGTGGCACGGTTGCCTGGCTCGACACGTCTCATTCATCCTGACACTATCCTGACTCATTTATATGCAAATACAGTCATCAAGTAGTTTACATTGCCCATTCATGGTATAAAGTGGGCGTGTAGAGGGCGGGGTATGAGGCGAATTCACCTGCGCAACCTTCCAGGTGGACTGTGATTTATAAAGTGAACATTGCGTGCAAGTGTGCATGCACACGGTTTTATAAATCAGGATTTTCTTGTGCGCACGCCATTTTTGGCTTTTGAGTGCACGTACACTTTTAGTATGAATCCTACGCACTCTTTTATAAATGAGGCCCCAGGTCCCCCGTCCAGAGACGCCTCGCCAGAACATCTTTGTGGACACCAAAGGACAAGTGGAGACTGGTGGACTGGACGTATTACAAACTGTGTCACTCCACCTTGATCACTCACTGTGGCTGTGCTTGGCAGCCTGAAAGAGCTTCAACCCGCTGAAACGTTGGGTTTTATTCCAACTTTATTTTTCTTGTAGGTGTTTATTCAGCACTGACTGAATAAGGGAGCAAGAGACCAGAAACATTAGGGATTTTACTTTGCTGCAAAGTAGAGGAAACCACGGTGCTTTGAGAAAACAGGCCCTGAGGTGGGAATATTGTACCTTCGCGGGTCTAGTTGACCAGCTGTTAACACACAGTCGGACAGGGGAGGTGCAATGAGGCGCTCTGTCATGCATCTGTAGTCCACAATCTCGCTGACATTCTCTGCTTTCAGTGTCCTCAGACTTATTGAGATGTGATTGAGTGTTGGAAACATCACGTAACAAGCAGATTGCTTCTCATAATGATCATGACAGAGTCAGAATACCATCATATTTTCATATGTATAGATATTATAGTTAGCTGGATGGTAGTTATGTAATAGGCTGAAAGTTTACGGCCGAAACATTATGACAGTCGAGCTCTGCTTTTTTTACTTGTAGCTCAAAAAGTTCAGGTTTAGAAGGTCTCCTGTGTGTCTTTCTGTGCAGTTCTGCAGGGCTGTACTTCATGGGAATCTTTTTTTTTTAAGAACACTCATTTCCTCCGACTCCACTTCATGCAACAGCAGTTTGAAAAGAAATTGCAAGAGTGGTGTGATTTTTTTTTTTTCCATCTGTGTATCTAAAAGGTCAAATTACATAAATAAAAAGGCTTGATCATAACGTTGGGAAGCTTTGGAGGAGCACTCAACCGAAATAATGAAACTTTGGGTAGCACTGATGGCGTGAGATGACATTTTTACACTGACATTCAAAACTGATCATTTTAAAACTCATTTAGTTTGTAGAAGTTAGATACGACCTTTTTTTTATGCATTTTCATCTCCATCCTCCAACCTGCAAACTGGCACTTTCCACCAGCCCTCAGCCTGATGTTCATTAGGGAAAACATCGTTTTCTCGTGTACTGAATCCTCGGCGGTGTAGATTGGCCCGGCGCTCAGAATCACACGGAGGCAAGTCAGGCTGCAGAAGATGAGAAGTGATTGTTGCAAGTCGGGTCACTCGTGTGGAAAGTATTAAACTGAGTTTCACCTCCATCCACGAGTAAAAAGGATGTCAAAATAAATCCACATCAAACCATAACAGCCAATACACATGACTTGTTTTTTTTTTGTTTTTTGTTTTTTAAAGGAGACATAATTATCAGACACAACTGTTGAGTCTAAAAATTATATATATAAAATTATATATAGATATATTAGATATTTCTGTATCTAATCTGTAGTTGCAGTCTGAGGTTCACATACAGTTACAAAAAAGGTAAATAAACTTGTTTTCCCCTCATTGTTGAGGATTTCGTTTTACTCTTGTCAGCCAGTTTATGTATGTATGTATGTATGTATGTATGTATGTATGTATGTATGTATGTATGTATGTATGTATGTATGTATGTATGTATATGTATGTGTGTATGTATATATATATATATATATATATATGTATGTGTGTGTGTGTATATGTATGTATATATATATATATATATATATATATATATATATATATATATATATATATATATACACACACATACATACACGCACAAAATTGTCTTTAAACTGTGTAGCTCTGTTCAGATGTTTTCGGTAGCCTTTCACAAGCTATTACTGGAATTTTGGCCAGATCTTCACGACAGAAGAGTCAGGTTAGTGGGTCTTCTTCAGGTTTTCTATAGCAGTGGTCTTCAATTCCGTTCCTTGGGGGCCGGTGGCCTGCACATTTTTAGATGTTTCTCTGCTTCAGTGCACCGGAGTGGTCGGCATCAGCATGTCATCAAGGTCTGCACAAGTCTGATCATGACAGTCATTTGTATCTCGGTGTGCTGAAGCAGAGAAACATCTCAAACGTGCAGGACACGGGCCCCACGAGGACCAGAACTGAAAACCACTGTTCTATAGGACTGAGGTAAGGGCTTTGTGATGGCCTCTCAAATACGACAAATACCTTCGCCTGGATGGATATCCAGGTGACATTAAGACATTAACTCTTCTTGGAACTAATCGGCAGGTATGTTTGTGTTTAAAAGTCCCTTTACAGCCTCTTGAGGAATGCAGATGTTTACTGAGTGTGTAACGTAGCGCATCCCAAATAATGTTTTCAGAGGTCAAGAGAAAACGTGGAATTTCTCGATTCCTGGAGGAACATGGACGGGTCTCGTGTTGCCGTTTTGCAACGTGAGGCTCATTCTTTGATTAGCAGAAGTCATCATGTGGGATGACATGTATCCACACACAGTCTGCGTTGCACGACACACTCCCTGACACAAGTACACCGACGGGACCATGGGCTGCATTTTAATTGCAGAGACAAGGACATCGGCCGTGTCCATTACAATCATTGATCACATTATGTACAGTATGCAACAATAAGGAGTCACAAATAAACACCTGCCTCTGACATTATATCACACAAACAAAAGCTGGGGAAAGAAGTAATGTATAACGGGATTAGTAATGTTTTGGTTACATATTTGTAGAGTTCAAAGGCCTTTGGTTGGTTTGCTTTTAGGGGATAAATCAGGTATCAATGTATTTTTGTTGTACACAAATGATTTGACATGGTTTTCAGTTTGAAGGCACATAGATATAAGTAACAGCACAGTAAATCACGTATTCACAGCTGTACACTAATATAAACAAGCAATTTTGACTAGTTCCCCTAAAATGTATCTTGAAATAATACCAAATGAGAAATTGATACAGATGCTGCTGATTTTCAAGACTATAAGCTTACAGTATGTAGTTTTGCCTGAAAAAATGCCCAAAAAAAAGAAACCAACATCATACGTTTTTCTAATAAAGATAATACATTTCGTAACACGTAATCAGGTGGGATATGCAGTCCTCTCCATCCAAGACCAAGCAGAGGATACGACAAATACACATAGTTTGTACTTAACGGTGCATCCTCACAAGTGCACGTTAATAGCCCTTCGCAAATTAATTACATTTGAAAAAAGAGCAGGTGCAGGAAGGAAGAGGGTTTCTTTTCCTCTGCTTCTGCCTCTCAGCTGTACACTGTATGGTTGTGCAGTGTTTTTCAGTTCTGGTCTTCAGGGCACGCTGCCCCGCGTTTTAGATACTTGCTTAAACACACCTGATGCAAATGATTGCACTCATAGACATATATACATAGATGCCTCATCGGCCGCCATCTTGGACCGGTCATCCTACCCATACGACAGCATAAGACAGCCTGATAGGAAGGAAGATGCCAGAGCATTATTCCTGAACAATTAATAAAAATGAAAAAATAATAAAAATAAAAATAAAATAAAAAATCTAAAAATAAGGCTACACCACATTGCTAAACTCACTTCTCTTGACCTGCAGAAAGGGAGCATGAGAAAGAAGCTCTGCAAAACAGTCATCTTTCCGGGCATTTAGCAATTCAAAGATTAATTTCCTGAATGGCATGCCATAGTGTTTGTATATATATTTTGATTTATATATATGGAGATGTTTATGGATATACATAAATATATATGGATGTGCATATATATGTTTATTATTATTTCTTCATATTATTAAAATAGCGTTACACAGAGTAGAGTTTTACACAATCTGCTTCTGCTTCTCTATTATATAGTCGTGTTTTTACATGTATGTGTGCGTATTATACATATATATTCTCAAATGCCAGAATATTCTATTACTGTTAAGTGTAATGAATATTAAAATACGTCGAATCATGTGTCCGGTATCATGCCTAGATGTATGACGTTTGCAGAAAAAAACCCCAGTGAAAATCAGTTTTGTGTTCTGACTGCGAGTTATGACTGATTAAATACGCTGACACTTAACTGCGCCAGACAGACAGACGACACTGAGTGGAGCGGGTGCCCTTTCCAAGATGGCGGCCCCAAGGCTCGTCAGCCCCAATAGGCAGCAGCGGTCGAGGAGGCGTCTATGTATATGTCTATTATTGCACTCATCTGAGCCGGGAGTGCTTTGAGCAAAGCAGCATCTATAACATGCCGGACATTATCGCAGGTCCAGAGGACCAGGGTTGAGAAACACCACAGCTGCAGGAACCTGCCAGAAATACGGAGAAATGCCCTTTTCACATTTAGTACTGACTTTTACCCGGCAAAGCCAACGTTATAAAAGTTAAATATACCCAAATGTTTATTCACAGAACGCCACTTAATCTCAGACAACGATACAAGCTTGCTTTCACAAAATGACACAGAAAGCAGCCAATGCAGACGCCGTCTCACCGCTCCGGCTGTCTTCGTAGAGCTGCATGTGCACTGGCTTTGGCACAAACCATGTTAATCAACATCTATTAAACATTTAAAAGCTCCACTATGTACATTGTGTCCATTTCGTATGTCCTAATGGCCAGTGACAACGAGAGGCCTTGTGCGTTCTTCAGTACAATATTTGGGGACGGGGAGGGCTTGAAACGCTTCATCGTGGAAAACGAAGGAATGAACATTATCAAGCCGTAAAAAGAGAAAAAGTGTTAAACTATAGATGATGAAAGACTTGTTTTTGCATTTTAGGCTTTATGAGGCCAAATGCAAGCCTCGCCAACTGCACCCATTTACTTCACGGAAATGAAGGAAAAAGGAGCAAAACTCTCAAGTGAGATGGTCGGGTACCCCCTCCTTTAAACCAGTTCTATCAGCACAGAATATGTTGAAACAGTCCGAATGAGATGGGTTGGCTTATTTAGGAGCATCCAAGAACCCGTATTTAAAACAACCAAGATGATTGCTAATAACACTTTGGATCGACAGATTTTTACTGCAAAATTGACAACATTCACCAGCGTTCCTACTTCACTGCATGCCATTTCTGATGTCTTTGGTCTGATACTATTCCGGTTTTTTGCCACACCGACATCACATGCGTCGCTTCTCCAATCATTTGAATATCTAATGACGTCCAGAGGGCCGTTTCTTCTGCATCTTTTGATCTGCACCCCAGAAATCAAGGCTGAATCCAGAGGAAACACACGCCAAAAGAAGTGTTTGCATGAAAGAGAAAAAGAATCAGGATGGCTGGCCAGGCTTGGAAAATATCAGAATTGCAACAGATGGGACTATGAAATGATTTAAAATCATCCTGTAAAAATGTGAATCTGTAACAAGGGTCCAAGACCGAGGATATTTTTGTGGATCCGTCCCAATAATCATGAGTCAGACATGCAGTATTACAATCCCATTGGTGACTACACTTCTAAAAGCAGAATTAGGTCACCCCCATCGTCAGACGAAGGCGGAAGGAGCTGACAAGTGTGTGATAATTTGAGAAACAAGGCTAAATCACATAGGCCTGCACCTATACAGACCACAAATATCTGCGCACAACGCTGCGAATGCATGGGAGTCCTGTGATTCATAGCGTCGCTGACCCGGCTGGAAATAGAAGCAACAGCAGCGAGAAAGCAGATTGTCATGACAAATTACAGGCCGTGCTGCCCACGACTAACGGGGACACACCTTTTCAGTGTGTGTGGCCCGTGTGGCCTCACATGATTGCTGTCAGCAATCAACCTCTCGGCGCGAGTCCTGTCTGCGTCCTCGTCTTTCTTGAGATGGCACTGATTGATGACTCTGGACGTGACTGACACACAGGGACAAAGGCAGCCTGACACTCCAGCATATGGTCAATGACCTTATCACAGAATCGTCTTGACCGATTTGTCAAACAACTTCAAGCAGTGTGACATGTCTCCACGGCAACCAAGCGTTGTGCCTCTGCCAAGCTCCGTTGGAGAAGTTGCAGCGAACAAAAAGCTTGGCACCTAAAGTGGAACTGGATATCTGTGTATAAATGTGGGCTCGTTTAGCCGTCATTAATGGTTTAATAAGCTCTAGAAGTTTCTAGTAGTTCCTGTTCATGGTATGACCTTTAACCAGAGGTGAGGATTGGCTTCAGCTGATCCCCACGGCCTTAAGTAAGAATAAACAGGTATGGATAATGGATAGATGGGTGATTTTGAATCCCCTCTAAATGTAGTTTTGACATTAAAGTTTAATGGTGCAACATGGAGTTTTCTATACAAAATATGATCAATTACCTTCTACATTTAAGAGAATTAAAAACCCTGTTCATTATTTTAGGAAATATATTAACTTAATACACTGATATGGTTCTTGTTGGCGAATAACCAGCAAACCCATCAATAAAAACTCAAGTTGGGTGTCAAAATGTTCAGGTTTGGGTTAAGATCTCTTTATACTGCAGGTCTTGATGATCAATTCTGATGTATTGGCTTTATACAGATAGGCCTCAACCTGAGTAAGTGACAGCGTTAAGAGCGGATGCGCCCGAAAATTTGGCAAGAACCTCTGCGAGTAGCAGTTACTAGATCAGGTTTTAGTTCTCTTAGTCACTGCTGTCCGATATGCGAGTCACGCCTTCACACTTAAGCCCCACATGCACAACAGTAAACAATACATAGCCGTTAAATCTCTGCTCACGATGGCCTATTGATCAGACACTGCAGAAGCATATTGATTAAGATGTACCTGCATGGGGGCATACGCCGCAAAATGGACCATGCTCACTTCCCATTTCTACGCAGAGGGAATGGTTGAAGCATCTCTAATCTGTCTTGAATCAAAAATACAATACTCCATGTATCTGAAAGCTCAACAAACAGGCAGAAATGATGCCTGTAATTGCTCGTACTAAAAATGTGACAATGGGGACAGTATTTGATAAGAAATAGTAAAATAGGAATAAATTACGCAGAACCAAAGACATCCTCCTCCAGCTGGCAGCCGTGGACTAAGTACGGTAATTTGATGTTCATTTAAATACCAGCCAAAATAAAAACTCGATGAAAGTGATGGCGAGACATTGAGCTGATGGCCAGCGGTTGGAGTTGATCCCACGACTGATTACTACGTCAGTGAACTGACAGACCGCCATCTGTTGCGTCGTGTAACTCGTCTCCTGACCAACTCCCACATGTACAGAGCATCTGGATTTTACCCAATCGCTTTGGTTTATGACTTTATGGCACCTGACGTGTTTATATATAATAATATATAATTCATTTTAAACAATTACATACAGGGCTGATAACACTGCATATGCAGCATGCAGACGGCTTGATGCCATCCATGTCTAAAATGAATGTCTGAAGGACACGGCTTCAGTCTAGATAAATCAGCCGCGCGTTTGAACTTTAAAGAAATACCTTCTTGCACGAAAATATCTTTAAAAAAAAAAAGTTGCTGCTAATGATTACAGGTTTCCTCCTCGACTATTACCAGTGCTTGTTGAAAACTGCACGAGTCTCCTCTGGATGCACCCTTGAGATTACAAACAGAACCAGATCACATCTGGAGACTTTAAATTGTTTTGACTCGACGTGGACTTTTGAACTAGAACGTTGAACAATTGGTTTCAAAAGTCCGCACGAACACAAATGCAAACACATTATTGAGAAACGCCCATGGAGTCTTCTTAGCTCCTATTACTTCAATTTTAGCCATCCGTCCATACATGCATCTAATCTGGACTAGGACTAGATCGGCAGGCCAACAGTCTGAGGAGAGATCGGACCTGTAGCTCTACCGAGGAGACGTCGAAGTTCTCCCAAGCCAAATGTTTCCACCAAGTTCCTGGTCGCCCCCGGGATTCCTCCCAGTGGGACACATCCAAAACACCTCCCCTGGAAGGCATCCAGGGTTCATTTAAAATCCATCTGGGATGATTAATTCCACTTCTGCAGGAGCGCACAAAGCAACTGCTTGTGCAGCCCCGTGATTTATTAGTCTGAATGGCTGACCCATCTTATATAATGGTAAAGTTTTAGCTTAAGCGATGCAATTGGCTTATAAGTCACTGTCACTAAAAACTTTTTTGTCTCTTTATCATTCACAAACACATTGCTTTTCCCCTCTACCTTATTTTTAAGCAGCTCGCCTGTTTGAAAACTTTGTCTTCAGTCGTTACAGCCCATAAGATTCATTACTCTCAGTTTCCTACGCCTTGCACGCTTCTGCTCATCTCTCTCCGTCCCCCGTTTGAAAGTGTGACACATTTCATGGCCTTCTTTGAAATCTGGGCATCTTCACAAGGACACGCTGACCGAACCAAATGTGAATCCGTGGGCCACATTTTGATACGAAAAGAGGAACACGGACATTGTCAGAAAGAAAAGAAAAACACTTTGAAGAAGATATGGGCTCTTGACACCAGCAGCAGAACAGGTGACTCCTGGAAAGGTCAGGACAGAATAAACTGTACAAATGATGGTTTCACAAGCTCAATAATACCAAATGTTAAAGCAGGGATTGCCTTTAGAAACTATTTCATTGTGAACAGAGTGTATGATACTTTTTCACAGAGACAGACAGAAGCTCATGTCTTATGTACAGAGTTGCTGCATTTTGAAGGAGCAAAGTTAGAGTGCCTGCAGGTATAATTTCCCATCCTTTATCAATAATCCAGGATTGATTTCAAGAGTCCACAGATCAATGCTGCCTCTCCTTTGAAGATAACAGCGAGAGTCCCAAAAAACACACATGTATAAGACCACTGCTATTCTGGTTCTTTCTTCTTTTTTTGTTTGATAATATGACCGAACTAAAAATGTCTATTCAAAAAAAAATTGACAGCAACACTATTGGGGTTTCAGATCTTTGTTGTTGAAGGGCTGTTAAAATGATTGGCCAACTTCGCCAGCGAAAAAAGGGAAAAGAAAATCAAATACTGCAAAAATGGTGCTTATCCTCCGTCTTGCTTCGATCTTGGATAAGTCAAACTGGCAGGCACTAACAGCATAATGAACATTTGAGTTCAACTTTAAATTTTACTGCAATTTTGAAAATTCCTTCAGTCAAAATACTGTTTTTTTGTAGCAAGGTTTACGCAATCTTCAAGCTTTTAGCTGGAGTCAATACAGTTCCCCTGACCTCTGGAAACCCCTTCAGAAGTTGTTTATTTTTCACTCAGACTTTGCTCATGTGTCAGTGTCAATGAGCAGCAATGGCGTCATTCTCTTCCCCTCAAAGCTTTTATCACAGGTCAATAGCAGGGCACTACGTAACCCATCGGTCAAGAGGCAGTTTCATTTACCATCTCTGGACGTAATGGCCACTGCTTTGACATCAGATGCTGGTTTGCAGCTCGCCGTTGAGCAGGGCGGCGTTCTGAGTCTCCAGGTTGGCCTGGATGAGCGCTGCTTCGTTGATCATCCTGCTCCTGTCCGCCCTGCTGTCACTGCGCTCCATCTCGTCCAGCCCCGCCACCTTTTTCAGACACAGTACGTTCTGAAAACTCTTCTTGAAGTTGTCCGACAGGAAGGCGTACAGGACGGGGTTGGCGCAGCTGTTGGCGTAGCCGAGCACCACCACAAAGTCGAACGTGCTCTTCAGGGCGGAGGTGGGCTTGATGGTGCCGGTGACCGAGGTCACGTTGAAAAGGTAGAAAGGCAGCCAGCACAGGACGAACACCGCCACAACGATGGACACCATCCGTGTCACCTTGCGCTCCGAACGTTTGCGCTTTGAGGAACCCACGCGCATCCCAGAGGATTTCACCTGGGAAAGGGAAGGGAAAGAGACATGAAACCTTCAGAATATATTAACATCTTACTTACACTGAAAAATGACAGTCTAAGTTTGTACATGTGCCTTTTTAATTTTGGCCAACGATTAAATGTAATATTTGGAAGACACTGTGTACAAGAGCCTGTTTGGATGTCTGAAGCGTCGTTTAAATCAAAACTTCTGACATAACCATGTCTCTTTGGGGTTTGTAAGGCCTCATTTGCACTCCACTTTCATATGTTTGTATGTCAGTCGTTTCCAAACGCTGTTTCCGTCACTATCCCTTATACGGTTTGGGTTTGTATGGTTGTTAACACATCCATCAGGGGGCAGTGATGAGACAATTACTGATATCAACAAACGGCAACCGTAGAGGAGATTTTGCTGTTAATTTTTTTATCAAAAAATGTTTGTTAGGTTTGTATGAAAATAATTTTTGCTTCTATGATGTTTGGCTCACTTCATCTATGAAAGAAATGGATGATCCTCCATGCCTTTCTATTGTACAACCCACTAACTTTGCTTGACAGTCTACTTCACAGTGTAGTCCACCTCATCAGGTGGAGAGGATTGCAGAGCGCACCTGTGAGTGAGGCTGAATGGCTTCATTTTTCTTCTTTTTTTGGTTTACTCGTATTTGTTCAACAGTTAACTCTACTCTATTATTGTAAATACTGGCTTCCAGCAGTTTTGCTCATTATTATCCGTAATTTTCAGCATTGAGGCGACGTGCCTAAAAAGACTTGTGCAATGAAGATCAGAAGAGACAGCTCCGTCCGTGTCTGTATTTGTCTCAAACGTTGTACATAAATAGGCCTTTAGTTGGAAAATATATCATATAGTCAGGGGTGCACACAAGCCGGGACTCGAGGGCCAGTCTACTGCACGTTTTAGATGTTTCCCTGCCTCAACACAACCCTGATAGACAAGGCTGTGTCACCAACAGAGTTGTGTAAACCTTGATGACATGTTGAGGACGACCAGTGATTAGAATCAGGTGTGTTGAAGACAGGGAAACATCAAAAACATGCAGTAGACTAGCCCTCGAGTACCGGCTTGTGTGCACACCTGCATATTGATGTACAGGTTTATAGGGTGCTGTGACATCACAGACCCAGATCAGAACAAAACAGTCCAACCTTTACCATTTTTATCCGTAGCCAGTTTTGCATTGAGCTGGATTTCCTGTACCTCGCAATTGGGTAGCACAAAGCTGGATGACAGATCTCCAAATGGGAACACTCATCAGAAGAAGGCAGAGCTGGGTAGAGTAGCCAAAAATTGTACTCAAGTAAAAGTACTGTTACTTCAGAATAATATGACTCAAGTAGAAGTAAAAAGTAGTCATCCAAATAATTACTTGAGTAAAAGTAAAAAAGTACTTGGTACAAGTACAAGTACAAAATAATAATCTTCAGGCAAATTAAATCAATAAAATAATAAAATGTATTAAAATTAATAAAAAATAAAAAATAGCTTAAATTAAAATAAGCTTGAAGTAAATTCAAGTACTTTAATAAATAATAAAATAACAGAATAAAAAAATAAATTAAGCACAAGTAGCACAAAATTTCCAGCCTTTGTACTTTTCTTTTTTAACCAGGCAGAACTAGAACAAACATGAACTCGTATAAACTCTCTGTGTGTTTGAGTCTGTGTAAATGTGACAAAACATGCAAAAACAAACATTTTTCCCAAAGAATCATTCAGTGAAGTCATGAGATTGACGCGTACGTGGATAAAAGGGATAAAAGAAAAGTAACAGTTCAGCATAGCCTAATGTAGCGGAGTAAGAGTAACAGTTTCTTCTTCACAAATCTACTCAAGTAAAAGTAAAAAGTATAGTGATTCAAAACTACTCCTAAGAGTACAAAATTTCCAAAAACTTACTCAAGTAAATGTAATGGAGTAAATGTAACTCGTTACTACCCAGCTCTGGAAGAAGGGAGCGGACTAAAGTCGAGTGACTGACTCCACCCCTTAAAACCAGTTGCTTTTAACACAGCCGTAAAGACCTAGTTGAAAGGGGAGCTGTTGTTTTGCCTCTCGGTTATATTTTGACTGTTTTATTAACACATCAAGTAATGATGACAGCTTGTTAGAACAGGGTATAATTCATCTCCTTTAAAAGTTTAATACCAAAAAGCCCAACTCTGGAGTTTGGCCAAGGGGCTTTGCCTAATGTAATAGACACAACCGTAAAAAAGGAGCTGACAGACAGCACATGTTGTCCCAGAATGCAAATATCTAATTCAATTTAATAGTCTTACATCAATTGTAAGGCTGGGGGACAGTTTTTCACTTCACTTCAACTCACTTGAAAAAGACGATGACAGGATTTCTGGATGGTTTGGGACATTTCTTTCTGTCTCTGTATTTTAATGCATGAAACTTGATGGTAGTCATGGACACAACCACAATCTGCGTTCACAACTGTCCTGGAGCTCCCTCAATGACTACCTCTATACCATTTTTAACTTTTTTTTAGTGCCCTGCTGTCTGAGGGTCTGAATCACAGTATTGGTTCAGCATTGTGTTAGACATCTTTTAGACTTTTTGAATGAATGTATGATATATTGCATCGAGAAATATCATTGGTAATCTAAATGCGTCTTTTAGAGTGATAAACTCCTACCCGTCATTACGTCTGAAAAACACTCTCTGAACCAGAGATGCTTGGGAGCAGCTGGGTTCGTATGTGCAGATAGATGATGAACTCAACAAACCTATGATGTAACTGTTTACACCGAAGTTAAAATATTCTAATTCATTCAAGATTAGTGTGCTTAATTGATTCTTTCCCAGTGGTGACTTCAAGTCCACCACTTTTCAGAGGAAGATATTTCACATTTTACTTCACTACATTTATCAGATTTAGTTTTAGCTCGGAAACTATTTTATTCACAAACCAGAATTGCCGTAAATTAATTGAGAATATAACCAGCAGACTACCAAACCTTGTTGCAAACAGGTTTGGCTGATCAAAGTTATAGTTCTACAGAAATTATTTATGCCCTAAAAGTCCTTTTTGGACTTTGTTAGAGTGACTTCAACAAACTAGATACAACATACTAATTTGCCATCTTTAGACGTGCGTTTACAGTGCTGCTGGCTGCAGTTTCATTTTTAATGGGCAGACGGACTGAAAGTCGGTAGATAAGTTAATAATTGAATTTTGCTTCCAGCAACAACTGGGAGAACTAAGAACACTGCTGGAAGGAAAATGGGAAGAAAAAAAATCTTAAATAATTTCAAATGGGTGCATTAATTTTAGAAGTCAATGTCTGGCTGTCAGAGAAAAATGTGTTTTTAGTGCTGTAAATCTGTTTTTTATCGGTTCTATTCCATTTTCAAAGAAAGCTTTTACAAGATTATTTGAATAGTCTGTGAAATTAAAAATGGTCCCTAAGGTATTCCCAGGATGGCTGGTTTCATTTTGTATGCAAGTCTGTAAAGTAGTTGTCTATCTTTCATGCGTAACCAGCACAGCTGAGCACAAAATGTGATCTGATTCTCATCTAAGCTACAATAACAGACAAGATCACTCGCAAATAATTATACCTTTCTAGTGTCTTTGTTGAACATACTATACCCAGCACTGGAAGAAAAGGTGAATGAACCCTCAAAGTAACAGTGGTCAGTTGTCGGAGCTTTAAGGCTGCACATTATATTGACAATTTTTCATCATTGCAATATCAGCATGTATAATATCAGTATTGCAAAACCGCAAAAATATCGCAATATTATTATTTTCCAAAAGCCATGCATTCACACTCTAAATGTCAGTTATATATCTGAACAATCAGACAGAACTTCTCATAGCCAAGATGCCAATTTAGATTGTAGTTAACACAGATAGTCTAGTCGTTATTTCAGAGAGCAGTTTTTTTGTTTTAATTTTTTCAGTATTGATTTATTTATCACAAATCATAGCCCCATCGCACCATTTTCAACTCTGACACCCCAAATCAGATGTTTTTTTTCTTTTTTTTTGATATTGTGCAGACCTACACAGCAAAATGTTCTTGTTTCAAGAAAATTAGCTAGACTATTTGGCAGTTCGAAAAATTCTGGTCCAAATTTTTTTGCCTACCCAACGGCAGATATTTTTGCTTAATATGAGACTATTTAACTAGTTTTAGAAATTTTAGGCTTATATGAAGAGGGGTTGTTTTCACAGTGTATCTAGAACCTTCTCGGGCAGTACCGACCTAAAGCAGGTTCTTTGAGTCACTTTGGATCAGGAGGGATCTTTGACTGTTCTTTACATAACTGCTCCCCACCAGACACAGCTGTTGGATGTCTGGTCTGAACGGCTCTCTTGAGGTCTAGATTCTGACTCCCAAATTGCTTCCTTTGTACTGCTGCAACTTTCTACTGACCTCATCCTGCAGGATACTTTGGTGAACTTGGTAATTCATTTTACCCTGAATAAAAAGGCACATTTCCACTAGCGGCATCTCCCAGGTAGATTTTTTGCTTCCATTACCAGGAACAGCCCTGTAATGTGGCTTTCAGGAGCCTTTACGGGGGTGTGTGCTTTCCACCCTCTCTGTGAAAGGGGCTTTATAACCATTGTTGTTTTTCCCGGGGCACGGAAGAGGAAACTCCTTTCTGACCAATGAGAGAACAGTTGGTTCGTGCATGGCATTTGTTAACAGCTTTGAACCGCTACGACGGTTGTGAACACAAACGCCACAAACGAAAGAAGAAACAACTATCAATTTAGCCCCTGAATCGGAACAAAACAAACGGGCCACAGGTCTGAAAGCACCCTTAATCTCAGTTGCTACGACCGCAGTGTATGGTTGTTAAAAAAATAAAAAAAAGCAATTAGCATCCGTTGTATATGTGTTTCTTTATATTACTGAACTTTCTCAATTTCTACACCTAGTGTGGCGTGATGGATGCCTAAACATTTAGACTTTACTTTGTATCCCTTCCCAACCTTTTCCAGATTCGTATGATTCAGAGATCTCATTTTTGCGAGTTATGGTTCATCAGCAGATGCTTCTTATGAACATTAAAGGGGACCTATTATGAAAAACACGTTTTTTATTTCTTTAACATATATAAAGTGGTCTCTCCTCAGCCTGCCAACTCAGAGAAGGAGGAAAGCAACCAAATTCTGCAGTGTCTGTGCAGCCGCCCGGATGAGCCGTCCAGTGTGATGTGGCTTCTACGAGCCGTTCAGATTCTGCTCCCGTCGTTACGTAACGAAAATCCGATTTACATAGGTTGGTCTCCTATGCGTGAAACCACGCCCACAACTAACTCCGCCAGCCGGAGCTTCCGCCATTTTTTCGTATCAGTGTATCGCGTCATTCAGGCAGCCAATCAGCACAGAGCCTCATTATCATAGCCCCGCCCACTCAGAATCCCACATAGATAATGAGGTTAGAGAATGGGAAGATAAACACATGGCTCAGAGGCAGAATTTCTAATTTATTTAGCAAAAACAATCAAAAGCTTGTTTTTAAGACATTCAAGGCCTGTTTAAAATAGGTATTAGATGCCATAATAGGTCCCCTTTAAACTTTGAATATTTTTCTTTAATCAATCAAGTAGCTGTAAAAACACACCCCAAACTCTTTATTCACTGAACTCCAGCTGTACAAATAAGTGGCTTCAGTTAGCTTTTGTTAAAGTAATTGCTTCATGCGCTCACTTACGTTTTCCTCCGGCATTGTGAATGTTTAATTGGTTCATTTTCTAAGAAATATCGTGTTTATCTAGTTTCATGATTTAGATGAAAATCAGATGACCTTTTATTGCAAATTAATGCAGAAAATGAAAGTCTTTGATCTAAGCAAACGGCCAAAAACTTGAAAGAGACAAAAACAAAGGCACCACAGAAAATGTGCATTGAATAAAGCAGCTCTCACCTTCACTATAATGAGCAGGTAGCACATGCAGATCACTGCCAGTGGCAAGAAGAACCCAATGAAGAAGGTGTAGAATATGAAAGCTGTGTAGTAGACTTCCTGCGGTTCGGGCCACACGATCCCACACACCGGCACCTTATCCAGACTGCTGAAGATCATAGTGGGTAGGTTGACGAGCAGTGACACAATCCACACCGTGAGGTTAATCAGCTTGGCGAAGCGGGGCTTTCGCCATTTTGTTGACCTAATAGGGTGCACGACAGCCAGGTATCGATCGATGCTCATCACCATGAGAGAGAAGATGCTCGTGAACTGATTGAGAGAGTCTGGAAGGGGAACGAGGAGAGGAGTGAAGAGAGGAAGATGTTAAGTCAAGATTAGGTGTCACATTGTCAGTAAACACCCTTCATTTCCTTATGGCGCTTTTGCACTAGTATCTGCTCAGCTCGCTTCTACCCGCCAGGGCCCCGTCTTGCGCTTTTGCACTAGGGGATGAGGCGGGTGGAGCCGCTCCAAGCAGATACTTTTTCTGTAACCATTCTGCCGAGGTTCTAACCGGGCTGAGCCGGGACTATTTCTGACATCACCATCCTCCGCGCCACTGATTGGTCGGGGGGGCGGGGCCGTCAAACGTTTGAATCAGGAAGCGGGAGTCAGCGCGGGAGTCAGCGCGAGAGCGACTCGCTGCTCGCGGCAATTTTATTATAAAGCGCAAAACGACTGTTTGGTGATCCAACTCTGAGGTGCAGATGTTCATAAACCTGGTGGCTGAGGAGAGAATTAAAAAAGGGATGTAGATGGGCGATAAGGAACGATCAGATCCACAGGCGCTCTGTTTTACTCTCAGCCGCTCGCGGCTCCATCTGATTTCTCATCAGCGCCGACACGAACAAAGCGGTTGCGCAATCGAGTACATCACAGCAGCTTCACCCCAACCTGCCCACTTCTCACCTGGCTGTGGAAAAACAAACGGGGACAAAACGGGTGGAGCCGCGCCGAGCTGATGAGGTACTAGTGCAAAAGCGCCATTAGTCTGGGATAACAAGAAAGGTACCAATGTTCCACCTGTCTATTAAGGATTGATCCAAGATCGGAACATATTGACTTAAATTCACATAAAACTGGCATCAGGATCTCATGTGGAGCACATAATATTCTTGTTTGCAAAAACAACCAAGTTACACTATGTTTTGTGATTAAAATATTGGACAAATGAGCTGGAATATCTTTTCTCCATGTCTTCAGTGTCCAGGTTAATTTAGGCGATTGCCCTGGAAGTCCATCGAAACAAATGGTCCCAAATTTCGATGGAGAACTCTTTTAGCTCCAGCTTATATCTACATATCTGCAGTCCAGTCACCAGAGTGAAACTTTGCCTTTTTGCCTTTTCTAGAAACCAATTACAAATATGACGTCAACAACCGGGTTTCCATTCAAACATTTAGCCAAGTTCAAAGGAATATTCAGAAAATCTGCAAAATGAAATGTAAATCTATGCATGTATGCTTTCCATCCACTCTGAGATAAAATATAGGTGGTGCTAAGATTTTTCTAGACACAATCAAAGCAAAAGGGGCAAAGTCTTACTCTTTGAGATGGCATTGATATAATAGAGCAGGTCAAAGCTCAAAGGAGAATTAAATCGAATGAATTAACACAATGGAACATCTGGGGGCCGAGAGTCAAATGAACAATGGAAATTGACTCATGGAGAGCTAATATTTCAAATCTCTAGAGTCTGTGCTGTGCAAAGACATGTTCTTTCAGTGTTTTTTTTATTGCAGCCATTATGGATAATGGTTTATGGATATTTTTCTCTTGAAGAAGTTAATAATGCTCCTTCGTCTAGTACAATGGCTTCTGATTTCTCTGATAAACGATTACACTCACCTACAGTCAAGATCATCCTGCACAGAGCCTCTCCAAAGGGCCAGTGGACCAGCGCCAGCTGCATGGCGATGAATGGCAGACTCATCATGCACAAGACATCCGCCACTGCCAGGTTCAGGATGTAGATGTTGGTCACCGTCTTCATCTTGGCATAGCGCAGGATAACGTAGATGACCAGGGTGTTGCCACATAATCCCACAGCGCACACCATGAAGTAGATGAAGGTGATGACCATTGAGCTGGTGGAGTCCTGGTGAGGCTCCCTGCTCTCTGTGATGTTCAGGTCTAGGTCCGAGTCATTCCCAGGGATGTAGGAGTCGTACAGCAGGGGCTCGGGGATGGAGGTGTTGGGTAAAGGTGGGAGGAAGGGCCACAGATCCAAGGCCATGGTTTTTGAGGGGGATTATTATCAATCAAAAAGTGTCTACAGGTGATGAGACGAAGAAGTGAGGGTGCAATCATAAAAGTATAAGGGGAAGATTGACATTAACCGATCTGAGCTATGTGTTTCAAATCACTGATTTCCAGGGGCTTATTGTGGGATAAAAGATAATAGCAAAGCTGCTGGAAATGTGAGAATTTGAAGTCTACGGAACTGGGGCTCTGGGGACCCGACTGACCAAGGACTTTCATGAATGAGGAGCCACGGTTTTGACAATCCAGGTGGAGAAAGACAAGAAAAAGACAAGATCGATCTACAGCGAGAAAAACAACAGAAAACAACCTTAAGTTTGGCTGAAGATCAAAAAATATTTCATTTGATGAGTAATAATAGTCCTTCAATATCCATGGCAACAGATGCAAGGTGACTTTATACAACTGCTTTCACACCTTAAATCAGAATAACTTTTAAAAATGTGTCACCAGAGAGGTGCTCCACGTATTGCCATTATATGTTGGATTTTTCCTCCCAGGCGTGGGAAGAAAAATCAGAGGCAAAGGGTAAACCCACATGAGTGACGCGTTAGGGTTTATTATCAAGCCAAGACATTATTCCGCATCATTCCACACATGTTGAGATTAGGCGTTTGCATAGTTAAGGTTAACATAGTTGTAAGAGACAAACACATCGACAAAACTTGTAGTTATCATCAACTATCTGCACATTTACACACAAATATCTGCTCGATCCAGTACTGTTTTCTGTCTTTCCCTTGCTTTATAACCAGGACCTTGTGTGTGTGTTGCATGTGTGTGTGTGTGTGTAAGTGTGTGTGTGTGTGTGTGTGTGTGTGTGTGTGTGTGTGTGTGTGTGTGTGTGTGTGTGTGTGTGTGTGTGTGTGTGTGTGTGTGTGTGTGTGTGTGTGTGTGTGTGTGTGTGTGTGTGTGTGTGTGTGTGTGTGTGTGTGTGCCTCCCTGACCGATGCATACATTCAAAAAGGTACGCCTGAGCAAGAGAACGATGAGGGCACCGCGCTACCCAAGACAAATGTTTATTCAATTGATCTCTGGGGACAAACAGCTCTGACACTGAAGCGAGATCCCTCGCCCTTCTCCTGCAGGGATGGGGACTGGTTCAACACGGACAGATTACATTTACCTGAATGACAAGAGACTAGCACTCAGAAACTTCATTAGCTCTGCTCGGAGCTAATGAAGGGACCGCGTGCGGAAGATGACAAAGAAAACAGAACTGCTTGCACAATTTTACATTTTTTGTAATTCAATAATTTCAATTTCCTAGACAAGCCAAGACACATGCTTTTGGAATCTGGGAGGAAGCAAGAGTACACAGCAAAAACATGCAAACTCCACACAGACAGCCATGACAAACACAGTTTTGTGTATGAGGCAAAACATCCAAAGGAATTTAAGACTGTCTGGATAACGATAAATGTCACTTGTTAAGAGTATTAACCATTTAAAGACTAATGACCTAAAAGAAGCAACATTCATCAATATTTCATCGCAAATCACACCACACAAACCCCTCACTTTTGTCAGACCGCTGCTAGATAGAATATTATAATTACGTGAAATATTACATGATGAAATGCTTAAGATTTCCCTGCAAGTTGTTTTTTGCTTCCAACACCTGCTTAACTGCTGGAAAGAGGGAGTGGAGAAGTAATCAGCAGCACTCGGAATTGAAATTGATTAAATGGCTATTGCCAGAAAAAAAAAGCTTTTCTGTTTTGCCTCCCAACATTTGCATAGAGACACCAATGAGCCCTTATAATGGAAATGGCTGTTTGAGAGGATGAGCAAGTGACTCAGACGAGAAGGATTCATGTTTTCTGCTGGCAGGAGGAGGCTAATTGGTGTGCCAATTTTGTCTTGATTTGGCAACATCTGTTAGTCTCATTATAGAGAAGGATGATCGTATGTTTGAGGTGAAAGAGCATTAGGTACTCCTCTGTTAAAACTCGTGCAAATGGAAGGTTTAATGGGCTTTTTCCCAAATGAATATATGTCACAAACAACTGAAGGAGAGCTCCATCTCAACTCATAAATGATGAAGTGAGGGGATGCGAGGAAAGCAGCGGTCGCTCAGCTCCTTCCAGCCTCACAGTTAACCTCCAGATTGACGTATACAATAGTTGCCATGAACAATCACACCTCTGACCTTTCTTTAATTAAAAGGTAATGTCATACAGAGAGGATAAGTTCGATTTCCAAAGCTGTCCATTTAGTTAAACAAATACAAATATCTTTCTTTTTTTTAAATTTAAACAAAACAGGTGCAAATTGAGTCTTTTCTTCCAGAACACATCTGCCCTCCTTTTGTATCAGAAACAGTAAATAACTATATACCTCACAAGCCAACCAAAGTCCTGACAGGAATGCCAGCCGAGAGTGCAACTGACTTTACCAAAACATCCTCTGTTCTCTTTTTTTTTTTTTTGCTCTTAATTCCAACACTTACATTTGCACCTATAGATTCATCCTTGCCTCGGGTCCGGGGTGTCCTGCAGCGGGGGAGCGGGCTGGATCTGCAGCGACCCGCTGGGAAGCTCCATCATCCCGCCAGCCTCCCCATCCACCTGCTCGCGCCGCCGCGTTACGCACGGAGCCACCGGCGTTCAGCTGGGTGATCTGAGCCGCCCTCTACACTACATCTCTCATGTCATTTTCATCTCCCGAGAAATACCCCCAGGCTTCGTTCACTACAACCGTCGCGGTTAAAGCCGGGGACGTGGAGGGGGGTTTGAACGCGGCCGTGCGCTCGGCGTGCGCCGTTTCCAACCAGAAAGACTTGGCACCGGATCCTCCTCGACTTGTCAAGCACAGCCAGCAGGACGCACGGCTGCGCGGAGAGACGGAGAGAGGGAGAGAGGGAGAGAGGGAAAGGGAGGGGGGTGATGGTGGTCTGAGAGACAGATTCATATAAACATTGATCGCGTCAGCGTTTGTGCGTCGGTGTGCGGCAGTCTGCTGTTTGAGTCATGAGTTTGCCTCCTTACCTTCTCTTTGGGTCCCTCCATTACATTTTTTTTCTCATCTGCAAACATCAATATTTTATAACTATAAATATGAATCTATAGGTGTACCTTCAGTGGCCAAAATATCGCCCTCCTTTTGATTGTTGCAAAAGCAGACTCCATGCAAAAAAGGCAAAAGAATAAAAGCATCTCTGGATGCCCCGAGGGATGATGTTGGACCCGGGGAGTCTCTCCATTCAGGCCCTGCACGTGCAGAACACAGCAGTGCATGGCCTTGTCAGCCGGCACTGGTGACACTCACATCTGAAGGATGAAGTCAAGCCCCTCTTCCGCCTTTTATATAAAGGCAAAGGTTTTGGCCAAGTGCAGATGGTGGGTGTCTTCCATGACATCTCCCAGTGGAGATCTCTGTGGGAAAATGTCCTGCACTTATCTCAGCATAGCAACACTGAAGTGCAGCTATTATTACCACCAGCTGTTGTCATATCAAAGATTGATAGTCTTATTTATGTCCAAAATCTGGGGGGACTGAGGGGATTCAGGGAGGAGAGATTGAAAAAAGTGGCAAATAAATACAGTATTATGAGGCGAACCTTTCACTTCCTTTTCATTTGCGAGAGTGGTTCAAATGATAGGATATCATCGAATGGAGAGTTCAAGATGTTCTGTGCCAGCATTTAGAAAAGGTTGTACCACTCGCATTTGAATTTATTAAATATCAAATGAACCTCGAGGCCACAGTTTATCGAAGACTGACGGCAGGAGCACATAGATGGCTAAAGACAGGGGGGAAATGGTTATTATCTATGTGATAGATCACTAAAGGTGTTTTAAGACGATAATAAAACCAATATATTTTGCCAACAAAATTCAAACAATGAACTGGTACTCTCTCCAAAGAGTGCCCTCTCATTCATGGGAGGACAGGTGGGATAGGCAAAAGCAGACCACCAACCCAGAATAAAAACAGCAAGTATCAAGGATGGATGGATGGATGGATGGATGGATGGATGGATGGATGGATGGATGGATGGATGGATGGATCGTTGCCATGTCTGTCAGACCAACTTGCTTGTTTGCCAAAGCAATGAGTCCCAGAGCTTGTTGAGGGCTACACTGTTTTTGTGGAATGGTGAGATGTTTTTTCAAAGGAAAGATTAAAAAAAATGTAAAATTAAGATTTTTTTTTTCTAAATGTTATTAAAATGGGGCTGCCTAAATCATACGTTTTACAAACCATAGAGTTTAATCCCTAACCCTTGCCAGATAAATTCCTAAATTTAACATAAAATTCCTAAACAATCAAACAGTTTTAATCTCCAAATGTAACTAAGTAGTCTTAATCCCTAAACCTAATCAAGTTTTTAAATCTCTAAAACTCTAGTTTATGCTTCTGTGTTGAACCAATTCTGTATCTCTGGGAACCCCACACCGTAAGTTCCACCATCGGCTGCAATGCACCTCTCCTGAAATGCTACTATGCACCAGGTCTATGCAGACCACAATAAATGTGACTGGTCAGCATGGTAGTTATTTCTGGATATTTCCTGCTATTGCTTTTTCATTGTGGCTTTCAAAACAGGTAAAAGGAAATATTGCTTCAATACAAGTAAACATGACTGCTCCTCAACATTTATCAGCCCCAACTCACATGAACTATGCTCCATTTACTCTGCTGCTATGCATGAGCTAAAGAAAGGAAATAAACAAAAGGAAGCTTATTACTGAACCCACATTGTAGGTCCCATACATCGGCTACAGGCGTAGCTGCTACGTAGAGCCATGAATCACACTTCAAACTAACCAAGTAGTTTCAATTCCTAAACCTAACCATGGCATTTTAATCTTTAATCCTAATCAGGTCATTTCTTTCCTGAATTTGAAACAATTTAGGATTTCATCTGAAAGCAGTGCAAAAATGAAATAAACACACTTGGAAAAAAAAATATCACAATGTTATTTTCAGAGCACATGACAGTGCCTACATTGAATAAGGCAAGGCAAGTTTTTTTCTAACACAATTCAACAACAAGGTGATTCAAGACATTAAAACATAAATAAAAAGCATTATTTTAAATGTAAACTAAAAATAACTACACATAAAAATCTGATAAAATCAGTAGTTAAAATATGATCAAGTTCCTAAACAAGTTTAAAAGTAATGAACTGGATTACTCATTTGCTGTATTAGCCAAAAATAATGAAATATGTAGGCAAATTGATGTTAAATTGGATTCATTCTTAGTTTTTTGGGGATTGCAGATGAATAACTGGGACAGCATTCATACATTATGTCTGTGCATTGCTCCTTAAATTGTGGATAACATTTCTGAAATGAGTCTTCATTTGAAAAGTGAATCTTTTTTGGACACCTTCAGCTAATTCAAAGTTAAAAATTAGACTAAAATCGTAGGCTTTGCTAGAGGGTTTGTGGTTTCACGAGCAGTCGGTATCCTGCTTGCTCAGAATGCTGTTTCTTTAAAGCTGGATGTTTTGGCCATGAGAGAAAAATAATACAAAAGACATCAGATCACAACTATTGCCTTTTTACACAGGACCTTCAATTCTTCCTCAATAGATGAGGCTTGTATTGTTGATATCACACAGAACATAAGCAATCTACTGATGCGAATAGTGTGAGCTTTCAGAATGTGGTGGACACTTCATGCTTTGCTGCTTTCACATTTTTATTTTAGCCAATCAGGTTAATAGTACTTGGGGGAACACACACACACACACACACACACACACACACACACGCACACGCACGCACATTTCCACAGCCTAATTTAGGGATTTTAATCCATAAACCAAGACAACAAGAAGAACAAGAAGTTTTGATACCTTAGAATTAGTCTGGTTTCTCTGGATTTGACTTTGTCAGTACAAACAAACCACAGACAGTCTTTTACCACAGCCATCTAAAGCTATTGCCATCCATCTATGTTTTTTTCAAAGCCACCAGGCACCAGTGACAAAAACACAGGCATCGTTGCTCTGTTGCCGCCTCGGTTGGAATTTGTCATGTTGTTAAGTGCTTCTCGGTCCATCTAGCACCTGGATTTGCTAAAGTGGCCCAAAAAGCACTGATTACTGGGCGTAGGGGACAAATGTGCTTCAATTTTGAGGGGGAATGAGGGTGACTAATATCACAGAACAGAAAATTAGGTTAGAACGTGTGATGGCTTCAGACATGCAACAGAGGAGATGGAAACATTCGTGCTACACATCAAATCAGTAAGTAACTTCAATCATTTAAACATTTTTATAGAATTGAGTACAAAGTATATACTAAGTACATTTATAGTGCTGGATACTATTTTACATGACACCTCTGAGAACTACTCAGGAAAAAAAAAAATGATTTTACTCTGGAGTACGCTGCAGGAAAGAAAATGTTCAAATGGACTGACAAAAGTAAAAGCTGGCATTTCATTGTATTTAGTGCCTTTTGTTTGTGTGTCTGTCCGTTTGAAATGCATCTCTGTGCTTTCCTCTTAGCACAAACACATGCAGCTTTGAACATTCATGAGTCAACAACTCTTTACTTGGCCTTAAACTCTTACACAAATCTGAGTCAACATGATGCCTAGTTTGAAGTCCATTCATGATAAGGCCTGAAGATCAAATGCCGACATCAGACGTTCTCAATCTGCTGTTTGAGTCCTTACTTTGCTGATTGGGGAATCTGACTGTCCTCTTCGTACAACTTCAAACAGCTTTATACTAAAAGTATCATTTCCCATGTCTGCACAACATCATTTTGGTAAATTTTGAGCCGCAAGTTCTGTCAAACACCTTTGAACATTTCGAGCGCCGACACTGTCGGATGATTGTAGCTATCACTTCTGTCATGCAGTTTCCACTCTGACAAACTATTACAGAAAAAAAGTGCTTACTTACTACTTAAAGCGTCACATTTATTTTCTGTTTGTTACCGAGTCTTACCTGTTATGTCATGGGCTATCTTTTTTTTCTGCATAGTCATGTTCCCTTTCTTGAAGCTCGGGTCCTCTACCAGAGGCCTGGGAGCTTGAGGGTTCTGCACAGTATTTCTGCTGTTCCTAGGGCTCTTCTGGACCGAGATCTCTGATGTTGTTCATGGGACCTAATGGAGTCACATGGTTGGATTTAAGAATATTGAGAGTTCTCTTGAATACCTTCCACTATTTTTTTTCTTCTTTTTATAATCACTATTGGATGCTGAGCTCCAGATTGTTTGAAAATCATTTTATGTGTGTAGCAAAAAAAAAAAGAAGCTTTTCCAAGACCATTGATTGTATCTTTCCCTCTTGGCATTATGTTAACACATCTCTGAATACTCCGGACCAGCAAACAGCAAAATCGTCTGTTTTTAAAGGAGCATGAGGCAGGATTGAGGCAGGATTTATGAAATTAATTAGTATACGTTTTAAGTTTTCTAGTAATAATGTCAGATGAAGCGTTCCTAACCAAAAAGAATGAGCCCTCGAGTGTATCTCTCCGTTGCCTTGAACAGGCTCTGTGCTGCAAAATGTGCTGCAATTCGGTCCCGAATTTCCCGCGCTGGGCTGCGGATGTGACGTCACATGACGTTGCATGTGCGTTCTCCCTGTTCTCCCGTGCCGGCTTCGCTGTTGGCTGCAGTACCCCCGACGGCCGTCGGGGCGAAGGGTGGCGCTAGAGAGTCTCATTTCTTAAAAGGAGCCTCATGCTCCTTTAATGGAGATGCCTGCTAATGCTTAGTTTTTTTTAAGGGCTGATGATCAAAGTTTGGGTCCCACAGGGCAGAGAACTACCGGGATATGGTCTTGCAGGGGTTTTAGAGTCATGCAGGACTCGTATCTTTATCAGCACCTACCTGCAACTTATTTTCTCATCCAAATCCTTTGGAAGAAGGAGGTACTTAGTATTGACCATAAGATTTAGCTTCTTTTTTGTTAAAACTATCCACTATGATTGCTAAATTGACAGATTAACTCTCCTACCTATCAATCTAGCATGCCCTGTGCAGAACTCTGCCACAGGGAAAGCAGGGCTTCCCTGTGACATGATTTACAGCGTCTGCTGGTGACCACCTTGACTCTTGGTGACAGAACTTCGCTGCAGCACATCATATCACAAACATGATGCAACTGGCGCCAAGGGCAAGTGCCAAGGTACTGCATGTCAACTGGATCATGCAGCCTGGACAAAAACAAAAACACTTCATCGTCAAAGTCACACAGCTCTGAAGATTGCTTTGGCTGTTTGTACCACCGAGGGAAAAAGGACAGACGGCCTCCTCTCAAATTTCACTAGTTCAGAGCTGCAGTGTTTGACAACATTTGTTGCAAGTGCCAGGACACACCAGGATGAGTGACAGACCCCCAAGCTTGCTCAAATGAATCTCAATTTGCACCTCTAAATGGCTAAATGCAACTATCTATGTTACTGTAAACTATTTAGATTTATGGAATACTGTGGCATCACTGATCCCATTTACTGTACACTGGAAGTGGGTTGAACAAAGATGAAACATAAGTTATGAAAGAAGCAAACATCCGTAAGAAGGATGCAGAGCTGAAATACTGATTTACTACCAAATTCCAGTTGTAAAAATCTGACGGAAAAAGGCTCTCTTGTACCGTAATCTTGCTATATTTTGACCAAAGTGCATCAAGCACATTTCATTACTAGGAGATTATGTTTAAAAGAAATAAATAAAATACCCAGCTTGACTCCTTTTCTTTTGTCCTTCAGTTTTACTGGCAAATATGTAAAGTCTTTAAGTGGAGAGTTTACAGACTTACTTGAAAGTGGCCCCGTCCTTGAAAAACAGAGTCTCGAAAAACAAAGTTTAGAAGGTCTAAAAAGAAGCCGCAGTATCTTTTATTGCAACATATCTTGACACAGACTATCAAAGGGAGGTTGAGAGGCTGGAGAAGATGTACTCCAAAATTTGATTAACAGATAGAAATCAGGTGTTTGGGAAGATTGTAGCTGCATAGAGTTTTGTGCTGTTACATACAGAGATGGAGAGCAACAACAATCACCAAAGCTTGAAAAATAAGTCAGACTCCACAAAAGGAATACATAAATGCAGAAAAATCTGGTTTAGAATGCTAATATTTGATTTACAGTGAAAGTAACAATAACGTAAATGTAATAGTTTTTTTCTTCTACCTGCTGCTTGAAAGATCAGACTGGCAAAATGAATGAATTCAACAAGCAAAACAGACACATAGATAAATAGATATTTTTCATACATTTCTGCATGTACTCATCTATTAATTATTATTTTTATGCATTTATTTCTACTATATAACTCTCTATATATGTTATTTTTTATTTTGGGGGTCTTTATATTGAACAAGTTGGTGTTTTTTCATGCCCAACACAAGATGACTGCCAAGACTATTAACAGACAGTTTCCAGACAAAAACTGATGATTCTGCAGATATTGGTGATCTTTCGTGGTAACCCTGTACAAACCGGATTCGGTCGAAGTTGGGAAATTGTGTAAAATGTAGATTAAAACCAAATGCAATGATTTGAAAATCCTTCTCAACCTATATTCAATTGAATACACTACAAAGACAACATATTTAATGTTCAAACTGATAAACTTAATTGTTTTTTGGCAAATAATAATGAACTTAGAATTTCATGGCTGCAACACGTCCAGTAGAAGTTGGGAAAGGTGGCAAAAAATACTGAGAAAGCTGAGAAAAGCTCATCAAACACCTATTTGGAACATCCCACATGTGATGGAGGAACCGCCGTCGCGTCGAGTACCGATGAGGACTGAAGCCTGAATTATGGTTCCACGTTAAATCGACGCAGAGCCTCGCCGTAGGGTACGGGCCCTGCGTTGGTGTAACGCGGAACCATAAATCAGCCTTGAGCGGCAGCCGACGCGTGTCCATGCGCACCATTCTTTGATTCCACCCCTTCTAAGGTGGTTTTGGCATTTAAAAGTTCAAAAGTCTCATCCTTT
Source organism: Cololabis saira (assembly GCF_033807715.1). Classification (NCBI taxonomy): domain Eukaryota; kingdom Metazoa; phylum Chordata; class Actinopteri; order Beloniformes; family Belonidae; genus Cololabis; species Cololabis saira. Next base: position 22,674,073 of record NC_084605.1, on the reverse strand, counting down.
ATCAGCTGGGGTTGCTTAATGTTGTCACTGCATACTACAGGCTGGGGGGGGACCTGTCAGCGGGGCCAATGGGGGACAGCAGCAGTGATGAGCAAAGGGAGAAATTAAAATGGGGTAATGGAAACAAACGCTAAAGGGGTCAGAATAATATCACCAATATTTAGAGTTGTAAGTAAATTCTTGTATTCTTCATTTCTTTGCAATCCTTTTGAAAATAATTTTGTACTTTGAATTTTGTACTTTGTACTTTGTACTTTTGTACTTAAGTACATTTTACACCATGTACTTTTGGTACTTTATTATATTTAAGTTGAGGTACTTTTATACTTTTACTTAAGTAATTTTCAAGCAGAAAATTTGTACTTTTACTTAAGTACAATATTTTTGTACTTTTTCCACCTCTGGCCCTTTCCCAACTTCTACTGCACGTGTTGCAGCCATGAAATTCTAAGTTAATTATTATTTGAAAAATAAAATAATGTTTATGAGTTTGAGCATTAAATATGTTGTCTTTGTAGTGTATTCAATTGAATATGGGTTGAAAAAGATTGTCAAATCATTGTATTTTGTTTTTATTTACATTTTACACAATTTCCTAACTTCAACCGAATCCGGTTTGTACTTAACAACACCCTGATACCTGATCAGAATAAAAGAACAATACTTAATTTGGTTGTTGCCTCTAATTACATCATGGAGCGACATAATTTGCTTAAGACAAGACAAAATCTTACATTTACCTTACCTTTCAAAGGCTTTAGAAGACCCCAATTGTTCCAGTTTGTTATTGAAATGTATGTTTCTTTTACTACTAGCCAAGAGGGTTGTTGCTACTGTATGTCTTGGAAGAGTCCACACAAACCAAGCATCAAGAATTGGTTCAAGGAGATGTCACTGTGCTTACCGGTTGAAAGGATAACATACATAATCAAGGACAAACAAGAAATCTTCGAGGAAGTCTGGGGTTGTTTTATTGACTATATGAAAAATGAGAACCTAAATCATCTAATGGAAGAGCCTGGAGGAGAATGGTGCCTTTGTCTGTTGTGTTGTGTTGCTCATAATTTAGCCACTATAACAAAGAATAATATATAAATAATAATAATGTCATAATCCGTGTATATATCACGACAACGGAATCCATTGATTTGCATTGTACAATATCCGTGCTGCTCCCATTAAAACCTCAATAAAACACTGCTAAAACAGCGTTAACAACATGCTTTTACAAACTGACAGTAACAAACAGTACCTTGCGCGACAAAAACTCATAATTTAGCCACTATAACAAAGAATAATATATAAAAATAATAATGTCATAATCCGTGTATATATCACAACAACGGATCCCATTGACTTTGCATGGTACAATATCCGTGGTGCTCACACGGAATTATAACACTTTCCGTGTTGGTACCACGGAAAATAGTGGTGAGAGGTCGTGGGCATTTCACAGATTTTTGTGAGATCAGGTTGTGCCTTTGGCATGTTTTTCATTACTCAGGATTTCATTGAAACTTTCAGATGCACAGGAAATTATTTGGATGCTGAATATTTGTCCTGCTGCAAAAAATGTTGCACAGACTGGACCGATGATAAACAGTGACAGGAAAAGATCACTTTGTAGTGCTGGCCTACCCCCAAAAGAGAGACGCCCAGCCCCCAATTACAGGACTCATGGAACTTTTTTTATGTTCATTTCTTATTTTTGGTGCAAGATGCTGCTGTTTTCATTTTCATTTTCTTTTCATCCAAAACAACTGTAGTCTACCACTTCATAATACCTTCAAAATATGGTTTGGAGCTGTATTTTTGCCTTTGCCAAATAGAAATTCTTCAATGCAAAAATGTTTATTGATGTTTTAGTATAACATATGTCTACCAAAGGAAATTGAGCTGATGAAATATAATCGTGAAACATTGTTTTCTGCAATATGGTCCCAGCTTTTCCTTATTTGGCATTGTGTATAGTAACTTCTTAAGTTGTCTGAGTTCCGTAAACGCATCACATTATGTTCCTCGTTCTTCCACTCGGCACAGTCTGTCCTCTACACATATTAAGATGCCAGAAAGAGTGGGGAATATTAATAGGATATGTTTGTAAATCAAAGTAAAGAGACGAGTACTTATTCCAAATATTATTTTGGTCTTCTTCAGAAGATCATTTGTGATTCACCTGCTGATGTTTCAGCAAATAAACTCACTAGAAATTCAGGATTGTTCGGCAAATTGGTTAAAAAAAAAAAAAAAAACAACAAAAGGGAATTGGGGCGAGTACTGGAAATTATGCAAAAACTGAGAATGATAAGTAGGAACCCTTAATGGAAGGAAATAACAATGTTTTAAAATGCACACTGTCAGACCCAAGAAACCATTAGAGATGGTTGACCTAACAACATTAGAAAATCCTGAGCACAATGCTGATGGCGTGGACGTTCCCTGGAAGACAAGTCAAATGTCTTGCACACATATAGCTACAGTTAGATAAAATAATGAGACAATTGCAAACCAATTTTCCTTCCTTTCAAAAAGCCTCTCAGAAGCAAACTGCTCAACATGGCGTTTGAGATCCGTCACATCACAGTGGACAAATAACTCAGCAATTAACCTCTGTGATCTGAACGTGGATATTTTATTCAATTTATTTATCCAAGATTGTATATATTTATATTCTGTCGGACTCTAAATGGCACTTGTGTAGGTGTGTCTTTGATATAGAATTATTCAAGCAGCCGAGTTGGATTAACGCCGGAGCTGATGGGGAGTTGTGGTCCATGTCAGATTCATCCCAAATACGTCAGTATCTTAATTTACATCTTTTCTTTTAACAGGTTAATTAATCTTTTAGATTTTTTCTTTTTACATGTCATCTTAAAGTGCCCAGCAGGTGTTTAAATAGTATAATGTATAATAGTATAATGATGGCCTGAACCCATGCATAAAACATCTGCAAATGACAAATCAGCTCTCTCTCATTATCTGTGTGGGCATGTTTCTCTCTCAGGTTGTTTAGCGAGTGTTCTTGTTAAAAGGATGTTGAAAATGTCATATCTCTTCATCTGAAATAAGCTTTCTGTGAAAACTCATCAGACCAACTTATCTTTTGGTGCGGTAGTCTTCTGTAATCTTTCATACCAAGAAAAATGGTCGAGTTTTTTTCATCAAAGTCACATTAACATATTATCTTTGAGACTGACAAGTTTGGAAGAAAATTAGACAATTTCAGGTAAAATTAATGGAGCTGCCACACGTGGTGCATAAAAGGGTGTGTTAGAATACATCATATTTAAGGGAGCCAAACACATTTTGTCTGAACCAAAACTGCAGTGGATAATCATTAAAAAAAGAAGCAAAAGAATCACAGTCGAGACCAAACAGCCAATATTTAGTTAAAGAAATCAGGTGGTTTGACACCATGGATTTCAAAGCTGAAGCCACTGTGAAAGTAGACAAAGCTGCAACACCTTGAGTGACCACTAGGGGCGGAGTGACATTTGACTCCCATGTTGAAATGTCCAACTGTACTGCCAGAATAAGCACACTTACAGCCTTGCCTAGCCTTCTTTTTCATGGTAAAACAACAGTATTGTTGAACAAGTTGCACTTTCTAGGTATATAACATTGGTGAATTCTCACAGCCAACAATTTAATATCTGGGGTGCAGTAACGTGCTGGATTTCACCATCCGTTAACAAGCTCTGCAATCCTTCAGTCTCAGTCTGCCTGTATAGTTTGAAAACCGCGTAGAGTGATGTTGTAAGAAATACGTTCCCGCAGCCATGCCTCATGAAACACATAATACTGCACTTGCTATCTTCCCTCTATCTCCTTCTCAGTGCTCCGAGTTTTATCGTTTATTTCCCAGAGAGCTCACATTCTACATGATTATGTAGGGGAGAAATGGTTTAAATTTCCTCCTCATTGCTCTCTATTTTTCTCCTGGTGGCAGTAGTTCAGCTTTTGAAAACTCAATCAGATGCTCCCGCTTGTAAACAGCCCTTCGGTTGGTATTCATCATAGCAGATGTTAAGAAAATGCCTAGAGTATTAGTTGTTATCTACTGTATTAGGCAGCACAGCATTCTCATCAGAATGGGGAAAAATAGAAAGCAAAAAAAGGATTTCCCATAAAAAGGGGCCCACTGGTTCTCCAAACAAAAAAAAAACAACAACATAATAATAGTGATAATGATAATAATACTGATTAAAAAAGAAAAAGAATAAAAAAGACAAATTATTACCTGTGCTACTGTAACTGGCCTGCAGGACTGCTGCTTGCCAGAGTTTTCACTTGATGAAGATGTTCACTGTTGAATCTGAACCACTGTAGCCCTGAGTATTGTGCTTGAGGCTGGTGCTGCTGTGATAAATGGTATAAACATAAATAAGAGATTCAAATCCAAACTGGATAGCAGCTAAGTTAAGGAAGATGCGTCGTATGTAAGTTAAAACAGCAAGACAGTAGGACTCTTAACCTTACTATGTATACAACACAAAAAAATGAAGTTATCAAGAAAAATTGATATTTTAAAAATCTTTCAGTTAAGTCAGCCTATATTTAACAAGCACAAGAAGAAAGGAATCGATTCTCTTGTCAATAAAAAATTCAAAAGGTAGAAAATGTAAACAAATCCAGAATTTATTTAGGTTTATTTAGCTTGTTTTACTGTACAACAGAAACGGAAAACATATTTATACTGTATAGCACATATCTGGAAGGTTTTACAATCAGCAGTTTATCGGGTGATTGATCAGAATTGGATTACGAGTAGAATCTATCAAACGTTTGATCTTTCTAAGCAAGAATATCATGGAAAAAAAATTAATGTAAATTTCTTTTAACTTCTTAAGTACAGTTTAACCAATTTGTATGACAATAGTTGCTGAAGTTGTTCACAATACAGGGTCCTCTTTGTTACATTTTACATTTCAAAATTGCCAGTCAATTCTCCATTGGAGATGTGTCAGAACCTCAGGCATAATTCAGTATCCATGTCTTTTTCTTCATAAGCAATGCCTTTGTAATGTTTACAGAATTAGGTTTTGTAATGTTTTTGGTGAGACATGTATGAACCTCTTTCAATTGATAATCTCATCTCCTTTTCTTTGGCCAAAAACACTGATACAACCCAATAGTGTTAACACTGGCACCAGGAAACGGACTTGCACGCAACAACTCAAATTCAGGCGAGGACTTGTTTTGTTGGGTCAAAAGTGACAAACAGATCCAAAGGGCGAGACTGAGGCAGATTCCAGGAACAAGCAGGAAATTACAAGTCAAAAATAAAATACAAGGCTGGAACACTGGAACCACAAGGGATGATACAAAGACGATGTAGGAGGGTACAAAGGGAGAGGTGTGCTTAAATACAGTGTAAGATTGGGCAGATCTGGAACACATCAGGGAGGGTGGGGTGACACAAGGTGGGAGTTGAAACAACCTGAAATCAGAGCAAATGTAAGCAGCAAAATAATACAGGAAGTGAGAATGAACATACTGTAAATAGACTTAGGGAGCTAACAGGGGCATGACACATGAGGCATGAGGTTGTTGCTGATTATAGTCCAGATCAATGTTTCTCAATTCTGGTCCCCTGAAGGATACTACTCTAGATGGGGTCCATCCAAATGTGGCCTTGGACCAATTGCCGAGCTGTCCAGGGTCTGTCCAGCAGTCCCCCATGACCCTAAACAGGAAGAAGTGGGTTTAGATGTTCGATGAATCAATGTTGTTCCAGAAAAAAGAGAGTACCAATTTGTCTGATTGCAATACATTTCCACTGTATTGGTCAGTCTTAGATGCTTCCAAGCCCAGACAGGTTGATGTAGCATCAATTTAACATGAAGCTTCAAAAATGTTTTAAAGCAAATATGTGAGTGTGTTCGTATATTACTCATTAACAGATGTTTTCCAAAGCAATATACCCATAAGGGTATATCAGCAACTGATGAAGGATCGTTCTTGGTGGCGTCCCAAACTTTGGGCTCATGGTTATGAGATCTCACGGGTGTCCTTTTCGTGTCCTTGCTATAGACACACTGAAATTCATACATTCCTTGAATGATTTAATGAAATAACTCACTGTAGAAGGAGAAATATGCAAATCCATTCCAATCTTTCTTTGAAGAAGACTGCTTTTAAACAGTTCAATGATTTTCTCACATGTTTGTTGGCATAAAAGCAATCCTCTCCCCATTCTTTCTCCTCAAAGATTCAACCTTTTGTGGATAATGATTTTATATTTATGAATGAAATCATCTCAACATATCACCTCTTTGAAATGAAGAAACCTTATTACTTTTTCTTCTCACGGGGGCCGTTTTCTCCTCAAATGGCCCTCAAGCTTTTATGGAATCTGTTGAGATGGATCTACAGTATTTTACCTGATTGCATTGACATTTAGGAGACAAAACATAAAATATCTTATCCCCTTCTTAGAAACAAAGTAAAAAAATTAAATTAAAGTAAAAATGTTCATTGCATTTTTAGTATCATATTAAGTTTATTCTATTTCCATATTGGATGTAGTTTGTTAAAGCATTTATCTATCTGTCTTCTGTTGTATGCTAATGTGTGTTTTTGTGGTTGTTCTGGTAGGTTTGCAGATCACAAATATGCATATTTATGGGTGTTTGTCCTCTTATTTGTAATCACTAAAGTGAAATGTACAAAAACAAAGCTTAATTCAGCAAAACAAATGTGCATACTCATATCTCCTTTCATGAATTACCCTAAAATTGACTTACCTTAGACATCATCATAATCCCCCCCAAAAAGAGAGATGTGCAATATGTAACATCCATCCATCCATCCATCCATCCATCCATCCATCCATCCATCCATCCATCCATCCATCCATCCATCCATCCATCCATCCATCCATCCATCCATCCATCCATCCATCCATCCATCCATCCATCCATCCATCCATCCATCCATCCATCCAACCCCATACATTCCTTTTTGCTGTCAGGGGTTCAGGTCTGCTGGATAATATCTAAGGGGTGCACCCTGGCCAAGTGTGTTTCAATGCAAAACGAATACTGTGCATCCAAGTCTAGTAAATTTTACGGTGTAAGATGTTGGCTAAGTTCCAGATGATGTACCTTCGTGAGCACATTCAGAGTGTTCTTACATACATCCTGTATGTGAGTTTTGTAAAGCGACTTCATGCTCTGATCAGAAATATTGATAGCAATTTTTCAAGTTACCACTTCGTCACTCCCAGATTTGACTTTCCTTCAATTGCAAATTCCAAATTAAAGCTACAAGCAGCGATGAACGGGCCCCTCGCACCCTTGTGCATGTTCAGGCGTGCTGCAGTGGAAGCGCTTCTATGACTTGCATGTAGATGTCTTCAGGCCTGGACATTTAGCGGATGACACCAGCCACGACTCTCTATGTCAAACCATTCAAAAGTTAAGGCAGAAAGTAGGAACTATCAGATATCGACCAATCAGGTGAAGGGGCGTGGCTAATTCAGGCCAATGAAGGTCAAGTACTCAATACCGAGTCCGATGACACCACCCACATGTCTTTATCACAACCCGTTCAAACGTTATGGCAGAAAATAGGATCTATCAAATATCGACCAATGAAAAAAAGGGGCGCGCTTTTTGGCATCTATAGTCGCCACGGTATTGCTTTTGAAAGAGAAAAGTAATGCGCAACGTCGCAGGATGAAGACGCACATTTTGATGTATAACACACCTGGGTGCACGTTACGGTTCGGGCCGTATTAACTGCCGAAGGAATGGCATAAATCGCGCCAAAATTACACGATTAATTCAAAATGGCCGACTTCCTGTTCAGTTTCGATACAGCCTATCCCAGCTAATTACAGGTGAGAGGCAGGAGTTCACCCTGGACAGGTCGCCAGTCTATCGCAGGGCCACATATACAGACAGACAACCATGTATCCTCACACTCACACCTACGGGCAATTTAGAATCATAAATTAACCTATGTTTTTGGACTGTGGGAGGAAGCCGGAGTACCCGGGGAGGCACGGGGAGGACATGCAAACTCCACACAGAAACACCCCCCCAGGAGAAGGCCATTCAACCCTTTTACGACTGAGATCCATGGTCTCAGCCGAGATAATGATTTGCATTGATGCTCAATGAATGAGAATCAATGCAAAGCCAGAGTGTTCAGTTGTAGGCTGTTTTTTCATTCGCCAACAGCTGAAGGAATATTACCAAGGTTGATAATTTGTCACACCTTGCCAAGGGTTATAGCAGAGATGGAGTAGAAGAAAGGAGCTAGCATCATGCCAAGGTCCAATTACTCCGCCACATGTATTGGAAACCATCCACAAGAACATAAAGCCAGCAACAGAGAGGAACGTGTCTCATTATAGCACATAATAATGACACATAATGAAGGTGATGGTGGAAAAGATCTCAATAAGCCTGCACCCCATCTCTTTATTTTTTTTTACCACGAATTAGGTAGAAAAAAAGATTAATTCCACAAGGTATGAAATAAATAAACATTAAAATAGTCAACTATGGGAGCCCTTAGCTAGACTTACAACTTACTTGGACAAGACTTTCTTGTTGTGTATAATATTCACATGTATCCGTTAAAGTTATTGCTTCATACTGAGAAGTAATCTTTGGGAAACGCAGCATATGAAGGATCTCATAGATCGTTTCTTATACTATCTTAACGCCCGTATACCTTATCACTGTGGGAGTCAGCCCATCATTGGATCCCCAGCATCTAAAAACAGCTCATTGATAAACCTTATTCGGTCCTCTACACTCCTCTTTTGGACGATCCTTGGACAATTTCCAGTGGGAATTTAAATAATGTTGCTTACATCCTGACAAGCACACAGGCTTAATTGAGATGGATGGATCATGAGGAAGGAATAAGTGGAAAAAAACATGTTTGTATTTTATAAATAGTAAATAAAAACATCCATGGAAATATCGGGGTGAGGCCACTTCTTAAACTGATGACAGGATTAGAATGAGCACCTGATTCACCTGCACCTAAAGTTTTCCTGTGCAGCAACAGTCACATTTTTTGAGTCCGCTTAAGTATTCTTTACATTACGGAGCAGTTATTTTGCCAGCTAAATGGAGTGCAGATGTTCATTTTTGCAGCTCAGTTCGAAAATACGTTTTTAATAGAAACATTCAACATCCGATTGTCACAAACTTTACCAACATTTGCAAAACAGATCCATTAATCCTTTTTCTTTCTTTCTTTGTCTTAGATTTGGCCAAGATTGTGTTTTATATGCATTCAAAAGTGAAGGAAAAAAAAGAACACCAACAAAAGAGGAATGTAAATGAAGGAATCAATATTCAAGGTTTGTGGCCTTCATCTGTTTTATGAGTCCCTTTCACTCAAACATGTGCACTATTCCCAAAGACATTCCATTTTAAGGACAAAAAAGCTTTGGAGGTTTTTGTACATTTTCATATGACTGAAAATAGAAAGCTATTCGAGCTTTTATCAAAGTCCACTAATAAAATGATGGACCCTCTGATCCTTTTATATGAGCTAGATGGTCCTTCAGTGTATTTTATGATAATGTGCAGTTCATGGAAAACCCACAATGATTCATATTATGAATGTGAAATATACCTTTATTATGATATGATACAGGTTTTTATTGAAAATCCTTTATTTAATACAAGGTATTTTACATGAACATAAAGATAGATGTACAATACAAGACTTTTAAACAGGTGCTGCAGAAGATTGTCACTGATTTATCTGTTAGAAGCACTGAGCTCTTGAAGCTGCTTTTCAACTACGACTTGATATGGGTCTGCTGTGGTCACGACATCGCAATATGATCATTCTCCTCATGAATATTGCATAGACGCCTTTAATGTTGCGTAGAGATATCCAGCATAATGTCAGCATGAACCTACAGGGTTTTATGTGAGCACTAGTAAGGTCCATAAGTATGCAAGACAAATACAGTACATGTTGTCAAATGGGAAAGCAAGGCTCTGTGCAAACATCCACATACTCCCCTCATTATTAGCTACGTGTTCACTGGAGAAAAACCAAAGCTGGCCTTTAATTACAGGAGAGACTAAAAATAAAGTGTATTAGCTGAAATATAACATTTTTATGGGAGATTTTTGGTGCTTAAAAGTATACATTTGGGTAACAGAATAGGTAGGCGAAGTGGAATTAAGATGGTAATCCCAACTGCATAAAACCAGCTTCTATCAACACGCCTGAAAAGATGTGTTGTATCGCTCTGTCTTATGTTTTACCATAGCAAAGTCATATTTAAGTGATATTGTACCATAACCTCAACAAACTGTTTAACAAAAATAAAAATGGTGTTAAAAACAGACATTTAGCAAGAAGGGAGGGTTTAATGCCAAAACATATCCAAGCAGGGACTAAAAGTAGAAGTAAACAATACCTGCAGTTCCATTACACTATTGCACAAAAGAAAATCAAATCTCTGAAAGTTTGATTAAAAGTAGCGCTGCAGGGGGTTTGTGTTTGCATTGATCGCTGTCTCTCTAATGATTGTAATCCTTGTAACTCTCCGCGTATCTCGTCCTGTGAGACTTCTCTTCAAAACAACGAAAAAGAAAACGTTGAATTAAATGGACTAAAACACCTCTAGTCTGATAAATTATTGCAATTGTCGCTACCGCTGTTAATAGCCAGATGATGAAAGCAGCGGATTGTTCAAATGATTATTCAGAGGCAAAGCCCTCATGTCATGCATAATTATTAAGTAGTGTTACAGGACAACTACATCGTATGAATGAGGCCAGGAACAACTGGAAACTAGATTTTGATGACTTTATATTGACCACCGTCACATCCGGCTCTGCCAGTCATGGAAATTTACGAAAAGTGATTCCATTACCCTGCATTCACACCAAAAGCTTCAAAATCCCCAGCGGTTCCTTTGGTCGCTTGCATCAGGCTGCGTGCCAGCTCATCCAGGCGCTTGCAGTAGGCGGCCTAGGGGCGGGGCTTTCAAACTGCGCCTTTGTCCATGCATCCAACTTCTTCTTAACGTCTATATATAAAAAAGGAGACATCGTATAACTCCAGAGACCGTGATTATCAGTTTCACTTCCATCTTTGTATTCTCTTTCTCCCATCTTGGAAAGCCCTGTCTGTAATTGGATGCTGCTTTGGTGTCGCTACTGCTCATTTGCATAAAGTTGAGATTCTCTCAATTTCAAATTGACGCCCTGCTTGATGCTGCCGCATCGCCAGACGCCTGTTGTAGCAAGCGATCACTGAAAATGAATGGCTGCTGGCTGCTTATGATGCTCCTCGCCTGAATCGCCTGAAAAGCAACCTCTCAAATTTTTTTTGTACCGTTTCCATTGCAGGATGTCTTCTTCAATATTTGGTTTTGCTAACAGTTTCTTCTATGACGCTGTAGATATGTTAATTTCTGTTCTAAAGTTGGCAAATTTAACAAAGGTCAGTGGAATCCCTTTTGGAGCCCCTCGAGGAACTGCACGGTATGAGACAACAACTAAGCCGGAAGTAGCCCGCTTATTACACTGTCGTACCATGCAGAGCTTTTCTAAAGTTTATTTTTAATAATAACGACAGAAGAAAAAAAAAGACTTATTTTTGCAAGTGGCAGATAATTTGATATAGTTAAAATAAATGAATAAACATCATGAGTAGGAGTACAGCCACTTCCTTTTAGAAGATCTAAATTTAGTTGTTTTTGTCTTAAAAGCCTCACATCAGCTGACGTTTCACGTGTCAATGGAAAGCGTTTGTAGTGTGTGGCGGCAGAGAGATGGTAATTCCTAATAATTTCTGACTGCATTTGTTAGCTGTCTTTCTGAAATGTTGTTTGTGTCATGAATCTTGGATGACTGTCAGTCCTCTTGTGTAAGAGTAATAATGAAAAAGGAAGGTAAGCTCGAACACAATAAATCTACTGTCAAAGAGGGCTGAGAGTTTGACACGACGAGGTAGGAATGTGACAATAAAGAAACAGGAGGAGGAGGAAGTCAAGACCAACACATAAAATGTAATAAAGAAGTGCCCGAGAGCAAGTGTTGTATGTAAATTATTTAGCTGACCTTTATTGACCTGGTTATCTAATCATGCCATGGACAAATACACACAGACATACCACATGCACACACACACACACACACACACACACACGTTCTCTCGGGGTCCCATCAATATTCTTTATTGGGAAACCTCTCTGACAGCTTGCATCTGGTCTTAATTACATGTCGAGGCTAAAAACTGGATCAGTCAGAGCGAAGAAGGCCAATGAAAGCAACTGCTGTCTGCCAGGACTTTAATTAGGACCAACACACACGTATATAAAACACAAATACACACTTCTAACCAACCAGTTAATTTCATTTATGATCTTGGTGCAAAGTCACATTGTATATATTTCAATATTTAGTACATTTGATTAAACAACAAACAATTAAGGAAGTCACTACACGTTTCGTTGAAGCTGTGGTGGCTCACTTCTAGGTAAAATGTCCTCCTATGAGAGCCGAAGTGGGTAATCGGACGACTTCCTGCACCTGGGATTGTGGGAGTGGTGACAGGTATGAAAAGTAAACCTCAGGCAGAGCTTGAGGCTGCTCCCTGCCTGTTGACATGTCATCACAGAGCTTGACTCTCTTTTAGCCTGAGGGTCACATAGCTTGAGGGAGGGATAGAAACATATCATTATTTGTAAAGGTTGTTGCCCCGGTAGTGAAAAAAGGGACAGTTGAAAAGCTTCACAAATATATTTTACAACTGAGGAATGCAAGGGAATCCTTTTTTTCTGAAATCATCCACAAAAACATCAGTCGTGCCGTGTTTGCTGCTGTGTACCGGATAACAAACACTCCTGTGTCAGTAGCATCTGAACTCCACTCTAGTAAGGCCTGCAATGAGTTTGCCAACTTTTTTACTGAGACAATCCAGAAGATTAGAAAAGCAGTCAATGTATCAATATCAAGTCCAGCAACAGTGCTGTGTCCAATTAAAACCAATTTGGACAAAATGACACAATTTTATGCAATCAGCTACAAAAACCTGAAGGATGTTATGGATCAGCTAAATTCATCCTCCTGTTTACCCAGAGCTTTCTACTAGAAAAGTTTTACCCGGCATGGCATCTAATTTGATTCAGATTGTTAACGTATCCCTTTTATTAGGTGTTTTCCCCCAGACCTTCAAAACAGCCGTCATCAAACCCCTGTTGAAAAAGAACAACCTGGATTGCTAATGCAAAAATAATGGACCTATCTCAAGTCTTCAGTTCATCAGTAAGGTTATTGAAAAAGCTGTGTTTAACTGCGTGAACCTGCACGCCTATAGGGGGACTGTTGCAAAAGCTCCTGCATGCTGCTTTAATGAAAGAATTATGATGAATGGCCATTGATGCATATACAGTAGTTGTATTTCGAGTTGTTTTTTTTCTCCTGTTATGCCAGATTCTGGTGTTTCTATTAATATATACGAGGTGGTTGTTTTTAGGTCCTTGTTGCATGTTCAATCTTTTTTTTTTCTTTTTTGGAACGATAGTATTTCTTTGCTTTTAATTGATGACTTTGCTCTAGTACTGAGTCTGCTTCTATTGTAATGAATCGGTGTGAAGAAATTACTCATTTTGATTTGTTTGTATGTAATTTAGCAAAGGTTTGTAGCATCCAGTGTTTATTCAAGAGAGCTGTTGGCATCCGCTGCAAGTCTGAACGGAGACAAACACAGGAAAACACACAACGGGCACACAAGCCATTTCAGGTCTCTAAAACTAAATCAAGACTAGGCTACTGTGATTATCTGTCCCCCAAAACTGTGGAGTGAGTATGTAGGTGAGTGAGCAGGTGTGTATGTCGTTGTAACTGTGTGTGCAAAGTGAAAACAAGGCTTTACCTGAATCTTCTTCTGACCCTGACTAAGAATTTTATAATGAAACTGTTTTGCTTTTCCAAGTTAATGTCACAGATGATCAGCATCTAGTGGCCATCAAAAGTGCACCAGTAGGGCAACCGTAAAGCTGTGCGGTCTGTATTATTACGACACGGTACACATACTCCAAACTCTTCGCCTCTATGAACTCCATCACCTCAACCAGCCCCCACCACAGTGTTTGAAGACGGATAACGTGACACGCTGTAGTAGTCAATAACCTCCCCAGGGCCAAAGTGCCGCTAACCTGATGCATTCGCTGCAGGCTGGAATTTATGTGACCCACGTGACTAAACAATTAGGATTAATTTTGCACATTGTTTGCTTTAGCAATCCAACACAGGACACATGATTGTTGTCGCAATCTTGCACTTGCAGTTCAAAATTACAGGTGACTATAAGCCATCTATTTTGCCCCATCAGAACCATTTTGCAGTGATACACAACCACGCAAAAAAAAAAGTGTGATTTAGACATGGCTTTGGATTCCCACTGAACCTGAGCATATCTTACATGTCTGTGATGTCCATTGTTACTTAATCCTACTGAACATTTCAGCAGGGCTTTATAAACCATGTGCTCGTGGATCTCACCTATACTTGACATTTACTGAGTGTTTCCAGTTCACAGAACGCCCTCTGGGGAAAATAGAGCAGGCAGCGCTCTGCTCGCTTCATCTCACAGAAGAAGAACATTGTGTCTTGGAAATTAGAAAAATTAATGGCTTTATTTTAATGGTGTCAGTCACATATTCCCATTCATAACCTCATTGACAAAGTGAATTGTTAGTGGGTCATAAGATACGTTTTCTCATTCTGGCCCTCATATATCTCCTTCACATTTTGACACACGGCCAATTCATGGCTAAATCTACACTGAACATATAAACGTTATCCTCCACATCTACTGTTTTTCTGCATTTTCATGCATATAGTCTAGATGAGTATCTCATGTATGCTGATTGATGCCACCGGATCCTCCCATGCATCTTCCACCTGTTCTCTACAAGCATTTACCTTTTACTCATATCACTGCTACTGTAAAATGTTTCTACTTTAAGTTCAACACTCAGTTTTACATTTAAGAAAAAATACACTGACACGAAAGAATTGCAAGCAAAATTTACTTAAATGATCACAAATGAAAGTGCTTTGTACTGAAAAGAGTGTTGTGTGGTATATTGTAGAAGACTTTGTAACATGTACAGTATGTTTCAGTAGAGTATGTCAAAACTGGTTGCGTTAGAGTAATAAACTGTATTGCTACTTTATATACTGTTGGCTGTATTAACATTTACACTAGACATACAGACATTCATAAATATACTGGCTATGTCTTGATTACTAATCTGAACAGAATGTGAAAACTGCAGTTCTCATATTCATTTAAACATAAAAAAAAACAAAGTGGAAATGCATTAAAAGGAAGCTAAATAAATAAAATTAAAGAAAGAGACGCTTTTATCACTTAAATACAATAAACTCTGACCTTGTATTCATAAAGAGACTTTACAAAATGAACTATAAGACATAACAAATGGTTGTTTTTTCCCCCATGCTGCATGCAGAAATTATACACTTTCTATATTTAGACTTAATGTGCACATCATTAATTCTGCTGACTTGCTTCACATAAAATACCATAGTAAGCCTGAGGTTTCAACGTTAAAGCGCCTCTCAGTGGGAGAAAATAGGGGAAAAAAAGGTGCCCCCTCCTGCACTGGAATGTAAACTACTGGGGGAGTGGCTGTGGTGTTGTTTCCTTGGTGTGGACACATCTGTGTCCGATTCAACCCAGAGGTAAATGACCCCTGTTGCTCTGTCTAAACTCCAGTAGTCCACAAATCCTTATTGTGCTGCATTTTATCAGTTATGCTGAAAAGCATTAGTTAACAGCTCTTAAAAGTACAATACCACAACTTATCTGAGACAGACACAGACTTTATAGAGACATGGCAATGAAATACAACAACCAAAAAGTTATGATATTTAGCAAAATATAATTTAATTACACTTTTTTGTCCCTTTAGAGTCAGTTGAATAACAAACTTGGGCCCTTTAACCAAAACATTTTTACAAAAGTACAGGGTAAACTCTTCAGATGAGTGGGAATGTTCACGGTCAGTGCTCGGACAGTAAAGAGTGTGATCAACAGAAGTGCACTGAACCTTTCTGTGTCAAACACTTTCACATGAGACAGTGATGAGTGGAATCCATGGCTTAGAAAACATCAACTCACAACCCTGTCACCAAGACATCAGATCCAATCACCCTAGTCCCAACACACAAGAAAAATATATACAACTTTATTCTTGCAGGAAATTATGTGCCTTTAAAACATTCTCCATTAAAATGCTAAAATCGAAACCCATTATATGAGTAAATACATTTCACACAGCTTATTATGATTTTAGATTAAGTATCATGAGGAGTCAGTCCTTCTTTTTCATGGCATAATGGTGACATCCCTTACAGTTGTTTCATTTAGGTCATACCATTCAGTGTTGCACTTGCTGGGAGATGACTTGGACATGGGGCAGATCAGGGTGCGGAAGTACCTCCTGAAGGTGTCGGAGAGAAAGGCGTAGAGGATGGGGTTGGCGCAGCTCCACGAGTATGACAACAAGACCACAAACTCAAAAGCCCTGGCTAAAGCCAAGTCCAGGCCATTTTGATAGAGGGAGAAGAAGTTGAAGGTGTAAAACGGCAGCCAGCATATGCCGAACACAACCACGACCGCAACCACCATCTTGGTGACCTGTTGCTCCAGTCGGTTGGCGTCATTGTTGGATGCAGAGGCTCGGAGCCTCTGGGACCGCAGCGTGAACAGCATAGCGGTGTAGGAGGTCAGCATGACCATAAACGGCAAGGCGAAGCCCGTGACGAAGGTGTACGAGAGGACGGCGAGCCACCAGGTGTCCGAAACAAAGTCTGGTATGCATAGGCCTCGATCAGCTGAGAAGTGAAGTGCCATAGGAAGAATGGTGAGGAGGGAGAAGAGCCACAGCAGTGCAGAGATGATCTTGGCGCAGCGCGGCGTTCTCCAACGGGCAAACCGCAGCGGGTCGGCCAACGCCATGAAGCGGTCGACGCTCATCGCTGTCAAACAGAACACGCTGGTGAACTGGTTGATGCCGTCCAGGACCATGACTGCTTTGCACGCAGTGTTACCAAACGCCCAGTGGTTCTTGAAGTTCTGGATCGCTATGAAAGGGAGACCAACCATGAAGAGTCCATCAGCCAGAGCTAAGTTGAAAATGTACACTGTCGTGGAAGATGACATTTTGTCCAATTTCAATATGGCGATGATGACGAGGGAATTCCCAGCTAGCCCCACAATGCAAACCACAAGGTAGAGAATCGCCAGTGTGATGCCAAAGCCGTCAATATGTTCTTCAAAGTAAAAATGCTCTTCCACATAGGACTGATTGTTGTCCATATCGAATAAAAAGGAGACATCCATTTTACCTCAGCTCCACCTCAACGAGCAAAGCCTCCTTGCCTTCTTGTTTTGGACGTAAAAAGTTCTCGGAGGGGATAAGTGAACAGTTCAACTGGAAAACCTGAAAATCAAACAGAGTGTTCAGGTTCAGGATAAACCGGGCTTCAGCAACTCATCAACTCCTGGCATAAGGTCAGTCTTTACTCTCCTTTTCTCTCCTTCTTAAAAAAAACTTGTAGTTGAGGAAGCAAATTTCTCCCTTATACCCATGTGGGTTATCTTCACATGGAGTCAAACACTATCACAAAGCAACAGAGTGTTTAGGAGCAGAGGAGTCACTCGGACGCTTCCCTGATCGCTCTTTCTCCTCGGGAGCCCTTTTATATCTCTTCCCCCCTCGGTGCGTGAGGAGTGTGTCTGCTGCTGTATGTGTGGTACACCCTCCCCTGCACCTCCCTCCCCTCGTTCATCAGTCTCCAGAGATTGTGATGAACTCCAGCTTTGCTCACGCCCGTCCCGAGTGCTCTTTACGGTTCACTGTATTGGTGTTTCCAAGGTAAACCTTGGCCACATCTGCTACAATACTTTTGTTTCCATAGCTTTTTCTTTCTTGTCTTTCTTCTCTCCCTTCGATTTCTGTTTACTTCGCCCCTCCGCTTCTGCCATCCATTTTGTGTCACCACCATGCAACCCCGGGGTCCCTTTTCTCTTCTACCCCCTGCGCTCCTTCAAAGTTCAGTAGGGGGTCAGACAACTAAACTTAAACAAATAATAACCCTATTTCGTCGCTTGGGAAAGAGAGGCCCACTGTTTGTTTTTTGACATTTGACATGAGATGCTATTTTTTTTTTCGTTCATTCCCTCATCTTTTGTCTAGTGGAGATGAATAAAAAGAGCTGAAGGTAAACAAGAAACTGAGGAAAATAAAGAAGGGGATGGGAGGGAGAAGATGGAGGAGACTAGAAAGAGGGATGCAGCGAGGGGGGCAAAGGTGGTGAAGACTGGATGAGCGATTACCTCCGTCCTGTTACCGCTTGGACACACATAGCTGAAATAACCCGCGCACATTCCCCGAACAATAATCTAGAATTTTTCACCACCTACGAGGAACAGTTTAAACCACCTCATTTGTCATTTTATCACTTCACTTGTCCAAATTCCTTTAGATATTTCTCTTTTACTTTTAACTGGTTCCAATTAACCAGAGGGGGGAAAACAACGCCTTTGTAGGCCCCCCCTCCAGGGATTGACACCTCATATCAAAAAGTCCAACTCTACATCCCCATCCCGAGCCCCACCGTAAAAATCACTACTTGAAACACTTTTTTTCCCTGGTTCTAAATTTGGAGACGCTTGACATATTTCAGACATTACACAGGCAGTATTTCACTGTGATGTTTTGACAAGTCATCCTGGTTTCCATGTCCACGTGCTTCAGAGTTATCTAAAGCCCCCCAAAAAGCCACGTGCGAATCAGATGTAAACTCTGATACTGGCAAACTCGTGGCTCAGGGTTACATAAGTATTAATGATAAAAGAAGCATAAAAATTAAAAAAAAAAAAAATCCTCTATTCTATTGTTTTATTTTGCTGTTAAAACCTCTTTCTTTTCCATATCTTGCATGATTGTATGAAATGAAAAGATCAGCTTTCAGCTTTGAACTCTGTCAGTTTCTATTGGTCACTTGTGCTCATGCTACAGAAATAGAAGTTAATTCTGGCCCTCTACGTGGAGATCAAATAAGTCCGGACTCATGTTGACAGGCATTTTTTTTCTGCTTACAACTGAGCGCAACACATAATGCATTCCTGTCAAGACGGTTTGTGCAGTTATGCCCATACTGAAACAATTACTGCATCCCCCCCATGTGAGCGGATTTGCAATGCCCGTTTAAGAGTACAGAGGAATAGCTATAAACACTTTTGCCTTCCAAATAGTTTTAACAAAAAAAAAAACTGGCCCAAAGGAAAATTCTTTGATTTTTCAACCTGTTTCCTTTGTATTTCACTATAAATTGTTAACAGAACTGATGGAAGTATATATCGAACAGGATTGCCAGAGCGAACAACCACTAGTTAAAAATGTAATAACAGTCCAAAAATAACAAACTAAAGGTGCCTTTATTTGGAACTTGGAGGGTCTGGTTCATATAAGTGTCCAAGAGTGTTACGTCAGAGATCTTTAATAAAGTTTCACTCAAGATATGTCAGGTTTCCTTTAAAAGACATGTGTTGTATATCCTCTTTTTCCAAAAGCTGATACCACCTCCTGAGGTCTTAAGGAAATGTCAAAACACTTCTAAGATGCAGTACAACAGCTACCTTTTCAAAATATTTTTACAACTCTTTTAATAGTAGCAGTGTCTGTTTAAAAATCCTCGTGCAACAGTATTAGTGTGTACTGTTTTTGCCAAAATGGACTACGCAATGTGGAAAATCCCAACAGTTGCAAAATCTACAGCATGTTAAACATGCTTAGATATACAGTGGGGCAAAAACGTATTTAGTCAGAAAAGATAAGGGAGGCCTGTTATTTTCATCACAGGTATATCTCAACTATGACAGACAAAATGAAAAAAAATATTCCAGACACATTGATGATTGATTTTTAAAGAATGTATTTGCAAATTATAGTGGAAAATAAGTATTTGGTCAATAACAAAATTTAATCTCAATACTTTGTTATATACCCTTTGTTGGCAATGACAGAGGTCAAATGTTTTCTGTAAGTCTTCACAAGGTTTTCACACACTGTTGCTGGTATTTTGGCCCGTTCCTCCATGCAGATCTCCTCTAGAGCAGTGATGTTTTGGGGCTCCTTCTTTTTTTTTTTTTTTTACTTGTCTGCACACGTATTAATGGTTAATACCATGCTGGTAAGAACCTAAGGCATATATTTGTGCATTGTTAATATGTTTATCTCATTAATATATATACACATAAATACGCATACATACGCATACACATGCGTGACATCCGCTGCTAATCCAGGACGCGAGAACACACATGGAGGCGCACGTCGAGCACTGGAAATCTACAAAAAAAAACAAAAAAAAAACACAACAGACACGAAACAGGTATGGAACCGGCAGAAACACGAGCAACAACCGTCCCAGGTCCTGAGACCCAATCACAATCTGAGCTAAGCTACCGCAATTAACTAACCCCCAAAACTACAAAGCCAGCATGCAAGTGAACGAGCCGGTGTATCTGTGTGTGTGTGTGTGTGTGTGTGTGTGTGTGTGTGTGTGTGTGTGTGTGTGTGTGTGTGTGTGTGTGTGTGTGTGTGTGTGTGTGTGTGTGTGTGTGTGTGTATGTCCGTGTATGTCCGTGTGGCTATATGTGTGTGTGTGTGTATGTGTGTATATGTCTGTGTGGCTATGTGTGTGTATGTGTGGCTATGTGTGTGTGTGTGTGTGTGTGTTTGTGTGTGTGTGTGATAGTCCTATCAATGCTCCACCTGAACTGTATCTATAGTTGAGGAGAGAGGGCGCAACCCCGCCACCCGAGAGACCAGAGGCTGACAAGGAAGAACCCGGAACCCAGGCCACCAGCAACCCCACAGAGGGCGGGAAGAGGGCGCGAGGAAACCCACCGCCAGCGAGGCCTGCCCCCTAACCGAGTCAGATGACACCACCCACGACTCTTTATGTCAAACCATTCAAAAGTTGTGGCAGAAAATAGGAACAATCACATATCGACCAATCAGAAGAAGGGGCGGGGCTAATTTGCAACAATTATGTTCAAGGACTCAAAACCGAGTCAGATGACACCATCCACGACTCTATGTGAAACCATTCAAAAGTTATGGCAGAAAGTAGGAACTATCACATTTGGACCAATCAGATGAAGGGGGGGCGCGCTTTTTTGCGTCTAGCGTCACCACGGTAAGGCTTTTGACTGAGAAAAGTAATGCGCGTCGTTGCAGGATGGAGACGAACATTTTGATGTATAACACACCTGGGTGCACGTTACGGTTCGGGTCGTATTAACTGCCGAAGGAATGGCATAAATTGCGGCAAAATTACACGATTAATTCAAAATGGCCGACTTCCTGTTCGGTTTCGGCCATGGCGCCAAGAGACTTTTCTTTAAGTTGCGACATGATACAGATGTGTACCGATTTTCGTGCATGTACGTCAAACCGTATTGTGGGGCTTGAGGCACGAAGTTTTCTAGGGGGCGCTGTTGAGCCGTTAGGCCACGCCCATTAATGCAAACCATGAAATATCAAATTTATCGTCAGGCCTGGCTTGCGTGCAAAATTTGGTGACTTTTGGGCAACTATCAAATATGGACCAATCAGATGAAGGGGGGGGCGCGCTTTTTAGCGTCTAGCGTCGCCACAGTAACGCTTTTGAATGAGAAAAGTAATGCACGTCATCACAGGATAGAGATGCACATTTTGATGTATAACACACCTGGGTTTACGTTACGATTCGGGCCGTATTAACTGCCCCTGGTGTTGAGTGCATTTGGCTAATGCAATAAAAACAGGGAGGAGGAGGTCAGGGTATCATATTGACAATGACCTCCCCCTCCAAAACGCTAAGTATCCTTGTTAAATGTATTAATTAAATGTTGAGTGTGCGGTATCTAAGGTGTTATTAAAGGGAACCCTGCATATTAAGACATGTAGTCCCTAATTAGCCACAATTGTTCTCTTATACTAAAATATGTTGTTAGAAACACATAAAATAATCTAATTGCTTTAAAAATCTACAATGTTTATTACATATTTTGACCTGCGGGAGGCGCCATGTTTTACCTGCGCAATGTATTCTGGGGGCGATGACGTACGACGGTGGCTCTGGGAAGATAAGCCCCATTAGTTTAACTGGGACAGGTATCTAAAACATAGTTGAGCAGCTCTCTCCCGGCCGTGGAGGCTGACGAGGGAGCCCATAAGACGTCTCGGTTCAGGCAAACTGGATCAAAGTTCTGTGATGCACGGGAGATCTGCAAAAATGATCAATGTTGTGCGCATCTTACCAGTGCATTAGGCTCCTGCGTAGACGGCGTAGCCTACGGCGTAGACGGCGTAGGCTACGCCGTAGCCTGCGTAGGCTACGCCGTAGCCTGCGTAGCCGGGGCTCTACAGCCCGCAGCGCTCCGCCACCCGCTCGCCGCTCTCCGCTCTCCGCTCTCGCTGCCGCTGCCGGGATGGAGACGCCGGTGGGCAATATGCACGTTTGAGTGGGCATAGCCCCCCCCTCTCCCCCCTAAAACCGGCCTCGGTGCTGGGTGATGACAGACCCGACGCTGAGGGGACTGGCCCGGGACTTTGACGAAACGGGAGGCGCAGACTTCGCTTCAAATAGGCAAGAACATCTTTATTTAATTTAATGACGCCAGATCTGGCTGGGGTTTTTATTGTAGCATCGGTTATCTGCTAGTTGAAACGTGTGGTCTGTTAGTCTATCTGAGTTTTATGGTGTTTTTATAGTTCATGCTGTATGGGGCTGCACTTTTTTTTAATTTTATTTTACTTTTTTGTAGGTGCGCCGTCACCTTAATGTTCAGCTGTGTTTTGATCTGTGTTTCTGGTGCGCCGTCACCTGTTTAGCTGTGTTTTCATCTGTTTCTGGGTGTCAGAACAGTGGACGGGGGTTAGCAGGTGCCACCGTGTGACGTACTACCCAGAACGTAAAAAACAATGGCGACCTACATGTTAAATTATATTTTCAAATTTTATAAAAACGAAGACATCAACAAGGTTTTTTATATCACATTGTTATAATTGATACCAACATTTATCTTTTAAGACCTACATGTCTTAATATGCAGGGTTCCCTTTAAAACCGTGGGGCGGGGAGTACCGGGCCACGCGGGACAGTGTCCCCCACGCCCCGGAACCCCCACCCCCTCAGACCTATGTGTGTGTGAATCGTGTAGGGGGGGCAGGAGGGGGAGCAGAGGCCAAAGCCAGGAGGCAGGGCCCTGGTAGGCGCCCACACTCCCCCGCCGGCCATTCAGGTCGACGGAGGCCGGCCCACCAAGCCGGGCCAGGGCCCCACCGTACCTCCATGAGCGCCCCCGGCGCCACCGGAGCCCCCAGGCGGAGGGGGAAATGGCCCAACATCCCTCCATTCATACTGACGACATAAGACATAGACACCTGAGAATGACTCCACCCCGCCGCCGTGCCCGCCCGCGCACCCCCTGGCCAGGGGAGGCCCGACCCCAGGACCCGGCCCCACCCCCAGTTCGGCCGAATTGTGGTTCAGTTGAGGCAGACATTATCTCACTACTAATATGATCTGACAGAAGATTCCTAAAGTGGTTAATACATAAGCTGGACTTCTGTTTCCATTTCATTAGAATGGTTTTCTTTGCGATACATAAGGCAGTGAGAACCAAGTGTACCGAGTTACACTCCATGTGAATATCTCCCAAGCCACTCCTTCGTTGCCCGGGCGGTGTGTTTGGGATCATTGTCATGCTGAAAGACCCAGACACGTTTCATCTTCAATACCCTTGCTGATGGAAGGAGGTTTTCACTCAAAATCTCACCATACGTGGCCCCATTCATTCTTTCCCTTACAGAGATCCGTCATCCTGGTCCCTTTGAAGAAAAACATCCCCAAAGCATGATGTTTCCACCCCCGTGCTTCACAATAGGTATGGTGTTCTTTGGATGCAACTCTGCTTTCTTTCTCCTCCAAACATGACAAGTTGTGTTTCTACTAAAAAGTTCTATTTTGGTTTCATTTGACCATATAACATTCTCCCAATCCTCTTCCGCATCATCCAAATGCTCTCTAGCAAACTTCAGACGGGCCTGGACATGTACTGGCTTAAGCAGGGCGACATGTCTGGCACTGCAGGATTTGAGTCCCTGGCGGCGTAGTGTGTTACTGATGGTACCTTTTGGCACTTTTCCACTAGTATCGGCTCAGCCCGGCACGGCTCGGCGCGGCTTTACACGGCCCCACACGTGTGTTTTCGCACTGCCAGGGGAGAAGTGGGCAGGTTGTGGTGAAGCTGCTGTGACGTACTCGATTGCGCAACACCTTTGTTCATGTCGGCGCAGATGAGAAATCAGCTGGAGCCGGGAGCGGCTGAGAAAAAAACAGCCCGTCTACATCGCTTTTTTAATTTTTTCTCGACAGCCACCAGGTTTATGAACATCTGCACCTCAGAGTTGGATCACCAAACAGACGTTTTGCGCTTTATAATAAAATCGCCGCGAGCCGCGAGTCCCCTCGCGCTGACTCCCGCTTCCTGATTCAAACGTCTGACGTCCCCGCCCCCCGACCAATCAGAGGCGCGGAGGGTGGTGACGTCCCCGCCCCCCGACCAATCGGTGGCGAGGAGGTGGTGACGTCAGAAATAGTCACTGCTCAGCCCGCTTTCAGAACCTCACTGAAATGGTTACAGAAAAAAGTATCGACTTGGAGCGGCTCTACCCGTCTCAGCCCTAGTGCGAAAGCGCAAAACGGGTAGAACCGAGCTAAGGTGATACTAATGCAAAAGCGCCATTTGTTACTTTGGTCCCAGCTCCTTGCAGCAAGGACGGATTATCATGACCACGGGCCCTGGACACAAACTCGCTATGGGCCCCTACCTACAATAATATCCTACGTGCACGGTGCATGCCCTCCCCAATCACTCAGTTTGGTCACACAATGGCGCAGACAATCCACAATCACACCGTGTGATTGTGGATGGCGGAGTGGCGGAGCGCGGGTCTCAGTACCGAGGGGGCGGAGCATTCTCCATGGGCCCTTATGATAGTCATTTTAACGTTCAACAACATCATCCTACCCACCAAACAACATTTATTCTCACTTTTATTGAGCTAAGCCTATAGGCCTATGCTGCAGAAAGCAGAGTAAAGTCACAAACTTGTTCAGAAGAACACACACACACACACACACACACACACACACACACACACACACACACACACACACACACACACACACACACACACACACACACACACACACATCGGCCTGACAGCTGTCAATCACATGGCGCTGAAAACTCAGATAGTCACGGACTGACTCAGTTCCATCTTTGATACAGTTTAAATACAAAAAAAAAACATTACACAATATATTTAGATAGATATAGACACAGCGGTCTGTAACATCATTTCTGAGCTCTATAACAGAGAATAGACTCGGCGGTCTAGTTGACAACATCACAAAGCTCATTCAAATAGGCAGGTGGTGAAGAATACCACAACATTCTGATAAAGAAATTATTTATGAAGGGTACACTGACTCACCAATGGTAGTTGAATCTTCCATAAAACTTTGTACATGCTTAGTCCTCTTTTATAGTTTAGCGCTCATCTCCTTCATGGCCGCAAATTTGCCGAGTCGGCAAATTGGCTCTAACTGTTAAGGCTGATTTATGGTCTGCGTTACACCAACGCAGCGCTTACGGCGTAGGATACGCGGCGATGCGCGGAGGCTCTGCGTCGATTTAATGCAGAACCATAAATCAGGCTTTCCAGCCAATCAGCGTTGGCTCACGGCCCTGATGCGTTCAGGACAGTTGTAAAGTAAGAATTAGTCTACACTGACTGCACAATGCACATTTTATCGTAATTATAGCCTACAATTTACGATTATATATGAACGTATCACACAAAACGGGGCCCTATCATTCGGCCCTATGAGCTTGTAAATTTATTTTAATTTACACATAAAAAAAAAAAAAAAAATGTTTGAAAGCCGAGGGCCCCCATTGGCTCCAGGGCCCTGGGCACACGCCCACTTTGCCCATGCGGTAATCCGTCTATGCCCTGCAGGTCCTTCACTAGGTCCCCCATGTGGTTCTGGGATCTTTACTCACCGTTCTTGTGATAATTTTTACCCCACAGGGTGAGATCTTGCGTGGAGCCCCAGATCGAGGGAGATTATCAGAGGTCTTGTATGTCTTCCATTTTCTCATTATTGCTCCCACAGTTGATTTCTTCACACCAAGCTGCTTACCTGTTGCAGATTCAGTCTTCCCAGCCTGGTGCAGGTCTACAATTTTGTTTCTCACATTCTTTGACAGCTCTTTGGTCTTGGCCATAGTGGAGTTTGGAGTGTGACTGTTTGAGGTTGTGGACAGGTGTCTTTAATACTGATAACCAGTTAAAACAGGTGCCATTAATACAGGTAACAAGTGGAGGACAGAGGAGCCTCTTAAAGAAGAAGTTACAGGTCTGTGAAAGCCAGAAATCTTGCTTGTTTGTAGGTGACCAAATACGTATTTTACAGAGGAATTTACCAATTCATTCAGTAAAAATCCTACAATGTGATTTCCTGGATTCTTTCCCCCCCGTTCTGTCTCTCATAGTCGAAGTGTACCTATGATGAAAATTACAGGCCTCTCTCATCTTTTTAAGTGGGAGAAGTTGCACAATTGGTGGCTGACTAAATACTTTTTTGCCTCACTGTATCTGTGTGCAACTGAAAATTCTTCTTCTATTTAGTCCTCTGTATTTAGTTTTGAAGACGACAAGGGTTATATCATTGCTGCTTCTGAAAAAAAGCCAGTGCAGCTCGGTGTGAGCAGGAAATGCGGGATGCTGAGTGATTCTACTGTGATGTGGATCTGTGATGGTACAAATCCGAATGAATGACAGAGTTGTGTTATAGCAATGGTTGCTTAAGACAACCAAGTATGTCTCATCAAGCACATAAATGTCTGTCCCTTCTAAAGTTTGACATTAGTGTTATTTTTTCCTGAATTTATTATATCCGTATCTGAAACTTCTCAGACTTGCTGTATTTTCAGGAACATCCATTTGCTTACGACTCACTCCATTAGGACTTCATTTTGTAGAGCTGTTACGATTCTCTGCCTTAAATTTCACCAGCTCAGTAGTCCACTACAAAGTTATGACAAGTCATGGTAAATGGAGTGTAAAAAATCTGAATCAACTCCCTGAGATGATTTTCTCATGTTAAATACCCCTCAGAGGTCTTAACTAAGGTGTGCCTCATCTCCTCTGCCAGAGGACATTGACTTCAAAGATCACTATTGAAATGACTACCAGAACTACAGTATATTAGAAACACTGACCAGTGTATATTAATGTTTTTTATATAACCTGAAAAAAAGGTGGGGCAACCTACTGTCAACCCCAATAAAATCATTGTGAATTTTGCAGATGGTGAGACTGATTTTAGGAGGTCATGAAGTGCAGTTACCAACTTTAGACAGCAGTAAAAAAGCCTTGCATTTCATTTATTTCCTTTCGGGGATAAATTAAGTATTTCTGAATATCAATTTGAATTAAGAACCAGAAAAGCAAAGTAGATAATCTTTGATTCAAGGAAAGATCTAGCGGACCTCTTCTTCTTAATCAATGGTTAAGAAGAAGAGGCATTTAGAATGTCTACAGCTTCAGATTACTGGGTACTCTAATCAGTACTGACCTCTCCTGGACTGCAAACACCACAGTGTTCCACACGTGACATGTTGGCAATTTTAACTTTTTCTAAGCCATGTTTTAATAAAGGCTTTTTATATTTTTCTAACTTTCTTGAGTGCCTCGGTTTTTCTAAATTGTTTTTCAATCCCTGAAGGTGCTCTGAAGGAACGATGGAGGAGTGAACGTGCCAATGACCTTCTACCAAAGGGCAACCTCTAGTTTTCCATTCTGAAGCCATTGTGGAAGTCCATTTTCTTGACCACTAGCAAAGTTTGGCAAAAATGTCAGATTTTTATGCAAACTATAAATTAGGGCATAATTACAGAGGTGTATTTTGAGTGACAGCTGCACTGCAGTCTACTGTGTCAATTGGCTAGCAATCATCACTTTGGCTTCATAGCATTGCAGTTAAACTTGGCTTTTAAGCTGCGATTAAAAGAGCACATTCATCACCATTTTGAACATAGTATGACTTGTGCGGCTACAAGTACTAGCAGACCACCACGACTGGGTCTAGGTTGACCACAAAAGGTCCAGGGATGGAGGTGGTTGAGCTGAAGCAGTAGCTGCGTGGCAGCAGCCAAGCTAAATGACCACTTCGGCTGGACCTCTGGCAGACCACAAATTTGATCAAAATGACTGTAAGGTAACATTAGTTAGCATCATGGGTTAACTTGAGCAATGATAAGCTAAAATAGGTACCGGTAGCTTATCGTAGCTGAGGTAAGGTGGTTGTGGTCCAACCAGCTGTCTGAATTTTTCGTTCCACTCCTTTGGCCCATTTTTTTGAACCATCAGGAGTGGCTGGAGTAATTTTCTCCAAGATTATTATAAGAACTCTCATATCTGGTCTTCAAAACCACTCTTATGAAGTCTCTGGGTGATGTGACTTAGAGAGTCTCTGCCTTGCACCTCTCCTCCATCTAGAGTGTACAGTAGACTGTATTTCAGTGGGGTACTATTAGTGCACTGAGGTGGACCAGGAGAGGTTCCAGAGGGTAATAACAACTATAAAAAGATCCCGGCTGCTCATTCCCCTCTCTGAAGGGTAGCTACACCGTCTGCTGCCTCAGGAGAGATGAGAATTAAAGTTCACACCCTGGTTTCCAACAGCTTTACCTGTTACGGTCTGGTAGGCACTACTGGTCAGAGGACAGAGACATCCTTTGAACATTTTGAAGAATGTCTTCACGAAGACATGTGAGTAGAGGAGTCAAGGCTGTTCAAATTGGGAAATGAGAAAAGGGGTATGTTCAAACTATTACAGTGCTCACATTTGCTAATGAGGGCTAAATACAAGTAACAGCTGTGGGGGATAATGACTAGATCAGTTTTACTGCAGCATGGTTGTGAACTAAGCATTTGAATAGATTTTAACCTGATAATAGTGCCCTATTAGGTTAAAACATCAATATAATTACACTTTTGCCTGATCTGCCGAAGTTTCACAGTACGCCTTCAAATGGTTTATTCAAGTGTTTTACTGAGAACCAAAGATGCCAACATTTTCATGATACAAATAAAAAGACAGGGACTCATTGAAGGATTCATCTTCTGGGAATCATTAATATCTCAGTTTTGGCTCAGTGTGTAGATGTCAAACTAATTTACTGAACAACAGACTATTTCGGTTTGCTGCTCTCCCTCAAGGAGAAGTTCAATTCTGCAAATTCACAGTTATTAACCCACAACGGACGTGAATATCTGTAGGAAATGCGATGCATGGCAGTTAATGTTGCAACCACATGTCGACTCATGTCGAGAAGATCAGGTGATCGTTGAGGGTGGTGATATTCATCCTTGTGGGGCCATTCACGTCTGCACAGCATATCACAGTATGCTCCCCAATTGTTTTTCTATCCAATTTCAAGCGCTCCGTTGAACCTTTCACAGAGATATGCTGCTTGAAAAAAATAGAAAAAAAATAGAAAATAGAAAAAAAAAAAACAGAAACAAAATGAAACACAGAGACCATCTGCAGCTTGCATGCGGTGATACAATCAATCTAGCAGAATCTGAATCAAACAGTGTTATTGAATCTTAGACAGTATTGTTTTCTAAAAAGCCGTAGTCGGTAAAATGCGTCACATGGAATGCTATACTTAGTTATTTTGACATACTGAAATGTGGTAATCCATTTATCTTGCTTATTGTTTGTGGGGAAACCAGATATTTTTATGTTTCCCAGCAAACCAGACAAAAAACCCTTGGTGACACATGAGTAATGTATGGAACCACTGTTTGATAAAGCGACTTGAGTGTGTAAGGTTATCAACTAGACCACTTCCTCTTGAGATTCAACTCATAACAGATTTCCTTCAGTTTCCTGAGGTCCTCACAAACACCATGTTTTGCTGGTCTGGAAATATTTTTTATTTCTTTTTTAAATCTTCCAACACAGTGTTTCTCACTTAAACCAAAATGCTCTACTGGTGTTTCATCCATCTATTACTTTTTTTGCTAGAGAGGATTGTCTTTCCCTGTCATGATTATCTTTGTTGTTCCTGTTTTCCTAATGGTGGACTCATTAACAGTTTTATCAGCCGTACCTTGCTTTACCCTGAAATAATACTTGAATCAATACCTGGGTGACCTTGCAGACTATTAAACATCTGTGTAATAGCCTGCAAGGTCACAATGGTATTGATTGCTCTTAAAGTGATATTGGTTTGTTGAATGATCTTTTGGAGGCCCACAATGCTAATGAGTTCACTTCATTTGTACACATTCTGCCTGTTTGTGAATTAATAGGGTCGAAACACTTCAGAGATGGTTTTGTAGCCTTTTCCAGCCGAAAAAACATCTGTTCTTTTTTAAGGTCAGTTGGAAGATTGGAAATCTTCTTTGCATGTGTCCAATTCAATTCACTGCAGATAAGTTGCAGTTCCTTGACTGGCCACTGTGGGCTGACAGCACAGGTGAGTCATTCTCCATCGACTTCCATGTTAAAATGTCAAACTTTTCAGCAGAATTAAGCATATTCACAGCATGGGCACAATAGCTAGATTTCGCATACATAACAACTGTATTGTGGTGCACTTTTATGTACTGCATCATGTGATGTTATAATGTAACAAATGTGTTAATAAGGGCTTGATCTTTTGATTGACAGCAGGCATAGCCAATTAATAGCTGTCATCAAGTTTGTTACTTAGCATCATGTTAGTTACTTAGCACTTAATAATATCTAACTTCTAAACATAGCTATTGGGCTGTTTTTGGTGTGTTGTTAATTGTTCTAACAAACTGCGATTGGCTGTGGGTTGGTCTGGTAGGTTTCAAAGGATGAAGCTTAGCTAAGCAGCAGGCATTGTGCTAATTGTGCATCAGCTAAACACATCATGTCTGATGTTGGCAACAAAGCTCCAT
The DNA here is from genome assembly GCF_033807715.1 of Cololabis saira. NCBI lineage: Eukaryota > Metazoa > Chordata > Actinopteri > Beloniformes > Belonidae > Cololabis > Cololabis saira. The sequence continues at coordinate 22,642,974 of NC_084605.1, read as the reverse complement.
TTGAAAGTGGAGGTACTGCTGTGAATGTTCGCCAGCAGCTACACAGCTCCTAAAGTGTGATTTAGCTGAAGGACCCATGAGCCATGGCAGATCATTCAGACTCCTCTTGCAATGCTTTAAAAAAAAAAAAAAGATAAACAACCAATCTTGTGACATTTTCTTATCGGAGACTGACATATAACCATATATTGGTCCTCTCAGCGAGCAGCAGGTGCTGCCATGAGACCCTTCCACATCCTACAGCATTCACAAAGCCGCCCAGTCCTCCCACAGCAGACCTTCCCAGTTGCACTCAGAATAAATGTTCACTATATCCAGATTACGAATGAATCTTGCATGTGCAAAGCTGCCTCTGGTTAACTCTGCCTTGGCTTACAGTTTCTCTTTTGGGACCCTTTTCCCAGTGCCAAGCCCAAATAAATGAGTTGGAATTGGAATTGTTACAAAAAACAAACAAACAAACAAAAAAACAAGAACTATTAAAAGAAAGTCAATTAAACATGTTAATGATGTGTTTTACTGACTTTTTGTCACTTTGGTGGAAATGGGTACTTTTGCACTGAATCTCCTGTGCTATTTTGACCAGTACATGTTTTATTAAGACCATGGGAAATTGTATCAAAGACATATTATGAGTCATTTAATTAAAGGTCTACTTCAAAATCAATGCCATACCTGTGTAAGGGACAGTCATATACCACTTAGTGATGGTGTGAATGCTAGACATAGAATTAAAAACATTTAAAACTAAAATCCTGATATAATAAATAAATGGCTCATTAAATCTGTTTATCATTTTGCTGCAAATTTCGACAGGTATGAGACCCCACAGTGCAGATTTGCTGTTTTTACTCATGAGTGTACAACTGATGCAGAAGAAGCAGTCACCCATAAAATTTAGGTGACAAAAGTATTTATTTCTCCTAAAACATAGTTATATCCAGATGGTCAATTATGCAAATTGATGTAATTTAGCAACTTCTAGCAACTTTTCTGTAGGCTGGCACTCGTAAACTGCAATGGGTCTAACTTTGCATGGCCAAGCGATGGAGTGTTCCAGCAGAGCGCTCTTCGTTCTTGTTTCTGGCAGCACTTGTTTTTGACTATTGTTTAATAATAATAACGGCTTGGTTTTATATAGCGCCCTTCAAGGCACCCAGAGTGCTTTAGACCATTATTCATTCATACACATTCTCCCCGTTGGTGTAAGCTACGTTTTGTAGCCACAGCTGCCCTGGGGCAGACTGACGGAAGCGTGGCTGCCATATCGTGCCAAACGGCCCCTCCGACCACCAACAAACATTCATACACATTCAAACACATTCACACGGGGCAAGGTGGGTAAGGTGGGTAAGGTGTCTTGCCCAAGGACACTACGACAGCAACTGGGACGGAGCGGGATTCGAACCGCCAACCTTCCGATCATTGGACGACCTGCTCTACCACCTGAGCTACTGCCGCCTCCATTTGGACAGTGACCCTTGAAATTGGGATTTTTGGACTGATTTGATCAGAATGAATATAAAGAAGTAGTAAATGAGCATCATAGGTTATTATACGCTAAGCCAGCTAAGCTAAAATAACTAACACCGCCTGGCTTCCAAGCAGCTCATTCTGCTCATTTTTCAACATGCTGCAATTCATAGAAGGTAATGGAGGCCTCAAAAGAAATCGTTGGCCAATCTTTAGTTGAAAGGGATTATCTTACCACTTGGTGACGTCAATGAAGATCCAGTGGATTCATATTTGCCCTTCTGTAACCAATTAACCTTTGGTTAATCAGACAATAAAACCTTACCTTTCCACAACTAATGTTTTCAGTCTCCATTTTACGTAGTAGTTTTTTCACGGCTGCCATATCTGACAAGAAACAGAAATTGTAATAATGGATTCAGATATTTCCAAAAGTCAATAACAGAACATATTTGAACAATTAGATGTAATTTGAAATGCAATCATGTGCTGCTGTGTTATGCATAAAAATGAAAATAGAAAACAGATACATAAATACTTCACTGGGCTGAACATTTCTAGTTGATGATATCCAGCTCCATTATGGCTTTTTCTTTCAACCCCCAGCAGCGCCAGCGATGCAGTAAATAGAAGCATTTTTCTATAATTTCTTTCCCCATATTCCAGTAAAACCATGATGAGTCAACTTCATTATGAAAACAGAATACTTAGATCTTTAGGTAATTAAAAACCATAAATTCCATGTTGGCTTTTATATAAAGAAAAACAAGAATGTCCAAACTGTTTGGTATGGTGGGTATGTTCCATAACACAGCCAGCACAATGACTGATACGTTGGTAATCCATGTCAGATGTGTTACAACAGTAAAATAAAGCTTTCAGGATGTTCCAAGTTTGTGAAATGGGACATTCAGATTGAGCACAAAAGGCTCAGAAGGTGGCTGACCAGTCAACAGGTCAAAGGTCAAGGCCTTAGGAATTCCCACTGAGTGATAGACGGCAGTGGAAATTCTGGAAACTTCTATAACTTTGACAGAAAATTCCCCAGCAACATCCTCAATAATCTGTCCCTTGTGAAAACAAAGCAAACAGATAAAACATGCCCACACACATGCAAGAAGGAAGAAGATAAAAGGCAAAGGGGAAGAATCTTATACTGTATAAATAGAACTGGACAAACCCCCTGTGATGGCGCCTATTGGTTTTCGGAAAAATATTTTTTTGCGAACTGTTGGATGATGCTATATTGGCCGATTTTGACTCTTCCCAACCCTAACCTTTAATTCTTGAATGGGAAAATGGGCAGAACAAGCAATTATTGAGGCTTGCTGGTACCCGCCCACCAGGGGGACCCTCATGTAGCCAGTGCCTGGCTAACTGACCTTTGCTAGGCTTTGGGGTCCTGGCAAAGGTCCAGGCGAAGTTAATAAAGCCAAAAGGGTCCAGGTGGAGCTGGAGGAGCTGAGGAGCTGACTGCACGTATTATCCCTATATCAGCAGGATTTATACGTCGTCAGACAGGTGTCATTTTCAAAACGAGGATGGATGAACATCATGATGACAATTTTTTGGCTGGGTTTTGCTTTTTACAAAGCCCTGGTTTGTCTTTTTTGTGGCCAGTTGTTCAAACAATGGACCATCCTTTGTGGTTCCAGACACATGCCGGTTCATGGATCTCCTTGTCTCCCCAGTTACTCATCTTGCAAATATTTGATTTGATTTGATCTGATATTCCTTTATTGGTCATTTTACAATGAGATTTAATTCCCGTCCAAAGAGAAAAACATGAGGTGCATGAGGCTGCAGCCAATGGGTCAGTGCCACCATTTCATTAGGTGAGAAAAAGCATACACGAGGAAAGAGTAGGAGAGGGAAAAAAAACAAACATCTTAACATCGTGTAAAAACACAGTGTGAAAACGCACAAAAACTCCTCAGTACAAAAAGCAACATACTCAAAATATTTAACAACATAACGAAGAATACCATCTGTCATTGTGGCAGGCCCTACTTGTGACATCCGGCTGCTGTTGTCACTCTCATCCTTATCTTATATAATATAAAAATAAAAAATAAACCTCCCTCACACTCCCTAAGTGTACCCCTCGGAGGCGAGTAATTCCTGGGTCCAGCTCGACACGCCACCCTGTTGGTCAATATAAAAAGAAAAAGAAAAAGAAATGAAAAAAAAAAAAAAGAAAAAGGACAGGCGACGTGCTAACGACATTGGTGGGGCATCCATCAATGTAATAAAGGGCTTTTGTTAGATCTTTTTGTTTGTTTGTTTTGTTATTTTTATATGCAAGAATTACAAGTTTCTTGATCAAATCACATTTTTTTTGATTTGGAGAATTTTGGTTTTTCAAGTTTTTAAATAAATGTGGTAAAATATAAACCACACTAATTGACTCTTAATTACAGTTTATCAAACAAAAACAATACTTTAACATGTAAAAGTACCATAACATTTAGAGTGATGCACAATATCAACAACCCATCACAGTCACTAACATGCCAATTTAATACACATGTCCTTCACCATGTTTTCTCTACTGCATTTAAAAAGAAAAATCTTCTCATCTTAACTTAACTTGACATATATGGGGTTACACTATAAAGTGCTCTTGCATGCCTTCTTACAGTTTTATTGTTAATTTTTCAATATGTTTAATTCATTAAGTCTAATAAAGTCAGGAGAACGTGGCCAATAAACTGATTGGCATATCTTTGACAGTAACAAAGTGATTGGCCAATAGACTGAGAGTGGAGGTGGAGCTTTACCTCGTCATAGTCACGTGACCAGGAAGTAGGAAGTAAATACGGAGGAGTTACTGCAGGCGCTGGCAACGAGTGAGTAAACCAGAAAATAACGTGAAAAACGAACTTTAACATGTTGCAAAGATAAATTAAACTATGCCGAATTAAGTCACGTTGTTTCATGATACCACAGGTAAGATATGAATGAAAAATGTCATTGCTGAAACATTTTATAGGGAAAAATTTAAACTTAGTCGGTTGTCCCTAATAATAACTCTGCCAGTGCAATTAAGTTACTGTGAATATTAATCTATATGTACATAAAGATACACGGATATCACTTCTGTCAGGCAGCGGGTTAATGCAGCCACGTTAAACCTGCACATAAAGCACTTTTAGATAGAAAATAAAGATTAAAAGTCACACGTAAGCTGTTCAGGTGAAAATGCCAGCTGTCATTTAAAGCTGGTTGCAACTCCAGGTACATTTAACTCACAATTCCCCAACTCATTCAGAGCGCTTGAACTGAATCTTAATATTCTGTATTGTATATTTAAATCTTAATTCAAAGGTAACATGTAGCTGTCTATTCATTTTTAACATTGGTTTTACATGTAAAGTGGAATTTATCAGAGTTTTGTGTTGACTAATGTTAATCAGTAATAGTGTGCTAATGTTACCCCTTATTCTATTGTTCTCATTGTGCCCTTTAATTTTGATTTTTTTTTTTAAAGCAGTCTGGGGTTAAAGCACACAACATTTACAGAGAAAGTCCATTAAATGAGTGCAAAACTCTTAATGAGTTGGCCATTAAGACTGATAGGCATATGTCAGTGTTTCTGGAGACCTAAAAAGCAGACATGACCTGTGGGTTTGTTCACAGAAATGCAAATGAAGAAGTCCAGGATATTAAAGTCCAGAGCAAACAGGATTTGAACCATATTTGCTCCATTACGTGAGAAACAAACATAGCGTGTGGGTGTGTCTGAGCAGTAACTGAAGAGTTTAAGGATGCATGTGTTGGTTTAAAAGGAGTCACTCTATTACATTTATTTCTGCTTTCTGAACTCCTGTTTGTTCAAATGACAGCCCCGAAGACACTTGCTCTTTGAAATACAAACCGTTTGAAATGTGTTGCAAGTTATACTCCTTTAGCATACTAAATCGATCATAAATACATGTTTTGAGATGTGCATGGCATTTATTTATTGTTCAAGCATTGTAGCAATAATTAAAATTTTAATTAACTAGACTAACTTTGATAGTTTTTTTTTTTTTTGTCCAGGTCTAGCAGTATGCTGGAAGGGTATAGTCCTGTGACCCAGGCCCTGCTGGGGACTCTGTTCACCTGGGGCCTGACTGCTGCTGGAGCTGCTCTCGTCTTCATCTTTTCCAGCCGACAGGTACAAACTTTTAGTCGTAACTCAACCAATTAGCTCATACACCGCTTGGTGGGAATATTTCAAAAATATCTGATAAGAAATGTGATCTTTATTCTACATTCTCAAAAGGGGGAAATAGGGACTTTTGCTATTTTTAGCTCAGAGGATCCCCTCTACATGAAGTGAAGTTGCTTTTATGACACAGTGATGTTTAGTTTTCTTTGGTCTCTCGTTTTCTCTACTGTCATTACTTTCTTTAGTCTCATTCACCTCTGCTCTTATGTCCACTGTAGTTCACTGACTTAGTTTCATTGTTGTTGATATGAGAGTGTGGCATAAATAATGTGATAATTAGTTGGCCCAATTGGATGACGGGAATGGGAGTCCAGTGTTATTTGGGGAGTATTTGCAGATAGCAGGGATGGGGAACCATGAGAGCAAGACAATGTCTCCTCAAGATAATTAAATATTCCTTCAAATAAAACTGAAACTGATACTTTAACATATTACATCTTATTTGGTGTTTTCCTAACAAAAGTGAAGACATTATTAGTTGAGTTTTCCTTTTAACAGCATCGATTCTACAACAACTTTCAGGCTCCAATCAGGATTGTTGGGTTGATCACTGATTGGTAGAAGTTAATTCTGGCAATACTGACAATACATTGATTTGTTTTATTTCGGTACCAACTTTGAACCGAACTTTTGTCTCTACCTGTCCTATAAAACCAGTCTTTGTTGTACAAAAGATGTATTTTGTCACATTAGGTCACCTAAGACACGAGCAGACTTGACAATCACTGATGCAAGTCATTTGTATGAATTTGCTGCATTACCAGCCCAGCTCCATAATCTAAATACATCTCTGTCTCCTGCGGTTCTTACTGCCAATCCCTGTCCTCCTCGACTGGGATACATCACACCTCCATTAATTTGCTGTCATAACGACGTGAAAGTGTTCCTCACTCAAGAAAGTGTGAAATGCTCAACACTAAGACTTGAAAACTGTGAAAGCCGTTGACTGGATGTTTGCGCTTATGCTGTCAGGCCTCGAGGATATTGGTTTGACTGACCTGCATCTCTCTCTGCTCTTGTTTGCCCTTTTCAGAAGCGCATCTTGGATGGCAGTTTAGGCTTTGCAGCTGGGGTGAGTGAGCTTTCGCCTGAAATTCACTCAGATGTACAGCAGAGGTGGGGTGATGTTGCAATATGATGGTGTTGTTGCGATTTCACTGCTGCAAGTTGAGTTCCTTCATCACTCTGATACATTTAGCTGCTATTGAATATTTTTTTATAGTCTTTTAACCTAGGAGGTTAATCATAAATGAATATTGGCACAGACGTTTGACTTTTGAGAATTATATTGATTAAAATGATGGATTCACATGTTGTTTTGTTTACCGGAGTTGCATCACAGTTTAATCATATTGAAAGTTCCTATAGGGGTGAAATGATATGAGAAACCCATGCAGGTGCAGTCAGACGTTTACATGCACTACACCCACATACGATGACCCCAGTGTTTAATAACTTCCTGACATTTAAGCCAGGAAAACATTCCCCTTCATTGGTCAGCTGGGACCACTGCTTGATTGGAAGAATTGGCGCTGTCTAAGGAAATTTATTGTTGTAACTGAGGTTTGTCTTATTACCAATGCTATGGGCTCATAAAAATCTCGAGTAAGTGTTCCCAGGAACAGGGTACAAAACAGTGCTGGATCAATAATGCAAACCCAAGTTTTTATAATTCTCAGAAAGGATATGCTTTTTAGTTTGATGATGTTTGCCAAGTTTGCAATAACCATTTAGTTAGATTGTTTTCCTCCCATTTCAGAGATGTTAATCTACCTTAAGTGTGTGTTTATATATACATTCAATTCAATTCAAAATACTTACAATTGATATTGTCATTCATTCACTTCTAAAAATGTATGGTCACATAGCACAACATACAGCCCCCCATCTGAACCTTGAAATAAAAAGGCGCATCGTGAATCTATAAATCTGCCTCAAGCTTTTGAAATAACCACTGAAAGGTTTTATTTATTTATTTCTGACTCGAGGGGAAACATAAGCGCAATACTGAGCCAAAAATGTGTTACGCTAAGGCAACTTCGAACTGCTTCATTTGTAACATCCCAGAGAGACAGCGGGGCTTTGTCATCGGCAATTTGGGATTAGGAATAACAGGATTGCATCATCACACACTGCTGTAGTGAGTCAACCGTTTTATTTCTTAATGCTTTCTTCCTGACAGCTTTCAAACCGTCATTCAACCAAACTGTATTTGTAAAGCATACAATTTTAAAGTGCTTAAAAAATACCTCCCATCATCAACCACCACAACAATGGCGGAAAGGGCATCTTTAACCTTTGAGAAAACACTGAAAATGGCAATTAAAATGCATAAAACACACAATTGAATGAAATTAGATAAACAAACGGGTACATTCTAAGATATTTGTAATTAAATAGAACTTTGACTGAAAGTTGAGGTGCTTTAACTCGTTATGCCCTGGAGCCCCTGGTACAGGGGGCAAATCCCATATAGTGTCCAGCTTTTATTTATTTTTTTATTATTATTATTTTAAGATTTGTTAGTATCATCTGTCCAGCACAGGTTTTTAGAAGTGTATCATGAGAAAAATAACCACCCCATAACTCTTAGGAGTCTATTTTTCAGGTAGATTGTGTGCAAATTGAAAAAAAGTAGCATTATTAACCTCAGCAAGGGCAAAACATAACCCTCGGTTCTTTTATGTTTTCGGAGCTAGCTCGACACTACAGGATTTTCAACCTGATTTTGAGCCTCGTCGCCTCCCTCCAACAGACCCAATCATCATGGGGTTGTATTCCAATTTGAAACTTGTTCAACTGATTACGTGTCTAGTCCTCAAGTGTGTCAAAAAGATTGTCAGACATGTTTATCTACATTTCCTGCTTCCAGCTAAATACCCAAATAGCTACAGTAGTTGAGAGAAAGTGAACAATGGGATATAGCAGAGTGACAACCAGACTTGTATCAGCGAAAGACTTCCTTAATGGCCTGTGAACGACTGTTAAAAAACTGGTTGATCTAAGGGGCTTTTAGCAGTTTTGCAGCGATCTTCGTTTTTTTTTTTTTTTTTTGAACACTGGCTCTTGGAAAAGGTTGTATAAATCATCACATGAAGCTCGAACCCGCCCAAATTGGTACTTGATTGGTTTGGTCTACTCTGTACTGGTGGTAATGGCTATGAATAAGAGGGATGAATAGCTGAGAGAATGGCTTAAATTAGTGGGTCATTGATTGGCTTGGTGGTGACCCGATCATTTGAATATGATGCTTAGAGCAATGTAACATCTAAAACATGCCAACAGGGGGTCCTGAGGACCACGGTTGAAGAACTGTGCAAGTGTTTGGAGGACTGTGATATATATTTCTTTAAAGTCGCTGGAAGGTGTCCTTGTCTGTGGTCTATGTTTTTGAAATCATTTAAGATTTGGGTTTGTAGTTTTGCAGCCAGTGAGCTGATCGGACTTATTCAGTTGAGATCCTAAGCTCCCATGATGAAAAAGGCTGGCAGAGACAGTCTTATCTCTCACCTCCGTTATCTCTATTTAGGTCTTAACAGCTCACCAATTGCATCTCCAGGTTCGCCGTTACTTGTCTGTCTCCTCATAAGATGACGAATCTAGTGAAATGCACCGACACATTTCTTGCCAAACATTCGCTAAATTTCTTGTCACTCTGCATCTGTCTAAGATGCATTTTTCATCAACTTCTTCACACGGCACAAACGTAATGAATTATTGATAGAAACTGTCAGAGCCTCTCCAACTTTTAGGGTTCCTCACTGGCATACATTTCCACTCATTATTATTGATGGGGAATTCAGCTGTTTGCACACTTGCTTGCATATTATGTACATGTTTTTGGCCCGATTATTCATGTGAACACTCTTTGGTGATTAGTTTCCCGTGGCAAAGCATCACGTGCAACTGTAGCTCTAGTTAAGATATATATATTTTTTTTTTTCAAATAATCTTTGATTAATGTCGTGGTTCACTTTTAGAATTCTGTGCCTTAAAATCAAAATTAAGACTTTTCTGAACTTGAAAGTACAGGTATGTTTCTTGGACAACTAGGATGAGGAATAGAAGCACACAAGTTTATCAAAAGATCTGCATTACTAATGCAGGATATATGGAGGAAGAGAGACTAAGTGCTGCCTCTGAAAGTAACCAACTTTCACTTTTCTTCTGCTTGTTGCACTAAAAGGCAGGATGTCTGCTCCTTTCTGATTTTTGTCCCGAAGAAATTCAACCAATCCGCCATATCAGTGAGAATGTTAAGTGGATATGGGAAAAATGATGGGCCAAGATTAGTTTGCCCTTTATAGTGTTTTCAAAGTAGAATGTTCTTTCCAGCCCGAGGATTGCTTTTTGAATGTAGATGGAGAGTGAAAAAAGGTCAAACTGACGGGAGTTTGTTTGAAGAATGGAGGAAGATTCAGCTGTAGGGGATGTTAAATGGTAGTTTCTTCAGCTCTGGGTACAGTAATGGACTGAAACGATAGAAATTTCGTCTGCTATTTTAGACCACAACTGCTTTTTTTATTGGAGCAAATTGTTTACCCGTTCTTATATCCGCAATTCAGAATCTCCAGTGTTTTCTTGTGTGCACAAACAGTGCTTTTAATTAGCATAAATACTTTTTTCTTTAATTAACTTTCAATCTTGGATATCACCAAGGGGAAATATTTGTGATACAGCCAACACAAATACATGCAGAACACACAAAAACAATAATAAGACGCCACTATACACTTATAGATGCAGGAATAACAAGGTGTGTTTTGTTCTGTACTTTGGCAGACTGTATCTGCGACCACACGGGAGCAACAAAAAAATGATTAAAAGGAGGCTGGATCAGCCAAGACGTACCGAGCTGCCTTTAAAGTCTCGACCTTGTATAATTTATTAAGATTGCATAAATTTGAGAAAACAATTTGAATGCTAATCTGCAGGAACACAAGGCAAGTGGTTGGTGTTTCAGATCTAAGCGAGAGCATTGATGAGGTAAATTAATTCCAGCGGGATCAAAGCGTGACCTCAAAACTTTACCTTGAGAAGACGGAGCGGCTGAATAACACGCACTGCATCACAAACACTGGAGCTACTCTGGTCGGGCAGAGGAGAAACTTCTGTCCAAGTTCTGTTTCCGGTAGGAGTGGATTGACTTACTAAGTTTTTGTTCTTTTATTATTGACGTGGTATAATGTGTGATGTATTGTTGTTAATCAGAAGGTTATATTTACAGCACTTAACTCTTTTTATTCAGAAGAAAACAGGAATCAATTGTAATTGGTATTGGCATTTGCAGTACTTGAGTTGTAAAATAAAATCAGGGGGGATGGTGGATTTTATCATATGGGGACAGATAATTTGTGCTGATTACAAATAATATAATATATTACAAATAATAGCAGTGACCAAAACACCTGCAGAAATACTGCAGGAATGACATAGCAGCAGTTAAATGCAGCCTTCTGTAAGCTTTAAATAATTAAAAAAAAATCTCATTACACTTAAAACAAGACTTGAAAAAAAAATTCACCTGTTTCAAGTAGATTTTCACTTGAAATAAGTAGAAAAATCTACCAGTGGAACAAGATGTTTTTGCTTGTAATAAGAAGATAAATCTTGTCCCACTGGCAGATTTTCCTACTTATTTCAAGTGAAAATTTACTTGAAACAGGAGAAAATTGTCAAATAAGTTATTTTTCTGGTGTTATTTTTCTGGTGATGACTCTAAATGTTGAAATAGCAGTAAAACCACATTCATTGATGAAATGACATAAGGGATGGAAAGGGGGGGATGGCAGTTTTACAGGGGGGATGATTTTAACTGTTTTTATTTCAGGGGGGATGCCATCCCCCCTCATCCCCCCTCAACTCGAGTACTGGGCATTTGTGGATATCTAATCCACAAATGCCAATAACAATTACAATTGATTCCTGTTTTCTAACTGTAATGAAATACATCCATAACTTAATCATCAGTAAAAGATGGTAAAGGCTGCAGACTGTGTGCTACTGGCTCTGTATTTAGCATTTTCAACTTTTGTTAGTTTCTTAAGATTGAGTAAGATTAGCAAAACGATGCACTTTTAACGTTGTATAATATTTGTTTTCTCGTATGTCTCAATATTTTGGCATACAGAAGAGCTCATGATTGACCCAACTGTGGGAAGTGCTCCTTTTCAGAGGAAGAGGCTGTTTCCTTGCAACCCTTTCCAATCTATATTTATTCTTTTCCCAGTTGTACTGCAGTGAACATTAACTTTTAACAAGCTTACTGAGGCAGGCAGAGTTTAAAATATACTTCTTGTGTTTTTGGTAGTTTCCCTGAGCTTTGCACTGCCTGATCTTGCGGTGAACTTGCTTCCACTTCTAGGAAGATTGGCTAGGGTTTTGGGATCTACCCACACTGCTACATTGTCATGTGAAACCATGCCATTTCTGGCATCCACACTACTCTGTAAACTTCGACCCTTGAAAATGGAAATATTTTTTGTTTATACACCGCTGATAGACTAAATCAAACCTGTTTGGGAACAATGATTTAGATTCTCTTCAGTATTTGGTTTTATGGGTCAACATTTTCCCTTCAATGATTTGCCATCATGTGAAAGTCACTTGAAGATGCACAGATGCGCCTTAACGACCACAGAAAAAACAACGCTAGTACTCCAGACTTTATTGTTCTTTGTATAATAGAAAGAACAGCCGAAGTCTGCGTTCAATACATTTGTTACTGCCAACATGCGTGGGGAAAAAAGGTATTAACTATTATAAAAACAAAACAGAAGCAAAGGTTTCCAGTGTTTTCATTTGTACGTGTATGCCCAGTGAGCATGAATGGCCATATGCATTTATGTTATTTAGTGTTGTAGATGGAAATCTTTTCTGAGCAGGAGCTAAAATTTGCTAGTGTGGATACAGGTTGATTTTGTTTTGAAATGGCCTTTTGGGGCAATTTTCAGTCTAGTGTAACATCTTGTATCTAGTCTCTCGCTGTAGAACAAAAAGGCTCCAAATGACGTTATCACCGTCACGAGACTGATGGACAACAAATGTTGCATCTGAGATAATTGCTGATGTCTTTCCTTTTTGGCATCATGTTAACACAAACCTGAATGCTCCAGACCATCGATGGAGGGACTTGTCTTGATGTTGTCTTCATCAAAGCGTTTGTTTAGCAGGATCTAGCATCTAATACCTCTGGAAGTAGTAAGGCTGTAAGTAGTTTTTTTTTTTTTTTTTTTTTTTTTTTTTTTTTTTTTAAGTGTACTGCTGACAACAAAATAAGTTTCCCCACTGAGGGAGAAAATAAAGGATATCTTATCTTATCTCGAAGTAGTAAGGCTGTAAGTAGTTTTTTTTTTTTTTTTTTTTTAAACTCTTGCTTTTTCGGTGTGTTTTTGTTGAATATACAATATTGTGACATGTTGTGATTTTTGTGACTTTCATTTGAGGTTTTTCCAATCCAATTTTAAGACAAGGTAAGGTCAAATTATTAATTATAATGATTTCATATGTAAAACCTTTAGGTGTGAAAGGAAAACAATGACTTGGTTTCTTTCTCACATATGTATCTTTTTATACTTTAAGCAAGGAGGCATGCTAAGTTACAATTTTCTGTGACAACTTTCAAACACAACACACTGTCTGAACGTGGCCTCCTGTCCTGATTCTACTACCGTAGTTTAAATGCTTTTTGTTTTCAGGCTCACAGCACAAATCTGAATTTAAAGCATAATACTTATTTCATTATTAATTCCAACATGTATAAGAACAATTTCACACAGAAAGTCCAACTTGAAGGGGATGTTTTTGTTTTGAGTTTAAAAAAAAAATATTAACAGATGTGCTGTCATTAAGAAAACTGCTTACCCTGCATTTAAGATTATACAAATTAGAAATGGATCAAAGAGAATAAAATATATTTATAACACATGAGCTCCAATCTTGTTCAACTCTGAAAGCTTGTCGTGCAAATAAAACACAAATTTGTTACAAGTGTTGTTGATATTCTCACCATGTGGCTTGTTGAGGAAGCCTAAACGTTTAACATTTTTAGCTTGGGATAGGTGCCTCTTCTGAGAGGTTCTGATTGGCCAGGAGGGGCCTCCTCTGAGACAGGATCAGTGAGTATTTGTAGATCTACTTGTGTCATTCTTTTTTTCCAAGTTATTCAAGTTATTCATGTTTCACTGCTTTTCTGCTGATTGTTGCATAAATTGCCTGCAGGGAATCCAACACACTCTCCCACCTACTTGGTTACAGATGGACAACTGTGCACACACATGTGCAAAACCCACAAAATACAGTCACTGTCACTACAGATTCTCACATCATGCTGTCAGTTGTAGCCTCTGGAGAAGGATCATAATAACTTAGTAATGCACAATTACTTTCTTTTGTCATTAATTTTACCGAGCATTTCCATTTCTCTTTGTTTATTCTTGGAGAGAAGCAAAAAGCAGAGACGGCCAGTGACGTTAACGGCCAACACTTAAACCCAGTCCTGTGTTTTTAAGTCAGTATCCAGAACAGTTTCAATAAATTTCTTCTTTTTTTTAAAATTTGGTTCAAAGCTCAACACAAATAATTGAACTACGTTCAGTTCGTCACAGCAAATTCTACTGACTCTTGTTTGAAGCATTCGCAGACTAAAAGTTTTCATTGGCTATAAGTTTTCACTGCTGTGTGAGAACGTCACACCACCTGCTGGATTGGAACGTGCTGTTGCCAGTGAACATAACATGAGTACTATAACATTTCCTTCATAAAATATGAGCCGGTGTCAACCAATGAGCGGAGTTTGCAGGAGACGTGGTTCTGTAGGGGTTCCCCGTCCTGGTGGTTATAACAGAAAGCTGTGCACTGCACTTTGTGATTTCAAGAGCACTTACAGTTTTTATTTCTAACATCCCAGAAATGTACCTACGTCACAGGCAATATCATTTGTCTTTAGAAAAAGAAACATACATATATCCCTCTGCTTCTGAACTCATCAGTCATCTCTAAGTAGCTCAAAAAAAGAGTACTTTCATCTGCTGGATTCAGAACGAGATGACGTTCCTTTAAGTTGACTGGTGTGGGTTTTTGTATAGACTCACTCTCACACACTATGTTAAAAGGTGCAGCTTATTTCATTTACAGTACATATTGTCCTCAAGGACAGAGATACTGACAAGGTCTTACTGAATTGTGAAGGTTTTTGTAATATTGGCACCTTGATTTTCTTAAGGACACTTTTTCTTTTTGTGGTCCCTTGAACATAGTTTAATTCACGAGTTAGCATCACATCGTTGCTTTTAGAGGACAACAGACGAAGATGAAGGAATGCGAGGAGCAGCAGAGGTGGGGTGGTGTTTTAAGGATACTCGGACCGTGTAGGATCATGCGCACGAGGCCAGTGAGAGTAGACCTTTTGTTTTCACACATTGCTGAGGTAATGTGATAACCTGTCAAGTCAGACTCTAGCTTTGAGCTGTCCCATGACATTTATAAACCCAGGGAGTCGATGGTGTCAAAAACATATGCAGCGTTTTCTATTAAAAAAACTTTGTGGTGCTTTATGGCTGGAATCTAGAAATGAGCCGGGAATAATGGTACCAGTGGAGATACAGGACTCTATCTTTGGGAATATTTAGGGGCAAATAAAATAATTTGGAAGATGAGGTTAACAGCATTTTGTTTTTTAGGGTGACATTTAAGCCTTAATAGCACCTAAAGCATTGGGTGTTGGGGTGGTGTTATAACACTAAGCTCAATATGCAAATATTGCACAAAAAGAATATAAGATAACTTGATAAAGAAATGAGGCCATCTAAAGTCTAATACTACTACTGCAGGATGTCGGTAGGAACAGGATCAAGAGGACAGGTCGTTGGTTTTGAGCTGACTAGAGGTTTAGAGATTTCATCCTCATTTATGGCACTTTTGCACTAGGACTTACTCGGCCCGGTCACGCATTTACCCGCCTCTACCCGTTTGTTTTTCCACAGCCAGGGGAGAAGTGGGCAGGTTCGGGTGAAGCTGCTGTGACGTACTCGATTGCGCAACCGCTTTGTTCATATCGGCGCTGATCAGAAATCAGCTGGAGCCGTGAGCGGCTGAGAGTAAAACAGCCCGTCTACATCCCTTTTTTAATTCTCTCGTCAGTCACCAGGTTTATGAACACCTGCACCTCAGAGTTGGATCACCAAACAGACGTTTTTGCGCTTTATAATAAAATCGCCGCGAGCCGCGGGTCGCTCTCGCGCTGACTCCCGCTTCCTGATTCAAACGTCTCACGGCCCCGCCCCCCGACCAATCAGAGGCGCAGAGGGTGGTGACGTCGGAAATAGTCCCTGCTCAGCCCAGTATAGAACCTCGCTGAAATGGTTACAGAAAAAAGTATCGGCTTGGAGCGGCTCTACCCGTCTCAGCCCTAGTGCAAAAGGGCAAAACGGGTAGAACCGAGCTGAAGTGATACTAGTGCAAAAGCGCCATTAGAGACCGGAAGGAGCAGAGAGAGGCACCAGTAGCCGGTTCAAGTGGGCTGAGATGGCTCAGAGAATTGGTTACTGATAGTAGCAACCTTTTCAGTAAAGTAGGAAGCAAACTTTTCTGCAGACAACCCAGTAGGTGGTTGAGCAGGTGGTGGAGAGAAAAGAGAGTTAAACGCCATGAACAGTTGTCGGGTGTTGGGAGCATTTTGGATTTTGTTCTGATAAAAGTATACCTTGGCAGCCTTTAAGCTGGATGTGAAAAATAAAAGTTTTTGTCGGTACTCAGACAAGTCATTGTGCACTTTCCTTCTGCTGCCCTAAGTCCAGCTCTGTGGTCCCTCAGAACCTCTGTGAGCCATGGACTGGGAGGATTCTGTCCAGCTGGCTTTGGCACCAGAGGACGGAGTTTATCCAGAGAGTTGGTGAGTGAGGAGCAGATTGTTTCCGTAGCCTCATTGACAGATAGTGTGGGAAAGTCTGAGAGGGAAGGGAGGTTAGAGCAGACCTCATCAGACAGCTGTGTAGGGCTGAGAGATCGCAAGTTTCTGCAGTAGGAAACCATCTTTGGAGTCAGGTGAGTGACATGAGGAAGGGAGATGGACAATTTAACTAGGAAGTGGTCAGAGAGATGCAGTGGTGTGACACAAACATCAACTGTAATGCAGTTTTCTGGTCAGCACCAGGTCAAGGATATTACCAGCTTTGTGCGTTGGAGGAATATGGTGTAAGATTGAAAGAGTGGATGGGAGCCAGAAAGTCATTTGCCTGTGTTTTGCTGATGTGAATGTTCATGTCTCCCAGTACAATTAGTGGAAAGCCATCATCAGGAATGTCAGAGAGAATCATGTCTAGTTTAGAGATGAACTCATCTACTTTGCCTCCTGGAGGGTGGTATATGACCGGAATGTAAGTAGTGAATGGCTTCGAGATTTTTCCAGATTTTTCCTCCCAGATGGATGTGAAAATCCACTTTTTGGACATTAGAAAGCCTGTACCACCTCCTCGTCCAGCAGAGCGAGGTGTTTCTGCATCTTCTGCATCTACGTATAGAGCAGCTGGTGTAGCTGTGTTTTCTGGGCAGATCCAAGTCTCTGTCAGGGCTAGGACCTGAATGTCTGAGTGATGTGAATCATATTAAAAAAAAAAAAAGAAAGAAATAAGACAATCGTCTTAACATGAGACATAACAAAGTACATATTCGAAAGGGAGTGAGAAGAAGTAAAACTTATAAACTCTCACCCCCTCTCCTTAAATATGACTAGCTAATATATGCAATGTGTGCAAACATAACATTATGCAAACATAATATTGCCTATACACAATAATTACACACACACATGTACACACACGTACACACACGTACACACACACACTAGTACCTACATACATGTATACATAGGGACACATGCTGCATATAGGACAAAAGGAAAAAACAAACAAAAAATAACTACAAACAAAAAACATTGTAACAACACAAGCTACTGACCAGTGTAAGAAAATAAGGATAAAAATAAATAAAAAATAAACACTGTATTATTGCACCCAAACATTTTGCTCATCCCTGTACCTCTGAAAAATAATATCTTTGTATTAACTGTTTAATATTTGGACATTGCATTAATTCCATTGAAAACTTGTTCCATAGCCTCACCCCGCTGACTGAAACACAAAAACCTTTCCTGTTTGTGCGTATTAATGTGACATTAAAATTAATTTTGCCCCTTAAATCATATCTTCCCTCATGAATACTAAATAATTTGTTGGTAACAGATTATTTTTTGCATTGAACATTATTTGCGCTGTTTGATAGCACACAATATCTGTAAATTTGAGTATTTTAAACTTTAGGAATAATGGGTTTGTGTGTTCCTTGTAGTCAGCATTGTGGATTATTCTTATTGCTCTTTTTTGCATAATGGTTAATGGCTGTAGAGATGTTTTATAATTGTTGCCCCAGATTTCTGCACAGTACAATGAACTGATGAACTCGGTTTTGTTATCTGCGGACTGACAGTTCCAGAGACCAAAGGTAACAGAGGATGTGGCAGATTGCGCTGCCTACGGGAGGCGCGTCTTGGTCTGTACCCATATCTGACTGGGATGGAAACGCATTTTGCACTACTTTGGTTGCAACTCTGCTCGGTGGACTCGTGCAGTCGACTCGCAGCTCTTTACTCTACGTGGTCTTAACCTGAAGTGGGTAGTAACAACGCTGATGCCTCGCTGACGCTTCAGCACCGAGTGTGGTGAATTACAATAAAGATGTAACAAGTTAGACGTCAATGTTACTGTCTTTTTGTCATCATTTCACCTGCACACCTACACTTATAACTTAAAAAAAAAAGACTGACACTTCAATCATGATTACAGACATTCCAGTTGCCAAAAACTATGTTTAATCATTTAAAAAGAAAAGAAAAGAAAATTAAAGTGCAAGAACAAGCGATTTATGAAACCGTTTTATTTTGCCCTAAAAGCAGAAACCAAGAAAGAAAAACTTCAACAGGATCATGATTGAGTCTATTTAAAATACATTTTGGCAATAAAATTAATGTTGACTGACCAAATTTAATTGCATAATTTTGGACGCGTGTCAGTGACCTCCCTCGAGCCTTGCTAACGCGTTGACTAAAACTTTCCATAAATATAAATACCTTGTTGCCTTTCCCAATAGAAATATTCATACATTTCATTATCCGAGTCCGGCTGGCATTTAAATGATGCCCGTGTAACAACAAAATATCATGTTGAAAGGGGCACACAGGGCCTATGTCTTCGGTCTCTTCTGTTCAAAAAGGTGTTTTTCCAGATATGATTTGTTTAGAAGCAGCGGTTCAAGTTTTAACCTATTTCTAAAAAAAAAAAGGATACCTGAAAGTTTTATTCTATCTTCATAGCTTGTTTTTGTGAATAATTATTCTCATTTTAGCATCGTCAGCTCGTTTGATTGGCCTTAAAACTTTTCCCAGATTGATGACCAACAGTTGCTTCTTTAAGATCATTATTGATCTCTTTCCTCTCTGGTTGTGGTAAAATGCACGTGTAAACCATGCAGGCATGTCAAAATCTCTCCTTTATTATAGGAGCTCACATTTACGATGATCCCTTCATTTGATTAGCAGCACCTGGGTGCTACATATCCACTCAATTCCTAGGGAGGTATTAAGGGTGTTTTTCAGCCAATGCAACATTTTAGTTTTTTCTTCCCTAAGTAATGCCACTGTGTGTTGTATTGTTCATCTGAGCTTGTATTTAACACATTTTAAGACAATGCTTTCCTGGTTTTTGATGCTTCCCGCACAAAATACTTTCTCTGATTAAAACACCAGTTTCCATTTAATTTCACTTGCTTAATTTTAGTTGCATTATCTTGCGTTCGCCGTCTTCTTTCCCTGCTATAGTCAAAAATGAGAAAAATTAAGTTGAGACTCTCACCCTCCTCGTCTCTTCTGAAAATCCATATACTTTACAAGACTTCGACACAGATGAACACAAATTAATTTAGGTCAAACGGCCACTGGACGTCATGGCGGAGTTGATTAAGAGACTCAAGAAAGTGTTGATGGAGCAGAAAATGTGAGAGCGTCTGAGTAAGAGGCCAGATGAGAGTAATCCTAAAAGCAGCTTAAGACTGAACTCAACAGATGTATACTTTCTTCTTCACATGATTGTGCATTGTCCATTTCACCCAGTAATTTACTTCCTAGCCAAAAATAGCAGCAAATATTAACCTTAAAACAACTTTTTTTGAAAACCCTAGCTGTTACAATTGGTTGTTTGTGATTCCTTAACCCTTTACAAGGCAAGTAAAACTACATTCTATGGTTATTACAAAAAAAAAGTTACAACATTAATAGAGGTCCCTTAATATTCTCCAATAACCTTCTAGAGGTGTCATTTTGAAATTTCGAGTATTTAATTGACTGTCCTTTAAAGTGTTTCCCAACTCCGGTCCTGTAGTACACCTGAACCTGAACATTTGAGATGTTCCCCGCTTTAACACAACCCTGAAAGGCCTGGCTGTGTCATTAACAGACTTAGGGCCAATCCCAATTCTCCTTCACTCGCCCTTCTTTTCTCCACTCGCACTTCTTTTCTTCCCTAAGCCCTAAAAAAGAAGGGGGAGATTTTAGGGCACTTGAGATCTAGGGCACTTGGCCCAGGTGCCTGTCCCAATTCTCCCCCTACCCCTCGTTTTCATCCCTTCCCTGATCAGGAAGCTGAGAGCCAAAAGCTGTTTTAATTTCAGCTGTAGCGCTGTTAATATGGCACTTTATTAAGTTTTAATATTTTTTCAGGTATAATGGTAACCTTAAGATCCCCAACCGGGGCTCAGTTTATCCAAATAACGCCTGTTAAGAAATGTGACCCGATGTTTTCGGAGATGAGAAGAGCCGCCGGCCCCGGGGAGCAGCCTCAGCTCACAGCCCGAGAAGAGACGTCTCCGCCGGGTCAGGCTGCTCCGTCAGCCCCGGGAGAGACACTCTCTCCCGGGACGCAGCTCTGTTGAGAATCACGCCGGCTGAAATAAATCATTTAGGAATATGTTGGTTTAATAGATGAAATCTAACATTTGTAGCTACGCCTGTTAAGAAATTTGCTCCGAAATTTAGAGATTTCTGTCTGCCGGGTCCGGAGCTTGGGTCCGCGTTAAATCGACGCAGAGCCTACGGCGTAGGTTGCGTAACCTCCGCCGTAGGATCTGCGTTGGTGTAACGCGGAACCATAAATCCCTTTATTCTGGCGTGATCTTCCGCAACTTTATCTGAAAGTGTGTAAATTACCCAGATAACAGCTGGATTACTTTGTGGTTTCTGAAGACTATTATATCAGAAACATCCAAAACAAATCTGACGAGTCACAGGATTATTTCTCTCTATTTCTCTGAGACCAGTCTGCCTGTTTGCCTTCGGTCGGCGAGTCAAATCGACGCAGAGCCTCTTTTTTTCATACCCCCTCGCTCGCCAAGTCAGCATCTGAAATCCCTCGATTTGAAGGGGCTATTCTCAGCCCCTAGCCCTCGTTATGCCCCCTCCCCCTAGGTGAAAAGAGGAATTGGGACACCACTACCTTCACGGGAACGCGCAAAAGTTAGGGTTAGGGAAGAAAAGGAGGGCGAGGGGGAGTATTGGGACGCACCCTTACAGGCTGCAGGCTGCAACTGATTAAGCCCAATTATCCGCCAGATCATGTAGACCTATAAGTGACTAGTATCATATTAACCAGATAATGTCTATTTTCATTCTTTCTCCCACATCTATATCTACAGCAGCTACCATTTGGTTATAAAAATAATATCTCAGAATCAAACTCTATGTCATAATACAAACAAAACATTGCTGAAACTAATAAAATTGTATATTTGTGTAACTCCTTACTAAAGCCGTATATATTAGCTGGGAACCATCCTCTTCAACAAAGAAGCATGATTGGGGAACATTTCATCATCTGGTGAAATGTTTATGAGCCAAACTTGCGTAAGAGCATATCCAAAAATACACTGGTAAGAGAACACAAAATAACAGACTAACAGACTAAATAAATGAATAAACATTGATTACTCCAGTAGTATAGTGATTTGAATGTCAGGGTGAGGGTATTGGATGAAGTGATGCAGACATCATGCATGTAGTCTGCTTTGTAGTAGTATTTTGTATTGTATGTTAAAAAAAAAGTCTTAAATGTAAAAAATGAAATCAATTTTGATCATATAATGGCCCGGTTTCCCAGATCAGTTTAGTAGGTCTTAACAGCGAAAGACTTCTTTCAAACCTTCTTAAGGAGCCTGTGAAAGAAAATCGCGTTTCCCAGAGTTGCTCTTAGCTTAAGTATCTCTTTCATTAAGAAGGAAATGAAAGATGCTGCTGACCCACTCTTTACAACCATCTTAGTGAACAAAGACTCACAGATCCAGGGGCGTCAGGCAAATCAATATCACACCAAGCAATGAGATATTAAAACAATGCACCCCGCGCAAATTTTGATCTATTTTATACTTTAGATTTATATTGTTTAGCATTCATTGGTGAAAGCAAAGGAAAAAAAAAAGAAAAATAAGGAATAACAAGTGTGTTCCTGTATATGCTTTATGCATTACGCACAAATATAACGATCATCATGAATATCATTTATTTGATAATTTGGCTGCTATACGGCATATTCTCGCTGCAAATCAACCGCGTCGCCGTGCGCGAAGCAGAACTGTTTATATGAACGCATTGGTGCGTCAGCACTTCAGTCCCCTGGACGTGCTGTCGGACCGGGCTGTCCAGGCAGCCGTGACACCGATCCTCCTGCGCCGTGCCCGAGCCCAAGCGGGTGATGTGTGATGACAGGGAATGAGTGCATTGAGGAGCAGCGCTGAGTGTCTCCACCCGTGTTGTGCTAGTTACTGAAAAATAGTAACTAGTTACCTCATTAAAAAGTAACTCAATAACTCAGCTACTTGGACCAAAAAGTAATGCGTTACTATGAAAAGTAACGTTTTAGTTACTTTAAATAAAAATATTATTTTAAATGCTCCCATTTCATGCCCCTCTAGCCTTCATTTCAGCAGGTACCGTATGGATTTGCATTGTGCATCGTTTTCTGCATTCTAAACAGTCTCCCCACTTCTTCACTTCCTGTATCAATAACGTTGGTCGCTTAGCAACAAGCTGAGAACAGCCAATGAGCTTCAGCAGCAGCTGAAGAACGGCCTTTGATGAATCGTTCATTACAGTCCTCTAATATCATAACCAATGGTAGCATGTCTGTTTATAAGAATCTTTTTGCCCAGAAGAAAAAAGAGCGAAGACAACGACCCATAACTATTTTCTTCTCTTGAAAAAACACAGCTACACTGCGGCTTTAGAAGAAAAAATACTTTTTTTTAAATATTTTTATCCCGTTTTTTTCCCCCATTTTATCACCCAGTGCTCCTACCTAGACAGTCCTGGGCATTGCCATCCTCTACCAACCCCGGGAGGGCCCTGCACTGAGCTCAGGTCTCCTCCTTAACCTGCGGAGTGAGCAGGCCGCATCTTTTCACCAGACAGGGTGGGGCTTCTCCGGCCGGACGTAGCGCGTGGAAGGATCACGTTATTCCGGCCGGATCCTCCCCACCCCATCTGGCGCCTCGGTTGGCCAGAGGGGGCATGTATAGACTGTGTGCATGTTTTTGTGAGGGTAGCTCACCTTGCTACCCAAGGGAACACGGGGAGAACATGCAAACTCCACACAGAAAGATCCTTTCGCCAACCCCACCCAGGGTGTGGGCGAAGTCATGGGGGAACTAACACGCACTTCAGCGAGGGGAAAAAAAAGAAGAAAAAGACGCTACAGAGTCGGGATGCAGCAGCATCAGAAGAGCAGTGGAATACGTGTGAGGCGGGGCTGATCTCTGCAATTTGAAGCCCTCTATAATTGTAAAAATAATTTCACTTCTCTGGTTTTTTTTGGAACATAACCCCTGCAAAAAACCAGGGATTGCTGTAATTCCACGTTGCGAAACTCTCCTTCTCTTGGCTCGCCATGACCGTCATGTTTTTGAAGGCACACACGCCCACTACGTTTCCTCTGGTCTCCGCGTGCGGGGAAAAAAAGCTTCACTGTAGCCAGAAATAACGGAGTAACGCACCGTTTGGTAGCGGTAATTGCGTGACTGAATTTAAAAAGTAATGCGTATTAGTTACCGCAAAACTAACGGCGTTACTGTAACCCGTTACTAAATAACGTTAGTCCCAACACTGGTCTCCACACATCCACAAATAGAACGTTGATGAATGCAATAGTGAAAACGGTCAAGCAGCTAAATGAACTTCAGAATATTTTTTTGAGGTGAAGGATTCTGTTTTAATAGTCAGGAGGATACAATGTGGTCCAATATGCTGAATGATTGTTAAATTAATTTCCCCTTTCGTCCATCTTTCACATTTAATAAAAACAATACATTTCCTCATTATTCTCTTACCAAGACTACTTCTTATGTAGTTGCAGTCTTGTTTTCATCATGAAAAAGGGTCATTGAATTATATTTATCATCTTAATTTTTCATTATAACGCACAGGCAGCAGGGAATTAGTGCGTTAGGTAGCAGTGCTGCGTGTGAAAATGCGCTGATAGTGATCGGTGATCGATTTACCTGGCATCGATTGATTTGGTTTCAGAACCGGACAGCTCCTCCAAAGAGCTTCTGAAAGAGCGAAACTAAAGGACGGTGTTAAGAAGTCATCTGGGAAACACCCGTATCTTATGGTATCTTCTTAGTTGAAACCTTCTTTGAACCTCTCTAAAATCCTTAAGAGAGGTTGGATCTGGGAAACCCGGCCAATATCAGCACCAGGATACATCACATTAAAATTTTGAAAAATGTGTGCAGAGTACCAATGCACAAGCGGCAAGCGAATAAAAAAATCCTACTGTGAATGTTTGCCTTAATCAAGGCGAGAATTGGTTCAGATTTGTGATTGGTTTTGTTTCTCTCTCTTTAAGCCAGCCATTATGTTTTCCCTAGTTTTCATTGAACTATACTTGTCTGGTGTTGCAGCTGTGCAGTGACTGGAATAAAGGCTGTTACAAATCAATTTTGTATAAAAAAAAAAAAATGTCAGACTTGGCTTGCATTTCTAAGCAGCAGCAACCCTTGCTGAGGAGGACTGTAAACTGTAATTTAGCATTCTGAGACTACCGCTCACGCTGTTGGGTCTCTTCCTCTGCCATTATCACTTTCAAGATGACGTTCAAAGTTCTCGCTTTCCATATCCTCCTGTCTTTTTGGAAAATGAAACCTTTACAAATCCACCCCTGTGTGCCCTTTCAACATGATATTTCGTTGTTACACTGGCATCATTTAAATGCCAGCTGCACTCGAATAATGAAATGTATGAATATTGCATTGGGAGAGGCAACAAGGTATTTATATTTATGGAAAATTTTAGTCAACGCATAAGCAAGGCTCGAGGGAGGTCACTGACACACGTCCAACATTTTGCAATTAAATTTGGTCTGTCAACATTCATTTTATTGCCAACATTTATTTTAAATAGACTCAATCATGATCCTGTTGAAGCTTTTCTTTTTTGGTTTCTGCTTTTAGGGCAAAATAAAACAGTTTCATAAATCGAGTGTTTTTGCACTTTAATTTAATTTTCTTTTCTTTTTAAATGATTAAACATAGTTTTTGACAACTGGAATATCTGTAATCATGATTGATGTTTCAGTCTTTTTTTCTTTTAAAGTGCAAAGTGTAGGTGTGCAAGTGAAATGATGACAAAAAAAGACAGTAACATCGATGTCTACATCGTTACTCCTTTATTGTAATCCTGCAAAAAAGAAATGTAAATAATAATAATTAAAACTGCAAGCAGTGATGAACGGGCCCTCGCACTCATGGCCACCGAATGATTTCTGTAGGTAAATGACATAAACCTGCCATCATTAACATTAACTTACCAAGAAAGTTAGAGATTGAATTGTGGAATCTCTATGTATGTAGCGCATTTCCTTCACAGCATTAAAAAAAAGACCAATGCATAAATACAATACACATATAAAAATTAAACACTTTGATTACAGAGAAGAGTGACTGTTATGTGCCAAAAGCCAATGTGAGTCAGTCAGTTTTGCTCTGAAGATACCAACCAGGAGAGGGATCTAAAATAAATTGCCTAAAGAACTGAACATATGTGGTTGTTTTTAATATGTGGCCCTGCGAATGGCAACCCGACCAGGGTGTACCACTGCCTTCTGCCCAGCGAGAGCTGGAGGAGCCTCCAGCAGATCCCCATAACCCTGGGTAGGAATAATCGGGTATAGATAATGGATAGATGACATGGAACACTGTCAAAACTGTCATCAATAAGAGGGGAGAATGTGGCAAAGATCACAGCCCTCCAGAGTTTGAGGGGACGAGGAAAAAACTTATCAGGGAAGCTACCAAGAAGCCAGCAGCACCTCTGAAGGAACTTCTGGCAGCATGTGACGACCGTGTCTCGTCATCAGGTCCACTCAGTTGCAGCTCAATGCTTAAATAGTAGGGGTGTAACGATACACTAATCTCACGATACGGTACGATACACGATATTGAGGTCACGATTACGATACGATATTATAGCAGTATTTTTTAACAACCTTGAAGGAGGAGCATGTGACTGGAAAAAATCTTCTTTTATTTGAAAGACACAAAAATACAAAGCAATACTGTACGTTTGCCCTACTGTTACAGTTTGTAATGCTTTATAACTGTTTAAGTTTTAAAGAGAAAGCCAGGCCAACCATTTTCCACAAACTGAACTAAAAGTAAATGTCAGGTTTGCATTGTGCATCTTCAGTTTCATACAAGTAAAAATATTTTGCCACAAACTTAATAGTTTCTGTCATGTATGATTTGACTTTTTTCTTTTCCAGAAATTTAACAACTAAGATTAAACAAATAAATAAAAGTAAATAAATACACTGACTCACGAGTCACAACCCGAAAAAGGTTTGATTTAATAAGGTAAGGCTTAACTCTACACCAGCCTTACATAAGTAAAAGTTCAGAGCTCAAAACCCCGCAAGAGTCCCGTGATCGGGACCGCAAAACGGTACTAGTTTCTTCTGAGCAGTGTAAGATTTTTGTCCGCGGGTCGAGGCGCGGTCAGCACCAATACACTGCACATTACTAGTCAACACAATAGATTAATATTAATAACCCAATATTGCGATACAGTTTGTCACCTCCACGACACGTATCGTGACGTTTTTGTATCGCAAAATTTCGTGGCACGATATATTGTTACACCCCTATTAAATAGACATGTATTAAATCTACACATGTTTATAATTGATTTATTGTTTTCAAATAAGTAATATTTTTCAATGTTAGTGATGGATTTACATGATTACAGAGAAAAATGAATTGACATGATTTTTAGCTCATGTCAAATATAGACTTTGTTTCTGTACGTTTTCTTTATTGAACTACAAGACTGGACTATTTTTCAGAATTCAACCTGGCACTGGACATGTTTTTTTTTTCTCCTTTTTTTTTCAAATAATATTCAGCATTTATTCCTCTAGCCTGGGCTGGAACAGTTTTTTCTTTTCTGTAAAGTTTTCTTCAGTGATCTGTGAAAAATGAAATGTGGGCTTTGGTGGTTGACTTTGTAGCTCTGCAGAATACAAAGTCAAGCTTTCTCATGAATGAGCATCTGGGGCGAGCTCCTCATGATGCAGGGTGAAGAGAGCAGCATTTTCTTTTGGCCTCTGACTCTCGATATGATCTTGTTCTTTATCATCTCCTATGTGAGAAGTCAAGCAGTTGACTGCTGCCTCCTTACTCTTTCTACACTTAAATAGATTGAAATACTGTCAGTGTTTCCCATGTTAGTTTGTGTTTTTTTTGGTTTCTGTGTGTGTTTGGTAGCTGATGTGCTGAGGGATGGAGAGCGAGATTTGTTTTTATGAAAGAGGTTGCAGGCGAAATATGGCATATGTCCAGGCGGTAGATGATATTGGGTGTATTTATTCAGTATGTAAAGTACTCAGTAGGGTTTTTTTTTTTTTTTTACTTATTGCTCATTTCTAAGTATATTTTCTGTTTGGATTTGTTAATACTTCGAATCCAGTGATGTCTGACTGTTGATGTATGTAAGCTTTGCTCTGCAAAAGGAATTTTCTAGATCTTTTTTGTTGTAAATGTTTCATCATCAAACTGACTCTGGTAAGCATGATTACATGTAAATGATCAGAGCAGTTTAAGAAACAAGTGATAAGCATTTAATAACTTGTATGACTTGCTGAGAAACTGGGTTTAAATGTGAATTATGTTGATTTCAATTTTGTTCGAATTAAAGGAGGAATTAAAGTTACAAGAAATACAGCAGGGCGGCAGTGGCTCAGGTGGTGGAGCGGGTCGTCCAATGATTGAAGGATTGGCAGTTCGAACCCAGTTTCCGCCAGTCGTCTGTCATTGTGCCACATTTCTGTCAGTCTGCCTGAGGCCACTCACATAGTTTACCACCACCACCAAGTATGAATGAGGAGCGAATGAATAATGTGAGCGCTTTGAGTGGCTAGAAAAGAGCGATATAATAATCTAATCCATTATTAATGGATGTACTTCTCACAGTAGGAGAATATTCTCGAGTTATGAGGAAGCCTTATCTGTATGTTCTGTTACATATAGATAAGTTATGCAGTTCAGTGGAATGAGATAATTAATTGCAGACCTATACCAGAACCTAGGTCAGAGTAAGGTCACTAAAGTTTAATCCCCATAATTTTCAGAAAATTGAAACGGTCCACCACATTCAGGGTGAATAGTCTTTGATGGAGAAGAAGAGTGAACATTCAAAACCAGTCACCCTAGCTCGTATAAATGTATAAATGTAAATGTATAAACCAGTCTAAAGGAGGATTTTTGGTTGTGTCCAACCTGGAAGAGGCCTCAGGGAAAGCCAGATGTATACTTCTGAATAGAAGTTCCAGGCAGATGTTTATTAAAGTATCCAAGCTTAAAGAGCATATTGCAGGTTGGAGACCCCTGTGAATCAATGTGTAGGAACATAATGTAGGAACTGAATTTTCATTGAAATACGCATAAATATATACTACAGTGACCTCCGGAGTTGTTTTTGTGAGAGTATTTTACTTCCGCATTTGAAAAAGCTGAACCGGAAGTGACGTAGCGGGAGGGAGTGCTGTGAATTTCAACAATAGGAAAAATAATGGATCTTAATGTTAGTTGTGACACTGAAGAGGTTGTGAATGTGTATTCACACCAATATGACGGGCCACAGCCTTATAATTACGAAACCCGTTAGGGCCCCCACGTTCTTTTGATTGACAGCTGAAACTCGCTTTTTAAAAGGCTGATTTATGGGTCCGCGTTACACCAACGCAGACCCTACGGCGTAGGGTACGCGGCGACGCACCGAACGCTGCGTGCGCCGCGTAACCTACGCCGTGAGATTTTACGCAGAACCATAAATCAGCCTTTATTCACTGCAGCACCCGCCCGTGCGCTCCTGAAAGAAACACCGAAAGTAACTCCTTAAAGATGGGTGAGTACTTGTAATCTGTCTACGTTTGTACTTTCTAAACAGAAAACAAGCTTATTATCTTTTCTTTTTTCTGATTAAATGCATCCGAAATAGCCGGGTATTTTTAAAACCGAATATTTCCCCCCCTTCGTTTATAAAATAATTTGTATCCACATTACAGCATGGTATTAACCATTAATATGTGTGCAGACAAGGTGGGGAAAAAAAAAAAAAAAATGTGACAAACATTATCACTGTGCAACACTGGCAAAAAATCTGAAGTAGTAAAAAACATCTCCAACAGAGATTAACATGTACAAACACTGTCCAATGAATCATTAACCAACTGAAAAGGCTACCAAGCATCTTAAACTATTATTAATTATTAACAAAATGCGATATGTAAACCATGTTAGTTTCGCTTACTTCGTCACTTCCGGTCGGCGGGTGGCGTCACTTCCGGCCGCCGACCGGAGCTGACGCCACCTGCCGACCGGAAATGACATTAAATGCAACGATATATAAAACGATTTAATATATATTAAAAACATTAATAACTAGGTATGAAATATGACCTGGGGCCACATAAAAACTCCTGGCAGCCACAAGTGGGCCGCGGGCCGCCAGTTGAATAGCCCTGCACTAAAGGCTCAAAAATGATAAAGTTGAAGTACTACGGAGGAAGCACCATGATTTGGGCTCACTTCCCCGGGCCTGGAGTACTTGCATCATGAAGGGTAAAATGAGTAAGTTTACAAGCGTACCCAAACACACAATACTCCAGCATGGTTAATGGTTAATGGATGTGCTGAATAAAAATATGAATAATTATAAGTGCTTGTGTTAATAACTTAAGCACATTGTGTTTATCTATTATTATGACTTTGGTGAAGATCAGCTCACAGTTTCTGGCAAATCAATACAGAAAAAACGTCCCATTCTTCTTATTGCCGCTGTATTAGTCTGCAAGATTAGATTACTCATGGTGCTGCAGGGAGCATCAATGTCTCTTTCTGTGTTAAACTTTTCAGAAATAAATGCTTTGAATAACTTTATTTTCTATAAGAACTCACTTTGCGCACATGGAACCTCCTACTAAGCAGAGTAATTACTAATGGTGGAATTGATTATTTCGCTCTCAGCTAATTGCTATTAGATACCGTGGACCAGCGAACCCCATGGTGTCGAGATGGAATTTGTTATTCATGAAAGGGCTGATTTATCCACTTTGCATTGTCTGTTTTGTGTTCTGTTTTATGTTGGGAAGAATATAGGACTTTCAACTGGAGTCATTTTCATGAAGTTTGAAGACTTGGTCTTTTCAGTGATAAATACTCTACACCTATCCGGCATTACATTATGGCCATTTGCTTAATATTTCTATAACTAATATTACTTCTTCATATTACTCTCACCAGGCACTGGGAAAAATAAAATAAAAAAATGGAAAAAACAACATTGAAAAATCTGATAAAGTTAAAGGATGATAAGGAACTCCTAACGGTTTGATCACACAGCAGCGTTGGAAGTTTCTGGGCTTTGCTGTCCATTCACCATGAATGGAGTGGCTTCATGCTTTGCCGAATCGACTGTTGGTTTCATGTTTTTGCTTCGGGTCTGTTACGTACATGAAACCATGAGACATTTTCTACGTTTTGATACTTCAGTCCACCCCAGCCAACTGAACTGGCAGCTGCACGCGAAAGTAGGCATGAAATTGTACAATGGGGCGGGATATTTTCTGAATATGCAGCTCATTTGTGATATGACAAAGGTACCTCAGAAGACCCACCTGTCATGCGTGATCACAACGCTGCCGTGAGAGCGTACCATAACAGGTATGGAGTCCATCTCAGGGCCACATATGCACAAATTCCCTTTATCCTTGACAAATTTTTCCCAAGTGAATCCCTCCCCTGTGTGGTTATATTATATTATTATATGAATTCTTTTGGATTCCTTGAATCCCCTACTGAAAGGATGCATTATTAAAGGGGAAATACACAAATCTCCTATCATTCCCTGATAATGTGCTGTTGTTAAACATGTAAGGGATTTTCTCACACATTTGTCGACACGCTTAAGATCCCCTCACCTCTCGGGACTTAGGTTTTACAGGATACTGCTGTTGTACAGAATGCCAATTGCAGTCATTTTGGGTTTTAAATCAAATTCTAAGTCTCTTTGTATTCGGATGGGCTGAGGATATGGAAAGTAACAATTAGGTGCTGCCATCAGTGGTGGACGGGTTATCCGGTAACTTTGAGAGGCAGTGCAATTCAGGCTCGATGAATCTCCATAAATGCATATGCTTTCATTTATAGCCACAGGACCAATCAAAAGTTCCCTGCTGAAAATAGAAAATAAATGCAAAAAGGACTACTAGGAGTAATGTCACACTGTCATGCCTTCGTGAGTATTTGAAGATTTACCCGTGGATACTGAAGTCTACAGTCTCATATCTACATCTGTAACCATTCCTTTCTAAACTCAAGGGTTATATTGTGTGACATTAAACATCTGGTCTCTCTTTGTCCTCTGCTAAAAAGCACCAAAGATAATTTGGACCTTTTCTGTAAGGTTAAGTGGTCTCATATTATTGTGCCCTTTTTTGGCTCCTTTAATGTAATTTTTAAAGTTGTTCGACCTTGCTGTCATTTGGAGCAGCCAGCATGTTAAAGTGATTATATTCCTTACAGCCCAATTCATCACAGTGGTGTAATAAATAAAAAATTCGCCACAAAGTCACATTATTCACTTAAACCCCGTCCAGAGTGTAATGCATTTTTTATGAGTGTTTTGCTTTTCAGGAAGGTGAGCGAGAGAGAGAGTGCCAACGGATGCCCATTGATTTTATTCATTTATTAAGCAGGCGGTATAGACATGAACAGGCTGCAAGTCCTGACTAAAATTGGATAGATTTAAAAATACCAGTACTTTTTTTATTTATAGTTTCCGGTCTTCATTTCACAGCCAGAGGATTGAATTTCAGAATGTTAGGAAGAAACCTTTGTTACATAAAGAAAGAGATAATTGCCTTAAATTATAAAGCTGATCACAATCATCCGGAGTGTGATTAAATTTACTTCCTTAGCCTCTTCCAGCAATCATAACTGATTTACATAATTTGTGATTGACGCATCTGACGCTCGTGAAATGTCTGATGTCTGATGAGATAAAGAGATACAGTACAGACCAAAAGTTTGGACACACCTTCTCATTCAAACAAATGGGGAAGTATGTCCAAACTTTTGGTCTGTACTGTACATGGATGGATTGGAAAACAAAAATGTTTGATTTTTATGTAGAAATAAAGCGAAATTATTACACTTAAATGTAAATACAATTAAAGCTGCAAACAGCGATGAACGGGTCCTCGCACCCTTGTGTACGTTCAGGCATGCTGCAGTGGAAGCGCTTGTATGACTTGCATGTAGATTCTTCAGGCCTGGACATTTAGCGGATGACACCACCCACGACTCTCTATGTCAAACCATTCAAAAGTTATGGCAGAAAATAGGGATTATAAAATATCGACTAATCAGAAGAAGGGGGGGGGGGGGGGGGGGGGCGCGTTTTTTGCCGTCTATCGTCGCCACGGTAACGCTTTTGACTGAGAAAAGTAATGCGCGTCCTCGCAGGATGGAGACACACATTTTGATGTATAACACACCTGGGTGCACGTTACGGTTCAGGCCGCATTAACTGCCGAAGGAATAGCATAAATTGCGCCAAAATTACACGATTAAGTCAAAATGGCCGACTTCCTGTTCGGTTTCGGCCATGGCACCAACAGACTTCATTTATTTAAAGTCATCAAATTTTGCACGCAAGCCAGGCCTGGCGAAAAATTGGATATTTATTGGTTTGCATTAATGGGCGTGGCAAAATGGCTCAACAGCGCCCCCTAGAAAACTTGATTTGATTTGTTTATTTGCACAACATAAAAAAAACGGTACAAAAGTTTAAATGAACATAAAAAAAACATGAAAATATGTGCAGGTGAGAAAGGAAGCCCTAAATGGGCTTATTCAAAGTTCTCACCAGGAAAAATAGATTGTATTGAAATAATAGCAAGAACAAAAAAAACAAACAAAAAAAAAACAGCATTCAAAAAAGATGGATATAAACAGACGATTTCTCGGTGTGCACGTGCAGAAGTGAGTCCACATTAAGTGGAAGCACTTCTAGACGCTTGGTCAATAAGGCTGGTCTTCAATCTCTGTTTAAAACTATTAATAGACAGTGAAGATTTTGCGATAAGTATATGAGAGTTCCAGAGTGAGGAACCTCTGTCTTTGATGGAGAACTGAGTGCTATTGGTACGACTGAATGAAGAATGGAGATCCTCAAATTGTCTGGTATTATAGTTATGAATTTGTGAATTGGTCTTAAAAAAATCTTTGAAAGTACTTGGAAGCCTATTTGCAAGATAAGTGCATTTGTAAATGAAAGCACATGATTGAAGTACGTTAATATCATAGATGGATAATAAATTTAATTTTTTAAACAAAGGGGCAGATGGGGCCAAATAGGAGGCAGAAGCAGCTATTCTTACAAATTTCTTTTGAGTAATGAGTAATTTGTGTAGATTTGATGAATATGTGCTTGCCCAAACAATGTTGCCATAAATGAGATAAGGATAAATTAAACTGTAATACAGAGTAACGAGACAAGCCTGATGGACCAAACCTCTGATTCTTCTGATGATACCAAGGGATCTAGAGATTTTGTTAGTTACAGAATGTATATGCTCTTTCCAGGACAAATTCTCATCCACAAAGACACCTAGAAATTTGGTGGATGAAACCTGATTGATTGCAATACCACCAATAGAGATCTTAGCTTTTTGCGGACAATATTTTTTGTTTTTACTTGCAAATACAATAAAATTAGATTTGTTAACATTTAACGACAACTTGTTTGCAAGGAACCATTTTGAAAGCATTGCTATACCAGAATTAGCTTGCTCAATAAGTGAATCAAAATTTCTGTGAGTTAGTATCAAATTGGTATCATCAGCAAATAAGATTGGTGTAAAGGATGAAGATACAGTAGCCAGGTCATTTACATAAATGAGAAATAAAAGGGGTCCTAGTATTGATCCCTGAGGGACTCCACACGACATCTTAACATTGGACGAAAAACAACCGTTGGCATGCACATATTGTTCACGGTTATGAACATAACTAGACAACCATTTCAAAGTAATATCATGGAAACCATAATGATGTAATTTGTCAAGTAAAATAGTATAATCCACAGTATCAAAGGCTTTGGAAAGATCTATGAAAATGCCGAGAGCAAATTCTTTATTATTAATAGCAGTATAGATTCTTTCCACCAGTTGTAAAAGGGCCATATCTGTGGAGTGATTTTTTCTAAAACCATATTGATGCTCGTATAAGATATTGTGTTTGTTTAGATGGTGCAACATTCTGTTGTAAACCAGTTTTTCCAATATTTTTGAGAAACATGGTAAAATTGATATGGGGCGATAATTATTAAAGATTCTTGGATCTCCAGATTTGTGCAGGGGAATAACTTTGGCAATTTTTAAGTCTTGAGGAACCTCCCCAAATTGCAGAGATAAATTGAAAATATGCATAAGGGGTTTACTAATTGAGAAAGACACTGATTTGACCAATGAAGCAGCAATATCATCGTGACCAGCTGCTGATATCTTCAAATTAGAAATTAAATCTAAGACCTCTGTTTCGTTAGTATCTTCAAACTGTAAAATAGTAGGGAAATTGCCCTTAATGTAATCTAAATGATTACTACTTGAAACTCCCATATCCTTTGAGAGAGAAGAACCCACATTTGCAAAGAAACTGTTAAATTCATTTGCTATATCGGTAGGGTTATCATGAATCTTTTTACCATTCTTAAACTGAGATGGGAGAGGGGCAGTACACTTTTTTTTGTTGAGAAGTTCGTTGACAACCTTCCAGGTGGACCTAATGTCTGACGATTCTCTGAATTTATTTGAAAAGTACAGTTTCTTAGACATCCGCAATAGATGGATGTATTTATTTTTATATTTTTTATAGATTGCAGAATTCAGTGGAGTAGGATTAGTAAGAAATTTTTTATACAATTTGTTTTTTATCATAGAGGATCTTTTGAGACCTGTTGTAAACCAGGGCTTCCGAAGACCTTCACCAGATTTCTTCCTGGGTTTAACCAGGGGAAAACAATGATTAAAGGCAGAATTAAAATAACTCATAAATGACTGATAAGCAAGTTGGACAGAAGAATGTTCATAAACATCGTCCCAGGTAATGTTGTCAACCAACCTCTGAAACTTCTCTGTATTTCTTTTGTTAAAGATTCTAAATTTAAAGTTGTAGTTATTTTCCACATGTTCACTTTTAATTGGCAAAGAAATATGGAATACAGGAAAGTGATCCGATATATCTGTTATCAGAATACCTGAATGGGCAACATTATTCAAAGAATTTGTGAAGATATTGTCAATAAGAGTGGCAGAATAAGTGGTCACTCTTGTTGGTCTATAAATCACAGGAAAAAAACAGTTAGAGTACATGGTATTAAGGAATTCAGTAATTGCTGCATGCTTCTTAAATAAGTCAATGTTCCAGTCCCCTAATAAATAACATAATTTGTTTTCTTTATTGATTATGTCTAATGTTAATGCAATATTATCACAAAAAATGTTTAGATCTGAATCCGGGGGTCGATAGACACATCCCACTATAATATTTTTGCCATCAAAAAGTGAACATGAAGGTATTTCGACAAAGAGAGACTCCATCTCAGCTGCTTGATGCTTGAAAGCAAGATCATCCCTAATAAAAAATTGAAACTTGTTGTGAATGTAAATTGACACACCACCACCCACTCTCTCTGATCTGTAGGAGTGAACAGCATTATATAATGACAAATCATACTGAGATTTAGTAGCTTCTGAGAGCCACGTTTCTGAGAGAGCAATGATAGAAAATTCATGATTCAGTGAGGATAAATAATTAACAAAATTGTCATACTTATCATGACTATTAAGGCTTTGTACATTTAGGTGAAAAGTAGAAAACATAGAGTGAGAGTTGATACTCACTTTAAATGTATTAAATGTTTTAATATTATAATATTCACTTGTAATAGATCTGTTTGCATATTTAAGACAATTCAGATCAGGATCAATGTTGATGTTATATTTATTATTAGTATCTACTTCAACGAGATTGAAAATCTTATCCTTAAGAAAATTACAAAGATCTTGAGTGTCATCCTCTGTTGTTAGAGCTACAGCTTCAGCAGAAGATGGCAGCTCAGATTCTGTGTTGTTTATACCTAGGGGGGGGATATTACCCAAGAGTGTATTAGCCATAACAAAAAAAAAAGGAAAGAAAAAGAAAACATTAACAGATAAAATCACATTTATACACCATTGACTCAGTCAACTTTGTGCCTCAAGCCCCACAATACGGTTTAACGTACATTCACGAAAATCAGTACACACCTGTATCATGTCGCAACTTAAAGAAAAGTCTCTTGGCGCCATGGCCGAAACCGAACAGGAAGTTGGCCATTTTAAATGAATTGTGTAACTTTGGTGCAATTTATGCCATTCCTTCGGCAGTTAATACGGCCCGAACCGTAACGTGCACCCAGGTGTGTTATACATCAAAATATGCGTCTCCATCCTGCAACTTCGCGTGTTACTTTTCTTTTTCAAAAGCGTTACCGTGACGACGCGCCCCCCCCTTCGCGTATTACTTTTCTCTTTCAAAAGCGTTACCGTGACGACGCGCGGTAACACGCAAATATGGACCATCTGATTGGTCCATATTTGATAGATCCCCAAAAGTCACCAAATTGTGCACGCAAGCAAGGCCTGGCGATAAATTTGATATTTCATGGTTTGCGTTAATGGGCGTGGCAAAATGGCTCAACAGCGCCCCCTAGAATATTTTTCTCTGCCATGACTTTTGAATGGTTTGACATAAAGACTCGTGGGTGGTGTCATCGGACTCGGTATTGAGTCCTTGACCATAATTGGTGAAAATTAGCCCCGCCGCTTCATCTGATTGGTTATCCCTATTTTCTGACTATAACTTTTGAATGGTTTGACATAAAGACTCGTGGGTGGTGTCATCGGACTCTGTTTTGAGTCCTTGACCATAATTGGTGAAAATTAGCCCCGCCCCTTCTTCTGATTGGTCGTTCCTATTTTTTGCTATAACTTTTGAATGGTTTGACATAGGAAGTCGTGGGTGGTGTCATTTCTGATATGCTTATGGGGGGCGGTGGCCATGAGTGCAAGGGCCCGTTCATCGCTGCTTGCAGCTTTAATTACAATTTGAGTCTGAGTCACTTACAGAGTTAACAAAAAAATAACAATCTACCAAAGAAAACACTTTTTTTATTATTCATACAACACTTTTTACAATTTAAATCTGAGTCACTTGCTGAGTTAACAACTCACACAACACTTTTTAGAATTTCAATCTGAGTCAACCACTGAGTTAACAACTCACACAACACTTTTTAGAATTTAAATCTGAGTCAACCACTGAGTTAACAACTCATACAACACTTTTTAAAATGTAAATCTGAGTCAACCACTGAGTTAACAACTCATACAACACTTTTTAAAATTTAAACGAGTCACTCACAGTTAACAAAAATAGTCTCCTAAAGAAAACTTTTTTCCCATCAAACAACTCAATGGTGTTTGAATCTGAGTCACTCATTAATTATAAGCAAGCACAACATTCTTGAGAGTTGGGAAAAAAACATGTCCTACATAGAAAAGTCTAATTTATATTGAAAATCAAGAAATTCATCATGGTTTACATACTTACAAAGTTAAAGCTAAAGGAACTGTGTATACCTTTGTTCTTTTTATAACGCATTTTAC
Organism: Cololabis saira; assembly: GCF_033807715.1. Lineage (NCBI taxonomy): Eukaryota > Metazoa > Chordata > Actinopteri > Beloniformes > Belonidae > Cololabis > Cololabis saira. Next base: position 22,604,928 of record NC_084605.1, on the reverse strand, counting down.
ACTTTTTTTCTGTGAATTTGTTTAAATGTATGGTCTGTAGTTAAGAGGTCCATGTTATTATACCTGTCCTCAGCAAGAGGTCACAGTATTGACCCACCCAAAAAACCTTTAAAAAACTCTGAGTGTGCAAATATATATATTAAATTAAAGCTGCAAGCAGCGATGAACGGGCCCTCGCACCCTTGTGCACGTTCAGGCTGCAGTGGAAGCTTGTATGACTTGTATGTAGATTCTTGAGGGCTGGACATTTAGCAGATGACACCAGCCACAACTCTCTATATCAAACCATTCAAAAGTTATGGCAGAAAGTAGGAACTATCAGATATCGACCGATCAGAAGAAGGGGCGAGGCTAATTTGCAGCAATTATGTTCAAGGACTCAAAACTGAGTCCGATGACACCACCCACGAGTCTTTATGTCAAACCATTCAAAAGTTATTGCAGAAAATCGGAAGTATCACATATCGACCAATCAGAAGAAGGGGCGGGGATAATTTGCACCAATTAAGGTGAAGGAGTCAAAACCGAGTCTGATGACACGACCCACGACTCTGTATGCCATACCATTTAAAAGGTATGGCAAAAAATAGGATGTATCAAATATTGACCAATCAGAAAAATCTAAATTGAGTCAGATGATACCACCCACGACTCTGTCAAAAGTTATGGCGGAGAATAGGGACTATAAAAATATGGATCAATCAGAAGAAAGGTCAATGAAGGTCAAGTACTCAATACCGAGTCTGATGACACCACCCACGAGTCTTTACGTCAAACCATTCAAAAGCCAATTGGATGAAGGGGGGGTGAGCTTTTTGGCGTCTATCGTCGCCATGGTAACGCTTTTGACTGAGAAAAGTAATGCGCGTCGTTGCAGGTTTGAGACGCACATTTTGATGTATAACACCCCTTGTGCACGTTACGGTCGACGCGGCCGAAGAAATGGCATAAATTGCGCTAAAATTACACGATTAATTCAAAATGGCCGACTTCCTGTTCGGTTTCGGCCATGGCGCCAAGAGACTTTTCTTTAAGTTGCAACATGATACAGGTGTGTCCCGATTTTCGTGCATATACGTCACGCTTGAGGCACGACGTTTTATCTGTATGGACCAATCAGATGAAGGTCTGGCGCGCTTTTTGGCGTCTATCGTCGCCATGGTAACACTTTTGACTGAGAAAAGTTATGCACGTTATCGCAGGATGGAGACGCACATTTTGTTGTATAACACACCTGGGTGCACGTTACGGTTCGGGCCGTATTAACTGCCGAAGGAATGGCATAAATTGCGCCAAAACTACATGATTAATTCAAACTGGCCGACTTCCTGTTGGGTTTCGGGCATGGCGCCAAGAGAGTTTTCTTTAAGTTGCGACATGATACAGGTGTGTACCGATTTTCGTGCATGTATGTCAAATTGTTTTGTGGGGCTTGAGGCACAAAGTTTTCTAGGGGGCGCTGTTGAGCCATTAGGCCACGCCCATTAATGCAAACTATTAAATATCACATTTTTCACCAGACCTGGCTCAGTGTCTCGAGAGGATGTAGTAAAACGTTTTTACTTTTAAGTTTAACAGCACACTGGTTGGATGAAAGCTTTGTGCCACACAGTACAATTCTAAACACAACCTTTATCTTATTTCTAAAGATAAAGGAAGCTCTGAAATCCTTAACAAACCATGGTTTACTATAGAACTTAGGAAATCTGTATATATATATATATATATATATATATATATATATATATATATATATATATATATATATATATATATATATATATTCAAGTAGCCTCATAGTTGTATCAACATCTGCATCTGACTGTTATATTAAAGTACATATTTGCCCATTAACATGTGTAACTTCAATTACACATTTTTTTCTCTTAAAAATAAATAAATAAGATTTTATTTTATTTTTCAAATGCTATCTTATTTTATTTCTTTACCAGCAGTTTGAATTTCCCCTTTTCTTTGTTAATTGTCTCAACACATTTTTATAATAAATTAATATAAACACATCTTAACAATTTAAAAGTTTTGCAGTTTTTCTTTCTTCCCCTTAATCTTATGCCCTCACTTTCTGTCGTTCAGTGAGAGAACTGAGCTCTAATTTCTCCTGCCAGGACTTTAAATCTGGGCTGGATGGTGTCAGGTTCTCATGCACATGAGAAGGTGCTCATTGATGAACCTGGAACGATATTTAGTTAATTATGTTAATTGTGGAGAAAGCTGCTTCACAGCTGTATGTGAACCCAAACATGTTTAAGATGATATGTTTGATGAAAAACTTTGTGTTTTGTTTCAGTGGCGTTTTACTTTCGCACTTTGAACGGCACGGTCTCTGAACGTATGAGACACTGGTTTTGTCCCAGTGTGAAGACTGAACCAGGATGAATCTGTCCATTCTGGGTTGAACTTCCCTTTCCACCTGTTAGGCTTCTCATCTCTGTAAGAGTCAAGCTAATTACTTACTAAGTAACTTACTAAGTTTTATTTACATTAATAAGTTGTCAGGACTGCGCGTGTCGGATTTCATCCGAGCCTGATCAGCTGAGCCGGGCAGAACCCGCAGCTCTCTGGCCGCTGCAGCCGTGTCACTTTCCGATGCTTTTGCGAGCCCGAACAACAGTCCAGTCCAGACGACACATCTACATGTACAATCCTTCAGCAGTAACGACGGAGCCCACCGCCCGAGCGGCACCGACCTCCCCGGCCGCGCGGACGAGTCAGGATAAATGAGCACGCCGCGCTCGCTCGCTCTGGGCGCAGACCCAAGTAATCGATCCCCGATCCTGGCGGATCTAAACCTACTCTGTGCAAAATGAAGGATTTTCTCTATAAATACACACCATTTCTCTTACTATTACACCTAGAGCTAGCTGAGGGTCTTCTTCTCCTCATTTGGTTGGGAGTTGCTATGCAGTCCCGCGGCCCCCGCGGCCCACATGTACAAAACTGATTTTTTTTCGCGGCCCACTAGATGGCGCTCGCGGCCCAAGTGTGGGCCGCGGCCCTATGGTTAAGAATCACTGCTTTAAATTGTGCTAAATACAAAAATTATAGGAATAAATACAACCACCTTATTAGAAATAAATAAATGATCTATGGATAATATTGAAAGAATTACTCAACAAGAAAAAAAATCATCTATTCCAGCCCAGTCTACATTTCAGGATGGCGCATAAGATAACTGAGCATACACAAATTGCTAATAAATTCAATGATTTCTTTATAAATGTGGGTCCACGTCTGGCAAAACATATTGAAAATGTTCATGGTTCTCCTTCTAACTATAAATGAAGGTTATCCCTCTTTAAAGGGGACCTATTATGAAAAACATAGGAACATACAATGACATAGTTATGCTGATTCTTTAATATTTGTCTTTAAATTTGTCTCAAATCTTAACTGTCTGCTGTTTCTCATCATTTGGGGCGACCACCTGTCATGTGGGGTAACCAACGAATGGCAATTTTGTACCAAATTCAAAATTAAATGTCCGTCAGTTTTGGTTCAAATATAAATCATTGGTATAGTATGCATAAGTGGATACTACTTGTACACATTTTAAATCAGTTTTATGAATTTTAGAGTAAAAAGAATATATGTAATGGCTTTATGAGGGTGACACTTCCATTATAGATAAAATGTATTTCAAAATGGTTTTCAAAAAATGAAAGGACACATGAGTCTATATTTCTTGAAAAGTTAATTTAATTACTGATACTTTTTTAAATTTTGTTAAGGAAATCTATTAATTTTGAGATAAATAACGGTCGCCCCAAATTACTTTTTTAAGGTCGTTGCCCTATCAATGTAGGTTTAAAAACACTAAAATACCTTTGTTTTAAGTTTCCACATGCACGTATGTGCACACTACATTCCAAATGTTTGGAAAATGGCCAAATACATCTTTATTTTAAGTATTTTAAAAATAGGCCACTCAAAGGCCTTATACATCATTGACCCACAACTGTGATTCAGGCTTAAAGCTCCCCTGCTAGACGTCATTCAGGCAGCCAATCAGCACAGAGCCTCATTAACATAGCCCCCCCTCCCCTCAGAATCCCTCATAGAGAAGGTTAGAACGGTAAAAATAAAGACATGGCCCAATTAAATTTTATTTATATAGCGTCTAATACAACAAAAGTTGTCTCTAGACGCTTTCCAGAGACCCATACCCAGAACATGACCCCCGAGCAGTTATTGCATAAACAATGGCAGGTAAAAACTCCCCTAGTGGGAGAAAAACCTTAAGCCAAACAGTGGCAAGGAAAAACTCCCCTTTAGGAGGGAAGAAACCTTGAGCAGGACCAGGCTCGTAAGGGGGGACCCTCCTGCCGAGGGCCAGACTGGTGGGTCAGGGACGGCAGCAGCACAGCAGGCAGGTGGAAGCAGCAACGGGATGACCAGGGGTGGGGACTGCAAGCCAGCATACAGCTCCCGAAGCTCCAGCCCAATCATCAAGTCCCAGGTTGGGGTGCAGGGTCGGGGAAAAGTTGAGAAGGGGCAGGGCCAGGGAGAGGAGTCTTGACGGACAAACCTCTCCCCCGCCTGCCCGGGCCGTTACCCTGCCCCTCTCACTCCCACTCTGCAGGTTCCGGTGTCCGGCAAAGGATGCTGCAACATGGACAAAAGAGAGAAAAGGGAGGAGAAGGGGGGGCCAGCACAAGAAACTACAGGAACGACTCTGGCACACTAGAGTTTACACTACCTAGAGATTTACCAACACCAGCTAGAGGTTTACTAAACACTAACTATAGGCTTTACTAAACAGAAATGTTTTAAGTTTAGTTTTAAAGGTGGAGGTGGTGTCAGCCTCCTTAACCCAGATTGGAAGTTGGTTCCATAGTAGTGGTGCCTGATAGCAGAACGCCCGCCCTCCAAATCTACATTTGGATACTCTAGGAACTACGAGTAAACCTGCACTCTGAGAACGGAGAGCTCTGACAGGAACATAAGGCACTATCAGGTCTTGCAAATAATGCGGAGCTAAGCCGTTTTGGGCTTTATACGCAAGTAATAAAATTTTAAATTGGATTCTGAATTTTACGGGTAGCCAATTGGAGCGACGCTTACACTGGAGAGACGTGGTCTCTCCTGCTAATTCCTGTCAGTACTCGTGCTGCTGCATTTTGGATCAGCTGGAGCCTATTCAGCAAATTACTTGGACATCCTGCTAACAACACATTACAGTAATCTAGTCTAGAAGATACAAACGCATGAACTCGTTTTTCTGCATCACTCTGCGAGAGGATTTTCCTAATCTTTGCAATATTACGGAGATGGAAAAATGCTATTTTACAAACCTGATTGACATATGGTTTAAATGACAAATCCTGATCGAAAACAACACCAAGGTTTCTCACAGTTGCACTGGAAGCCATCGCAACACCATCTAATCCCTTCCTAAAATGCTCTGGACCAAGAATGATAACCTCTGTTTTATCTGAATTTAGAAGCAAGACATTTCTGGACATCCAGTCCTTGATGTCCCTAAGACATGCCTGAAGTTTAACTAACGGTTCTGTTTCATCCGGCTTCATGGACAAGTAGAGCTGCATATCATCAGCATAACAATGAAAGTGTATGCCGTGATTCTGGATTATACTTCCCAATGGCTGCATGTATAAACTGAACAAGATTGGCCCTAGCACTGAACCCTGCGGAACACCATAACAGACCCTTGACTGTTCTGAAGAAACCTCATGTACGTGAACAAACTGGAACCTGTTAGATAGATATGATTTAAACCAACGTAGAGCTGTCCCTTTAATCCCAACAACATGCTCTAACCTGTGCAGTAAAATGCCATGATCTATAATGTCAAAAGCAGCACTGAGGTCCAGTAGAACCAGTATGGAAACTAATCCCTTATCTGAGGCCATAAGAAGGTCATTCATGACTCGAACCTGTGCTGTCTCTGTGCTATGATGCATTCTGAACCCTGACTGAAAGACTTCAAACAGATCATTTCTATACAAATAGTCACATAGCTGGCTTGAAACTGCCTTTTCCAGAATTTTAGATACAAATGGAAGGTTGGAAATTGGTCTATAATTAGCTAAGGTGTCTGGGTCAAGAGAAGGTTTTTTAAGTAAAGGTTTAATTACTGCCCAGAGGCTGAATTTCTCATTTATATAGAAAAAACATTCAAAAGCTTGTTTTTAAGACATTCAATTCCTGTTTAAAATATACATTAAATGCCATAATAATTTTGAAGCAAATGAAGCAATGGTCAATTTTCGCCAAATACAGTAAATTCCAGTTGTCCCTGAACGCACCAGGAGGATAATCGGTCATTTTAGAATTCCGACCGGTGCCTGAATGCACCTCCTCGTCCTCTGCGGACCAGATCTCGGCTGAAAGCCGATAATAATATAATACAATAATTGCAAAGCTGCTATGAAATAAGGTGTAATACATGCACTGTAATTATTTTCTGTATAAAAATTGAATTTAAAAAGACGGGTTTGACTCAAAATCAGTGTGGTTTTATTTAAGTGGTCTATGTCTCCGTAGAGAGATGAAAAAAGCAAGCTGCATGTCGGCTTAGAGACATGCGCTGCCGAAATACATCTGTGAAAACTATTCCACTTGAATATTCCACCATAGATGTCTTAAGACTACTCTACAATTATGCACACAACAAAAAATACTTACATTAGGTCGGGACTCGTGAAAACACTGAGGTGTCATGTAGTGTGAGTGACGTCAACACGCTGCACACGCAACAACGTTCCCCCCCCCGCTTTCCCCCCTCCCCCTCGTTCTCCGCTCCGCTGCAGGAGCTGGCACACAGAGCCAGCTTGCTTTCAATCCAATGGATTTAAATAAATATTCATTAAAAGTCATGCGTTGTACGCACATTAATGCCATCAAAAGGATATTTTCACATCACAGTAAACAATATTTTTACGAAGTTTACGAAGTTAATTGGACATGGCATGACAAAGATATGATTTAATTGTATATGAATACATATTTTGGAAAAAGAGAGTGACAAAGTTCTCCAAAAGCGATACGTACCAGTGTATGATTTTTTTTTTTTAGTCCTGTCGAAGATTTTTTTACAATCCTCACTAAATCAGGAAATAGAATGGTCAGCTATTTCCCTGAGGACCCTTTTCTCTCCCTGCCTGTTCTGAATGCAACGCTACCACACATAATCTGGTAGCTTTTACATTTTTTGATATTTTAGACAAACAATGTTGATATTCCTATAGTCACAGCTGGAACATGTCAACACCGTCTCTCTGTTATGATAATGTTTTTAAACAGTAGTGGATTGAATTATGGTATTTTAGTTAGGTTATTGAGACAGCTAGCAACTGATGAAAAACCAGCTAGCTGCAGTGAACAATACATGTTTTGGCGGGAAAATACATGCCCTTTTGTCAACTCCGTCAGACGTCAAGTTGAGAAATCACCCTATAACCTCTTAATATGCCAATATAATATCATTTCATTATAAATATTATTTCAGGGGTTTCTTTATACATAAATGTACACATATAGCATGAATTAAATCATTACATATTACATTATTTGACCTTGTACCGTATACCCTACAGTTCTGACTTGTAGAGCATGGATAGGCTGTGGTCTGCTTAGTATTGTGTAACTTTCCCAGCGCTTATATTATAATTATACTGTATGTTACATTAAAGGACCAGTTTGTAGATTTTGACAACATATCGTGGTGAAACAGAATATTACATTGAATGGTCATCTCTATGGAGGGATCCACTTCTATGTTCATATAAGGGGCTCATACATGTTTCATTATTAGCATTTTGAGCAGTATAGTTGTTAAGGAATATCAATTTAAAATTTGAATCAAGCAGTGCAGGGCAGTCACACACACCCCTGTCTTTCTCTCTCTCTTTTGAGTGTGTCTGACTGAGTTGACACAAATCAAGTTCTAAAGTAAAGCATGTTTATTTTTTTTAAGTGTTTTTATTTAGAACCTGTTCCTTTACATGGTTAAATAGCTAAGACCCTTCTCTACAGAAATATACAGTTCCAATGAATATAGTGTGCATTAAAAAAAAAAAGATTTTTAAAACCTGTTTTGTCCCTTATCTCAAGAATCCCTGTAAGCTACATTTTATAATGGTAGTTGTGAAACGCAATCCATTGTCTTGAATAGTCTGTTGAGATGGTTAGTCCAGCTGCCCTGTTTTCAGGAGATTTACAATCCAGTGCGCTATCGGGAAAAGGAGAGAAAGAGAGAGAGAGAGGGGGAGAGTGAGTGTGCGGTTCTGCAAGTGCGCTCAGTGGCCTGTGCAACTGTGTGAATAAGGAAGAGTTACTTACATTTTCATATGCCGGTTGACACCTGAACCTTTTTGACTTTTATCAGCCTGTCGACATCAGGAACCAGCTTCTGGGCAGTTGCAATTTTCATTATGTCATTCGATGTCCGTGGGTCAGCCTATTACGCAGTTTGGACTTGTTAATGTTCATCAGTGAGAAAGCCTGCTCGCATAGATATGTCGTCCCAAACATGCACAGTATCTTTGATGCAAATGCTGTCATCTTTGTGTAATTTGGTGTCAGGTATTGATAGAAGGATTCCAAGTCAACTGATGCAAATTTGTCCTTTAACGGAGCGCTACACTGCAGCTCGATCAGCTCCATCTGGAGTTCCTCTGCCACATCTGATACGTTGATGGTGAATGGAGAGCGAAAAAGTTCAAAGTCCTTCTCCAGTTGTGTGAAGACAGAGAATCGACTTTTGAACTCGTGAATAAGCCTAGACAGCATGTTCTTGTACCTATCCATCCTGTCGTGATCCACCGGTAGACTTTTTAGACAGGGGAAGTGCACTGGGTTGTCCTGGGATAGCTGCGTTTTCCAGTGTCAATTTCATTTGGAAAGCGCGAATACTATCATAGTACTCTGTGACGAGTTTGTTGCGGCCCTGCATGTTAACATTCAACACATTCAAGTGTTCTGTAATGTCTACTAAGAAAGCAAGATCCGTAAGCCAGTCTGGATCATCTAAGTCTGTCACTGGTTTTCCTTTCTGCTGCATGTATTGGGAAATCTCCGTGCATAATTTGAACAAGTGTTTGAGCACTGCTCCTCGGCTCAACCAACGGACCTCAGTGTGATAGGGAAGGCCGTGCGCAATATCGTGTCCAGCTAGAAGAGCCTCAAATTGCCGGTGGTTTAGCCCTCTGGCTCTGATAAAATTCACAGTCTGGATAACAACACGCATGACGTTGTCCATTTTCAGGCTCTTGCTGCACAAAGCCTCTTGATGTAATATACAATGAAAGTTCCAAAACATTTGGTCTGGGTTAACAGCCTGAACTCTCTCTCGGAGCTTTACAACCACACCTGCTTTGTTCCCAACCATGGATGGTGCGTCGTCAGTTGCCACGCTGACTGCGCGACTCCAGTCCACCTCAAGCCTGTCCAGTGCTCCTACTCGCAAACAGATAATCAGCTGTAGTAGTGTCTGTCATCGGCACCAGCGCTACAAACTCCTCTGTAATAGTCAGTGATGCATCCACACCGCGAATAAATATTCCTAATTGGGAAACATCTGACACATCAGGGCTTTCATCAATAGCAATAGAGAAGGCAATGAAGGACTTAACTCTGTCTTTTAGTTGATTGTTCAAATCTCCAGCAAGGTCCTCAATTTTCTCCGCCACAGTATTTCTGGACAGGCTGATATTAGCGAAAGCTTGTCTCTTCTCAGGGCACACCAGCTCGGCTGCCTTCAGCATGCAGCTCTTTACAAATTCCCCCTCTGAGAATGGCTTGGACGCTGCAGCTATGTCACTGGCAATAATATAGCTGGCCTTGACTGCTGCATCATGTGTATCTCAACATTTGTAAAACACAGATTGTTGTTTCTTTAGAGACAAAGCTTGCTCATTCAACTTTTCGGTTCGGACTCGCCCTGTGTACTTGCCATATTTCTCTGCGTGGGTCTCATAGTGTCGTTTCAGGTTGTATTCCTTTGGAACCGCCACTTGTTGTGAGCAAATAAGGCATACAAGTTTTCCATGTACCTCCCAAAAAAACACAGCTCCTTCCATCTTTCTTGAAATACCCTACATTCCGTGTCAACCTTTCTCTTTTTCGATAGCATGTTTCATCTGAAGAGTTCAAGCAGCAAGTAACCCAGTAACGTTACTAGGTTAATTAATCTATAATACATTCATAAATAATTCGTATATACACATAGCTGACAATAACTGGATGCAATATACTTTTTATTTTAATTAATTAATTAATTCATTATTATTTTTCCCTTTCCACCCGGGGCCGGATGAAGCCTGCTTGCGGGCCGGATCCGGCCCGCGGGCCGTATCCCTGACATCCCTGATTTAGACTTTATGCTCAAGTCTTACTCCAAAACCAGAAACTGGAGGTTGGATTTTGTTGCAAATGGCTTGTCACAACTTGTTAAATACATTTGATATCACTGCACCTACATTTTTATGGGTGATTGCTTCTTCTGCATCAGTAGTTACTGATGAGTAAAAATAAAGTCTACCCTGTGGGGTCTCGTATCACTGGAAATTTGCAGCAAATTGGATGACAGATTTAATGAGCCATTTATTTTTCAGTATAAAAAAAAAGAAGTTTTTCAGTGATACTGCAATGTTTTTATGCTTTGCATTTGTATCAGACCATCATTACGTGGACTATGACTGTGCCTTACACAGATGGTATGGGGTATTGGTTTTAAAGTAAACTTAAAGGGCGATAGAATTATACAATTTTTGATATAATTGCCCCACAGTCTTAATTAAAACACAGGAGATTCAGTAGAAAAGCACCTATTGCAACCATGATGCTACACCTCTGTTCATAGCAGCTAGCTTCAGGGGGTGGGGTGGGGTATTGTAGTATGATGTCAGGTTGAGTCGAAATAGTGATGGGGAAGTTGAATAATTGTAACCTGATCTGGATAGATGATGTTACAGAACCTTGCACATCTTAACCGATCATGGAACAGAATATATTTCAGATTTTTAGATGGCCCCAAAAAAAATGACACTGTTATATTATGTCATGAGATTTTTTTAATCACCCAAATATATCAAATAAATCACATGCCTCCTTTATTTGGAATGTAACTTTTAACAGAGTAAAAACCCAAGTGCAGCTTCTGCTTTTCAGAAATGAGTTCATTCTGGAAGTTCTGAAAATTATTTCAACGATCATTGGGAGTTTCCTCTAAAATTAAGTAAATTTCTATCGACTTTGTTAAAATGTCCAACTTTGCAGCAGAAGCAATCATATACAGCCTGGATCAAAACACGGTTTTGGTCTCAATACACATCATGTTTTGTACCACATCACAAAATCAACAAATTTATGAAAAAATGTGGGGTCACATTAGTTACTTGGTACTTTTCATTCCCTTGACTGCTGAACTGTGAAGAAAGACGTACAGTAACAGACCATCGTTATTCATATTTTAAAAATTGTACTTTTTGTTCTACTGTCGTTGTACTAACAGAGCTCAGTACTAACAGAGCACAGTAACTGGTTGTGGGTTGGACTGGAAAGAGACCTGCAGGCAGCTTATGCTAATTGTCAGTGTTGTGCTAGTAACTGAAAAATAGTAACTAGTTACCGTTACTAGTTACTTCATTAAAAAAGTAACTCAGTTAGTAACTCAGTTACTTAGACCAAAAAGTAATGCGTTACTATGAAAAGTAACTATTGAGTTACATTAAATAAAAACATTTTTTTAAATGCTCCCATTAATGCCCCTCTAGCCTTCATTTCAGCAGGTACTGTTTGGATTTGCATTGTGCCTTGTGTTCTGCATTCTGATTGGCTAAAGACAGTCTCCCCGCTTCTTCACTTCCTGTATCAATAACATTGGTTGCTTAGCAACAAGCTGAGAACGTCCAATGAGCTTCAGCAGCAGCTCAGGAACGGCACTCTTCGATGAATCGGTCATTACAGTCTCAAATATAACCAATGGTGGCATGTCGGTTTATAAGGATCTTTTTGCCCAGAAGAAAAAAAAGCGTCAAAACGACCTATAACTATTTTCTTCTCTCGAAAAAACACAGCTGCAACGTGGGCTTTAGGAGAAAAAGACGCTACAGGGTCGGGATGCAGCGGCGCAGTCAGAGGAGCAGTGGAATACGTGCGAGGCAGAGCTGATCTCTGCAATTTGAAGCCTTTTTAATTGTAAAAAGAATTTCACTTACCACAGGTTCTTTTTGGAATGTAACCGCTGCGAAAAACGAGGGATTACTGTAATGACAATATCTCCACGTTGCGAAACTCGCCGTCTCTCGGCTCTCTATGACCGCGGTGAAGTTAGTTTTATGTTGGATATTCGACAGACATTCGCTCTGGAGGCGGCATTTCTGTCGAATATCCAACGTAAAACTAACTTCACCGCGGTCTCGCCATGACCGTCATGTTTTTGAAAGCACACACACATCCACACTACATTTCCTCCGGTCTCCGCGTGTGGGGAAAAAAGGCTTCACTGCAGCCAGAAATAACGGAGTAACGCACCTTTGGTAACGGTAACTGCGTTACTGGATTTAAAAAGTAATGCGTTAGAGTATTAGTTACCGCAAAACTAACGGCGTTACTGTAACGCGTTACTAAATAATGCGTTAGTCCCAACACTGCTAATTGCACTGGCTAAACGATCACAATGCCGGTGATCCTCCAATAAAGCCACCCTGCAGGTAGGCTGCCCTTTTGGCTTGAATCACCTTTGTGTTGACATCCACGAACACCCAGCTATGACAACGCAACGGGGACTGCAAGGCTGTGTCATTTTTGATGGTACCACAAAAACCGCTGGACCTCTGCCTCCTGGTCCAAAGAGCTGATACAGTGGTCAAGTCTGATGTTGCTGCTGAAATGATATTAAATGAGATTGACAAATTTGTTCACAATGAATGTAAGGGAACATCAGTTAGCATCATAAGTTAGCATGAACAAGTCAAGATAAAATACTGTAGCTATCTGTGGTAACCAATTTAAAATATGGTGTTCAGCCTAATTATAAGAACTGCTTTGTATCGTGGTGCCTTGAAATATGATGAAAAGTTAACTCCAAAAAGCACTTTTCAGAAAACCTTTGGCTGATGTCAGAGGGGATTTGTGTAGTTTTTATTAAGTGTTATGTGTAAAAATTATTTTGGAAAAAAAAAGTTCATAAAAACAAGCTATTCGGATTAATATTTAATGATCTATTAATGAAATATTGAATTTTTATATTTTTGTATCAATAGGAATATCAGACAATGCTGATGTGGTATTGGAGGAAAAAATACCTACCAGCCATTTAGAAATTTGAATGTCCGCACCTTGGTATATGTTTGAACAATCAAAACGCTCAGAATAACAACGTTATATTGTTTATCTTACATTTCCCTTCTTCCTTCAATCCTTGTGTTTCTCAGGTAATGCTAGCTGCTTCCTATTGGTCTTTGCTTGCGCCAGCGATCGACATGGCTGAGGATTCTGGGAAGTATGGCTCGTTTTCCTTCATACCTGTCGCTGTGGGATTCACACTCGGGGCAGCTTTTGTTTACTTTGCTGACCTGGCCATGCCCCTGCTGGTAAGAACCCGACACAGGCACTCTTGCACATTCTGTAGACTGTTAGTGGCATCGATTTTTGCCAGTAGCCGAGGCATCCATGGCAGTTGTTTTGCCCTGAAAACAAGATGATTTGGAGAAACGTGCTAACATTCTGACAACAGATGCTTCATATATGCCAGTTGCAGTGATATTGTAAGCTGGCACTCACTGACACTCTTCCTTTGAGAAGTTTGTAAAAGTAAAAACATTTGAATGTTCCCTTAGGTGACTCATAGTTCTTGTTAAGGTAAACAAGTTCCCTGCATCACTCTTGTGTGTGCTTCAGATAATAGAATAATCACTGCTGAGAGCAGCAGCAGGGTGCTGAATAGAAAACATGACAGAGGAAATCTCTCTGGGATGAGTGCTAGTAACATGCTTATGAGCGGTTTAATCAGTAAGGACTTCTGTGTGGACCTTACCTGTTGATACCTTTGGTCTTTGAACATTATTCAGATTGGGGATGGGGGGGGTACACCTTGTGATCTTAACTGCAGTATTTATGTTGGCATTTTCTAATCTTAGATTATATTCTAGTAATGCAATCGTGGCTGCTTTTCTCCTGTTTTAGTAGTCATCTGGTTGTCTCAAGAGTTTCTGAACTGATACGCAATACAATACAATCAAAGGCCAAAATTCATGCTCTTGCAGTGACAGGATCCAGAATCCGAGGGGAGAAACAAATGATGAAGCTGTTTGTGCTATTATTTATTCAGTGCACATAGAAACAAACAAAAAGCATATGTGTTGTTGAAAGTTTACAGCACCTCTCCTGCCCTTGCTTTCTCACTTGCTGTTGCTTTTTTTTTTTTTTTTTTTTTTAACACCTTGTCTGCATATATATTAATGGTTAATACCATGCTGGTAACACACACACCCTTTCATACCCACACTCACCGACAAAGACAAGGACACTCATTCACTCACCGTTTCCCCCTCCCCGAGGGGGTCCAGCACCGCCATATAGCCCCCCAGGCTGCACGGCGAGCCCCGCCAGGACCCGGGCACCGCGACCAGCCCGCCCCGTCTCAATTGTTAATACATTTCCTAGAAATATCAGTATTTTTACTTTTGAGTTCCCTTTCAGAATTTAAGGAAAGTAGTTATTGAGAACCCAAACCTTTTTTTGTCTGTATCTGATCTGGGTTTAGCTGAAGAGCGATGAGGCATCGACAGGGAGGGATGGAAATGTGATGCTGCCTCTACAGTCAGAGCAGAGAGAGAGAGACAGCTGTTGCCTTAAGCTGCTGCAGTCAGACTTTAACGGCCCATGATACAGATTACGTATGAGGGAACAGATGACATTGCTGTTATGTACACTCATACAAGATGACAAAAAGATTCAAAGCAAGGAATGATGCGACACACACACACACACACACACACACACACACACACACACACACACACACACACACACACACACACACATGTAGATATAAACAGCTTGCTTGTCATCCTTGGGTGAAGCTGGTGTCTTTCATCAGAGATTATGAACCTTGAGTGCTATGCCATTTCCTAGCTTTTTCTCAACCTACTACTGCTTCTACTGTCATTTAGCTTTTATCCTGTGCTCTTCCGGACAGACGTCTCCGATGTTGGACCCAGAATCTGCTGGAGGCAGTCCTCCAGTTTGGGAGTCACAGGACCATGTCCTCCAATTATCATTAAAATCTTTGTTATCTTCATGTTGCACATTTTGTTCAACTTCCCCAACATGGCTGAATCCTACTCAGAGCAGGGTTTGAATCCCAGTTCCTGAGAGTCTCCAGTCACCCACCACAGGTTATGGCTGCCAAAGAAGCCCAAATCATCTCTCCTCCATCACCGTGCTTCACAGTTTGCATCAGGTGTTTTTCCCTCAGTGCCATGTTGGGGTTTTGCTAGACCCGTCACCACACTTTGGCCGAATGTTTCAAGCTGCATTGTTTGTTTTGTTTCCCCCCCTTCCCCCTCATTTCTCCAATAATCTTTAGATTATTGTCTAAAATTGAAATCTTCTCCTGCAGGATTGGCAACTCTCTTGAATGTTTTCCTGTTTCGTCAAAAATCACACACAGCACAATAACAGAGTCCCTCCCAGATTAACAGACAGCAACAATTGCTCCTCTAAGATAATTGCTGATGTCTTTGCTTCTTAGCATTGTGTTACCACAGACTTGAATGTTCCAGAGGAGCAAACTGCCAGAACATCTTTTATGACCATGTTCACAGCAGCTGATGATCACTTTATCAATACTAGGGCTGGGTATCGATTCAAATGTCAATAATCGATTCCGATTCTTAAGATTCAGAATCGATTATCACCATTTGATTCGATATCGATTTGGGTTAGTGTTATTAAAAATGTTTTTGGAGCTCTTACCTGAATTATATGACAGTGTAGTTATGCAACATATGAATACTAGTATTATATTAAGATTCAACAGCAAGTATTGGCAGCTTATTATGGCTGTAAGGACCAATCACCTCCCAGAATGGTGATACAATTGCTTTCAGAAACATCGTGGGGCAGAATTACCAGCAGATCCAGGGCAGCAAACAGAGGATGCCAGAGGTGTCTGTATCTGCAGCAGTGCCCTGCTATTAGGACACTAATCTGGTGCATTATAAAAAATATGACATTCAAAATTCACCCAAAAGCTGTTATTGTTGAATACAAAAGCACTTTTATTTTAAGTTTAACATGAAATAGACAATAGACAAGATATGGTTCCTGAGATTGGTTGAATTACCGCAATACTTCCCTTCCGTTTGGCATGCCTTGCAAATCACTTTGTTTTTGTCCAGCTCCCCTTTCTTGTTGCCGTTTCTGAACCCAAAATGGCACCAGATTTAAGCCTTTAAGGAGTGCTTTGTTAGCGCTACCGCTACTCTTCGATGCCATGTTCATAGTTTGATAGTGTCACACCGTGAATTAAATGACGTGACTACTGGGATTAAAATTCAGCCGGGTGAAAATGTAATAATGAAAAAAATATGAGAATCGATTTAGAATCTGAATTTTTTTTTTTTTCTTTTCAACACAGGCCTAATCAATACCACTTAATTAGCCGCACCTGGTTCCTGTGGAAGTACTTGGGGTGTCCTTCGTTTTAGACACACTGCTTCTGCATTTTGGCTTATAGTCAATGAATACTGACATTGTAATATGCCATGTGTTGTTTGTCTGAGGTTTTATTTGGCTGATTTCAAGGCTGCAGCTTTTAACGCTCTTAATAAAGCCAGATTCTGTTGTTGTGCAACACAGCGGCAATGATGCATTATGAGGAAGTGAGATGCAAATTAAAAGAGCAGACATATAAAATGAAATCTCCCTTTTTTTCACAGCGGTTTTGGTCTAAAACACAAATAAACACCACCACCCCCACTACACCTCCCTCTGGGAGGCTTCTTTGTTAGATGATTTTATGAAAGCCCACCTTGGGCTGCAGGAGCGTGTTTAGTTGTCTGAATTGATGATTTTGCTTTCATTGCTGGTTTTTAGTCTTACACCCACATGCCTTCTGTCCATTCTTTACATCTCTAGATACCTCATCATTTGATCTACTTAAACCTTTGTGCTTCATGGGGCCCAAGTACGCACAGAGATGAAATTGGAGCTTGGTCTATTTGAACAGTCCACTCCTTTTCCTGTTTTTATGTTTATTTTCTATTAATTAATTAAGTATTTGATTAATTTGTAGACCATATGTTGACTAGAGTTGATCCGATCACGTGATCGGAAATCGGGGCCGATCACGTGATTGCAGACTCGATCCGGACTCGGACGTTATGAGCCGATCAGGAATCGGATATATATATCAGGGTTTCCGTTGTCCGGTAATTCCCGGACTTTGTCCGGTAAAATATGCCGAAGTCCGGTATTTTATAATCTCTCCGGTCAAAATGTCCGGTGAAAATACTCACTTGCGCCGACATCCACGTGTGCGTTGATTTATGGTTCCGCGTCACACCGACGCAGAGTCTACAGTGTAGGGTCGCGGCGACGCGCACCCTACGCCAGACCCTACGTTGAAGGCTCTGCGTTGGTGTGACGCGAGACCATAAATCAGCCTAAAGGCTCAGCTGCGCGTGTCGCGCTTAGCGGCTCCTCGGCTCTCCACAGAGCCTTGCGAGGAGAAAACATCCCCTCCCGTCTTTACTAAGCCGGTTAGCTTTGAAAAGAGTCCGCCGCGCGTAGCAACCGCGCAGATGAGCTCACGGCGCAAACAGGCCGAGTTTGGGAAAGTTAAGTTAAAGTTAACACACGTGGAGTAGTGGGCTCGGAGCGGCAGCCATACACCGCATGCGCGGAGAGCACCGCATGCGCGCAGAGCACGCCTGTTTGTTTTGAAGCTGAAGCAGCCCTATGCTATCATGTCTGTTGTGTGGAATTACTTCAGAGTGAACGAGGAGAACAATGCTGTCGCAAACTGTAAGAGTAGTTGTTCTACTTCTAATGTGAAGAACATTTTTTTATACTGACTTAAGAATGTTCAAGCTGCCTACCTCCTATGTGCTCAGTTTACAGTACATATGTTAAAATATAATAAAAGGGTCATCCTGCATAATTTTCTTTTCTTTTCTTCATTTTTTATTGTTTTATAAAAGTATCGGATCGGGACTCGGTATCGGCAAGTCCTCAAAATCAAAGGACTCGGACTCGGGGGCAAAAAAACCTGATCGGGACATCCCTAATGTTGACCTCTGTCCTTAAGCAAGATTGTCATTAAATGTTTGTATTTTCAGTTTAATTTCTAATCATAAACAGAAAACAACAAGCTAATTTAGGAATAACAAGCATACCACTAACCTCACTTCAAAAATGCAAATCCATCCATCCATCCATCCATCCTATATTTTACTATAGTTTAATAAATGATGACTGTTTAGGCACAAGAATGAAAGAATCAAAAATGTGTTTAATCAAGGATTTTGTAATCTTTGTAATTTTCTTGTTGGAGGCACTAAGACTGGTTTCAGACGATTAAAGTATTGATGGAAAATAACTTATCTTGGTTTAAAATGCTAATTCGCTTCAGACAGTGGTAACCTGTCCCATAGCTGTTAAAATGGATTTTTTTTTTTCCTTCCTTCCTCTCAGTTAATGATAATTAGACGGCTGGTCGTAATCCCTGAGCATCCGAACGGTACCTGCGCTCCACTTGCAGTCTGACATGGAGGGAAGAAGATCTCGATCAGCAGTGATGGGGCACACAAGCTGTGCTCTTACAATATAGAGCTGCCATCCAATTACCAACAAAATGGCCCTTTTTCTTTCAGCAGAGTTAAAGCCTTCATGGGGCTGAAGTTTAATAGAGTTTATGGTTAGAGAGCACTTCATTCTAAAACTGTAATGTAATGGTTTTTTGGCATGTTATAGCTGCCAACTCGCACTCCTGTGGTGCCAGACACCAATGTTTCGTTAAAGCTGATAACATCCTTGAGATGCACCGAAGCTGTGCTCTCCTTTTGGTGCCATGATGAGGTATCAATACAGCAATATTTGCCTCCGCTTACAAATGGCCTTATGAATGAATGACACAGTTTTGTCGTGAGTTAAGAGGGGGAGGTAGAAGACGATGAGTAGAAATGTCACAGTGACAGTTTGAAGGCCGATATTATTGTAGATGCTGTTTATTCATTGATCTTTACACCATTGGTACACAGTGGACTTTAAAATATATACTGTATCTTAATAAACATGAGCTGGTATCAAAAGAAATGTAGTAATTAAAAAAAAAAAGATGGAGTAATTGTGAGCCTAAAATAAATTGGTAATATAAATGCAGTTGCTTGAAAAGTGATATTGCAGGTATCCTTTGCGTTTATTTGTTTTGCCAAAATATCCCGACTAAGGTGATATGTTACCCATTTGAACTGAGACCAGGTGAACTTCACAGGTGTATTTAAACATTCATGTCTGTGAGTCTGTTGGCGTTTTTAGATTCGACCCTGTTATTTTCCTTGGATGAAGAACAATGAACTTGCAAGGTGTTTTATTGTGTTTTGTACTCCCCGGTGGCTGAAGATGAAGTCCGCTGTCAGACTGGTGTGATTCTAAGGATGTAGACATCCTGCGCCTTTGTCATATTGCACTTCTTCGCTGCAGGTGCTCATTCAAGATTGCAGCAACATAATTTGGATTAGCTGTGATGTTTCTCTTGGAAAATGCATCGGTCAATTTCAGAGGACTTTTTCTGCAGGTTTATGGCATCCTCATCCCTACGGCTGAGCAGCTCACGGACATCCTTGTCTCCACAGTTGCTCAGCTTGCACATATACCTGTGACCCCCTGCTGCTGCTGTTTCTCTGATCAGCCGTTTCCTTTTTTTTTTTTTTTAAAACGAACCAAAACAAAAATAAACTCCCCTTGTTGGGTTGCACTCAGGTTACATCACCAACAAATCCCACCCAGGACCCGTCACACCGCGTTATTCTGTTTACATCAGGCCTGACCTGTGAGTTGGGCAGGTCTAGCTCGACACACGATGCAGTGTCAGTTAATATGAAAAAGACAGACAACACACTAGATTCAGGTATTAAAAACTAATTTTCAAATAATAGTTATTTCTGGCCCGGATAAATAAGCTTTACTTGCCTCCACTGCTTTTTTTGTGTTTTTATTTTTGGCTGCCGTTTTCATTGTCCATTCCCCCTTGTTGCTTGCAACTAAGATCTCAAGCTCTTTTGAAGCAGGCATTTGTTCTCAGTATGGATGGCATCACTGGTTGTAGGATATCAAGGATATCAACATCTGCAGAGGTAGCACCTCGGTCACAGCCCTCAACTGCTTCACTATGTAAATATATAGTCTGTTTTCTGGAAATCATTGATTGCAGAGTACTGAGGAAGTAAATCCAAAACTGTAATTCTGCGTGAAAACAATGCATTGGTCACAAAGTGTTACAACACATGTAGAGCAGCATGAAATACTGTATGAACTAATGCATGTTGTTGTGTAGTCGTGCAGCAACTGTTTTCTATGGGTGGGAGGCCTGGATGCTGTATGAATGGTGTTATTCTGAAACCTGCACATGTCAGTCGGCATTAACATTGCCTTCACAGATGTGCAGGTTGCACCCAATGTCACGAATGCTGGCTTTTGAACCATCGCCGCTTCACCTCAGTCCATTTTAAATAAGCACAGACCCAGAGAAGAGAGCTGCCTTTCTGCAGGAGTGTTACTTTTCCTTCTCTTTTTGAAGCACTGTGAACCTGTAAGTTGCACTTGCCAATGCAGGGATGGGGAGCGTTCCTTAACACTGGTTTTCAAATGTGCCACTGAGCCCACGCATCGATTTACGCCACTGAATCATGTCTGTTGTAGCGCCATGCTGTCTGAACTTTTGAAAACCACGAACATTCTTGGAATATACAAGTCTCCAGCACATACAACAAGTACAAGTTTCCAGTAATGTCACCAACCACTGTAGTTTAATAAACAATTATACAATAAATCAGCAAATAGAAACAAATTCAACTCAAACTGCATATATTTCTATGACAAAATAAGTCAAGTTTGTTAATCCTTGAGTTGATTGTTAGCATGAAAAATGATAACGCTTGGTTTTAAATGCTGGTCACGATGCAGCGCTTTAGTGTAATCTGCCCTACATGCCTCAAATGTCACTGTTCCAGGCATGCATCATCTCGCAGCTACTAAGTGGGACATCTTGCATGCAGATTTTTCATCTCGTTTGTTGGATCCGCATTTATGTTAGATGTTGGATTCACAGTGTGTTTTGGCATTCAAACAAGAATACAGGCTCCCAGCAGTGTTAATTAAAATCAATATGCTTTCTGCATTTCTGAAACATGTCTGGGAAATAAATGTCTTGGAGCACATTTTGTGTTTATTTATTTTTTTAGCATTTCAAAGGCAGTTGCATTTTTATTTTATTTAACAGCTGAAAGACTCTCTTACTAACTTGCACAACCTTGTTGACTACTGGTCTCTGGCCTCATCGCATCATTTTTGCTCTTTTATCCTCCCGTGCCCGTTTCATTCCTGTTTAATGCCCCCATCTTCTGGCATCTCCTCAGCTTCCTGCAGTCGTCCTTTGTCTTCATTTCACCACACAGAACGCTGCTCCTCTGTCTTTTTCCCCTGGTGCCATGGAGACAGTAGTGAAAATGTTGGTCTGTGATAATAGATACCACAAAATCAAATGGAAAGATGGTGGCGGCGTGCACACACATGCTGTAGGGGGGCCATCAGTGTTTGGACAGCTGTTGTACCACTTTTATGAGCTCCTCAACAAACACTGAGGGATGAATGAGAGGAACGATGGAGAAAGGGCGAGATGGACAGAGAAAGGGAGTGAAGGTTGACAGGGAGAGAAGGATGAGAGCGGTTTGGTAACAGATGGACTCTGGGGAGATGAGACAGAGGGGTTGTGAGGTGGGCAGGGAGCAGGAAGGAGCTGAGAGAGCTTTTGATCTCGGTGATGAAACCAGGTTACCAAGACTCTGTTCCAGTAAGGTGTTTTATCACCACTGCCCTCCGTTTTTCTTCCCACATGTCTCTGTATTGTAACCCCTCTTAGATAATTAATCTAAAGGTCAGAAAACATCAGTTTAGATCGCTGAGAAGAAAAAAAGGATCAATTCCAACAGAATTATATCTGTCAGTTCCTGTGTTTATTGTTTCAAAACAAAGCTTATGAGGAGTTCGATTTCAATTCCATTTTCAATTTAGGTTTGTGACTTTATGTTTCATTTTTTTTCTCTTGCAAAGACACTTGCAAAGTTTAGTGAGGGACTGAAACTGCTGAACTGTGTAGATTTCTAACGCACCACCACTGTTGCTCACTGTGCACGTCACCAGCAGTAATGCTTCAGCTCTTTTTAAGTGTTAAAAAGACATGCTGGCATGAAACTGTGTTGCGCACCTTTAGTTTTAGTTTAGTTTATTTTGGTCATGACATCACTAAAAAAAAAGAATACAAATGACAACAAGAAAACTAATACACTGTTCAAAAAAACATTACAAAAAATTTCCAATATACAAATACCATCTAGACCGAAAAAGGTGTAGGCTGAAGCAAAGCTTATTATTTGCCTACCCTCAAAAAGATTAATTAAAGTAATGAAATCAAAGCAAGAGTTAAAGACTGACAGTAAAACAAATTGCCCCCATGGGGATAACAAAATTTCCTCAAGAAATAAAAAAAATTAAAATAAAGGTGCAGTCTACATGTTACCTTAATCCTTAAAAATCAAATCACTAATTAAATTGGGTTGTCGCAAGTTGGCAAATTTCAAACCCTTTACCCACACAATTAATTCCTGTGAAGGAACTTTTGTTTTTTCCCTTTTTTTTGTTTTTTTTATTAAACGTCCATATACCATACTTTCCATCTCGTGCACTTTCGTTGCACAGTCCCCAGTCGATTTCACACACATTAATTACTCGTTTGCTCTTGTGCTCGTCCCGGTTGCAGACGCGTGGACTACATGTGTCCACTGGAGTCTATAAAATGCTATTCAGGCTGCAATCCTGAAACCATGATTAATCCGGGAAATTGACTGACAGAATGTGTTAAATGGTCTTGCACGCTTTGAACCTCATCTATGTCCTGATATTGTTTGTCATTTGTAATTTCATACAGATACACACTCACTATACTTCTATTACTCAGATACTTTATATACAGCAACACTTTGATTTCTAGAGTCATATGCCAATGGGAACATCGGTGTAATGTCCTCCTCAAGAACAGATTGACGCATGACAGGGATAGGGTCATCCCAACCTTCTGGCTTTGAGGACACTGATCTAGCCACTGATTCATGGCCACCTAAAGGTGAAGATGGCAGTCTGATTCCCCTTTTGGAGGGAGATTGGAAGTTCTAGCTTACAAAAAGGAATATGAAAGCCCATCTGAATTATGCCAACAGATTCACCCATTCACCCTAAACAACATGGGAACATGTGTCTGAGGCTGAAATTTGTGGCCTTGATTTTAAAATGTATGCTTGTTGCAAAACCAATATGGAGCATCATCCAAGGAATACCATTCCAACAGTGAAGCATGGTAGGTGTAGCATTATGGTTTGGGGCTACTTTCCTTCTGCTGGGCCAGGGGCACCTGGCAAGATTGATGTGGAAAATAGATGACTCCAAAGACCAAAATATTTAGGTTTAAAACCTTGTCTCTACTGTCAAAAAGCTAAAAAAAAAAAAAGAGATGAATTTCCCATTCCCACATGACAGTAACCCAACCCACTCATCGAAATCAGTCAAGAACTGGCTTCAAAAAAGGAAATCAAAGTCCTGGAATGGCCAGACTTCAGTCCCTCTGAAAACCTGTGGAATGAGTTAAAAAGAACCGTATACAGGAGACCACCTCGCAGTATGAACTTGAACCTTTAGCAAAGAAGACTGGGATTAAATTCTAAAGAGTGATGTATGACGTTAATAGAAACAAAGACTTGATGCTGTAACAAATAGGTGTGTCAACAAAGTGATAATTTGGAGGAGGATTCAGACTTGTGTAATCAAGCTGTGGTGAGATGTTTCATTTGGAATATTCTCAGTATTTCTGTTTGTTGGAATATTGTATAAAATATGCAAAAAGGCTTTCAAAAATGGTGTTGTTTATTCCTGTCTTTATATTTTTATGAGTGTGTGTAGATTTATTATATCAATTGTACATCTTAGTGAATTTGCTGCTGAGTGACATACAATCTCTTTCATTCATTTAATTAATTTAAGGGAGATCAGATTTTTCAGATTCAACCCAATGCAAACGAAAGGAGCAAGTCTTTCAAAAGTTCCTTTTGCTTTTTTAGAAAAGACCCTGGGGATCAGCAACAGGAATAGATTTAGGGAGCAGAAACCATAGTTTCCTTAGATACCCTGAAAATATATGACTTCAGATATGGAGGAAACAGTCCAAGAATAGATTTGTATTGTGGTGCATTGCAACCACACTTTGGCTGTTCTCATATTATTCAATAAGGGTTTTTAGTTTTCACAATCTTTCCGACAGTTTGCTCTCATGCCTGAACCCAATTAAACCAAATGTTCAAGAAATTTGACCTGATCCAGTATCAGTAAGACCCCAGCTGTGATCACATCAAAATAGATGTCTTTTGGTCGTTCAGATATATATATATATATATATATATATATATATATATATATATATATATATATATATATATATATATAAAATCTTCCAACTGAAGAACTCTAAAGTTCAACTGCATTACAGCCATAGTAGTTTTCATCTTTTATATTTCCCTTGTTTTTAAACTGAGCTGGGACAGATGACATGCGAGCAAGCCTCTACAGGATTTAGTAGTTGTCGAAGACAAGGATACTTCACATCGGAGGAAGAGATTTAGTTTTAACAGGTTGTGGAGTGCATGAGGAGTAATGACAAAAGGAGCAGAAAGACCAGTTTTTCCATTTACACTTACTGCTTCAACACTCTCACTAGTGCTTCCCTAAGCATGAAGATTGTGCTGCATGAATTTTCAGAGATAGATATATATTTGTATTTTTCACCTTATTATTTTCATCTGTCTCCAACCCTGCAAGCTTTAGCCATAACAGCTTACACACATCAGAGGCAAGGGAAGTGTTGGCAGTCTTGGGAAGGACGATTGCATCATGGCATACAGTAAATCACCTGCCCTCAGTATGCTTGGAGGCTTTAAACAAGAGTGCAGCAATAACAACGACCAAAGCACAGCAAACAAATGACATCTTCGGTGTTTGCTGTGTCTGGGGTGTAGCTGGTTACCAAGAGTTACCACCACAAAACTGTCAAACTAAGACACTCAATCTATAGAACTGCATCCCAGAGGTTTGAGACAGCCCCTTCCACATAAACATCAGTCTTTTTCAGCCATAATCGCTTCAGCAAATTTAAAAAGACATAATTTCTTTTAAAGTTCATGTGACCTTGTCCGCCAGCAGCCTCGAGTCAAAGACTGTTGTAGTTCAGGGGGGTCTGCAGCATCTTTATTTGAACTGCCAGCCAGTGCAAACCTTCGCGAACCTTGGATTTGTGCAGCATATTCTTATTTCTGGTGCTACGTTTGCCTTTTTAAACTATTATGATGTAAGTGGTGTTATCGTACATTATTTACTAAAAATAAAACATAATGTGTGAATGCTGTTCACCGTATTTCTTCAGATTCTTCCCTTCATAAAAGTAAATAACGCCAATTAAAAGTGTGACATTTTGATGTGACACCTGCCTTTTCTATCCCGAATAGGAACTTTTTTTTCAGCGGCATATATAGACACATTTTTGAGGCAATTTTGTGGAAGGGCGTGTCTTGACATAAAAATCTGCCGGGAAATCAAATAAGTAATTTTTTTTCATGCTTTTTGGACACCGTTATATTTTTCAAGTTTCCAATTTCAGAATAAATGTTTTTAGATTTTCAAGTTTTGAAAATCTTTGATCTTTGTTTTTGTGTATGGAAAAATAAACATCACTATTAGGGATGCACCGATCTGATTTGGTATCTGTATTGGCACCGATATTGAAAAAAAAAACTCTAGATCGGGTATCGGTAACAATGGGCCGATCCGTAGGGACCCTATGTAGGGTGAATAACGTTATATTATCTCGACTTCACTTCACCTGCATGGTGCGTGATGCTACCTAGCGAGCGCTAGCTGTAAGAGCTAACGCTATCTTTACACTAAACAACGCCGTCATACGTTATAACAAAATGTACCAAAAACAATTTGCATAACTATTTTTTTCCAATAACATTAATACTTACCCTCAAACGTCGAGGGGTGCTGCCGATGGGGTCGAGAAACGTGCTCAGTCGCATCCATCAGCCTAATTCCTGTGAAGCTGATTTAGCTTAGCTGCTAAATCTGATTGGTTAAAGGTGTCCCTCCGTCAGTATCTTAGCGTGCTATTGGTTCGACTGATATAGTAGGCCGCAGCGTTTGCCTGAAAATGTATCGATCTTTAGAATATGATTTTGAACCAAAAAAACTGCAACAAACAGAATCTGATTAAAAATAAAACAATCTTCACAGCTTTTAAAAATCTGTGTGGTCCATCCGGTGGGGACCTTTTATTTTGTAAAACTAAAGCAGACCTTAATGTCTTTTTTTTTTTTTCGTTCCCAGATGTTTCTCATTCTCTCTCTCAATGTCACCAATCACAAAAGCAACATTGTGCCTTTTCAATCTGCTTATTCGCAGATGCTGTTGTTGGTCCCTCTTTGTCCTTGACTGATCCCCTCTCCCAGGAGAGTTTGTCAAAAAAGTTGCTAAATTTGTTGAGCATGTCTGGGATTCCATAGCAGAGTCTGGTCTCTCCTAAATTATCTAAATTCATAGGTTCTTAGACATATTGTTCTTTGGTATTTTACATTAAAGATGAGACAACATGTAATTTCTGAAGAGAACAGTCTCACTGCAGCTTTATTATGGTCATGTCGGAAGAACAAGAGCAGAGTCCCTGAAGCTTTGCTCTCCTGTCGGCTGTCAAGCAGGTTCCACTTCAGGGTCTCCCGCCCGTTCAGTCTCAGACAGAACACCATGTTTTCTAAAACCAACACATAAAAGAGCACAACTGACTTTTATTAAGAATATGTAGATGCAAAATGTGAGAGAACGGAAGTCGTTCTGTTGACTCTGAAACTGTAATGAAGAAAATATGGTTGATGAAAGATTTGAAATTCCATCCCTGACATTTTTTTTTTATTTCTGTGGCTGATGGAGGTTTTGGTTTCTGTCTCAGACGAACAACACAGGATTTATCATTCATGTGTATGACTTAGCCTGTCTTTTCAATGCTGAGTGAGGATGTGATCCGTCTTTGAAAAGTTTCATTTTGTGCATCGTGATGCCTTTTGAGGACGTGTTTATGCAACATAATATATCGCATGTAATACTGGAGTGAAATCTCTGTCAATATGACAGATGTCTATGACAATATGACAGACAGATGAACATTTATCCAAATGTTGGAAGGGTTTTGGAATTCGAGGTTGTCAGCATCCTTTTGGTCTGTTTCTTTTATTTCTTTTGTGTTTTAAATCAATTCAATCAATTTTCTGTACAAAAAATTAATTCTCTGAGACCCTCACCACTGCAGGCTCACATTGATTTTGTTTTTATCTTCTTCATGTTCAGCTACTTTCAAGCAACTTGAGTCTGTGACGTCTGTTTAATCCGAAGTTGTGCATCAAATGTGCTTTTCAAATTCTCTCTTAGACTTCTTTCTTTTATGCCTTTTTCATAGATGTTTTATTTTCATATAATTGACTCAAGTAATCATATCATTGTCTAACATCTGGCTGCATTTCAGCTGCATCCAAGTATGCTATTGTGCAGCTTCTTGTCTACAGAATAAAGAAAAATAAATAAAGAAAACCTGACCTCACTCTTCTCTCTATCTCTATCTATATCTAAGCTGCCAATTCTGTTTTAAAGGGGACCTATTATTGCATTTAATACCTATTTTAAACAGGCCTTGAATGTCTTAAAAACAAGCTTTTGATTGTTTTTGCTAAATAAATTAGAAATTCCGCCTCTGAGCCATGTCTTTATCTTCCCATTCTCTAACCTTGTTAACTATGCGGGATTCTGAGTGGGCGGGGAGGCTTTGATAATGAGGCACTGTGCTGATTGGCTGCCTGAATGACGCGATACACCGCTACGAAAAAATGGTGGAGGCTCCGGCCAACGGAGTTAGTTGTGGGCGTGTTTTCACGCATCGGAGGCCAACCTATGTAAATCGCTACGTAACGACGGGAGCAGAATCTGAACGGCTCGTAGAAGCCACATCACACTGGACGGCTCATCCAGGCGGCTGTACAGACACTGCAGAATTTGGTTGCTTTCCTCCTTCTCTGAGTTGGCAGGCTGAGGGGAGACCACTTTATATATGTTAAAGCAAGAAAAAATGTGTTTTTCATAATAGGTCCCCTTTAAGTTAAGTTACTTAAGTTTAAGTAAGGAGAAAATTGCTTCAACTTTACTTTTGCTTCAACTCTAGACCATTGTATATAGCTCTGATGTATTTGAAAAGTTTAAAGAAGATTAAGAAGAACCCTAAGTCTATTATTATCAGATTCATCAAAGCAGTTTTGAGTGAGAATGGAATATGTGTTTACAGAAAATTAATTATTAATGTTAGCACTCGAGGCATTGACCTGTGCTGTAATAAATGGCGTTGTTAAATCGTTGTTAAACTGTCTCAGCGACCTTAAAACTTGGATGGGAAGCGTAACTTTTTTAATCTTAATGAATGCAAGTAATTTTGTCTGAAAACATAATCCCGCCATTTCACGTAATAACCTTGGTTCTTGGACCTTGGCTCCATGTAGTTGTTTTGTTGTCAGAAATCTCAGTGTGATTCTTGACAGTTCTGTATGAGCAAGTCCTTTCAGTGGTTAAATACGACTTTTTTCGACTAAGCGTGATTGCCAAGGTGAAGCCTTATCTCCCTTCCAAGGAACTGGGAAAAACGATCCATGCTTTGAGCACGTCTTGATTGGTTTACTGCAGAAATACTATGTAATTAACTGTACAATGATTATACTGATTAAAGGCCTTGATTGATAAAATGGTAAATTTTGTTGTTGCTCGGGTGTTAGCTTGAATTGTTTGCCTTTCAGAGGCACTCTATACCTACTGCTAGCAAATTTAAATGAGCTTTTCAGCTACTGTTCGTTGGAGCTCATTAATTGTGGCCAAAAGTCATTGGGAGCCAGTCAAAACACTCTCTCCTTCTAGACAGGATCTCTGGGAAGTTTAACACTGACAAAAGAGGGTTAATGTAATCTGGATGTAAACAGTGTAGCTGCAGCTGAGAAATTGTGTTCTTTCGAATTGGCTTCGAAATTGAGAATTAATGATTCATACTTTTTCTTCGAAAAATTGAACAGAGGATGGCACTCAAATAATTCCTTTGTAATGTACATGTATTTGCTGTTTTGCCAACAGGCTATGGCAAAAGTTTAATTTATTCTTGCGAGGTGTTCAAGAAACATTCTCCGGTGGTTGATAAATGGCCGTGCAAATGAAAAGTTTCCACATAGCATGAATGTGTCAGTCTGTGCAGAGGTGAGCAGTAAGGAAAAATCAGGTCACATTGATTTGACAACCATGTGATCTGGGGAATAATCTCTGATCACCACCTGGATTTTGAATATACTTTTTTTCCTGTGGAGAGTAAATTGTCCCACTCCAATCTCTCATATACGACTGTAAAAAAGGCTGCCATCAAGAGACATTTACCTTGATAGATAAGAATGCAAAAAGGTACTGGAACCAGTTTGTCTCACTTATGGCACTTTTAAACAAGTACCTACTCAGCGCAACTCGACTCGCCACGCCCCCGTTTTGCACTTTTACACTACGGGTGGAGGCGGGTGGAGGCGTGCCGAGTAGATACTTTTTCTGTACCTATTCCGCCGAGGTTCTAAGCGGCTGAGTCGGCCCTGTATCTGACGTCATCACACTACAGGCCACCGATTGGTCGGGGTGGGGCCGTCAGACGTTTGAATCAGGAAGCGTCTCGCGGCTTCTTCATTTTATTCAACAGGCAATGGCAGCGCAAACGTCTGTGTGGTGATCCAACTCTGAGGTGCAGATGTTCATAAACCTGGTGGCTGAGGAGAGAATTAAAAAGGGATCTAGACCAGGGGTTCTTAACCTTTCTGACCTTGGGGCCCATTTTTTTCAGTACAGAGTGGCCCGGGGCCCATTAAATATAAACACTCTATAGCAGGGGTATTCAACTAAAACTTTAAGAGGTCCATTTAGAGAAAATTTACTCAAGCGAAGGTCCAGAACATCATTATATATATATATATATATATATGTATATGTATGTGTGTGTGTGTGTGTGTGTGTGTGTGTATTCAAGTAGCCTCATAGTTGTATCAACATCTGCATCTGACTGTTATATTAAAAAAGTACATATTTGCCAATTAACATGTTTAACTTGAATTAAACATTTTTTTTTCTCTTAAAAATAAAGTAGATTTTATTTTATTTTTCAAATGCTATCTTATTTTATTTCTCTACCAGCAGTTTGAATTTCCCCTTTTCTTTGTTAATTGTCTCAACACATTTTTATACTAAATTAATATAAACACATCTTAACAATTTAACAGTTTTGCAGTTTTTCTTTCTTCCCCTCTTATAATCTTATGCCCCCACTTTCTGTTGTTCAGTGAGAGAACTGAGCTCTAATTTCTTCTGTCAGGACTTTAAATCTGGGTTGGATGGTGTCAGGTTCTCATATGCATGTGGAGGTGCTCATTGATGAGCCTGGAACGATATTTAGGTTTAATTATGTTCACTGTGGAGAAAGCTGCTTCACAGCTGTATCTGGACCCAGACATGGGCAGGATGTTTTAAGATGGTCAGTTTATTTTTCTGTGACTTCAGTTCAGACTTGAGTGGATATGTTTGATGAAAAACTTTGTGTTTTGTTTCAGTGGCCTTTCACTTTCGCACTTTGAACGCCACAGTCTCTGAACGTATGAGACACTGGTTTTGTCCCAGTGGGAAGACTGAACAGGATGAATTTGTCTATTCCGGGTTGCATATTTAAAAATACAGCGAGGACAAAACTTAGTTTGATTTTACTTTAAGTTATTTACATTAATAAGTTGTCAGGACTCAGTGTGTCGGGTTTCATCGGAGCCTGATCAGCTGCGACGGGCACAGCCCGCACCGCAGCTCTCTGGTCGCGCTGCAGCAGTTACTTTCCGATGCTTTTTCGAAAGCCCGAACAGTCCAGTCCAGCAGACACGACAGCTCACGCATCTACATCTACCATCTTTCACCAGTAACGACGGAGCCGCCGCCCGAGCGGCAGCCTCAGCCGACCTCCCCGGCCGCGGGGACGCGTCGGGATAAATGATCACGCCGCGCTCGCTTGCTCTGGGCGCAGACCCAAGTAATCGATCCCTGATCCTGGCGGATCTAAACCTACTCTGTGCAAAATGAAGGATTTTCTCTGTAAATACACACCATTTCTCTAACTATTACACGTACAGCTAGCTGAGTGTCTTCTTCTCCTCATTTGGTTGGGAGTTGCTATGCAGTCCCGCAGCCCTCGCGCCCCACACGTACAAAACTGAATTTCTTTGGCGGCCCACTAGATGGCGCTCGCGGCCCAAGTGTGGGCCGCGGCCCTATGGTTAAGAATCACTGATCTAGACGGGCGATAAGGAACGACAAGATTTACCAAGCGCTCTGTCACTTCATAGCTGCTCGCGGCTCCAGCTGTCTTTTCAGCAGCGCCGAGACAAACAAACAAAAAAAAAGCGTTGCTGCTTGAAGCTTCTTTCACTCTCATTTTTTAACTTGATATCGAACACAGGTCACAGACCCAGCAGCACATATACAGTGGGGAGAACAAGTATTTGATACACTGCCGATTTTGCAGGTTTTCCCACTTAAAAATCATGTAGAAGTCTGTAATTTTTATCATAGGTACTCTTCAACTGTGAGTGATGGAATCTAAAAAAAAAAATCCAGAAAATCACATTGTATGATTTTTAAGTAATTAATTAGCATTTTATTGCATGACATAAGTATTTGATACATCAGAAAAACAGAACTTAATATTTGGTACAGAAACCTTTGTTTGCAATTACAGAGATCAGACGTTTCCTGTAGTTCTTGACCAGGTTTGCACACACTGCAGCAGGGATTTTGGCCCACTCCTCCATACAGGTCTTCTCCAGATCCTTCAGGTTTCGGGGTTGTCGCTGGGCAATATGGACTTTCAGCTCCCTCCAAAGATTTTCTATTGGGGAATCTTGAAAGGAACCAGGACCTTGAAATGCTTCTTACGGAGCCACTCCTTAGTTGAATGGAGTTTAGACCAAAAAGCTCTATTTTAGTCTCATCAGACCACATGACCTTCTCCCATTCCTCCTCTGGATCATCCAGATGGTCATTGGCAAACTTCAGACATGCAAATTAATTACTTAAAAATCATACAATGTGATTTTCTGGATTTTTTTTTAGATTCCATCAGTCACAGTTGAAGAGTACCTATGATAAAAATTACAGACTTCTACATGCTTTTTAAGTAGGAAAACCTGCAAAATCGGCAGTGTATCAAATACTTGTTCTCCCCACTGTATAATCTCCTCCAGGTTCTACATCTTTAGTGTTGTTGTTTTGTTTGTTTGTTTATTTGGATCCACCATTAGATACAGCAAATATGCAGTAGCTATTCTTCCTGTTGTCTTCTCCGTTTAGATCACACAATCAAATACGTCACAGCTAGAGATGGGAATTGATAAGAATTTTCCGATTCCATTTTCGATTCTGCTTAACGATTCGATTCTTTATCGATTCTCTTATCGATTCTCATTTAGAAAAAAAGGAGAACAAACAATTTTAGTATCAACTTTGTTTTATATCTTTGAACAAAAAAATATAAGTGAGATCTTAAGACGCCCCCAGCCTTGGGCTCCTTGATGGTGTGCCAGTCGGTCCCCACAAAATTATTTGGAATATAAAATATGTATTTAATATAAAATAATAATAATAAAATAAATATTCTTCTGTAGAAATTAACTAAATATAACAAATTCTTTTGTGGAAATTACACAAGAATGTTCAGTAACATGTTCAACACAACAAACCTAGTCACTGCTGGTGACATTCATCTATTCTATGCTGATACTCTTCCCTGCCTTGATGAAAGGAGAAGCTAGCGGTGACTGCTCTTTAACTTCTCCCATAGATGAGCTGACGAGCTGCAGCTGTGTCAGGAGCTCCGTCGGACAGCGGAGCGCGCCCGGCACGTCCACGTGGCCGAGCGCGCAGCATGAATTATGGTTCCGCGTTAATTCGACCAACGCAGAGCCTACGCCGTAGGCTCTGCGTTGGTGTAACGCAGAACTATACAGTAAATCAGCCTGAACACACGCCGGTGTTCTGCCAATTTCTGATGCTTTGCCAAAAAATGCTCCCTAATGGTTTTCTACCTTTGTAGAGCTACAATTTTACTGTTTTACTCCCTAGCCCACTTCCTTTCCCCCCAAGTGGTCCTTGTTGCTTGCCAGGCCGTCATTGTAAATAAGAATGTGTTCTTAATGACCTGTCTGGTTAAATAAAGGCGAATGACTGAATGAATATCAAATAAAGCCATAGAATTGTTTTTTTTTTCTCTTTATCGTATAATGTTCACAAAGTGTAATGCAATTAATGTCATGGGTAGTGTATTTTTGAAGGATCAAATACTCAGCATCCCATATTATCAATTTAGCGTGGCAATCAAACTTTGACAATCGACTGTGCGCATGCGCAGAACCACAAAGTAGCATTTCTCGGCAGGTAGCAGAAATTGGCAGAACACCGGCTGACTCCGTGATCCCAGCGCATCAGCCGGCCGAGTCCTAACAGTTTTCCCCCTTTGTTGAAATGTCCACATTGCAAGTATTGTCGCCCTGTTGTCATCCTTTTTGGAAAAATGTAACGCAATGTTGCGCAACGTGCTTGGTGACGTCATTCGCGCTCACTGGAATCGATAAGGGAAGCGTTTGCGAAAAAGGCAAACGATTCCAAGGAATTGAAACACTGGGAACCGGTTCTCAACAAGAACCGGTTCTCGATTCTCATCCCTAGTCACAGCAGCTTCGCTCCAACCCGCCCACTTCTCATCTGGGTGTCTAGAAACAAACGAGGACAAGGCGAGTGGAGACGAGGCGTGATGAGTCGAGACGCGCTGAGTAGGTACTAGTATAAAAGCGCCATTACAGTACCGTTAAACCTACGATTACTTAAAGTGACATATCCAGTTTCTTGAGCTTGAGCCTCCTTATGAGGAGAAGTACATTTTAAAAGGGATGGCTAAGTACAAGAGTGGCTGTATTCAGGCTCATGCCTTCCTCTTCAATTAAGATCCTCTGGGCTGTTCCCTGCAACTTCAACTGCGTGTGTGCATTCTTGTGTACAAATTTTAAGGTTTCGCATTTTGAAACATGCCAAAAAAATTATCTGTTTTGAAATTATTCCATCTAAGAATGAAAAGACATATAACTGAGTGCTTTTTAAAAAATCTATAAGAGAAAGTAACCCAACATGCAGAAGCAATATGTGAAAGCTAAGTACAACCATTCCACCATCATCTTTATAACAGCAGTTCCTCATGACATTGTGGAGGATTATTGAGCCTCTCGGCTTTACAGCTTCGCCTCAGTCCATTGATGTTTACAAGCTTTCTGAGGTCTCGAATTTGACTTGACGACGGCACCATCTTGATGCTTCACTCTTTCGAGTAAGCCGCTGTAGATTTGGAAGTGTGCTTGGATTCCTGTTTGTGGGATGATCCAGTTCCAGTTGAACTTTACCGGATTAGAGAGCCTGACTCCACCCTCTAAAGCTGTAAAGACATGGGTGAAAAAAGTGCTTTTGTTCTTACATACTTGCTTGACCAAGGCATGTTTCAAATGTCATTAATACCTCAGATAATTGTGGAACAATTCAGGAACAGCAATAACAAAAGCGAAATTCAAAAGTCTTTTTTTTTTAACATGATAGTGTAAGTAACGTCATGTTTGAACATTTAAACAACAAATGCAAGAAATACACATTTTTTTGATAGCAGCAGCAGTCTTGACATGTTCGAAAAGGAGTAGGAAGAAGTAAAAACTCCTCCTTCTTAGACTCAATAATATTCTTTTAGACGGGACACTCGTTATTAGATATCAAAACTCTTGACATATTTAGAAGTTAAATTAATTAATAGTAGGAATTTTACACAGTATAAATATATTTTGTGCTTTATCTGAGTATAAATTGGCTGATACCTGAGTGATTATTGTCATGTACAATTATATGTCACTATATATAAAGACATTTAGGAAATTAAAAAGTAAAATAAAAATAACATTTCATTTATTAAAACTAACCACATAAATATGTGCAAACATGTTCACTTTTATGTATACACATAATTACGAAGTCAAATGAGTTTACGTGGACAGTTTCTTAGGAAGAAGAAGGCTATCATCTATAAACCCTTGATGGCATTTGCCTCAGACCTCTAATATGCTATTTTAAATTACTCACCTTGTCTTCAGTATTTTCTTTTAATTGCTCCCAAGGTTGTCGCACACGGATATCAACACATTATTCTTTTCTTCTGTGCTCGGTTGTAGCTTTGTTATTCATTTCATTATTTCTCATTCTTTTGTACTGCAGGCCTGATATTTATTCACTTCTGGATCGGCCTTGGAAGCTTTGATTTCTTGTTTGTGCCGTTCCAGTCAGCAAGGTGCTGCCTGGATGTTGCTCTTTTACTCACTCTTTTACTTGGCTGTTGTGAAATTAGACAAGTTTAATTGCATCTGTGAAAATCACTGTTTGCTGCTTTATGTATTATTGGTGCCCTTGATTCCAGTATGGTGTGCAGCGGACCACAGCAACCATTTAATGAGTGTCTGTTGTGTTGCTCAGCTCCATCCAGTTCACTCCTAGTATTGTAGCTGTTGTGGAGTTGTATGATGGTGTGTGAATAAGTGATATCTCTCTCATCTTGAGGTGTTGGTTTGGGCTGCAGAGCGCTTTTTCATGGTGCACTGATATCCCATCTGACCAATGTTGAGGATATAAGGGAAACCTGTCTTACCAATATGTTTTTCAGGGGTGTTGACTCAGTGTTGATTTGATTTCAACAGAGAGTTTGTTTTTGTGTCCCCATCCTCTTGAGCTCCTCTGGCAGCTCAAACACAGCACTCTACAAAAGAGAAGCACATCACTTTAACACAGAAGCAAGTTAGACAACTAAGCAAGTCCATTTCATTGCAATCTGCATATTTACTGCAAAAATGGTTCCAATATGTCTCTGAACTAATTCTCCTACTTTGTCCATAGAACTGTCGTTCATAATATGAACATAAAGCCTTATTATGACAACTTTTGTATTCAGTGCTGCATTTGAGCACTTCCCTTAGGTACCCTGTGCTTCATGGTAGTGACCAGCATTTATAACCTCTCCTCAGGGACTGCCTGAGAACCACATACAGTAGATGCAAGTACTGCAATACATGACAAGTGGAATTACACACAGAATATGCACCACTTTGAGATGATCAGGACTGGATTGTCTCACTCCCATAAACATGCACACCATGCGTAAGATTTATTCAAGTCTTCCCGAGACACTTGTTGCTTATCAGTCATCATCCTCAGCAGATATGCTTCCATTATCTCAGAGCAGAGAACACCTCTCACTTGCTCACGATTCTGAAACCCAGTCCTATCTACTTGCCGATAGCTTTCATCATTCATGTTTGGGTGAGTTAATAACACATTTTTGTGTGATGAGGAAAACTCTGAATACAAATGTGTTGCTGCTCTCCTTGGACTCTAATCACAATCAAAACAGGATGTTCAGTCGAAACCCAGCTCCACTTTTCAAATATTTTTGTTGTATTGGGATCAGTGGAGGAGGTTCCACGGACTAATAAAACAAATTTATTCAGCAACATGAAAATTTACACTGGAGTTCAATTTGAAAAGTCCCTCAGATCAAATCCCTGCTGACCGAGCACAGATCCAGAATCTTAATACGAACATCATACAGTAGCAACTCAAGCCACACACAGTGGCAGTGGGACATCATTGAGACACTGTTTTCTTTTCCTCCTTCTTGTTTTCTCAGCATTTTCCAACCCTTGGTCGAAGTATGACACAGAAAGAGGAAAAGGTGCAAATTATAACTTTTCTGAATTTGATGTTATGACGTCTTTTAGTTCTTCTTTTGCTCACCAACACCTTCAAAGATTGAAACAGCTCTGTCAATTTATTTCAGTAAGTATTTTTATAAGTGATTGTGCAAGGGTCATAGACGGTAAAATGAACTTTAAACAGAAATGGAAGCTCTTGGTTGGCAAATATACCTGTGGATCTGGTTGTGAAATGTGGAGGTTTCTGTTTGAATACACCCAATGCAGATAAACTGACTTTGTTGAGATTACACTATTGTTACTAATCGTATAACGAATGATATGTTGCTGCCATCACATTAAAATGAGCTAATATTTTCGATGAAATGGCAAAGTTTCAACGTCTGATCTGTTATTTATGTGTTATTGGAAATAACATTTGTGTTTTTGACATTTGCAAATCTTGGCATTCTTTTTATTTACACACAACAGTGTTCCAACTTTTTGGAAATTGAGGCTCTAGTTATTCAGCTGTTCTGCTACGACATGTCTGTATCATATTAAACAGTTTTAACCTTCATCAAGAGATCAACAATGATCATGATGGGATGAGAGAAATATGTTTCTCAAGCAACATCCTTCATGTTGATTGACAGAGACATGTGAGTATGTGCCCTTGTTTCTACACTTAGGTGTGTGTTTGAGTACATGGCTTTCTGGGATCCTGCTTAAGGGGCAAGAAATTATAGTGCCTTTGATTCAGCCGCATATAATTTTCATTGATTTCTGCAGGAGGTACGCGATCAAAAACTAGAACCGCTTGTGCTACAGGCTAATTTCTAAGTTTTAAAGCTGCAGTTTAGTCACAGTTGTCAGCTTCTTAAAAAAGCTCACTTTTTTTTTTTTTTTTTTTTACAAAATGTCATTTCATATTTTGGATGTAAATATCACTTTAAGAGACTGACTTCAAACCCATTTCAAGAGCTGGAACTGTGTTCGTTTATCACTATGTAGGTTCCCCTTTTCTTTTAACAACAATCTATATTCACTAGAGAACTGAGACCGGTTGAGAAATATTGTTTAATTCTTTCCTAATTTTACGAGTCGAGCTGCTGGACAGCCCTGGGTAATATTTTTCATTTCATGATGTGCCAACTGTTTTCAGTTGATCAGCGGCCCGACAGCACCTGGACTACTATTCTGCAAAGCCCTGCTTTTGTACTGGATGTCTAGCGTTGCTGAAATGTGCAAGGTCTTCCCTGGAAAAGGTGCGCGTAAATCTGATGTCTTTTTCCAGACGTGGATGCTTCCTATGCTGTAGTCACTAATCCACCTCCATACCATATTGTGGGCTTTTGAGATGGCGCTGATGACAAGTCAGGTATTTCAGAAACAGCATCCACAGTTTCCTGTATGACCACAGGAGAGTTTTTTGGCTTTGTCTGAGTACATTTTAAAGAGTTCTGGCCCAGAGAAGATGGTTGTATATGTGTATCATGTGTATATGTTTCCTTCTTTGCTGATAGGACCTTTTAACCTGCATTTGTGGATGGTGTGGCCAATTCTTTTCTTAGAAAGCGTTTCTGAGGCTATGCAGTTATTTCCATGAAAGAACCATTATT
Organism: Cololabis saira; assembly: GCF_033807715.1. Taxonomy (NCBI): domain Eukaryota; kingdom Metazoa; phylum Chordata; class Actinopteri; order Beloniformes; family Belonidae; genus Cololabis; species Cololabis saira. The sequence goes on along the minus strand of NC_084605.1, from coordinate 22,566,086 downwards.
GTTTTTAACACAGTGCCACCAAAGTGCCCTGAGATCATAGGCATCTAAAGTTGAGTTTTGACCTTTGCCATTGTTTTTTATTTGTGCTAATTACTAGTCCAACCTTTTGTTTCCCTGTTCCAAATTTATTTTAGATGTGCTGCGTTTGGTAAGATGTCAAATATTTACTGATTTCATCTTCATCATTTTGCACATTAAGGACTCTGTTAAGCCTTCCTGAATTTGGCCTGACGGGGTGATAGAACGTTTTTTTTTTTTTTTTTTCATCGTTGCATCCGCAGTCTGAACTCATAAGTATAACTCAAGTCCATGTCACGCCTGACGCTTTGACCCAAACAAATCCATGCATGACCACATGATGACAAGTGAAAAATGCGCATTTATCACCGTGTGCAGGTGTCTGAAAGGAGGTGCTTTGTGCTAAGTGAATTTTTTTCCCTGTCGGGGTGAAATGGTTCAAAAGAAGAACATGATGCTACTGGTAGTGCATAATTAATGGCCCTTTGCCACACATCGGGACCACCTCTCAGCATGCTTACGTCATCGGACTCTGCTGTGTTTTTCCAACAGGGTAACGTGTCTGGTTCATGTGTGAGTGAAAGAGCAAGTAAAATCAGTTATTGCAGTAACTAAGCTCGCAAAGATCATTTCTACACTCTGTTTTGCCACTTCGTCCTGTAATTTCTTTGATAATTGTATGATAAATAAAAAAAAAACAATTAAAATACTTCCCCGAGGCTTATATACACACATATATAATAACTGAAGATATCATAAACTGTGTAACCACATACTCAGAAGTAAATTAATGCCATTAGATAGCATTGCTCCCTTTCATTGCAGTCATTTCATGCTGATATGATATTACTGCTGTGTGCATAATCCGGGGAAATAGAGACTGAATTACAATTCGCTATGAAGCTGGTTTTAAAAAAAAAACACGACAGGAGGCTCACACATGTTCTTCTACGGTACCATTTCTCTTTTATTATTCACATAAGGTAGAATATCTCAGCATGACTAGTCAAGCTTCTGGAGTCAAATGCAGAATAATCTGCCCATCACATTCTCTAGTCTCAGGAAAAAAACAAGTGCACTATTTTAGTTGCACGTGTGTGAACAGTTGTACTTCAACAGTCAAATTGGTAATGAGTTTTTAATTGCATCAAATTTGTCTTAAAGAAGCAAAACATCCAGAAAATGGGAAAGTAATTTGTGGTAATGTGGTCACAATAAAATGTCTGTACGGTCTGTTCTGTTTTATAACCAGAACAGTTGATCAAACAACATGCGGAAATCTGGAAAGAAGAATAAAAGAAAGGGATTGTTCTTGTTGGAGATCACTTTTTCAAAAAGAGGACAGGAGTTAAACTTCTGTTCTTGCAGGACGGGGGGTGCCTCCAACCATCTTGTGCTGAGGTTTTTGTGAACAAGAGGTCTTCTTTAGTGTTGTTGGCAGTGGATAACATGAACATTGCGTTCTCCTCTGAGTGATTTATTTTCATCAAATCGCTGACAAGTCATTGGGAGTACAGCCTGTCAGGTTGTGCATTCATCCCTTCAGCTTTCGTCCTTGCTGGTGTTTAACTTCTAAATCTTGAATTGCCGTCGACCAACTTTAAATAATGTACAGCTCCCCCTTCAGCTTCTATTTTTGGATTTTTTTGTTCCTTCCTTGACGACAGGACAGTAAAAGGAGAGATTTGCAGCTTCGTGCGGCCCATAGAGAGGATGCAAACAGGGAACTGTGGGACACAGCCATATGATTCATGTACACTCGTGGTCATCACTTCATCTAAGGTACTTAAAAAGAAAAAAAAAAGAAAAAAAAGGCAATCAGATGTGATGATAAAGTCATAGTAGTCAAACTTGATGCCTCATTACAGTTTTTCACAATTGTTTAAACACATTTTCTGATAGACTACCTCACTTTCTCAAAACTCTAAACAAAAATTACAAAACTCACACACAAAATGCAGAATCCTACACTTCTCTTGCAAAAGCACACTGTACCCTCAAAACAGTGTTAACTCTTCACTAAATGGTATTTCCTTGTCAAATGCCAAACACATACATCATTTGAGTAGACATTTCTAAGCACCCACTGAACACTGATGTGCAGAATGGAAGACACTATAGTATGAATGGAAAACACTATATGAATGTCTCAGTAGAATCATGCATTTGTATGTTCAGTGTTACACCTTCAGCTGTTGGATGTAATTTATCACCATATAGTATTCTTATGTATAGGTTACTCAAATAGAAAACAACACACAATTCTTTACTGTAACAAAAAATAATATTTTTACAGTACAGCGTTTGGACTCAAAATGTGCAGTCCACTGGACATCACAGCAAGCTATGGATGAAAACTTGACAGAAAATAGAAACAGAACAAAAGTATTAGGCTGCATCCTGCCTTTCATCCCTGGCTGGCCACACAACCTCATCCACGTCGCAGGCGATGTTCTCCCTGGCCAAGCAGCGGGGGAAGAATCTCCTACACCTTGACAGGCCTCAGCAGTGACATCGCCACATGCGTCCTCCATGGCCTGCAGCAGTGGGATCCGTGTCTGAGGATTTCTTTCGTATACCTTCCATCTCCAGGCAGAGAAAAACTCCTCAATTGGGTTGAGGAAGGGAGAGTATGGAGGGAGATATAGGACATCAACTTCTTGATGGACCCTGAACCAGTCACGGACCAGAGCAGCCCGGTGGAAACTGACATTGTCCCAGATAACAACGAACCTGACCAGCTCTGCTCCGTGTCCTCCATCTGGTCTGACTGGACAATGAAGAGCTGGTCCAGGTATGCTAGAAGAAGTGCAGGGTTGTAGGGGCCAAGGGTGGCATGGTGATGGAGGACGCCGTGGTGATTGATGGCAGCACACATTGTTATGTTCCCTCCATGTTGGCCAGGGACCTCTGTGATGGCACGCTGGCCGATGATATTCCTCCCTCGGTGCCTTCTTTTTACAAGGTTGAACCCCGCTTCATCAATGAATATGAATTCAATGGCAAATTGCTGATTGCATATTGCACAACAGCCTTTGGAGTTTAGAAATGTGATTGACTGTGTGTTCTGTGTGAACAGCAAGAGAGGGAATTCAGGAAGAGTGTGCAGGGTATTGGGAATTGTGTGTAGTGTTGTGAGAAATGTGTGGTATGGAATGGGAATTTGAGTCTAGAGCAGTGAATGTGCTTGGAGTTCAGCAGGATTGGTTTAGCCACCTGAAACATGAGTTTCAGGTTGTGCACATTGTGTCTGATGTTCCAATAAATGGGTTTAAACAATTGTGAAAAACTGTAAAGGAACTGAAATACATCACCTGGAAGTTCAATAACATAATTATTGATGCTGGGATATAACCGCTGGCTGCTCGGTGGCATCATTCATCCACTTTGATGGTATTGGACTAGTCATTCCTCCACCTTGATATCTGAAGGGTTTTTCTCATCCATGCTATTGTGACATGAATTACTTGTTTACCAGAGAGGCCACCAGCAAGCTGCAAAGCAACACTGTCCTTTAAAAAAAAAAAGTTTTTATTGGCAAACACCTCAAAAGTTGTGGTGACGACCGGTCAGGATGGATGGGTTGCTTGACTGTTTTGAGTGACCAAATATTGAACGTGGAGTATACTTTTCAATTTTTTTTTTTTTTTTTTTTTTTATAATTTATTGTACAAATGAGGCCATAATGCAAAAGCAGCATCTGGAAAATCTCAGGACACTGATCCAGAACCTTTTGTAGCCAACTTTAACAGCAATAGTTTGAAATAATTATTATGTGCATGACTTCATTTTCGAGGGCGGGGGCTTTATTTGGCCAACACTTCTTCATTGTCAGCAAACATTTGTTTAGGTACAGCTCTGACCGACTCCCAGCACAGCATTTGAATCGGGTTCAGCTCTTGAAAAAAACAAATGTTTATTTATTCCAGTCATCGCTTTGTCCATCTGCTGGTGGGCTTGGGGGCATCGTTCTGTTGCTCCATCCCTGTTCTCACCAAACTTCAGCTGTGCAACAATAACCTCACATGTTTATGTTTTGAATTTGTGTCTTAATTAATAATTGCAAGGTTCCCAAGTCCTGCAGTTTCACAAGAGGTCCTCCTCATCCTGTCATTAGTGTACTTTAAATCAGTTCTGTTCACTTTATTTGGGCTGTTACAACCAATCTCAAGGCACTATACACAAACAACAACTCAATTAATCACTTTAACTGATTCCAAAAGAGTACAGAATTCAAAGTTAATATCATGCTTTTCAGTTTTTTCATAAAAGAAAACATTAAAAAAAACTAGGTGAGGAACGTGACAGTTTGCTTTGAATCTTCACTTCTGTGCAGTCTCCCATCCTCACAAAGGATGAGATGACGCTGCTCTGGCAGTTTACAGGAGCTGTTTTTGCTGATATAAAGTCCATTTTCTTTACCTTTTTTGGTCCAAATGACATTTTCCCTGATGTTTCATGGTTTATTCAGATGCAAATTTGCAATACCAAGTGTGCTTCTGTATTTTAGTACAGATGGAGGATAGATCAATACATGTACTCTGTTGTCATGACAATATTCCTACACAATGAAATTCTGTTTGGCAGCAATCATCAATTTAGCAGCATAGTAAAATTAAATAAATGAGACAGATTAAACATTTATGAACTTGGCAGTGAATTAAGGTACTATAAAGCAGTAATAAAAACAGTAGCCTGCATTGCAGAGAATTAAAGGTTAGAGGGTTTGGCTAAAAAGCACTTAGGTCAATTAAGAAGTTATTAAATAGTGTGTTCTTGTTTATCTGAGGCTATACTTCTACAAAAACTGCCAGATGATTTCAGTTAGTGGGAGAAGTTGCTTGAATAAAAGTTTTTTGTTCATGGTTGTAATTGCCAGAAGTTGACATGCACAACTGTTTTGTTTTATTTTCAGTCAAAGAAAACAAGTTTCCCTCTCAGTAGTTGCAGCTTTTTTTAATCACCCCCCACAGTCTCAAAATGGATTTACTTTGGTTTCTGTGCAATTTAGGTGGAAAACACGTTACTTGTTATGCGCCACAGGCGGTGGAGCCCCTTTCCTCCAAAGACTTGATCTTTCAGTTGTCAGTCCGCAGAAGAATTCAGTGTCATTAAGGTGAACTTTCACCTGAGCCAGACGATAATGGTCTTCTTGGCCAAAAGAGAGCTTTCATTTTGCCAGTCTCTCCGGGCTCCCACTTTGACCCTCCATCTTTCTGAGTGTGTAATCATAAAAACCTAACTTTATTGGCTTTGAATTTTTCCTACATTTTTCCGGGGAGAGGTGCTGGCAGGGTTTTTTTTGTTTTAAATCTTGTCCATTTGTGGATTAATGGGTCGGGTTGAAGTGCCAAGCCTGGTGAGAAGTGAAGTGCCGTCTTGCTGCTCGTGCTTTTTAAGATTACCATGAACTAGATGACTCCCAATCTACAGCAACACTTTCTTAGAATTAAATCTTTACACGTCATTAGCCGTTAATTTATTTCCTGATGATAAGTCATGGTATTGGCATCAGGACAAATTAAGTTAGAAACATGTTTAGCATAATAGCAGCGCTGTGGAGCCACCTCAACATGCTTGATTGGACATAATCCATCAGACAGCAGGGTCAGTCTAGGGAGGGCTGATTTTGGCGATTTCCCATTTTGCTGAGCTTTACATTACGAGTATAAAGACATGCTCTGACATCAGGAGTAAAGCTTTGGTGTGGAAATAAAACCCTAACAATTTAGGCTTAACGGGTGTTAAAAGCAGTAGAAGCAGGATTTTTCTTTTTCTGCTTTCACAGCAAAAGGTTTAATTGGACTGATCAGCTATTCGGGCTGAAATCAGGCCAAAAGTACAAATATCCTTTCCAGTTTGGTAAATCTGTGCTTCTCTTGCCAGCAGGCTGCCAAACTGCTCCCAGCTCGGTCAGAAATAAACGTGGAAACTCGGGGTTCTGACCTACAGAAGCTGATTTTGGCTGTTTCCATTTTTCTTTGTAAGAATGAGGCATTTGCCAACATTTAAAAAAAAAAAAAAAAAAAAAAAAAAAAAAAAAATCAAGGCTGTGCACATCTGCTAATTTCAGCAATTAATATTGGCTATTGATACTAATCACCAGTAATCACACAGAAATTGTCAGAATTTGATCACCAGCTGGTCAATTGGTACGTCTCTACTGGAAACTGTTTTATCCTCAACTCTCCCAACGTGCTTGATGATGTCACAGACCCCCATTCTCATGGCCTTTGCTGCAGTACATCCTCCTGCTCATTACTACACATAAAATCAGAGGTTTTAGCTGACGGGCAGAAAGATGCATCCATGTCACAACTCTCAGCATTGGATAATAAATGCAGGCAGCTGGTGTCGCGCATGGATGTGTGCACGCTTTTTCTCCTGTGCTGTGTCCAACCCTGACAGCGAATGCAGCACATACTGTGACCTACCTGTATCTGAAAGGCCTTACAGTTGAGCGTTGTCGCATCAATGCAGCCAAGAAAAGCAGCCAACTTTTCCCTTCACAGACAGATTGTGAATGCAGTTTTTTAGACGTTCAAATACTCCGACTGAAACTCCAACGAGGAGCTGGTTATTTTTATTTGTTTTTTATTTTGAAACCCAACCAAAGACCAGAAGTTACTGGTTTATACTGAAGCATGTTAAATCTTAAGTCCCATGTTAAAGTTTATTTCTATGTTCAGATTTAGCAGCCGTCACTTTTCAACTTATAGCAAGCGACCTTCGCTCAGTGTCGAGCTGGTGGAAGATTTGCTTGTTATACATAGTGATGGTGATGCCTTAATATGTGAACTAAATATGTCGTCTCGGTGTGTGTGGGTGTGGGTGTGTGTGTGTGTGTTATGCAGCAGTGGTGTTTTCCCACTCGTTGAAGCCTGACGTGCTTCGCAGGTTGCAGACGTCCAGCAGAGAACCATGATTCATGCAGCCAACAGCATTCTCCATCTCATTTATGCACCAAACGGACACAGAGCTCATGCTCCACACTGAATATCACATGACAAAAGGCACGCAAGACACTGTGTGTGTGTGTGTCTATGGTTGTCTACGGACGTGGGTGGTTGTGTTTTTCCAGCTTCTGCGACTGCTGTCCAGCTTACCTATGAATAATCACCCCCCTTTGAAATGTCACCTTCCAAACTCAGTGGCCCCAGACTGATCACAGTGGAGGACTTGTGCTGACTCTGTGTAAGTATGTGCATGTGTGTGTGTGTGTGTGTGTGTGTATGCGTTTGTGTGTGATCTATACCAGTGGAAACTAATAAGGAGCGAGAAAAGTCTGAGCTGAAAACACTTGAGACATACAAATGAGCCATACTCCTTTAGTATATGTGTGTGCTTCGAGTGAGTGTGTGTGAATATATGTGGCAACTTGGTGATGGCAGCTCGATAACACTTTTTACAATCTCTGTATACCCACTCAGGTCCCTTTATGGACTTTGTTGCCATGGAAACATCTTCCTAAATTCAAAGTCCTTCTCGAGGGTTGGATGTCTACTACAGAGAGTGTCCTCTGATCCGTACGGACGATAAAAGAACCAATAATCTGTACAATCCCGCTACAGTTTATTATGGGTTGTGAAAGGCTGTGTCGTCATGCAATCATTGCTTATTTTTCAGAAGACAAATAATCACTTACATGTAATTAGATGTGCACCTGGATGAGACATTGCGAGTTTCGAGACTGATTAATTTAAATTGGAGCCTATATTTAAAGCATCCAACAGTATGCAGACTTGAAATAAAATAATAAAGATCTGATCGGACTTTACACTTTCAGGTTTGTGATACAATATTTAAAAAAAATATGGCATTTACTATTAAGGGAATAAAACCATTTTAAGCAAAGTATCTCCCGTTTTGGAGGGTTTTGTAAGTATTTGGAGATAGTGACATTATTGTACTAATGACTTATTATAACTAGAATTTCAAAAATCAGATATAATGTACTTATTCTCTTGCGACTGACTTGGTTAATTCAAAATATCCAATTTCTTCTGCTTATTACTTCTTATTAATGCCTCTTATTCTTTGCCCTCAAAAGGTCTGGAGTTGCTTTCACAGCATAGTTTAGGGTCATGATTTAACTGTACCGTGAAGTGCTGTCCTGACAGTTTTGTAGCATTTGTTGTTTTTTTTTATTATTATTTTTATTTAACCAGGAGAACTTTGTTGAGGTTAAAAATCACTTTTTCAAGAGTGTCCTGGCATTGGTCTAAATGTGAGCAGTTTAGTCCTACATACCTCAGAAGCCTATTACTACTTGTACAATCTCTGTATTTACAGTCATGAAGGCATCTTTTCATTGTAGATTTTGATACTCTCCCCATACCTATCCCTGCATTTATGGTTATAATTACCCATAATTATAACTGTAATGGACTATGTACCCTGTAGGACCACTAGACCTTTGTCTCAGTTGTCATGTACAGTTTGCAGACAGCTTTCATTTTGAAAAGTGCTTGATTGATTAAGCAATAAAAAAAGTTGTGCAAGAACAGACATACCAGGAGCATACAGGTATCTTTCAGGTGCATGTGACTGGTAGTAACAGGTCTCATTGGTTTAGGATGGTATCCAATGAACTGTATAGTGAGCGGGGAGCAGTGGAAGGGGAAGCTGAAAACATTGCTCACTGGAGCAAACTGAAAATAGAGAACCCAGAAGGTTTTTTCGGTTGTCAGTCACCAAAGTAAATCTTTATTGTGGTGCTTGACCAATATAAATATCAAAACGGCTTAATATGAGTTCTTTATGTTTTAAATAATTTTAGATTTCTTTAAGTCCACATGGGGGGCTTTTAGGTCTGTGGTGTTCGTATATGTTTTCTCCAGTCCTGGCTGGCCCTATTAACTATCTAAACTTAGTGTCATATTAACATTCACCTCATCCTGAAAAGTTTTATTTTCAATTCTCTGAAAGTTTTGCAGTTTGCTCTGTTGCAGGTTTTCACTGTGAGATTGGGCTGAGATAGGGTTTAATTTATTTTTGGGCCTTAAAAATCCACAGGGAACAATATTACCATATTCAACAGCTCAGATTATTGTTATAGGTGGGAGTTAAAATGAGATTTCGTGCAGTGCCATAAATAGATCACTTGTGTCAAATAAACAAAAGTGACAAATGAAAGCTTTTTGGAAAAAAGTACTGTGAAAAGGGCAAAGACACTTTACATGCTAATTTTGATTTGTAATGAAGTCGTGATCTATTTACGCAAAATACCTCCATTTTCAATTTTTAAAAAGGTTTTTGTGCACTTAGCATTTTTTCGAAAACTATTTATTCTCTATTTATTATTCTTTGGTGTGCAGTTTGTAAAGTGTAATGATTAAATGTTTATTTTTCCAACCATTTGAAAGCTCTTTTACCACTGGGTCACATTGAGCAACATTAAGCACTTGATTCGCTTTAAGGTGCTGACAGACTTGGCAGCTACTGTGTGTATACTCAACTTTATCATTATTAATTCAGTATTACTGCTTATGCAAAAAATATTTACTTCTAGTCATTTAGGAGATTAAAGCATGTCAACTTTTGGACAGGATTGTTTTGCTCGCTTGTAGCAGCTTCTTAGCTTACCATTAATGTGTCAGAAGTGAGCTTCCAGTCCGTGCATAGTAAAGTGTCTGACAGTATCAGTGTGATTCAGCAGTTCTCTGAGCCTGTTTGTACGCTTTAAAGATTACCCTACACCGAACAGCAGGAGAGAAGATCCCTCTGGTAGATAGCGTTTTTCTCGAGCCAGGGACGGTGCCTTGCAGCCCACACAGCCCAATGCATTGACACCCACACTGATACTTGCAGAGGATGCCCTTAGCAATGCTTTAATGGAGAGGTATTGTCAGATCAAAGCTTTTCTAAAAGCCTCCTCGCCCAGGGATTGCTTGCCCCTGTCCCTGCACTACCACTTTATCTTTGATCAAATGAAATGGCCAGAAGGTTGCTGAGTGGGTTAGTCAAGCCTGCAAAGAATCAAACTTAGGGCTTAGTGTTGGGATGATGGAGCATTATATGTGTGGGTGTAAGGGAGCATGCTCGTCCTAATAAGACCATGGTTTACTGTTGAGCTATAAATGCAGAGGCAAGGGTTTGACTATATTTATTTGGCTGCACGCTCCTCCACGGAAGAATTATGATCTCTAATTCCTCTGGTTTTACTAAGCCCACCACAAAAACCACCAAGGGCGCATAATTTTACATCACATTTTTTTTTTTCAGTTTTCAAAGGTGTGTTTATGATGTAAATGAGCCATACTACATGTAGAACACCTGTCAAACGAAACTTAATACTAAGCTCCTTAAGACATGTTCTCCAGAGAAGACATCTCAAGAGTTCCATGATCTGGACTCTTCTAAGCAACAAAGAACATTCCCACCTATGGACAAAAGACAATTCCAACACATCAAAAGAGGACAAGACTGTGGTATGCCACAAAAAACTAACAGCAGCAAAATAAATTGACATTTTTTTCTCCCAATGTTGGCTCTAAAATGCCTCAAGTGACGTGACTTTGTTGACCTGCCCTCGGATTCCATTCGCTATTAAAGTGTCATAGAGGTATCTGCCTCCAAAATTCATCAAGTGGCTCCTGAGCTATGGTCTTGTGCAAACACCCTCATCTTAACCACAGTTCTGCAGGGAGAGGGTACATAGCACACATCCTGAAGACTTGGACTGATAAAAACCAACTCAAAACAGTTATATTTGACAGGAATGTAGACAGTAAAAGAGAGATTTACTGTATCAAACGAAAAGGGTTTTACAGTTTGGTACATGGAAAACCTCGATGCCACAGATAAATGTGCCAAAATGGATAGTTTGGAAATTCCTCTTCAAAAGCCTCTCTGAAAAACTCTCAATATAGAAATCTGTCTGTGTAGAAGGGTGAGATGTTATCATGTGGATTTCGAGTGTTTAGCTTTTAACTTCATGAATTATAACAGATGGGCACTATTTGGATGCATGTAGTTACAACCTAACATCTAAAGGGTTTGTATTAATATATGCTGATTCTGCTTTGAGACTTTTAAGTATTTATGCCCAAGATGCTCATGTTATTTAAAAGAGTTATTAAATCACTGCTCCAGCTGAGCCCATTTATTTCCTTGCTGTATTTATTTTTCTACACAGCACTCCTTGTGCTTTTTAAAAATCATTCTTATATTGACGCAAGTATGAGATACTGCTCAGATCAATTAAGAGGTTAAACTTATATGAAGAGGCCATGTATTGAATTTGACATACCATGCAGAAGACCTTTAAGGCATTTCCGACACTCGACCAATCAGAAGACACTTACAAAAGCATTTACCTTGTTTAAAAAAGAAACCTTAATTCTGAAATATTACCAACTTTTTTGCGGGTATAAGGCAAAGACAATAGAGAAGTACCCTAATAAGGCAAAAATGGCTTTAAATGTCCATCAGTTGAGTCTTTAGTTAAATTTTTAGGGCATATTAACAGTTTTTGCACCCATATCTTTGTTTTCATCAAATTTACAGATTTGTTAACAGCACATGTGTACATACTCTTTCAGACTCTGAGCCTTCATTGATAGCTCTTTAACAGATCCAGTTGACTACTCAAACTTTCCCTGAGACCATTTCAAATACCGTCAACTGTTTTTTGAAACCACACGTCACCTGATTGTCATCTCAATTTAATTTACTTGCTTAGATGTCTTTGACACCCTACCTAACAAATGATGGTGGGAAAAATCACAAGATATTGATAAAGACAGGAGAGGAAATGAAGGGAGGCTTGTGACAGAATGGGATCAACCTCGAACAGATTATCTGGCAAGGTATGGTGTTATTTCCTCCCTTGGCTAAATAAACATCTTTTGCACTATGTATGAAACCATGAAACGCCCCACCTCCTTACTGTCTGTGTTTTCTTTTCCAAATTTAAACTTTTTTGCTGATTTCTTTCAAAATGTAAGTTTTTATTTTCTAAAGGAGACTTAAATGACTTGCTTTCCTCTGTCGAACATGCTTTACTTGTAAGACGGTTCACTGTCTGATTGTCTTTCTGCCTGTTTAATTTTGAGTGCCATGCATGCCAATTGTTAGTAAGATTTGTATGTATTGAAAGCAAATTATATCGAATATGGCAGGTGGGATGTGTTGCTATGATTCGAGGAAATTTTGGAGAAAGAAAATGAGATTTGGACTCAAAAAAGTTAATGTACAAATTAGAGTAGGATAATTGTTGAAAGATTAAGCTGGTTTATGGCATTTCCTTATGCTTGTTCTCAGCTCTCTATTCTGAGAAGAGGAGAGAGTGATGTATTTTGAGTGTACTCGAGGATGCGTTTCCATGTCTTCTATATCAAATCAAAAGACTTGAAGGCAGCAGACAGGTATCACGACTCCCTGCTACGGTTGTGCAAAAATAGAAATAGCAAAAAGGTTGAGAAAATGGCCATCTCTGGCTCAGTTGTGGAAGAGTTCTGCTAAAATATATGAAAATCCTGTCACATGTAGTTCATCTATAAACCTTTTGCACATTTTTAAAAATAGGTTGGTCTCTTTTTTTTTCTGTCACCCATTGCAAATGTTGCTTTTGGATTCTCTTTTTCTTAACTTGTATCATTCAACTAAGCCTCATGTGTTTTGACAAATAGTAAAATAAATTATTTATTTCTTTTTTTAATATCAAGCCTAACGCCTTTGCTCAATACTTTGTTGATGCACCTTTGGCAACAATTACAGCCTCAAGTATTTTTGAATATAATGCCACAAGCTTGGCACACCTATCTTTGGGGAGTTTTGCCCATTCCTCTTTGCAGCACTTCTCAAGGTCCATCAGGTTGGATGGGAAGCATCGGTGCACAGCCATTTTCAGATCTCTCCAGAGATGTTCAATCGGATTCCAGTCTGGGCTCTGGCTGGGCCACTCAAGGACATTCACAGAGTTGTTCTGAAGCCTTCGAAATCTTGACTGTGTGCTTAGGGCCGTTGTCCTGCTGAAAGATGAACCGTCGCCCCAGTCTGAGGTCAAGAGCGCCCTGGAGCAGGTTTTTATTCAGGATGTCTCTGTACATTGCTGCATTCATCTTTCCCTCTATGATGATTAGTCTCCCAGTTCCTGCTGCTGAAAAACATCCCCACAGCATGATGCTGCCACCACCATGCTTCACTGTAGGGATGGTATTGGCCTGGTGATGAGCGGTGCCTGGTCTCCTCCAAACATGACGCCTGCTATTCACACCAAACAGTTCAATCTTCGTCTCATCAGACCAGAGCATTTTGTTTCTCATGGTCTGGGAGTCCTTCAGGTGCCTTTTGGCAAACTCCAGGCTGCCATGTGCCTTTTACTAAGGAGTGGCTTCCGTCTGGGCACTCTACCATACGGGCCTGGTTGGTGAATTGCTGCAGAGATGGTTGTCCTTCTGGAAGGTTCTCTTCTCTCCACAGAGGAACGCTGGAGCTCTGACAGGGCGACCATAGGGTTCTCGGTCACCTCCCTGACTAGGGCCCTTCTCCCCCGATCACTCAGTTTAGACGGCCGGCCAGCTCTAGGAGGAGTCCTGGTGGTTCCCAACTTCTTCCATTTACGGATGATGGAGGCCACTGTGCTCACTGGAACCTTCAAAGCAGCAGAGATTTTTCTGTACCCTTCCCCAGATTTGTGCCTTGAGACAATCCTCTCTTGGCGGTCTACAGACAATTCCTTTGACTTCATACTTGGCTTGTGCTCTGACGTGCACTGTCAACTGTGGGACCTTATATAGACAGGTGTGTGCCTTTCCAAATCATGTCCAATCAACTGAATTTACCAAAGGTGGACTCCAATTAAGCTGTAGAAACATCTCAAGGCTGATCAGTGGAAACAGCATGCGCCTTAGCTCAATTTTGAGCTTTACGGCAAAGGCTGTGAATACTTATGTGTATGTGATTTCTTAGTTTTTTATTTTTAATAAATTTGCAAAACTTTCGGAAAAAACTTTTTTCACATTGTCAAAATTGCGGTGTTGTGTGTAGAATTTTGAGGAGAAAAATGAATGTAATCCATTTTGGAATAAGGCTGTAACATAACAAAATGTGGTAAAAGTGAAGCGCTGTGCATACTTTCCGGATGCACTGTATGACATTTCACTGTACTATTAACTTATTTCAAGCTATTTCAGATTCAAGTGATTTGATTTACTAAGATAATCAATAGGCCTGTGTTGAAAAAATCGATTTTCCGATTCTAAATCGATTCTCATATTACATATCACATATTAATGTGAATAAAAATCGATCCTTATGTCTAAAGATCGATTTAAAAAAAAAAAAAAATGTTTCTTCATCATTTTCGCCTTTAATCCGAGTAGTCGGACACACAGTTTGTCATAACACTAATGAAAAATGCCAGGTGCTTCATGGCAATATGTGTGCGTGGTGACAGAATAAATTAGATAAGCTAAAATGATTTGTTTACTGCATGAACTGTTGCAATTTCTTTCTTTTTTGCACTTTAAATGGATATTTAAAGGCCTGTTTGAGTTATTTATTTCTTAGTTATTTCACAATAATTATTGTGAAATTATTATTTCACTAGTTATTTTACAGTCATATAATTCAGGCAACAGCTCAAAAAACATTTTAAATAACACTAAGCCAAATCAATATCGGATCGAATCGAATCATGATAATCGATTCTGAATATTAAGAATCGGAATCGAATCGATTCTTGACATTTGAATCGATACCCAGCCCTAATAATAAACATCTTTGTCCTCTTGGTGATCTCACTGCTTTGTTACAGTGACGATACTGTGCAGACTAGCACCATAGTAGAGAGCTTGTTGTACTTGTACAAATCTGTTGTGCAGAATGGTCATTTTGACATGGGGCAACCTAGCAGTCATGCCACTATACAGTTGTGATTTTGTCCAAAGCTATGATCTCTTCTGATCCTAAGCGGGTAATTTTTTTATTTCTAAGGCTGCATGTCTACTATACATCAAGCAATTTGGCATGCATATGCATGTGCTCAAACCTCTCATGTTCATCAAACGGATGCCACAGGGTTGTGGAACAGCAGATAGGGTTGGGTGGCCTCCGACTGGAAAGTTGCCAGATTTGGCTCGAGCTCACGTGTCAAAGTGTCTCTTAGCAGAGATTTTGACACATTACCCCAGCCACTCACAGTGCTGCTCCCAAGGGTGGATAAAAGTGAAGGAAGCATGCCCAATGTAAAAAAACGTATGCTGGATCAATATGTGGAACATAACAACGTGATGTACCAATCACTACAAAGAAAAAAAAATGCTGCTGTTTGGATCATCTGCAATGGCTTTGTGTAGTTTGAATTGTGCCACATTGACCTCAGGTGGTTTAAATCCTGGGCAGGGATTTTTCAGTTGACTTGGATCCAACAAATACGTTTCACTCTCATGAATTTAGACAACTTGTATGTTCAAGAATGAAGTGATGAACATAAATCAAGTTTGAAAGATACCTGAAGCGTGATTAGCAATGCTTTATTGACTTTTTTACAGATTTATCTAAGGCCTTTGAAGGCATTGTTCCGCAATTCAAACATAATGCATGATAACTTGGATATTTTTGGTGCCAGTCTGTCTGTTTTAAAACTGAACATTTTATGTATCTTCCAAAACCCTTTTCGCGTTTTGGCGTGACTAGTCACTGATTCATTTATAGAGGTGATTGCTCTGTGTGAAATGTCATTGTACCGGGACGTTGGCTCGATGACGAATTAACTAATAATAATAAATAATTAAAGCTGCAACAAGCGATGAACGGGCCCTTGCACCCTTGTGCACGTTCAGGCTGCAGTGGAAGCGCTTGTATGACTTGCATGTAGATGTCTTCAGGCCTGGACATTTAGCGGATGACACCACCCACGACTCTCCATATCAAACCATTCAAAAGTTATGGCAGAAAGTAGGAACTATCAGACATCGACCATCAGACATCAGATGAAGGGGCGGGGCTAATTTGCACCAATTATGTTCAAGGACTCAAAACCGAGGCCAATGACGCCACCCACGAGTCTTTGTCAAACCATTCAAAAGTTAAGGCAGAAAATAGGATCTATCAAATATCGACCAATCAGAAGAAGGGGCGGGGCTAATTCAGGCCAATGAGGGTCAAGTACTCAATACGGAGTCCGATGACACCACCCACGACTCTTTATGTCAAACCATTCAAAAGTTATGCCAGAAAATAGGGACTATCAAATATTGACCAATCAGATGAAGGGGGGGCGCGCTTTTTGGCGTCTAGCGTCACCACGGTAATGCAGGACGCAGGACAAGTCGTCGCAGGATGGAGACGCACATTTTGATGTATAACACACATGGGTGCACGTTACGGTTCGGGCCGCATTAACTGCCGAAGGAATGGCATAAATTTCGCCAAAATTACACGATTAATTCAAAATGGCCGACTTCCTGTTCGGTTTCGGCCATGGCGCCAAGAGACTTTTCTTTAAGTTGCGACATGATACAGGTGTGTACCGATTTTCGTGCATGTATGTCAAACCGTATTGTGGGGCTTGAGGCACGAAGTTTTATCTGTATGGACCAATCAGATGAAGGGGAAGCGTGCTTTTTGGCATCTATCGTCGCCACTGTAACGCTTTTTACTGAGAAAAGTAATGCGCAACGTCGCAGGATCGAGATGCACATTTTGATGTATAACACACCTGGGTGCACGTTACGGTTCGGGACGTATTAACGGCCAAAGGGATGGCATAAATTTTGCCAAAATTACACGATTAATTCAAAATGGCTGACTTCCTGTTCGTTTCGGCCATGACGCAAAGAGACTTTTCTTTAAGTTGCGACATGATACAGGTGTGTACCGATTTTCGTGCATGTATGTCAAACCGTATTGTGGGGCTTGAGGCACAAAATTTTCTAGGGGGCTGTGAGAAAGTGAGCAACCCCTCCCCTTCTCACCTGACTCTTTTTTAAATGTATGTGGCAGAGTGGAGGATTGGGCGTGGTCTGCGGGGGAGCAGCACACAGGTGTACCTGGTTCTGCTAATTGGAGCCCACCTGTGTCCAATCAACCTCTCCACCCTGCCTGGGTTTAAAAACAGCAGCCGTATACCAGAGAGAGTCTGCTGATTTGATGTAGCTTGCTGAGAGGCTATGCCCCTTTGTGCCATTTTTAGACTACAGATTTTGCCTTCACCTGTATGTCTTTGTGTTTTTTTACACCTTTTACAATAAAAAGCCTTATTTTTTGGCATTCTACGCTCTGCAAGGTTCTTTTTACACCTCATCACCAAGCTCCAGTTTTGCCTTGTCCCCTTGTACGTGGGGAGGCCGCTCTGGTTCCTCACATTTGGTGTCAGGAGTGGGATCTTTGGCGCCACCTGGAAAAACTGGAGAGAAGAGGTGGGAAGCGACGCCGTGGGTTTGGCGGAGTCTGGGAGACCCGGTGACCAGCAGGAGTCTGGGAGACCCGGTGACCAGCAGGAGTCTGGGAGACCCGGTGACCAGCAGGAGTCTGGGAGACCCGGTGACCAGCAGGAGTCTGGGAGACCCGGTGACCAGCAGGAGTCTGGGAGACCCGGTGACCAGGAGGAGGTCTGTAACCGGCAGGATGCGTCCTCGGCAACCGGGAGGAAGCGTCCTCGGATACCGGGAGGAAGCGTCCTCGGATACCGGGAGGAAGCGTCCTCGGATACCGGGAGGAAGCGTCCTCGGATACCGGGAGGAAGCGTCCTCGGATACCGGGAGGAAGCGTCCTCGGATACCGGGAGGAAGCGTCCTCGGATACCGGGAGGAAGCGACCTCGGATACCGGGAGGAAGCGACCTCGGATACCGGGAGGAAGCGTCCTCGGATACCGGGAGGAAGCGTCCTCGGATACCGGGAGGAAGCGTCCTCGGATACCGGGAGGAAGCGTCCTCGGATACCGGGAGGAAGCGTCCTCGGATACCGGGAGGAAGCGTCCTCGGATACCGGGAGGAAGCGTCCTCGGATACCGGGAGGAAGCGTCCTCGGATACACGGAGGAAGCGTCCTCGGCAACTGGGAGGAAGCGGCCGGGAACCGGAGGAAATGGCCGTTTTCCTGTCTCGCAACGGGGTTGGCGAGACTCCAGAGGGGGAGGGAAGTGTGAGAAAGTGAGCAACCCCTCCCCTTCTCACCTGACTCTTTTTTAAATGTATGTGGCAGAGTGGAGGATTGGGCGTGGTCTGCGGGGGAGCAGCACACAGGTGTACCTGGTTCTGCTAATTGGAGCCCACCTGTGTCCAATCAACCTCTCCACCCTGCCTGGGTTTAAAAACAGCAGCCGTATACCAGAGAGAGTCTGCTGATTTGATGTAGCTTGCTGAGAGGCTATGCCCCTTTGTGCCATTTTTAGACTACAGATTTTGCCTTCACCTGTATGTCTTTGTGTTTTTTTACACCTTTTACAATAAAAAGCCTTATTTTTTGGCATTCTACGCTCTGCAAGGTTCTTTTTACACCTCATCACCAAGCTCCAGTTTTGCCTTGTCCCCTTGTACGTGGGGAGGCCGCTCTGGTTCCTCACAGGGGCGCTGTTGAACCATTTTGCCACGCCCATGAATGCAAACCAAAAGGACAGAAAACATGTTAGATTTGTTAACTGAAATGAACAAGGAGGAAGCCCTTTTATTAAGTAAATACAGCCTCTTGTTTTTATCCAGACTCTGATTAATGGAAACCTGCTTTATTGTCACACAAAGTTTCACAATTATGCAAATGCAAGGACAAGGGGGTTGGTTACTTTGAGTGCCAGTTTCTGCCTCATAAACTTTAATGAGATGCAATCTTAAAATGAAATGCTGTGAAGAAACTTGATATAACTTATAAAAAGGATGGCTCCACTTCACCTCATGATCAAGTTTTTGTAAACACCCGGCTATGTGTAAACGTGGCCTGAATTACATTTTATTTAGGGATTAATAAAACATTTTTTTGGGTGGTTGTTTGTTTTTAAACTACACCTGTGTGCCCTATAGCTGTGTTCAAGTGTCCTGCTCCAACACACCTGATTCAAATGAGTCGACCCCCAGAAGCTTATCACCAAGGTGTGCAGAAGTCCTTCGATGACCCATTTATTTGATTCAGGTGTGTTCACAGCAGGGACGCATCTACCTCATGCAGGGCAGCGGCCCCCGACCCTATAGCCTGAACTAATGGGAAAAAAGTTTCTGTTTTGAAATGTGTAATAAAGTCACTTGCATTTACAGCTCCCACATTTACACAGAACAACATTTCCAGGTTATTCATGGGAACATGTCCAGGTTATCCACGGCTCTCATGGTCCTGAACAGGAAGAAGCAGGAATAGGAAATGTGAGGATAGAAATGCAGAATTCACATGTTTGTTGTAACATTTCCACATGTTGTTATCTGAAGTAAGAACTGGGATCTAAAAGTCAAACAGGACAGAACCTATTTGGATAATTGCTTGATATTGTTGAGTCAGTTTTATTGTTGGAGAGAGTAAAGCAGTCAAACTCTCTGTTTTGAGGAGGGATAAAATTAAGTATGTTCATCTAATTATTGCAGCAAAAGCAAGTGAGAAAGGTCCAGAGAATTTTTAGGAGACATGTTTACGAACGACTGTGTGATAAATGAGGTCCATGACCCTGAGTCAAGTCCCTCGGTCACATAAACAGACGTTACAATGAATAAACTGCACCTGATGATTGGGACATACTGTAGGTTGCACACACATGTTTATCTCTGGGTGGGTAACATGTGCACACAAACTGAAGATGACGGTTTGTTTTTCTAATGAAACAACTGAAAATAAAGTGGGCTGGATATTAGGCGCCCAAGATTTTTTTGTTATATACTGCTCAAACTCCCTCATTAGACTGATTTGAATATTCTAGCAGCCTTTCTGCTTATTGCACTTGTCAGCGTTTTGCCGCTGTGGCTTTTCTTCATTGAAAGTGTGTGTCTCTGAAAGGCGCACGTACTTCCTTTGATTTCATCATTATGTGTTTTCCCGAGCCTTTCCTCCAAATCACTGTGCAATGTTCTCATTTCAGTAAGTATAAAGGTTTTAGATCAAAGCCATGTACAGTACATCCTTATCAGAGTAATATTTGTCCTTATGTCTTTGACCTTCTAGCTGTTCTTGTTCCTGCTGGTTTATAAGTTAAATGTTTCCTTTTTAAATCTTAGTTTTCTTCATTTTAAAAAAAAAACTTGAATATTCATCCCTCAGTCCAATCTTCTTTTGATTTGGCACTCTGGTATAAGACAAACACAAGCCAGGGAACATGAAAACATGTTTTTGGCTGCAATGCTGTGAAATCTGCCTCCAGGCTTTCCGATGGTGTTTTTGATGTCCACTATGGAAGTTGATCTAATGCCTTTTGGGCTATTCATTTATTTTTTCTTCAAAGATACCTGTACAGTTAATTGTCCAATGTTTAACTTGAAGATAAAGGAGACCTATAATAAAAAACACGTTTTTTCTTGCTTTATACATATATAAAGTGGTCTCCCCTCAGCCTGCCAACTCAGAGGAGGAAAGCAACCAAATTCTGCAGTGTCTGTACAGCCGCCCGGATGAGCCGTCCAGTGTGATGTGGCTTCTACGAGCCGTTCAGATTCTGCTCCTGTCGTTACGTAACGAAAGGAGCGATTTACATAGGTTGGCCTCCGATGCGTGAAACCACACCCACAACTAACTCTGGCCGGAACAACAACAACAACAATTCCGCAGGCCGCAGCTGCCGCCATTTTCTACGCGTCATTCAGGCAGCCAATCAGCACAGTGCCTCATTATCATAGCCTCCCCGCCCACTCAGAATCCCACATAGAGAATGAGGTTAGAGAATGGGAAGATAAAGACATGGCTCAGAGGCTGAATTTCTAATTTATTTAGCAAAAAAAATCTAAAGCTTGTTTTTAAGACATTCAAGGCCTGTTTAAAATAGGTATTAGATGCCATAATAGGTTTCCTTTAAGTGAACAAATAGATAAAAACAGAGTGTGACTAAACATACAATAATGAAGTTATTCATTTAGAGTCTTATAGTGCCAACAACACTTATATTAAAATGTAATGTTTTCTTTCTTGCATGCAGCGTTGTGTTTCCTAACTGATTATTGATTTCCTTTCATGTTGTACAAAACATGGATTTATAAACAATTATGTGCCCTGCAATGTAGAAACATAATTTTACAAACTAATGTGATTTAAAAAAACAAACCAAACAAAAAAAGACCTTTTTTTTTTTAAAATATTCTAGGAAATAAGGGAAGTGATCCAGTACCTTTAGCCACATCCACAAACGTGCACATTTGAATTATCATTGCTCTTTAAAACTGTCTTCGGGATAGTTTAGTCAAAGGATCTGAGACTCTTCTTCAATAATTATTGTAAACATTTTGAACAAAAGTTAATGCATATAGTTTTAAGAGAGTTTTCCAAGCTGCTATGAAATGAAAATATTTAGTCTTCAGGCTGATACAGTTGTTTTATTCAACCTCTTTTAATGTTTTCTTAGATCGTATGCAGAACATATTTCCTATCACCAGCTGAAGTCACATATATGGTTATAGATCCATAGTCAGTGTGTGTACATATTTTGCATACATAATGCAGATGTCTAAGTGCACACAGCAGCTCATTCCAGGTAACTAGTCGCCACCTAACCCTGCTCTGTACATTATTCATGACTCCTCCTGTCTGACCATGACACATTTCACACCTGTCCAAGAGGTGAAAATATGTGTCTGCTCCAGTTTGACATCAACCGTTTCAACCAGCACAGACTAAATGATTCAGACAGGATGTCAAACAAGAAAACATCAGAGGGAACCCACTCTGTTTTCTAAATAAAACACTTTTTGTGCACTTTTGACTCTATCACGTCTCAATATCGACACAACTGGTGATGTAAGACCTGGGGCCTGTACTACGAAGCGGGATTTGGGGTTAGCGAGGTAACTTCAGGTTTAACCCTGGGTTTTCAGGACTACGACGGTGGTTCACTTCTTATCGGGGCACATCGCCATGGTAACTTATGCTGAACAGCTAACCTGCTCCGGAGCAGGTTATGTTCGAGATACAGATCGCCGGGTGTAAAAGCACCGCCCACTGACCAATCAGCTCTCTTGGAAAATGGCATGCCCTTTCGAAGAGAATCCAGTGGAACTTGGTGCGCGGATCGTGAGAGGATCCCTCCGAACAGGATGCGTATTCAGGGACCACCAAAACCCCTTTGCTTTCCCTGTATGAACGATCCAAAAAAATCAAAAAAAAAGGAAAAAAGGAAAAAAAGAAAAAAGAGGTGGAGGAGAAAATAAAAAATAAATCAATCAATCAATAAATAAAACAAATCATCACCCAAAATCCGATGTACAGTCAATCCAAAACTAATACCAATTAAATAAATAAATCAAGAAGAAATCAAAAAGAAGATGCATTTGTAAGGGGATAGCAAAAAAGGGATTTTCAATTTCGTCCCTCGAACATTCTGAGAAGTCACTTTAAAATACTAAATACCCCCCTCCTGAAAAAATATAAAATAAAATAAATAAAAAAAACCCAATTCTTTGGTACAGCATCAGCACAAGTTATCGGTCAACAACAATAGTTATAGAACCAATATATACAGGACTGTCTCAGAAAATTAGAATATTGTGATTTTCTGTAATGCAAACACAAAAACAAAAAAATGTCATACATTCTGGATTCATTACAAATCAACTGAACTATTGCAAGCCTTTTATTATTTTAATATTGCTGATCATGGTTTACAGTTTAAGATTAAGATTCCCAGAATATTCAAATATATGTTTATATCCCTATGAATTTACACATTTATACAGTCAGCGATCTTTTGCCAGCTGTCTTTCCTGCATTTTGCAGCTGCAACTGTGTTGCTTTTTGCCTGTATTATATGCCTATACTCATCATATTTCCGTAAAATTATAGTTTGCTCTTCGCTACTGAAATAAGCGGCTCTGACAGCGGACTTCTCCATGCTTGCGATTGGTCATGCGCTGAAAACACTGCCCCTTTTATGTGCACGCGCTCATATCCAGATTGGAGAAACCTGGGTCGATCTACCGAGTTGATAACCCCCGTCGTGTGACCGCTTAGCGTGATTGCAATTGTCCCGCTTAGTGAATCTGGATAAGGAAAAGATATCCTGGATATGTTGAACTTGCTTCGTAGTACAGGCCCCAGATGTCAGCTGCCCAGAGGATTTTAACACTTCACAATTTTCTGCAGTTCTTTCCTGACCTGTTTGTTGGCATATCCAAACCGAACACAGATGGAAGTGCAAAGGATAGAGTGGATTACTGCAGTCAGTGTAAGAGCTGACCAGCAGTCCATGACCTTCCAGGCCTGACGCAGGAAGTACAACCTCTGCTAAGCCTTCTTCCTCAGATCACGTTACACCGTGGGACCCAGAAACCTGAAGGAGTCCAAAAAGTCCACTATGCTGTTCAGGAGTAAAAGAGTAGGAGGACCTCTCCCAAAGTCAGCTCTCATCTCCCCAGCTCCAAGAGGACCACCTGCTCCATCTCCTTCCTCTATCCAGACTCACAACATATTGGATCAGTGACAGTATTGTTGTCTGCAAACTCTTAGAAACTTCACATTGAGGTCCCCTGAGGATCAGTCATTAGCACAGACTGTAAAAGTTACCATTGCTAAATATTTATCAGCTCCAACTCACAGAAAATATGCTTAATTTGCTCTTTTGCTATGTCTGAGCTACATATGGGAGGTAAATAAAAGATAGCTCAGCTATGCAAGCTACAGTGCAGCAGAAAGAAAACCTGCACCAACATCTAGCATTTGTGCATAGTTGCTGCGTGGAAGGAAACCTCTGGCTTTCCAGCAAAGGCAATAGGACTTTTTCATACTACGACAGAGGTAGCATTATGGGCTCCCCGTTGTGTTCAAAACATAAACTTGCTAGTGATTTGATCAAATCAAACTTTATTTATGTAGCACTTTTCATATCCGAGTAACGCAAAGGGCTTTACATAATAAAGTCAACATTTAACATAGAAAAACTCACATACTCATTGTTAAAAACACACATCTGGTAATTTTTACACACATCCTCACTTTAAAACCCACACAGCAAACATATGCCCCCCCATCCCCACATAGACATTAAAACATAATCACGAACATCATAAAAATCAAAAACATCATAAATAAATAAATACCTGGCTTGACGCTGAGGTGAGAAACACTACCATTCATAAAATATTGAATAAATTAAGTATCAAGAATGAAAGTCTAATTGGATTGATTGATTGAAATATCACATTAACATGAATGAGATCATGTCTAGCGTGTGGTCTGATGGGAAAGATGAAGCCAGATTTTTCTGCTTTGAATCGCAGTCAATATTTTCCGCACAGCGGGATGTCGAGCTGTTTTTCTGATGCATAGACAGCAAGAGTGATAAACATATCATATGATGGAATATGCATACTTTTAGGTTTTATTGTCACAGACGCATCCAGCTTGACTTGAAAGTGTTGTTTTTTTGTTTTTTTTTTCCCAAAAGTGTCACACTGAAGGTCTACTTCCAAACTACTCGAAACACTCTAAACACATGACGGTAGATGTTTGACGAGGTGTACCTGTAATTTCTTATCTCTGCAGATCTGTTTAAAGTACTTTTACATTAGTCAGTTGGACATCATGATCACCACTGTCAACAGGATCCACACCTTATTACACACAAATGTGTGGTTGTGTATTGGGCGTCACTGATGTCAGAACAATAATTTACCCTCTACTGGTCTAATAGCTCATCAATTAAGAGCAGGCTTTCAGACCTTACCGGATTTGAGCTTGCTTGCACACACACATACACACACCCAGTGAAATGCTAACTTCACTTGAGAGAGTGTGCGTAGGTTTGCATACATTTGGGCCACAGCAAATTGGCTCCCTTTGAAATGCAAGATAAAGTACCTGCATAATATCATGCTTATATAACTATTATCCCAAATATAAGCCTGCTTTCATACAATTTCACACAACAGACTTTAGGAACAAAGGGTAAAATAGGTCGCGCACATCCAATAGCTCAACAGGTGCTGGTCTCAAAGCATAGATCCAGGAAAAAACGAGAGGAGACCGCACACTTTTGCTCCCCAGTGCAGATTTATTTAGCACATCAAATGTGACGTTTCGAGCGCATTTTGCTCTTCTTCAGACTAAATGTGGATACAATAGACACCCATTTTAAGCCCTCCCCAGGGGGTCACATGGTATAGAAAAAGAAAAAATGTATTCAAAACCTGGTGTAAAATAAAATATAACATACAAAGTACATGTATCCAGATATCCAAACATCTTATAACTAGATAAGGCAACACCAGGCCAGCTGGCCGTCATATCTAGTGATAAAAAGAAAACCAGGAAAAAAACAAAGGCGCCTGTTAGTTTTAGGATGGCTACATTTAAAAGTTGGTACAAGGTTGTATTTTTTTTTTTTTTAATTAACACAGAGTTCAATTCCTTATATCCTTGATATGGACAAAGGACAAATCCACCCATAGGTAATCAACAATAAATCATTATATAGAGGCAACACATGCAAATGATCAATAGGTAGGATCCCCCCATGTGAAACAGAAATCACAACATGAAAGGTAATACTCTATCGATCATCTGCAGGCTAACCAGGAATCCCCTTGTGTAGGTGGAAGCCGCAAAAATAATACATACAGATTACCGAAAAAATGATGCATGCAAATTACTGAAAAAACAAACATAGAATCATCCTAGTCAAATATGTGATAACATCAGGGACATTTTTCACATTTTCAACGACAGCATTCACAGAAAATGTTTTTATAAAAAAGGTCTGATGTTGAAGTCCTCATTCAGACCCTTGGGAGTTAAAGTGTCTAGTGTGTATATCCAATATAGTTCTCTCTTAAGGAGTAAAGTGTCAATGTTGCCACCTCTTCGAGGGAGTTTGATGAATTCAATGCCGATGTATTTTAAAACAGCCACACTGTGCCGAGCCTCTGTGAAGTGAATCTCCACTGGACTGGATGGATCCTGGTTTCGAATGGCACATCTGTGTTCTGTGATTCTAGTTTTTAGAGGTCTTGTGGTTTTACCAATGTACGAGAGGCCGCAGGGACATTGAAGCATACAGATGACATTTTTTGTTTTACAGGTGATTATGCTCTTAATAGGGAATCTCCTCCCAGAGTGAGGGTGGTTAAAGGAGTGTGTTTTATATGTAGAATTACATTGTTGGCAATTACCACACCTGTAGTTGCCAGGTTTGATTTGCGTGAGGAGGTGAGAGGCAACAGGTGGTGGTCGGTCTGCTCTCACCAGGATTTTGTGAAGGTTAGGAGGTCTTTTGTGGATCATTCGAGGAGGCTCCTTGAAGCATCTCTTCAACAAGGGATCCGAGTCCAGGATGTACCAGTGTTGTTTGATGATTTTCTCGATTTCCCTACCCACCGGTGAATACTGAATGCAACATGAAGTCTTGGTGTCAGACTTTTTGTTTCTTATTTTGTTGAGGCATTCATCCTGGGAGGTCATCCAAAATCTGGTTTCCGCTCTGGAGGTCCACTCCTCCCTGTAACCCCTCTGTTTGAAGCGATCCTGTAAGATCGCCGACTGTTCCTGGAAGTTTGTTTATGGAAGATACGGTTAAATTGGGAGACTCTTCTTTAGAGGGGTAGGATGGTAAGAGTCCCCATGCAGTAGTGAGTGTTTGTCTGTGGTTTTTCTATAGAGACTGGTTTTTAAAGTGTTCCCCTCCTTTAATACCAGAATGTCAAGAAAGTTAATTTTTTGAGCATCACACTCCAAAGAGAAGTTCAAATTTTCATTTTTGTCATTCATAAATTTGTAAAATTGTCTTAATTGTGTCTCCGTGCCAGTCCAAATGAAAAAAATGTCATTGAGATACCTTCTCCAATGAGATATGGGGTCCATGAAGGGGTTAATGTCTTTATTGAGGATCACCTCCTGCTCAAAGAGTCCAACATAGTGATGCAAAGCTCTGTGACATTTTGGATCCCATCGCTACGCCAGACACCTGGAGATAAAAGTCAGCGCCAAACAAAAAATAATTAGAGGTCAGTACACATTCAATTAGATCCAGAACACAGTGTTTTAGGGATGTGTATAGCTCTTTTGTCCAGGAAATGTTTTGCAGCTTCCAGGCCCCCTTTAAATGGCACGTTAGTGTAGAGCGATTCAATGTCCATTGTAACCAGAATTTGTTGTTCCTGCGATCCATTTATTGTTTTACTATGTTTCAAAAAATCCAAAGAATCTCTTGTATCGGAGGGAAGAGATGTAATACGTTGCTGCAAGGAGTGATCAACAAAAGCAGAGATTTTTTCAGTTAATGAGCCTATTGCATCCACTATAGGTCTTCCAGGTGGAGTATCCCCAAATTTTTTGTGGATTTTTGGCAGAGTATAAAATACAGGGGTGATGGGACAATCCACTTTCATAAAAGCTTGTTCAGATTGATTTATGTCCCCATTTAGCCACAACTGATCCACCAACTCATACACTCTTTTCTTAAAGGATGTTATAGGATTATGATCCAACTTTCTGTAGAATTTTGAGTTGCTCAGTTGCCTTTCAATTTCTCTATCATATGCCTCCCGATTCAGGATCACAATTGCCCCTCCCTTGTCTGCAGACTGTATTACCAGGATTTTCACAACAGACTTTATGAATTTTAATGCTTGTTTTAGCATGGTTTTGCACTTTAGGAAGCTTCTTTGTCACAAATACCCTTTTAGTAAATGGTGTCTTAATATGTGTAATAATTATGTTAAAATGTTTTGCAACGGTTCGCTTTGCCGGCTGTAAGTCGGACCTGTTTCCTGTACATGTTGGACTGTGGCAGGGCTGCCGTTTGTCACTGGTTCTGTTCATAATCTTTATGGACAGGATTTCTAGGCATAGCCACGGACCAAAAGTGGTCCAGTTTGGGAACCACAGCATTTCAACTCTGATTTTTGCAGATGATGTTCTACTGTTGGCTTAATCAGGCCAGGACCTTCAGCATGTGCTGGGGCAGTTTGCAGCCAAGTGCAACGCTACAAACCGTTCCAGGTAGGTGGAGAGGTCCTGCCTCAAGTGAAGGCATTTAAGTATCCGATGGTCTTGCTCACAAGTGAGGGAAAGATGGAGTGCAAGATTGACGGATGGATTGGTTCAGCAACCGGGGTTATGTGGTCGGTGTACCCAGTGGCGGAGCGTGGGTCTCAGTACAGAGGGGGCGGAGCATTCTCGATGGGCCCTTATGATAGTCATTTTAACGTTCAACAACACCTCATCCTACCCATCAACCAACTAGTCAGGTTCCTTAGGTAAATTTGTAGGATGAAGACGGGGATTTGTAAAACTATATATTTTTGGAAACCTTATAACCTAACGAATCAGAAAACCAATGTTGCCATTTTTTTCGAGGTCGTTATAGTGGCCATCTTGGATCTTTAAAAATGGCTTCTTTCAAAAACGAATTTCTCAATATTTTGCCTCCTAGATGACCTAAAATCAAGATTGGAGTGGTTAAATCTGCATTCTGAGGCAAGGAATTGGGCAAGGAATCCAATGGAGGTGTTTTCCATTGTAAATGAGCAATCTATGGGTTGGCAATTAGCATTATTACATGATTAAAGGTTATTTTCTGGTAATCCGGATATGTATATCATCCAAACAATGGCATAATTCACAAACACTTTATCACAAATGTTAAAAGACAGGAAACAACTTGCCCATTTGAGGGTCCTTTAATCAAGCATTTAACAACAAAAGGTGGCACTCTTTTCATCGCACATCATCATGACACACTATGACATCATCAGTCACTTTGACATGAAATTCGGGGGATGTAGGACAAAGTTTGGGGTCAAACACTAAAAGCTAGCCTCCCCACCACACAAAAAACCCAAAACAACTATATATAAACTATACACACAATATCCTCTGTACATTGAATGTTCAATTATTTCTCATTCCTGATATGTCTATATTGCAGCATATTCAATGTCATCATCACTGTCACTTGCATACATGATATCACGACAGTCTTCTTCATTCTGGCAGTCAGAGCTACACTGACATAGTTCTGTGCAGGGGAGCCCCACTGAATTACAAGAACATCTGAGTGAAGAACAGTCTGCTTTACACTGACATCTGACCATTTCAATGATGGCCTTTGGTGCAGGGAGGAGCTCAGTTGTGACTGGTTTTAGCTGGCCGTCCTTGTCCTTGTGGTAGCCGTTCTGTAGTGGATCAAGGAACTCTTGCTGAGCGATGTCAGCCTGACCCCACACGCGGGCTTGGACATGGGCCCTTAGGACATGCTGCTTGAGAGCACCAAGTGTGGGTGGAAGCTTCTCACTTTCTGCCATGTGCTTGCAGAAGAGATGCCACCTCAGTTCAGGGATGTTGTCAATTTGGATCCCTTTTGGAGAGTATACAGTGCAAACAAACCTAGCTAATGTAGAATGGAGATTCTCTGTCACTTTCTTAGTCTCAGAAAGCATTTGAAGAGCCTTGATTGCATGGTCATCAGCTTTGAGGTAGATGCTAAACCAGGTAGCTTTGCCTATTCTAGAAAAGCGTCCTGTGTTGTCTGCTCCTGTAAATGCGTGAAACGCTGGCAAAGCTTTTGCTTGAGCTGCACCAAGAGCATTCCATATTGGCTTCACTTCCAAAATCCCAGATGCCATGGAAACAAGTATTTTCCAGCAAGATTTCATAATTTGCAACAACCAACACAAGTACATCTGTGTCCGGGGAGAAGAACATGAGCTGTGCACTGGAGTGGTTTCGACGTGAAGCCAGAACTGCATGGTGGATTAACAAGGTGTCTGCTTCTTCGTGGTTGTAGGTTGTAGGTCTACTACTTATAAGTAAAGCAACATACCTGGATCTGAGACAGCCTGTTTCACTGTAGGCCTGTGTATTTACCTGCTCAGTGCACAGCTACTCCCTAAAGAATTCAAATATATTGGACAAATAATATTAAGAAATCATTTTACAGCTTCTGATAAAAAATAATTAACATTGCAGTTGGCACAACACATTTGCTAACTAGCATTAACCTTAGCCATGCTGTGTAGGCCTAACATCAACATTACACTGATGAAGCAACATACCTGCATGGATCTGAGACACAGCCTGGTTCACTGTGGGCCTATTTATTTCTCTGCTCAGTGCACAGCTACTCCCTAAAGAATTCAAATATATTGGACAAATAATATCAAGAAATGATTTTACAGCTTCTGATAAAAATAATTAACATTGCAGTTGACACAATGCATTTGCTAACTAGCATTAAGCTATATCAACATTACACTGATGAAGCAACATACCTGCATGGATCTGAGACACAGCCTGGTTCACTGTGGGCCTATTTATTTCCCTGCTCAGTGCACAGCTACTCCCTAAAGAATTCAAATATATTGGACAAATAATATCAAGAAATCATTTTACAGCTTCTGACAAAAATAAGATAAGATAAGATAAGATAAGATAAGATAAGATAAACCTTTAATAGTCCCACAGAGGGGAAATTTGCAGTTTACAGCAGCAAACATTGCAGCAAACATTGCAGTTGACACAACACATTTGCTAACAAGCATTAACCTTAGCCATGCTGTGTAGGCCTAACATCAACATTACACTGATAACATGATAAAGCAACATACCTGGATTCATCAGAGATGTTTTGGCACCATCCGTTTTTTCACCGCCAGAGATGTAGATTAAGCCAGTGAAATTGTTTTTGAAGGTGACATATTAAGTGAACAGAGAATATACACCTATATAGGGATATTTTTATTTTATTGGGAATATATGGACCATCCTACAAAATACCATAGAAATCTCTGCATGTCTCAGTCAAACCAGCTACATTTGGACCAATAATAACGCCATTTGATCATGTAAAACAATGTAAGATATGATTAAAATGCAAAATACCCACCCATATGTCTCATTTACAATGTGATCAGCTCAATTGGATTCCTTGCCCCAAAAATATAATATTTAACCATTGCAATCTTGATTTTAGGCCATCTAGGAGGCAAGATATTGAGAAATTCATTTTTGAAAGAAGC
The DNA here is from genome assembly GCF_033807715.1 of Cololabis saira. Taxonomy (NCBI): domain Eukaryota; kingdom Metazoa; phylum Chordata; class Actinopteri; order Beloniformes; family Belonidae; genus Cololabis; species Cololabis saira. The sequence continues at coordinate 22,534,995 of NC_084605.1, read as the reverse complement.
CATTTTTAAAGATCCAAGATGGCCGCTATAACTACCTCGGAAAAAATGGCAACATTGGTTTTCTGATTCGTTAGGTTATAAGGTTTCCAAAAATGTATAGTTTTACAAATCCCCGTCTTCATCCTACAAACCCATGTATCTGAACATAGTGAACCGGACTAAACATTTATTCTCACTTTTATTGAGCCAAGCCTATAGGCGTATGCTGCAGAAAGCAGAGTAAAGTCACAAACTTGTTCAGAAGAACACACACACACACACACACACAGGCCTGACAGCTGTCAATCACATGGCGCAGATAGTCACGGACTGACTCAGTTCCATCTTTGATACAGCTTAAATACAAAAAAAACATAACTGGTCTAAAATTACACAATCTATTTAGATAGATATAGACACAGCGGTCTATAACATCATTTCTGAGCTCTATAACAGAGAATAGACTCAGCGGTCTAGTTGACAACAACACAAAGCTCATTCAAATAGGCAGGTGGTCAAGGCTACAGTGCGCATCACCGCGTGCCCTACGCCGTAGGCTACGCCGTACCCTACGGCGTAGGCTCTGTATCGATTTAACGCGGAACCATAAATCAGGCTTTACAGCCAATCAGCGTTGGCTCACAGCCCTGATGCGTTCAGGACAGTTGTAAGGTCAGAATTAGCCTACACTGGCCTCACAATGCACATTTTATCGTAATTATAGCCTACAATTTACGATTATATATGAACGTATCACACAAAACGGGGCCCTATCATTGGGCCCTATGAGCTTGTGGGCCCCGTGGCGACCGCATAATTAATTATGCAGTGCATAATTAACTTAATTTCAGGCAGAGTGAAGCGGTAGATGTTCACCAGGTGTGCTGTCTTGAAGAAGGGTCTACCTGGAACAGAACATCTCTGAGATTGCATGAATAATTTCGATTTGCCACTGAGACAAAAACACAGAAGGTAAAATGTATTTGATAGTTGGGCTAAAGAAGGTGTTGTTCCTTTTGCTTTTTCAGGCGGCTCCCAGCTCCGGTGAATCTATGAAGCCTTACCTTTCACATGTTCACCTGATAGCAGCCTTTTGTTTGTACAATGTCTCAGATAATTGCTTGTGGCTGTTTTACTCAGCCACATGGTGATGGAGTTGTGTTTCAAGGTGACGTGGTATTCATAGGCGTAGAGCTGAAATTCCTCCCATTCCTTTAGTGTTCTGCATATGTTTTATTTTGTCTCCCTTTGGACAATTTAAATTGGCTTGTATGATCTCTGTGTCATTTGCCCTCAGAACCAGGAGAGCTCATTAGGGAGAGGTCCCAATGATTCATCTAATTCCATCCATCCATCCTTCCATTTCCTGCTGTTTATCCAGGACCAGTTCACAGAGGGTACAGATTGAGCAGAAATCCCCAGACTATTTTCTCACCAGCTCCCTGCCTTTGCTCCGGCACAGAGCGATTCCCAAGAAGACATAACATAGACATAACCTCCTAAGTCCTGTGTCTATCTCCTCGGGTTCTTTTTGAGGGGGACATGTCTGAAACACCCCCCCTCAGAGACATCCAGTCTGGTAGTCATCCATGTCGTTTCTTTTTGACGTGGGGAAGCAGTGACTCTACTCTTACTTCCTCCCAGATGAATGAGCTTCTCGTCTTAACCCCAAGGGTTAGCCCAGCCACACTTCGGAGAAAATCACTTCAGACGCTTGTATTCATGACCTCATTCTTTCGGTCAATACCCACAGCTCATGACCACTGGGGGAGGACTGGAATGCAGATCAACTGTTAAATCGTGAGTTTTGTCTTTCAGTTTAGCGCTGTTAACCTGTCCCTCTGCTCTATCGTCAGTCACTCAAGGATAATCAAAGTCCTCCACTTGAGGCAGCAACTCATTCCCAACCTGCTCAAAACACAGAAGGTAGTCCTACAAGACAGTTTTACTACAAAGTGTATACATTACATAATTTATTACAATCATTTAGCAGACTTTTATCCAAATTGTCCTCAAGGGATTATAAGCCCCTTTGTAATTGCTGGATATTGTGGGGTTCAGTATATTGCCCAAGGATAGGAAAGCAGGACTATACAAGGAAAAGGTGCTTATCATTTCACCTGAAACCTGAACTTACTTGTGCTGATATAAAAAAACGTTGGTTGTTACACATTTAGTATTCTCAGTTTTGTTTCTAAATGCTTTACCTGTGGAGAGCCTTTACGTAATTGTCTTGCACATTGCACTTTGAAATGGATTTGTATTCTTCTTTTATCTCCCTTTTTTGGGGGGTAATTTTCTGGTTATTTTTTTGTTGTATTGATCCACTGCTGTCCCTAGGTGGAGACATGTTAATGTGTATTGTTGATTGTTTTATGTTGTGTTGTTGTGGCCATGGTGGCAATGAAATTTCCCCTTTGGGGATTATTAAAGTTGAATCCTATCCGTAATTAGGGCCCGAGCACTTACAGTGCGAAGGCCCTATTGTATCTGCAGGAGATGTTTTTATTTTCCTCGTTTTTATTTTTCTTCCGACGAAATGAGTGCCTCTTTGCCCCCCTAAACGTGCCCCAAAAGTCACCAAATTTTGCACGCAAGCCAGGCCTGGTGAAAAATTCTATATTTCATGGTTTGCATTAATGGGCGTGGCCTAATGGCTCAACAGCGCCCCCTAGAAAACTTTGTGCCTCAAGCCCTACAATACGGTTTGACGTACATGCACGAAAATCGGTACACACCTGTATCATGTCGCAACTTAAAGAAAAGTCTCTTGGCGCTATGGCCGAAACCGAACAGGAAGTCAGCCATTTTGAACATTTTGAATTAATCGTGTAATTTTGGCGCAATTTATGCCATTTCTTCGGCCTTTAATGTGGCCCGAACCGTAATGTGCACCCAGGTGTGTTATACATCAAAATGTACATCTCGATCCTGCGACGATGCGCATTACTTTTCTCAGTCAAAAGCGTTACCGTGGCGACGATAGACGCCAAAAAGCGCGCCCTCCCTTCATCTGGTTGGTCCATATTTGATAGTTCCTACTTTCTGCCATTAGACCGCATCAAAGTGGGAGTTAATTGGGCCAGGATACAATAATAGAAGTGATCGTTGCTATGTTATTAGTGACATTAGTTGTCACTTTCCTCCACTGTTGCTGATTTATTCTCGTAGCGCTGCCAGTGTTATACTTGGGTCTGCATGAAATGCAACACCCGCATGGATTCTGATATCTTAAATTTTCCTAATTTTCCTTATCTGACCAATCTAGGACCTTGAACTGAACTGATACAGTTCTGATCTGAAAATTGGAACTGAATCTCAGATTTCTGTCCAAAAGGCCTTGTAAAAAATCCGAAGTGAGTCACATCAACATGGGGAAACAGTTGCATGGCTCTAGATTTTCAGTTACGTCGGGAAATCCAACATTTTCAACGGACAATAGGATCTGATCGTCTCGGGCAGTGAATTCTATAGTTCTGTCCAACATCGTTCTGGATATGGTCTGCAAATCACAGCTTTGCATAATGATTGGGTCATAGTTTTTGTGGTGTGATTTTTATTTTATTTAAATTTTTTTCTCACACCAAAGTACTGTGATATTACTCACATAATGTTGATGCTAAGGTAAGTTTAGTCCAACATCTCTTGTCCCACTGCTTCTCCTCCTGGGGACTCAAAACAGGGATGTCCAAGTCAGTACTGAATAACCTCCTGGCTTTTAGAGCAACAAAGAAAAATTGGGACTCAGTTTATAACAAGGACATGGTGTCAGTGCGCAGACATAATTACTCACCGATATCGATACCCATATTCTTGTCGGTGACTGCGAGCATTTCTGATACTGACATCGATATTGGAACAACTCTAATCTATTTCTCAAATGGTAAGGAGTGTAAATGTTCACTAGGGACTCAAAGGATTTGAATTGCATCAAATCTTGCGGGAAAGTGGAATATGTGCTCCCAGCAGTCATCAGTGCTTAGAGATCAATGACAACAGTGGAAGCAGAGGTTGTAAACACGTCTCCTTTACTGCCTATTGATAGTGGTTTCCATAGTCTGCTTGTTCGGATCAGAAGAAAGTAGCGGTAACCAGGAAGAGATGTTTGTATGACTTTGTGTCCACTTACAATTTACTTTGTTGTCTTGTCAGAGGCGTATAATAGCAATTTATTTTGATTATTTTTTATTTTGATACAGTACGATTTTCCCCCATGTGGCGACATTAACTGCCACTTTACCGCAAACATATTTTGTTTTGTTTTGTTGTAAGTGTTGTTTTAACTGGAGAATATTCCTTCAAGTATCTTGTGGTGGGGTTTACATGTGAAGGAAGGATGGAGTGAAAGATTCAAATGTCTCTGTGGTTCCTCAGTTGCAGCTCATTTAGTGACCAAAGTTGACAAAATGTGTGAAAACTGAATTAACTGGGCCAAAGTGATGGCTTATTACGATTGATGAACTGTCACATTTAATAAATGTTGATCATTGGAAAGCCACATTTCCTGTTTGCTGTATGTGCTTTGTCCTCATTTCAGTTATTTATCCAAAGAGACACACTTGAGCCCTTGGGGCATTGAGCTGCTCCCTGCCAAATACATGCAGGTCTGTCTTTGGTATTAATTACATTTTAAGCCACCCTGAAAGGGTTTACTCAATTGTAAGTTTACTCAACCATTTTTCTGTCTTCCGGGTAAAGCGTAATGGAGCGATGCGCCAAGTGACCAGTAATGTGTTTTTAAAAATTTTAAAAGACATTTTCTGCAGTGTTGTGTCCAAAAGGGGAAGATGCACTCAACATAATGCGTTAATATGTAATTTCCCAACTGCTAGCCGTGATTTAATGGGATGTCAAAAAAAGACTGCTGTCTCATTGTGTCCCACCATTGATTATTTCTAAATGTCAGTGAGGATGGAAAGGCAGCACCATTGGCTTAAGTGTTCTTCTGTGAGGGGAGGGGGGATGACAGAGTGACTGTTAATTAGAGGAAAAGCTCTGGTCTCCATTTATTTAGATGCAAATGAACTTATTGAAAAAAAAGGCAAATGAAAGAGGACAATGCATTACAGCTCTCTGGTGTAGCTGTGATATCTGCAACATTTATTTGGGTGATTGCAGTGTCGGGAGGGCAGTCCCGTTGACCTGTCAGTCAGCTGGTGGACACAAGTGAACATTTGGATTTGAGGAACTTTTTTCTAGTCACTATTCGAGGATACATTGGCCTGAAAGGGTCACTCCAAGGCTGTTGTTGCATAAAACTCGGCTCAAAATAAAAACAAAAGTTTCCATAAATGAACATCAACTAAAAAAGGTTTGTGAAGGTCTTGTGATCCCAAACAAAGAAGTTGTACAACTTTGCATAGTAAATGAGTTTTCCTGTGCCATCATAAAGCATTATATACGTACATTTTTGTTTGTACTTTGTTTGCTGGGCACCTGCCAAGCATGAGTGGAAACGGGTTCAGCCACTCGGGTAGGTGAGGCTTTCAGTTCCATATCTGTTTTGTTTGCACCATAACTAGCTGAGTGTTAAACAATACTGGTAACTAATGTTGCGGTTGGCTCATTTGATTGGCTGTAGCAACTTTGTACTCAACTAGATCAGTTGGCTTATGTGCCAAAGGTGACAAGAGTTTGCTGTAATTAAAGTAATGTATTAAAATGGCAGCTCTTCATGTTTCATTGATGAATATTTTGGCCTTTTGAAGACTTTCTTTTGTCTTTCTCTTTGAAAAATAAGTTGCCTTACCACAGCTAATTTCCCATTTGCCTAATAGAGATCTTAAGACAGAAAAAGATACTTTTGAACTATTTCCACCAAAGCATGTTACAAACTTTTCATCAACACTTCAGAGTCCTTTTTTAAGCAGCCGTTTTACACTCTTAACTTAAACTGAACTTTTGGTTCATGCCCAGCTCAAGATGAAACTTGTTTTCTAAAACCTTTTTTATGCTGGATTGTTATGGATGTTGTTGACATAGTGTCACAGACGTATCCATCCTATAACATGCAATCATTCATTTGTGAGAAAGGAGCTCTTCAGAGTTTTTCATCTGCTCTGTTTGAAATCTTTGAGGCACAAATAACATTTTCCTTGAAGATTTTCTGTTGATGTGTGAACACCAGAAGCTCGGGTCCGCTTGATCAAATACGCAGCGCCCAGTCAGTAATATGAGGGGGACGATAGCAGAAGTGTTCACAAGTCATCAAGGCAGTGTGTTCCTGTGCGCTTGTGTGAGTGTAAATATCAGTTTTTTGATAGAAATGGGGCAGTTTCTGCTTTGAACTCAAGCTGGCAAGTGATTGAACAAATCACACAAATTCAGTGACTGCAGATGTAAAGTGATGTCTGTGAACCCTTTTTCTGCACCAAAGCACTTTGACATGTAACCTGATCTTCATCCAAGTCACAATAATAGACAAACATAATGTATTCAAGTTGATAACACACAAGCAATTAATGTTTGTCATTTATTTATTGTGTCTTCTGTCTATGTATCAAATTCACCTTTTTAAGTATTCAGTTGGAAGAAAAAATAAGTGAACAATTTGAGTCAATAGCTATTTGGCCGCTAAACTCAAAGGTAAATGGTAAACTCGAGGCCTAGAGCAATGTTTGTTTTTTTTTGAAGAGCAGCAGCTTCCTCGCTGGTTTTCTGCAGTGAGATGCCCTGGCTGTTCAGAGTCTTGAATCCTATAAACTCAAGAACAAAGATGTTTGTCTTTTCAAGTGATGTCTGCATTTACTGTGTGTGTTTACCCTCAGTCAATTGGCAGGGTGGCACTTCCAGGAACAGTAGAAAAGTGCTGCAATTTATCCTTTCATTCCTTTTTTGTCCATTTGACTGATGAATAAATGAACACTATTATTTTATATCCCTTTCCAGCCTTATGCACATTGGTTTTTACTGTTTGTTTTCAGAGTAGGGATGTAAAATTACAGAGCCACACACCACTGTGAGTCTGTCACTGCCTCGTTTGATGACAACATAAATCATTTCAATGTTGTCAATTATTGTTCTCTTACCTCTTGATGTTGATTTACTGTGTGCATTTCCAGCACCCACCGGCACTGATAAACGAATTGGAAAAAATATAAATGCAGGGATCTGGTTCTTGTTTTTCATGAATTTTGAAACTATTTCAGAGCTGATTTTTGATTTTTACCTCTACTTTTAGCTATTTCTTTTTCTTTTTTTTTGAAGCATCATGCTTCTTAGCCAAGCCAAGCCAACTTTATTTATAAAAGCCTTCAAAAACAGCAAGCACTGACCAAAGCACTAAACATTATATATAGTTTACACCCCTGGAAATCACAAAAGCAAATTCTTATGAACAGAAAACCTAAAATGTTTGATTGGATCTCACTAATAGATGATCAGATCTCATTTTATGGCAAATTAATACACAAAAACGCTTAGTTCTTATTTAGAGAGGTTATAGACCTCATTAGGTGTATTTCCACAGGAGGGAGTTCTGGATCATTAACACATGTCTCAATTACCAGGAACAACCCTGGAAAAGAGGCCTTCAGAAACATCTTCCTACTAAAGTAACATTTTCTTAACAGTGCAGAAAATGTCCTGAAGTAGGAGAGGTACTTACAAGACCTACCTGCCTGAGTTTTTGGCGTCACCTTTGACCTTTTAAACTTGGGATTAATTTTAGTTCCTTTTTTTTTTGTTTTTTTGGGTTCTCCCCTCCCCTGACTCTCTCCAGTGGTCTCAATCCAGGAAGTGCATCACGTGTATTAAGTGGATTAATCTCCTCTAACCCCAATTTAGCAATTGCCCTATTTAACAGCAGTGACCCAAAAAAAAAAGAAATATAATGCAACATTTCGATTTAAATTATATAAAGCCACAATTTTTTAAGCTAAATTATTGTAAGCTGGCAAGTTTAATGGCTAGCTGTCATTACTTTACCTACTTGGTGCCTAGCATTGCCTTGACTTGAGTTGTGATCATAGACTGTAGAAAAGAATGGACAACGCACCATTCACACAACTCCTTTCAAAGATCGACCTTCAGGCGATCTTTGTTGAAATATCTTCAAAGCCGCTGGAGGACATTAACAAATGAATGTCGCATTTCAGATGTTTAAGTGGTGAAACACTGTTTTCCCAAAACTAAATGCCAACTACTTTGCCTCGCATCTCAGCATGACCACAGCTGATGGGGAAGTGATAATAGCTTCAATCTGCGAGTTAGATGGTTGGTGCTTGCTTGGGACCCATGAATTGTGACCCAACAATACATATTCATTCTAACTTTAAAATTGTGATGACCTGTGCTGTTAGCTGTGATAACAGACCACTCCAGCCAGTTTCATGTCGCTCTGGAAGATGAATGTTATGAAACTTTGCACAGAAGCCTGAAGCAGCTACTTACACCATCCCTGGTTGAAGGCAGCGAGGCAGGGCTAACTAGAGGATGCCAACTGGAAACTCCCTTTGGCTGATCCAGTTTGGCCCATTCGTGGCCCTAAGCTATTCGCATTGGACCTAGCCACTGTATGTAGTTAGTATCATACGTTGGCATAAGCAGAGCCTGCCAGGCTTAAAATTGGTAAGTTGTAGTAACTGAGTCAAGGCTGGTTCCAGCTTTCTTCCAGACTTGCTTTTTACAAATATTTCCTTTTCTTTTCCTATTTACAGTACTTGTTTCCTGCCGATATGTCACTGTGCAGTAAGACAAAAAACAATGCTTCAAAAGCCATCTGCAGTTAACCTACAGTTTTTTTTTATACAGTTTTTGGTTGAAAGCAGTTATGGTCCAGTAATTGGGAGAAAATCTCAAGAATAAGCAGCACTGTAATAAGTAATTTATTGTTTTAAGATTTGTATATGCACTTAAGGGAACATTTCAGCTTTTCTCTTCCCTGGAGTGATCACGGCAGATTTCAATTTTTTCTATGACAGCCACGTGGTGGTCATATCAAACAGTGCCATCAAACAGACCTGGATAACATCCTGCCAATATCCTGCTTTTTTTTCCCCCCGATTGAAGTAATTCCAATAAACTGTTTTGATCTAAGACAACAGTTTAAGACAACTCAAGCAGGGAAACATGACAAGGTGGCTTTCCAGTGATGAGCAGAGTCAAAATGCTGCCGCGGGAAGTGTGTTAATAGTGAGCCAGGACCGGCTGATAAGATCGTATCATGGGTTGTCACCAAAGGCCAACGAAGGTTAATAACGTTCTCTGAGATGCCGTGTGAGCTGATCTGTGATGTGACGCACAGACACGCATGCATGCACTTCCAGCTGACGATGCCACACACACTTACTCAGACCTGCCCACACATACCAGCACAGAGTGCCAATTATCACTCGGTCATAAAACGGTCAAGAAAAGGGAAATTAATGCCATTACATTAGCAGTACAGTAATATTAAAATATTGGACCATAAAATTTCAGAATGAGACATGAACATTCGACCACTGATCATTTGCTTTTGTTTTTAATTCAGTTATGAAAGTAATTTGGTTTTTCAATGAATTCACCTGCTTTTGACAGATGATTTACTGTGTTGTAGACTAAATGGGTTTATTGAAGCGTTCACTTTTAGGCTAATGGTTTACTAATGAATGCGTGGGTTCTGTGTTCATAAAATTGCCCAATTTCCAAAAAACACTCAATTAAGCCTACATCTGCCTGCCTGTGGAGCTGATTAATTTTCAGTCTAGCAAGTATTTGTTAATCTCCGGTAGTTCCTGACATTAAATCGATCCAAGGCAAGGCAAATTTATTTATAAAGCACATTTCATGATGATTTACATGATGAGCATGGACTCGATGTGCTCAGGCTTTCAGGCTTCTACTGGCCTTTTTTATGGTGTACTTTGTTGTTGTAATATAAATGGAATTCAAAGTTTGCTCTAACTCACCTAGTAGCCCCCCCACCCCCACCCCCCCTTTCATTTGAGTCAGACAAACCACACAAGAACCTTGTTTCATTTGCCTGTCAATCTCTTCCAGGTAGTTTTCTCTTTGGAACACGCTTGTATTTAATTAGACCCTTCCCTTTTCGAGTTATCACCTATTCAAATATTGGCTGTGTTCATAAAACATTCAAACTCTTGACAATGTTAATGAACACCAATGATTGGGGGGGTGTAGGGAAAGTTATTGCCAAAAGAGAGCTCTGTACGTGTGAATAACTGCGGTTCAGGTAACTTTAAAAGTCCAGTCACACTTCTGGATGGTTATTTCTTGGAGAACTGGATGAGATTTTAGATAAGACTGTGACTTTCCCCCTGAAAGGCAGTTTGAGTATAAAAGTACTAGACAGGAAAGGCCTTACTGCCGTGACAGCAGCATTATGGGTGGAATTACAATGGCATCAGAAAGCTTCACAAACTTGGAGATGTGTAGCTGAAAATGGGATAAGACGTCTATAGCATGACGATGACTGATGAGAAAGTGACAGATGGTAGATTCCCATTGGCAGAGCTGACTGTCAATCAAGCACATGACAAGGATAAATTTTAGATACGTTTTCCACTAGGGTGAGGGATGTCTGGATGGAGAGCTAGTCCATCTGCTGCGGTGGGGGGGGAACTCTCCCAAGTCTCCAAGTCACTCCTCCCACTCCATGTGCTCGAGTATAAACCCTTTTCCTGTTGGTGATTGGATGGAACATTGTTTCTAATGGTTCTGTGGGCTCTGTTTGCTTCCAGTTTACAGAACTAATTTGTATAGGATGCAGTTCAGAGATATTCACTTAATGTTACAGAAATGTTCCAGCTAGGAAATGATATAGAATCCTTCACCCTACCTTGATGTTCCCCCTTTTGTTTGTCAAAGTAATAGTCATAGTGGATTAGGCATGGGACGATATGAAAATTTCATATCACGATATTAGTGGACAAAAATATCACTATTACGATATTATCACGATATTAGCGTGTCGCTTATAAAATTCTTAAAATGCAAGGAAAAACACTAACCGTGGATCCACTGGTTCCTTCAGAACATTTATTCTCAAATCATTCTCAACACAGTGACACTTGAGGTAGAGAACAAATAGTGTACTGTAAATGTTATGCATTACAAAGTGTAAACTATAGTACCGGTACCGGTACTTATTTGAACTTTTTTGTAAGAAAATACTTCCCTGAGAGTCGAAAGAAATAAGTGACAAATAGAAATAAAGTGACAAAGTAGAGCCAAATGCACACTGATTGTATTACTCTCTGATACTTTAACAGTGGCTGGCTGCCTGCTACTTAGTACGGCTCTCTGGAAAAATAATAAAATAAAGGCACTGCTCTGTAGTATACAAAATAAAAGCTGCATGGCCAACACAAAGATTGAGTGAAAATAAAGTGCCACAGTAGTCAAATGCACACGGATTGTACTACTCTCTGAAAAAATATTAAATAAATAATAATAATAAATAATATTAATAAAATACATGAAAAAAATAACACTGGCTTCTACCTGGCTGGTAGCCTTGTGTGACCAAAAAAATAAATAAATAAATAAATAAAATTGGCGATAATTACAGTACCCCACGATAACGTTATCGCGGCCGTTTTTTATCGCGATATACGATAATATCGTATATCGCCCCATGCCTATAGTGGATATTTTTATTTTCAAGAAACCTAATGTACGTTATTAGCGAGAAGGTTCAACTTCTCTGGCTTCCTACAAAGAAATCCAGGCATACATGCTTGAGCCAGAATTGGATCCAAGTCATCAACCCAAGGATCTCTAACAACCAAGCTTACATGCCAAGGTCTCTGTTAGGGAAGACAGATTGAAACTGGATAGTAAAAACACTCCGGTTAAACATGGAAAATGTTTGTTGCATCCTTATGGCCAAATTTACTGTCTTTCCTGGACATTTTAGAAACCAAAACAATCTGTTTATCCCAGGAATGACAAGCAGGAGTTTATCAGTCCTTCTTTGGTGCACTGTGGACACCTTTTTCATTTTAAAATGAACACAGTATCAATATATTTTATAGCTTAACATTAAACAGGTTATATTGCCATTTCCCATTCCACCAGTCTTGGATGGACATGTTCCTTTGGAAAATTGTACATAAGTCATATTTAAGTTTTATGCACTGTTACATTTGTGTTCTCTGCAATGAACATCCCACAGTCTGTATTGTGAATAGATAAATCTGACAGCTGGTTTGTGTGTGCTGATTACAACTGCTTAGGAATTACTTTGGGGCAGATTGAAATTGAAGAAACTTGGTCTGACAGTGAGAGCGAAGATGGTTGGATTGTTCGCGATCAGCTCAGATTCTTCCGGCAGATGGAGGTGGTGTGAAGAGTAAACCCTCCCGCTGCTGTCATGTGGATGCGAGCGGTTAGGAGAAATGAGTTGGTTAATGTGCAGCAGAGCAGGCTGAGGCTGAAGTGTGGTGTATAGCTGATCGGTGGAGTCTAACGCATGGAGATGCAGAAGGAGAGCGCTGAGCCAGGCACAGGGACTGCAAGAGGGGGGCTGATAAAGCACACGTGTGACTGCTTGCAACTCAAGTGGAATCTGGGGAAATGGCAGAACCACATCTTTACACACTTGCACATGTGCTCATGCACAGATGAGACAAACAGGCATGTAAAAAAACAACCTCTTGCAACATTTGACTGGTCGGAAGGAAAATCTGGGTTTACCAGGTCTTGACATTTGGTAAATGCAGCCGTTAACCTTAATAAACATGTTGTATTGCAGTATCATAGTTTATTTAACAAAGACGAAATACAGAGGCACTGTGTGTGAAAACAAAGTACTCTCCAAAGTTCAGTAGCTTGTAGCTCTTTGTTAAGCTGCTAAGTCTTGAAGTAATTGTTTTCTGTATGGCGTTATCAGTCTCTTACATCATTACCCATGAATTTTAATGCAGTCTCCATTGTTTCATTGAGGTTTCTGGGCATTTGTTTATGCACAGCTCTAAAGGTCCTGTAACTGTGTTTTATTAGGGCCCTAGCACTGACAGTGCTATTGTATCTGTAGGAATTTTTTCTTCCGACAAAATGAGGGCCTTTTTGCCCCCCTAAACGTGCCCCAAAAGTCACCAAATTTTGCATGCAAGCCAGGCCTGGCGAAAAATTTGATATTTCGTGGTTTTCATTAATGGGCGTGGTCTAATGGCTCAACAGCGCCCCCCTAGAAAACGTTGTGCCTCAAGCTCCACAATACGGTTTGACGTACATGCACGAAAATCGGTACACACCTGTATCATGTCGCAACTTCTTTCTCTTGGCGCCATGACCGAAACCGAACAGGAAGTCGGCCATTTTGAATTAATCGTGTATTCCATTTTCACGTGTCGTACTTTAACGAACTCCTCCTAGCAGGATTGTCCGTTTGACATAAAACTCGCTCAGGAGACACAAAAGACGTTAACGATGAAAATTTATCAAAATCGTGAGTTTTCGTGAAATGGCGTGGCCGTGGCACCGCGTCAAACTTCAACGTTAAACAGGAAGTGATACTAGTAGCTGATTGGTCGATATTTGATAGATTCTATTTTCTGCCATAACCTTTGAATGGTTTGACATAGAGAGTTGTGGGTGGTGTCATCGGACTTAGTTTTGAGTGCTTGACCTTCATTGGCATGAATTAGCCCATGCCCCTTCTTCTGATTGGTAAATTTTTGGTAGTCCCTATTTTCTGGCATAACTTTTGAATGGTATGACATACAGAGTCATGGGTGGTGTCATCGGACTTAGTTTTGAGTCCTTGACCTTTATTGGGGAAAATTGCATTCGCGAGGGCCGGTTCATCGCTGCTTGCAGCTTTAATTTTGATTGTTTCATTCAGGTTGGTTCTGGACCACCTTGATTTTCTTTTTCTTGTTAATTCATGATGTTTTAGATTAGAGAGAATTGACAGAAGTTCCAATTTTGTGTCACTAAATCAATCTAGATTTGCTAGATGTTTGTAGATCTGCACTTTGGACTGTTGTCCTTCTGCGTGACCCAGCTTCAGTTTCAAGGAGCACTGGTCCTGTGGCTGCAAATAATCACCTTTGCAGTAATGTGCTTGAAAGTTGCTATCAGATTCAGTATGTTGGGTTTGTTTTGTCACTAAATGTCACAGTGTTCATTACGACTAAACATTTTCTCTCTGGACTTCTTTGTCCAAAGAACATCGTTCCTTCTTTGTCTTCCCTTTTCTCACCCAGATGTAACTTTGCATACCTAAGCGATGTTTGCTTCTCTGTTCCCTATCTTTTCTTCTGATGAACCTTCCAAAGAAGTCACACAATCTGTACTCTTATAAATCATGACAGATAGAGTATATGTTACCTAAAGCCTGTATTGCTTGAATTGCAGCTTTTGGTGGTGACTATTTTCTATGTGAATAATGGGTGTTCATGGGATTGCAGTGGATTTCGACTGCAGGGAAGACTGGCTTGTGGATGACCTTTGTCACTCCAGAATGATTGACTTCCTGTTGTTTGTAAGTGTAAACATCAGTATCACAGACCCTCACCATTCTCCCCAATCTCCCCTGCTTTTTCATTCTGGTAGCATCAGATTGACGAGGAGAATGTTGTTGATCCTGACATCTGATTGTAACATCCGTCTGACCTCCATCAGTCAGTGTAGTGTCTTCTCTGTAATGACTGACTTTAATTTCCCCGGAAGCATTTATTCTACTAGGCATGCCTCAAGCAGACTGACAGATTTGTTCCTCTGTGTTTCATTTACATGCGTGTGGTGTTATGTTTACACGGGAATAAATATTTGATTTGTGGTCCTTTTATCAACCTGGACCACAGACTTTCTGGGATTTATGGCTGTTCTCTTTTCAACTGAGAGAAACTGAATGGGGGAAAAATTACCCCTTTAATTCTCAATATTTTCCTAAATTCAAAACTGAGATGAAAAACATCAACATCATTCCACTTTTGGAAGCAATTTAGTCTAAAAGTGAACTATATCATCTGTAAGTGAACTATAATATCTGTAAGTAAGTAAGGCTAAGTAGTAATCCACTCCCTCTTGCTGTATATGAGCTGGCATGATAATGGTGTATCCTCTGGTACCCAAAGCTTTCATCCTGAAATTCAGCTGTTACACCTCTCTAACTGAAAGTAAAAAATATCCAGTATGGAGCTCCAAGCAAAAAGGACTCTGAAATGCAGTTTCCTTATTCTTTCCAACAGTATAAGGGCATGGTGGTAAGTGTAGGGATAATCTTTTGAATGAGCAGCGTTGCTGTGGTAGAATAGCCAGTAGGTTGCTGAATGACTGAGCAATGGCAGCAGGATTAGTAGAAACCCAAATCCTGGCAATCATTGGAAACTGGATAGTAAATGACGAAAAACCTTCAACAAGAGAGATTACCTGAGAAATGAGCTTCACAGCCACAGCACAAAACCCATGAACGACAACCATTTTACTCATAAGGTGCTGACACACCAACCCGACGTCGCCGCTCTCTGCCGACTGCTGTGTCGGCTCACGTCGCCTGTGTCGGGCTGGGTCGGGCTGGGTCGGGCTCACTAGACACACCGCAAATACGACACCCGACGGCGAACTAGCACGTACGTTATGCGCATGCGTGAGAGGTAATTCCCCTCCATACCAGCAGGCAGCGGTAGTCTGTACTCAGGGGCTCAAGGAGGAGGACAGCGCTTTTTTTTTTCAAAGCTTTATTGATAAAACACAAGTGCAATACAAAACAGACGGCACAACCACCTGAAGCTCTGTGGAGAATTAAAATAAATGGCTGGCTGAAATAAATCATTTAGGAAGATAAATGTTGGTTTAATAGATGAAATCTAACAGTTGTAGCTACGCCTGTTAAGAAATTTGCTCTGAAAATTTTGGGATTTTCTGCCTGCCGGCTCCGGAGCTGATTTATGGTTCCGCGTTAAATCGACGCAGAGCCTACGGTGTAGGTTACGGCGTACGGCGTACGGCGCGCGTCGCCACGTAACCTACGCCGTAGGCTCTGCGTTGGTGTAACGCAGAACCATAAATCAGCCTTTATTCTGGCGCGGTTTGAAAAAGACAAGCGAGTGACTATATACATTCACTGAGTGAATATTATGAAAGTAAAATATTTATTTCTCGCTACAAATGTAATCAAAACGCATTTTTATGCAGAAACTAACTCAAAATATTGATTTTATTCATAAGAAATGTCCGCCATGTTTTTTTTTATTCAGTCCGCAAATGACCACGAAAAGCATTCTGGGAAATTCTGGGAACAGCCAATCACAGAGTGAGCTGTTTGACCGACGGCCGACGCCGATTCAACATGTCGAATCGGCTGAAAAGCTCCCGGCGGGAGGCCGACCTGTGGCGACGTGCGGGACACACCGGGGAAACTATGCCGACAGACGAACACCGACGCTCACCGACGGCCGATTATCGGCTTTGTGTGTCAGGGCCTATAGTGTTATAAACTGCCTCATCAGAAAATAGTATATGGTGGCTGTGTGGGGTTTTCTGTGGAGGAAGGTTAAGACTGATTCAGGGAACCATAATGAGTTGACTCTCACAGCTGTAGTATATTTGTAATTAGTCCCTCGCTCTGTATATGAAGTAGTGTTATAGTACAAGGATACGTCTGCTTCTAGCTGGGAGCAACCACCTGAAGAATCATCCATCATTAAGAATCATTCTTACCGAGGCTAAACTGGCCATGCCTCATCTGACTAACCTTGCAGGCATGTCCTTTTTGTTATTCTGTAGAGCTTTTAAAAATAATGCACATCAAAGATAACATTATTCAATAAGCCATTATGTTTTTGTTGGATTTATAACGTATTTTATTCTACAAGACTTCTGAATCGGTTATCTTAAGTCTTTATGGTGCAGCTGAACTGGCAAAACCAAATAAATTACACTTTCACCACATACATGAAAATGCTGTTACTTCAGGCACTTTCACACAGCAATCGTGATATAAAGACACACTGGAGACGCCGTCGGCATTCCATCTCCACTTTCTAGCTATGCATTCACATTGAGCCCACAGAGGCAAGATAATGTTTCCCAAGTCTGTACTTTGGCAATCTGAAAATGGGAATTTCTCTCTAATTCATGGTCCGGTCTATAAGTCCCTAATGTATCTGGTCACTGGGTGCTTTATTCAGTCGATCACTACTAGTGATGTATCTCAGATTGGATGTGTAATAGCTTGAGGAACAAAATAATCCGCTGTTCAGGCTTTGTTGTGAAGGTGCAACAGGGGCTGCACAAACTTGGTTGTGTGAATGAGGCTTCTGTTATAACCATCTCAAAACAGTTCACCATTTAGAACTAACCGAAATACAGCCACTGATTAAATTCTGCCAACCTAATGTACTGTTTCAGTGTGCTGTGTGTAGTGTCTCTGAACCATGATCTTTGTCTCCGTTCTTTTCCAGGGTGTAGGTACCGACCCCCACACTGCCTTTGCTCTGCCCCCTGACTCCAAGACGGCCAAAGAAAAAGCAGAGGGGCCATCATTCCAGTTCCTGGACTCCGATGAGATGACCATCAGGATAGGTAGATCCGGACCTCTCTCAGGCAAGCTCCCCTTCATATATCCACATCAGTTGTTTTGTGCATTTTTGCACCGATTCTTCCCAAAACAGGGACTCCATCAGCTGACGCTGAGAAAACTCGCCCACAACTTCTTTGATGGCTACTTCTCACCTATCTCTTCTGTGATTCATTAATTCCTTAATTCAATTTTCTCTCCCCTTTCCATCTATCTAAACCGTCCTTCTGGAGACCTTACTGGGTATTTCCCTAGCTTTAAATCATTTTTCATTTTGGACCATCTCTTGGGAAATATCCCCGGGTTTGTAAGATTGCAGTCATTCACAATGTAGTCACAGTATGTCAAGTACATAAAGTACAGTTCTACACATGACATTTTTCTTATAGGCTGGATCAAAACAGGAACGTTTTAACTGAGATCGTTATCTCTATCTGAGACTATAAAGAAGTGTCTCATTTTGCTTGTTTTACAAGAGTGATGAACACATTTGCGCACCAATAAAGAAAGACTTTGACATTATGAGCAAAACCACACAAAGTATAAAACCATCTAAAAACATTTTCAAGGTAAAAAAAACATAAATAAATAAGTGCCTTAAAGACAAAACAGTTTAGCAGGTAAAAATAGATATTAAAAGTAGTCTGATATACTGACTATTAAAGTTTTGAGTGTTTTTAATTAAAACTGAATACTTCATGTTGGGTAGAAACGTGAGGAAAACAAGGCAGCTTTTATAATACTTTTACTGGAAGGATTGGTTGCCTCGTATCACAGAGTGACTTATGCTCAGTAACTGCTGTCATTTAACACAGATGACTTCATAAATGCCTTTGGATTGCAAGCAGCTGAATGTCATTTTCAAGTAACTGTCAAACCATTGTTATAGCTATTTGAAGCAGAACAAGACTGTCAGAAAAGAATGGCAGTTTGTTTCATCAGATTTTTAAAATCCTTAACAGTTAAAACTAACCAAATTGAATGTCAGTTCTCTTTCTGAAGGGGTAGTTTTAAGACCAGGGTACCTTACTGGTAGGCAGCTGCCTGGCTTTGCATCTAAACATGCCACCGGTGACGTTACGATGCCCACTTCACCGTCAGAGAGGTAGATGACTACTGCAGCTTAAAACCTCATCTGCCTTTTTTTTTTCCAATAAAATCATCAATCTCTATCAGTTAGTATCTCTCCTGGAGCATCCCCTTCAGTGGTTAATTAAAAAATACATAAAGGAAAAGAAAACCTGCAAATTCCAAGGCAGATTCAAGTATTTCAAACATGTTTCCTCTCTGTTGAGCCCAGGAGTGGAAAAACAGATTGTAAAATGCCATCACAGCCTTAATGTGTTTCCTTCTATTTAGTATTCTGTGCTTTAGTTATGTAGAGAAGTTTTCCCCCAGCAGATGCTCTGAGCAAAACACTGCAGACGAAGCATAGGTGGAACTAATATCATTAGTTCCAATCAGGTGTCCAGTAAGACAATTCATCATGCCACTATTCCCAGAGGGAGGCCCTGAAACTCCTGCCTAAATGGAAGGCAGCCCCTTATTAATCTCATTAATTACACTTCTTCATTTCCTGTTGACACCAAACTGTCTGTTTAGAGATAAAAACATCTTGATAAATTAATCCACGCTGACATGGTTGCTGCGAGTCAGCATTTGTAATTAACCCAGAATAACAAAAGGCCAAGTGATTTTTGTGACTTTCTGTGCATGTGAATATTTAAGATTTAAAAAAGAAAAAAGATAAAAAAGTAAAAATCCTCAGTTTTCAAAAGTTACGGATAAAATGTATTCCAGTTCTGTCACACATGGAAGTGAATAGCAAATTTGATACATCACTGATGGTACATCACTACAACCCTGAAGTCTATAGCGTCACTGAATGTATATTTTAGATCAGTTACAAATTCATCGCCTTCATCTGGTTTGCCTGAGGGCATCGAAAGTCGGTCAGCCCACACAGTAAAAAGTAAACTATGCATAATGTTGGTTTTATTCCCACACCTCATTTGGGAATGACATTTCATAGCGAGCCATGGCATGTTTGACTTTGATACCCATAATGAAACATATCTAGCCTGCTATATGCAGGGAATTATTAAAGATGTGACCTGTACTTCCTAGTGCCTGGTTACCAGCTCATTAGGCAGTTTTATACTTCAAGAACACTGAATGATTTATCTCTGGGAGAGATGATGTCCGACTGCTGCTTGGTGCTCCAGTGGGATCTCAGTGGATCAGCTTTTATAGATCAGCTGGGGGTTAACTGATCATAGTGAAGGCTGAATTATGGTTCTGCGTCAAATCGACGCCATGCCTACGGCGTCACCGTGACGCCGTCGTGAACCCTTCGGACTTCTCCATCACTCCATTTCGCCGCGGTGCAATACCCCCCGTGATGCTAATTTGCGATCTTTTCCTGAATGGCTTATCCGACTTTTCCGGTCACAGTGAATCAAAGAGATAAGGACAAGTATTGTGCAAAAAAACAAAACAAAATAAAAATCACACATACACGAAGAAAAGAGCACTGAAAGTTCAGGACTGCTTCAAACCGGAAACCGGAAATGCGTTGCTACCAAGCGAACCAATCACAGCCCTCTCGGTCTGCGTTTGGTCTGCTTTGCCTCGACGCGT
Source organism: Cololabis saira (assembly GCF_033807715.1). NCBI lineage: Eukaryota > Metazoa > Chordata > Actinopteri > Beloniformes > Belonidae > Cololabis > Cololabis saira. Next base: position 22,514,906 of record NC_084605.1, on the reverse strand, counting down.
AGTTACAATTTTTGGGAGGTGCACGTCAGTGACGGCGTCAGTGACGGCGTCAGTGACGGCGTGTGGTACGCGTCTTACCCTACGCCGTAGGCCCGGCGTCGTTTTGACGCAGAACCATAACTCAGCCTTGAGTCGTAATGTTATATAATTGGTTTTCTTGGCTTTGGCAATTATTATTGTTGTGGTTTTTATTGGCTTCATGTTCATTGGATGAATTGAAGTTTAAATCTGTTTTTTGGCTGCCTTTAAGGCTAAATTAAATTGAATTATCTGCTTGGTGGAGCACATTGTCATATTGCTTAGTCCAAAACAAATAAGGTTTATTATCATTATTACTATTATACTAGTATTATGTCTTATCTTTAACACGTTTTTTAACCTTTATAGCTTTCATTGTTGGAGAGAAAGTTTTTGATTTCATTTTGTATATACTTAATCTGTTTTTTCCTGAAGCGTTTATTAACATTTGCCTATAGTCTGACTTAATAACATGCAAGAGTATTACAGAATGGATCTGCCCGGCATTTTGCAAATAATAATTTGACCCCCCCCCTGAAACTGATTTGGCATTGAAAAGTAATGGAAGGTTTAGACTTCTGTGACAGGATGTAAACTCAATCATGTCGGAGCAGATAAATACAGTTTTTAACCCTAGGTACCAATTTCATTCAGTATGAATTCTGTTATGGATATTTGGATAACAGTTTTGCTTGGATACAAAGGAGACAAGATGAATGCTCACATTGCGACGCAACTCCAATATAGTTTCTTACATCGACTCGACAAGGCATTTATTAAAGATCAATCACAACATTTTATGATTTGTAGGGTCAAACATAAAAGGATTTCAAAGAATCTAATTTTCGTTTAGCAGACAGAACCCTGTTTGCCTCCTTTGATCCACTTTCTTTTCAATTCTTTGGCGTTTCATAGATTGTGAAAAAGAAACTTAACATCTGCAGTCAAGTGTCCATTAAACTCTAAGACCTTGCACACCACTTAGAGAAATACAGTATCTGACTTCATATATTCTACTGTGCTTTATTGTACGCTCTTATTGGACAGTCAGTCTCCCAAGGAGACTCAGCAATTCGTGTCCGTTGCCATTCACAAAGTGGTTACCCTTCAACATCAGATCTAACCCAAATCCACTTTCATCCAAAGAAATGCTCATGTATATATGACCCCCTACTGGACTCGCGTAATGGCATCACCGATGGCAAGCCTTGATAAAGGCAAGAGTACATTTGGCCGGTTTTTGCTGCCTACATAGAAACATCCCTGCAATGATGGTCTTCACTGTTTCCTCAGTACCTGGTCATCACCAATGATAGCTACTCAGGATTTTTGGGCAACAGCTAAATAAGGTATCCTCTTCTGTTGAACATCAGGCATGCAGGAGTTTCTGCAGGGCATCAAGAGAGGAGGTTGATTGGGAAGGGGGAGGATATTGTAGACCAGTTGGATGAGGAATCTCATTATGTTTCACTCAGCTTTCTAAATCTGACTACAAGGTTTTCTCGTTCATTGCCTATTCTCAATGAGCCCAGGTGGGACTACAGGACTCATAGCAGGATCTCATGCTGGTAAATTATTCCACTGCAGTCTAGTTGCAAGCCCCCCAGTCTCCTGGAGTGCTGTTGTCACCCTCTAGGTGTTGTTAAAGATTTCTCCTGGGCACGAATCTTTGATACGTTTTTCTATACTGATTTCAATTCTCGTTAATTTTAAAGATTTCTGCTTGTTATTCGGGGACTTTTCAAAATATTTTATGCTAAATAATCATGACAGCAAGAAAGTTGTTTATATATGGGAGCATCTGACTGAGCTTTTCAAAGCCCAATGAATGCTCAAACGACCTCAAAGCCAGTTGGGTTGAAGAAGAGACATCAAAGATGTTCGGCAGGAGTAGAACGGATAGCAAGGAGAAGAAAGTTCAGACCATTTATGAATTGCCATGGAAACTGAAATATAAAGTAGAGGAGCTTTAAGCACTGAGATAAAGCAGGACTGTTGGTAATTAAGTACTGTGTGATTTGCAAAGACACGATTGCAGGAAGGTACTGTACTGCTGAAAGAGGGATGGCAACAGATCCAGCAGATCCCAGTGACCATGAATTGGTATACAGTACACAAGTACAGATAATGGACAGACAAAAGTTCAGACCAAAGTCGAATTCAAGGGCCTTTTAAACATGGAAACTTTATCGGGTAGTAGTGTGTGAGCAGTTTTTACCTTCATATGTGGTTGTATTTAATTCAGTCAAACACACACACACACACACACACACACACACACACACACACACACACACACACACACACACACACTCACTTAACTATTATATAGTTGCATGAACTCATACATAAAATTCCCATTTTATTTTCAGTATCCTTCTGTGATTTTTCCCTTTCGATTATTCATCATGATTGATGGCTGGTCTCTTTTCAGTTTAAATGGGTTTGATTGATTCCTTGACTATTTCATCTGGTTTCTGGCTTCATCTTGATTCAAATCTGGTATTTCTTTTAAGTAGCCTTGGTTTGAGAGACTCTTCTATAAAACAGCTGTCAATCTCCTGTCAGCCATCACAGAAGATAAACCGAGACTTCCATCTGGCCCTTTTTAGATGTGTGGTATATGAATGTGGACGATATACATTGCCTGTTATATTTTAGTATCCTAAGCTGAACGATAACTGTTTGGAATTGGAATTGAATTGCTTTTTCTGTGCTATGACAGATATCCATGTTCAAAGAACTCTAAGAAGCCAAAAGGCAACACTACTTACATTTTCTTTTCAAAACCAAATATATTTTTCATTCCAGAATGGAAGAAGAAATTATTTTGCTTCGGGATTTAACATATTATTTATTCAAGATTATGAGTAATTTAACATGTTTACAAGCTGTGGATTCGCAAGCTTTTTATTTACCTCTAAAATAACAGTAAACAGCTATGTATGAATGAATGAATACTATGATCTTCCACTTATTTATCTGCAGTCAAGGAGTGGAAGGTTGATATGTATGTATGTGTGTATATATATATATATATATATATATATATATATATATATATATATATATATATATATATATATATATATATATATATATATATATATATATATATATATATATATATATAAAGCGAGATGTGTTTGCAGGAATTGCAGTAAAAAAGATGGTAAAATGGTAACATGTTCAGCCACTCTAATTCTTCTCTGATTTCATACAAAGAACTAGTCTGGTTCGTCTGGAGTTGACTTTAATTTCCAGGGATAATAAATAAACACTACAGGGGAAACTGCCTCTGGAAAGTGTTTACACGAGGCACAGGAGCCTTGCTTCAACGAAAGACATCCAAAACAGCGTGGAGTATGAATGCTGGCAACGGCTGTTGTCACTTTTGCAGTATAACTTTGCTGATCCTATGTGTTGTTTACAGTTTTGCATTCATCTTGCTAGTTATTGGGCTTGACAATCCCCCGTATCCTACTTCCCCCCTTTTGACTGGTTCTGTGTAATCGGCAGGAGTGAAAATGGATGTGAATAGAAGGGCGACTAGGTAGACCATTTCACAAGGGACTTTTTTTTTTGCAGGGAGGTTAGGAAGATCAAGTGATGAACGGAGAGGGCAGGAGGGCTTGCCTGGACCTGAGATGACAGAGGAGTTAATGCTTCAGAAAATACCAGCCTGAACACAGTATAAAGCCTGAATTATGGTTCTGCATCAAATCCACGCTGTGCCTACGCCGTCACCGTGACCCCGTCGGGAACCCTTTGGACTTCTCCGTCACTCCATTGCGCCGCGGTGCAGTACCCCTCCGACCGCTAATTCGCAATCTTTTCCTGAATGGTTTATCTGACTTTTCCGGTCACAGTGAATCAAAGAGATAAGGACAACTATTGTGCAAAAAACAAAACCAAAAAAAATCACACATACACGAAGAAAAGAGCACTGAAAGTTCAGGACAGCTTCAAACCGGAAATGCGTTGCTTCCAAGCGAACCAATCAAAGCCCTCTCGTCTGCGTGTGGTCTGCGTCGCCTCGACGCGTGGTTACAATTTTTGGGACCACACGCCGTAGGCACCGCGTCGTTTTGACGCAGAACCATAACTCAGCCTTAAGACCTCGTTATGGTATAGTTTTTAGGGATGCCCCGATACCATTTTTTTCACACCGAGTACGAGTAAGAGTATTTTAATTTGTGTACTCGCCGATACCGAGTACCGATCCGATACTTCTACCACAAAAATAACTAGGCTAAAAATGCAATGAAAAATGCATTGAATTGGAAGACAGGTTTTATTTGCAACAGAAATTAAATTTTAAACAAAACTCGGCCAGCGGGGCTTTCCTCCGCGCTTTAGTCTCATCGCAGGTACATCAACTGCGCATGTGCGGTGCCCATTGCTACATTCCGGTTAGCCGTTAGTCGGCTAAGCTTAGCGTGCTGATGAGAAGAGAGTGATACCTGTGAGTGAGACTGGCAGCGCCGTTAGGATAGCGACAATTAATGCAAGTGGAATGTCAGCAATGTGGACATATTTAAAAATAAGGGACGCCGACTGCGGGCAATCGGCGCGCCCCGCCACAAAATCTTTCTTTCACCGTCACGTAAAAGCTATTTGCTTTATAATACAGGCAAGTCAATCAATTGATGGGAGTAGAGTTATGGCCTTTTAAAGAACATTTTTGTTAATTTTGAGCTCTGTTTTCTAGCTTCAGGATGCCACATGACAAAAAACGTTTTTTATTTAATTTCTTTTTATTATTTATATGTGACGGTGGGATGGACTGGCCACCTCTCCAGCGTTTACCCTTCCCTCTTGGCTAAAGAGAGCTGGGATAGTCTCCAGCACATCCGTGACCATATATTAGGCAGTAAAGATGATGAATGGATGGATGGATGGATGGGTAATCGCTTTCTCGTGTCGTCAAGTAAAATATTTAATGCTAAATGTACTATTAATAGAGGATTTGATTGTGCTGTCGGTTAATGAAACTGTCTTTTGCTCCGCCAGTTTCAGTGGGCGTACAGCTTCATTCTCCAACAGTACAAGAGATGAATCATGTTTAATAGATCACTTCTTTGCCTCTTGATGCCCTCCTTGTATTTGATGTGGCAGGGAGCCAGTTGTAAGCGTGTACCCACTAAAGGATGCATGTATTCTCGCGTGCACACACAAACGCACAAAACTGTTCCAGTTCTATCTCATACTTAATGCAAGACAGTAAATAATTCAGATAGCATTGGAAGGACTCAAGCTGTGCCTCACTGTGTCCTGTTTGTTTGGTTCTTCCAATTGAATTTCAACTATTACTATAAAATGCCAAATGGGAATTGATCTGAATTTCTTTCCGAGCAAGAAGAAAGTACCATGCAAATTGAGAACTCCTATATGAACTAGCAAGGGCACCACCTAGTTAATGTCTGTAGAAAAGCATCCACACACACTAATATCATATGCAGAAATGTATAAACATAAATAGACTCGTACAGTATTTGTTCTGCATTCGCATTAACCCAATTAACCGATTAGCACAGTAAATTAATATTTTGTCCCAATTCATTTGCAAGGAAAGTAAAATATTCTTAAATAAAGAGAAACATTACAGATATTCACTTTCAGTGCTTTCGAATTTGTGAATAAAGCTTATTATTTCACAGCACATACCGCACATATGAAACATAATTGAAGTACTTCTTAGTAAAGTGCTTAAATGCTCTTATTGAAGTGACAAATAAAGAAAGAGGAATGTATTTCTCCCCAAATTCTGACCTTTTAGGGCTCTATGTCAAATCAAATCAAATCTTTATTTATAAAGCACCTTTCATACAAAAAATGCAACACAAAGTGCTTTTCATAAAACAAATAAACATAAAACGTATTAATGCCCTGCCCCCCTCCCCCCTCCCCACACACACAGGCAGACACAAGCACACCACAATTCACCCAAGTTCCACACGCAGACACACACGCAGACACACGGTGTGAGACATGGCTGAGCAAAGAGGATCCGGGTGGGGAAATGGTAACAGGGAGCCGTCCACGCCAGGAGGTCTCATAACCCACAGCTACAAGACACAGCGGTGAAGCCGTGGTGCAGAGCTCCACAACCACTATGTGTCTACATAATTTCCATATAACAAGAAACAGCTCTCACTGTGCGATAGACGTTCTAACTCTGCCCTGTAATCTGTTCCCCCATCCAGAATTTGTATAGGCTAACAATCTAATAGCTCCAGAGTCAAACTGGTCACAAAATTTTGAACACAGTGAAGTAAAAAATGCATGGCTGAATTCTGCTGATATTTAAATTATGGAAACTTGTAGCTTAGAGAATTCATGAGTGCTGCCGCTTTAGTCTTCACAGCTATTTTCATAGGACTGACAACATAAAAGGCAGAACGACCTTCTAAATGTTTTCATACCATTTTGTTATTAAACTTCTTCAGTTGCAGTAATTCTACAAGCATAAAACTCTATAAAAAAAGTAAAATAAAACAAATCTTCAATTCAATTAAATGATAGAAGCTTATATTTTGAGAATTATTTTTAATGCTAACTCAACCGTTTCACCACCATATTAAAATTAAAATCCGTTTTAAATTTAATTAGATACCCTTCAGCTGTTAGCGTCCGCATTCATGCCACGATGTGCAGCTTTCTTACAGAAAGTGGTTTAGGAATCTATCAGCACCACTGCAGGATAATAATAGCAGTCTGAAAAAAGCTCAATTAAGGACTAACAAAGTGTAAAATATCATAATTATTCTATTAGCCGCATAAAAGAGCCTTGGTGACAAGAATTGGGACAATCTTTTCCATGTCTAAGTTGGAGTACGCATGGGTAGTGCTCCTTATGACGCAGATGCATCACCACCATCAGCGGAAGAGAGTCCAAATATGATCAACAATCTATGTACGACTTATTTGAATTAACAGCCTGAAATAAATATATATATATTAAAATTTACTATGAAATGATCTCAAGGCTTTTGATCACGGACCACAGAAGACTCACACAAGAAGCAGCACTTCTCACTGTCACCAAGGCAACAAAAACAAGTCGGGCACAGAGAGCCAGACTGCACCATGACCTGCGATGATTCACAGGTACTTGCTGAAAACGCCAAGAGCACTCCACCATGAACTGGCGGGACAAATGAGTGAATCCTTACAAAAAAGAAAAAGCTCCAGCTCATCAGCATGTCATCTCCACACACACACACACACATTCTTGCGGGGAAGAGATGCTATCACTGTCTTTTCTAATGAGAAAGAAAGAATGCATACTGCCATTGGCATGTATGAAATGCCTTAATACATATTAGTAAGCATATTATAAAACTGTTATGTGGAATCCCAGGAAATAACTTAATGAACAAAAACACTCTGGCAAGTCCCTTGTCAACTCTTAAAAAGGCCCACTTGAACAGCTACATCTAAATTCACGCTGTTAGCATAACTCATGTCAGTCGGTCAGTCGTAAGAGCACAAAAAGTGCAAAAAGATTTGTTTTCCAAAACGTCTGAAAAGGGATAAAAACAAAAGGCTATGAATTTGGCTGGTGCATACTCTAAGTCCCCCGGGTCTTGGAAGTTCTCAAAGGCATGAATCCATGAACTGGACTCCCTTTTCTTTGCTCTTGACGATGTTTGACCATCCACCCAGAAGGCTTTTCTCGATTCAAACTGACCAGCGGGGAGTTTTAAACTTATACACGGCTGTTTTGTTCACACTTTCAAACCCTCTGTCTTCTCTTTCTAAGATACACGTAAACCAACGTGAGCGAGAATGGTTGGGTCGGTTGGGTTTCGCTTATCCGACACTTTCAGTGGAGCCTTGCATCTCCCACTGAAGCGCTTTCACAGCCATTCACGGCTTTTATTCAGGCGACCAAAACTACAGTAGGTAACCATCTGGCACTAGATGAAACACCCTAAGGGGCCACAGGAGTGATAAGGGGGGGGGGGTCAGTGAATGACATCTGACTTCTGCAGCTTGTAAATTAGAAACTCCCTTTTGAATTGAAAAACCCTACTGGTTGGAACATGAAACGAGGACCAAGAAAAGGAAGTCCTGGTGCCTTGGGTCAAGCTTTTCAGAGTTGCAATAAAATTGACAAATCATCGCCCGTGTTAACCTGCTGCAGGTGTTTCTGAGTGCACGATGTTCCATGTGGACTGTAAAAGATGTGACAGGGATTAAGGCTCAGTGTCATTCTAAAAAAAGATATTTATTCTTTCCTGCTAAATTTTGCATGTGTGTCATTCAGTAAATCTGTAGTTGCTTCCTGAAAACAGCATGAAAATCCCCTTTTAAATCTATTTAAATCTCTTTTTGGTTGGTAATAGTCTTATTATTTAACTTTCATGGTGCATTCCAACATTTTTGACGGATTATTGAAACCAGCTGTCAGTCAGCAGACTAGCTGGAAAGTGTTACCACATGTGATCATCAGTGTGTTCTCGGGAACTGACAATCTAGGGGGTCTTCTATTTAAGATATGCATATGCATATATATATATATATATATATATATATATATATATATATATATATATATATATATATATATATTTATCAGTAATGTGATCAAAATGTATCATTGCTGATAATTTAACCTGTTACAGACACAAATATGGGGTAATGACCGCGTGTGTACCTTACTATTAATCCAGGCAACAGGTGGATCATTGCTATTGTTTCAGCCATTAGATCAATTTTAAAAAGTTTCCCCCTAAAACGAGCAGTTTTAGGGGGAAAAATTCAAGTCATGGCTGTGGTGTAATTTAATTTTAAACTGCCCAGTCAGAGATAATCACCATTAAGCAGGAAAACGTGTCTTTGATAAGGTCACAGCAGTATTATAGTTGGGGTGTTAAAACAAACAGCTGGTACTGACCTCAGCAAGTACTCAGGCATATTATGAAGCACAGTATTAAGTGTTTATTTGGTTCTGAACAGAATAATGCTTTAAAAAGAATTTCTGATCAGCCACATGAATTTCTGCAATAGAATAATAATGTGGGCACATTTCCAACAGAGTATTTGGGAGCCAGCGTTAAGAACATGAAGCTTGCACTGTACGACCTCAGCTATTGTCACGATCAATACTGCAAAGACACGTTAAAGAGGTTTAACCCAAAGAAAGCAGTTCCAGATGGTTTCAGTAGGAAGTGAGCCCAAAGTAGGCAAATGAGAGAGACCTGCGCCTGTGTCAAATTCACTTGGTATGTTGTGTCACGCCAGAAACATTCTTCCAAGTAGTTCTATTGTGTAATGTCACTATAACGATAGAAGTCTTTTTATAGCACTTTTTGAGATAAACCATTAAAGTTGGCATAAACGGGAAGAACGGAAACACAGAAGGAATGCATACTGAAATAATCGCATCAGTGTGGATGTATCATTGAAAACAGCTTCCAAGAGAAAGTAGTTCCATGTTTTCAAAACATGTCATTGCAGTACAATGTGGCCCAGACGGGAAATGACTTATAGTTCACTCCAAAACCAAAAATAAGATCTGACACGTCCACCGGTCATATCCAATCTGTCACATGGAAAGAAGACAATCGGAATAGGCTGACTTAAAATATATTACATTTGATGTATTTTATTTGGCCTAATTTATTGTGAAGACACTTTGTGACTGATGTCTGAGAAAAGTGCTATATAAATAAACATTACTTCTGTAATTGAACCCTACAGTGTAACTTTTGCCTTAGAATTTGAATCTGTGTTCCTGTTTCTATTTTTTCCCCATTGTGATCATCTTACTCTTATTTCTTAAGAACGGGTTCATTTGCTTAAGCTATTAGCGGCCACTGCTCTGTATTTCCTTGGTTGATATCTTCAAGACGTGGATAATAAAAGTTCTACCCCCTGAACAGCGGTACTCACTCAGCGTGGAGAGAGTTTCCCTGACTTGGAAGACATCCCGGAATCATCCACAGTTGTTGTTATTGGTAAATCTCATCTGTTTTTCATATTGTAAAAGAAAAGAAGCTTTAAAATGCCACTCTTGCTATTAACTCAAAACCTTTTCATCCTCTTCATAAATGAGTAGATAGTATGGGTGTAACGATACACAAAAACTACAGTTCGGTACATACCTCGGTTTTGAGGACACAGTTCAGTTCAGGGGAAAAAAACAACATAAAAATAGCTATTGGTTTAATTTTCAACTTTTGCAAACTACGGTTTATACATTTTCTTACAAAAATAAAACCTTAAAAAAAAAAAATACAATAACAAATAGAATACTGCCTAAATCTTTTACTAAGTCGTCCAATAAATAAAATATTCTCAAATGAAACAAAATATAAAACGTGTTTTATACCTGTGTTTTCAACGACTGAGTATGGACGCAGATCCGCCGCTATAATAACACCAGTGGCATTAGTGATCTGAATGACTGGCAAAAGCCTCTTTACTGTAGATGCCAAAGGTAGCTGCGTTGACACGGTGCTGTTTTCTTTCCTTGCAGCATTAATATTCACATTCCTGTGGTGCCGTTTCAAATGCGTTATGAGGTTTGACGTGTTGCCAGGAACCTGCCTGATGGCTGTAGAACAACATCAGCACACTGCTCTCGTCTGATCTATTTGTCTTTGTCCGTTGTTGTTTTTCACAGGGAAATTGAAGTGTTCCCAAACAGGAGCCCTTAAAGATAAGGCTTCTTTGTGTGCATCTACCATGACGGCTGCTAGCTGATAAAAACAAAACTCAGGTGGGAGTCCGGTGCTGACTACAAACTTGCAGTCCGCCACTTAAGATGTGGGAACTCGGATTTGAAGTATGCTTTGCAAGCATACTTGGCCAAAGCATACTTCAATACATACGTACATACGTTGATGTGCCTTACCAAAAAGCCTTACCAAAAAGCTCCAGTTTGGTCTCATCTGTCCAAAGGACATTCTCCCAGAAGCTTTGTGGCTTGTCAACATGCATTTTTGCAAATTCCAGTCTCGCTTTTTTATGGCACATCAACTCTATGTTCCTAGACTCAAAAACCAAGCATACGAAGAAAAGAACACTGTCCCTACGGTGAAACACGGAGGAGGCTCAGTAATGTTTTGGGGCTGCTTTGCTGCATCTGGCACAGGGTGTCTTGAATGTGTGCAAGGTAAAATGAAATCTGAAGACTATCAAGGCATTCTGGAGAGAAATGTGCTGCCTAGTGTCAGAAAGCTTGGTCTCAGTCGCAGGTCATGGATCTTCCAACAGGACAACGATCCAAAACACACAGCCAAAAACACCCAAGAATGGCTGAGAGAAAAGCGTTGGACTATTCTAAAGTTCCTTCCATGAGCCCAGATCTGAATCCCATTGAACATCTGTGGAAGGAGCTGAAACATGCCATTTGGAGAAGACACCCATCAAACCTGAGACAACTGGAGCAGTTTGCTCACGAGGAGTGGGCCAAAATACCTGTTGACAGCTGCAGAACGCTCATTGACAAATACAGAAATCGTTTAATTGCATTGATTGCCTCAAAAGGTTGTGCAACAAAATATTAAGTTATGGGTACCATCATTTTTGTCCAGCCCTATTTCATTAGTTAGTTTTTTTTAATAATTATGTTAATCAACAATTCAAAAGTAATGGCTGATTTTGATTATTTAATTTTCAATACATTTTTATTTATTGTTACTTTTGTATGTTTCAAGTGATTTCAGTGAGAGTTGTGGGTTTTTCCTTCTTTAACTGAGGGATACCAACAATTTTGTCCGTGTGTGTGTGTGTGTGTGTGTGTGTGTGTGTGTGTGTGTGTGTGTGTGTGTGTGTGTGTGTGTGTGTGTGTGTGTGTGTGTGTGTGTGTGTGTGTGTGTGTGTGTGTGTGTGTGTGTGTGTATATATATGTATATGTATATATGTATATATATATATATATACACAAGCCTCTTAACTAGTTGCTGTTAAACATTGTATTGGGATCAGTCAAGTGAAGACATTTAATGGAAGTGCACAGCTTTTATTGATCCTATTGACCACTCAAAGCACCTCGAACCAAATTAACAGAGCTGACATTTTAGTCTATACAGGTTTTTAGTCTATGGAGTGCTGTTTCTCCATCACACCCACACTTGAATACTGATGAATATACCAGGAGCAATGTGTGGCTCAGTATTTTGCCCAGGGACACTTAAGCTGAAACTCCTAAGCCGGAGGCGCCCTTAAAGTGCTGAAAAAGGAAGAGGAAGCTGAAATCCTCCATTTTTTTATTTCACCAGCCTAAATTTTAAACTAAAAGTCTGCATCTGCACTTGAAGCCCATACATATTTGATTTAAGGATGTTTTGGTAACAAGGTGTTACGGCTAAAAGAGTGTCCCTGTTAGCATATTTATGTTGTGGAACATATATTTTATACGTCAGAGGCAGAAAAACCTTGAGTCCCATTTGATTAAAAAGAGATGTAGTCAGTATCAGATTTCCTTCAGGGTTCTTGGTTTCTTTCACATATTATTCTGTTATTATTCTGTTAGATGGTGATTTTTGACTGTCTTTCTCCACAGTGGGAATACAATGTTTTGATTTGATTGCTTATTGGCAAAGCAAGTCTACAATATCAGAAATGCAGTGAGGATTTTGTTCACGGTATGACAAAATGACTGCAGAACAATCTTACATCTTACAAATTGGTTTTTATTTTCCCCACTATCTCAAGTACCAGTTAATGTTTTATTTAAACTTTTTTCTTTCTTTTTATATATTTTTTTAAAGGTTGAACTTATTGGATTCATCCAGAACACAACTGAATTCAGCTTTGTTTAAATATATTGCATTTTGTGGGTCACATGAGGAAAGTGACAGGAAAAACTTATGTTGTTGCGTTTCGTTTATATGGTGTATGGGATAGCGTGGTATTGACGACATTCGGTCCACTTGAAGGGGGTAAAAAGTGTAAAAAGACTTGATTTTGCAATTGGATAGTAACAGGATTATGCTGTTCTTTTTGTCCCAATAACACAATACTACCATCAGCATCAGGACTTTCCTTTATTCACATTTTTAAGGTCAGTTGTCTCCATCCCCAATGGCCTTGATGTTTATGCGAGCGTGTAGTTGTGCTGCTGTTGATTGTAATTGCCGGTTTGCAAATGGGTTCACTCAGTCAGAGCTGAAAAAGCTGGATCCAAAACAACCCAAAATGCAAGGTTAAAAGAATACTAACTGATTATGCAGGCTTTTCCAAATGGGTGTTAGACTTTGTGAAGGTATATCTGTAATCAGGATGTAAATGGTATACATTTGACCCTTTGAAAGGAAAAATGATTGATCACTCATTTGTAAACCTCACCCACATACACTTTGATAAAACAAATCTCATTGAAGCAGCAACATCATCAACCTTAACTTAAAATCTCGACAGGATAATGCTGTTTAGAGCAGATAGCACAGGAATATCCATGGAATATAAAAGTTGGGACGGTATGGAAGTTCAGATAATGTAGTTGCATTTTTTTGCTTGTGTCATTGCAAACCACATGAAGCCAAGACGTTTCACGTTTTATCAAACTGACTTCCACATATTTTGTTTTACTTAATATATCTCCATCCCTGCATTTCAGCTCACAATTTTAATTTACTTCAGTCTTATAATTACTCAATTAATCCACGAAGGCAAATGAATGAGAATAAATAATAACTTTGGCCACCAGCCCAGACTGGACACCTGTGACTTCAGCTCCCTCTCCTGATACTGAATAAAGAACAGTCATTCATCAAAAGCAAGGTGTTACTTTTGTAAACTTCACAAGCTTAACTATTTTAAAAAAATGCTACTTAAAAGGTTTCTGTGCAAGAAAAAGCAATACATCAACCCAGCGTAGTAGTAGTTTTGACTTTCTAGACTCAAAGGTATTTTGGATGGACCTTCGTCACTGTAAAAATGTGTGATATGGTGATGATATGAATCACTTTAACGGAAACTTTTTGGAAGTACAAAAGTCAGGGTCTAATGTATGAGATTGAATCAATTTCCCTGGGTACGTTGCGCGTCCAAAAACGGTCAAACGCTCAAATATTTTGTTGGACCGCTTTAGCTTTGGTTATGGCACACAGTTGCTGTAGCATCATTCCGATAAGCTTCTGCAGTGTCACAACAGTTATTTCTAGGGGTGTAACGGTACACAAAAATCTCGGTTCGGTACGTACCTCAGTTTGGAGGTCACGGTTCGGTTCATTTTCGGTACAGTAAGAAAAGAAAATGCAAAATATAAACGTGCTAGTTGTTTATTACACACACACAAAATATCATTGGCTCTACGTGTGCCGGCGCTAGGACCCAGCGGACGCCTGGTGTGTCGTCGGGCTGTGTTTTCCTTCATGCTTACCTGCAGCGTCTCATGCAAACACAAACACACGGACCTGGCAGAAACATTTCTTTATATCATGTTGTCTGTCCCCGCGATATTTTTTCTTTTTTTGGCCGGCGCCATAGTTGGCTGGCTACAAACTCTATACATCCCATAATGTATAATAATATGCCCGCACTCTCAGCAGCGGTACTCGCATCGTTAAGGCTGATTTATGGTTCCGCGTTACACCAACGCAGATCCTACGGCGTAGGGTACGCGGCGACGCGCGCCGTACGGTGCACGTCGCTGCGTACCCTACGGCGTAGGCTCTACGTCGATTTAACGCTGAACCATAATTCAGGCTTTACTAGGCAACGAAGCAGGTTGACTCACGTTGCAGAACAGCGCTGCAGAGGCGCTCATAAACGTAAATGATCATTGTTTTTTTTTTTTAGGCCTGGCGGGAGGTCTCGTTGGCCTGGCGGCCTCGCCAGGTCGAAATAATGGTAGGGGAAACACTGGACTTGTCACAATTATGTGCTTAGCTCTTTAGTTCTTCATTAGTTGGTGCTTTTTTCTTTAATCTTAATACTTTCTCGGTGTGAGCGCAACTGCAGCAGCGCTCTGCTCCACAACGTGCGGTCCTCTACTTAATATGTCCGTGTGTATGAATATAACTCGTTCGGTACGCCTCCGTTCCGAACCGAACACGCTATACCGAACGGTTCAATACAAATACATATACCGTTACACCCCTAGTTATTTCCGTCCAGAGTTGCATTCATTCTTCGCCAAGACCATGTTTTGATGATAGGAGAGTTGGAACGCGGGGGAAAGTCTTGTCCAGCACCTCCAACATATTTTCCGTGCGGTTAAGGTGCGAATGTGGTGGTGGCCAATATGTGTGAAAATGATTCCTTATGCTTCCCGAAACACTCTTTCACAATTTGACCCTGATGAATCTTGCCATCTTGGAATAGACCCATTCAATCACGGACGGAAAGATCAGCTGACCTCATTCTTCGGTTGCATAATGTCGCTGAACATAGACCTAACCAACTGCAGCAACCCCAGATCACAGCACTTCCCCCACAGGCTTGTACGGCAGGCTGTAGGCATGATGGGAGGATCACTTCATCCACCTCTTTTCTTACCCATAGACTGTAAAAAACAATGGATGAAGCATTGGGTCACGTGACCCATTGGTTCCTTAAGAGTGGTCTTGAAGCCTCTTTTTTTTTTTGATACGGGGCACAGCCATGTTGCTCAGGAAGCCATGATGCAGCGGTAGCATTACGGTTTCAGATGAGGAAGTGATAAAGGCTCGCCATTGGCCAAGCCAGCTCTTAATCAATCTTATTAGAAATAAATGTAATGCTATATATGAATTCCCCTACCGTGGTACAAAAAAAATAATTTGATGTCAAAAGAGAAGTAATTTATAAAATCTGTTGCAAAACGCTTCAAAATCTGTGGTTTGGAAAGAAATGGTAACATTGTGGTAATATTTGAAAATACTTGTATTCACTAACCATGTTTAGGAACTTGTTGAGGGGATTAAAATGCTGGAAGGGATGTATCTTGACGACTGAAAAGAAATTGGCAAAATAAATGATCCAATATCCCGGACTGATATACATTTCCAGACTGCTAATGTAGAGCCAGAGGCGCATAAGTTGTAGTATCTGCACCATCACGATATGTTCCAGAGATTGAAAATCGTTTACTGTGAGTTTTATTGATTAAATACAAAGTTTTTTTAGAGTTATGCCTTAAACGACCTCCAGGCTCGAGGCCTGCTCTGTGCTGTTGTTGAACATCTGCTTCAAGGCTGTTTGATGAGGAATGCCGATGCTGACTCGATCCCTAATAAGCCCCAGCTGACACAAACATGAAGGCTATCAAAAATTGATATTCCATGTAAATTGGGACCAAAAGAGCAAAAATACAACTCATGGATTCAGCTTACTGTAATGCTGCAAATCGTATTCATGTAATCATTTGTTGTCTTATCCTCTTTTTATATTTCCTTTAGGCTGTCAGAGACTGCTCCTTGTTTTACTTCGTTTCCTTCTATTTCATTGCGTGTCAATCCTGGGAAGTATTAAAGAAATGGTAGCCATAGCAGTTTTTGGTGCTTTCTTTCGTTGTGTCAATCTCTGTGAAATTGCTCCATGTTATTATAGTTCCCCAACTGGAAGTCAGCACTTTTCCTGGCAGCGACTGAATCAGCCGGCTGTCCCACTTCAATAAAGACTGTGGGTGCACAACTTTTCTTTTTCTTCTTTAATTGATGACATCTTTTCTTTTTTACCCCCACGCTTCCAAAAATATCTGCACTATGTTGTGTGAAACCTTTGTCAGTTGCAGCTTGTAATTTGTCAGATATGTGCTTTCTTTTCAGCTTGTTTTTAAATCCTCTGATTGATCAGTGGTGTTGTATCCTGTTCTGATAATTGCATCTCACTTAAGTTGACTGACAATTACCAGAGGATGACAGCGTTGAAGGGCCTTTGATGTGGAAAAATATTGTCCAGACTTATGACAACATAGCAGTGACTGGATGGAGTTAGTTAAAATTGCATTGATTTGTGTGTATGGGACCCTGTCCACACCATCACTTCAGTGAAATTACATTTTTGAGTCACCTCAGTGGCTTAAAGCAGCACTCTGTAACTTTTCCACCTTAATATAATATTTACAGAGTCATTGTGATGGAACATCAACTTACAACAGGTTTAATGACACCTCTGTCATGGTCTGAGGGGTCTGTATCGCCTTCACTGGCACTATGTAACTTTGAGGAGCATGGTAGGAACCCTTCCACACTAAAAAACTAGCATTTTTACGGCTTTGACTGCTTTACGGCATACGTCACTTCCCCCTCCTTCCCGATTCGTAGTCGAGACGAAAGCTGGACGGGACGTGGAGCGCAGAGCTCAGCAGAAGCTGGTATCATGGCAAAAGCAGTGAAAAAAACGAAGAAAATAAAAGTTTTATCGGAGGAGGCAAAAAAAAAAGAAAGCGGGAGAGTAACAAGCTAAATGCCCGTACAAGAATAAACATTGGCCCGGCGTTCACTCGCTGGCGTGAGATGAAAGACGAGGAGGGATGTCCGACTGATGGGGATTTATGGAGATAAAACAAGAGACAGAATTGTTATGATACAAATGTAGATGTAGAGTTCTATGTTTAATAAGAATCTAAATTAGAATGTTTTCACATACGTCTTGGGTTCTATTATTTTTCCTGAGAACTGTAAAATTGTGCAGGGCTGATCTGCAAAATATAAGGAATGGGCATTCAGTTATTCACAGGTTATAAAGTATGTTTTTATTTTGTCAGTAAGTATGTTGGACTACTAATTTATGACGAAGTCCCTCTAAAAAACGTTTGTAGTTTGGGGCGCATTATCTCGCTGAAACAGGACAAGGGGCGGGGGTGACTTCACTAATAAAACCAAGTTGAACTTAGTGATTTTCAACATCGTCATATTATATTGTTTAGCTTCACTATTTTTCCGGCAGTACGCGCTGGTGCTCATGGGAAATGTAGTGTTCTTTCTGGTAAAGCACTACCGCTTTTGTCCAAAGGAGCCGCCAAACTCAACAAAAGCTGAAAGTTACATTGTGCTGCTTTAAAAAGAGCCATTTATTTTGACGTTGCTCCCAAAGAAAACACTAATTGCCCTTTTTCTTGTTCTTTTGTTACTCAAAAAAGCTCTGATTCACGCCACTTTGGACCTGCAGAAAAGTTTAGACTCCTCACCATCTCAGAATAAACTTGTATCTCCAAAACGTTCCTCAAAATTATTTTAACCCTTTACTGTTTTAAGTGGGTGTGGTGATAGAAGAATACCCTCAGATTTCTGCTTTTAATCCCGAACTTCCCAGATAACAAATTACTGTTGTTTTAGTCTGTGCAACAACGGTAGTTTACATCAGATCAGCAACCCACGTTGTCCCACGTGTCGTGGGTCTGGCCTTGACAAGATTGGGTTTGTTTTACACTGGTAAATTAAAGTTATTGTGATTTGCTTTCTAATTACATTAGCTGTATTTATGATGGATATGAATTTGACTGTAATGAAACAGGTTTTCTAATGGAGTTTTGGTGTGTTCTTTTGATCCAGCAGACAACCCGTTTCATTACAGTCAAATTCATATCCATCATAAATACAGTTAATGTAATTAGAAAGCAAATCACAATAACTTTAATTTACTAGTGTAAAACAAACCCAAACTCCATTAGAGAGTTATTTTTTTGAAACTTGTGGCTTGGAGAGGCAGCTGAGAGCAGACCACCAACCACAGCAAGCAGTGGGAAGTGCAGGTTTCCCTTCATTTTAGTTTTAATTTTCAGTATCAATAACGGATGTTTGGCTGCAGCAAATCCTTCCAATCAGGGAAGTTGGAGAGCTGCTTCATGGATTACTGCACAATAAAATGAATGTATCATTCATTACAAATCAATATGTAAATGTATCAGACGGCATGAATAAATTTGGGCAATTTCACCAAGTTGGTTCATCAAATTAGTAAAACAGGGATTCAGGATTAACTTTTTCTTTCACGCCTGTTGCTGGCATCATATTCTAGATTTCTATTTCTTGTCTAAATGCAATAAAGTTAATCAAAAAGAGCTCAAAAAAGGTTTGGTTTGATTGAATTGAATTGTTTTTGTTGCATTTGAGAAAAAAATCCCACTTAGTGCCTCTTTGGAAGCGGGTACAACTATAGATAAACTAAATGATGAAATAAGAGGAAATGAAACAGTATGCAACAAACTGTCACTTTTTCTTACCTCAGCAGTGGTTCAATTAAGCTGGAAAAAAATTACAGTAAAAGACAAACTGCGGAAGGTTCCGATTTAAATCATTAGATAAATCCTTGTTTACAGGCTATTTCAGACCCTTTGAACAAATAAACATGCTGACTCCTCCGAACTCCCCCACAGGAAGGATAGATTTTATACGGAAGCTCCCTGTTCTGCTAACTGAGCCTTGATGTCTTTCTGTGGTTCGGCCTCAGGCTCCGTCCGAGATCAGAGGCAAATCAGACAAATATTTCTTCTAATTATCTTGTCGTATAGTCCTTGAATCTTCACGTTTGGATTGGTCGGCATCTCAACATACTCTTCTCAAATATCAGAGCCCCCAAGTGTCTGTAAAATAGCAAAATATCAAGAAAATAACAGAATACAAGTAGAGGCAGATGTGGTGTGAAATGCACCACCACGCATTTTTATAAGGGCAATACTGAAATACTGAGTCTTTTTTTTTTTTTGTTTTGTTTTGTTAGCCATGGGTTGTATTCCCTTCAAATAGCTTACCATAGAGCAGAAAATTTAAAACACACCTGTAGAAACAGGGTCATATTTCTTCACCGTGATGCTGGCATCACTCTAAGAATTTAATGTGTTTAGTGGTAAGAAATTATGAGTCTTGTGTCATCAGCCTTACAAGCTAAATGTATATGTTTTTAAACGTGGATAACAGAAATGCGCAATGCTTATACCTGGGACCAATCCAATGTATTGACCTCTGGTACAGTATTGAGCTTTTATTTGGTGAGCGACCAATCGCAGTTCCTGTTTAAAGACTTTTTCGGCACAAAGAATTCGTCTGGTTTCTTTGGATTTGGCTTTGATTTCCAGGGAGCAGTAGCAAGAAACTGTGGTAGAGGCATACAACCAATCAGAAAAATGAAGAAAAGAAAAGCGTTAGATTCCTTTATCTCTTGTGAGTATCGCATCGCTGGCCAGTCTGCTCAAGTGTCGTAGTTGAACAGAAAACAACAAACAATTTATGACCATCTACCCAATTTTTGTTACTTTCTGACCAAAAACTATAAACTGACCAACGATCAGACCATAAAGACAAAGACTCTTTGTGTAGCGTTCATCTGACCAGAAAGGTGCAGTTTGTCTGACACTTCATTGAAATTATTTGTTTAGGTGTTTAGGTGTTACAGTATTATAAGACAGAGTGATATTGATCGCAAATATGTGTCATAGAAGTCCGTCTCTTTTTGGGCCTAATTGGATCAATAGTCTCTGGTGAGAGATGTGCTGTCGCACTTTGTCCTTCTGCCTCTCTGTGTACATCATCAGTTTTAATGACATTTTACTTCCCAATGGAGGCGTCGGTGGCCTTATCATTGTGGCATAGTTAATTTTAGTTGTCTGTGTTCCTGTAGGTGTGTTTTGCGTGTATGCACACACTTACATAATAGCCACATCAGGGTCAAACAGTTGCCTGGCAACAATGGCCAGTGAAATCGCAGGAGTCTAGTTGAACAGTGCCCGTTCTCTGTGTCTCTCCGTCTCTCAACGTTGCACTCTTGCTCTCGTCTACTATCACTTCATCCTTGTACTCGTTATCAGTCTCAAGAATTCTGTTAGCGTGACCGTCTCTCACATTCCCAGGTCCTCGTGCGTTCGACTTAAAATCTGTGGATGTCACTGGTATAAATTGTAAGAAGCATTTAAACTATATTTTATGCATCATATGCAAAGAACCTTGTTGTCTTATGAAGATGGGACTAAAAATGTGGTGTTCAGACAGGAATGTGGAATGTGTGGTGAATTTGAAATATTAGCATTCACAACACTACTTTCAAAGATTTTTTGCCATGAAGGAGAAAAAAAATGTCAAAACCTTTTTAGAATAGTGTTTGCAGCACTTTTTTATACATTTTGGTGAAAGTTACACTCCTATGTAATAATCGTGTAATAACTGTGTACTAACAGACTTAGCATTGTTTTTCCAGATTGTTTCTAACAGATTTATATTGGCAGAAACTTTTAAATGACAGCTACCTCAAAAGACAGGTTGTGATAAAAGGCTTGTTGCATTTCTGAATTCTGTTGCTGTATTGAGTCTTTTTGAGCCTCCATTATTCTAAGTACCCTTGCTGCTTGAACTGTTCAATACTTTGACCTTTTAGCAGAAGGAGCCAGCTGTTTTCGGTAAACATGGGTTGATAAACCAACTGTATGTGGTGTGCCCAGCAGCGAAGGGAACGGACATTTTAATGAAGCGGAAAACTGCATCTGTGCGTGCTGGTGATGCTGTGTGTCAGATGAGTCTGTAAATAAATACACAGTATTTGTGCTTGTGTAACAGCATTTTAAAAACTTCTTTTTTCAAGATTTTACCTTGACTGTGGAAATTATTTTGTTACATTTTGCTCTTTTTGATTCATCCAAGCTCCCATCCATGTAAAGCCTGGCCAGCCATACCTATTCACTTTATGAAAAATAATCTGACATGAAATGAATCAGGACAGCCATTAACACCAGAAAGAAATGGACAATACCAACTACAACAGGGTGGGGATGGACACGATCACTGACACAGGAATGGCTAATACGCATTAATCAAAACAGCCAAGAGTTTGTGTTTTTTTTTGTTTTGTTTTTGTTTTTTTACTGCAAATGGTGTAATATAAAGGTATCCGTATTGCAGCTAATTTAGTACTAATTTCCAACACTGCACTATAGATATTTTATTTATATTGTTTAAATCTGACTTGTGCCCAGATTGAGCTTTGGCTTTACAATATGAGTAAACATAATATGATACATTTAGATGGATAAGATGATGCCTTTTAGTAGATACACCAACAACACCATATATAGCTATGAACAGCTGTTTTAAAAGGCAGGAGCTAAAAGAAAAAGAATACAAAGATTCACAGATTTCCATTGGATCAGCTTGTTTGCTTTGGATACAAGATGGAGAAACGGGGACAAAAACGACAGGGAACAAAGTTTTAGCCGGGGACAAATCCTGACCCCGCAGTGAACAAATGGCCCTTCAGGAACAGCATGGGCCAGTCTTTGTGCAGCTGCAGCTCCCTTCAGCCGATAAATGTACTGCTTTGTGCTCACAGTCAGTAATTAGTGGATATTAATTGCTGGCGGAAATAATTTATGGGCGCTGGTATATTGGCTGTTCGGTTTAGGCAGTTAATCAGCACAGTGAGTTGCTTTATCTGAGGTCATTTCTCATTTGCACCTCATCTCTTTTTAGCTCTTTCTTTTAGTATATTGCACAAATGGTATCACATTTTCAAATGTTTTTAACATATATTTACTTGCCTGGGTGCTTGAACTTTTGATACCTCTATTTTTTCCCATGATCTCAATTGAACTCCCTTCATTGTTTTTAATCTTTGCTTTTCTCCATGACTTCCTTCTCAAATTAACCCTCCGTCTCTTCCCTCTTTGCTCCAGTTTCTCTCTTACCCTCTTGTGAATAATTTTTTTTCTGCGTCATCCCTCTTCACTTTCACCTACTTGGTATACAATTCTTAGAATGTCATAACTATCTGCATTCAAATCCATCTTATCCATCCTTCTAACAACATTTGTGGCTTCTAAAATCTGCATCAGCCCCATTCGGACGATGTAAAGCACCATTAGCTTCTGTACCTTCTGCCATGCGACTAACAATAATGAATGGGGGGTGTCAAAGAAATTATGCAGCCATTCATTTTACCCATATCCTTTTTATTTCTTGCATTTTTATCGTTTTATGCTCGTGCATTGATTGGCCAGATACTGTGGCTGTTCTTCTGTAAAACCACTGACAAAGAGTGAGATGTGAGGAGTAACAATGGGAACGTTCCACTGATTCGGACATCGTAGCTGAGACGACTGGATGATAGATGACCTTAAATGTGAATCGTGCGCCCAGAGGTGACCAGTGGTCAGCCGTAGAATGATGATTACAGCAGGCGGCTCCCAGGTAGCCGGGCGTGGGTGGAGGATGTTACTGGCCGAGGGTGCAGACACGACTGCAGCTGAAAGAGAGCAAATGTGCTCTGTCAGTTTCACAAAGATGAAAAGGGTGAAATAGCAAGCTGAAGTGTATGACTTCCAAACTTGCAGATACTGGGTTTAACTCCAGCAGAGTGGATGGAGTTCCCTGATCAGCTAATCTGAAGGGGCGTTCATACAAACTATGACATCAGCCAATCATATCGAGAGTATAATGGTTTATATTAACAATGTTTATATTCATGTTTGTTTACGTGAGGCTGAAATAAATGATGGGAGCATAACCAGAAGGGTTTTCAGTACATGCTGTTATTACTGGCCATGGTTTGCCTTCTTTGTTTCACTGTGGGTTAAGTTCAAGCAGCATTTACACACATGTGCACACACTAAAGTAGATTTTTTAACTTTTGGTAAATTGGATGAAAATTCATAAGATATGTGTTCAATGTGTGCTTTTGGGAACTATTAAGAGAATATTCTTGAAAATGAAAACTGATTAATTCATCTCAGATAACATTCAACAATAAGTCAAGTGGCGGACATAATCGTTTGCACTGAAGGCATCGGGTCAAACAAAACCACAGAGATATCACAGATCATCTCGAGTATTTCCAAAAGGGGCTACATTAAAACCGTTTAGGTAATGCAAATAATGAAATGCATTTCATCAAATGACCACTAGGGGCTTGCTCCAGAGGGGGGTTAATCTTAGTTGTCGAATGCATAAATAGTGGTGTGGTTTTTTACTGAGAGGTACATTATAATATGCGGTAATAATGACTCACTGCCTTCACTGTAACTTAGCATGTAACATTTCCAGTGTATTTGACATCCAAACTGCGAATTAACAGCTAAGAACGCATGATCACTCTTATTTAAAATAATCTAAATCATGTTATTTGTTGTCTTATTAATTGTATGTAAAAACAACCACAATTGGCTCTAGATTGGTCTGGAAGGACTTGGGGTCAAAGGTGGCTCACATGGAGCAGACAGCCTTCGTTTGCCAGTACATCTGGTGCAGCCACCTTAGACCACGAGGGGTGAAGGAAACCGACCAGCTAGCGGTCAGGGCTCAAACCAGTGGGGGGGGGGGCAAACTGG
Organism: Cololabis saira; assembly: GCF_033807715.1. NCBI lineage: Eukaryota > Metazoa > Chordata > Actinopteri > Beloniformes > Belonidae > Cololabis > Cololabis saira. Next base: position 22,490,698 of record NC_084605.1, on the reverse strand, counting down.
CTGCACGAAGCAGCTTTCGACCAGGGCTTGCATGCACACTGAAAAAAAGTCTTTTGGATTTACATAAAAAAAACATGTACATCGGTTGCACACATTAAAGTTATGTTTACCAAAGTTGATATATTTATGTTCTGTACATTAAATTATTATTTTTTAAACCAACATGACTTTCTTACATAAATCCAAAATATTTATTTTATGTTAAATCAACATGACTTTCTTACATAAATCCAAAATATTTATTTTATGTTAAACCAACATGAGTTTCTTACATAAATCCAAAATATTTATTTTATGTTAAACCAACATGATTTTCTTACATACATTAAAATTATACATTTTATGTTCTATATATTAGATTTTATGCTAAACTGACTAATTTTTATTATGTTAAATGAACATGTTTCTTTAACGTGTTATATATATATATATATATATAATTATCAGTTGGATCAACATAATTTTTTTGCGTGAAGCTAACCTAATCTTGACAGGTAAATCGGACACTATTAGGTTTGCTATACTTTAAATATTGACATTACTTTTAAAAACTGATTTGTAAGTTAAGAATTTCATTTCTAACCCACTTAATCTAGTGCAATCTTTTATCTACATTTACTAAAGCACATGTGGACAACCAACATTTTTTCAACATTTTAACATCATCTTGCATGCATGAAGCTGGCATCTTGAATGTCAGTGTCCATTAAGTTTGGGAAGGGTGCCACGTGTTGCCAAACTGAACTGTGGGTTCTCAGTGTGGTTCAATTCAATTTTATTTATATAGCGTCTAATACAACAGATGTTGTCTCTAGACGCTTTCCAGAGAACCAGAACATGAACATAAACATAAATATAAACATAAACATAAACCCCCGAGCAATTATTACATAAACAATGGCAGGTAAAAACTCCCCTAGTGGGAGAAAAGCCTTAAGCTAAACAATGGCAAGGAAAAACTCCCCTTTAGGAGGGAAGAAACCTTGAGCAGGACCAGGCTCATAAGGGGGGACCCTCCTGCCGAAGGCCAGAGTGGGGGAGTCGGAGACGTCAGCAGCACAGCAGGCAGGTGGAAGCAGCAGAGGGATGACCAGAGGAGGGGGGGGGACGCAGGCAGGCGGAAGCAGCAACGGAGGTGGTGGTGGCAGTGTTGCAGAGACACGAGCGTCATTGCAGCCACACAGACAGAGCTAGCCACGGAAGTCCTGCTTGGGGTCAAGAATGTTTCACAGCACACAGCTTACTTGTGTAGCAAGAGGACAGATATTTGATGGGTTGTGCATGGTAAGGTATGTCAGAAGCACGGGTCTCAGTCACATTTGTGGTGCAACATATGCTGTTTCCAGCTGCTCTGCCTGAGACACATTGTCAGACCTCAGCGAGCTAGACATCCGGCTGAAGTATCTCTAGTGGAATTCATCAGGTTGAAGAGTCCAATAATGCATTAGTTGAAAAATGAATTGACAGATTAGTTAGGTACTCAAATAATGAGTCTCTAAATAAAGGTTTTGCTGGTTTATATACTCTCTGATGTGACTGTGTGCCATCAGGGAGACACACAGCTACCTAAGCATTTGAGTTTTGTTGCTGGACTCCTGTAGTTCCAAGCGTATTAGGCTACTTCTGAAAAATCCTTATGGTTGTAACTGGCTCTTCAGCTGAAAAGGACTCTGCTCTCATCACCGTCTGGGCAGCAGTGTACTATGACTTCTCATAGCAAGTCATGAGCAAGTCGTACCAGACTCACTCAGCTCATTCCTGGAAACCCGTGGCCTGCTACAGGTGGATGCTTAACGTGGGCAAAAGCAGCCAGAGTGAACTTAATTTTAAGGTTTAATGGCATAAAAGCAAAGCAGTCCACTGAAAGAACACTGAGCTCAGAGGCGAAGGGGGCGATAAGTTCTTGTTTGTAGTTCATTTGCAATTCATTTAATTGTAGTGCCAGGAGGATTTACAGTTGGGTAGATGGGTGAGCTTTAAATGCACTTGATTGGATAAGAGCAGCGAGTAGCAAGCAAGAAGCCAAACTGGATTAAGAAGGACAGTGAAGCATGAAATAGAATTAAAGTACACTCTATAATAATTTAATATTAGGCTAGAGAAGGCTGAGGGACATGAAATGGTGAGAGGAGTGAAGCTACTGTACAAAGGAATCAATGAAAGCCCCCGGTCCAGCTCCGACTGGTAACTGTAGTGTCTGTGAGTGGCTGGCACATTAGCGCAGGAGATATTTGTTAGGTTTCCGTGAGATCATCGCAGAAAATCACTTGATGTCACACTGTCTATTGTTAATCAGGCAAATAATGTTCCAGAGGCTGCTGGGGCAGCTGTTGCCATTGACGACAGGAGGGGTTGACAGTTGACAGGTGGGAATTGAGGTCATGTCAGAGGTGTGTGAGGTGTGTTAATGGTTTCATGCGAGAGAGCACGTACACAGCGAAGGGTGGCACAAACTCACCACTGGGCCTTCTCATATTTATTTACAGGATAGATCACAGCACCGGCACGTACCAAGGTGAAGCTGGGTGAGACACTGAACCCAACTCTGCCCACGTTGAACCCATGTAAAACATATCAATATGTGGTACACAGCGATCCAGTGTGGGGACCCCTACAAGCAGAGCCGCCTGGGAGATTTGCGAGGCCCTGTGCGAAATGGCGGGGGCCCAAAAAGTTTTGGGTTTTTCGGGTCGGATTGAGTGTCTATATGTGCAATTTTAACTCTCCAATTATCAAAATACTGGATACTTTCCCCTGCCTCATCATCATCTCTTGCCTCGACGAGGGGCCCCACGGCTGCTTGAGACCCGGTCGGATCGTGATTTTTGTAACAAATTTATCAAACGAGCCTTTCAGAGAGGCATTAAACTCTTCCATTTTCTTTAGTTTTTTTCTTTTTTCATACCCTGATGGAAATTTTCTGAATCTGTCTCGTTCTCTCGACATTGTGTGACAGTTTGTTCCACACTCCACCGTCTGGATCAGAGCAGCTTGTGTCTGCGCTTGGTCTGATCAGTTGTATTGAACAACAGACACACGCATCATTGCACATATATTTATTGATATGCACAGACTAGTACACATTTAGGTCTGTAATGGAACGTGTCTGTTGATATTTATAAGGGAAAAAACGGAAAACGAAAAAAAAAAAAAAAAAAAAAAAAAAGAGAGAGAACGGCCCATAGCGCGAGGCCCCGTGCGGTCGCACGGTTCGCACACCCCTTGCGGCGGCCCTGCCTACAAGTGTGGCATACTAGAAGTGAACGCTGAAATGCCCAATGTCCATATGCTGCACTGAGCCAGCGGTTTCAGAACATCTCTGTTTAAGAGCTGCACTGGATCAATCGCTCCTGTCAGCCTTGCCACCACAAAAGGATTACAGATTTGCTTGTCTAAATCTGACGTCTCCTTTTCAGATCAATACTCAACAAAACTTAATTTGCATTTCAGAGAGCCACAAGTTGGAATCTGACAGGTTGTTCTGAAAGAACGACTGTCAGTCGTCGTCGTCCAGATTACTGCACCTGAGTCGCAGTCTTTTGATCCATGCTTCGACTCAGTCAGGCTAGAGATGAAGAGCAGCTCCTCTTCATTTCTTTTGATCAAATCATAAAGCTGCTGAATATATCAACTTGGCAGGGTAGGAAGGTAAATTATCTCTAATTAGATTTTATTTTCTTCATAACAAAGACTCTCTCCTTTCTTTGGAGATCAAAAAAGAGAAGTGAACATCATTCTTTTGGAAACCCACCAGATCTCCAAGAGAAGCTGATGGCAAGTGTGGCACAACATCTGATACTCAAGCTTTATTTTTGATCACATTTCCTTATTTCACGACATTAAACTTTTTTTTTATACGTCAGAATCTTTGACTTTGACACTCTCAATAAATATGAGATGAAACATTAGATCATTTACAGCAGTGCTGTTACTCATACAAGGTGGGTTTTATTCCCTCCAAGAGCCGGGAGATATTATCTAATTTGCACTGTTACTATTATTGATTTCACTAATCAAACCAATATCTAAGACGCTCTGCTGAAGTGTTCTCTACTTCTGGTCTTCGAAGGCCGCTGTCCTGCATGTTCTCCAACACACCTGACGAAATAAATGGGCCGCCATCAGCTTTTAATTAAGGTCTACACAAGTCTGCTAATGACCCATTCCTCAATTTGATATCAAAATCCAGATGGGGGACTTCGCTGAGGATGATAATTATAATAAATATGGGCTTTAAGTACCTCTGCCACTAACACAGCCTATCATACGTGGTAAAGCGGCTGTGTTTCGTGAGTGATGCATGTTTTATTGGATCCAATGGTATTCCTGACATTGCCGCAGTCATACCTCACAACATTAGAAATAACAGGAAGTTTATTCCATCAGTATTACTGTCACAGCTGCTGTTGACCAAAGCAGAGCTGCAGAGGATGATGGCTGAGCCTCGTAGGTGAAGCATGACTGAGGAGTGGGATGAGGATAAGGGTGATTACCGATGTGCACTGGAGTGGTGATAAGTAAAATTTGGGATCACAGTTGCCAGAAAAAGGTATGAGTTGGACCTGGGCACGTCATAGGAGTTAAAAAATCTAATGCAAGAACTAAAAGAGTAAGTTAGGGGGCAGTTGGTGTCTGTATCTGATCTGCAGGGTGAAGGACAGAGAGTTTAGGAGTGGATAAAACAAGACAGGTACATTCGTTAGAACCAGCATACGTTGTTGGGTGTGTTTATACTTCAGGCTTTAGTCTTAGACTGTATTAAAAATAAATAAATACCGTATTTTCTGGACTATAAGCCACACCTGCATATAAGCCGCATCCGCTCTATTTTTTTAAAAATAATTTTAAAAAAGATATACAAGCCGCATCCGCTCTAGTTAAAAAAATATATATACAAGCCGCAGATATTTATGTTGTTAGATTAGATATTTACTACATGTACAGAAGGATTTTGAACTGTAAATGATGTACATGTTTGTACCTAAATAGATCCTTTCCTAACAGTGTCTTTTAACATGGCAGCAACTTTGCTGATTAAAACGGGACAGAACCAAGAGAAAATAACCGGTATTTATTTATCTGTTTGAAATCTGCTTCTACTTACTTCTATCTGCTAAAGAAGAAGTAGCGTTTTTTTTTTTTGCATTTATTTTGTCTTAGTTTTGATTCTAATTCCGGTTAAAGCGCCCCGAGCGGTGGAAGAAAAATCCATAGAATAGCCGCATCTTTGTATAAGCCGCATGGTTCAAAACCTATGGAAAAAGTAGCGGCTTATAGTCCAGAAAATACGGTAAATAAAAAAAAGGAAAAAGGAAAAAAAAAACTGCACAAACTCCCTGTGACGGAGTGGATACAAGGCGGTTTTGTTCGGGATGCAGGACGATGCCTTGTTGCTGCTCAACCCTGATTAATCCAGAAATGGGCAAATGGGTGGAGCTGGCAGACCTGGAAGCCACTTGGAACGCGCCCTTTGTCCCTCACAAATGTTACCCTAAATACATCCTCCGATTGAGCGGGACTCCTGACAAGCTGATGCTAAATGGCTGCAGCCTTGTGGTTTCCCGGGACTTCATCATAGTTGGCTCTTGGATTCCTCCGGCAGAGCTGCATTTGAATGGACGACATCAGACACGATCACAGTATCAAATGCGTCGGCTCGCATCTCCGCCAGGAGCACCTGACGCTTCAAAAATGGTTTCCGTGGCATCTTCAGAAACGGTCGGAACCTCACAGTCCCCAGGGCTTCGTCGCAATTGTTCCCTGATTGAGGTCTGGGCAAAGATAGTCAACCCGAAAAAGAGCAACCCAACCAGAAGATTGGCTCAGCTGGAGGACCCGGGACTCGCTGCAAAACTGTGATCATTTAATTCAATTCAATTTATTTGTATAGCGTAAAATCATAACAAAGGTCATCTCATGACGCTTCATAGGGCTGGGCGATATGGACCAAAAGTCATATCTCGATATTTTCTAGTTGAATGGCGATACTCGATATATATCGATATTTTTTCTGTGCTTTGGGTTTCCCCCAAAGCATTATAGCATAGCATCTCTGTTAGCTTCATTTTTTTCTGAGGCAAACCCTTAAAAAAACAGTCAGCTTTAATACAAAGCCACGTGCCAAATGTCACACAGGTACCTTTATTAACAGAGGTCTGCACAATATCAAATGTATAAAACAAATGACATAAAAATAAACTGCCTGCATATATAGAATAAAAATGCTTCTTGAATAAAATAAAACAAATATCCCTTTCCTGCATAACAATTAAATTAAAATACACTGTACAATTAATACAATGTAGACAGTAACAGGTAGACTTTTCCACTGAGGTTGACAGTTGTGCAAATAACAAAACATTTGTGCAAATCTCAAATAAAACATTCAAGTCAATTTGTCACAAAATAAGCTATATCAAAAATTTTTTTTTTTTTTTTTTTTTTTTTTAATAATCGATATAAACGATATTGTCTCGTACCATATCGCGTTTTAAAATATATCGATATATATTAAAATCTTGATATATCGCCCAGTCCTAACGCTTCACAACACGAAAAACAGAGATAAAAGAGATCAGATATCACACATCATAAAATAAAACACAAGCATCAGAAACCATCAGCATCAGAGAAACAGAAGAACAGCAAAACATCCAAAAAACACAGTAACATCAGGCTAGCTGACTCTAAGCATAGGATTTTTCATAAAGGAAGGTTTTACGCCTACTCTTAAAGGCAGAGGGTGTGTCCGCCTCTCCGACCAAGACTGGAAGAAGATTATTCCAGAGGTTAGGGGCCTGAAATTTGAAGGCTCTGCCTCCCATTCTGCTTTTGGAGACTGTAGGAATCACAAGCAGGATAGTAGGGAACTATGAGCTCTTTGAGGTAGGATGGAGCCTGACCATTCAGGACTTTAGAGGTGAGGAGGACTTTAAACTATATTCTGGCTGTTACAGGGAGCAAGTGTAAGGAGGCTAATCTTGGGGTGATATGGTCTCTTTTCCCATTTAGCAGACACATGGTTAGTCCAGGCTGCCTGCTGCTTAGCTAAGCTTCATCATCGGACCCTTCTAAGTTGACCAGAAACCAGTTGCAGTGGACAGAACAAAACGGTGGTCTTAATTCAAATCAAGTAGGGAGCTTCAGTGAAGTCTTCCTGGTAAAAAGCCAAAGCAAAATAGGGTTAATAGCTTAGAAGTGCGTGAATCAAAGTATTGAGTATGGACTTTCATTGCTGTGGGTTTACTATTGAGCTAAATTACATAGTTTATTGTTCCATATGTTTAATGCACATAAAATCCTGCACTGTTTTGTCATTTGCACCTTCAACGACTTGGGCGCATTAAAACATCCCCGTCGAGCCAACTAGTGAAACAAACCACACTGAAGGCTCAGTCATGTTGGTATAGTGTGAATTAACACCTGTATCTGAATGTGTCACAGCTCTCCAAGGTCAGGGAGACGACTGGGAGTCCGCTCACCGGTGTTTCAATCCACCTGCCAATCAGAAAGATTAGCTACTCTACTATGTGTAGGAGGCTGATGAGAAAATACATCCATTTGTGCGTTTGTTTGTGTGTTTCTGTGTGTGTAATGTCATGCAGTCTAAGGCAGATGGCTTCACAAAACTGCCCTCAAAGCAAATAAACACATTTAACATAAGTATAAACTACCAACTGGGAAGCGGTTAGTATGCGTGGGAGATTCTTTCTGCTGACCCAAGTGTCTCCCCAGAGAAATTAAAGATCACGTTGACGTACCAATAGAAGGAGTAAACACTGTGTGATCCCTGGACATCTAAATGCGAGTTGCATCTATCCCATTCCCATCAGGCTATTACTCACGTAAAGGACTGGGAACCGTCTAGTTCATTGTAAACTGTCTTTGACTCTGACTTTGTCAAAGTTTCTCCTGTTTAAAGGTTTGTGCACTCTTCGCCGCACCGGACGGCATACAAAACGGCGCTCTGTTTCCATTTGGGTGTTCTTGACTTGGAAAGGTTTTTGTCAGACGAAGTTGAGTTGATGTCTGCGAGTTTTCAGACTCTCCTGCCGCGTCAGACATGACGATGTCTGATTATATCTGAAGCAATGGCGTTGTGTAGTTCCCGAGGAGTTTGGCTCTGTACTTTCCAGTCCTTCCATATGGAGATTTGGGATGAAGCCATGGGTTCTCCAGAATAAGACGATGGCTTTACAACTCTGTCACCTTAGTTGGCAGCTAAATCACGTCTTGTTGACAAAAATGTCTTACATGTGACTCTGGAGGTTCTTTGAGTTATAAAAACAGCTTTAAAGTTTCATCAACTGATGAGTAGTGCAACTAATTAGTTTAGATGTTTAATGATTTGTTAAATAATGCAATTACCTTTTATATGGAGAGGAATTCAGTGAACGATTAATTACACTCTTGTGCAAAAAGACACTTTTCTTTTTTTATTTGTTCTTGAAAATAATTTGCCCAGTGTGTGTTATCCAACTCCCCCTGAAATGAAAGAGATGACTCAAAAAAGAGGAGGAAGAAAGAAACCCCATTTATCACAACTTACAGGTTGTCACACAAATGCGCTGCTGTAATAGATTAAACCAAAAAAATTTCCATATCGGAATGAACAGGCTCCGACTGAGAAAATAAATTGTTTTCAGTGTCGCAGGAATTCAAAAACAACATTAAATAAACAATTCAACCCCTCATAACCAACTGTACATCAGTTTTTTCTGATAAGGCAATGGGAGCGTTCATTGCAAAAGGAATGCGTAGATTCAGATCAAGAGGAAAATATGAGAGTGCAATTATTTGCTTGAAAAGACTCTAGAAGGTACTGAGGTACTAAGAACTGATTCCTGCTGGGTCTCAATTGTAACATCACACGATGCAACAGTCAAGGAAATTTGCCAGTCTTGTCTTCATAATAGCAAAGACTCCAAACAACCCAAATGATAAAGAAAGCCTCAGGAAAAGGATCTTTGAAGACTCTTTACACCGGTCAGAGGTAGAGCTAAATAGGATTGCCAGCCACCGATGAACATGAGGTCAAAGACAAGTCCAACACTCATACTAACCTCTCAAACTGATATATAGCAGTATTTATGCTGTGATGGACCAGAATACTGTAGGAAACCATACACAACTCCACATGTGTTTTCACGCACTGACTGAAACGTGAATATTCTCTGTGCTTACGTGGCCGGCGGAAGCTAATAGCGTTCAGTGACCTATCCTCACCCCTGTCTCTCTTTTCTGGAGTTAAGATAAAAAATATTTAAAAAAAGTGTGTGCAGTCACTAAATGAAATAATTATATTTGATACACAATATGTCTGACACCTATGTACCATTCCCATTATCAAAAGAAATGTATCAAAAAGATTTAATTTCTTCTTTCAAAGAGGCTTCCCCATCACCTTGGAGGCTTTACAGGATGGAGAATACATTTCTTATGACCACAGAGATCAGTGAGCTGTTACTGATGCAGCTTCCTCAATCCTTAAAAAGAATCAGCAGTGAGGAAAAGAAGTGTAGTGAAAGTTAAACACGTCCCATACAATTCAAATTGGATGCAGGTCAAGTCAATGAAACTGTATTCCAGTTCATTTCAATTGGTTATAAAGCAGTTAAGTACATTTATTTCAGATCAAGCCAGTATTCATGCCAGTCCCTTAAAAACATCCGCCTACAACAGGAAAACAGCAAATCACATAAATGATTTAGTTTGAATCGGTCCCAACGCTGAGAGGTGTTGGGGAAAAGAACAACTCCAGTTTAACAGGTAGAGACCTGCAGCAGAGCCACGCTGTCCGTGCAGGACAGCAGCGCTCAGCCTCGTCTGTGAGGTGAGACGACAGGACTGAGGCAAAGTAAGATACTGAAATATGTATTCGGTTCTCTTCTTGGTGTCCTGAATCAGCTTAGTTTGTTTTGTTTTGTTTTTAACCTGCATAAGGTTGTAAAAAATGTATCCCAGCACTCGGTGGGTAAAAAACAGTCTACATTGTTTGTACGCTCTTGTTGTTGTTTGTACATTTTACATCATCTCTTTAGTGCACAAATCAACACAATGCTGGTTCTATGGCAATCACTAAAACTAATCTCTAAACAAAAGAATATAGAGAAAGGGGGGTTGGAAAATGCTCCCCTACTGCAGTGGTTAGCAGTGTGTCAAGGGGCTTTCACATAGAACGCGCAAAGCAGCCGCCGCCGCCGGCTCTCCCATTCATTGTGTATGTGCTGCCGCCAAGCTCGGCGGCGCGCAAGAGGGCGCATGCTGCCGGGTTTGTGCAGCGGAATTGAACATTTTTTAATTTCACCGTGCGGCCCTGTGACGACATCTCGGCGCGTCCAATAGGAGAGAAGGTGGTGGAGGGTGAAAAAAAACTTGCAGGTTGTAGATCAGAGACGATCAACATGGAGGAAAGAATTATCTTCGCTGTGAGTCTGTGTGAGGACAAAATAAAAATAGAAAAATGGAAAAACTTGAGGGACAGCTATATAAAGGAGAGGAAGGGAGGCCACGCGTTCAGTTGCAGTGATGAAGCCTGAAGTTGGTTGTGATCCTGCTGAGGCTCCAACTCTCCCCAACAGGCTGTCAAACTGCTCCCTGTTCAGCCTGAAGTACCTGGAAGCTCATCATGGAGCTGTAGCTCCCCAACGAGCCTGGATTCCCCCAAATCCTGTCTTCTCAAGAGGATTTCATGGACCCTCCTTGCTGCTGTTGCTCGTCTCCTCCTCCTCCTCAGAAGAACTAAAGCCAGGGCTTTTCTTTAAAGCAGGGACAGATACATTTTGTAAACCGAGCTGTAGGCTACTGTACGTCCAAACGAGTGGGAAAACGGCGCCAGACCGGAAAACTTTTTCAGTCGTCAAGCAACTTGCAACAAATATGTACGCGATGTGCGCGCCCTGCTCTGCGCCCACCCCGGCGGTGTGCGCGGCGCAAACCGCGTTCTATGTGAAAGCCCCTTCAGACACAGCAAAGGGCTCACAGATAAGTGCAAACAAGCATTTGCTGTGGTGTAATGGTTTGGGAAGTTCAATTGAAGAGTTATGGATTCAAGCTTTTTGGCCTTTGAAAGCACCCATAACTGTGTGTAACAAAAGCTCCCCAAGCAAAAGTTTAGATCATTTGACCTTTACAAGCTAGATAATTCCTGTTTACTGCCGCCTACATGGGTAAACTGAGACATGCAGGACGCTGTAATAGAGGTCAATTGCTTGTGTTTGAGAATGTATGGGAGAGACAAGTGGAGGGATGTGTGGAAGTTGTAGAAGGAGAGGAAAGGTTACGAGAAGATGAACAGGTTGCACTCTGCCAATAAGTATTTTTCTAGTTCAGACACCTAAATGCTCTTTAAAGGACAATAACTTGCAGGTCCTTTTGAAAACTCTTTTGTTTTTTTAATTAGTGCAAAAAGAACAGGCTCCAGCTAAAGTTACATTTAAAAAGTTAAATCACCTTTCTACATTTTATTTTCTATTTCTGTTAAAAATGTGTGTGTATGTATTGATATGTAAATTGTAGATAACATAATTCAGTGTCTCAGCAGTGCATGAAAACAAATGTAATCTCTGGCTTTCACAAGTCTGGACAATAGTAAGGAAAAACATGATGTGATGCTCTAATGCCTGTGTATTTCATTCAGCCTTAATGGTGCCTTCACATTGCAATTGGTTGCTGTCATTTGTGCTAATACACCTTCATACTATCTGGATGGTGGCTTTTGAACACTGTGATCACAGCAAGTCATTTGTGTAAATAGTAGGGTTTGCCTGAATACCCTTTTATGAGCTCAGGACATTTGGCAGAAGATTACAATGGAGAGATGGAAGATGAGACAGGTACTCACAACCCCAAAGATGCGCATGATGTGCCAAATAATGGGCAAAGCAGAATGAGCTCCCATGTGCATGAACAAATGAGTGTGGTCCTTGTGTGTGGGGCTGAATGAGTGTAGCAAATAAACATCCCATTGAATACTTGGTGTGCTAGACTGAACCATCTGGAGATCCAGGCGAGATCTTGCCTCTTGCGTTAAGGATGATCATGATAAAGATCAGGGATCAGCGAAGAACTAGAAGGAGGAGCTGATGTTCTCGAGTCCATTTGGACTACAGTAACCAAAAAAAACCCTTGGTAACGCTGCGTTTTGATGGACGGAAATCCGACGGCTCTGGGGGCATCACACTATGAAAACTCTTTGTTTTTACCCGTATGGAGGCCCTCTGCAGCCTGTTGAGGTTTTTCCACATTTCTGATGCTCTATAAAAGATTTGTGTTTGATTCTCCAGCCTGATATGTGTGCTACCGCCTGATTAAGGCTGTTTGTGCAACCCAGCACATCCATCATCTTCCTGCTGAAGTAGTCCAGCAGACCACCAATGGTTCAGTTGGACGTTGGATCTAAATAATGCTCAATCCATTGCTTCTGTTGAGGAATTTATCAAACCAGTTCAGAAGTCCGCTTTGTGGTTTAATGAGGTTTTATTGAGCCGGCGGTGAGCATGTTTACACAGACCAGGGGTCTGGTAGAAATGCTGACCTCGAGTGACGTTGTAACCAGATTCTTATACAAGGAATACACGAATCAGGCGAGAGACAAAAAGTAATTTACAGTCGGATGTGAATCGGGCCAAATGTCATTATCAGACATTTGGCATGACTGTCACAGACCTCCAAATCACCCCATAGGGTGCTTTCTTGATTCAAGTCTGTTTGAACCAACTTCCAGGTGTCGGGATCTGCCCGGGGGGTAGGAAGTTGGGTAGGAAGTTGGAGCTACCTCAAAAGGTCTTGAGTCCAGTTCAAAGCCCTGCAGGAGGTAGGACTGGGGCAACCTTCCCCTGCAGGGGGGGCCAAGCTGTCACAATTCTTCATCACTTCCAAATCATTTATTTTTAATGATCCTTTCATAGGGAAAAGTTTGGATTTTATGTTCATAATGGAACTCAGAACTCATTCATCTGACTGAATTGTGTTCCTTCATCAAGAAGCCTCAGCTGTGAGGCTGTGCTGAAGGACATGCAATGGTTTTCCACAGACAATTTGCCTGCCAATTGAACATTGCAGCATTGCTCGAAAAACACAGTTTTCATTATTCTCTTATTTGATTGTTCACATTGATGTTGCCTCTTGTTCTTCTTGAGTCTCTAATTTTGTGCAACACATTACTGGACCAAAGCAATGTAAAGGTCATACTTTTCACACTTGCTTGTTACTGAAGAGCCCAGTGCGGATGATGTTTTTCATTAATGACTGCAGTTTTGTTCCCATCTATTCTTGGACAAAGTTTCTTAGTTTCCTAAAACAGTATATCAGTCGGCACGTCATTAACCAGCATGCTGTTGATGGTTTCTGTGAATTATTTACTTTAAACTCAATGAGATTATCTGCAGTTGTCGCAATGACTGTGGGAGAACTGAACATCTATGGAAATCTACCAAATTTGAAGTTCATAGACTGAAGGACAGTTTAATTTTCTTAAATGATATCATACAGGATATTAAGGCTGCATACTTTTGTAATCTTATATCCTGTACTAAGCAAAATCAGCAAAGTCCTTTTTGATAGTTAATTCAGTTGCATCTCCGGTTTCAACTGGTCTGTCAGTGCTTTCTGAAAGTGATTGTAACAAATGTCTTTGTTACTTTGCAGAGAAGTTAAAAAAAATGTTTCTACAAAGAGTTAGACCTTCATTTATCCTCTGTATTAGGGATTTTACTTTTTCTGCAAAACTGGAATTATTTTCCCCAGTCAAATAAGATTAAATCTTCAAGGCTTGCATAAGAAAGAAAGAAATCTAACCTGCATTCATCTATTTCTGAAATTTACAGAACAATATCCAAGCTACCTATTTTATCAAAGTTTTTTTTTTAAGTTGTTGCTAGAGCAACTGTTATCTTCTCTTGAAAAACAAACCATCTTTGACAAATTTGAGTCAGGTTTTTGAAATCTTCATTTACATTACACTGTTCTTTTTAGAGTTACAAATGATGTATTAATGGCAGCTGATTCCATGGCCAGTTTTTCTGGGCTTTTTCTTTTGGATTTAAGTTCAGCTTTTGAGACTGTTGATCACAGGATTTTGTTAGACAGAGTACACAAGATCCTGGGTGTCTTTCCTTGACCGGTTCACTTCTGAACCGAGCTTTTCTGTGTCCATCAAACATGCTTCCTCTGTGCTGTGGTGTTCCTCAGGGATCTGTTCATAGACCTAGCTTGTTTACCTTGTGTATGTTGTTTCTTGGAAAGTTAATTGCTAAGCTAAGAGCTGCAAACTGTTTACAGTTAAGCTAAAGAAAAACAGAAGCTGTTAGTTTTTATCCTGACCACTCTATCCTAGGGATCAAAGCGTGGTTAGTTGAATAACAAATTTAAGTTTACAGAACCATGAGTCATCTGGACACTTCTCTAGCCTTTGACGCTCATGTTCAGCAGCTGACTCGCTCAGCATTCTGCCATCTAATTGTGTATTAGATAAACATTTTATTAGGGCCCGAGCACTTCCCTATTGTATCTGTAGGAATTTTTTCTTCTTTCTTTATTTTTCCGACGAAAGGAGTGCCTTTTTGCCCCCCTAAACGTGCCCCAAAAGTCACCAAATTTTTCACCAAGCCAGGCCTGGTGAAAAATTTGATATTTAATGGTTTGCATTAATGGGTGTGGCAAAATTGCTCAACAGCGCCCCTTAGAAAACTTTGTGCCTCAAGCCCGAGGGCCCGTTCATCGCTGCTTGCAGCTTTAATTATATATTGAATTTTCTTTCTTTTTTTCCTTTTTCTTTTTTAAATAAAATTCATAGCTTTTCAGTTTTCAGTAAATTTGGCAAGACTTGGCACTAGCAGAAGCATCAGAGATAAGCTGTATTTAACTTTTTAACTCATTTAAGTTAAGCTTCATGGAAAACTTTTGATGTGTATCAGACAGTTAGGTAATTAAAGACAAGTATATTTTTGTTTTATACTTTATTCAAGACTTCTCTTGCATGTTCAGTATGATATTCAAACTAATACAAGTTCTGATTAGCATTCTAAAGTATTTCATGAGTCTTGTTATTGTAGTTAAGTTTCCTTTATGGGATGCATCCTTTAAGACCTAAGTTCTTACACAATCAAAATTTCTCTTGAAAGTATGCTTTTTTGTGAATGCATCCATCTGAAGTATTCTCGTGAATACTGAGCCTCAATCTAAAACAACCCTTCAAAGTAACCCGTGACTATTGTAAACTACTGTGACCGTTGACTTTTGATTCTCCACTCAAGCTAAAGTGCTCATTAAGTCTTCAGGAAATGGTTGAGAGCAAAATTGTGAAAATATTTCCTGAATGGCCACAACCTTGCAGTCATAGCTTTTTCCACGGTGAGACATTAGCCACGCTGATTGATGCCGTGCAAGGCTGTGACTGGGGTTCTTGCTGTTGTGCAGTGAAAGGCTGGAATGATGAAAGACATGAAAGTGAGTGAAAGAGAAGCTGAATATTTATGGCCTGAAGTTGAAACTCTTCTTACTTTCACACCTCTGCTCACCTGGCCAACTGCAGCGTTAAATAGATCATTGTGAGAGGTGTTCAGTCGCTCTTTTAAAAACTAAAGAAAGTGGAGCATGAATAAAGAAACGGTTGAATGAGAGCTGTTACGACTGAATATGAATACTAATGTTGCTTGGTATATTATATCTGTTTGCCTGTTTGGTTTGTGCAGATTTTAAAGAGGATATGTGACGGGGGAAAAAATTATAATTTTTCTGTGCTTGATAGCATGTAGGTCTCAGGTGACGGTCAAAACAAAAGCTCTGGCATCACGCAATCGTCACATTGTTCGGGGGTCGCCTCACTCTGTCATTCAGTGAACAGCTCAAATTGGTGAAATCAGAGAAGAATTACTGTACCCAGCTTCCCCATCTTTGTTCAGTTCAAATCAGTGTACTTTATTAGCGCCAGTTTCCACCAAATGTTATCTCAAGACCTAGAAAGCAAGGTGAGTACTGTCCAATCAATATTAATCTAATTAATTGTAATTTAATCAATTAAAGAACATCCCAACCTTCAGATTTAAACTTCATATAATGCAAACTCATAAAAAAGTGCCGAGCTAAGAAGCTCCTCCCACCTAACTTGACTTCATGCTTTCCTCTGTATCGAGTCATTCAAAGCCTTGAATGATATTTCAAAACACTGCACCTCTACAACATTTAAATCAAAACATCATGAAGAAATGTCACTGACTGTTTTTACATGGACACCAATAATCTAATTATTGACCTTAAAGGAGCATGAGGCAGGATTGAGGTAGGATTTATGAAAAAAATTCATATACGTTTTAAGTTTTCTAGTAATAATGTCAGATGAAGCGTTCCTAACCAAAAAGAATGAGCCCTCTAGCGTATCTCTCCATTGCCTTGAACAGGCTGTGTGCTGCAAAATGTGCTGCAATTCCAGGCCAGAATTTCCCGCGCTGTCCTGCGGATGTGACGTCACATGACGCTGCATGCGCGTCTCCCGTGCCGGGTTCGCTGTTGGCTGCAGTACCCCCGACGGCCGTCGTGGCGAAGGGTGGCGCTAGAGAGTCTCATTTCTTAAAAGGAGCCTCATGCTCCTTTAATTTACATAGGACAATATTCCAATTGTGGTGTTTACATTAGTTGCTTTAATAGGACACGTCCCCTCATGTCCCTGTCTCTTCAATCTTCCCTCGAATGGCTTAAATGAAAAGTGTTGGGCATTCAGACATCTTCTAAACTATGGTTTGAATATCTGCCCCCAGTTGGGGAGTATTTTAGGGTGTTGTTCACAACTTTGGGAAGGATGGAGAGGGAGATTGACAGGTTAATGTGGTCTGCAGTACTATGCAATCTGCAGATCTGTTGTGGTAACTAGAGAACTGAGACAAAATGGAATGCCTTCTACAGTACATTGATCTATGTTGATCTACGCTCCTACCCTCACCTATGGTCATAATCTGTGGATAGTGACTGAAAGAATGAGATCACAGCGACAGGCAGGTGAAAAGAATTTCTCCACAGGGTGGCGGGATTCTGCTTTAGAGGTGCAAAACTGCACCATTCAACGGAATTGAAGTAGAGGTGCTGCTTCCCAACATCAGCAGAATGCTTTTGAGGTAGTTGGGGCCACTGTTTAGGGTGTCTTCATAGGAATGTGTTTTGGGCATGTTCAACCAGGCGGAGGCCTTTGGGGAAGAGCCAGGACCTGCTGGAGGAGATTGCATGTGTCAGCTGGCTTTGGGATTTCTTGTTATTCCCCCGTGAAGAGTTAAATGAAATGTCTGGGGAGACAGAGGTCTCATTAAGCTGTTGCCCCGTGAATGCCCTGTGAACTAAGAAGTGGATGGATGGATGGATGGATGGATGGATGGATGGATGGATGGATGGATGGATGGATGGATGGATGGATGGATGGATAAGCCCCAACAGGATGTCATATTTCAGCTATCTGGTCATGTTCAGCTATCTAATAAGAATTTAAAAGCAGACTTTAATCAGAAAGAAATACTATTGAGGTGTCCTCCAGTCATTTTAAGAGGTTCAAACTATTTATTCCCCGCACAACTGTCCAGTCTTGCGTGACATGCACTTGCTAATCTGTTTTTTTTAATTTTGTAGTCTTTTAAACATTGTTGGTGGCAGCTTCCACTGCACAAGCTTCCAGGCATTCTTCTACCATCTGACAAGCAACCCTGTTGGGAGTAGACTGATGATTTCAATTTGAAATGTAATGAAGCCCTTTGGGGTTTTCCTAACCTTTATTTGGGAAAGTTTCACTCAGAGCAGAGCATTCGATTGCAAGAAAACCCTGTCACAGCTCCACAGTTAAGCCTGTCCACAGATGGAAGCTACATATTGTAGCCATCACCTTATGTGCCGGGTCGCGGAGTCACAAAGGGCTTCAAATGTATTTAATATGAAGTGTTTTAGGTGCTTAAAAAATACCTGTGTTGTTGTTGTAGCTCCCAGTTCAAGTCATTATTAAGGTGTATGTTGGAGATATTACTTAGTTGACAATATTCTTTTTGCTTGCAGATAAAATTGAGAATGGAGATGTCCACCAGAGAAGGAAAGGACCTCAGTCGAGCCACTCAGATGGACAGGAAACAGGAACTAGACATCAGGAAGGAGTTGGACAGATGGCTAGCAGCTGGCGACGAATTCTTCTCCTCATCCTTGCCATCACCATCCACAACATCCCAGGTGAGTGAGCCACATGGCACACGATAAAGGTTTATAACTGAAGGATCTAAGCTCGGTTTGTCTTATCTGTTCAGTTTAAACCACTGTCAAAAATGAAACCAAGATTATCCTGTGTATCCTGTATCCAAGTTCCATATGACCGACACCATTAGTGCCCCATCAGGAATTTGTAGAAAATAAATAAATAAAAAAATGAAAACATCAGCTCGGACCTTGTTACTAGCTCACGTCCTTGGAGTAAGCTAGTATTTGTGGTAAAATGTTGTGTATCGTTTGCCTCAGTTTAGTATGAAAATGGTCCAAAACGTTTGGGAATAGCTGGTCTGCACTTATTCTACATTTTAATGTCCAAGTGTTAAAAGCAGGTGCATTTCTGGAAAATAGGAAGCTTTTCATTGTTCTTAAAACTGTACTGAATAAAGTACTATGTTTTTTGTAATAAAACATAAATAGATAAAAGGAAAACTATCTATTCAAGGCATAACCGTACAGTAATTGGTCCAAATGATTTAAGTATATGTTAAAAAAGAAGCTATTAAAGGTGTGCAGCAGAGTCCACCCTCAGAGGATTCCTGGATCTGTTAGAGCTGATTCCAGCTCATTATCGGTCCACGTTGCCTGGACTGTTGCCCGGGATGTTCACAGAATGTTTATGCAGCTTCTGTTCTTGAATTCAAAGCCGTTTGAATATTTATGATACAAAATCTGAACAAGTAGACAGGTTTCCCCCGGAACTGTCCTTGAGTTATTGAACTTAGAGTTCTGCGTGTTCTGTCAGCTGTAACAAGCTAATTAGATGGATCAACCATCAACGACGGCTCCTCTGTAAGAACCATGTTCAGTATTTGGTTCTTTTGAAAGTTGTTTTATGTTTGTTTTTCATTTCTGTCAGCCTCAAACCAAACATTAGAAAATAAACATAACAGAGTTCATGTTTTACAAAAAAGGCCACAGGAAGACGATTATATGCGACAAGCATCAAGCCTTGTTAGCACTTGTAAATTGGCAATGCAGATAATCACATTTTAATTTTCCACATCTTTTAAACCCATTGCCCTGGTACAAAGCCTCATGTGTGGGATCCCACTTGTGCCAAAAATTATAAGGCGCTCCTAAGCAACCGTTATGTCTTTCACTACAGCACTTTACTCCGTTTTTTTAAAACGAAGTGTCATTTTGGAAAGAGCAAAACTAATTTTCTCGATGCTTGTTTTAAAACCCCTGCTTTAAAAAGGCCCACACAGTGCCAAATTAAATTAAACATGTACTTACAGCAGTAGTGTCTTTAAGGTTATTTAAGACAATCACAAAAGGTGTTAAATAAACTATTTTATTAGACATTGTGGAGACAGGAATGCAGGAAAGAAACAAAGGCAGATGATTTACAGCAAAAGGATTACAGTTAATAACTATACATAGGGGGACCAAAATAAGTCTTTTGCACTTGTGATCCAAAGAGTGTTCGTCAATTAGACAATAAAATTACTCAGACGGAGAAGAAACAGCGTGAGCACGTCACTGGCCTCCCTTCACTGGCTTCCTGTCCAGTTCACGGTCCAGTTTAAGATTGTATCGTTTAATTCTGAACAGTATGGCGCAACCGTATTTACCCAATCTCTTTCTAGTCCTGTCAGAGCTCTGAGATCAACCAATCAGCTGCTCTAAGATCCAAACTAAAAAGCAGAGGTGACAGATGTTTCTGCTGCTCCTCCCAAACTGTGGAAATGTTTACCCTCTAAAACCGGATCCACCCGGACCACTGATCAGTTTGTCATTGAAGACATGCAGTTGCTTTTCCTCCAACTCCAGGACCATAACTTTTTCATTTCTTGTGTCTACTAATCATATTATTTTGTTTAGGTTTTATCAATTCATCTTGTTTTTATCATTCTATTAGACGTTATTTGATCTGTTTTATGCTTTTATTTAGTGTTAGATTCAGATTCAGATTCAGTTTATTAGGTCAGTTCAGAAAACTGTTTTTGACTTCGGATACACCAGCGGCGGCACGATGGTATTGTGCGCCTGTTTTCCAAAGGGTAAACACTGGGATAGGAGGGGGGGGGGGGGGGAGAGAAAAAATTCATCTTCACACTGAATATAATACAATACACAGTATCAAGTTGCAAAAAATAATTATTATTTATTAGAGTTATTAGATATATTTGATTATTGTATTATTGATTTGATCGTTTTTAACTTGTTTTAGCCTTTACATCAATTGGTCAACTGAGGTTGTTTTGAATGTGATTTAGAAATAAACTTGACGTGATTAAAAGAAAATTCTAAGGTTTTAGGTACCAAGATCAGAATTAAAGTAAATCATCAAGATCTCACCAGTTCACAAAGTTCCACAAGTGCAACCTGAGGTGAACAAAAACACTTGAAAGACTATATCTTTTCTGTCTTGATTTTCATCAAGCGACATCGTGCCAAGCAAGTTCCAGTTTGTGTCAGTTACTTTTAAGTTTTGAAAAGGAAAATTTACTTTACTTCTGTTTAGAAGTTGACAAACATGATGGTGTTGTCTGTTTTTATACGTGACCTGAGTTAAATCATCAAGCAACTTGCTTCTGATGGATTTTGTTCTTTAATTTCTTTCCATCAAATCTTCACATTTCGGCATCACAGCTGGTGTTCATCCTCTTGTTTTTTTATTTTTTCCCTGCCATTCTTCTTACATGCCAACAGCTTACCAGCAGGCTGCTGATTTTAGGGTGAAATGGTTGTACGTCTTACTGTTTTTCAATGTCAATGGCAATCGCACCTTTCACAGCGTGACTGCAGAGACCCCACTCTTCATATGGGCCCTAATGCAGCATACTTATGTGATTATGTGTGCTACTCTCCTAAATGCTTTTAAAGTGAGTCTTCTGCATTCTTTTGTAAAATCTTGATTAAATCAAAGTGGGGCCTTTTTCTTTTGTATCTATCCATCCATTAATCTATGCCCAGTTCTTCTTAGAGCTGGTCACCAGTTCAATCCAGGACCTCTGTGGGGTTTTTTTTATTCAATTTTTCAAAAACATTATGACATAAAATGACAACTTGACAATCCCAGCTCTAATCATTGAGGTTATTGGTGGAAATATCTTTCATTTAATCAATAAATGAGGGATTTCATGAAGGATTTTGTTCATTTTCAAGTGGAGATTAGCCCGTTTCTGTAGCTGTATGCAATTTTTCATTGGGCTATTTCGCGTTGGAGCCGTCATCGATCGCCACAAGGTCCTCAGATCTCGGCTGTAACTGTCACACTCTTGGCTCTTGGCGACAACTGCAGAAACTCCTGTGTGCTTGAAAGCAACTGACGTGAGTCTCGACTGAGTTTGAAGTGACGGTTGTTTGTGTTGAAGTTCACCGGGATGTTGATCTCGGAGAAGATCCTTCCAAGTTTCTTACTCCCTCTTGCTGCATGTGGAATTACATCTTTTTTCCTCACTATTTGAAGCTGTACATTTTCTTGGATTTCAGATTTCTTAGCTTCCTTGACGTAGGCCCAGTTGGGATATCTGCAGCTTTGAAGTGCTTTCCTGATGTAGTTCTGTTCCTTGCGGGGTTTCTTTTTTTTTTCCATCTTGGTGGGGAAATTCCCAGGCCAATTGTGAAGACTTCTGACGACGGACAGCTTGTCTTCATTTGGTCTGTGTGCTTAGGTATCTGCTATACATTCAGTCTTGATCGAAATGTGGTCCAAAAAGAGTGAATGTGATTTCCTTCCCATCCTCTCAGTGGATCTTCTGTTGCTGTCAATCGAATTGATGCATTCAGCTGAAGGCTTGTTTTTTTAGGTTAGGACTTTTAACCAACGTGACACATACATATCCGAAGCAGTGACTCTGATTTGTGTCCTTGGAGGAGTTTAGTTCTCTGCTTTCCAGCTGCTCAATGCAGAGACTGGCTTCAGTGGTCCCTGCTGGGGAACCCATGACGCCTTGTTTTTGGTGTAGGTGATGAAGAGGCCGTTGTCGGCAGTTTCTATGATCGTTACCGTGAACCAGGCCCGTTCAAGAGTCAGTCTTCAAAACAACCAAGATGGCTGGAGAACCGCCAATGTCACCTTTGATCAAACAACGATATTTATTCACCGTGGTCTCTACGCCGCTGCACGGCATTTTGGATGCCTTTGTTGATACTAGCCCAGGGGTCGGCAACCCAAAATATTGAAAGAGACGTATTGGACCAAAAACACAAAAAACAAATATGTCTGGAGCCGCAAAAAATCTTGTATGTATAAGCCTTAGAATGAAGGCAAATGGCCAAAAGGTTGAGAAAAAAGTTGAAATGTTGAGAAAAAAGTCAAAATCTCGAGAAAAAAGTCAAAATGTCGAGAAAAAAGTCGAAATGTTGAGAAAAAAGTCGAAATTTTGGGAAAAAAAGTGGAAATGTCAAGATTAATGTTGAAGTACAATCTTGAGAAAAAAGTCAAAATTTCGGGAAAAAAGTCAAAATTTCGGGAAAAAAGTCGAAACATCGAAGAAAAAAAAGTCAAAATTTCGAGAAAAAAGTTGAAATGTCGAGAAAAAAGTCGAAATTTCGAGAAAAAAGTCGAAATTTTGGGAAAAAAAGTGGAAATGTCAAGATTAATGTTGCAGTACAATCTTGAGAAAAAAGTCAAAATTTCGGGAAAAAAGTCAAAATTTCGGGAAAAAAGTCGAAAACATCGAAAAAAAAAAGTCAAAATTTCAAGAAAAAAGTCGAAATTTCGAGAAAAAAGTCGAAATTTCGAGAAAAAAGTCGAAATGTTGAGATTAAAAAGGAAAGGAAAAAGGAAGAAAAAAATTTAAAAAAAAAGAAGAAAAAAGAAGAAAAAAAGAGAAAAAAGGAAAAAAGAGAAAAAAGAGAAAAAAAGGAAAAAAAAAGGTCAAACATTTTTTTAAAAGCTCCAGGAGCCACTAGGGCGGCGCTAAAGAGCCGCATGCGGCTCTAGAGCCGCGGGTTGCCGACCCCTGTACTAGCCTGTTGTCTCTCTGGTTGCATCACATGCTTTGCATCTATAGTTGGTTGTATGTCTATCCAATTGCATCCAGAAGCAAAATCTTTGGCATCCGTCGGTACATCGTCTCCTGAATTCAAAGTTAAACCCAGAGGAACCAGACTGATTCTTTGTGTCTAAGAGAAAAAGAACCAGGACAGCTGTCACTGTTCTTGGGAAGCAAGCTAGTACATGAATTATCAGATCTGTTGTCACTGTAGAGTAAAGCTGCTTCATTCATTAGGATTTACAAATCTGATCTTTTTCTTTTTTCTCTGTCCCTAAATGTTCCCGCTCTGCTTCTTGAATGATAGTGTGGTGATTATCTTTTAATAAGCAGAGCATTTCTTGCTGCTGTTCCCTTTGACGCTGTTTTAATTGACTAAGATATCCTGTAAATAAGGGATGTTTTGGATTAAGGAGTTTTAAGAAAAAGAGAGCTCTCTTGGGGTAAAAGCCTTTCAGCTATAGACAGATGTTAATGTCCTACATTTTGAGTCACATTTTTTTCATGCTTGAACAAAAGTTAAATTCTTCATGACATGTTATATTTCTTTTTGTTAATAATGTGTCACATTTATCATAATATTTGCCTTCTTTCTGAAAGAGATGTGTTCATAAATACTAGTGAATACGTCCTGTTGCTGGTGTCATGTGTTATTTTGCATCCCTCATTTGCAGTATCCCCAGATGCACTTCTTTGATGCGATTCTTCACCATGTAATCATGTAATTTAACAAACCCTGCTCTGTAATAACTCTATTCAGTGTTTCAAGCTGATGAAAGAGATCTGTTTTACATGGGGAACGCAGTGCAGCTTTGACACTGATGGTGAACAGTAATTCCTTTGATCTTATTTGTAAGTGGGGAGAGAAAAAAAAAAAAGAAAAACTTCTTTTGGTGAGAGCTTTTAACTGAGGTGTGATAAGTGCATTCAGTTTTGACACCTACAGTATATCTCCCAATGGAAAGGAAGCCATCAAATCGAAGGCATTAGCGTCCTCTTGAGCAAACAAATAATGCAGCTGGATAATAACACAAACAGATCTTCAAAGAGCCTCTGAATGCTTTGTGGCACAGCGGGGACAGAGCTGGAAGTGAATAAACGGATGGTCATCCTTTCTAAATACCAGAAGGATTGGACCCAGTTCTTGTGCTTTTCCCCAACATTCGGTCATTTGGATAAGTGCAACCTCGTAACATGTAGGCATCATTTTCAACCCTTGACTGTTTATAAAGTATGAAATTATTTTTTGTTGGTCTCTACTGTGCCATACTGGCAGTTCACCCATAATGGGCAGATGTGTGGAACTGGTTGGAACATGTCCCCCTCACCTTGGTCACATATTTTAGCGCCGCTCACCTCATCCTCAAGTTACGATGCTGACGAGCCCACATTACATTCATTCTGAGGCGGCCGTAACTAAATTGGTCACTCATACTGCTTTCAGACATAAAATCTGTTTCAAACTTTTGCAACACAGCAGGCAGGAGAAACCGAGATCAGTTCAGACAGACCTTTTTAAATACCTTGAAATCAAGACAAGTCAGCATTCAGTGTCATTTATGCTAAAAGGGATATTGAGGAACATCTGGCCACTTCTTCATTCTTAGTTCTTGATCCAGCAGCAGGACTGTCTGCAAATCTCAACTGATACAGAGTTGCACATTAAAATGACGTCCAGCTCTCTCCCCCAACGCTATCCTGCTCCTGAGTTGGAGGCAGAATCTCTTTCCTCTGATGATGCTCTTCCCTCCGCCTGTAACACTCAGCTAGGTTGACGAACTGACCCACTCCCACGGTGCAGGTTTGCAGCTTTTCCCGTAGCAGAACCTCTCAACAGCTGTTTCCCAAATTAATCCCTCTGTTTTCCCAAATAAATCTCTCTTTCTCACTGCTACTTAAAGAGATGATGATCACTAATATGATTTTTTTTCCTCCCCAAAGGATTCAAATTCATTATTCACTTGCAATTTGAGTTGTCTTCTTCATGGCAGAGAAATGTCTTCCTCGGGAGGAGACATGAGTCTTCTACTGAATTATGGTGTTTATTTTGTGAAACTTTTATTTTATTTATTTTACATTTAGCTCACTACTACATCAATCCAACTCGGCATGTTTTAAAGTGTTGCCAGTAATCCTGCCATGGGGAGTCCATCAGGTCCCTTTCATCAGTTTGCTAATGCTAATATGTTTCTTTATTATAAACAAACCTTTCAATAAGTAGTGCCACTTTTACGTGCTGCTTTTCCATCAACTGCAGTTGAAAACAAGTTTCTCTGACATTCAACATTTTTCTGGGGATGTTTTTAGTTGAATTCCCATCCGGAACAAGGAGAATATTATTGCTTAAGGACCTAAAGGCTTTTGTAAAACATGTGAAAGCTACTCATTTAAAATTAAGGAAAGAGTTTGTCTATTTTGAAAATGTCTGCAAACACTGTACATGAAATTCCGAACCCAGTGTCGGGGGGTCCCGAGAACAGGATTGGGAAACCCGGGTCCGATCAGTCAGGACCCTCTTGCTGTTTCCATCATGCTATAATCAACACGAGCAGTTGAAAGTGGAAAGATCTTAAAATCTTAACCTAAATTTTGATTAACAACAAAACAAGACAAATTAAACAAAAATAACTGAATCAGTCCTGGTCCCAGCACAATGACAATATCCATACTTGAATTAGTTAATAATGATATTAATATTCACAGCCCTGCATATTCACCCACCTTGGAAAATGGAGATTTGGTTCTCAGAATGCTCAAAACTGAAATCGACCCTTTTATTATTTTTCTTCTTCATATTCACTGCTTCCAGGGATTCGTTTTATTTCATCAGGAAATTTGCATTTTGCACTTCAGTCTGAAGGAAGGTGTGTTAAATGTCACCTTATTGTTCTTGCTGAAGCAAGACTGAAGTCACTGCATGACATTGATTTGGCCCAGACATGATTTTACCACAGAATACTTGTAAAGGACAAGTAAAATAAATAACGAAATCACACAGAAACTTTTGAGTGCTCGTATTAAGAGGTGCAGCAGTGTTAGGTTTGGCTCGACAGAAAGAGGAGTGTGTCAGCAGGTGAGCAGATTAAAGAAGGACGGAGTACAAGTAGGAGACTGCTGTGATAATGTCATCCATCGCTTTAAAGAGCATGCAACATTGAGGAGGAGCTGGGATCGACTGCTGCACACATGCACAAATTCATACGTGCTGATAGAAAGAAAGGAGATAGAAAAACACATTTGCAAGAAAGTACACGGACATCACTCAAGACCAGCAGCTTCTTTTTGGAAATGATGAAAGGATCAAACATGTACGAGTGGTTGTGTGATTGAACAGTACAAAAACAGCACAATGGGTCGAAAGAGACGGGTCATTTCTGTGTCCATCAAAAATTCCCTCAAAAACGGTAATGATAAAAGATCAAACATGTACGATTTCTCCCAAGACCTAAATGGAGACTCAACAAAATTATCAGTTTCTCAACTCAATGCTACTATCTCTGCTAAATGTTGTTCCAGACTGTCAATGCCTCTGCATCCCAGAACTCTTGCAAAGTAGCAGCATTTTATGACTTCATGGTTCCGTGTTTCGGCCATTCACACGATACACCCTCCCCAAAGACTGCAGGCTGATTGGCACAGTGCTTGCAGTTCCTTGCTGAATTCGTCATTAGAGCTGCCTTGTTATTTAATGATAAACGTTCCGAGTGTCTATGCCTGGCAGGGGCGTCCTGTTCCCCAAATCAAACCTAGCTAATCACACACCCCCTTGCCTACTACTCATTCCTCTTCACCTACTGCAACTGGCTGCTTTTCTCTGCCTCCCAGGTCCCTCGGCGGGCATCAGGGTTTGGGCTTGGACCACTTGCTACAGGTTGTATTTAAAAGTATCCTACGGGATAATGTCAGGGTGGGTGTCTGCCAGCGGAAGCTTAGCACACTTGAGGTGGTGAAGCAGGACAATTATGACGAGCATCAAAGTAAATCAACCATGAAGGAGAAAATCTACCTTTTGGAGAAGCCCAGTCAGAGCCCGGACCGTAATCCTGTAGAGATGCTGGGGAAATGGCCTCGAGAGTCCTTCACACCAGACGTCTTATGTGTCTCAGCTGAAGTGTTTCTGTGAAGGAAAACAATCAAGATCTCCTGCTGATCATTGTGCAGGTCTAATCCAGAGCTATCAGTTGCGCTTGCTGCTTGTCCCCAGGGGGTACCTCACTTTTTCAACCAGCACACTGAATGTTTCAGTGAACAATGTGCTGTCAAGCAATTTGAATTGTGTCTGTGATTAGGACTTGTACTTGCCAGATTTTTACAGGTAGAGTAGAGCTAAGACAAGCTAAGACTTGGTTTACAGATGTCTTAAATTGCATCATAGTACCGATTCTAATTCTGCACATAGTTAGATCCACCCTGAAACTCACTTAAACTCAGCAGAAGCTTCTCTAGTTCAGATGCAGGAGTTACTGCAGACCCAGCAGCATTTCAGACAGCTTCTTCCTCCACCATGGGCCTGGTGCCAGCTTCAGGGAGCAGGGGGACCTTGCTATCAGAGGCTACTGCAGATATTAAATGATGAAGACTCCATGAGACTCTTCAAACTTGCAGCTGTTTCTTCTTTCCCTCTTTCTTTTAGTGGCATCGTAGCGCTTGCCCTCTGTTTCTTAATTATATATTCATGGGTCGAAAGAGATGGGTCATTTCTGTGATTCTGTGAAATTCCCCTTGTGGATGAATATATATATATATATATATATATATATATATATATATATATATATATATATATATATATATATATATATATATATATATTAGGGGTGTAACGGTACACACAAGTCACGGTTCGGTACGTACCTCGGTTTAGGGGTCACGGTTTGGTATGGGTTCGGTACGGGTTCGGTACAACGGAAAAAAAATACAAAAAGTCCCAAATGTATAAGATGAGTTTTTTCTTCCTTTATTTTGATCATAGCATTTGAAAGTTAAAGTTTGTTCAATTGGCTACAAAACTAAAAAGCATCTCTTATTAAAGTGTAAAATAAATAGAATAAAACATTGAACTTGTGCATTAGTGTTTTTAATTTTACCACGGACTGGTTTATGTGAGCGCAGGATGGGACATTGTAACGAGGCTCGAGCACTTTTTTTTTTAACTCAGTCAGACGTACTCGCCATATGACTGCGTGCACCGAACCGTGACGCCCGTACCGGGACGGGACGAATACAAATACCGTTACACCCCTAATATATATATATATATATATATATATATATATATATATATATATATATATATATATATATATATATATATATATTAGTAATCCCTCGCTATAACGCGGTTCACCTTTCACGGTCTCGTTGCTTCATGTATGTGCATTGTGTTCTGCATTCTGATTGGCTAAACAGTCTCTCTGCTTCTTCACTTCCTGTGTGTCAATAATGTTGGTCGCTAAGCAACAATGAACTTCAGTGAGCAGCTCAAGAATGGGACCCTTTGATGAATCGTTCATTAGAGTTCTCAAATATAAAGATGGTGGCATGTCGGTTTCTAAGAATCTTTTTGCCCAGAAGAAAAACTACCCATAACTACGTTCTTCTCTCGAAAAAACACACCTGCACCGCGGACGGAGTTGGGATCCCAGGCACAGTCAGAAGAGCAGTGAAATACGCGCGAGTCACAATTTGTCCTACTGTACATTGTATTTTTTTTTCATAATCATTTTTCATTTTCTATATATATATATATATATACATATACATATACATATATATAGCAGCAGACAGGTCGAGATGGCGATGTGAGACACACACTTTCATATCATTGTTATGCCCTGCTTTACTACTGAAGTTGAAAGATAACATATTTAAGCCAGGCCAATTAAAAGTTTAGAACGTCAGTTTTTTAAATAGGATATCCAACAGATGGCTTGAGGCCGTCCTGAATTACGATCCATGTACAACATCTGCCGAATATAACTCTTAAACACCTCTGACACAAATCACCTGCCCCGTACAGTTAGTATTTGCCAGAAACGAGGTCTCCACAATCATCCGAACAGTTCCAAGGGATATTTGTGGGACTCTTTGTGAGTTGTTGCGTAATGTAAAGCTCCAAACTCTCCATTTAAGGAGACACAACAGTTTAGAACAACCCGTGTTCTGTCCAGGCAGGTCAGCGAGGGTTTCAGATGTGACGACAATGACACGTGTGATTCGTCCACAGATGGGGCCGGTCACCCTGTTTTTGTCCGGTTATATGGAGTCTGGCAGCGATAGATGACGATGGACAGATGGCTGGCTCGTCACACATCCTCCCCAACACCTTTTGAAAGTCATTGCTCTTCTGCAAGCGGTTACCTCTGAGGACATCCGGACGGGTCCGAGTGATGATCCAGCTATAGTGTGTCCCGTCGTCATTCTGTGGTCGATTAGCCAATTAGCTGCCTGCAACATGTTGTTCACGGTGTCCGTTTCCCTGTAGATGTTGGTCCATGACGGCGAAGGGTGCAATCTGTACATTTATGTGATGAATGTTTCACCTTTCAGTTTCAGGTTGTCCAAACATAACAAGCAATTCATTTTCTCCATATGAAATTGAATCTTAATTAATTTGGCCTTCCATAATCATCTGTTTAAGAAACAGCAGGAAACAGTTCCCGCTGCCTCTCTCGGCTGCTTTTCTGCCACATTTACAGCCGCTGATGGCATTATACTGCCTGAGAGCACTTTTACAGACTCACAGCTCTCCCTGAGGCCGTTGATTTGCAATTTTCCTTCAGCTATTCATCATTTCCTTTCTGAATTGGTGCTGTAGGGAGAAAAAAAAACACTCATTAGGGCTCGTAAGTATACGTAATTATATTATAGTAATGGATAGAAAAATGGCCCGTCTCTGTCAACCCATTAAGCTGTCTTTGTTCTGTTCTGTCTCACCGTCAATGCAACATGACAGTCCAAATCAAGCTTACTCAAACCAATAATAAATGTAAAAAAATAAAATAAAAGAGGCCAACTGCTGTCGCTAAGATACAGAGGTGGAACATGTCAGTAAAACAAAAAAAAAACAACAACAATACCATTATTTGATGAAGGTTCATGTTCAGAGGGTCAGATGTGCAACTGCTGGAACTGAACCGTTCAAAGCCTCGATGCAGGTTTACTTCATTCAGCAGAGTAATAAATTAAAAAGCAGCTGCCAATCAAAACACTAAAAGAATATTGTACTGGAGTCTTTTGATGTCCTTTTCTCCAACATGATTTGTTAAAATCAGGTAGAAGATCCAGATCTGTCGGACAAAGAAAAAAAAAAATGTTCTAGCACAAAGTTGGCTCAAGCTCAGGAGGGGGTTGGTTTTTGCCGATTCTCTTTTATGATTGTGATTACCCTGATTTTAGTTAGTTACCGGTACCAGTTTTATAACCTTTGAAACAGGTTTACTTCTACTGAAGTTTTATTTTCTGTCTGTTATTGAATTGGACTAGGTGCCATCCACTAGCAGAGACGGCTTTTTTGTGATATAATGTTGACGGCACAAACCACCCACCCCCTTTTTGGGCACCCGGTTGTGAAATCATGTTTTCTGTTGTGGTTTGTATATAAAAAAATATATAAAAAAAAAAAAGCTAGAATTCTGTGTACATCCAAGCAAGGCTGAAATCAGAGCTGAACTGGTTCTGATGGGACTGAAATAGAAGATATAACCATCTGAGTTCCCAGATAGTGTTTATCCAGCGCAGATGAGGCCGGAGAATCGACACCACACACTTCCTGGGATGGAGCGGAGGACACTTAAATCAGAATCAGAATTAGAATCAGGTTTTATTGGCCAAGTCAGGTGAAACAAAACAGGGAATTTGACTCTGTTATTTTTGCTCACTGTAAATAGACACAATAAATCACAGCAAAGCATGTGTACATGAGGGGCAGTGTTACAGAGAGATGAGCTCAGAAACAGCGTGAGCCAGTTTCTGGGCTGGTTACTTCAAATGAGGCGTCCTCGGACACTTCCTGGGAAGCAAAGATCAAAAGTAACCTTAGACCACATTGTCATTGTTTTTTTTTTTTCCTTTTCATTTACTCACCTGTTGGATAAGAAAATCACACCAAAAAAGTGCAACTTCACAAGATAACAGCAGAGATATGAATTGACAAAGATTCATTAAGTGGCAGCTGACACTGGAAGCCAGTAGGGGGGCAGCTGTGGGAATAGTTTGGTAATTATTGTCCTTTTTTAATCTCTTTTAACCTACAAGTGCAACTCCTATAGCACATTCTGAGACTGCATACGGTGGGACCACCCAGCAGTAGATGGGGTTAGAATGATGAAAGGGATGTGGGTTTTCTCCTCGCAGGGTTCACCCTCACGTGAGTCAGGTGCTGAGCAGAACGTGGCTCGTTACGATGAGCCCCGGTTGTCTTCTGGCTTTCGTTGAGAGGGTTTGCTCTACAGCTCTGCTTTAATGATAAAATGTGAGGATGTCTGTTTTGGGAGTAACGAGTTGATGCGTCTCATGTGCACCCCAGTGAGTCACCTCTTTGAGCGTGCTCATCATTCCTGGACAACAGTTCCTTTCAGAGG
The DNA here is from genome assembly GCF_033807715.1 of Cololabis saira. Lineage (NCBI taxonomy): Eukaryota > Metazoa > Chordata > Actinopteri > Beloniformes > Belonidae > Cololabis > Cololabis saira. Next base: position 22,458,939 of record NC_084605.1, on the reverse strand, counting down.
TCCTCTGCCTTGTCATCCACTGTTGTTAAATGTTGTTCACGTGTGCTTCCTTGTATTTATTTTGCCGTTTCTTCTCATTCATGTGATGCAAGTCCAAAAAACTCTTGAACTGAAGTGTTTGAGCACTGAAATAACCTTGATGCCCACTTTTCCAAGGATGGATGGATAGATGCCTTTGTTGCTCATAGTTGTGTTTGAAGCAGGTCATGTTGTAGATTTCTTTTTTTCTTGGTCAGGTCATGCTAATTTCTCTCCAATACATATATTTTTGTAAATAATTTCGCAGTTAATCCCGAGTCGTTGTTATCCACTGGTCCAGGGTTTTTAGTGTGTTATGCCTACATTTTGGTGGCGTAAGTAAGTCAGATCAACTCAATCGGGGAGCAGCAGCTGAAGACTCGCCTGACTCCTCTGCAAGATGGCTCATATTTCAAATTAACGCTTGAGCGTGCCTGTCCGTTAATGCGACTGCATGGAGTTGAGATTTGTGCCATGTTGATAGTAATGAGTGAACATTAATGGCTTTAACTTCGTCAAATTGCTGTTTTTGTTTGTCACTGAAAAGCAGCAGACACAAAGCTGACACGCTCACTTGTCAGCAGCTTAATGGGAAACGCGTGCACGCCTGAAAGGAGGTGAAAAGATGTTTCTCTGCCATGCAAATTGTCTACCTGGACAATTCTGCTGTACATCATAGTCATATCAGCCCTTTGTTTAATCTCTAGACTGTGTAAAAAGAACCGGATAACCCCCCTGGGTGGACTACTAAAACCCTTCCAACCTAAAATCTTTCATAGCAGTCTCTTAGTACGTGTAACAGCACAACCAGCCACATTCTCCTTGAAATAAGAATGATTAAGATCTGTTTGTTCTGTCTGCTGCAGAGTTGGGCTTTTTACATGGGAACTCAATGCAGATTGAGCCCCTTTTTGGAGCCAGCCCCCACTGGTCAGAGGTGGAACTGCACTTTTCTACACTTCCAGGTGTCCATCGGACTAGCGAGCCGGATGCAGCCCCTTGAGGTTATATGAGGCTCTCGCCGCAGTTGACCAGCGAACCAGCCCACACCTGTCCTCAGAGGACAGCCGGTAATCAGTGTGGAGAGGCTGCTTGACAGCGTGAGACGCAAAACAACCCGTAGATCCCACTTCACGCACACACAAACACGCCGATGCATGCAAACCTCCCAGACACCATCAGATACATCACGCTCCGTGACCTTTTCACTTTCACTTTGACTGAAGAGTACTTAAAGTATACGTGACAGGCGTAACAAATGAAACAAGGCTGGACATCGGAGGAAAGGGATGCCGCTCTGGGTTCAGAGAGCCTGCAGAGAGGGAGGAGAGGAAGTTTCATTACAACGGTCCGAGCTGTAGAAATGCATCATGATGCAGTCTTACTGCTTTAATCAACGAAGCAGTTGCTGTTTTAGTGTTAACTTAGTGTAATATTTGTTCTCAAGAATACACAATTACTTGAGAAAGCATGCGTCTTCCTGGGGAAAAAAAAAAAATACTGACGGCAAATAAAAAGATATAATGACTGGTCCTGGAATCTCCCACAGACCTTTGCTGTGAGCAGATGACTTGTTCAGACTGACCGCAGAAGGCTGAAAGTACGCTTTGTCACTTCACCATCCACCATTTAACCTGCCTGCTTTATTGATCTGTTAATTAGGACCCGAGCACTTACAGTGCGAAGGCCCTATTGTCTCTGTAGGATTTTTTTATTCTCGTCGTTATTCTTTCTTCTGTCGAGAGGAGGGCCTTTTTGCCCCCCTAAACGTGCCCCAAAAGTCACCAAATTTTGCATGCAAGCCAGGCCTGGCGAAAAATTTGATATTTAATGGTTTGCATTAATGGGCGTGGCAAAATGGCTCAACAGCGCCCCCTAGAAAACTTTGTGCCTCAAGCCTCACAATATGGTTTGACTTACATGCACGAAAATCGCTACACACCTGTATCATGTCGCAACTTAAGGAAAAGTCTCTTGGCACCATGGCCGAAACCGAACAGGAAGTCGGCCATTTTGAATTAATCGTGTCATTTTGGCATCATTTATGCCATTCCTTCAGCCGCTTCAGAGCCCGAACCGTAATGTGCATCCAGGTGTGTTATACATCAAAATGTGCGTCTCGATCCTGTGACTACGTGCATTACTTTTCTCTTTCAAAGGGTTACCGTGGTGACGCTAGACGCCAAAAAGCGCGCCCCCCCTTCATCTGATTGGTCCATATTTGATAGTTCCCCAAAAGTCACCAAATTTTGCATGCAAGCCAGGCCTGGCGATAAATTTTATATTTCATGGTTTGCATTAATGGGCGTGGCAAGATGGCTCAACAGCGCCCCCTAGAAAACTTTTCTCTGCCATAACTTTTGAATGGTTTGACATAAAGACTCGTGGGTGGTGTCATCGGACTCGGTATTGAGTACTTGACCTTCATTGGCCTGAATTAGCCCCGCCCCGCCCCTTCTACTGATTGGTCGATATTTCATAGTTCCTATTTTCTGCCATAACTTTTGAATGGTTTGACATAGAAAATCGTGGGTGGTGTCATTTCTGACATGCTTATGGGGGGCGGTGGCCATGAGTGCGAGGGCCCGTTCATCGCTGCTTGCAGCTTTAATTTGCTTTTATTATTGTCAGCAGTTTTCTAATATTTAATCCTTTCTCTTTTCGAAAGTGCTCTGTTTTTCCACATGTGACAGAGAAAACGGCGGACCTCAGCTGACAGAGATCAATTGTCTGGTATTTGTCTCTGCAGAGGGTTTGGCTGTGGGGGTCGGCTTCGGCGCTGTTGGAAAGGCTTCTTCTGCTACTTTCGAGAGTGCCAGGTAAGACTGAATCAATACAAGAGAGGGAACTTTTCCAAAAGACCATCTTTCTGATGAAATCACACATAATTTATTGATTTTTTTTTTTTTTTTTTTTTTTTTTTTTTAAATCAGTTTTGTATTATCAAGCGTGGAGGCAGTGTGATGCTTATTCATCGAAACAAGCGCGCACAAACTATTTCATGGGCCTTTAATCGCTGAACAAGCAGCTGATTCGGTTCATTTGGGAAATACTAATTTCTACAAGTGTTAATTAAGTTAAATATCATATTGATTAATGCTGTCCATTAACCCTCTCAAATAACTGACAAAAAGAACATCTGACATCTGAGCTAATTCCTCCAGATTTCTAAGCTTGTTAATAGTTCAATTAAAAGTGAATAGTTTTTGTGAAATCATCAGGCTTTACTGCTGCATGGATTACTCATTAACCTTGTCAAAATGAGATCTTGCTCCAGAATCTGGAGTCAGACACTCCTCTAAATTTGTTGACAAACTTCCCTTGTTGACTTGTTCCAGGATTTCACCACACATTTCCAAGGTCAATGGAAATGTCCATGCTCAACATGAAGCTGTGTACGGATAAATCTTTGAGGAGTTGGTTCTTCTACTCTAATCTGGATCTGTGATGTCACAGATGCAGGTCTGAGTGGCTCACTGAATGACGTACTTTCAAACAAAAGTTATCAGGTTTTTTTTCCTCAGATGAATGTTATCAAGCAAAGAAAAATTTGTATAATCCCCTCTTGTGGGTGTTGCTTTATTTTGATGCGTGTGTACTTGCAGTAAGACCCATGACACCAGCTGCCACCAAGTGGTGGTAAAGGAGCACAGCAGAAACGGGTGGCAGATGTCTCGAGATTTCTGACAGAAACTGTTTTATATAAATCTACAATAATGATGATTATCAGTCATTGTCATAAAAATTGCCCTTTGTGTAAATGAATCATATTTTAAAGCTTAGTGTTTTAAAAGAGAATAACAAGGTTAATCTTCCACTTTTATGTATCCTTTATTTAAGCCTCTTCCGTGGAGGTCAGTACGGATCTTCTTATCTGACTGAGTTATGGCTTATCAAATATAGATAATGTCAGAATAAGACATGAAATGAATCATTCTGTCTCACCAGAGCTGAAATAGGTTCTTGCAGGTTCTGAAAAGTAAGTATTTGCCCAAGAAATGTGGTCTTTAGTAAACATTGTCTGGCAGAAATGATCTTTCACATTGAAGCAGCCAATCGGAAGGTAATGAGCTTGAGTCTCTCTGAAGATCAGACAACAAGAAAAAAGGTCAACCCCTGTAGACGTATAGATCATATCTTCAAGGTAGCTCTTGTATTTCTCTAGAAGTAGGTTGAGTTTTTGCGAGTAAATCCCAGCCCATTGCACAGCCGTCGAACCGTTGGAGCCCTCCAAACGAGCCTGATGGATCAATCCTGCTCATACCAGACAATCTCAACAGGATTCGCTTGGGTGATTGTGTAGGTCAGGTCATCTAATGAAGCATTCCTTCACTATCTTTCTTTCTTAAGGTGCCTTTATAGAGTCTAGAGGTGTACTGTGGGTAATTTGTCCCATTAAAAAACAAAGGGGGCATATTCTTGACTTACTGATCTCTAAGGGTCTCAGCATTTCAAAAGTTATTGTGTCTAATGTGGGCTTGTCTGATCATTCCTGTGTTTACTTTGAGAGTACGATTTCACTGCATACAAATGTCTCCACAACCGTGATCTCAAAAAGCTGTGTGACCAGTACTGGAGTTGAGGGGGGATGAGGGGGGATGGCATCCCCCCTGAAATAAAAACGGTCAAAATCATCCCCCCTGTAAAACTGCTATCCCCCCTTTCCATCCCTTATGTCATTTCATCAATGAATGTGGTTTTACTGCTATTTCAACATTTAGTCATCACCAGAAAAATAACACCAGAAAAATAACTTATTTGACAATTTTCACCTGTTTCAAGTAAATTTTCACTTGAAATAAGTAGGAAAATCTGCCAGTGGGACAAGATTTATCTTCTCATTACAAGCAATAAAATATTGTTCCACATGCAGATTTTTCTACTTATTTTTAGTGAAAATCTACTTGAAATAGGTGAAAATTGTTCTTTTTTCCAGTGATGAGTCTTGTTTTAAGGGTAATGAGATTTTTTTACTAAAATGAGACATTTTAACTAGAAATAAGACAAATATTCTTGTTAAGATTTTGAGTTTTTGCAGTGATCCATTTTACTTATCCTGTGAAGGACAGAGTCATATTGATAAGTTCAGAAAACTTTTTTATTGTTGTGTTTTGATGTATTTGATGTAAGCCCAGTGGATATTTAAAGCTTACAGAAGGCTGCATTTAACTGCTGCTATGTCATTCCTGCAGTATTTCTGCAGGTGATTTGGTCAGTGCTATTATTTGTAATATATTATATTATTTGTAATCAGCACAAATTATCTGTCCCCATATGATAAAATCCACCATCCCCCCTGATTTATTTTTACAACTCGAGTACTGTGTATGACTGAAAACAGTAGTGAGATACTTTTGCTCCACGGCGAAATTCGTTTACGGGTTTACAAAGTCAGTTAGACAACTGCAGCTCATCCAGAACTCTGCTGCTCGAGTCCTCACTAAGACCAAAAAGTGGACCACATGAGTCCATCACTGAGGTCTTTACACCTGTCAATCAGAGGATAGACTTTAAAATTCTGATGCCGTCTATAACGCTCTGAATGGTCCAGGACCAGAATACATCAGAGACCTCCTGACCCAGTATGAACCTTCAGACCCCTCAGGTCATCTGGATCTGCTTCTTTACCAGTTCCCAGAGTCAGAACCAGACGTGGAGAAACTGAATTCAGCTTCTATACTCATGTCTGGAACAAACTCCCAGAAAGCCTCAGATCAGCTGAAACACTTCATGTATTTGAGTCCAGGTTGAAGACTCACCTGTTTTCAGCTGCCTTTGTATAAAGCTCCAAATCTGCACTGGTATTTTTAAGTTTGAGTTTTAGAACGTAATCATCTTTTAACTACTGATTTTATCTGATCTTATCTATTGTTCTTATTTCTTTCTTATTTGTTTAAATTTAAAGTCATGCTTTTATTTCTATTCTGTGATGGTTTAATGCCTCTGCTAAACCCTTTTGAGTCACCTTGTTGTGGAATTGTGCTACACAAATAAACTTGCTTTGCCTTGCCCTGCCTAGCTTTGCCTACAAGCTGGGTGGAGATGAACATCTGATTTAGGTCTGTGATGTCATAGTACCATTCGAATATGAACAACTCACTGAATTATCTTATGCTGGCTGTTTTGAATATTGTTCTGAATGTTCAATAGTCCACATAAGGAACTTTCAGTGCTTTCGTATTTTTCTCCAAATGTTTGATTGGCACACACTTTTACAAAAATTCTGGGGATACATATGATCTTCTAAATACAAATGAAAGGATTTGGCTGCTTTGTACATTGAGCTGTGTGAGCTGAGTGCTGAGATTCGTCTCTATTTGCCGGGTCTCAGCGAGCTGAAGCTGTGGCTTCCCCAACTTAATCTGTAGACGCTTCAGATCCATCAGATCCTGGACCTGATTTTATATTTTTGGGCAAAAAATACTGTTTATTCAGATTCAGATACAGATGACTTTATTAATCCCTTTGGGAGGTTCCCTCGAGGAAATTGACATCTCACTCACTCAGCACTGTTGTATACAAATAAAACACCCCAAAAACCAAACACCCATGTAAAGATAAAAAAAAAAAAAAAGTGCAGTACCATAAATAGAATTATTTGAATAGAAAATAAATGTTATGAAATTGTGATGGCCACAGCCACACAGGCCAGTTGAAGAGGGTAATATCCTACACACTAGGCCCTCATTACTTTAAGCACACAGGTTAATTTTATTTGCAGTCAGCCACACCCCAAACAATTCAATTAAACATTAAGGTTTAGTTTATTTGATATATAATTTGTTTGTTTATAACCTTACACTGTTTAAATAGAGTGCACATGTTTCTTCATTGCAAGGTTATAGTTCATTTCTTCTGTTTATACTAATCTTTATTTCCTTGTTTTGAGTTACCATGCTGGTGGAGGAGTTACCTTTCCTGGTCAGGCAAAAGGCGTGGCCAAGGGTGGAGGACTGCTAAATCCTGTGGCATGCCCATTAAGCCATACCATGTGCTGTTATGTTAGAGGGGGGATTTGGGGTTTAGTTGGTTTCCTTTTGTATTAGTTGTACTTGTTGTCCATTTTGGTTTCCCCTTGTGTGTTATTTGGTTTGGCCAAGCCACTATATATGTTCCCTTCTGTGTCATTATAGGAGAGTCAGTTTTTGTGCAGTTGGTGTCTTGTTATGTTGCTAACAGTTTCAATGTAGTTCTGGTTTGTTGACCTTTTTATAAACCTGGATTATGAGTTTTGGTTTATATATACATTTTTGGTAGTAAATAAAACCCTTTTTTTTAAAACCAACTCCTGTTCTCCTCCTTGCCGACTGCTTGGTCCCTAACAGAAATATTGCACAAAGTTATTGCACAGTCCTGTTTGTTGTTGGGCAGACTGACTGGTTATTGGTTATTTTCATTAAAAATATATTACCATAACAAATTATTTAGTAAGTGCCCCACCTGTAGCCAACCCATTCAATTAAAGAATAAACTAAAGAGCCGTGGCGACTCCGGGCTACCTGTTTATGCCAGAGCAGGGTGACCAGTCACCTTGCTGGCCTTCTCCAGTGCAAACGGCCTACGCAGCATTTCAGCGGTGCCCAGGGTGGGTTTGTCCAGGGACTTGCTCGCAGCGTCTAAGATCATGGAAACGACGAGACCCCCAGACCCGCAGCGTTGGGCACGGCGGTGAGACCAGCCGGTGCAGAGCCCACCTTCTCCACTAGACCTGCAGCAGTACCAGATTCTCCCTTGTTTAAAACATTGTCCCCATAGTAATCCAGCCCTCCGACTCCTGAGATCCTGAGAACTTTTTCAGGGAACTGAGAGGAAATGTAAACTGATTTACATTTTTAAATTCCAGCAGAGGAGCATAAAAGAGCACCAAGACTCTTTATGGGTGTTTTGATATGATAAAAATTGATTTTTGTTGACGTTTTGTCTCAAAGTTTCGATTTGAATTTTATCACTTTTTATCACAGAAATTTCACCGCACGGATCTGCAGAGCAACTGACCAAACTGAACATGCTTACTCGTCGATTTCAAAGCCATGCCACTGTGAGGATTTGAACAAGGCATCAGCATACACACTGAGTTCTTGTACTCGCACCTCTGACATTGACCGGCCCATTTTCTGTTTTTTTTTTTCTGTTTTCATGGGGGCAAGAAGAGGAAACATTAGGTTTGTGAAGTACATTGCACTCCAATAATGGTCCTCCACCATCAATATGGTGCTGTTTACTGAAGAGGAGCCATCCTCACTGTTACAAGATCATCTCAGTGTGGATCAGCTGTAAACATCTTTGGCTTACATGTTCAGAAATGTATTTATTTATTTATTTTAAACCCTCTTTATCTTTTCCAGGGTTGTGTGGTTCTGCAGCTTACAGCTCACACTCAAAAAAGAAATAAAAAAAGAGATAAAATTGTGTAACAAGTTTTCTTCTACCATCTGAAATGTTACTAAACTTCCTCCAAGAATTTAAAAACAAACCAACGTGATAAAAGGTAGAAACCGCTTCGAGGACGGTTGACTCACCTTTGAACAAATCTGTAACAAACACATTAAGCGGCAAAAGTGGCCCTGGATGTTTTCTCTGTCTGCAGCTTCAGAAAAACAGGCAAAAGTTTGCACAGATTGTTTAAAATTCAGCTTGCACCGATGATGAAGTTTGTTGACATCTTGAGGAGATAAAAGATTGGGCTGCAAAGAGAAATGAGAGCGATGACGTAGTTTCGTTTGATGCCCAAATGCAAATGGTGCTTGTGAGGCCAAAGTCCTTTTAATTGGTGGCCTGAAATGACTCCAGTTATAAAGCAAACTGACAGATTTATCAGGTGAAACATGTCGTACCCATGTCCAAAGGACAGAAGTATACTTTCACTATTTTTGTAGAGAATTCCATCTGAAGAAAACATCTGCAATAGATTGAGAAAGAGGGTTTATCAATCCTTCCCCCTGGTGATGTGTTGTGCATGTGCTGACATCTAGTGGTTATTCTGTAACACTGCAGGGAAAGATGACCGACAAACACGTCAGAGGAACGGCCAGGGTTAGACATCGTGGAAATGAAATAAAACAAGCTAGATTGAAATGGTTTGGACACATAAAGAAGGGGGTTAGTGAGTGTATTGATAGAAGAATGCTGGTGGTGAAGCTTCCAGGCAGAAGAAACGCAGGACCAACAAAGAGAAGTCCTCTGGATGTGATGTACAGTTGGTTGATGTGACAGAGGAAGAATAAGGTGGAAACGGGTGATACTGTTGTTTACAAATGCCCTCTTCTCCTCTAGTCTAGCTTCCATGACTCTTTCCCATAACTTAATTGAATGGCTCATCAACTTTATTATTCTTTAGTGGCCACAACGCTGCACGTCTCCTTGCTCATTTCAGAACCTGCACACTTCTCCTCCATTCCTCAGAAATCCTCTCACTCTCTAAGATCTTGTTGAAAGTCCTAATCAAAGACTCTACTCCCACTTCTCCTAGACACTTCCAGATCTCCGGAGGCGTATCATCAGTCATGTCTTTCCACTCTTCATCCTCTGCAGTGCCCTCCTCACTTGAACCTTACTGATCAACTCTTAAAGAAACACGCCTATACTTTGTTGGCGACAGATGGGCAGAGATAAAAAAACTCTCTGTCCTCATACGACACTCTGTCTTCCAACAAAATCTGCAACAAATTACAGTTGACTATTGCACTTGTTGATCAGGCCGACTTGCCACATCCCATTGTCTTAATGTTTTTCAATGTTATTGTATTTATATTTATTGTACATATTTATTGTACTCTTATTATGCAATTTTACATAACATTGTTTTTTATTTCTAGCACTCCCCTTCCCCTCTCCCCTCAAAGTGCTTATGCTCTTTTTTCAGGCTGCATTTGTAAATAAGAATTTGTTCTTAAATTGCTTGCCTGGGTAAATAAAGGTAAATAATAAATAATCTAGCACGGATGGCCGTTGACCATACTTTACATTTTAAAAGAAACTTCTTTGCAGTTTCCCTTTAGCTGAGACGCAAAGTACTTTTTTGTTTATTTAAAGTCAAATGTGTGCAAAAGTAGACTTGCAACATTGCTGGCTGACTCACATTAAAGCCACTCTATGTAGTAATCCCACTCCTGACCACAGGGGGGTTGGCATATCACAAGGAAGTTGATTTATCAGCTCCTGGCGTAAGTCGCAATGAACAAAGTCCACCGCTTGTGCAGCAGAGCTAAATGCCCCCATGTGGTCAATATTAGCACCACCTGCTAATGTTTGTTGTAAAGACAAACTGTGATGGTTAATTGTTTGTTTTCCAACAGAAATCTGGCCATCGGTATTGGCATCCAGAATTTCCCAGAAGGCCTGGCAGTGAGCCTGCCGCTGCGGGGTGCAGGCTTCTCGGCGTGGAGGGCATTCTGGTAGGGGATGTGGATGATAAACATCTACTTGTAAAACAGAACCCGTGATTCAGGCTTAAACCTGGTTGTACAACATAACAGTCAGCCGTCTGCCCTCAGGTACGGCCAGCTCAGCGGCATGGTCGAACCCATCGCCGGCCTTCTGGGAGCATTCGCTGTGGTCCTGGCCGAACCCCTGCTGCCGTACGCGCTGGCGTTCGCCGCCGGGGCGATGGTCTACGTGGTGGTGGACGACATCATACCCGAGGCTCAAGTCAGGTAAGCGGGGAAGGGGAGTGATTCCCGAGCCGGGAGTTTTCAAACACCCGTCCTCCGCTGATCTCATGTTTCTTTGCTCCAAACAGCGGAAACGGGAGGCTCGCATCCTGGACGTCCATCCTGGGCTTTGTAGTGATGATGTCACTGGACGTGGGGCTGGGCTGAGGTCACCATGACGACTGGCTAACCTTCAGTGGCCGTCGACGCGACACGTGCCAGTTTTAAAAAGGGACCGAATGAAGTGATTCATTCTAAAAACACTGTTAATCAAAATTGTTTGACTTAACGATACTTGAAGTTCATCTGTGAAAACAGAAACACAACTGATTTTTTTAAACCAAGTCATAAGGATTGCTGAATTTGGAACATTTATATTTACCCGTTATTTACTAAGTTGCTAACATTTTCCTAAGAGATGCTGGAAATATTATTCAAATGTCATATCTTGTGAATCTATGAACATTTTATAATTACTCATCTGATTCCAGAGCTGATGAATGTTTTCTTGAGAAAGTGCTGATATTTGACAGGTTCTGTTGTCATTATATTAGAAAAACATACCAATATGAAAGCTTAATGTATGTGATTGAAGTTTGATTGTTTTGGTGAAACTTGAAGTCTGGTGTTAAATTGGGTGACATAAGACAAAAATCTCATGGTTATATCTTGCTTGGTCTGTTCCTTCTTCTGCTGCACTTCTGCCACCTTCCTCTCGGGCTCCAGACCTCTGCTGCCCCTACAGGTCAGTCTGGCGAAGCACGTTTTTGTCCCAGAAGTCTGTTTAATCAGTTTACGCTGGATTACGTGTGAAGTTGAAGTATTTATACAATTAAACAGCAGTTTTTTCTCTTTTCTCCTCAGCCTCAGTTTTATCCCATAATATCCCTGCTTTTGTTACAGAAAGTCACTTGACTCATACCTTTTTCTTTTTTGATGATCCAATCTGTAGTGAAACACAGCCGTGACAACACAAATTATAGCATATTTTTAATAGGATGCAGACAAATTTGAAACCAAAATCCATTTATCTAATTGCAGACAGTGTATGATGTATCTTGCTTTGCCTTTTTTCAACCTCACATTGCTTTTAGAAAGGATGTCCAGGCTGCAGTGGTCCAGAGACACTTATATACGGGGAGGAACTAGGTAAGATTTGTACAAATGTGCATATCAAAGCGCTATGATTAAGATAGTAGGCACAAGATCTCCAGCTACACAAGTTAATGCAGGAGAAAAACTTTATCAAGTTCCTCAAAGAAAGACCGGAGAGAATTTCTTCTGCAGTACACGCAACCATGAAACACTTGAGATCTGGAGGAGCTTCAGTGCTTGTAGGCCACGAACGCAAGCGGGACTCCTGCGATCTCAGAGCTGCATCAAAAACTCACCAAGAACTGATGTTTAACATACTGGCTACAGATTTGTTTTTAAAGTTCAAAATCGCTGTTTTTTTTCCTCATATTTGCATATTCTTTACCACCCCACCTTTTGCAAATTTTTGTTTTTTTAGCACATCTATGATGTCAGAGTACAAAAGAACTCTTCAGGAAAAAGAAAAGTCTCATGTGATACAAATGTGATGCATTCTAAAAAAAAATCTGTCACAAGATTTTCCAGCAGTTGTGGGATAATGATGCACAAATAAAAGGAAACCAGGCATACGATTTATTCACACATTTAATTGTATCGACTGATCAGTCGGACACAGCAGCACGCGACGAACATTGAAGACGAATGTGGTCAAAAGCCCCACAGATAACCGAAGAAGAGTTGAAGCTGAAATAAAAACATTATAAAAAGCACGCGCTTCGACATCTACACAACAGTGACTGGGACTTGTTTATATTGCAGGAAGTTTAGGAGACTTGTTGGCATTTCCAGCTGGTCGATACAGTGGATCTTGTTGATCTGCTTAAGGTGTTTTCGCACAGCAAGTCGGCACTGTGAAGTCAAGGCTTTAGGATTTCCTGCAGATGACAAGTGGGGAAAAAATGTGTTATTGAGGAATCCGCTGTACTTAGGAGGCAATAAGCAGTTATGTGGCTTTTATCATTTCTGCAGCATAATAATGTCCCTGTTTCAGGATTAACATGTGGAACCAGGGGACTTTTTAGAGATACATCAAGTATAATAAAGCTGTGATTTCTATTATTGAGCAGGGGGAAAAAGGAAAAAAAAGATGGATTCAGACAGCTGTTGGTGCCAAAATCTCCTGGCTGAGAAAAATGTAACTGAAGCTCTCGGTACGTTTTCATGCACTAAGAGAAAGTCGAATTATTTCCTTAGTCCGACTGATACGAAGTTTTAAAATCCATGTAAAGCTGTAGTTGAACCAAACTTCCAGGGTCTGCCGAGCTATTGACTGGCCTGGGACTCCCCCATCCGGAAGTGATGAGACCGCGGAAGTGGGAATAGAGGGAATGCGCATGACGGCACAGATGCAACTTCACAGCGGGTTACTGAGTGGCAGCGTAAACTTTCATTTTGAGCAACTCGAAAACATGTAAAATGGGAAAGAGCTGTTGTGCGATCGACTGTACTCATAGATTTAGCAGAGTTATGGTTATACAGATTGACGAAAAATAAGTTTAAGAGAGACAAATGGATCGCTGCAATTCGCAGAAACAACTGGATTCCAGGCACCGAAACGTGGATTTGTGGTTCCCATTTTGTATCGGGTAATGTTGGATTTTTGGGTAGCTAACGTTAAACGGTTAAATCATAAAGTTCGGTGTCCTCATCACTTTAATTTCGCCAAAAAAACCTGCCTTGAAGTCGGACCAAGCGTCGACTTTTGTATGCCTTCAAGCTTTGCTTCGTGTATTTCCCCAGTGAAATTAAGTACATATAAATATCAGGAAACTCGATTTGTGCACGAATATTAATGTCCATGGACCACTGGTTCTTCCGGTAACTGTACGGGTCACTGTCAAGTCCAACTGCCTTTAATTTAAGCCCATAATCGACTGTTATCCCGTCTTCTCCACAGTTTCCCTACTAGTTGCAGCCATTTGCCACTCAGTGTGGGTAAGGGGGCGTGGTCCAGTGGGAAAGTGACGTCCATGCATACGCTCTGTAACAACAGTCACGACATGACAATAACACAGTAGCAGAACTTTGCGTGACTCTTGGGTGCAACGCGATCAGGCTTAGTACGAAATGTACAGAGCTGCTGCATCGCTGGCCTCCACATGTTCGCGTGTCCGTCTGCTTCTAATCAGCCGCGTTTGTTTACTAATTCTTCTATCTAACCGGAAGAATGCGAAAGGGCGTGTAGCGCCACTTAGCGGCTGTGGCTCCAGGACAACTCTTGCTTGAGTTGGTTGACAGTAGTTATCAAGTGTTTCTACTGAAGAATAGTTTTTTGTTTTTTTTAAAAACACAGTATTGAATGTTGAAGTCAAACAACTCTGCAACTTCACTTCTCAAATCCTATGGAAGGAGTACGGGGGTACTTAGTATTGTCTTCATGCTTTTTACCTTTATGGCTTCAGTTTTGTTAACATAATGCCATAGTGGGCGGCTGGGCGGCACAGTGGTTAGAGCTATGTATGCTATGTTTTTTTTAACCTGTGTACTGAGGCTACAGTCCTGCAGCGGTCGCAGGTTTGAGTCCCCGCCTGCAGCCCTTTGCTGCATGTCGTCCCCATTCTCTTTCTCTACCCCCTTCCTGTCTACACTTTGAATAAAGATCACTAGAGCCACAAAAATATCTTTAAAAAAGAAATAATAATAATTATTATTATTTTACTTTTACACATAACTATTTTGGAAGTTTATCACTTCAGAACTTTTTCATTTAGATTTCTAGTAAGTCAGAATGAATGGATCTGCCTGTAGGTGGTAAGAACTGGATAATAACTGGATAGGCCAGCCCATCATCTGTATTTTACGTACCTCTCTCCTCCAGAAGCAGCTCCACAGCTTCATTCTGCTTCGTGGACTTCTCGATGATCAGCGTGGGGAGGTAGACGTTTGCGCCAAAGTCTATGAGCAACTGGATGAACTCCACAGCGCAGCCGTGCCTCAGGCACATCTCCAGCACCGTTTTGGGCTGCTTGACCGAACTCAGCAGCTTCTCATCAGTGCAGTTGTAGTCCGGGTCGGCCCCGTACAGGAGCAACAGTTTGAAGCACTCCATGTGTCCGTAAACAGCAGCCAGGTACAGCGGCCCGCTGGACACCCGGGCACTGGAGGTCCAGAGCAAGACCTTGGAGCGGGAGTTCACCTCGGCGCCGTGTATGAGCAGTTGCCTCAGTATCTCCACGTCTCCCTCCCGTGCCGCCGTGAGGACCGGGGAGCAGTTGTTGGACGAGCTCCCGTTGGGGTTGGCGCCGGCTCTGAGAAGCGTTAAGACACAGTCCAGGTATTTCCCCCGTACGGCTGTGAACAGGGGCGTCTGCGCCTTGACGTCCACGCAGTTCACCAGGGCGCCGTGGGCTATCAGGACCTGCAGGCAGCTGAGGTGGCCCTTAGACACCGCGGCGTGCAGAGGTGTGCCCGCGATGCCCCAGCCACCTCTGAGGTTGATGACTTTCTTGTAGATCTCTTGGCAGAGCATCTCGTCAAGGAGCCTGGCATTGTTTTCTAAAACCGCCCGTCTGAGCTGGGAAATTTCACACTCGCTGTCTCTTTCCTCAGAGGTCCTTAGCTGGAGCATAGAACCTGCTGGAAGATGTAAACAAGACCAAGAAAAACATTAACTACACTTTCCACACCCCACCATACTTCAATAGAGATGGGCGGTATGGACTAAAAAATGTATCGCGATAATTTCTGGCATTTATCCCGATAACGATAAAAATTACGATAAAACAAATGTTTGTTTTGTTTGTTACACAAAAACCTCATCCACCGGAACTTTTCTTTCTTTCAGGCTTCTTTCTTTCTTTCTTTCTTTCTTTCTTTCTTTCTTTCTTTCTTTCTTTCTTTCTTTCTTTCTTTCTTTCTTTCTTTCTTTCTTTCTTTCTTTCTTTCTTTCTTTCTTTCTTTCTGGCTCATTTCTTCCTTTCTTTCTTTCTTCCTGGCTCATTTCCTTCCTTCCTTCCTTCCTTCCTTCCTTCCTTCCTTCCTTCCTTCCTTCCTTCCTTCCTTCCTTCCATGGATTTAACGCAGAACCATAAATCAGCTTTATACAAAAACGTCATCAACGGGAATTTATTGTTTTTACCGCGAGATGACAAATTCTTACTGTGGGGAATTTTTTTGACGGTATATCGTGAACGATAAAATATCACCCATTCCTACTTGTCAAGTCTCCCATTTTGGCCAGGAAACTACCATATTTTACCCCTCTTTCCCGCCATCCTCCCCGTATTAACATTTGCCCATAAATTTACCGTTTTATTATATAATAATTTTTAAACTGCAAACTGAATTGTCACTAGCCTAGTGAGCACTGCCCCTTGCTGTAGCCTGGGTGGCAGTTCTCGCGAGGTTAGAGAGGACAACGGGAGCAAACTCGGAACAACAAATCAGAGATGGATGGATGTAACCACAGAGAAGACATTTCCACCCAAAAAGCGAAGACTTCGTGTAAATATCTCTAAAAATGGGAAACCGAATTTACTTTCCTAAAGAGGAGCAGGATGGGGAACAGTTACATGTTCTGAAAGATTTGTAACTGTGTTGTTAGTTTCTCTCACGGGGGAAGGACTGATGTCAGTCAGTGAAAACCAGAGAGCCACATGAGTGAAAATGACAAATTAAAAGAAAATGTAAATGTTTCACTTGAAGACAATCAATGTGTATATAAACTGAAAATATTTAAAATAAATAAATGTGCTTTAATTCCCCTTTGTGTTTTCATTTAGACTCTATTGTAGGAATTACATACATAGGAATGTCTACAGCATTTCAGTGTCAACAAAGGTTGAACTATCAGATTCTGAGCACATAATTTTAGATTGTGGTTGACATTTTTAGATTTCTCGTAAATCTGTCTTAAAATGTAAGATACTGGACCTGGGTTGGTGGAAAATTTCCCGTATTTGTAAATCCAAACCTTGACAGGAATGCACTCTCACCAAACCTGGTTCAAAATATGAACCATTCTGCCTCGCATATAATCCACTAAAAATAACGTCATGTGTTGACTATAAACAATGTTTTTATGAATAATATAAGTCCTATGAAAAATTCGGCATGTGTATAATCAATAGATTAGTCATACCTTTGAATAAACCTATATTATGAAGTATTACGTCCTGTACTAACGCTGTGCAGTAGGAGTGATGGTATTACAATTGTGACGTTTAACTTTACCAAGGTGCGTGACATATAGGCCGAATTATGTTGAGTATTTCACAATATTAACACATAACATCTCCAAAAACAAATATACGAAATAAAATGTCTGTTATTACGACTAATGCGCGGATTACTTTGGGAACACTTTCGATCATTTTCAGCTAAAACAACCGTCTACACGAAAAAAGACATGCAACTCTGAATGTAATGTCACGGTACGAATGTTTACTTGATTCTAAGCCACTAATGTCATCAAAATAAGGCTATTTTGGGATGTTTTTCGGTCTTCTGCTACCTTTGATGTGTCACCATCGGTCGCCTCCTTCTTCTCTCTGTTTTTCTGCCCGTCCTCGTTGTGTTTACGGGCAGCGACGCTGCTGCCCCCTGCTGGCCGCCAGCTGCTACAGCGGTGAGCCGGGAGACGTGATGCAACGTTTCTGTTTTTATTACCGGTAAACCGGTACATTTAAACTGAAGCTGTTATTTTTCAAAGACGAGTCCTTATTTGCTAAATATATTTTTTTTTAAATGTAAATGAAAATGAAATTCTGGGCGTAAACTTATTTAGGGAAGTTTTTTTCCAAGCTAGTATTTTAGTAATCTGTTAATTTAGGCAAGGCAAGGCAAGTTTATTTGTAGGCCTATAGCACAATTCAAATTTAATTCAAAGTGCTTTACATCAACATTAAAAGCAGCGAGACACAATTTAACAGTAAATAATAAATAAAATGATAAGAAAAGAGGTAAAATAATAAAAAGCACAAGTTGTTTAAAAGTAAGGGCAGTAGAGTACAGCAGGTACGTATTGAATTTAAGAGTACGCTTCAATAAACGGTAATGTTTTTAGCCTTGATTTAAAGGAGCTGACAGTTGGAGCAGACCTCAGGTCTACAGGAAGTTTGTTCCACCGGTGAGGAGCAGAATAACTGAACGCTGCCTCACCTTGCTTGGTTCTTGTTCTTGGGAACCACAATAAACCAGATCCAGATGAACCTCAGGGGTCTGGGAGCTTCATAGGAACTAACAGATCAAGCATGTATTTTGGTCCAAGACCATTCAGGTCTTTGTAGACCAGCAGTAGTTTTTAAACTCTATCCTTTGACTCACTGGTAACCAGTGTAGTGATTTCATGACCGGTGTAATATGGTCCAGTTTCCTGGTGTTTGACTCTGCGTTCTGAATCAGCTGCAGCTGCCTGATAGATTTCTTGTTAAGGCCTGTAACAAGGCAAGGCAAGTTTATTTGTATAGCACCATTCAACACAAGGTAATTCAAAGTCCTTTACATCAACAGCAGGAAGCAGGAATAGGAATGTTCTATATCATTCTCCGTTGTGGAGAGTTTTGTCTCATCTGCAGTCATCTGTTGGGGGAGCTGTATCAGAAACGGTCACTTCCTCGGGCTCTCCTGTTGGGCCTGACTCCCCCCTCCATCCCAAATAAATCAATAAAAAACACTATAATTTCAGGGGAACTTTTTCAGAAGTCCTCTTCAAAACAGCTGCAGCACAAACCGCTGCAGGAGATCCTTCCCGCACACATGTATAAACATGTAAAATATCTTTGTGAAGAGACTTAAAGGTAAAGTTCATTTTTTTACAACCTGGACCTTATTTCTGGCATTTTTTATGGTCGTATGCTCACCCAGGCAAGTTTGGTGTCATTTGGAGTCCTTTGGAAGATATTAGGAGTTTTGTGTGAGCCGCTTCTCCATATAACGGTAGTGAACGGGGCACAGTGGGACACAGACGATGCAGCGTCTAAATAACACATGATTGCCGCGAAACTCGTTCATTTCTTTTATGAATCACTAGATCTGCTTCCATGACCTGTTGTCTACATCCGGGGCTGTGTGTGTAACAAATAAATCAGTTTGTAAACAAGACATCTGACCTGCATGACGTCATCTCTGTGCGTGCATCGCAGACACAGCTCTGTGTACAGCTGGAGTTCGCTACTGTTAGTTTACTGTTAGTTATTTGAAACATGTCTGAATATTTGTCAAATTCTGAGGTTGTGGACGACGACTTTGAATATGATGGACGTCCTTACCGTTTTGAGCCAGAGTATACGGCTGAAGAGCTCACTGAACGGAGGACAGAGTGCGCGCACAGAGATGACGTCATGAGTTCAGAGGTCTTGTTTACAAACTGATTTCCTTGTTATACACACAGCCCCGGATGTAGACAACAGGTCCTGGAAGCAGATCTAGTGATTCATAAAAGAAATGAACTAGTTTCGCGGCAATAATGTGTTATTTAGACGCTGCATCGTCTGTGTCCCACTGTGCCCCATTCACTACCGTTATATGGAGAAGTGGCTCGCAAAAAACCCCCTAATATCTTCCGAAGGACTCCAAATGACACCAAACTTGCCTGGGTGAGTATACGACCATAAAAAATGCCAGAAATAAGGTCCAGGTTGTAAAAAACTGAACTTTCCCTTTAAATTGTGATAATTATTGCAACATGTAATTTCCAGTCCGAGATGGATTGATAAAGTATTATTAAACTGATCTGAACAAAGAGAAAAACATTCCAAGTCCAATGTGCCTTTTAATTGCCTTCAACTTCATCTGTTCCCAGGACAACCCAAATGTCATCCTGTGTTTTTCTCTAAGCCTTGGTCTGGTCCCTGCGTCAGAGAGCCTTTGTCTGGTGCGTGATGAGGTCTTGGTGTTTGTTCTGAGACAACAAAACGGGGATGCAATGCTCTTGAAAGAACTCCTCAGATTGGAGAACAAGAAAAAGGTTGACCAATAACGCAGAGGATGCATTTGACAGTAATGTGCTCCCAAGCAGCATTGCCACAACGACGACTCCTTGGACTCTGACTCCTGTTTGTCGAGACGCCTGCGTTGTATCCAGCCTCAGTGAGTCTGTGTGTTTCCATTGAGCAGCAGGGGTTTTACAACATGATAATGAGCAGCACTGGCCTCTTCTGTCCCGTCTGCTTCTATGGCTGTTGCTGAGAGACACGGTGGGAGTCACCCAGGCGCTCACCGAGAGACGGGAGAAGAGGCCTTTAGCACAATGACTCCAACATAACTCACGAGTGTCTCCAGGACAAGTGAGAAGGCGTGAGCGGTGGGAAGTGTGAGCCTCAGCAAAGCCACCAGAGTTGGGTTTGAGATAAAACGACAGTCACAGAGAGTCATTCTTACAAGCACTCTGACTGTGATGGGATGGCGGTGTGGAAGTGACAAGAAAAGGATTAAGTGCAACGCTTGGACGTTGATGCCTTCAGTGCTTCTGTACCTTCAGAGAACATGACTGGTTCAGCTGCACCACAGAAACGTCTCTGGATTCTTTGTGTGGTCTTGATCTCAACAGTGAGAGGTGAGAGTCTTGACTTTGAAATTAGTGCAAACAGAAGACAATTTAAAAGTTGTTTCTACATCAGTTAGTGAGTTGATTGGTCAAATTGAGCCAACAACAAAACCCACCACTTAGCAACTATGGAAGAGGATAGATGACTCGTGCACATGCTTAAGACGGTTAAATAGAGGCAGCTGATCCTGACATTTCTCTTCATCTGTACTTCCAGAAGAGTTATTGCACTCATGCAGACCGTATTCATACCTGAGACCATATTTTCTTTCATTTTTATCTAATCAAATGTTTCCCACCCATATGTATCCACAATGCTTTTGTTAAATCGTTCCATCTTGTGCAGTTTTATCTGTTGGTTTAGAAGATCGTTCCTTGGAGCTTGTGCGACAACCTGTCCGAACATTTTCGCTCAGTTTGATGAACCGATACGTGTACGTTTTTGTAGGGAAGGTCTATTAAATATCCTCAGAATCATCATCGAGTATTATTTACTTATTTATGTTTGTACTGATACTCTATCTCCTGATCATTCTATCTTATGTTCAAAGAAGCTTTGAACACAACCTGCAGCAAAAGAGTGGAGGCTGTGTTGTTTTTCTAACTTTTTTTTTCCTAACTTTTTTCTATATTTAGGGAGAACTGAACGTTCATGCTTAGAATAAAAAATATTAAAGACTGATTAAAACTTAAGCTCACTGAAATGATTGGAAGATATTCCTGTCCAAAACAGACCAATCAAAGAAGAGAATCGTTTTAACCAAAAAGATTTATGCTCGTGCAATGTATTTTAGTAAAAAGAGTAAAAATGATGGTGTCACTGTGTTTTAATTTTTCCATCCATGATCAAGTTGCCTTGGTTTTTCTTTTTCTTCGTTTTTTCTGCACTGTTGTCTGTTATTGTAGCCACTGATAAACATCTATTTAAACGTTTGCTTAATATTTCATGTTGGAGAAGCAGGTCCAGTTGCTGTGGTGTTGCACCTCAGTGATATAAAACCTGAGTATTTAGATTTGATTCTACGTCACAGAATATAATTGCCCACGCCTCAAAAAGTAACTGGAAAATATTATACTATTATGTGAGTTAAAGTCTGTTGTTCTGCTGCTTTTTATTTTAAAATGTATGAAGTTGATATTTAGCTCAAAATGCAAATTATAAAGTATCCAATTATATATCAGTCAGGGCTAGTTTTCATCAGAGGACAATAACCAGTTTTGAAAAATGAATCCAGCGCCGAAGTGCCAAAACATGCAGTCCCTGAAATTATCACTAGGAGATGGATTGTAAAATGAGACCATTTTACAACTTTACAGTCGAAATAAAAATGTACGGATGTGCAAAATGTATTTTTGAAATCGGCTGTAAATGTGTTTATTTTTGTTAGGTAAAGTTGGTCATTTTTATTTAGGGGGGGCAGTAGAGATTGAGCCACATTTGGACACTGTCCCTAGTGGTTATTCTAGGAACTGCATGTCCTACAATTTATGCTGTGTCGACAGTTTACCCCGTCAGATGTTTTCCCTGGCAGGTGACATCACAGAGGGTTTTTACAATTCTGTTTACAGTTTATGGCCATTAACTTTACATAATTGTGAATAATTCCAGTTTTTCTGTTTAATTGTAGTAATATATATTAATTTCACTTGTCAGAGAACCTTATTAACCTCAGCTTTCTACCATTGAATAGAAAGATGTAAGCATTTCCTTCAGGACTCCTTTTTTTAACTAAATCGCACCAGTTTTTTTTACTTGGTTGGTAACAGCGTTTCATTCAAACCCTGATATGCTCGGCTCAAATGTCCTGCAGCACAGCAGGGGATGGGAAGTCCAGGTTTTACAGACAATGATCTCAAAGTCAAATATATCAAGTGGACTGTGAAGGGTTACTGTTGCAATCAGATAAAATTGCCATTATTTTCAGTCTTTTCTCAATTGCACCAACTGTTTTTAAAACCTGTTAATATGAAGGAAAAAAAACATTGATGTACTGTAGTTAGACCAGTATATCCTAACCCAGCTACGTATCAAGACTCCACACTTTCATGAACATAAGGATTCTCAAGATTTGTTGAAAGACTTCCCATTCATGTTTGATTTCTTTTTTCTTTTCTTTTTCTGTCCTCCAGGGGAAAGTCGCTGTCCAAAAGGAGGACGGATCCACCTGGCCAGCCTGAGATGCTATTGGCTCTCAGACGAAACTTCCTCTTGGTTTGATGCGCAGGATTCCTGCAGACACACCTGGGGAGGAGATCTAGCATCTGCTGAAAGCAAAGAGCTGCAAAATTTCATATACCACTCTTTTCCACGGTATATACAATTAAACAAATAAAGAAATCTGCATTCACCTGTATTTTATTCCTGCCTGTTTTCTATCTTTTGAATAATCGCCCATTTCTACTTTTGCGTAGCGAAACCACAGTGTGGGTATGGATGCGGAGACTGGCAGGAGAAGAAGATGACCTGTTTGGGGAGCCACCAAGTCCAGTCAGGTGGGACACGGACAGCACAAGTCGGGGGTTGTGTCCTCAGAAGGCTTTGGGGACGCCGGGAAGATGGAGGAGGGCGAAGTGTGCTGGACGATGCCGCTTTATCTGTGAAACTCAAGTAACTGGTGAGTTTACCCCTGAGGACCAGATGCTCAGATGAATAATAGAGGAGGTATTCAGGTAGTTTATCAGGCTGCAAATATCAACATTTGAAGATGAATTCTTCAGAGCTGTTAGATCTGTTTTTATTCTGCTAAGCTGATGAGTTGATCAGAAACTGATTTGGAGCTCACAAAAGGCTGACGATTACATTTTTACCAGGATGTATGAAAAAATGACTTTTTCTATGTTTATGAATAATTATTTGTGTGTTTAGAATGACTAAACTAAAATGTCCAACATAATAAAATCCTACCACTTATTTTAGAAGTTGAGTCATGTCCTTTAGGAAACCATTCAACTTTGCAGGGTTTGGTGACATCACAGACTCAGTTAAGACTCCACATCCTGTTGCATTGGCTTTTCTTCTAAAATGAACTAGTTTTTGAAGATGCAGATGACACACATGAGAGGGGTGGAGCCGAGTCCAGTGTGTGACTCCACCCGCTGAAATCAGCTGCCATGAACAGAGCTGGAAAGGCTTGTCTGTGATTCTGTATATCGGTGGGGATTTGACCAATGTTTGACAGATATTTCATCAGGACCTCAGGAAATTGTGTCAACTTTGTGTGTTTAATGTACAGTAACATTAGAAATGTGTACTTTTTATGCACCATGGTATGATTTTGGTTTATTCCTCTCCATGCAGAGTCTCTACCTTCTGTAGACATTTATCTGACTGGACTGCTTCTCTTGACTGGGGTCAACTCTGAGAGACGGATACGGCCACTTCCCAGTGCGCCAGACACTGGACAACACACAGTGGAGGTTAGTCAAGATTTCAGGCCAAATTACTGTATCAATCTCAAGGAAAGCTATTATTGAGAAGAAAGAGGGAAAAAAAACATGAGTTGAAGGAGTTGTAGACATCTAATGCTGTAATTGGGGAGACCAGTAAAGGAATGCATTTCAGTTATATCCCCCCCCCCCCCCCCCCCCCCCATGAAATGAAGGCATGGATGGGCTTTTCCAAATCCTTCTTGGACATAATGTTTGTTAATTTTTCTATGTTTTTAAGAAGCCAAGAAGAACCTCCAGTTAGTACTAAAATTAAGATCCTCACCTTGGATTACACCAAGACTCTTACCGTTGAGGTTGTCACTGATTATTAACTTCCAGTCTTTATCCATTAGTTATAATTTGGTTTCATCCAATGTGACAGTATATTTTCATATTGTTAAGCAAATGTTCAATTCAAATGAACACATTAGGTCAAGTCGTGATTAGGGAGTTCAGTACTAATTCTTGTGTGTATTGTTCCTCGCTTATATTCCAATGCTGCTATGATCCCCGCAGATGCTACTTTTCCCAGGCTTGTGGTTCAGTCATGCAGGTCAGCTGACATCAGTGGAACTGGTGGTCCAGCCCACCTCCGTGTCCTCTCTGGCCCGAATCCAGATCCTACGTCCCTACTGCAGCCCGAGTCGTTACTTGGTACCTCCAGGTACTGAACGAGTCTTCCTTCAGATGTTCCTGTTCATCGGATGCAGTGCAGCTGGTAATAAATTCTTCTGTACCTGTCAGGTTGCAGCTCTCTTCTTAATCCCTTCAGCTGCTGTGCAGCCACACCGCTCTGCAACACCAAGGGAGGATGCAGCGTGGGCCAGTACTGGTGCCATCTAGTGGAGGCCTGCATGCCGACCAGCAGTCCATGCAGCCCGTACAGCACTGCAGCAGGAAGCCGAGGCTTCGCTTTGCCGCCAAGATACCCCGCACTCCCCCCCTTCTACCACCTGGTGGCAGACCTGCCCCTGAAGATAAACCCAAGCGCTGAGCTAAAAACTTTGAGTGTGGGTTGGCTTCCTCTGCCTTTCCTGAGAGTTATCAGCTAATTACGACGGAGTATTAGGGCCAAACTAAGACAAAAAAAAATTCGAAATTACGAGAATAAAGTCATAATATTATGAGAATAAAGTCGTAAAATTACGAGAATAAAGTCGTAATGTTGCGAGAATAAAGTCGTAATAGAATAAAGTCGTAATATTATGAGAATAAAGTTGTAATATTATGAGAATAAAGTCGTAAAATTCCGAGAATAAAGTCGTAAAATTCCGAGAATAAAGTCGTAATGAATAAAGTGGTAATTTATGAGAATAAAGTCATAATATTATGAAAATAAAGTGGTCATTTATGAGAACTCTAACAGGAAGAGCAGTCTTCTCCCTGTTAAAATGAAGAATATTGAGCATCTTGTGAAGTTATATTTATATATTTATAATATATTACAACTTTATTCTCGTAATATTACGACTTTATTCTCAAAATATTACGACTTTATTCTCGTAATATTATGACTTTATTCTCGTAATATTATGACTTTATTCTCATAATTTTACAACTTTATTCTCATTACAATATGACTTTATTCTCGTAATTTCCTTTTTTTGTTTTTTTGTTTGGCCCTAATACTCCGTCGTAGCTAATTATCAGCTATCATTCTGTATGAAATACATTTCATGTGTTTTTGCAGGTTCTACAGCCAGAGGAAGCCATCTTGGTGTATCCTGATGATATCGTAGCTGTGCAACACACTCTTGACTCTGGGAAGTTTTTGCACTGCCTTAATAGTGAGCTCTCTCTGAATTCTCCTTGGCGCCAAAGTTACCTGTCCCTCAGGGGGGCAGAGTGGGGGGGCTGGTGGGAGGGCGGCCTCACTTCATTGCCCCAAGACACAAAGTGGGTGGACGGGGTGGTGTGTGACCTGAGAATCCTGTATGAAGACGCACTTCACAGTGCTACTGAGCATGAAACTGTCTTTCACTACACCCACAAGGAGACGGTCACAGTTCCTGATATCGGAACCCTGACTGCAGATCCTCTTCTAAGATCTAAATTCAGACTCGATGTCATCCATCCCCTTCCAGATGAAAAGAACCACATTCATGTCCAGGTCAACGTCCCAACACTAATTGTTGTCAAGTCCATATTTGGAGAGAAGGCCAGGAGCTCGTGGTCAGCCCCCATACTCAAAACTGGAGTCCCCTTTTATGCATCTTGCCCTGAAGAGGTGGTTTATTCTGCACCTGGCTGTAAAAAGCAGCCCCAAGACGATTGGTTTTCCTCTGTGACTCTTGTGCTGCCATCGCCGGGTGTTCAGACGCTCAGCATCAGCATGATGGACGCTGACAGCTTTCAGAGCGTGAATGTGCAGGTTTACGGATACGAGGCAGTGACGGGGCTTAGAGTTGAGCCACAAGAATGTCGAAGGATTCTTATAAACACATCACAGGTAAGTGTAAAAATAAGTTATTACCAAGCCCAATCAGCACACCTGATGATGTATTTTTACTGACCAGGCCTGTGCAATTAAATTTATCTTCATCATTCAACATCATTTAGTCCGTTTTAATTTGAATCTGTTTGTCTTTTTATGTCGCCCCCGACGTTTTACATCAAATGTCATCTAAGAGCAATTTAAAGAGACGAGAGACATGATAAATAAACATAGTCAAATTAAATCCAGTTATGCTCTTGTTAAGAGGCAGGAGAATAAAAGCTAACACTTAAAACTAACTGGTTTTCTCAATGAATTTCCCATAAAATGTGACCCGATGTTCATCTAAGGCAGGGGTCGGCAACCCAAAATGTTAAAAGAGCCATATTGGACCAAAAACACAAAAAACAAATATGTCTGGAGCCGCAAAAAATGAAAAGTCTTGTATAAGCCTTAGAATGAAGACAACACATGCTGCATGTATCTACACTATATTAGCTATAATATATATTCTTTTTCATTATGCACTTCGAGAAAAAAGTCGAATGTTGAGAAAAAAGTCGAAATGATGAGGAAAAAGTCAAAATGTCGAGGAAAAAGTCAAAATGTCGAGATTTATGTTGAAGTGCAATCTCGAGAAAAAAGTCGAAATGTAGAGGAAAAAGTCAAAATGTTGAGGAAAAAGTCGAAATGATGACATTAAAAAGGAAAGGAAAAAGGAAGAAAAAAGGAAAAAAGAAGAATAAAAAGAAGAAAAGAAAAAAAGAAGAAAAAAGAAAAAGAAGGAAAAAAAAGGTCAAACATTTTTGAAAAACCTCCAGGAGCCACTAGGGCGGCGCTAAAGAGCCGCATGCGGCTCTAGAGCCGCGGGTTGCCGACTCCTGATCTAAGGCAAAGTAAACAGACAAATCCAATCTTCTTAAACTGATAACTCAAAATGTATATATGTATAACTTTTGCTTTGTTTGTTTGTTTAACTATAGCTTTTTAAAGCCAAAGTGGAGAGTGGTTCTTCTGTAAAATTCACCTGGGTGGTTGACAACCTGGAGAAGTTTGGTTATGAGGGAGAATCTTACAGTGTAATGTTTAAGCAACCTGCTGAGTATAAGCTACAGGTGAGGAGGTTTGTTTTTATGATGTCAGATATTGTCATCATATCATCATCATGTTTTACATAATTTCCTGATTATTTTCCTGATTTTATGATAAATAGAAAAATAAAATTGTTAAACAGCATGTTGTAAATGTTGTCCATTAGGTGACAGCGTCAAACCCGGTGAGCTCGCAGAGACAGCAAATCCTTCTTACCGCTGATGAAATGACGCCCCTGGCTCAGCCTGAGTTTCTGTTCGTCAGGGAGGTTGTGGCGGTAGATGCGACCCTCCTCTACACTGTCAGGGTCAAAGTGGATATCTCCCTCTCAGTTACTTTTAAGTAAGGGCCAATATTAAGATATTTTCTAATGTAATTCATGGCTCATAAATAAGCATTAAAAAAAGAGAAATGACAGATATGGAAAATACCTCAATAGAAGAACATACACCTAAAATGCACCTGTGATGTTGTATCTCATCTACAGTTGACTTAACTGCTGCTTTTCATACAGGTGGGATTTTGGGGATGGCAGGAATGTCATCCACATGCAGTCTGCTCCATGTCAGAGCACTGAAGGACTTGTTGAGAGAGGAGAGAAACAGATCTATATTGACGACTCAGTGAATCACACTTATTCCACCCCAGGTAAACGGACTCGCAAACACTTTTACACTCAAACATAAATTTAGCTCTGATTGTTGACGTGTTGATTATGTCATCTTAATAAGGTTAGTCATGGTAAAGGTTGGATATATTTATTTGAACATAATTTAAAAACTAATACAATGACCAACATGCTTTATCACAACTGAAAAAGAAAATAAGGAAATAAAAAAGCAATAGTTTCCATAAGAAATACATAGTGCCCAATACCAAGCCTTGAGGAACTCCAGGAGTAAACAAAATACTACCTCATGTGTACAGAAAGGTCCTCTCTATCATTTATGACTTGAGAAAAGTAAGACCAAAAGGCCAAAAACACTATTCGTCTTGACAAGAAAATCTTATGATGATATGAAAACTTGCAGACGTATCTAAATGAAATAAAATGTTGGAGTTCACAAAGATGACAGTAGCTGTGTCTATATTGTTTACCTCTAAAGTTCAATTTAGCCACATTTTTAACATATGTTGATACTGGACAATATTTATCAAAATAGCTTAATTAAATAACGTTATTCAATGAATATTTAAACCTAGTGCTAATTTAGCAAACTACAAATCATGTTGGTTGATGGCTGGCTTAACGGATTTATAATGTTTTTGCAGTGAGATTTGCATTATTTGGAGATGTCTTTTAGTCTAATTTTGTGCCCTTGCAATTTTTTAATGCAACTTGTATTTAAGTTGTAAATGTCATTCATTGATGAAATCCTGTGAATAATTTCGAGCACTCTACTTTTTCACACAAATGTAATTTCTTTGGCTGCACTTAATCCATTTAACTTTCAAGATTTTAAGTCTCATCCCTCTCCAGTCACTACTAGAGTTCGCCATGGTTCTGTTCTGAGGTTCTCCTTGTTCAGTATAGATTTACTTTGCGTTGGCCATATTTTAGTTTAACATTCAATTCATGCATAGCGATTCAGTATTTAATATGCAGATGACATCCAGTTCTATTCGACAGCAACCTCCATTACTTCATTCCAACTCTTTTTTTTTTACTGATCGCCTACATGAAATCAAAACGGACTTTCTCTGACTTAACAGTGGCCTAACGACATTTCTTCTAATTAATTCTAAATCCACCATGACACAGTTTTCCATTAACACTGACAACTCTTCAGTTTGTTCCTCAGGTTAAAAATGTAGGGTCATCCTTGACAGCTCACGACTGGTTCATTCTAAACTCAGTAATCTCACTTGATCACTAAGCAATGGCACCTTAAAAACAATGTATCCTCAAAGTATACTAATGTTTCTGTACGTTTACTCCCTCCAGAGGACTATACTCTTCATGTTCAAGTCTCCACTGGATATGACATCACTGATGCAACCATGGAGATCAGTGTTTCCCCCCAGTTGATTCACATCCTCATTTTACCGTCCACTCTGACACTGCTCGTCAAGGAGACCTTGCATCTGGAAGCTTTCATCAACCCCTCTGGCTTGGCAGTTGTCTATACCTGGAACTTTGGTGATGACTCAAAAGTCATCCAAGGCATTCATCACAAAGTCAGCCACAGCTATAGATCTGCAGGAGTTTATAACATCACTGTATGTGCCAGTAACAACATTACATCGCCAATTGCCTCGCTTTTAATGGTAGTTATGGAGAAAATTTCTGGTTTAACTGTTACATACAGTGGGCAGAGTGAAGTAGGCTCTCCAACAGATTTCAGAGCTGAAGTGGCCACTGGCAACAGTCTAATTTGGGAATATGACTTTGGTGATGGGTGTCTACAGGAGAATTTTACAGAAGGCTCTGTCTCCCACATCTATACACTTCCAGGGAACTTTAGAGTTGGTGTAACTGTTTCTAACTCTGTTAGCAGAGTTCACCAGTCTATAACTGTTGAAGTATATAATTTAACTCTTAGTGGGGTTCTTCCAACAGAATGTGTAATGACAGGAAAACATCAAAAATTCACTGCGCTGGCGAATGGAAATATTTCCACTCTGACTTTCCATTGGCTGTTTGGAGATGATTCACCTTTGATGGTGATGACTGGACAGTCAACAGCAACTCATACATTTCTAAGTCCCGGGGTTTTCCCTCTTAATCTTACTGTGTTTAGTTTGTTTACCTTTGTATCACTTAGTAAAAGCATCTGCGTTGAAAGTCCAATAACTAAAGTTTTAGTGCAGTCATCACGGGAAGTAGCAGCAGTAGAAGAAGAAGTATGCGTCAGAGTTTTCGTTTTCCCTGAACAAAATACTGGTTACCAATTTTGCTGGTTTAGTAGCCCCTCTGGTCTTAGTGAATCAACAGAAAGCTCTGAGAAGTGTTTTGTCTTCATCAATGAAGGAGTTGAAAAAGTTTCTGTTGTGGCAAGTAACAAAGTTAGCAACCAAACTGCTAAGGTTAATATCACCGTTCAAAAACCAGTTCGTAAGCTTTCTGTTGCGCATGAAAGTCAAAGTGATTCACTGATAGTCAACAAATCATTATCATTTTGGGTTGCCAGTTGTGCTGGCAGCAATGTGTCAGTGCTGTGGGACTTTGGAGATGGGTCTCCTGTAGAGCAGAAGCAAAATGTAACACATGTCTTTACCTCAAATGGTAAATACACAGTCACTGCCACAGCATTTAACGCTGTTAGCCACGATTCTGCGATCCTTACGTTGAATGTTTTGCTTCCTGTTTCAGACCTGAGACTTTACACCAGTCAGCCCTCTTCTGTAGTGGGAGAGGAAACTCTTATCACATCAATTAGCAGCGCTACTGACATCAGTAACTACCACTGGATAGTTGATGGCATAACCGCAACAAGACAAGGAACTTATCTGTTCAGATACACTTTCCCCAAACCGGGAGTGTATCAAGTCAAGGCTATAGCCCAGAACTTAGTAAGTAAAAAGGAGGCTACTATTTTAATTGAGGTACTTGAAAGAATAGCGGGTCCTCAGATTGAATGTCGAAGCCTAATTAACAAAAAGTATATACCAACCCTAGAGGAAATGCTGTTCATTGCCTCAGTCACCAAAGGGTCCAATGTCACTTATCACTGGCTTGTCACACAGAGCGGAAGAGGCCAACAAATAAGAGGCGATGGAGAGCTTTTTTACTTGATGGTGGAAACTTCTGGTAGGATATCAGTTCAGCTCACAGCCTCCAGTATCTTGGGTGTGGCTTCAAATAGTGTTTCTCTTGTGGCAGTAGAACATGTGACAGGTGCATGCGTAGCGACGCACTCAAACACTGTGGCACTAGGGAAACCCGTAAACATATCTGTACATGTTCTTACAGGTTCAGACCTACACTACCTTTGGTATGTGAATGCAGATGTTTCACCCCTCCGGACACATGTGCCCTTTTTTCTCTACACTTTCACAAATTTGGGTCTTAATCTTCTCAAAGTATCAGTTCAGAACGCGCTGAGCCAGAGCAATGACACCAAACAGTTTTTGGTTCAGGAAGAAGTACTAGAGGTCGACTTTCAAATTGACGGAAAGAAACATCCATTTTCTGTCAATGCTAGTGTTTCTCTTTCTTTTTACGGGTCTGTCCACAGGGGTAATGACTTGCATTGGGACTGGGAAGTTAAAAGTGCCAAAGAGACCATCTTTACTTCCACATATCCAACTTTTGTCTTCAGATTTTCTCATGCAGATATCTATGAGGTGTATCTGAATGTCTCCAATGATGTAAGTTGGAAAATCATTTCACACAATGTCACTGTCCAAGAAGCTGTTGAAGGTCTTCTGCTGAACATCGGCAAGGCCTCTTTCTGCACCAATGAGCAAATTGAGTTTATTCCCACAATATCCAACGGAAGTAATGTGAGATTTGGCATAACCTTCCAAAAAAATGACTGGATTCATAGTCAGGACATTTCTGAAGGCCAGCTCACCAGATTAAGCCTTCCAGCTGGCAAATACTTGGTTACACTGAAAGCTACAAACCAGGTCAGTAGTGCTGAGATTTCCTCTAACATTCTAGTAACTGAGAGTATCCAAGGTTTGCAGATTGTAAACTGCTGTTACACCGCATTCGAGGTTCTAAAAGGAATATATTTCAAGGCAAATGTTCAAAGTGGGCTTCCGGTCAACTACACATGGATATTTCAGTTGGAAAGGTCTCGGTCTACGTGGCTCATTGGGCAAGAAGTGAACTTCTCTCCACAAGAGAGTGGTTTGTGGTCCGTCTGCTTACGTGCTAGCAATGGAGTCTGCTCTCAGACAATAAATGAAACTGTAACAATCGAGTGGCCTGTTCAGGAAGTCAACCTTGTCCGTCATTCAGAGAGGATATTTGTCGGGCATGGTGTCAGAGTGTCTGCAACCGTGAAGGAAGGGAGCAATGTCAGATACAGTTGGGACTTTGGAGACTTCACTGAAATATTGGTCACAGACCAAAATGAAGTTAGTCACACTTATCATTTTACAGGACAATACAGAATTACACTCAAAGTTTTCAACAATGTCAGCCATGTGTCCACACAGCTTCACATGGAGGTGGAAGAGCTTCAGTGTTCCATCCCACAAGCTTCCCTGGTCCAGAGCCAGTCTTCTACCATCCTCAGATCTAGACAGAATTTCTTCGAAGCAAGTGTGTACATAAAGTGCTCTGCTTACAGGACTAACTATCTGTGGGAAATCTTCAGGGATTCATGTTTCAACAGTGGGAACAAAGTCAATCTTAGAAATCAAAAGGATGCAGCATCACCTCTTCTCTTACTTCCAAAGAGTGCTCTCGACATTGGGCACTATTGCCTGGTATTCATAGTGTCATTTCAGGGAACTCCTCTATTCGTCCAAAAGAAGACAAACATCACAGTGGTCCACTCTCCATTAGTGGCTTTCATCAAGGGAGGCTCCCACAGACTGTGGTCCGGCACCAGGGATCTTTTCCTGGATGGATCTGAGTCACATGACCCTGACATGGAGCCTGGAGAGGATGATGCACTACAGTATCACTGGGCATTCGTTATCAAGGTGAACTTAAATATTAGCAGCTTGAATGTCTTGGAAAATGAATTAGAATCAAAATCAGTTTAAAACAATAAGAGTAGAATTAGTAATGATTAGGTTGAGTTTAATTGGGTGTCCTCATCTCAGTACACTAAAACATGTATTTGCAGAACTCCACAGAGTCTCCTCTTCTAAAGCAGCTCATGGGGAGTTTCAGTAGGAGGATAACTGTACCCAGCAGTCACCTGCAACCAGGAGCAGTCTACGTTTTCACTCTTACAGTGCACAAGACTGGGAGGAGACCTGCATCCGCCAATCAGACGGTAAATATTACCCATAGTATTAACCCTTCAACTTGATCCGTTTCACAGGGGGTTTTTTTCTTCTTTTTTTTTCTTTTCTTTTCCTACATTTGCTTTTGTCTGTTCTCAAACTGAGAAAATGCATATTTTCTGATGATGTATGTGTCTGGAAACAAAGAAATGTTATTAAATCTTTGTATTGCTAGACACAAAGCTCTAAGAACCCTCATCAAGCATGCATATGTGAAACTAGATAGCAGCTGCCAGAACTCAAACAACTGCTCAACGAAAAAAATAATAGGTTAAGACTATAAATATTAATTTAAAAAAGAATCCACATAAATTCCGAACAATAACTGCTTTTTGTTAAAAAACAAAAGCTCAGAGAAAGAGTTGACTTTAGTCATCCATCACCATCATATTTAAGCTCAGCTTGTTAATCGCTGATTCAATTGTTCTAATTAATTTTAATGGCTGTGAGTGAATTTCAACCATTCCAGAGTATTCATATTCTACGTTGGCTCAAGTTGCAGCCTGGTGAGTTTATGCTAGTTTAGATGCTGTTCTACTTTCTGTGTTTTTGCTGGTTATTCTGGCAGAAAGTGAATAAACCCAAATGGAAACGAGTTGAAGAGCAGAAGTCAAGCATAGAGAACAATTGATTGAAAAATGAAGTTTAATCCATTTTCCCCCCTTTAAACCAGTTCAGCTCAATTTTATTTATATAGCATCTATTACGATACAAATTGTCTCCATGTGTTTTTCAGAGACTCAGAGCGTGACACTCCAACAAATATTAGAAACAATGGCTAGTAAAAACAACTCCCCGAGTAGGAGGAAAAACTTTTAAGCCAAACACTGGAAAGAAGAACTCATTTAAGAGGTGAGAAACCTTAAGACCTGGATCACAAGGGAGGACCCTCCTGCCGAAGGCCTGCTGGGTAGAGGAAGAAAAGAGGAGGGAGATAAGACAGACAGGATGAAGAACAGCGAGAGGAGAGACACAAATGTCTCGTCAATATCATATACAACAAAATTTATCAGTAGTAACAATAATCATCATTTACAGTATGCAACATTTGGAGAATAAAGTTGATGAAAGAGGGAAATACAGATTTAGAATAGATCAACAACAGATGGTGTAACTCTGGACATCTCAGATGCTGAACTGTTGGCTCCATGTTTCATTCCATGCCGTCTACTTAGAGAATTTATCTTCGTTACCTCCTGATGTTTTATGCAACATCATCATCACAGTTGTTTCCAGGCAACAAACACAACCACCCAATAGGCTCATGAAACTTCTTTTAGTTCATTTAAATGTTTCCTTTCACATAAAGCAACATAATTTCCCCTTTAATAATTTGACTGCAAACTAAACACATGAGCCTGTACGCTAAAGACCAAGAGATTTGTTTCCTCATCACTTCACGCTTGTATTAGACTAGCCTGAATTGTATTAAAGAAGAAATAATAGATTCAGTTATTATTTTAACTGATCCACAATATCACTCATTGTAGTTGAATATAAGCGCTTGTGCCAAACTACAATGACTGACATTGTGGATCAGTTAAAATAATATCGGTCTGTGTTACTAATCTTTGAAATAATCCCAGCTTGTTTTAACCTACGGGTGATGTTTTAACTGGGTTAAACAGCTGATCAGTACTGAGGCATGTGAACCATTAAAGAAGTTCTACCAACGCTTATGTTATTCAGCATGTTCAACTCAGATTTCAGCTCAAAGGAATGCTGTTGAAATACAGTTTTAAGAATGGGATATCCTTTATGTTTAAGGTAACTGTGACTGCAGCTCCAGTGCTTCACGTGACGGTGAAATGTGTATCCTGTTCTGTCATTTCCTCTGATCACCGCACCAGTGGCAGCATCCCCGTCGTACTTGCTGGTCAGTGTGAACAGTGTGACGGCCAAGCTCGGGTAATTATGTCGACAGCTTCACTGAATCTTAACAGAGTAGTATTTATATAGACAATAATAACATCATATTGCGTATCAATATGGATTTATTTTTGTGTCCTCATGCAGTACAGTTGGAAAGCCGAGGACCAGAGCGGCCAGAGTCTCGACCTCAGTGACCAAACCACCTCTACAGGCAGACTTTCTCATCACCTGGCGGTACGTTCAGGTGTCCTGCAGCCAGGCTGGAGTTATTCTTTTGTCCTTAATGTGTCCCAGCCTGGCAGCGGGCAGTGGGGCAGTTCCAGCTTGAGGATACAGGCAAAGAATCCGCCGCGTCACGGCCAGTGTGATATCAGTCCAGAGTCAGATATCCACCTGCTGGAGACAGAGGTCACCTACAACTGTTCAGGTGCTGACACAGCGTTAACAAACATGCTGCAGGTTTTATTTGAGTAATCAGAAGTGTAAATGCTTTGTACTGCTGTTACGTTTCCATGTGCTCAGGTGAACTTATTTTTTTTACATTTATTTCATATTGAACTATTTTTGACTTCATTGCAGGCTGGCAAGATGAAAGTGGGACCTCTCAGCTTATCTACACTTTGCAGGTGGCACCATGTCAGCCCGTTAGCACTGAGTGTCCGGTACTCACTCTCTACAGGTGAATAAAGCTCTCTTTCTTATCGTAAAAACAGAAAACATTTGTTCCCATTATAAAATAATCCTTTATTTACACACATTTTTATCTCAGAGGTACTCGCTCAACCTTCAGCAGCTTGGTTCCAGCAGGAAGTCCGGGGCAACCAAAAAACATGTCGCTTATCACAGTCACTCTGGTGGTAGAAGATCATTTGGGGGCAAAGGCCATTGCATTGAACAGGTATTTAAAAATAAGCTGAATAATCAACAAAATGCAGTGAAGTAGGAGCGTCGGTGAAGCTGTGGCTCTCCTGCTGATATTCCTGAACGAGTCGTCATTAAAAGTCCACCCCTGCTCAGTTGCACTCGGGTCAATGTATTCTGTACCTGTGGAAATGGCTGTGATTGAGAGCGGTATCAGACCCATTTGTGTTTTGGCTTTAAACTATTTAAAGTTTTATAAACAAATAACTGGCAGAACTGGAGTGATATGATTTTTTTTCCTGTTTTGGCAAGGACTCAAGCTCTAGCTGATAAATCCATTTTCTTGGCAGACCTGTGATGATAACCCCTTGACAAGGTTATATAAACCACTCTGGGATATTAGCTCTTCAATGCTTGAAATATTCTTGAAACAATAGTGGACTGACACCATGGATCACTTAACATGGCTGATAACATTTAGGTCTGAGTTAGTAATCACACCCAGATTTCTGCCTTGGTTTGTGGTTTTACCATTGTAGAGTTGAATTTAGCACAGATTTCTAACCATTCTGTCTCGTTAAAGGTAATAACCTATGTTTTATCTCTGTTCAATTGAAGGAAATTTTGGTCCGTCCAGTTGTTTATTTTTTCAAACCATTTAATTTGTGTTTTTAAGGGATTAAAGGCCTTGTGTCATCCTTACAACTATGTTAAAAGGAACCCTGGCTATTAAGACATGTAGGTCTTAAAAGATAAATGTTGGTATCAATTATAACAATGTGATATAAAAAACCTTTTTGATGTCTTCGTTTTTATAAAATTTGAAAATATAATTTAACATGTAGGTCGCCATTGTTGTTTACATTCTGGGTAGTGACGTCAGACGGTGGCTCCTGCTGGCCCCCCTACACTGTTTTGACACCCAGAAACAGGTGAAAACAAAGCTAAACAGGTGACGGCGCACCAGAAACACAGATCAAAACTCAGCTAAACATTAAGGTGACGGCGCACCTACAAAAAAGTAAAAAAAAAAAAAAAAAAAGTGCCGCACCATAAAGCATGAACTATAAAAACACCATAAAACTCAGATAGACTAACCGACCACACGTTTCAACTAGCAGATAGCCGATGCTACAATAAAAACCCCAGCCAGATCTGGCATCATTTAATTAAATAAAGATGTTCTTGCCTATTTGAAGCGAAGTCTGCGCCTCCCGTTTCGTCAAAGTCCCGGGCCAGTCCCCTCAGCCTCTGGTCTGTCATCACCCAGCACCGAAGCCGGTTTTAGGGGGGAGAGGGGTGGGCTATGCCCACCCAAACGTGCATCCTCCCACCGGCGTCTCCATCCCAGTGGCGGCGGCGAGAGCGGAGAGCGGGTGGCGGTGCGCTGCCGGCTCTAAAGCCCCGGCTACGCCGTCTACGGCGTTGGCTACGCCGTCTACGCCGTAGCCTACGCCGTAGCCTACGCCGTAGCCTACGCCGTCTACGCAGGAGCCTAATGCACTGGTAAGATGCGCACGACATTGATCATTTTTGCAGATCTCCCGTGCATCACAGAACTTTGATCCAGTTTGCCTGAACCGAGACGTCTTATGGGCTCCCTCGTCAGCCTCCACGGCCGGGAGAGTGCTGCTCATCTATGTTTTAGATACCTGTCCCAGTTAAACTAACGCGGCTTATCTTCCCAGAGCCACCGGTCTACGTCATCGCCCCCAGAATGCATTGCGCAAGTAAAACATGGCGCCTCCCGCAGGTCAAAATATGTGATAAACATTGTAGATTTTTAAAGCAATTAGATTATTTTATGTGTTTCTAACAACATATTTTAGTATAAGAGAACAATTGTGGCTAATTAGGGACTACATGTCTTAATAGCCAGGGTTCCTTTTAAGGTCTTTTGTTTTTTTCATAATCTGACCTAATGACAATGTTAAGTACAACAGGTCCAGAAACGGAGCCCCGTGGAACTCCACGTGTGATTCTGTCCATTTGTGACCCAATATGTAGGTTTTAAAGCAGTTTTGTGCTGTATCATAAAATCACACCTAGTTTTCCAGTCTTGGAGCAATATGTTGTGATCGACTGCATCATACAGTATACAGCTCTGAAAACCAGAAGAACCCGGATAAAAATGGCACTGTTACCTGTGTTTAAGAAAACTCTCACACATTCCTGGCTTCTCCTGTTCTTAGAACATTGACAATTGAAAATCCTTCCAATGGTAAAGTTGCAAGTCAGTGGCTCAGAAATAAAAGCCAGACAGAACTGTGGGCTCTCATCCAACACCGTAATCCTCAGGAGATCATCCCTTATTCCATCGCCCTCACCAGCATGCTCCGTCAGGTACTATTTGTTTTTCTTTTGTCATTTCATATTCCAGTGCACCAAATAGCACTTCAAACTGGTAATATTTATGGAACTAAACTCCATTAACCTGTCACTGAAATGTGTGTGCATCATGGAAGTTAATTTTGCCCTTGTTATAGTGTTGCAAGATAAGTGTGACTCTCATCAACAGATGGAGTTTAGAGGGACCGCTGAAGAGCTCGCAGACAGCAGGGAGCTCTGGGAAAATGTGACCCAAGTCCTGGTCTCTCTCCCTGTGTCCTCCTTGCAGGATGTTGACCAGCTCAGCTCAGTTTTGGCACAATCTACTGTGAGAATACACACCCCAGAGTTTCTCTTTTCTCACGTTTGCAGTGCACGAGCAGGCGTTCTTAATACCGTACATTGTTTAGATTTCCTTACGAGCCAATGAAACCTTTAAGTAATGAAAAATATACACAGGTCATGTGAAATTTAAAAAAAACACCCTCTTTCATGATATATATCAGGACATGAAAACAATCCGTTAGGCTCACAATTAGATAAATACAAGCTCAGATGATGTAAATACAAACTGAGTAAAAAAATAAGCCATCCTTACTGCCTCATACAGCGACCAGGTACTGGGAATCAAATGAACTTGATCCATTGAGCATTAGGAAATGTGCAGAACTCTGCAAAAGAAGAGGGTTTGACAGTTTAGTGGCTATTTAGACTCCATCATCCTACAGTGAGAAAAATGACTTCTCACTGTTGCCAGATTTCCCTGAACTGGACGTCCCATTGAGCTCATTGAAGTTCAGTTGCCATGGTGTTCACAGTAGCTTTGTCGGATGGCGCCATCGTTGTTGATGTGTGACATGGTGCCGTAGAGCGATACACAGCTGGAGCAAGATACAACCAAGATCTGAGTCCAAGGTTTGGTAGTTTATACTGATAGTAGGGATGGGAGATCAGGAGAGCCAGATGACGACGCTAAAAGAAGTCAAATAGTTCTTTAAATGAAACTGATATCTTAACATGAAAACCTTGGTGCAGCTTTAACAGAAAGTCTGAAAAATCAAAGAATCAAGATATTGTAATGTCTAAGTCAAAGTCCAGACCTCAACCTGACTGAAATGCTTGGATGGGGCTTTTCAAGTTTTTCACTGCATACAAGTTAAAATCTGTAAATCGCACTGAATTGAAATGATGCTTCCAGAGAAGAGTGGGCTGTAATTCCCCACAATGTTGTGAGAGACTGACAAACAAACAGAAAACAATTACTTCCCATTACTGCTGCTAAAAGAGTTACTAAAGTTACTGGATTATGCACTTTGCTGAGTTTTACCATTTTACCATTAATATTTGACGAGGACTAAACTTTTTTATATTAGATACATAAAACCTTAGAATTAAGAGTGTGTTTTCTTTATCACATGACATCACATTTTAGATGTAAAGTAGCAGAAATTACTGCGAAATTCCATGTTGATCTCTTTTAAAGAAAACCGATCAGTTTTTGCTTTTATCTGAAATTCTCCAATGCTTGAATCAAAGGTGGCTGGACTTGTTTTTCTCGGTTCTGTAAAGTGTTTCATCTTCCACTCAGAAGGTATCCTGAGTTCTTCTGGTTTGGAGGTTAAAAATCTTCAAAAGACCAGAAAAAGGAGTCCAGTTGCCTCTGATTCAACTCGTTGATGGTGACCATGATCTGGATTATTCAGCATCTACACCAACATACTTAGTTGAAATGATATGATTCTGTATTTCAGGCTGTTCCCAGGCAGCTGCTATGTTGGAGCTGCCAGGAGAGAATTCTGGAAGTTGTGCGGAAAATAATCCACGTGATGAAGGAACAAATGAGTCCTGCTGATTTGCCAGCTGCTTCCACAGGAGAGAGCATCCTCCGTGTTCTAGGTTCTGAACCGCCATCATCCCCCGAGCAACATGAAATAGTCCTGGGATGCTAATGATGTGAATTTGACCAGCTGTTGTTTGTTTCCTTCTTCAGGTGGCACCCTGGCTGCTGTGTCTGAGTTAGTCCATGCTGCTGGTTCTGACTCAGCCTACACAAGAACTCTGCAGGAGGCTTCAGCCATCACGGTGTCAGCGCTGGGCTACGCCGCAGCCCTGATGCGCACTCTGATGTATTCACGAGTTCAGGGCCAGGCACCCCTTTCACTTTCCACTAATTATATCAAGACAGTTGCTTTCCTTGGAGACCCCTCTGACCTCCTCTGCACTCCAGGGTCAAATGGGTCAAACAGACACCAGACGACTCCCTCAGAGTCGTCATTAGCTGATAAATCTCAGAGTGCTCAGCCATGTCAGTTTCTAATCCCCAATTCCCTTAGTGCTCACCTTAAAAATCAAAACTCTGAGGTGGTCCAGGTGCTGCTGAGTATGGATGGACCACAAGAAGCCAACTCTTTTCTGGCTTCGAGCAGCCCTCGTATCTCCACCGCTGTGGTTGCCATGGAGCTCACCACCCCTCAAGGTCAGCCCATACCCATCCAGAACCTGGATGTGGAACAAGCTATCCGCGTCACGTTGCCCAACAAGTACCCTTTACAGAGTGATGGAGGTGGGAACGGGGGAGTAAATGAAGCTGAAAATGGGACATGTCTTACTGTAACACTGCCCAGGGAAGGACAACTGAATTTCAAAGTAAAAGCCCTGGATGGTCTGGTAGAAAATGCTGGTTTATATATCTCCTTCAACTTCAGCCTGCCTCCAGGTACGGTCACTTTTCACTTCTTGTAAACAAACAGTTGTTCTGGAAATCTCTCTGAAGCTGTTTTGCTTTTTCACACTTTTGCAAAGCTGATATTAGAAGTGATAAAAAATAAAAGAGACATATCAGCTTTGTTAATCAGACAGTGTTGCTTCCAGGTCTCTCCTCTTCTGCTTTGGTTTGTGCTTATTATTAGTTCATTATTATCCTGGCCAGCCATCGCAATTCTTTCCGTCTTAAACACAAAGAATCAGTGTGGTGCCTCTGGTTTCTCAATATTGGTTTCCAGGGCGAAGTGAGAGCAGCTGCAGAAGAAGCTGCCTCTGGAGAGATGATGTGCAGGGAAAATGAATGTCAGGCTGTTGTCGGTTTTACAGTGAAACCTACTGTAGTTGAGGCAAGATGTTATTAGCAATTCTGGAGTCATTTCTGTTGTAGCTCTTGGGTCTTCTTGACATCCAGAAAAGCCCACTCTCAATCAATAGCTATTGGTTCAGTGCGTTCTGTGCTCCGGGGTGGGAATAGGAGAGGTACCAGTGAATGGGTTTGGCTGGTCAGTAAAGTAGAGATGATCTCTTAACTAGCTGGCGAGCAAAATTATATCAGCTCAAAATAAAACAGCACCACTCATTATACTGAGTGTTAACAGTTTTTTTTTTTTTTTCAACATCACCAGTGTTTTTTCATGGTGACATAGCTGTTTTTAACCAAACAGGCCGATGCCAAACATTGATGGAGTTTGTATGTTCTGTTAGGTTGATAGATTATTCTGAATTACCCTGAAGCACGTACAGTTGTTTTTATATATAATAGTTCTTGATCGATATTGAGTAAACATTGTTAAAAAAAAAAAAACAAACGTTAAATATGTATGTGGCCCTGTGATGGACCGGTGACCTGTCCAGGTACCCCTGCCCCGAGCTGGGACAGGCTCCAGCAGACCCCGTATAGCAGTAACTATTTAAGATAAGCTATTTATCCATCCAGTAAAGGTATGGACAAAAATATTTTAAATGTTAATTTTTAAAGCTGGATAACAGTCATAGTATTTTTCCCATTATTAGTAACTTGCTCAGGAGAGACAATTATTCTAATGTAACAGTTTTTGAATTTCCATAAAGTAGACAGCTTCTTTTATTATCTTTGTAAGATGACAGTTCCGTGATGTTCACGAAAGCATAACTGAAAAAAATCGTGTGGCAAATCATCTAGAATGTCAAGTTGTTGCAAACTGTTGTTTTTTCATTTTATAATGCGAAGTAGCAACATTTTCTTTCATTACAGGACTGTTAGTTAGTTAGTTTGTGTCTCAGTTAGTTTCCATGTGGTAAATCTAAATCCAATATTCACTCTCTTTTGACTCTTTATAGTTTCTTTACAGCTCTTTAGCTGCTAAAAGCCCTCTATGATAATCATCTGGTCGCTAACTATTCATATCTGCTCTAAACAGAAAGTTTGCATCTTCTGCCGGAAACAAACACCAGATTTGGCCAGAAATCTGAATAAAACAGCTAAAATATGAACTCAGAACCAGAAGCTTTGTTACATTTCCTGCGAATCAGCTAGCAGCTATTTCTATGCAGAAACCAACATCAGACTATAAAAGTCAGTCTGGTTCAACAGGGCAGCTCAGCAGGAGTCGCTTCAGCTTTTCAACAGCTTTTCCTTGAGTTTCTTTAAATTATAGATTCAGTTATGGCCAATTGGGAGATATATATTGAAGAATGTGCTTTACTACATCAAAAATGTGAACATGCCTCATGTAAATTTGGATTAGGTTATTGTACTAAATTACAGTCAAAATAAACATTGTAATGCCTTTTCATGAATTCATTCAAAGTCTGGTGTGACTGTTCATGTAAAACTTCAAGATCTTTGAACCTAGAAAGTAGCTTCGTCATGCAGCACCTTTCACTTTGAAATGACTTTACTTGTGTGGCATTTTTTGTTAATAAATTATACATTTATAAAGCTGTTTTCAATCTATAATGCATAGGAGCTACTCCAGTGAGGCTGGGTCGTGTCAAGGCCGTGGTTGTCTCCGTGCCAGGGTCTAATGCATCCCAAGAATCCCTCATGAGAGAGTGGGCTCTCACTCTCTCTGCTGCTTCCAGCAGGAGTTCCTCAGAGGAAACTATCTTTCTGTCGCCACTGTGAGTCAGATTTTCTGGATACATTTATGCTTGGATTGTCCATTTTGATGACCCCCCACCCCCTTGTTTGCACATATATTAATGGTTAATACCTACACAGATGTGCTTCATATGAATATATGCATTTTTTCTTTTCCCCAAACAGTTCAAACGGAACACATAAGCCCTTTTTTGTCAACCTGAGCTCCTCTCTGATCGACGGAGGGCCTGTCCGTGTGTCCGTGTGTGCGTTCAGCTCTCTGTGCCAGTATTTCAGCGTGGCAGAGATGCGCTGGAGCAGTGCGGGTCTGCGGCCGCTCGAGGGCAGCACACTACAAGCAGCTCAATGCCTCAGCCAGCATCTCACCATGTTTGGGGCCAGTTTGTTTGTTCATCCTGGGGCTGTTATCATGCTGCCGCCGGTATGTAAATCTGTATCTTTATTCTTTGGCTCACAGCACAAACAAAAATATGAATTGACAAGCGAAGGAAAGATCCTCATCATCTCTCCTCCTGTATCGTGTCTGCAGTCAGGAGGGCCCGTAAAGAACATTGTGGCAGGGATTGTGTGTGCGGTCCTGGTTCTGCTTCACCTGCTGGTGGGGCTCATTGCACACAAACTGGACCACATGGACAGCCTGAGACTAAGCCAGGTTCCTCTGTGCGGTCGACCAGGACTGTACTTCTACAGGGTGCTGGTGAAGACCGGCTGGAGGCCTGGGGCAGGTCAGCTAATGGCAACTAATCGTTGATGTATAAGGGAGCAAAAACATCACACATACATCCAGTGGTGGACAATAACGGAGTAAATTTACTTGAGTACTGTACTTAAGTACATATCCAGAGGATTTGTACTTTACTTGAGTATTAGATTTCTTTGGTACTTATTACTCTTACTTGAATACATTTCCAAGACAAATATTTTTACTTTTACTCGAGTAAATTTCTAGGAAGGCTGAAAAGTACTCGTTGCTTTCAGGTCTGCTCTTTTTTCTTCTTCCCTAAAATCCTATTGGACACAAGCTGTTTTTGTCAAAGGAGGAGACCTATCACAGTGCACGCTCTCCACTGGGATGTACGTAAAGCGGAAATACGTCAAGCCTCCTCAAAACGATACCGCCAAAGTAACCTGCGTTTGTCAAGACAGAGCCGCATCAATGGCTATGCCTGCGTCAGGAGAAGAAAGACAAAATCAAAAAGACAATAGGATGGTGCAGGTTCATTTGGTTTCAGTTCATGATTGTTAATAAACTGCATCATCTTCTGTCCTCTTATGATCCCATTCATTTGATTTGTTTTTGGTGTTTCTGCAGGTTTTATATAACATTGTGGTTCTAAAAGCAGCACATCAGTGCAGCTGGTTTCAAAGAGTTAATTCTCAGAAACAAGAGTTAAAAGATCCTTAAATTAATTTAGAGAAAAAATAGTAATTTACTGATGTGGAAAATAAGAAATGTACTCTTACTCTTACTCTTAATTTTACTTAAAGTAAATTTAAAAGCATTTACTTTTGGATACTTAAGTACCTTTAAAAGCAAGTACTTTTCTACTCTTACTCGAGTAATATTTTGACTGAGCTACTTTTTACTTGTAACGGAGTAAATTTTGACCAGTAGTATTTGTACTCTTACTCAAGTACTGGGGTCGAGTACTCTGTCCACCTCTGCATACATCCATTTTGACTCGTGGACTTATACTACTGTAGTTCAATGTTAAAGAAAATGATTATTACTCCCCATCAGGCACTACAGCACACGTTGGCATCAGTCTGTATGGTGTGAACAAGAGCGGCTCTCGACACCTGCAGAGGGACGGAGCGTTTCAGCGCGGCAGCCTGGACCAGTTTCACATAGAGACGGACGGAAATCTGGGAGAGATTTGGAAAATTCGCA
This sequence comes from Cololabis saira, assembly GCF_033807715.1. Classification (NCBI taxonomy): domain Eukaryota; kingdom Metazoa; phylum Chordata; class Actinopteri; order Beloniformes; family Belonidae; genus Cololabis; species Cololabis saira. The sequence continues at coordinate 22,414,029 of NC_084605.1, read as the reverse complement.
TCTGGCACGACAACACAGGTATTCAAACCGGAAATCGTCTTTCTGTCTCCACGTCCACCACCTCCAGCTCTTCTGGGAGGACACCTTAACCAGGGAGGCCGTCTTCTAGTTGGACCTGCCTGAAACAGGTCCCCACTGGGGCTTCCAGGGTGGCATCCTTTTAATAAGTACTTTTCAAATTTCAGGCAGGTGGTTTTTTTTTTCATAGATGATTATTGAACAGGAAATTTGATATAAACAGATGATAAAAATGATATGAAATTCACTAACAACATAAGAACTTCTCCAATTCTTCTTTGAGAAAAAGATTATGTCAGCATTACCTTTGAAATACTTGATAGAAATGAGCAACTTTCAGAGAATTTTAAGTTTGGGAGTCTCCGTGCAGGTGGGAGTCACCCAGACAGGTTTCAGTGAGCTGCAGGTTAATGTAAACCCTCTCACATCATGCAGGGGTTTTAAAGTCATTCGTGCACGTGCAGGTTTGGACCCCTCGTGGTACGTTCAGCACGTGGCGGTCTGGGACCCTCAGACAGACCACATGTTCTTCTTCCTGCTTGAAGACTGGCTGTCAGTGGACAATCAGAGGAACAGCACAGTGGAGAGGGAAGTTCTCGCTACGTGTACGTTTTTCTACACTCCAACACTGTGATTTTAAAAATGTATCCTTTTTCTTGACTAGTTTATCTATAGTTTTCTCCCATAAAAACAAGACATAATGTGCATCTTCTTTATTATTATTATGAAAAGGCTTTGAGCTTTCGTTTGTCCCTGCCAGGTCCAGAGGACCTCACCCAGTTTCGACGGGTCCTCGCCTCCCAGCTGATATTTGGGATGACGGAGCGCCACTTGTGGCTGTCGCTGTGGGAACGGCCCGCTCACAGCTGTTTCACCAGGGGTCAGAGGGTCACCTGCAGCGCTCTGCTGCTGCACCTCTACCTGACACTGGGAGCTCTGTGGTACGGGGCCGTTAGCACTGAAGGTCTCAGGTGAGACGGATTGTCTGAGCAACCGAGGACATTAGACGTTGATTTTAGAAGAAAAGTGTAAAATTCTACTGTTTTATGGGACGATTTTGTTATACTGGCAGAGAGAACTGATTAATCTCTCTTCTTTTTTAACAAGTGGACCTGTTTCAGCCCATCTGCTGGTTAACTGGGAGACAGTTGCCGTGGGGATGGCCATTGCCATACTGGTTTTTCCTCTCCAGTGTTTCCTCTGTTTCTTGTTTAGAAAAGCCCAAAGCCAGGTAAAATAAACACAGCTTTCTCCAACTTCATTTTCAAAAGGTTGTATCCCCTCTCTAAACCACATGTTTTTTGCATAAAACATGATTGAAAAGCTAATTAATTAATAGTGGTTCCTAGTATTTGTAAGATGACTGAATAAGTTGACTGAATAATAGTGTCTCAATGTATTCAACGAAAATTAAGCCAAAAGGAAAAAGGTAATCATGTGGGTAATACTAAGTACCCTCTCACTGCTTCTGCAGGGTTTGGGAGGGTAAGTTTCAGCCAGGTACTGCTCATGTATAGCCCTCAATAAAAGTAAATATTTCAGTAGTTTAATGGTCTCAAGCATTTAGGTATGTGTTTATAAGGTCAATAGGGCTGCACATAGGTAGCTGTTGCTGGACATAGACTCAGCCTTTTATCAGAAACCCTCTCCCAACTGGCAAGCACAGGTCATTGAACGGTCTTTGAAAGGACCTTGAACTCTTCAGTACACCAGGGTATTCCAGAGGCAAATGTGAGGGCGATCTGGCCAAGCTTAGTTGAAGCTGAGTCATCCAACAGGACAATGACCCAAAACACGTCAGCAAATCTACAGTAGAAAAGGCTGAAAAGTAAAAAAAATAAATAAAATCACAGGCCTTGTCAAAGTCCAAATATCAACTTTATTGAAATGTTGTGCTGGGACCTTTAGAGAGCTGTGGATAACCAGAAAATCTCAATAAACTGAAGTAAACCTGTTGGGAAGCATTAAAGGGGACCTATTATGAAAAACACGTTTTTTCTTGTTTTAACATGTATAAAGTGGTCTCCCCTCACCCTGCCAGCACAGGGGAGACAAAATACCATGAAATTCTGCAGGGTCTCTGACCCCCGCCTTACAGAGTCCCCCAGTGTCACGTGACCTTTTTTTGAGCCATTCTGAATCTGCGCCTATGGTGACGTCACCATAGGCGCTCATTTCCATAGGTTCAGCCTCCGCTGCTGAAGCCACGCCCACAACCAGCTCTCTCCGCTGCTGGAGTGGCGCTTCCTTCAGCCAGTCGGACGCGGCGCCGCGGCGGAGCGGATCCGGGTTAAATCATCCAGGTTCCCGGGTGGTTTGGGAGCTGGGTCCTCGGGGGTCTGTCCCAGGTCGGACCAGCTTCACCCTCCGAGATTTTCAGGCAAATCTGTCGGTTTGATCCCCGGTAACGGGAGATGCGCCGCGGATGCGCTCCGGAGCCGATCTGTGCGCCGGCCGTGGGGTTGCAGCGCCCGTCGCGCAGAATCCGCCGGGCAGATCCGGCTGAAATTCCGCTGGTCGGTCCCCGGGAGTCCCTGCTACCAGTCCAGGCCGGTTCCTGCGGTCCCGGCCGGTTGGAACCGGTCAGATTCCCCCGTTAAAGCCGCGGTGATGCGCGCGGCTCCAGCAGCGCTGCTCCCGGGCGCCCGGCGTGGCTCCGGGGCCAGCGTTCAGCATCCGCCGGGTAGATCCGGCTTAAATAGTGCATAAATGTTATTTATATACAACTCATATTTTATTTTTTTAACAATAAAGTTTCCATTTGTGAAAATTCAGTGTTGTGATAATTTACAGGCTCGGGCTGCTCTGGCGGAGCGAGGTTTATGCTCCTCCCCTGCTACACGTCATTCAGGGAGCCAATCAGCACAGAGCCTCATTATCATACCCCCCCTTCCCTAAAAATGAGGCGCAGAAAAAGAGGTTAGAAGCGGTAAAACTAGTGACAGGGCCCACAGGCTGGATTTATTATTTATGTAGAAAAAACAAGCTTTAGATTGTTTTTAAGACATTCAAGGCCTGTTTAAAATATACATTAAATGCCATAATAGGTCTCCTTTAAGCAAAATTCATCCACAACAACTCAAGAGTCAGTCAAAGTCACAGGAAACGGGTTCTACGGGTCAAAGCTGCTGAAGGGCGTTCTCCAAGGTACTGAGCTGTTAGGGAACTGATTATTACCCACATCAATATTTTTGCTTTTAGCTTAATTTAATCAAATAAACTCATATTTCTCATAGGAGGTTCTGTTGTCTAATATTAATTCCCACATCTGCTGTGGCGTGTTTGCCTGCCGTCATCATGCAGGTTACTGTCGACGTGTCGGTTCCCCCCTCTCCGGTTTGTCACTATGTGGAAATGGACTACCACCTGAGCCGGTCGGAGTCCTCGGGCCCTTCCTCCCTGTCTGCGTCAGACTCGTCTGGCTTAGTCCGAGAAAGTCCTTCCTCTGTGAGAGGCGCACACGTTCAAACACAAGCATGCACCGTTCTTCTTCTGCTCCTGTCTCGTTTCTGGGAATCACACGCGGTGGCTTCTCTTTGACTGTGTCTAGCTGCTGGAGAGCAAGGCGTTGGACTCCAGTATCCTGGACTTCTGGGCTGCTTCTGGCTTGGTTCCCCAGAGAGATGGAGCGCATCAGGAGGAGGCCGCGTCATCGCAGCCGTCACGTGACAGCCTCCATGGCGTACCTGCGAGCTCCTGTTCCATTAGGACAACGTCAGCACCCGAGCTTTGTGAAGCTCCCCATGCGCGAGGCTCTAGTCGTCAGCTGAGACGGAAGAAGGCCTTGATGCAGCTCCATCTGGCCTCGCCCGCGTCCTCCGTCTGCCCGACTGCTCTTCTGAACGAGGACATCTCCAGTTTTCACAGCTCTGCTCAGCCAGGCCTCACAGTTCTCCACATGAACCCCAATTCAGAGCAAATCCCGAACCCCAACATGGCAACGCTCCTAACTCTGTCTGGTGAGAGAGTTTTAAAATTCACTGAATGGAAATCCTTTTTCTTTGATCTTCAAGTTGTTATTGTATGTGAATGTCTTTCTTTAATTATTATTCTTGGTGCCAGAAGAGGATTTGTTAATGTCTATAGCAGCAGAAAAAGACACAACGGATGCAAACAAAAGCAACTCCGACAGCGGCCGGGGCTCTCCAAGAACCTCGTCCTCGTTCTCAGCAAAGTAGGAAGCATCTCTGTGGATCATCTCAATCAGTTTTGTGTTGCAGAGAACAGCGTTTTTGCTTAAGCTTGGTCCTTTCTAGACAGAGCAGCTCCTGGAGCAGCTGGTCAGAAGAGCAGAGCGAGCCTAAGCTCCTGAGTGGAGCAGAGGTCAGCCAGGCAGATCTTTCATCGTATGGAGAGGGACTCTGCAAGTGTCCCTCTGTGCTATCGGTGGACTCTGTGGCGAGCACCTTCCTCCCAGGCTCTTCTCACGACTCTGGATGCTCCTCGTCAACAACACGTTTAGGTAACAAGGAAGATATTTTCGGCAATGAGGTAGATAGGCCTCAGCTAAGGCTTTTCTTTTTTTGATCAAAGTCTTTTTATTAGTTTTTATCATTATAACAGGACCTTACAGTCAAACAGAAAAGAGAAACAAAAACAACAAAAATAACTCCCAAAAACCAGACATAAAAAAAAAAAAATGAAATAACATATATTGCCAGATAATCATCAGACACAGGGCCAACACAAATGAAAATGAATGAAGACCCCTACGTTATATTATCAGCATCCATACCCTCCACAAAGTTCAGGAAATGCTGCCAGATCCTATAAAATGTCTCAGTGGAACCCCAAACAGTGTACCTGATCTTTTCCAGTTTGAGATGAGCCATGACTTCCCTTATCCAGTGATTATATGATGGTGGAGCAGAGTCTTTCCATTTAAACAAAATCAGTCTCCTAGCCAGGAGGGAACAAAAGGCCATCATGTTGGTTTCCCGCCGCATAAATAGAGGAGAGTCCACAGGAGCCACGCCAAACAGAGCAATATATGGTGACGGCACGATCGTTTTCCCACATATTTTGGAAAAAGTCTCAAAGATGTCCAAAACATGTGCAGAAGAGTAGCAGGGGCCCGGCTGCATCTATCACATGTGGGATCTATATCAGCATTGATCCTTGAAAGCTTGACCTTAGTCCAGTGTAAATGATGAACAATTTTTTAACTGGATGACAGCATACCTTAGACATATAGAGGGTGAGAAAATATTCTTAATTATTTTCTACCAGTTTTCTTCTGGGATTGCCTCATCAAAGTCAGTCTCCCACTTACTTCTAAGGAGGTTTAAAGCTGTCTGATTGTGTGTGTTGAGGGGGTCATAAATCAGACCGATAGCCCGCTTCATGGTTGAGCTGCAGATACCTATAGAAATGCGATCTGGGGATATTGTACGTCTGCACCAACTGCTTGAAAGAGGAAAAAGTGCCATTAGTGTAGAGATCAGACAGTGAGATCAAACCTTTTCTACACCAAAGGGAGAAGGATCTTCTAAATTGATTCCAAATCTTAATTGAGTGTATAATAACTGGGTTAGAGGTGAAGCGAGAGAGAGGCTGTGCGAAAGGCAATTTGGCACACATTAAGGCTGACAGAGAGGTAGCTCTAACGGGACCGTCCACGCAGGGGCTGTGATGTCACTGTTCACCCAGTACAACATGGCCCTGATGTTAGCAGCCCAATAGTAACACATAAAGTTTGGGAGAGCCATGCCCCCCATTGTACGAGCTCTCTGGAACACAACTCTTTTAATTCAGGGTGGTCTTTTGTGCCAGATAAAAGTTGAAATATAATTGTTCAGTTTGGAGAAGAAAGATTTTGTCAAAAAAAAGGAAGGTATTGGAAGACATATAAAAATTGGGGCAAGACAGTCATCTTCACGGTATTAATTCTACCACCTAAGGAAAGAGGCAAGGGATCCCAACGCTCAATATCACTACTAAGGTTAGACAGAAGAGGTTGATAGTTTGCAGTGTATAGATCTTTATGATTGCGAATGATCCAAATTCCAAGGTATTTGAATTTCTTGAGGCTAAATCGGAATGGGAATGAATCCAAAGCTATCTGACTAGCACCAATTCGCATTAACTCACTCTTCTGAAAATTAACTTTGTAACCAGATATTCGGCCGAATTCTTTAAGTAAAACCGTTAATTTAGGGAGGCTGGAAAGGGGTTGTGAAATGTACAGTAACATATCGTCCGCATAAAGCGAAACTTTGTGTTCCAGTCCAGCACACTGAATACCCTTGATATCAGTATTCTGCCTCAGAGCAAGAGCAAGAGGTTCCATTGCAACTGCAAACAGGAGGGGGCAGCCTTGTCTTGTGCCTTGTTGGAGCTCAAAGTAGGTGGACAAGTTATTGTTAGCGCGTACAGCAGCCATGGGGGATGTATATAAAATTTGTATCAATGATATAAACTTAGGCCCAAACCCAAATTTCCTCAGCGTAGTGAAAAGATAACCCCACTCCACCCGGTCAAACGCTTTTTCAGCGTCAAGTGAAAGCACTATCTCTGGTCAATTTTTTCCTTAAAGGGGACCTATTATGAAAAACATGTTTTTTTCTTGTTTTAACATATATAAAGTGGTCTCCCCTCACCCTGCCAACACAGAGAAGATGGAAAGCAACCGAATTCTGCACGGTCTGTACACCCCGCCCGGCTGAATCTTCCAGTGTCATGTGACTTTTACGAGCCGTTCAGAATCTGCGCCTATGGTGACGTCACGATACGCGCAGAGGTTCTGCCTCCAATGCTGAAACCACGCCCACAACCAACTCCGCCGGCCGGAGCATCTGCCATTGTTTGGAAGCGGGTTATCGTGTGGCTGTTTGAACAACGAGGGACAGTGAAAATTAGGTTTTGCATGGACATTTACCCTCATAAAACGATCAGTTCCAACAGAACGGACCCGGCAACTGCACACGAGGCAGCGGTAAGTGACGTTATTTTTTTATGTTATTTATATTTGTTTACAGGTATGATCTTTGCATGGGCTAAGTATTTAGCTCCGGAGCACCGGAGCTACTCACCGGATCGGACCGCTGAGTAGCTCCGGTGCTCCGGTGTTCCCTAACGGAGTGTTAGGTAACACTGGAGCTCTATTAGTAATACATTTTTCTTCTGTTTATGGTTTCAGATCTTCCAAGCAATGCACCTAAAGCTGTTCAGACACCTTCAGAAGATGCACGGTCCTTCCTTGAGCCAGTAATAGTGCATACATGTTATTTATATACAACTTATGTTATTTTATTTTTTTTAGCAATAAAGTTGTCATTTGTGAACATTCAGTGTTGTGATTTCTTTACAGTTTACATGATTCATTTGTCTTGTAACATAAGAAATGAAATGATGAGGAATCGGAGTAAATAACTGCGGTGTACCTGTTTAGAATTCAATTAAATCTTCCTGTGTGAATTAGTGTGAAGACAAGGTGACCCGTTGACCGAGAAGTAAGCAGCCACCATCTCTTATTTTGCACAACTATTGACAAGCACCCCTTTTTTTTTTTTTAATTATTATTATGTTTAGACCTGTGGTATTTATTTTTTCTTATTTTCTCGCATTTTACATTGCCCTGTCATGCCTGAGGTAACATGTTAATTGTGCAATAGGTCTATGGGGTTGGGGAGGGGGGAGGGAGAGGGAGGGAGATTTTCATTTATGTTTATGTTTAAAAAAAAAAAAGGAAACCACTGTTTATTTGTATACATTGATTGTCTCTGACTTGCGTTGCATAAATGAAATTTACAGAATGACCGAGAAATACTTAGATGAATGTGAATATATAGAAACATTTTGTTCCTATTAAACTGCTGAAGAAAGAAAATCAACAGTGTACATACTTTAGATCCATATCTGATGTGGCCGACATCAGTTTGGTATCGGTTCTGATAACAATTAAACAGCTAATGGACACCGTTTCAAGTTTCTGGAGTGAGTGACTCAATAATTCATGTTCACTCTTGTTTTGTTCTGTTTAAAGTCTTTTTGCTGATTATTATTCTACTTGACAAAAACAGTGAATTTCTTCCCCAACTGTCCCTCTGTAGGCGTTGCTCGAGGTGAGCCCAGTGGGGCGCTCCGTCCCTGGGTACTGTATGTGATCTACCCTCTGGTGGCTGTGCTGCTGGGAGCCTGCCTGGCGGTGGTGGGACTCTACGGAAGTGTCTTCTCTAAGACAGTAGTTCTCATGTGGCTGGTGTCTGCGCTCTCAGCGTTTTTTACCTCTTTTATGCTGCTGGAACCTCTCAAGGTCAGTTCAAACATGTGGAATAGCAAACTCCTTGGTGGAAAAGTCCTTTCATCTGCATTCCCACCTCCCTTGAACAGGTGTGTGTGCAGGCCCTGATCTGCACAGTCCTGTTGAGGCCCGTTGATCCAGAAGTAGAGGAGGTACTGGCTCAGGAGACCACCGTGGTCCCAACATTTGGAGAACACGGTGGGAAAGTACGACCGCCATGCGGCTATGGACTGCTGCAGGCACAAGAGGAGGCCCGCAAAGTCCGAGCTCTGCGGTCACTCATGAGAGTAGGAATAAAGCACCATGAGTCAGCAGTTGTGTCTGGAAGCATCTCTCTTTCAACTTCCCTCCTGTGTGTTTTCTCCAGACCTGTGTGGGCCAGCTTTTGTTTCTGTTGCTGGTGCTGATGGTGAACTACCAGGACAGAGTGGAGCAGAGGCAGGGCAGGCTGCTACACGCCTCAGTCAGACAGCGTCTTCGAACGGCGCAACTGGGGTCCCCGAATCTCACCTCACTGAGAAAGTAAAAGCAGCACTCAACTTCCTGCAGTCAAAACATGCGCCACCAACACAAAACCTCAAAACTGAAACACACTGTGGTTTTTGTTTTTCTTTTTTTTTCCCCTTGTTTTGATTCTAAAACTACATGTTCTTTGACAACAATGGTAATGTTAAGTGTCCACTATAAAATGTATAAAAGGAACTGGACAAAGCCCTTTGTGATGTCACTCAGTTTACAGTTTCTGAAGAGATGAAGCCATTTGGGATGATGGCATACTCGAGCTGGAAGCCGACTAAACCACACCCACATAACCTCAGTTATGGATGGATGGATGGATGGATGGATGGATGGATGGATGGATGGATGGATGGATGGATGGATGGATGGATGGATGGATGGAAGCAAGAAAGGAAGAAAGAAATTAACTAACAAAATCAATTTACAGAAACAAGTGGAAAATTCAGAATACAATAAAAATCAAAACAATATACTGTACACATATACCCATATACAACTAAAAGAATTATAGATAATAAATTAACAGAACTAAGATATGACTATGAACTATGATAGTGCAAGAAAGGGCATATTTACAGGTGCAGGTGTGATTATCTGTCACATAATTGTATGTCACAAATGAATAAAAAAAAAAACAACTAAAAACATAAAATTACGTAATACATATTACCTAATAATAATCAAGTCCATATACACTCACCGGCCGCTTAATTAGCTAGGCATTGCTAGTACCGGGTTGGACCCCCTTTTGCCTTCAGAACTGCCTTAATCCTTTGTGGCATAGTTTCAACAAGGTACTGGAAATATTCCTCCTATAGTTTGGTCCATGTTGACATGATTGCATCACGCAGTTGCTGCAGATTTGTAGGCTGCACATCCATGATGCAAAAATCCCATTCCACCACATCCCAAAGGTGATTTATTGGATTGAGATCTGGTGACTGTGAAGGCCATGTGTACAGTGAACTCATTGTCATGTTCAAGAAACCAGTCTGAGATGATTCACGCTGTATGACATGGCGCGATATCCTGCTGGAAGTAGCCATCAGAAGATGGTACACTGTGGTCATAAAGGGATGGACATGGTCAGCAACAACACTCGGGTAGGCTGTGGCGTTGACATGATGCTCAATTGGTGCTAATGGGCCCAAAGTGTGCCAAGAAAATATCCCCCCACACCATTACACCACCACCAGCCTGAACCATTGATACAAGGCAGGATGGATCCATGTTTTCATGTTGTCGACGCCAAATTCTGACCCTACCATCCCAATGTTGCAGCAGAAATTGAGACTGTTGTCCAATCTTGGTGAGCCTGTGCGAATTTTAGCCTCGGTTTCCTGTTCTTAGCTGACAGGAGTGGCACTCTAAGTATGCTGCCCCCATGTGTTTGGAAGTGGTATTTATCTGCAATGGACGTTTACATTGGGTTTTCAATCATATACATTCTCAAATTTGAGCTCTTTCTCATTTTCCCCAGCTGGTCAGATGCTGAGCACTGGATCAATCACACCTTGGTGCCACACCTCCACCAAAACCCCTCTCTTCACCTTGTCGGGTTGCCACGGCTACAGTTCATGTGCTCATCCGCTGCTCCGACAATTGGTCTCCTGGGAAACGCCAGTGAAACGACACAGCAGATCCTAGCTGACATGAACATGGCAGGCAAGAGCAAGAGACAGTAAGTGGATGTTTCACGGTCACTCAATGGCATTCTACAGACGAGTTGAGTGCATTCATTTTTTTTATCCTCTCATGCGGATTTACTCAATGAAAATAAAGTATGTCATACGTATAAAACCTGCCAGAAGTCTAAACACTTTACCTGATGGATGAATAAGAGTAAATAATGTATTGTGTTGCATATTTCCGTATTTAGTAGATATTAACTGAAAATGGATTAAAAAAAAATAAATTAAATGTCTTTTTCCTAATTCTTCATCGCAGGTTTAAACGCCTTTCTATAGACTTCACGCACTACCACAGAGAGTCTGGTTTATTTGTATGTGTGTCCATAAAACTGGAGTTGACTCAGTCACCAGGCACCACCTCCTTCCTCTCCATCCATCCCCTCGTCGTCCCCTTGTCCTTCTCGGGATTGGACCTTCATGTGGCTCTTACAGTAACAAATCTGTTTCCCTTTTCAATAAAGAGTTGGGCTCATTCCCCAAGAATCAAGCACTGGATTCACCTAATCCATCAGCTTTCTGCTGCAGGTTATTCTTCTCATCTCTGCTCTGCTCATCACGGCTGGGGAGCTGTGGTCCATGGTGACGGAGCGTGCTCAGCCGGTACGTCAATGCCGTCACTGGTTCCAGCTTCTCTTGGCCTTCTTGGCATTGGCAACGGCTGTCCTGCAGCTCTTCTTCCTGTCCGTCGCTTCTTCATGTCTTTCCAAGGTATCAAAGGAAGCATTCAGGGACACATTTGAACAACAGCAGTACATGTGTTCCCATGACTCGCTTTGAACATCTCCTTTGCGCTGTTCAGCTGCGGTCCAACTCCGAGGACTACGTTGACTTCCACGCCGCTGCCCTTCTGGCTGAGAGCTCCTCTCAGTGTGCTGCAGTCTTACTCAGTCTGCTTGTTCTGAAGGTAAATGTGTGCTTTGGTTCATGTTTATAAAACACTGACCAGCAGTTTTACACATTACACATTAGTGTCTACTCGCCTCCATCGCTGTGTGCTGCAGCTGCTGGGAACATTAAAGCTTGTGAGGAAGTGGGTGATGATTGGCAGAGTACTGCAGCGAGCCTGGAGAGAACTATGGGCTGTGGCCATCCTGGTCCTGCTGCTGCTGCTGCTCCGCTTTCACCTCGGAAACGTGGTACGAGAACGAATGTTCAGTAGACACATACGGTATATTTTTTAACACTTATAGTTTTTGATACAGCTGCCTATTTTTTTTTTTAGCTTTTTTCCCACTCAGTAGAAGGTTTCCTGACTGTACCGCATAGCCGGATGGCGCTCCGAAAGCTCTGCGGGGTCCACCCGGTTCTGGGACCTCTCTATGGGTTGCTTCTGATGGGTGGAGGTGTGTGGCTCTGGGCTAGACTCTGCGGAGCTATTCTCATCCGTGCATATAGGTATTCCCCAAAACACATTTATTGAAAGTATGCTTGCATTTGTTGTTAACTTTTTTTATTATTATTTTGTTGAGGCAGGACAAGTTTGTATGTCTGTTCAGTATGTTTAGAAACTCCGCTTTGCGTAATCTTAGTTAAGCAGTCTCCTTGTTTTGACCCAGATCTATCCATCTATAAAGTAACAATATTGTGCTTTTCATGCATTTTCTTTGCAAACATCACACCTGGATTCATTCATGAACCACAAAAAACAACAATCAGACACAGAGGTTTTTCCTGAAGCTGAGCATATTAGTCTAAAGTAAGCTTTGATAAGCTTACACACATTTCTTATGAAACTGGACAGCATGCCAATCTACAACAGCTGGACATCACTCTTAAGTTATCATCATGCCCATCACCCGTGATAGTGTAACATTATGGGTTATAACACAAAAAATACAAAATTGACAAGAGCTTTTTGACCCTAAAGGCCTCCCTATGATAAATGTTTGTGTGTGTGTTGTATGTTACCATGGCAACAGAATTATAAGAAGACTGAACAACTGGCATTTGTTGAGACCTCCTCTGTCTACAAAGGATGTGGAGACATGACTGGGGTTTGCAAAACTGCAAGACCTCTGTACCCGTGTGTTTTTGTTTTATTTACCTCAATGCCCAGAATCATGTTTGGTGAAAGCCAAACTCAGCATGTTGGTCATTGTCTCTGTTGTATTTGCCGAGTACTCACTATAATCCTATTCTTTTCTTATATTTTCACATATAAAAACATGAGATTAAAAAGGGGGTTCAAACTGTTGCACATGGCTGTAACTGTCCTCGTGTCTGACAGGGAGGAGAAGGCTGACAGTTTTCATCCGACTATTGAGCCTCAGGACTATGAAATGGTAGAGTTCTTCATCAAACGACTAAAGCTGTGGATGGGGATCACCAAACCCAGACAGGTACATTAGTTGCATTATTTGTGAAGCACTTTGTTGGAAGGACCAAGCAAAGATTTTCTTGATTCTGCTCCCTCATTTCCCCTTCTAGTTCAGACACAGGGTGAAGTTTGAAGGCATGGACGTCCCTCCCTCCAGATCTTCCCAGGAGTCCAGTTTCTCTGTCCCATCTTCCACCTTTTCCCTCTCCCATTCTCCTTCTTCCTCATCCTTGCTGGCATCTTCTCACCCACTATCCTCGACTCTCTCTGTTAGCTCTGAGGACTTGTCGGTGTCCAGGCCGAGGTTCGAGGTCCAGCCCTACCTGGACAGTCTGGAGCCCATCGTCAGCACCTTGTTAGCTCGATTTGATCGAGTCAACCAGGTAACAGAAGACTTATACAACTTGGAAGTTCAGCTTGAGGAGGCTCAGGCCAGGAGAAAGAAGAGACAGACAGGTAATAAAGATAAAGAAGAAAGAGTATTTGGAGAGTTAGGAAAACCAAAGAAACTGAATGAAGAAGGGGTGAAAGGAGAAGTTAGACACAGGAAGGTGGGTATTCTTCACCCAAGGCCACGAGTTTCCCTTCCGCCCTTTCTCCCCTGCTCCTCCTCAATACCTCAGTCCTCTGTTGCCTCAGTGGGCATCTCGCCCCGCATGCGTAGCGCCTACTCTGAATCTGAGCCGGTTCCGTTCCAGCTTCGGCCTTCCCGCAGGAAGACTTCCTCGGACGTGCCCACGCCTGGCATCTGTGGTTCGTACACAGGGTCCACTGGATTTGGCAGGTTCCCCAGAAGAAGAGCTTGGCACTCCGGGAGCTCCCATTCAGCCGATGCCAGTCAGAGGGCTTTCCAGCCTTCAGGAACTCCTCCGTGCAGAAACGGAGGAGGAATTTTAGAAGTCACAAACGCCAGACCCAGAAGTGAAGAGGGGGTCAGAGGTTTTATCCGTGGTGGGGTTCCAGTGAAGAGGAAAGCTTGGATCTCTGAAGGACTAGAGACTGAGGAAGACTAACCATGGGTGGACACTGGAACATAAATTATTATACCCGTAGCCTAATCTGAATTACTTTGCTTGGCAACAGACTTCCTTTAAGACTAAGATTTAGTCTTTCATCAGCATTGTTGGATGAGTAGAGTGATCAGTGAACCAGTTCAAGACTCCCTGATGGAAGATGGGGTTATCATGTTCTCTTATTTTGCTTTTCTTTTGTATGGCTGTTGTTTTAATATGGGTTTCAAAAGGTGGTGTTTCAAATGGGAAAATCTACATGGATACGATGTATTAACACAAGAGCCTATGAAGCCTGAAAGGGAGCGTGATTTTTGCCAAAGATCCCCTGAGATTTCCGCTCAACGAAGATAAAACAACACTGTTCAACTTTTCAACTCACAATTGTAGTTTAAAAATCTTCCTAACATTTCATTGACTTATATTATGAATGCAGCTGCCCTCACTGACACATCACGCCCTGCTGGCCTGGAACTGACGTATCTGCAAGTCTCGCCTCCCTTAGTTACTGTTGTTAGCTCAGACAAGCAACTACCTCTGTGAAAACCTTGCCGCAAGATTTTTTAGACACGTTTTTTAAGCGTTTACCATAGTTCCAGTACCTGAGCAACTGATATTCAGCAATGACTGGCTCATCTTTGTTCGAGGGGCGTGTCTCACTGGTAGTTGGAACTGCACTTTGTAACTTTGTGATCCAGCCTGATCTTGCTCAAAAAGATTTTGCTATGGCGACACGTCACTCACCAACATTAATACCTCTGTGTGGCTAAGCAGCAGCCGGCTCACTGTTATTGATACAGTCATCATGGAAGTGACGAAACCAAAGAGGAGCAGAGTAGAGGAAGTGAGGAAGAGAAAACAAGGACCACATAGGAGGAAACTTTGTACGGGCTCATTCACAAGAGCTAAAAGAAACCAACTCTGAACTTGTCATGTACTTATTGGACTCGCAAGACATTTATTGGTAGCTAGATAGTTGTATCCTGCCTCTGTATTATTTCCTTTTTTTCTTTTCTTGAACTGATGTTCAAATAAAGTTGTTCACTCAGCAATTTAGTCTCTTTTGCCCCTTTGACATCTCACAAACGCTGCACTCTTACACTTCACTTGGACCAGTGTCTGAATTGATGTAGTAGTGCAATGTTTTACATTGGACTCAAGTAGTCATTTTGCTAAACAAATCTAAACTGGTGTCTTGTGGTTTGAAAGCCTGTTACTATCACAGCTAACTGTTGCAAATGGCTAATGGATGCTAATGTTTTGGAAACTGTGTTCATGTACCAAAGATACTCTATACAGAAGATAGCGCATTACCGTTACTGCCAATGGTATGAAATGGTATCCACTTCCTGTCTCCTAAGTGGGCGTGGCCGCCCCTCTCCCCACATCATTTTGGAACATACAACAATAGATACAGTACAACTTTCTTCCAAAAAGACTTAAATAATAAAAATAACAGTATTATTAAGCAAAGAAGCAAGTTTTAATTTCGTTTTAAACTTCATTTTATCCGATGGGAAAACGATGAGAGCCAAATCTCGCGAGAATGTGTTGCTCAGACAGAGACAGGTCTCAAACAAAGTTAATTTTTTCTCCTAATCTGTCGGACTGAAAATTTCCATTTTGGTGTCAGAATATTCAGAAGGTTTGTGGCTTTTGAAAAATGGGTCCCATATTTACTTAGGTTACTATGGGGCGAAGGAATTGGTAATAATCTGTGCTCACGTTCACTTTTCCCATAGGACTCAATAGACTCAGGACCTACTTCCTGTCTCCTAAAGGGGCGGGGCAGTCACGTGACAAAGATACTGGAAACCGAACCGTAGTGGGCTGTCTCGTTTATTGAACGTCTCTGCATGTACTCACACTTGTTAGTGAAGTGTTTGCTAGTTATTTGTAGAGTTTCACTGCCTTAAGATCTTTTAAATTTATTATGCTCACCCTTATTTTTATTGGATCTTACTGCTCTGTTTTATATTTAGTTTATCCTTTTTTATCATATTTTATTTTTGTTTAATCTCATGTTTTATCTAAATATTTTAGTCGTTATTTATGGTCTATTTTATACATTCTTATTCTTTTAGTTTTTAATGTCTTGCTTTCTAAACATACTTTTAGGATTTTATGTTAGGTTATACTCTTTTAAACTCTTTTAGTGTATCCTGCTTTCTTGTAGCTTTTAGCTCCAGTGTTTCCTCATGGGGAGCCTCCATGCTGGGAGTGACTCTGTCCTGCAGGGGGTCGTCCTGGGGGTGGTTCTGGCCTGGATGGTTGTGGAGCTCTGTACCACGGCTTCATGCATGTGGTGTGGACTCCTCTATCCGTCCGGGCCGGGATGGTCTCTGTGGAACCCCCCTTGTAGCTGCGGGCTATGAGACCTCCTGGCGTGGACGGCTCCCTGTTACCGTTTCCTCACCTGGATCCTCTGTGCTCAGCCATGTCTGCACTGTGTGTCTGCTTGTGTCTGTGTATAACCTAAGTCAATTGTAGTGTGCTTGTGTCTGCGGGGAGGGGGGCAGGGCATTAATAAGTTTTATGTTTATTTGTTTTATGTTAAGCACTTTGTGTTGCATTATCTGTATGAGAAGTGCTATATAAATAAAGTTTGATTTGATTTGATTTAAGATTCCATTAAGAGTTGTATGCAGTGCTTTTTCATATCTAGACCAATGCATGGCAAAAAAACCCCAAAAAGAATAATTGGAGGCATGTGTATGTGTAGAGTTACAGCATATCAGCTGTATTAACGTTTACACTGCTGAGGTGTAAGCTGGCATTTCTGCAGCAGTTGTAAACCCAAAGGCGTATTCGCTGGCTTTATCTATTGAAAGAGGAACCAACTTAATGACAACCCCTGTACTTTATGTGCTGCAGCCACCCCGGCCCTAACACAAGTTAAATGTCATCCATCTGATCTGTTGCTTAACGAAGTGAGAAAATGAATGGGCCTTCTTGTGCCTGCTACCGTGGTGTTGTATGAGCACAACAATGATTAAACCAGCTTTACCTCTTTTACGGATCCCCAGGCACTCTTGTTATCCATGTGACTCTTGCTTGATATAACCCATCTGCACTAGCTTTTATAAAACCATAAACATTGATGTCTCTTATACTTCTAAGACTAGAAATCTTGTTAATAATTACAAAGAGATATTTCTTAAGAGGTCATTAAAGTTTGTAAATGTGACTACAGGAGCAATATTTAAACAGCTCTTTCTGGATTTTGTTTGGACTCCTAAGGAGATCCCATGGACATAGAGATTATTAAAGTCCTGTAGTCATGGTAACCCCTCCTCGCCCTCAGTTCTGGCTTAACTAAACTGAGGGGGCTTGCTCAATTGAAACGTTAGGTCAAATGTCTTCAAACACCAAGAAAAGAAGTTTGATGGTTTAGGATGCGTTTCTTAAACACCCATTCACACAAAGACATCATCTTATTGTTAATTATAGAGCCTCTATTACAAAAACATTGAGATGCTAGGTACACACGATGCAATGACAGGTAAATCACATACATCCATATTCACACTAGCACAGGGAAACATTATATCTCGAGACAAAGCACACCTCAATGGTTACTATATATATACATATATATATATATATATATATATATATATATATATATATATATATATATATATATATATATATATATGTATATATATGTGTGTGTGTGTATATTAGAGGTGTAACAATATATCGTGCCACGAAATTTCGCGATACAAAAACGCCACGAAACGTGTCGTGGAGGTGACAAGGTGTATCGCGATATTGGATTATTAATATTAATTAATTGACTAGTAACGCGCATCCGACCACGCGTGGCGACCGTGCCTCGACGCGCGGACCAAAATCTTACTCCGCTCAGAAGAAAGTAAGACCTGATTGCGGTCCCGATCACAGGACTCTAGCGGGGTTTTGAGCTCTGAACTTTTAAGTCTGGTTTAGAGTTAAGCCTTACCTTATTAAATGAAACCTTTTTCGGGTCGTGAGTAGGATAAACACGGGAAAACTTCTTCCGAGTTGGAGTGTACTTTATTGTCCGCCCAACAGTGTAGGATTTTAGAACATCAACACAGCACCTAGTGCCGTACTGTGGCGTATCACTCCGCCAAATCTAAAACAGACTAATCACTATAGATACACTGACTAGTGTCATTATAGTCCCTGATTTACATCAGAATATAAAGAATATATTTATAAAATAATGAACCCTGAATTACCAAAATAACCTTCTTAACAAAAATAAATCTCCTCTTACACTTATAGGGTGAGCATGAATCAATCTTTTTTTATGATGTAAAATTGTATGTAATTATTTACTTTTATTTATTTATTTAATTTTAGTTGTTACATTTCTGGAAAAGAAAAAAGTCAAATCATACATGAGAGAAACTATTCAGTTTGTGGCAAAATATTTTTATTGTATGAAACTGAAGATGCATAATGCAAACCTGACATTTACTTTCAGTTCAGTTTGTGGAAAATGGTTGGCCTGGCTTTCTCTTTAAAACTTAAACAGCTATAAAGCATTACAAACTGTAACAATAGGGCAAATGCACTGTTTTGTATTTTGTGTCTTTCAAATAAAATACAATTTTTTCCAGTCATATATTCCTCATGCAAGGTTGTTAAAAAAATACTGCTATAATATCGTATCGTATCGTTATCGTGACCTCAATATCGTGTATCGTACCGTATCGTGAGATTAGTGTATCGTTACACCCCTAGTGTATATATATAAATATATGAATTGGAATACGGGCAACAAAAGGCTGCAAAAGTAAGCGTCTGTAAAAAGAATTGCCTGGTGTAATGCCTCAGTTAGATCATGTTCATCTGGTTGGCAACAGGTCAGTTACATGATTAAATATTAAAAGATCTCAGAGATATGAAAAACTGCATCTACTGCACAAATTGTGAAACAGTTCCAGAATCATGTTCTCAGAGGGTAAGACTGTAAAGACGTAGATCACGTCATCACCTGCAGTGCATACTACCCTCAAAAACATATGGGAACTTTTAAGAAATCTCTCTACCCATGGGATCAGGCCCAAAATCAATGCGGGAGCCCTGTCATTTTTGGGCCCTTAGATGCCAATCAAACAAAAACAGTCATGATGCAGTTATGAAAAAAATCACTGCATGGACTCGGGAGCACTTCTGGCATTCACTTTCTAAGCACAGTTTGCTGGGCTGTGTATAAATGCATGTTAAGGTGCTATCATGCAACGAAGAAGCCATTTGACAACATGATCCAGAACTGCCAATATCATCTTTGGACCGCTGCTCATGTGAAATGATCATGGGCAAAGTGGTAAGAAAAGAACTTGTTCTTGGAAACAATAAAAGTAAGAGAGGAAACATCAGTGCTGAAAAATAATGGTAAATGCAGATTGAAACGCAACACATGATCCCCAGCAGTGAGATTCTTGCATCTTTTAGCAAGACATTGCTAAATTGTAAATCAGTACAATCTATTTTAAGTATATTTTACACAGTGTCCTATCTTAACTGCTTATTAAGAGTGGTCTGTATGCTCTGTTTCTACAAACAATGAGCAACTTTGAACAACTCCTCTTCTGGTTGGATGTTGACTTACTCCACCTACTGATCCAGACTGTATTGTTTATCATATTTTTGTGCACTAATGTAAACACTTTTTTTCTTGTTTTTCTTGTCTGACTGTGTATATTAATTGTGGTGGGTGTGGTCTCCAGTTCCCAGACAATCATCTCCTGCACTTGCATGCCATCGGTTCATTACTCTGCTGCAAATCAGGTCGGGTCTGTCATCCGTTCCTTCCTGTTGTTTGTGAGAGTCCTGCAAAAAACAGACACTTAAATTTCCTTGGTCAGGTTTGAACTTTTGCCTTATTTTTCTTTAACGTTCTTTTCATTCTTCGTTTCTGTACTTTTCTGAAAGAATCCACGTCAATTTACACACTGAATCTTTTCTCTGCATTTCAGCCACTTTTTTCAGCCTATTTTCACGACGCAGTGATGGTATGAGGAAGTTTCAAAGCTCCATATCATGTTCATTAAGCTGTTAAAGTTAAACCTCTAGCTGTTTTTAGATCATCCTGATAACAAAACCTGAATAACAAAAGCAGATACACTTGTTTTTCTCCTTCCACGGGGCTATAAAGCTTGGAAACACACCGCTGTGAGCAGGGAAATACATTTCAGGCTCACTCCTGAAGTTTGCCTCTCACTCTCAAGCGTGAGGCAGTACAGACGTACAAGGCAGAGGGATTACTGAAGCTTCAACCTTATGACCTCACATAAGGTTTGATTTATTTTTTATGCTGATTCATTAACTGTTGCCTTCTACTATTATTAAGGGCCTGAAACTTGGTTTGAAATGTTTTGTATATAATTAAAGTCTCTGCAGACAGAAGAGGAAAAGTCATGAGCAACTCCAACTGGATGTCCCAACTGCCGGCTGAACTTCATACAGTGCCTCTCTTTAATCTGGCCATACCAGGTAGGAAGCTGGAAAAGGTACATCTGCTTTATTCGTGCTACATAAGACAATAAGCTAAAAACAAAACAAAAATCACCTATTTCTTAATTTCCTCCTGAAATTTGTCGGAGGACTTCAACCTTTTTCAGTTGATTTAAAAATCCTTCTTTCAATTGGTCTGATCAAGACAACCCAAGCCACTGTCATGCATAGTGGTGAGCAAAATGCTGACAGCAGGACTTCTGAGGAGTTTACACTTCTGCAGTGCTGCAATGCTGCGAGAAGTGTAGCTACCTGCTAAACGTAGCATCTGGTGGCGTTGGTGGACCTGATAGGATTACATTTCCCGCTACACATCGAGAGCTTCTGTTTCTCTTTGCTGCCATTATAAAACCAGAAACACTGTGGTACTGGTAGTAAAAAAAAACAAAAAAACACATTTTATTCAGCATTGTTTCACTTTCCATGTTTGAGGTACAGTCTCGCATAAGTTGGTACCCCCCTCTATGAACCCTAAAAACACAATAAAAATCATCCAATCATAGTTGGTCTCAGTAGTAGACAAATAAACATGAACACCAACACACTGTTCCATTATTACTTTAACAAAAAAGTTGTTTTTTTCTAAGTGTGCCATACCATGTACCCACATGATTCAAAGCTTGTAGATCCAGCTTTAGCCTGAATAACCTGAAGTAGTAATTTCCTGCATGAGTTAATCCGTCTCTCATGTCAGTGTGAAGACATTTTGCCCCATTGTTCTTAACAACTTGTCTGTGGTTTGTGGTTTGTTATTATGTACAATCGTGTTAAGGTTGTTGTGGAAAAACCCATTAAATGCTATTTAATATGTTCTTTCCAACTAAATGAATAACTGGACTGAAACAGAGTGTCTAAGTTACCAAGAATAAGACTTGAGAGATGATTCAGATTTCAGTAGATATAATTAAACAGCTTCATGCAAAAGGGTCAAAACATACATGAGGCGTCTCTATGCAGAATGACAATGAAACATAGGAAGCATAAGGATTTTAAGGCATAAAGGCATCTTACAATTCAAGTAGACAAACAAATCTTTAAGGCCTGTGTTAATCTTTTTTGAGCAGACTACCAGTCTCATTTTATTGCTTCTGTTGTTGTTTTTTTTGGCCATTGTGACCTAGATTTGCTTCTGCTTTGGATCATTGTCCTGTTGCATGACCTTATTTTTGCCAAGTGCTCAGAGAGATGGGCTCACATTTGTGTTGCACACAGAAGAGCTCACTTGTCAGCACAGTGACTGTAAGGAGCCCAAATCCTGTAGCTCTGAATCAGCCTCAAATCATCACCCCTCCACTGCTGTGCTTGAGAATGGATATGAGGTGTTCATCCTGAAATTCTCTTTAGTTTTCACCGAACATGATGCTGGGCATTCAAGGCCCAATACCTCCACCTTGGTCTCATCTGTGCATAGACAGGAGATTGTTCCAGACATCATGTGGTTTGTTCAGTTGCAGTTTTGCAAACCTGAGCTCCAACATGGAAGCACAGCTGAGGTTCTTTCTCTTTTGAAAAGAGGCTTTCCCTTTCCAAACAAACCATATTTGTACAGTCTTCTCATCAAAACACGGTGATGGATTTCAACATTTAACATGCTCAGTGAGCCTTGTAAGCTCTGAGATGTGGCTCATTGGGATTTTTCTTGTATTATCTGAGCACTGTATGGTCTGTCCTTTGGGTAAACTTGCAAGGACGATTGCCAGTTGCTTTGAACCGTTCCCACTAGTGCATTATCTTTCTCACTGTAGAACGGTGAACTCCAGGTTGTTTGGAAATGCTTTACAACCCTGTGCAGATCGATGTACGGCAACAATTGCTTTTCTTGGATCATTACTAACGTCTGTCCCTCTTGGCATTGTATTAACACCTGAATGCTCCAGACAAACAAACTGCCAGGTCTACTTGCATAGAGGCACCACGGATTTGTAAATGAAGACTGAGTTTGCACTTCACTGACAGTAAAACCAAGTAATAGACTTAAAAACTCGCATAGGGATGTTTGTATTTGCTACAAACCATTTTTATTTCTTATTCTTTGTTTTCTACAGGTAACTTAGTATTTTAAGCAGTAGCTTTTTTAAGGGAGCAATCCTGATATCTGATGTATAAAAAGTAATCTATGAGACTGCACATATGACTGCCCTGGCTGCAAAATGATCAGATTTGGACACTGATATGATTAAAACACATTAACGATGCGTTTCAATGCGTGCGCTTCGTCTTTCTTAGGGAGCCATGACTCGATGAGCTACGACCTGGACCTCAACTCCTCCATAATAGAGCCTGACAGACTGAAAAGATTCAGCAAGATTTACTGTGTGCGTAAAACTGTGCGAAAATGGGCAACCACGCAGGTGAGGAGGTTTTCTTACGCGCCTGAATCAAATACTTTTTCTTTTTACATGGAAGAGCAAGACGCGTTTGACGAGAGCTGGCTTTTATGACAGGAAGTGGCCATGGCAAAGCAGCTGGAGTCAGGGGTTCGCTACTTTGACCTGAGGATCGCTCGCAAGCCAAACGACACCAATCCCACCAGGCTTTACTTTTACCACGGGCTGTACACGCGGACTGATGTGGAGGTAAAGACGAACGTGTTTTATGAAAGTATAAATGGTAACCAGAGATTATTTTTATATAACACCAAGTGTAAGGCAAAACTTTTGTTGATCATTTGTCTTAGAGTCAGTAGCCTGGCCAGACACCCTAACTATGCCCCCCTTCGATAAGAGCTAACGTGGTTACTTTGGATTCGACTTGATTTCCAGTACGCAGTAGAAACTGGCTCTGGGTGACACTGGATAGGCATATATATCTCCCTGGCCCTGCCCCTTCTCAACCTTTCCCCGACCCTGAACCTAACCTGGGTCTTGCTGATTGGGCCGGAGCTTCGGGAGCTGCGTGCTGGCCTGCGGTCCCCACCCCCGGTCATCCCGTTGCTGCTTCCACCTGCCTGCTGTGCTGTTGATGTCCCCGACCCCCCAGTCTGGCCCTCGGCAGGAGGGTCCCCCCTTATGAGCCTGGTCCTGCTCAAGGTTTCTTCCCTCCTAAAGGGGAGTTTTTCTTGCCACTGTTTGGCTTAAGGTTTTTCTCCCACTAGGGGAGTTTTTACCTGCCATTGTTTATGTAATAATTGCTCGGGGGTCATGTTATGGGTCTCTGGAAAGCGTCTGGAGACAACTTTTGTTGTATTAGACGGTATATGAATAAAATTGAATTGAAAAAAATTTAATATAACCAATCAGAGAAAGGAATAATTTGATGTAGGGAGGTTGCCAGCCAGACTAGTATCAATGAAGGGTCTACATACAGCTCGCTTGTCTGATTCATCCCAGAAAAGTGAAAAAAACTGCAGTTCTTTCATTGACCACAAGGGACTGGTTCCAAAAGCAAATCAATCTCCATCTTAAAAAAGTTTTACAGTGGAAATAAACACATCTACAGTCTTGTTCAAAAGAACAATTTTAGTATTCATGGGTAGATTTGGCGTCCATTACAGCGGTACGGGTGAGCTTTGATGCATTTCATCAAGTAAAATTTCATAAATCCAGAGAAATTAATTGTGGCTTGGTCCTATATGTGATGACTCTGAGTCATCGCATAAAGCCTGCCTACCGTCCCACTGTAATTGGTTCGGTACATTGTGTACCAGTGGCAATGGCTGTACAGTAGATGGGAAGGGTACTAGGGCCATTTCACGAGAGAGTTTCTATGAAGTGAGTGGATCTGGCCAGAGATATCCATTTATAATGCAGAGTGAAGGAAAATATAGTTTGGAAAGAAAATGCACGATTAGCATCCCGCAAATTTAATTTGTATCACTTTCCAGATAAAAAACAACTAAATCACAAGTAGAATAAGTGTTAGCTGAAAAAATGAAAAAAAAACCTTGCATAGTAGTGATAAAAACTCTAAAGTTATGCATTTAAGTGATGGACATATAACAGGTCAAGAAACAAACAGATACAGAGGGAAGATTTCTTTAAAGCAGTAACATGATTGTGCACGAATGACTGGTTCTGTCGTTGTGATCAGACTGTTTTCAAGGACATACAAAAATGGGGAGCGGATCACCCGAAGGAGATCCTGATCCTGGCTCTGTCAGGCTTCAAAGGGTTTGACAAAAAGAACGAGTGGAATCTTCACAACCACCTTATCCACTTCATCAAGAACTTGTTTCAAGCCAAAATCATTCAAAGAACGGTAGCATTTACATTTTATTCCTTTTAAATCGACTTAAAATACCTACCGTAAGCTACTGTAACTCTAAATTAAAAACATTCGAAACAGAATAATATGATCTTTCACCACAGGAGAAACCCACCCTGAAGAGTTGCTGGGACCGAGGCAAAAACATCATAGTGTCATATGATCACCCAGCATATCTACAGCCAGCATTATGGGGGAAAATCAATTATTACTATGGCGACAGCATGGACACTACAAAAATTCAATCAAAACTCTGTCATGTTTTGGAACAAAAAAGACCTTCAAATTGTAAGTTTTCTTGTCTTTCTTTCTTGTCTTGACTTTTTTTGGTTTGAATATGTAAGTAAGTAGGAAGCTGTTTCAGTGTTGACTAGGACTTGATTGCAATTGCAACTAATAATGTATTAATAATTGGCTGTATCCTGCTTACAGACCTTTTATTTTGTCTCGTAATATCCACAGGTTTCTTTGTATGTGGTTTGAATCTGACTCTGCCAAACGATGCAAGGATACTCAAGTACATCCTTCGTCTATGTGACAACCTCCCCAATGTCATACGGAGGAGTCTGCCAAGGCTGCTGCGTTGGTTGAACCAACAATCTGCCAAAACTCCTGTGAATATTGTCGCCTCTGACTTGGTGACACGAGACAACTTTGTCTCAACAGTTGTGAAGCTCAATTTAAAGAGTGCGAAAGCGTGATGAAAGTGTTTCAGCTTGTTTTGGTCACAAAACCCCCATCCAGTCAGCAGGCCATAGTCTTACTTGAAGATTAAGTTTGTGACTTTTACAAAAAGATGAATGTTTTAAAACGGTTTGAAGAAATTGTTGTTTTTGAAAACAAAATAAAATATAAAAAGTCTTCAAAGGCTAAATTAAGAGGTGTGTCAAAATGTTTCAATTTGTGTGCTACAATTCGGCAATAGGTTAATGGGAATCACAAGGTCACATGGTTGGGAAAGAACAAGACAATCATTGATCATTCTTTTTTTTTTAATTCCTAAAAACTAATCTGAAAAAAGAAAACAAAAAAAAACTTCTCATACCCAAAATAATTAGATGCATCTTGCATGTTGCTATTTTTGAATACTACAATCATGTCTTATCTCCAGGTCACATGGTTGACAGCTACCGAAAAATAAACCAAGCACATTAATGTCAATATATAGCCGCTATTTCTCATGTTTTTTGTCATGTACTACAATTCGGCATATGTTTGGAATATGTAGGACTCATGGTAAGGTGGTTATACTGGGAAAACAAAACAGTATCGTCCCCTTCAGGTGGTAATTTATTCACGGTTCCTTGATGAGACCTTGGTGGAATCATAGTGAATATCTCTCCAATAATAATATTACATTTTAATATATTTAAAAACAGAGCATATAAAAGATATATTTAGCTATAAGCTTTCTTAAAAAGGTGAGTTCTCAGGTCACGTTTAAAACCCTCTGCAGTCAGTGGGGCCCTCAGATCGTCGGTGCGGAGCTTGGTTCTGGGAACTTGGAGGGTGTTTTTGGATGCAGAATGGAGGTTGAATGAGGAAATCTGGAGAGTGAGTAGTTCTTTTAGGTATTGGGGGGGCATGTCCGTGAATGCACTGATGAGTGAGGTGGGAGAGCTTATACTCATTTCTAGGTGGGATGGGGAGCCAGTTAGTGATTTCAGAGTGGAGGTGATGTGGTTGTATTTGCAGACTCTTTTTTTTTTTGTGATACACAAGTCAGTAAAAAACCAAGTGAGCCAAGTTAGGCTCCATGTGGATGTCCCCCAAGTGACCTAGTATGCATAGTGTGGGGCACACAGGAATTCTGTAATTGAGCCATGTGGATAAATCCTCACAAATCTCCATCCAGAACTTCCGTACCGGTACACAAAACCATAAAGCATGCATATAATTATCAGGGGTGTTCTCTGTGCACTGTGAGCAGATATTAGAGGTCGCAAAACCCATCTGGAACATCCTTTGTCCTGTATAATGTGTTCTGTAAAGAACTTTGTACTGTATAAGTTGTAAGTTTGGATTCTTGGTCATAGTGAAAGTATTTAAACATATTTGTGACCAAGAAATTTGATTAGTGTTAAGAGATAAGTCAGACTCACATTTTGAGATGGGAGGAGAGACTGACTTATCTATTTTGGACATTAACCTGTAGAGTTTCGATAGTAATTTTGAGGTGTTTAGATTTAGTAACTGTTAGGAAAAATGCCAAAAGAGATGGTTAAAACTGAGGATAAGTACCTTATAAGAATTTTAAGAATAACAGCTCTTAAACTCATAACAAAAAACTGGCTTCAGAAATCAAGTCCAGTTTTAGAGAAATGGCGAGACTTAATGGAACAAGTAAAAGAAATGGAGCAGTTAACATGTAAAATCAGAGGAAATCTGGGGATGAGACACATGCTGTGGGCTAAATGGGAGAGCTATATAAAAAATGGGGGTGAAATGCTAAGATAGCATAAGACATGAAGAGATCTAAATGCACCTAAAAGCCTACTACTCTTAATACTAAGGCGGTCAATGGATTATTTGACGGATATGGAGGAGTATAATAATAATAATAATATGGAGGAGTCAACAACTGAACGGGGAGCACTTAATGTTTTTTGTTTTTATCTTTTTTTTAAAATTTATTTATTTATTTTTTTATTATTATCTTTTTATCTTTGGAGGTATTGTCATGTACTTGTTTGTTTACTTGCTCTCATGGTGCGTCTCTCTCCCTCTAGTTGTATTGTGTTTATGAAATAAGAATGGAAATAAGGATTTGTGAAAATAGGAATTTTGGCTAATACATAAAAGATAGTGAAGTGTAAGGGATGTATAGGGGAGGGAGGTAACAGGGGGGTTAGAAGGTATTTAAAGGCTTGTTAGGCCTCTCCCTGTCCTTTTAATATTTATTTATTTATTTTTTTTTTCTTTCTTCGTGTATATGTTGAGGTTGGTGTCTGTCTTATGTCTAAATATGTATATTAGTTGTTGTTTTTTTTGTTGTTATACTGAACGTCACTATGGTGTGGCACATAGAAAAATAGAAAATAAAAATAAGTAAAAAAAAAAAGATTAAGTAACTCTGTTACCTTAATGGGAAGTTGCAGATCCAGTTATTAGTATTTGCAGACTCTTAACAGGATCCTGGCAGGGCTCCAAAACTAAAACTAAATTGACCTCACATTAACTGTCACGTTCCTTCATTCATTCATTCCGTGGCTCGTAATGGCGCCCTCTTGTGTCGGTCGGCGGTATTGCGACCCGGCGTGCATGTCACATGCCTGCAGGTCTCTGCTGGTGCGTCGCTGCTGCATGTCAACAACGTTGCCCACGTTAGCCTGCTAAGGAAACACGCTGGTGGATTAGGATGTTAAGACTTCCATGGCGTCTGTCGGCGTCTAAATATAGCGTTTCGGATCCTGCACGCCTTTTAACCGTGGCTTTGTCGGGAGCGGACGGCGCACAGAGGAGCTCCGGGTGCAACATTAGGTGTTTCAGAGGAGTCCCCCGGCCAGGACACAGGTCAGCTCTGCCCCGACCCCGCTGCGTGCTCAGGTAAAACACCACACCACCGGACCAGCTGCACGGTCATGGTAAAGTCGTACATAAAGATCAGTTATAGTCCAAATGACATGTCCTTCAATTTGGTGTCGCTGAACAAGCCACCAATGTATGACTGCATTCAATAATCTACAAGCTTTTGAAATATGACAACATCCTTGCAAAACATCCAAATCAATATTACACCTGTGTCATAACCAAGTCGCCCGAATAAAGGGGAAAGGTTTAATCTCGTCAGTTTTCAAGTTTGTTATTGGCAGCACTTTTTAAAACCAACGTGTAACTCAAATCAAAATAAATTAAGCAAAATCCAAATGGAGTTCAACACACTATTACAGCTAACAGCTAACCTCTGCAGCCTCTTCCATCATGCAAGCTTGCACAAGCTGGAAGCACAACAACTATAATATTGATAATAATAATCATAATGCTGATAATAATAATCATAATGATGATGATAATAACAATATTATTAATAACGATAATATGCATGCCTCTTAAAAAAGCTTCAAGCAGATGAAAGAGTCACCAATAAAGTGCCACTATTGTGTCTATATCAATATATCTTCATATTACGTGTGTGTGTGTATATATATATATATATATATATATATATATATATATATATATATATACACGTGTGTGTGTGTGTGTATGTACTGTATATATATGTATATATATATATATGTATATATATATATATATATATATATATATATATTTATATATATATATATATTTATTCAATAATTGTGCTAAATGACTGCAATAGAATAACAGCACAATTGAAAGCATTTAGCTGTGATATTTCTTGCTTTGGGAACGCAATAGGAGAGAGCATTTATTACAAAGGCAACATGATTTTCTTTTGAAAAAATGTGTTTGAGGTCATTTTCACTCATGACAGGTATTATAAATTTAATTCAAATAATTTAAAATAATACCTGACAGTCTACGGGAGTATCTAGGAGTCAAAGTGAAGATTTCTGTAATTGTTAAAAACAAACAGAACTACATTTTATGAATATTTTGTATTGTCTGTGCAGTCCATCTGTCTGTATGAGCATGGCATCAGGGGGTGAAGGATCATCCTCCACTCCTCACAAACACACCAACCGGCTGGCCAAGGAAAGGTCACCTTATCTGCTACAACATGCACACAACCCCGTCGACTGGTGAGTACCCTTTAAACTACAGATTTACATTTTATAAATGTTAAGAATACATAGTCGAATGCAATGTTGTCCATGACAGGTATCCATGGGGACAAGAGGCTTTTGAGAAGGCAAGAAAAGAAAACAAACCCATTTTCTTATCAGGTAATACACTTTTTTTCTAACGTATTATTAACATTTGTTAAATTCCAGGAATTTCTTATAATTTAAATTAAAAAAAGGCTCAATTTAAATCAGACTTGTATCTCTGATATTAGCTAACATTATATGGAGTGGACACTTTCACCTTCCACAAGGTTTTCAATGGGCCTTAACTGTGCTTGTACAGTAGCATATATATAGAAGTATATATGCGTTTCCTGTCTCTGACCACCAGTGGGTTATTCGACTTGCCATTGGTGCCATGTCATGGAGCGAGAGTCTTTTGAGGATGAAGAAATTGGTAAAATTCTTAGTGAAAACTTTGTCGCCATCAAACTCGACAGAGAAGAACGACCAGATGTGGACAAGGTCTACATGACTTTTGTGCAGGTGTGTGTACATATGTGCATACCGTTTTGTCAACTGAACTCTCCTTTGCATGCGCTTTCTTTGTGTCTTAACTTCTGGTTCTGAATGTGTCCAGGCAACAAGCGGCGGTGGAGGTTGGCCCATGAGTGTCTGGCTGACCCCTGATCTTAAACCTTTCATTGGGGGCACTTACTTCCCCCCCAGAGACAGTGGAAGAAGACCTGGGTTCAAAACCGTGCTCGCCAGAATCGCTGACCAGGTAGAAACACTTCTCTTAAAAGCAGGTTTTTTTTAGTATTCGGCCCATTTACAGCAGGACAAAGGATCATTTGCAGCTTGTAGCACAGGCGGTGCCCCTATAGGGGTGGAGGTAAAGTCCTGAATTTACTCCTGTTTGGTTTCTCACTGGGTCATTCTTTCATCAGGGTTCCCACGCGTCCTGGAAAACTGGGAAAACCTGGAAAATGATTGGTCAATTTTCCAGTCTTGGAAAACATATGGAAAATGAGATAAAAAAGGTCAAATGTCCTGGAACGGTGAAGTTGTCCAGGAAAATGATCCTCCCCCTGCCTTGTTAGTGAATGTAAACGGGTTAAAAGTTCTGCGTATGTTCATCTGTTGTCACCTGGTCAGGATAACATTAAGGCTACGCTAGGGCTGTTCGATTAATCGATTTTAAATCGTAATCGCGATTATGTAATTAGAACGATGTTAAAACGTGAAACTCGTAAAATCGATTTTTCACTTTTTTTTTTTTTTTTTTTACCTTGTCCGCAGACATATTAATGATTGATACCATATTAATGATTGATGGAAATACCTCTCAATACCTGCGACAAGTGCCCCATCGGAGAGGCTCTTTAGTGTAGGAGGGGGTGTTGTAACATGCCACCGGGCATCCCTCAAGCCAGATGCGGTAGACCGGCTCGTGTTCCTTGCAAAAAACTTGCAAATGTGAATAGCAAATGTAATGACTGACATTACACACCTCTACCTCCTTCATGAGTTGCATTATTATTTAGCATGCAAAGACCCAGTTTAGTTTAATTAGAAAATGTCTTGTTTTATTTAATTGGAAATATAACTTACTGTATGTTTGCAAGTGCTGATTTGCTGATTTTTTTTTTCAGAAATAAAACTTTATATTTTATTATATTTCTTAAAACTCTTTTTCAACTTATTTTACAGAGCTTTGCACTTTATTCATTCATTTTTGGTTTAATAAGAGCAAAGTTTGCACTTAAAGCCCAATGGGGCAAATGTTCAATAAAAAAACAGCATATTTGAAATCATTTCTTTGCCTTTTGTCAATTCACAAAATAATCGTAATCGAAAATCGGATTTTGAGAGAAAAAAATCGAGATTTTATTTTTGGGCAAAATCGAACAGCCCTAGGCTGCGCCATGGAATAGAAGGCTTCTATCTGACGCAGCGCCCCACATGACGCTACCAGCCAATCAAATGTCCTCTTCTGCTTACAGCGGTGCTCCAACCCAGCGCTTCCAACTGACTGTAGCTAGATTCAGACGCCATTAAGGACTAAATGCTTAGAGACAAAACTAGCTACTCAAAGTTGAAAAGTGTAGTTCGTATTGGTCCGCGATGTGAGGTTTTTCTCTCCCAAGGCCACAAGCTCCTCCCTGTCCCGTGATGAGCGACTGACAGAGGAGAGCTGTAGTGGGCGCATTGTTTACTGAATTGGCTGTGTGCAGTGGATGCTACTCTGATTTCAGAACAGCAGGAGATAATTACAGTTAACAGGTAATCTTCAATGGGCTGCACTTTATCCAGTATTTCACACTTGTTTTATTGTCTGCTAAAAGAAAGTAAGTGGGAAAAAAAACTTGAGGAGTTCTGTTGTATTGAAATACTGTGTATGTGCACAGATAGATGGGAGAAGAAATTCGAGAGATTAATAACTTTTCATGTAGACTTAACCTCATTAATTTCCAGTAAAAGTAGGCGTCAACAGAGTGAGATGCTCATAGAGACCACAGGAAAGAGGAGCACTCTTAATTAAAATGTCGGCTTAAAATGTCCTGGAAAAGTCCTGGAAAATAATTTCAGGGAAAGAGTGGGGACCCTGTTTCATTTTCTCTTCTGTCAATACTTGTTTTAGGGTGCTTTCAGACCTGTGTCCCGTTTGTTTTGTTCCGATTCAGGGGCTAAATCGATAGTTGTTTCGTCTTTCGTTTTTGGCGTTTGTGTTCACAACCGTCGTAGCGGTTCAAAACTGTTAACAAATGCCATGCGCGAACCAACTGTTCTCTCATTTGTCAGAAATGAACGCGGAAGAAGTTTCCCCTTCCGTAACCCGGGAAAAACCAAAACCAATGAGCTAGGGCTGGGCGATATGGCCTTTTATTAATATCTCAATATTTTTAGGCCATGTCACGATACACAATATATATCTCGATATTTTGCCTTAGCCTTGAATTAACACTTTGATGCCTACAATCACATCAGTATGATGATTCTATATGTCTACATTAAAACATTCTTGCTCATACTGCATTAATATATGCTAATTTTAAACTTTCATGCAAAAAGGGGGAATAAGTTAAATTTACCGAAACTGTATTTATTAAACAGTTACTAAGCAGTGAGTGGCACAGACATAAAAAGTGTCATTTCAAAACAGATAGTGCACGTTGCATCTCTGACTCCCCGTATGAAGAACATCTGCTAAGAACATCTTCTGGTCCTGGTTTTACCAGGATGAGCTGCTCTGAGCAGGAGGGGCCCCTTACAGCACCTGTATATTCAGACTAATGTAGGTGTAGGGACCGCAATGTTTCATCTTCTCCTCTTTTACTTAGCATCACTTTCACTTACTTTTAGAAATATGACGTCATATAGTCTTGTTTGACTTTGTTTCGATAATAGTGAATGATTTCATGCGGCCACATTTAAGCAACACTAGGTGACGTTTCTCAGCTTTGGAAGAGAAAGGCTCGGGCTGCGCGCGGACGCGTGTCACACTGAGCGGATAGTTGGAGCTGCATCAGCGCTGCGTGCGAGGAGATAACCTCCCCTCCCATCTTTACTAAACCCTCCCAGTTTGCTTTGAAAAGAGTCCGTCCCGCGTAGCAACCGCGCAGATGAACTCACGGCGCAAACAGGCAGAGTTTGGACAGCAGCGCCGACACCAGCGCCGACACCAGCTGCTGGTCGGGGGCGTATAACGATGCACGAATGACAGCATGTGACGTATGTAACTGGGTGCGCTTGTTTTATGTCTCAGAGAAGGAGAGACGAGACGAGAGAGTGAGAAAAGCCTGTAATTTAATGCCCGCGGCTAAAAGCAAATGCGTGACAATGTATACTCGAATATTCACGATATAGTCATTTTGTACATCGCACAGAGTAGAAGCCGAGATACATCGACTATACTCGATATATCGCCCAGCCCTATATGGAGCATCGAACCACAGTTATGAGTGAGTTGTGTCGATTATGTTCTCACTCCAAATAAAAAAAACACGAACCACGCTCCAGGTCTGGAATGGAAGCCAGCCGAGACCACCTCTCCTAGGCGATCTCGGTTCGCTTATTTTGTCCCGCATCCGAGCGCGATTGCTGTGTTCAGATATACCAAATGAACCGATCTTTAGGGGGAAACGCTCCCTGTTTCAGAACAACTGCTCCAAACGGGACAGGTGTGAAAGCACCCTTAGTCTCAGTCACTTCTGCCATGATGTCCAGTCTACACTCGCAACAGGAGACGGATGGAGCTTGTTATCAAGTATTCCTTCAATATTTTAACATGAAAAAAGTAAAAAGAACCAGTCAAGCTGGATGAAAGTAACTTGGTAGCATTTGCAGTTGTCTTGTGTATGTTATGAATAAGGGTTGCAATTAATGATTAATTTGGTTGCTAAGTAGTTCTTTTTGACGAGTTGAATAATGATTTTATCAAGCCGCTTTTGCGCCTGCTGTCGTGCTGCAGGGAAATCAAATCTGGGCGTCACGACGACACGACCAGCATCACATCAGCCTCCGTCTGCACCGCGTCATCCTTCATATGTTTGCGAGTGTGATACATGTGGTCATTGTGGCAGGCAGTGCTGCCTATACTGCTCCCTGCAGTTCCTGTAGTGCATTGTTATGACCAAAACAAATAATGGTTTTCTCAAAAGTATGTTGGACAAAGCAGATTGTCCAAAGCTTAAAAAAATGAACAAAAACTCCAAGTCTGCTACTGACATTGATTGAGATCTCCTCACCCACATAACCAGCATCAGCCCTCTCAGAGACGCTGCTTTAGCCAAGTTTTAACTTAAAGGGGACCTATTATGGCGTCTAATACCTATTTTAAACAGGCCTTGAATGTCTTAAAAACAAGCCTTTGATTGTTTTTGCTAAATAAATTAGAAATTAAGCCTCTGAGGAATGTCTTTATCATCCCAGTCTCTAACCTCATTATCTATGCGGGATTCTCAGTGGGCGGGGAGGCTATGATAATGAGGCTCTGTGCTGATTGGCTGCCTGAATGACACGATACACCGCTACGAAAAAATGGCAGAGTTAGTTGTGGGCGTGGTTTCACGCATCGGAGGCCAACCTATGTAAATCGCATTTTCGTTACGTAACGAAAGGGAGCAGAATCTGAACGGCTCGTAGATCCACATCACACTGGACGGCTCATCCGGGCGGCTGTACAGACACTGCAGAATTTGGTTGCTTTCCTCCTTCTCTGAGTTGGCAGGCTGAGGGGAGACCACTTTATATATGTTAAAGCAAGAGAAAATGTGTTTTTCATAATAGGTCCCTTTTAATGAAAGTTGTTTTAAGGCTTTAATACGTCATACACTACAGGTTTTGTGGAGCTGTGCTTAACCTGTAGGTGTTTCTTTATTCTTAAGTACATTTTTATGCTGTTGATTTATCATTTCATTGGGTTACCAAAAACACTGGCGTGGATGCATATTAATGCCCAACCGTCTGACTTTTATTCCTCAGTGGCAGAACAACCGACCTGCTTTGGAGGCCAGTGGGGAGAGGATCCTCGATGCTTTGAAGAAAGGCACAACCGTAGCTGCCAACCCAGGAGAGGGAACTCCACTGGCCCCAGATGTTGCCAACCGCTGCTTCCAGCAGTTGGCCCACTCCTACGAGGAGGAGTATGGAGGCTTTAGAGATTCGCCAAAGTTCCCGTCACCAGGTAGGTTCAACACCATGGACACATTTGTCTGATATCATTAGGATAAAGGCCATAGCGGAGATCCAGACAGTCCCAGTAAGTTTAGTTCCTTAAAAAAAAAGTCCCTAGGAAACAGAAGTACCACCTATATTTGGTGAAAATGCAGCTTCAGTGGGTTTCAGTTCTTATGTTTCTCTCAAACACTCAGCATCTGTAACCATTCAGCTTTATTTTCTCTTCCTCTCCTGTTTTCTGTGCCTCCGTAGTCAATCTGATGTTCCTCATGTCTTACTGGTCTGTGAATCGCTCCACCTCGGAGGGAGTGGAGGCCCTCCAGATGGCCATGCACACGCTCCGCATGATGGCGCTGGGAGGAATCCACGACCACGTGGCACAGGTGCACACCGGGGTCGTAAACACGTGAAATCTTTGATTCCATGTAGCTGACATTGTAGCCGCCATTTTAGCCGGCGTTAACCAAAGCCAAAACAACACAGACTAAGGATCAAAGGTAGATTTATCTACGAGCCAATAGTGATCGTGGACAGCTATGTGTGATTTAAGCTTCTCCGTCAGTTCAGTGTTTTGAATGCTGCTCCATCACCTCAGCATGCAGCTTCTCAGAAATGTAGCATGCATAAAGTTGACGCGGTTCCCAACGAGTTTGATTGGTCCGCTTGTACTAAGTTACTGTTACTCAACACTTTATGAAGTCTAACTTACATAAAAAGATGTGTTTCATTTACTCCAATGCTATTTCTGAGGTCCATCCATCCATCCACTCACTCGCATTCACAGCCCGGGGTTTACAGTCGCCATAGGCACAATTGGTAACCATTGGTAAGAGTCTAAACATAGGTTGAGCTGTAAACAGGTCATTCCCTTCATCAAAGCCGACTGGTTTCTGGTCATCTTGTCCATATCCAGCTCCCGCCCCTTCTTCTGATTGGTCGATATTTCATAGTTCCTATTTTCTGCCATAACTTTTGAATGGTTTGACATAGAAAGTCGTGGGTGGTGTCATTTCTGATATGCTTATGGGGGGCGGTGGCCATGAGTGCGAGTGCCTGTTCATCGCTGCTTGCAGCTTTAATTTAATTTGAGTTTTATTATGACATAATTAATATCAGCAAGCAATGTTTGTTGTTTGTAGTCATGGAAACAGTGACCCAGCAAGATTCCAGTTCTTTAGTCCAAATTAATTCTGAGTATCAGAGTATCGGTGCGTCCGAAATGCCATACTAAAAAGTATACTTAAGTTCGGCACACTTTTGAGTAAATATCAATAGTGTGCATTAATTTGGACGTACTATTAAGAGCGCACACGTCACTTCCTGAAGTCAAGTCAAGTCTGACGTGTCACAGCAGCAGTAGCAGCACTCCACTCCGCTATTTCCCGTTTATTCTGGCCGAAACAAGATGACATTATATAATATTATTATATACGAATATTATAATATTAATATTATATAATAATATTATTAGGGCCCGAGCACTTGCAGTGCGAAGGCCCTATTGTATTTGCAGGAATTATTCTTTTTCTTCTTCTTCTTCTTATTGTTCTGACAAAAGGAAGGCCTTTTTGCCCCCCTAAACGTGCCCAAAAAGTCACCAAATTTTGCATGGAAGCCAGGCCTGGCGAAAAATTTGATATTTTTTGGTTTGCATTCATGGGCGTGGCAAAATGGCTCAACAGCGCCCCCTTGAAAACTTTGTGCCTCAAGCCCCACGATACGGTTTGACGTACATGCACGAAAATCGGTACACACCTGTATCATGGCGCAACTTAAAGAAAAGTCTCTTGGCGTCATGCCTGAAACCGAACAGGAAGTCGGCCATTTTGAATTAATTGTGTAATTTTGGCGCAATTTATGCCATTCCTTCGGCAATTAATACGGCCCGAACCGTAACGTGCCCCCAGGTGTGTTATACATCAAAATGTGCGTCTGCATCCTCCGACACCACGCATTACTTTTCTTTTTCAAAAGCGTTACCGTGGCGACGCTAGACGCCAAAAAGCGCGCCCACCCTTCATCTGATTGGTTCAGACAGAAAATACTTTGCGCCTCAAGCCCCATAATACGGTTTGACGTACATGAACGAAAATCGGTACACACCTGTATCATGTCACTACTTAAAGAAAAGTCTCTTGGCGCCATGGCCGAAACCGAACAGGAAGTCAGCCATTTTGAACATTCTGAATTAATCGCGTAATTTTGGAGCGATATATGCCATTCCTTCGAGAATTAATACGGCCCGAACCGTAACGTGCACCCAGATGTGTTATACATCAAAATGTGCGTCTCCATCCTGCGACTACACGCATTACTTTTCTCTTTCAAAAGTGTTACCGTGGCGACGCTAGATGCCATAAGGCGCGCCCCCCTTCATCTGATTGGTCCATATTTGATAGTTCCCCAAAAGTCACCAAATTTTGCATGCAAGGCAGGCCTGGTGATAAATTTGATATGTCATGGTTTGCATTAATGGGCGTGGCAAACTGGCTCAACAGCGCCCCCCGGAAAACTTTGTGCCTCAAGCCCCACAATACGGTTTGACGTACATGCACGAAAATCGGTACACACCTGTATCATGTCGCAACTTAAAGAAAAGTCTCATGGCGCCATGGCCGAAACCGAACAGGAAGTCGGCCATTTTGAATTATTTGTGTAATTTTGGCGCAATTTATGCCTTTCCTTCGGCAATTAATACGGCCCGAACCGTAACGTGCACCCAGGTGTGTTAGACCTCAAAATGTGCGTCTCCATCTTGCGACTACGCGCATTACTTTTCTCTTTCAAAAGTGTTACCGTGGCGACGCTAGACGCCAAAAAGCGCGCCTCCCCCTCATCTGATTGGTCCATATTTGATAGTTCTCCAAAAGTCACCAAATTTTGCATGCAAGTCAGGCCTGGCGATAAATTTGATATTTCATGGTTTGCATTAATGGGCGTGGCAAAATGGCTCAACAGCGCCCCCTAGAAAACTTTTCTCTGTCATAACTTTTGAATGGTTTGACATAAAGAGTCGTGGGTGGTGTCATGGGACTCTGTATTGAGTCCTTGACCATAATTGGTGAAAATTAGCCCCCGCCCCTTCTTCTGATTGGTTGTCCCTATTTTCTGCTATAACTTTTGAATGGTTTGACATAGGAAGTCGTGGGTGGTGTCATTTCTGATATGCTTATGGGGGGCGGTGGCCGTGAGTGCGAGGGCCCGTTCATCGCTGCTTGCAGCTTTAATTATACTTAATATTATACTGTACTTATGACATATACGTATCCCTTAGCAACCAAACGCCGCTGCATTGCATTGTGGGAAGTTTCTGCTCGGCTAGTGTCCATAAATCCATACTAAAAAAGTAGAGTATGGATAGAGCATACTATTGAGTACGTTCTAATGTTTCGGACGCACTAAAAAATCTCGCATACTCATTTTGCATAATCATTAGGGTGGAAGTGTGCGATTTTGGACGCAGCCCATGTCCTTCTTTTTGTGTCTTCCCCACAGGGTTTCCATCGTTATTCTACAGATTCTTCCTGGCACGTGCCTCACTTTGAGAAGATGCTGTATGACCAGGCCCAGCTGGCTGCGGCCTACATAACAGCGTTCAAGGTGCGTTCGGAAGTTTGGGTCGCTTTTTTATTCCTTGTGGGTTTAAGCTGCATTAGCTCATTTTTTCCCCACTTTCTGTTGTGTAGAATAGGGCTGCAATGATTCCTCGAGTACCTCAAGTAACTCGATTACAAAAAATGATCGAGAAATTCCCTCTGCCTCGAAGCCTCGTTTAAAGGGGACCTATTATGAAAAACACATTTTTCTTGCTTTAACATTTTTAAAGTGGTGTCCCCTCAGCCTGCCAACTCAGAGAAGGAGGAAAGCAACCAAATTCTGCAGTGTCTGTACAGCCTGCCCAGAGGCTGAATTTCTCACTTATGTAGAAAAAACAAGCTTTTGATTGTTTTTAAGATATTCAAGGCCTGTTTAAAATATACATTAAATGCCATAATAGGTCTCCTTTAAGTACAAATTATAAAAAATTGGAAAATTTAACAAACAGTTTACTAGTTTGCATAATATGTAAATAAATGTAAATTATTCTTATCAAAGAAACAAATTGGTTGTTTTTAATCAAGTAATCTGTCTTGTTTTCTATTGTATATTTATAATTGGGTTTTTAATAAAGCAAAAGTACGTTTTATCCCATTTACTCGATTAATCGATGGAATATTTGATAGAATAATCAATCACCAAAATATTCTATAGCTGCAGCCCTAGTGTAGAACTTAAAAACCCTTTGTTGTGAATGTAAACATCACCAACTCCAGCAGACACACATGTGTGCTCGTGTCAGTGAAGACGAAGAGGGAGCTTCGACGGTCTCACTGGATGCTGCAGGAAACGTCCCGCAAATAACTACATTTTGGTTGAGCCACGACTCCAACCCAGGGGGTTTCCGTGTGTTTCTGGGTCTCTGCAGGTATCGGGGGAGCACTTCTACGCGGATGTGGCGAAGGACGTCCTGCTCTACGTCTCCAGAGACCTGAGTGACAAGGTGAATCATCCGCTTCTCCATCAGCGAGGTCTCTGCACGAGTTCACGCGTCCGTGAGGGCGAAGGATGCGACTTTTCCCCGCTAAGAGCTGCTTAAACCTTTGTTGTTCTCTACAGGTCAGCCTTTTATTCCCGTTGATTAATGAGGTGACAGAAGGGAATGAGCCACACAATTAAAGCAGCACTCGCTGGTATCATTATATTCTCGAAGATTTATTAAGTAATTACAGGCGGATGAATTACAGCCACAAAGGTATTATTTCTTTTTTCTTCACAGACTGTGCTTTCTTTGACACAGTGTGGGATCTTCCCTCAGAGAGGCACGAGCCCTGCGTTCTCATCCCGGCTGTAAAAATACTGGCGCTTGCTGCGTTCTGGTGTAGAGAGAAGGGTTACGTAATGTTACGTTCAGTCCTCAGGTTTCTGTCAGGTGTTATCCTGACACTTCCTCCCTCTTCTCCAGACTTAAATACCTACAGTTAGTTATACTCTGAAAAGAAACTTAAAGCAGCACAAATTGTTTTTTTTTGTGTTTTTAAACATCATAATTTTAGATGTTAGATTTCATTTCATTTGAAGGGATATTTGGATACTTCCAGGAAGTGCTGTCCTGCTCTCAGCGTCTCTGCTCCAACTACGATCGAAAAACACTCCCCGTTCACTGGTTCATTCCACCTCTGCAGCATCTGTATTCTGCTGAAGAGGCAGTCCAGCGGGTCATCTAATAACGCGGTCGGCCCTGCTGTAAGAATGCTGAGCCAACTGACAAGTAAACTGGGGGCAAAACAGGTGGTATATTAAAAAATCAGAACTCCTCAGTGTTTTAGTGATCAAAGAGGAAAAGAGCGGGAATGGTTGTTGCTCCCCTTGGGGCAAAGAGTTAAAAACTTCTTTTCACCCGCTGGTTTTGTGAAGAGTGATGTGGAGCCTCTCTTTCCTCGTACTGCGCAGCACCATGACACAAACGGGCAAACCAAACGGGCCCAGGGCCCCAACGAGGACACACCCACCTCATGTCAATCAAAGCCCAAATTGAAAACTTAAAAATCTTTTACAATTATCTTTTTTTTCTGCGGTTATCTTTCAGGAAGAGATGGGGAGGCATGAAAAAATATACATAAAAACAGAAAAAAGGGACAATAAGTTGTCAGGAAGACATCAAATAATGACATAACAGTTAGATAAACTAATCCACTTGTGAAGCGTTCAACTCTGCATTTAACTTGGATGTTGGTTTAGAGAGCAGTTGGACGTCATTATGGCTAAAAGTAATTTGTAAGTTATTACAAACTAGTCGGTCATTATGAAGAATGATGAGTTTCAAAAAGCTGAAAGGAGTAATCCAGAAGAGGGACAGCCCTTGCTGGTGGAGGGGGTAACATCCGCAGGGGACCAAAACCACCGGGGACCAGAGGTGGACGGAGTACTCGACCCCAGTACTTGAGTAAGAGTACAAATACTACTGGTCAAAATTTACTCCGTTACAAGTAAAAGTAGCTCAGTCAAAATATTACTCGAGTAAGAGTAGAAAAGTACTTGCTTTTAAAGGTACTTAAGTATCCAAAAGTAAATGCTTTTAAATTTACTTTAAGTAAAAGTAAGAGTAAGAGTAAATTTCTTATTTTCCACATCAGTAAATTACTATATTTTTTCTAAATTAATTTAAGGATCTTTTAACTCTTGTTTCTGAGAATTAACTCTTTGAAACCAGCTGCACTGATGTGCTGCTTTTAGAACCACAATGTTATATAAAACCTGCAGAAACACCAAAAACAAATCAAATGAATGGGATCATAAGAGGACAGCAGATGATGCAGAGTTTATTAACTTTCTTCTCCTGACGCAGGCGTAGCCATTGTTGCGACTCTGTCTTGACTTGTTGCGGCTCTGTCTTGACAAACGCAGGCTACTTTGGCGGTATCGTTTTGAGGAGGCTGACGTATTTCTGCTTCACGTACATCCCAGTGGAGAGCGTGCACTGTGATAGGTCTCCTCCTTTGACAAAAACAGCTTGTGTCCAATAGGATTTTAGGGAAGAAGAAAAAAGAGCAGACCTGAAAGTAACGAGTACTTTTCAGCCTTCCTAGAAATTTACTCGAGTAAAAGTAAAAATATTTGTCTTGGAAATGTATTCAAGTAAGAGTAATAAGTACCAAAGAAATCTAATACTCAAGTAAAGTACAAATCCTCTGGATATGTACTTAAGTACAGTACTCAAGTAAATTTACTCCGTTACTGTCCACCACTGCCGGGGACAAACCCTTTTTGAGTGAGAACAGATTCTGTTTTTGGAGTAACAAAGTAATGAATGTTTGCGCTCGCCTGCTAACTCCTGTTCCGTCATAAATATGCGAGTGCTGATCCGTTTCTGTGCAAACAGGCCACGACCTCTCCTCATCTTGTGTCTAACAGTAGTAGTTTGTTCAACATGGTTAATGGGACTTGTAACCAGTTTTACTCACTGACTACACAG
This sequence comes from Cololabis saira, assembly GCF_033807715.1. Classification (NCBI taxonomy): domain Eukaryota; kingdom Metazoa; phylum Chordata; class Actinopteri; order Beloniformes; family Belonidae; genus Cololabis; species Cololabis saira. Next base: position 22,372,113 of record NC_084605.1, on the reverse strand, counting down.
CCATTATTCAAGAATAGAAACATCATTCAGTGGTTTTAGTTCAGTTTAGTTGTAATAACGAGGCAATCGTGAGCTAGACTGTAAAGGGTGCCAACGTGTTGCAGTTTTTCATTTCTTATGTGATCAAATCATCCTTTCTTCCCAGCAGTGGAGTTTAAGATATTAATGAAAGATTAGGAGATATTGAAAAGCGTGAGATGCTAAACACATGACATCCTTGGGGTTTACATCTCTGCCAAAATTCATGAAAATGCCCTGAATAACTCGGATAGTGCGTCCTCACTCACTCATGTATCTGAATGCTGCTCTGTCTCTCATGTCCAAATGGTCACTCACAAAAAGTACTACATGTGATCTCTGATCATCGTACCTGCGAAAAGCATTTGTTAACTTTGCTTTCCAGTCTGGAGGCTTCTACAGCGCCGAGGATGCAGACTCTGTCCCGGCATCGGGGGGAGAGGAGAAGCGAGAGGGGGCCTTCTGCATCTGGACGGCCTCTGAAATCCGGGAGCTGCTGCCGGACGCGGTAGAAGGAACCAGCGGAGCTGCCACGCTGGCTGATGTCTTCATGCATCACTTTGGGGTCAAGGAGCCGGGCAACGTTGCACCAGAACAGGTACGCAGGTTCCAGGAGCTCCACAAACTTTCACTTAAGTACAGTAAAAACTGTCAAATTAAGCATTGATGGAGAAGACAAAACTCTTGACAATTCAGATGGGTCTTTAAAGTCCACCGAGGCATGAACTTGACATCAGGGGTCAGTGTCTGTATCTTTTCTTGTCACCAGGACCCCCACGGGGAGCTGCAGGGCCAGAACGTGCTGATCGTTCGTTACTCCGTCGAGCTAACGGCCGCTCGCTTCGGTGTCACGGTTGAAAAAGTCAACGAACTCCTGGCGTCCGCCAAAGCCAAACTGGCCGAAGTCAGAAAGGATCGGCCACGCCCACACCGGGACACCAAGATGTTGGCCTCCTGGAACGGTAAATATTTACACAGTCACCTTTTTCTGGCAGTCGCATTGAATAAAAGTCAAGTTTAATATCCATTACCGTATTGACCCGAATATAAGACGACCCTGATTGTAAGACGACCCCCTCTTTTTCAAGACTCAAATTTGAAAAAAGACTTTTTTAACACCAAATTAAACTTTTATACAGAAAATAATTACAGTACATCTGAAACAAATGATTATAACAATATATTTGAGAGAAAAAGCATGTTATTTTGCCTCATTCAAATCATGATCTTGAAGTTTGCATCATAACTTCTTCGACCCACTTTTCTCCAGATTGTCGCTACGTTTCACCATTTTCTGTTATCTCTTCTGTTATTTCCTTGTCTTTTCTTTCTTACCGCTATTTTTTATTTTTCTTCTTCATGCTACTGCTATTTTTATTTTTCTTCTTCGTGACAGGGGTTTGCTTTGGCCTGGGAAGTTAAGTTCAGCATTCGCTTTAAAGATATCTGGCGCCATCTAGCGTTGTGAATGAGTATAACGTCTAGACCCCGAATGTAAGACGACGCCCACTTTTTCAGTCTTATTTCAATGCAAAAAACCCCGTCTTATATTCGGGCCAATACGGTAGTTAATATTGGTTTAGGTACCAAACACAGGCCAGTAAATGAAGACTCATCATTATCAACCTTCTTTGTCTTTTGCATTATGTAAAATGTTATTAACGACTCAAGCTAAATAAAGACATGGACACAAAAATGAGTGTCCCTCTTGGCCGGCGTTGCGAAGAGTGCGCCGGTGAGATAATGAGGCTCTGCCATCCCGGGAACTTCCCAATCAGACCGGAGCTCCTTTCCTCTTCTCTAATGAACAAACCGCTCCGTTAATCACCTGTCCTCTGCCGCAACACTTTGAAGACGGCGGCCGCGTTCACCGGTGGCTTTGATACGCGACATGAAAGAGCCGCGCACGGGTAGCGGGAGCAAGAAATGGGAGTGAAGAGGGACGAGAGAGGGAATGAGAGCAAACAGGGGAACTTCAAAGAGAGGGGGGAAATAACGAAGCTGGCACGGCGGTGTGGTGACACATTAGTGCCTCAGCAGAAAGAGAGCATGCTATTTTAAGTTGCGTAAATTCCTAATCACCACAAACTTGGTCTCCGTCAGGCCTGATGCTGTCGGGCTTCGCTCGCGTCGGAGCCGTGTTGGGAGACAAGGCCTTGCTGGAGAGAGCGGTGCAGGCAGCCAACTTCCTGAAGGAGCACCTGTGGGATGCTGAGCAGCAGATCATACTCCGCTCCTGTTACCGCGGAGACCAGATGGATGTGCAACAGATGTAAGAGACTTTTGATGATTATTGCATTATTAACATACTTTAGAAACCCCCGTCAGAATTGGAGTGAGCTTTCCTTTGTACACGCCCAGTCTGAGGTCTAAGGATATTTGATTCAACATAAATCCCAATTATTTCAAGTTTGACCATAATTAAATACATTTATTAGTAACATGGAGCGCAGACTTTGACTGGCAGTCAGCTCAACCAGTGGCCAGCTATCATCGCACTTATCATCATGCTACAAGGCTTGGCGAAGCAGTCACGGCTAACCCTCTGACAGCTACAGCGCTCTTTTCAGATATAACCTCTGAAAAGATATTTAAAACGGGATAATCCGGGATTGAAACGGATAAACCATTCTTCAGAAAATCTATGGGTGACATGGAGATAGTGGGGGGTCCAATGTAGCACAAAAACAACCCTCGTACATCTCCCAGGGAGACGGGGGCAGTGATGAAAGAACCGTCTTGCGACGAAAGCGGGTTGCCACAGATGTCAAGCAGAGCCAGAAATCCTACGACTCTATTACTTCCTGAAAAAAACGATGGGACAACTTCAACTCATCATTTTTACACTGGCTAACAGATACCTGCAGAATAAACTTTAAAGTATTGTTATAGTTTACAAACCATCTGCTTTTATTAAGGTCTGCACATCTGCTGATGATCATTTCATCAAAGGCCAAGGATTAGCAGCTACGACTTATTGTCTTAAATCCTATGTAGGCAGTGAAGGGGGTACTTAGCATTTCCCTTTTCCCTTTCATTCTTTTTTTTTTGTGCCTTTTATATTTGTTAAATAACTAATAGCACGGTGAAAGAAGTGGGGTGCTAACTTTTGCATATCAGTGTATTTGAAGTGACTCTGAGATTGTAAATAGTTTAAGGATGATGCTGATCCTTTACTCTGCACCGTCCCTCTTGCCGTATGTCATCTGGGATAAGCATCAGCACCTTGTGATCCAATATTGGTTGAAGTCACAACAGCTGATGGATGGTTAGGTGAAGGCTAATTGCTTGCATCCATATTTGCTGACTCGCAGTCTTTAGCTACGTTTCCTGGCATATTTTTCAACCTGCGAGCGGAACAGGGTGAATCGATTTGGTGAATGCGAGTGCGTCTCTGCACGTGTGAAATACTAACACAGCAGATAATAGCGCACAACATTTTCGCCCCGTTGTCAGAAACCCAACAGATCTAACAATTATGGCAGCTTTGTAAAACTTTAACCGCCCCTTTATGGTTCACTTTTATTTTCATATAATATGCAAACAGAAAACATGTGATATCTGGTTGGATCCTGTTATTCAGAGAAATCAGAGGACGCGCCGCCTTGCACAGCAGTGAAGCTGCATTTATGTGCAGCGGGTCACTGATTGGGTTTCTCTTCCAGCATCTTTCAGGGTGCACATTGGAACCCAGATCGGCAACATTTAAATTGAATTATGGAGGCCTGTTGAATAAGCCATGATGCTGAGGATTTGTTTCCTGGTCAGTGATTAACAATGCAGCGAGAGGGAGCGCCTCTGGCCCCGGCCGGCTAATTAAGACTTATATTTGAAATTATTTGAGAGCTCAAATCTCCTAGGGGCCCTACACTTTTACTGTGTTAGGTCCCCTCAACCACACACACACACACACACACACACACACACACACACACAGGCATACTTTGAACATAACAGAAATAATTTACACATCACTGTGTAGATTCAGCCCTTCAGAACACTCACAGACACAAATGAAGTCTTGTGTCGGGTCCACGCCTCTGCCCTCGTTCCGTTGGCCAGCCCTGCGTCCCAGATTCCGAGAGCGAGAGCGTGAAATCCCACCGACTCAGCAGGAAAATGCGCCAGGGGTCCCACAACATCCATGATGGAACACGTGCACTTTTGAACACAAACATGAACAAACGCTGCACTCACCTGAGACACTCCGACCTTGTTGCAGAGCCTTTGACTCGTTCATTACTGTCCGGCCCAGGAAAATGCTTACAGAGGCTCTTTTTCTCACTTTTTCAAATCTCGTTTAGCTTCCATATGAGTAAATCACTTTTGTACCAAACATAAATGAAATGCGAGCTACTTTACCAGGACAGAGGTGGAGATTTGTTTCTCATAAGATCAGTTGACACCTGTGGAGGTCCTTTTATTTATACTTTCCATTCTGATTCATGTGATTTATTCTCTTGATTCTCATGAAGAAAACATCCTTAAAAGCTGTCCTGGTGCTTCCAGATCATTCTGCCAGTTACTGAACAGACTGCTGTCCACGTTTATTTGACCAAATCCTCTGCCGCCACATTCGGAGTGCTCCCGTGTTCTGGTCGCGACAGTTGTCAGTCAACGTATGTCAAAATAAAAGCCTCCAATAACACTGGAAAACCCAATTTCTCTGCAGTTTTACTACTGATATAGTTAAAAAGAATGTCAGTAGATATAACTGTGGAGAGTTCGTGGCCTCTGCTTCCATGGAAACGGATCAGTGCTTCAATATTTATGATGCAGAGGTCATGAATTCTCCTCCTTTTACATTTATTGAAATAAGTTGTATGACATAAAAATGGAAAGCTTTGTGGAAAAAAGGTGGATTTATTATTGAAACTCCAACCTTTTCCAGACCTAAAATACAACACAAACATTACATTCTTGGGTTCTAGAAATTCTGGTTGATTGGTTAATGTCATCACCTTACATTAACCTGCTTTCGCCTGTTTGTTCTTTCTTTTCTTTTTTGTTTAATATGATAACAAACCCTTCACAAATATGAGTTTTAAACAAAAAGTGTCTAAGCTTCTTGAAACAGCTGGATGCTTTTCTTTTCATTTTAATATTGATCATAAGAATCAAGATCACGAAATAACTAACTTTATATTCTTGCTGGGGGTAGTACATCAGTCTTGAATTATTGTTTGGTCTAGATTGGTGGTGGGGGGACACGTGAGGTGAATAATAAATAGAAGCTGTATTGTTTGGTTCATAACTCAAAGAAATCTCTCTGGATTTTTCCTTGCATCTCTTTTTAATTATTATTTTGTCAACATGTCACGCTGTAATGGTATTTTACTGTGTTCTTTCAAAGCATAATGCTTGACTTTCATTTACATTTGATTGCACAATGAAGCATTTCATTATAGCCTGTAACGTAAAGGTCACTACTGTTGTAAAAATCATGAGAGACTATCCGTATTAGTGAACTATACGGCCCCAATATGTTTGTCGCTGAGAGGCGTTCGGGGGGGGGGGTCGTAGCTGGCGTGCCAGCGAGCCTTTGTAAAGCTTTTATCCTAAAACTGCCTCCCGGTTATATGATGTGATAGACTGGCGGGGTGTTTTATCTCTACTCTCTGGGAAATGACTCATCAAACATGCACCGCCGAAGGTGGGAATCAAAGGACTGTTGAGTTTTTCTAAAGGTTTTTTGTTTTGTTGGCGTGTTAGTGAAATCCTCTTGAGGTCTTGTGTCAGGCTGTCATCCCTGCGCTGGAGTCACCTCGGCGAGATGACTTGTCTGTATGTGACGGGAGAGGGGATTCTCAGGGGTGGGGGGGGTTCAAGGGTCTGGAAATGTGTTCTTGATGGGGAAGAAGCAACACTTCACTCTCTCACCAGAGTTCAGCTGGAAACTCTTAAAGTCTCCACCTCAATTCTACAGGGGGAGCGTTTTGTTTACGTCCATGCAGGAACTTGGTCTTCATGTAAAGCCCGACGTCATGTCCCTCGAGCCTCTGGAGCATATTGTAAGAAGTGTGGTTGTTCAGTACTAGGGTTGCAAAATTCCGGGAATTTTCAAAGTTGGAAACTTTCCATGGGAATTAACGGGAATATATGGGAATTAACGGGAATTAACGGGAATAAATAAGAAATTTACAGAATTGAAGGTTGGAGCCTGGAGGCCACACATCAAAGCACAAGACTATTGAAGCCACACATTTGAGCCCACGGACTATATAAAGTCAAGTAAGTTTTGATAATATTATGGGGTAAATATATTTGATCTATAATGGTATTAATGTTTAACTTGCATTACTTTTTGATTGGGTGGGGGAGTGGGGTGAGTTAGTATTTACTCAACATTCATGTTTTTGTTGTTCATTAAAATAATTGTTCATACAAGAATAAAAACTAAAGTTCTACTCAAATAAATCTGTTGAAATGTCATGTTTTTGTATTATCTTGCATGGATATCTGCTTATGACAAAATAAATATTTACATTTATGTTTGGATATGATACAGTTTGTTTAAATTACCCCCAATTTCCAGTTAATTCCCATAAATTCCCATAAATTCCCAATAATTCCCATAAATTCCCATAATTCCCATGGAAAGTTTCCAATTTGGAATATTTCCAAAATTCCCCAGCTTAACTTCCCATGGAAAGTTTCCGGAAAGTTTCCGGAAATTTACCGGAAATTTTCCACCCCTTTGAAACCCTATTCAGTACCAAACATTGCTTCAGAGAGAGGTTTGACTGGAGGCCCCAACTGTCCAAGGACCATCCAACGTAGGACTTGGAAGGACAGAACCGTTGTTTTACTGATGATTAATGAAACACTCCAATCCTACACAGTGAATCATGAAACGAGTTGCTTCAGCTACTTGGCCTGTTCATTTCTGGATTAAATGTTGGATTAAATAAATAATACAAATAAGCTTGTTTGAGACATGCCATGAAATCACATTGCAATTCCTATCTGCCTCTTGGACTGCACATTCAGCTCACCCCATCATGTCCATCCCCAGAGCGCCTGCTGACTCTTTTGGACTATCAAACTCTCTTGGGTTTGTCTGGGAAGGAAAAGCATTTGAGATGATCAAAATCATCCACTTCATCTCCTCTAAAGTCCTCTCTCGTTTTCAGCCACTTAGCCACCGGCAATAAGCCTCTCCTGACACAGCGGTATCTGGCTTCCTGTCACCGTCCGTCCCCCTGCACTCACTCACATGGGGCGCCATGATGAAGGAGGAAATGGAGGGAGGGACCTGTCTGGTGTGCCATAACACAGAATAGGGAGAGAGCCAGCTGGAGTCGGGTGACTCATTACCTTCTCTGAGAAGGGCATGTTCTGATAAATAAATCACTCTGGGCATCAGTGCTGGAGAATGGCTTTGGAAAATGAGGAGGATTGGTCTGAAGAAAACAGCTCCATGTATGTAGACTTTACAATTAAAAAGAGCACGAAAGAAAATATAACCTCTAGGGGTGGGTATTGGGAAGGACCTCACGATACGATACGCATCACGATACTTGAGCCACGATACGATACACATTGCGACATCCCGATTATGCGATATCCCGATTATTATATTCTACATAGTTCACCGAAAAATTTAAAAATGCATTACACATCTTAAAATCCAAGTTGTATATATGTACATCAGATGATAGTGATGGATCTTAAAATCCGAGTTGCACGTTCATCAGATTATAGTGACAATTCATGGGACAAACTGAGTCAAAACAATGTTTTATTATAACTATACAAGCTAAAGTTACAACTTATTTGTATATGTTTTTCATATTATTTACATCATATGAAATTAACATTAAATTTAGTATGAGGTTGCTTTAATTATGTGGCAAATGATAATAAACACAAGAAAGATGGGTACTAAAACCAAGGACAGGCACAGTGATCAGTCAGTATAGATATAAATCCATAAATAAATAAACCTCTGTCCATTATTTTTCATTTTTTAAGGACAGGAAATCGTGTTATATAAAAAATAAATTATAAAATGAAATAAAACCTGAGCTCAGTGCAGGGCCCTCCCAGGGTTGGTAGAGAGTGGCAATGCCCAGGACTGTCACTTAGGTAGGAGCACTGGGTGATATAATGGGAAAAAAATCGGGGATAAAAAATATTTAAAAAAAAATATTAAAAAAAAAAACAAAAAAAATCGATATTCAAATTTTGAATATCGATATTGAATCGGCTGGAAAAGTATCGCGATATATTGCCATATCGATATTTTTGCCCACCCCTAATAACCTCAGAGAAACAACATGGAACCATTTTCCAAAAAGCATTATTTATTTACCCCCTCCCACAAAAAAAGCGTGTGGGCAATACTAAGTACCCACTTCTATTTCCACATGTTTTAAGAAGTGCAAATTACAGCTACTCTCTCAGCATTCTTGATGAATCATCAGTAGGTGTTTAGACTTTTATAAAAGTCGAGGTTTTTGGTGGTGTGTGCTGGTCTGGGAGATTCAGCTGTGTGTTAACACAGTGCCAAGAGGGAAATATGTAAGCAGTGTTCTGTGAGAAGTATAAGTGTATAAGTGTAAAAAGAAAAATGTTCCAGAAAGTTTTATTCACCTTTCTCCTGATTGTATAAGCCTGTCATGGTCTTAGGATGTTTTTACTTTCTTCAGACTCTTTGTAGTCTATCTGGATTTCTGTACTGTCTCTGCAAAAGTCATGAGATTGCCCTCCTGGCATCATAAACAAGATTTTTTTTATATAAGAATAAAAGGGGAAAAAACAAGATGCTGAACTAGTTCACCAGCAGTAACTTTTTTTCTTCAATCCTTCCCACATCCCCCTGCCGTTAAATCTTTAATGAAAAATGTCCTCATTCCTTTTTGGCTTCCACTCCCCTAATTTCTTTGGTTTCCCCCTCTGCGTTCTCCAGATCTCCGCCTATCTCTGGCTTCCTGGATGACTACGCCTTCATCACCTGTGGCTTGCTGGACCTGTACGAGGCCACGCTGGAGCCGGAGTGGCTGCTGTGGGCCGAGGAGCTGCAGCTCAGGCAGGACGCGCTGTTCTGGGACGATCAGGGCGGGGGCTACTTCTGCAGCAACCCCAGTGACAGCACGGTCCTGCTGCAGCTCAAAGAGGGTGAGGGATGAACACGCTGATGCATCTCACCTGTCGTCTCCTTTTAATCAGACGGTCTAGGGCTGGGCGATATATCGAGATTTTAATATATATCGATATATTTTCAAACACGATATGGTACGAGACAATATTGTTTATATCAATTTAAAAAAAAAAAGAAAAAAAAAATTATTATTATTTTTTTATTTATTTTTTTTTAAATGATTTTGATATCGCTTATTTTGTGACAAATTGACTTGAATGTTTTATTTGAGATTTGCACAAATGTTTTGTTATTTGCACAACTGTCAACCTCAGTGGAAAAGTCTGCCTGTTACTGTCTACATTGTATTAATTGCAGTGTATTTTAATTTAATTGTTATGCAGGAAAGGGATATTTGTTTTATTTTATTCAAGAAGCATTTTTATTCTATATATGCAGGCAGTTTATTTTTATTTCATTTGTTTTATACATTTTGATATTGTGCAGACCTCTGTTAACAAAGGTACCTGTGTGACATTTGGCACGAGGCTTTGTATTAAAACTGACTGTTTTTTTAAGGGTTTGCCTCAGAAAAAAATGAAGCTAACATAGATGCTATGCTATAATGCTTTGGGGGAAACCCCAATTAAGGCACAGAAAAAATATCGAGATATATATCGAGTATCGCCATTTAGCTAGAAAATATCGAGATATGACTTTTGGTCCATATCGCCCAGCCCTAAGACGGTCAGATATAGATCTTGAAACGTTGAGCAGTGAAGCAGAGATGTTCATTCTCAACAGTCCTTTGCATTGTTCAACAAGAGGTAAATGTTATAATAGTCATGTGGGGACACAATAAACAACAAAACAAAATATGGGTTTAAAGTCTAAAAGTTCACCTATCACCTAGTGTATATGGGAACTTTTGAGATGTCATTTTGTTTATTTATTAGGATCCCCATTAGCCATCACTCCGTTGTGGGAGTAATGGCTATTCTTCCTGGGGTCCTCACACGGGACACAATTATATACATAATAAAAACCTACAGAATAACAATACAGTATAGAATTATACATGGTAGTAACATGGAAAAAACTACAGTATTACAATAATTTACCACAGTGTCGACTACTTACAATTGGAAAAGATTGTTAAAACCTGTTTTCACACCAACTCAATACCTAGGCTTATTAAACCAAAAAGACAACAAAAACAAAAGCTTACCAAGAAACCAAGAAGTCAGATATTAGTCAGATATTATACACACACCTTTCTAAAATCATCTTTTTCAGTTTGTTTTTAAAACTACTTATGCTTTCAAGTAATAAGAGCTCGGGTGGAAGCCTGTTCCACTCTGCACCAGCTCTGTACGTAGCTGTTCTTCTAAGTGTGTTAGTTCTCGGCAGAGGTAATGTGAAACTGTTGTTTACTGCTTGTCTTGTGTCATGATTATGTCTGCTATTGGTTGGCACTAGTTGTAAATATAAGCAGGTTTACTAACAGAATATATATTCTTTATAAACAAAATATCATGTCATCTTCAGCATTTGTGTTAATTTGTAACGGAAAGTTCATATTTGATGCAAAAACTACTTCTTTTCCCTTGCCAGCACTTAAACTCACTAATTAGGAAGCAAGTTAAAGTTAAATCAGCACTCAACAGATGTAATCCACTGCCCCACATCCTCATGTGCTGAGCTGGACCATTATAATGCAGGAGTACAGACTTACTCCAGAAATTCAGCTCCTATCTCAGGTTACATGTACAGTAGGTGTGGGTCCAGCAGCCTCAGGGAAGGACTGATGGACAGGTGAAGGATTGATGGTGCCACTGCGGTATGTGGCCAGGTTGAAAGATGGATCGATCGGAGAGATGAATAAATGCAGGGTGTAAGGTCTGCAGGCACTGCAGACAGTTTAATGATATCAACACATGGAGACTTTTTGACCGGTGGCTCGTGCAAGCAGGAGAGGTGAGAAACGCCACGCTATAATCTATTTAAAAAAAGCAGAAGAATTTCTTTTATTCATCACCTCAGAATTCGATTCAAAATTTCACTCGCTGCTCAAATATTGAATCCATGTTCCAGTTAAAGAGACACATTGGTGCAAAAAGTAAAATGGTTTAATAGTTTACCAACATAGAAATGTCACATTTATACATTTATTGATTTTTGGAATTTTGGGCTGTTTTCTTTTTAACACTAAGAATTTATTTCAAGTACAGAGATGCTTCCTGAATCTTCTGTACAGAATGTAAAGTCAGGATTATGCAACCCAGGTCAACCACCCTGGGCCCCTGAGCAAGGCCCTCAACCCCAACCGCTCCCCGGGCGCCGTTTATATGGCAGCCCACTGCTCTCTAGTCTAATTAGAGATGGGTTAAATGCAGAGAAACAAATTCCACCAGCCTGGCTGTGTGGTCATTAATAAATTAAAAAAAAAAAAAAAAAAAAAAAGGATCGGGAATTGTGACAATTACTAGCCACATTCTTTAATATTGATAATGCCTTGTTAATTTAGAGGCGGGAACATGTGCAGGCAGTCTTTAAAAGCCCTGCACAATTCATTAGTTTGATGTAAAAGATAACTGGCCCAATATGTGAGCTGTCTGTCTGTCTGTCTGTCTGTCTGTCTGTCTGTCTGTCTGTCTGTCTGTCTGTCTGTCTGTCTGTCTGTCTGTCTGTCTGTCTGTCTGTCTGTCTGTCTGTCTGTCTGTCTGTCTGTCTGTCTGAGCTATAGATATCTAAGCAAATCCACTGGATTATGCTGAAAGAGCATTTTTGGGTTCATGCGCCTCATTAATTCTGAATATGTTCCCTATTGTCAATCCCTTAACGTATTGAACACACACTAGTCTTGTTAACGTAGTGGATTATTTTAGATGAACGGTCTCAGGCGCCTCGGCGAGATCGCACTTGGATGAGCACAGCTGTTCATGAAAGGTGGAAGTAACATCTGATGACTTTAACTTCTTACTTGTTTCCATCATGAGACCCCAAAAAGTCATTTAAGGATGCTAAAATCCTTGTAAAAGATCATTAGAATTCCCCCCAGTACAGTTTCACAGATCTGCTTACCAGATCATTACAGGACTGTATTTAATAGGAACATATACTATCCAGTCGACAATTGTTCTATACTATAGATGAGAGCACATTTGGGTGCTTAGGGTTTGGGATTAGCACAATTACACTGTTGGGAAACTAATTGTTGCAATGATAAATTCTAGTCTTACATTTTGCTTGTGTTCCTGGTCCTTTGAAACAAGCCATTTTACAACCTATAATTTAAGGAAAAAAACAAAAACCCTTATCCTACTTTCTAATTTATGATAATGTCTAAACTGTCTCTCTTATCCAAAGTCATTTATTTTTGATGCCAATACAATATACTTCATCTGAAAAGTTCCAGTCTGACTTTAAACCTCACCGCAACACTGAATCTTTGAGGATCTGATTGTTAATGGTCCTGCTGAAGTGCTGCAGTATATAGTGACTCTTTTTGCTCTTGTGGATTCATCAGCTGCCATTGACACTGTTGAACTCCAGCTTTTAAGGCACAGCACTGAAGTGACTCCAGTCTTATGTATTAGACAAGAGCGTTTCTGTCCATCCTAGGAAATATTCTTCTGGGACAGCGACACTCATGAGTGGTGTTCCACAGGGTTCTGTTCTCGGCCCCATCCTTCTTTCATTGTATGTTGCCCGTGGGGTATATTTAAAAAAAAACACACACTAGTCTTGTTTCATTGCTGTTTTTATGATAAAATATGCCCTTACATTTAAAAAGTAAGGGCTCACTGCAGCCTCATGTTTCATATATATATATACAACTAAAATCAGTCCATCTTGCAATTATCTAAACACCTAATTAAAACAAAACTGAGATAATTGTGTTTGGTTGCTCTGGGCTGCTAGATGTTGTCTATCTTTACCCTCTTCTGCCTGTTTTAAATGCTTCAGTCAACAGTCTTGACATATACTGTATTTTCATAATGCCTTTAGATTTGATAAACAGATATCACTTGTTGTCAAGAGCTACCTCCCCCTAACTGACCTCAGTAACCGGCAACCGAAAGAGACCACATCACACCACTGTGGACTTCTCTCCACTGGCTTTCTCTGCAATTTGGAGCTGATTTTAAAATTGTATTATTAGATATAAAAGCTATGAACGGGCTGGCAACCTCCTTATCTGACTAAGCTGTTTCATGCTCCAGCCAGATCATTAAGGTCGTCCAATTAACTGCTATAAGAGGTGCCCAGAACAAAATGTAAGTTTTTGGTGGGACTGCACCTAAATTATAGAACATCCTTGAACTGCGTTCACTATCTGTGCCAAATTTAGGACTTTTTAAATCATTATTCAAGACTCATCTTTTCTCCTTGGGTTTTGTATCAAGTGCAGTGTTTTATCCCAATAGTTTAAAATAGTTTCTGTTAATGAAATTGAATTTTATTTACAGCCATTTTAATATTATTTTATTACCTATAGTCCTAGTATGTTTTATGCTTTTATTCTGTGAAGCACTTAGGTTTAAATGTGCTCTATAAATAAAGCTGACTTGAGTTGAATGTCACTGCTCCCCCACCCTTAGAATATGAATGACGGTCAACACATCCAAGTGTTTGCTCATATAAAAGTGTTCAGTGAGGCTTGCAGTCTTCCTTTCTAGCTCCGGCACCAAAATCATAAGGCTGTCAGCTAAACAACTGAATAATGTCGTTGCCGGCCCAAAATCTGCAGCGCTATGTAGGAAAACCTTTCATTTATCAAGTTAAAGGACCATCCATTCAGTGCAGCCAAGTGCCCGGAGGCGACATAATCTAGACTTTTTAATTTCCCTATTGTACATATTACACCGTTTTTTCAATGAGGCATCACATTGGACTACTGTAACTTTTAAAATATAAACGTATGGCTTTTTAACATTTAAAAAAAAAAAAAAAAAAAATTCTCCACCTCCAAAAAGGGGCGTGGGCATGTATGAGATTCTTCTGTTCTGTAGCTGAATATTCAGATATTTTAGGCATGTTCTCAATGACAATTTTTCTGAATTTCCCCGTATATCTTTTCTTTGTTACTTATTGCATAAATACAGATGTCAGCACATCTGGTGTGAACCACATCAACTTCTGAATTACGATAAACTGAAAGTAAATCTTTTGGAAGGGGTTACATTATATTTAAGGAATGTATTTATGGACTGTATTGAACTTTGCAGAATTTGATTTCTCTGCGAAGTGCCTTGAGATTATTTTGTGGTAAATTGGTGCGATACAAGTAAAATTAATTGAACAGACCTATAACAAATCGCAGCGGCATTCGTCAGAGTCCACCTTCTATTGTTTCGTTAAATGATTAACAGGGAGTAAAAAATGATGACATATTTGTTGAACTTTGCAAGTCAGTGAGTAAAAGGATTGATGCGATATAAATACTAATGACCTTTATGTGCTCTCCAACCTGTCTTCAGCGTCTCGTGCACTTCTCTAACCGATGGCTGCTGGCAGGTCAGAGATGCTGACGCTTTGTAGACGCGCAGACTTTTACCTTTGATCAGTCAGACCGCAGTTTCCACTTTGGATTGTTTCAAATTAGCTTGTTTTTGTTCTCAAGCTTCACCATTTGACAGCAGCCATGTACCTCTTTTTCCTCCTACTTGTTATGTGTTTGTTTTTTATTTCTACTCAGCTGCATATTTTTCTTTGAAGTACAAATAGCTGTATGCCTTCATGTGGGTGGACACCCCCCTCCACCCTCCACCCCCCATTTAGAGGGATTTTATGTTTAATCTCTCCTCTTTTCTTATATTACAGTGTTTATGTGTGCATGTCAATGTTTTTTTTCTTCTTTGTTGGGGTAACTTGTTTAATGTTAAAAACAAGTTTTCGATTTATCTCTCTCTCTCTCTCTCTCTATATATATATATATATATATATATATATATATATATATATATATATATATATATATATATATATATATATATATATATATGCTCTTGATTTCCAGAGAATAAGAGCTTTTCGTGCCCAGTTTCACAGGTAAAAGATGCATTATGTAATATCTGGATTGAATTAGTGTCACCTGAAAACAGGGACACACACCCGTAACAGATGTTTGGATGTATTTCAGGCAGGAGTGAGCTACCACAGATGGGAGGGGAACGGGGAAAATGCCAGCATTTTTTCTTCCTACGAACTGTTCACCTGAGACGATGACTGCTTGTGCGCTTGCGGTGCGTGTGTGTGTGTGTGTGTGTGTGCAGGACTTGAGCATCCCTGCACCATCACACATGCATCTGTGTGTGATTATCACAGCTGACTTGCAAGGGTTTTCTCGTCTGGGAGGATTGACGGCACCTTTATGGTGGCTGCTCCGTGTTTGGTTGAAGCCCATTAGTGATGCTAGAGCCGCTGCGATGTGGACGGCTTGTCCCAGCAGCGTGGCCCGTCAGTGCAAGATTGATTAGCCCACCGCGCTGCCACTCTGCGTCTCACAGCCCTGCCAAGCTCCCCTCTGTGTGTTTGTTTTTCAAGAGTAAGGTTAAAGTCACGCACTATTGTCTGTTCTGCTTTTGTTTCTGCTTTTTGTCTCAGATGGGGACAGATTTTGTCAATCTGCATTCCACCATGAAAGGCTTTAAAGTTTTAAATGCATCATGTTGAGGGTCGGGTTGAACTGTAAATCCAACTCAAACTGAAATCACATTTAAAAATAACGCTGCTGTTAAATTGCAGAGGCCCCAAGTCCTGATGTAAATTATGCAGTGTTTCTGACAGAGGCTTAAAACACTGGTTTCCCTCTTTTACATCAACCACCTCCGACTCCCAAGCAGTAAGAAGTACCTTTTCTCCATGCACTCTAGTCAAACCAACCAATGAAAATCTAAATTTGGACTCTTAGTAGTGGAAGTAGGGGAAGCGTTAATTGCACGTGTCTGCTAATGAACCACTAACTCACTTTTGGGTTTGGTACTTTAGCATGGCCCTGAAAAGCTCCTCGGTGTGGGGTTGTGTAGACTTGGTGCTGATTGGGTATGCTGTAGGCAGGAGATGCTGTTTACCCACCGCAGTGTCCCATTCCAGTTTTAATCATCTTTTTCTTGTTACCTGCCACAGTCATAGCATGAGTAAACAAACACAGCAACCACCTCAACTCCTACAATGCTTCTTTCAATGTTTGTTTGTTTTTCTTATCATTAATCGTCATCTTCTTTTATTCATTTGTGCTTAGTAAACAGTGACAATGGTGCATTATTGCCACCATGGATTATGGAGTGGTTGTTTGCCAACTCAGTGAATCCTACAAGGTTTGTCACTGCATTGTTGACACATCTTCTGAAACGACTATAGGACTTTCCTCCTCTTTGAATTCCAACCTAAAGGTTTTACCTCAGACCCAACCATTATTTCCCTCTGAATAGATTTGGTAAGAGATATGCAGAGGAGAGAGGGTGTAAAATTACAATAATGTTTCGCCTAGTCATTAAAACTGACTACAATTTCTACAACAGCGCATAAAAAGCATATTGAATTCTTTATAAAGTTCTAAAAGGGTAACTTGACCATAACCGACTCTATTTGTTACATCTTGGCTACAGGCATGCAGTCTATCAACAGAATTATTAAATATGGTTTTGAAAACCCTATTAGAACAATTGACAAAAGAGATGTAACTCCCTATTCCCTCCCTCATCAATTATAATCAAGTTACCCTTCAACATTTTTATACAGAATATATCACAATAGTTAAGGTCTAACTGAAAAATGGGGAATTTGATGCCAAAACAACAGATTTGTGGTGAAATGACATGATTGAACTATACTGGCATCAGGCCACAAGCATAATAATGTGGTAATGCTCCAACAGGTTTGAAATCTAATGCAGAGTAAATATTGAGTTGAGTATTACAAGCAAAATGAATCTCAATCATCATATTTGGTTAAGAAAATTTGCTGTTGGGAATTTTCCCGAATCTTAGTCGAGTCCAATTTGGGTCAAAAGTTTTTTGGTTTTGGTTTTGCAAAGTCCTTAAGCCAAGCAGTTGCCTCCTGATCAAAAGTATCAGTATTTTATAGACGGTGTAAGGAGTTTCTCGATGTGTTTATGTGACTACGTGAATCGTGTGTTGGCGGTATTCCCGTCACAGCTGCATGTGTGTGTGTGACTTCTTTCCTCGGAGCTCCTTGAGCTGGAACATACTTACAAGAAAGAATCAAATTATTTATGCTTTTCGGTCATGCGTGGGTGTTCACATGTCGCCACAAGAAACATACTGACTATCCAGTGCACAGTGTAATTCAGTGTGTCCAAAATCATTTATTTTTTTTACAAAAGCAATCTGGCATGTGGTGTGCGTGAATATCAGTCGATGCAGAGAGAGTCATTTGGTACCTAACTCACTTATACTTGACATGAAAAGCTGAGCTATCGAAACCCCATAACTCTTTTTTACATTGATGTAACCGTGTATTCTTTATTTCTTGTAAATGTTACACTGGACAGGACGCCCGAGGCCAATATGGAACAAAGTTATGTTGAACCCTCTGTGAGTAGATTAGGCAAACCTAACTGTGGTTAAGTGGAAACCAAATAATATAAGGTTTAATTCCAACTAGCAAGTTCTCCAGTAAGAAGTGTCGGGTACTTTTTTTTTTTACAATTGTGCATACTTCTTTTTATTCTTCTTGTCGTCATGGGCGTGAAATCAAACAAAGAGCAAAACAATCTTTTGAAATAGTCTGTAACTATGTTTATTTGTTTATTGTTTATTGGATCCCCATTAGTTGTCACCATGGTGACGACTATTCTTCCTGGGGTCCCTAAAAAGCAATACAAATAACAGTTCCTATACAGTGTTCCCAAAATAGAAATGATAAAAAATACAAAATAAAATAAAAACAAGCAATTAGATTATTCCTATAATAATAATAATAATAATCTCTGTACAAGTTTAAACTAAAAATACAAAATAAGGCACTCTGCAGCTTTACAGACATCATCCATCCATCCATCCATCCATCGTCCGCCGCTTATCCGTTCCCGGGTCGCGGGGGCAGCAGCCTCAGCAAAGATGCCAAGACTTCCTTCACCCCAGACACTTCCTCCAGCTCCTCCGAGGGGAGTCCGAGGCGTTCCCAGGCCAGCCGAGAGACATAGTCTCTCCAGCGTGTCCTTGGTCTTCCCCGGGGTCTCCTCCCGGTGGGACATGCCTGGAACACCTCCCTAGGGAGGCGTCCAGGAGGCATCCGGTACAGATGCCCAAGCCACCTCAGCTGACTCCTCTCAATGTGAAGGAGCAGCGGCTCGACTCCGAGCTCCTCCCGGGTGACCGAACTCCTCACCCTATCTCTAAGGGAGCGTCCAGCCACCCTGCAGAGGAAACTCATCTCGGCCGCTTGTATCCGCGATCTTGTCCTTTCGGTCACTACCCAAAGTTTGTGACCATAGGTGAGGGTAGGTGCAGTTACAGACATCAGTCAACTGAATTTAACCTAATTTCTTTACTCAAAACAGCTTTTTTCAATTCCCTTTTAAATCCTGATTTCTTACACTTGAGTATGAGGCAGTACGGAAGTCCATTCCAGTATACAATAGCTCTGTACAATACAGTTCTTTTCAGTGCATTTGTCCTCGGTCTAGGTAGTCTGAAACGACAGCTTAAGGCCTGTCTGGTATCATAATCATGCATGATCTTGATCGGTACTAATAGAGAAAACAGGCTACTGGGTTTAAGCAAAGTACAATATTATTCAAATACAAAATAAGGCTGCATGCCAATCTCTCCTTTACTTTCATCCAGGAGAGTTTATCATGCATAGTATTTACATTATTCCTAATAGAACAGTGAAGTGCCAGTCATTCAGCTCTATTCTGAGCGAGCTGGAGTTTAGCAAGTTCTTTTTTTTAGGTACCAGACCATATTGCTGGGCAGTAGTCAAGGTGGGACAAGAATAATGATTGAATAACAAGCTTGATTGTTGTGTCAGTTAAAAAACATGCACATTTTTTAATGTTTGAAATACTTTTACTCATTTTACTGACTATATTCTTTATATGTATTGACCAAGATAATGTTTCATCTATAGTAATGCCAGCAATGTGGCTTCTCTAACTTGCTCAATAGCTGCACCATTTAATGAGAGGACCAACTTCTGATGAGACCGAAGTGAGTAGTTAGACCCAAGTACCATGCATTTTGTCTTCGAAATATTCAGCTTTAGCTTGTTTGCTGTAACCCAATCAGATATCAGTGTTAGCTCATATTGAGGTGTCTTGTTAACTTGTTCAGTACTACTAGCAGATGCAAAGATGGTTTATCATCTGCGTACATTACTATACCCGCATTTCTCAAAACATATGGCATATCATTTACAAAAATAGAATAGAGAGGTCCGAGGCAGCTCCCCTGGGGAATACCACACTGAAGCGTCTCTATGTCTGAAAAAGCACCATTAAACTTAACACACTGTCTCCTGTCAGTCATATAACTTCTCATAAAATTAATCACAGAGTTTTTAAAACCATTGGCTGAAAGCTTCAAGAGTAACAGTTCATGATCAATCAGATCAAAGGCTGCACTGAAGTCCAGAAATACAACACCTACAACTGACTTCTTGTCTATCTGTGTAAGCAGGTCATCAGTGAGACATGTAAGAGCAGTGCTAGTGGAGTAGCCGTCCCTATATGCATGCTGGAAACCAGAGTTCATGTTATTTACTTCAAAGTAATGCTGAATTTGCTTAAACATGATTCCCTCTAACAGTTTGCTTATTACAGGTAACACACTTATTGGCCTGCTGTTATGCCCTGTAAGTGGCTCTCTGCAGTTTTTTGGCAGAGGAGTGACTTTTGAAATCTTCAATGGATTTGGATAAATAGATTATTTAAAACATAAATTGAAAATATGACATAGTGGTTTTACTATTACTTTTCCTGCAAGCTTTAGAAGTTTGCCATCTAAATTATCCAACCCACAAGGTTTGTCACACTTAATTGTAAGACGTTTTTCCAAGAAGTTTTTTTTTATATAACTCCAAACCAGTTATATTTGACAGGAAATAATACATTTAGTTAGTTATGAATTAAATCTAATGAGTTTTACAGGTTGGTAGATGTGAAACCTCAATGTCACTCTCTGTTACATGACAGAAAACTCAATCTTTGTACAAAAAAGTTAAGTTGCATGCCACACACTGGAATTCAAAGATAATGGATAAATGTTGCCACTTTATACTGGACAATGTTATTTTTTCTGCGTTTTTTTAATGAATTTGTTGGAATGTTCCCACTATTTCTTTAGTTTTTGACCAAATATGGCCAAATCTGCGACTGACTGAAGACTTTTTCCCTCCCTCTTCCCCCACACTTGTATACATTCAAACGTCAGGGCATTGCTGAGAAGCCGATCTGCAGGGAGGGCACAGGTCATGAGAAGCTCACCTCCAGGCTCTCACTGGAGACTGATAAAAGATAAGGACCAATTACTTAACACCAAGCTCCAGTAAGAGGCAAAAAGAAGGGCTAATGCATGCCTTTTAAATTATAAATGCAGTAACTAGCTACAACGAGCGCGTGCTGGCTCGTCCAAACTACTTCACGCCTGCTTTCATAAAGATAATGACAGATTTTTCTATTGTTCTAAATACTTTTCTCTCCTACTTGATATAACAATTTACCCCAAATAAATGTAATCATCATACCATTTCCACTTCACTGCTTTGGTTTGATACTAATGAAGATAACGGACCAGATTTGACAGATGCCTTATTATTAAAATAATATTGATGAATTACTTTCAACCCTCTTCAACCTTTTCCCTTCTACTCAAATACTTGATGTGAAACGTCAGATGTTTACGCCATTTCATCACAGAAATAATCAACTTTTGATAGACTCGCTGCTTAATTTACTTTTGCTTGTAAGCAGGCCTAGGATGAAAATTTAAATCATTTTACAGAAGGACATTATTAAAGGCACTTTTGCCCTGGTTGGCCTTTCCAATTCCTTTCCTGTTAAGACATCACTGGATGGAGATACAACCAGAGAAACAAAGCTTCTGACGAAGGCAGAGCTCGTAGCATCAACCAGCATCAACAAAAATGGTGCGTATTGGAGTGGGAAGTAGGGCTGTTCGATTTTGCCCAAAAATAAAATCTCGATTTTTTTCTCTCAAAATCCAATTTTCGATTACGATTACGATTATTTTGTGAATTGAAAAAAGGCAAAGAAATGATTTCAAATATGCTGTTTTTTTTATTGAACATTTGCCCCATTGGGCTTTAAGTGCAAACTTTGCTCTTATTAAACCAAAAATGAATGAATAAAGTGCAAAACTCTGTAAAATAAGTTGAAAAAAGTTTTAAAAAATATAATAAAATATAAAGTTTTATCTCTGAAAAAAAAAAATCAGCAAATCAGCACTTGCAAACATACATAGTTATATTTCCAATTAAATAAAACATGTTCTAATTAAACTAAACTGGGTCTTTGCATGCTAAATAATAATGCAACCCATGAAGGATGTAGAGGTGTGTAATGTCACTCATTACATTTGCTATTCACATTTGCAAGTTTTTTGCAAGGAACACAAGCCGGTCTACGGCATCTGGCTTGAGGGATGCCCGGTGGCATGTTACAACGCCCCCTCCTACACTAAAGAGCCTCTCCGATGGGGCACTTGTTGCAGGTATTGAGAGGTATTTCGATCAATCATTAATATGGTATCAATCATTAATATGTGTGCAGACAAGGTAATAAAAAAAAAAAAAAAAAAAAAAAAGTGAAAAATCGATTTTACGATTTTCACGTTTTAACATCGTTCTAATTACATAATCGCGATTACGATTTAAAATCGATTAATCGAACAGCCCTAGTGGGAAGTCGACCCTGATTGACTGTTTTCAGGTTTGCAGTAAAATCTTCTTGATCCAAAGCTTTATTCTAGGGCTGTCAAACGATTCATTTTTTTAATCGCGATTAATCGCAGAATTTCAAAAGTTAATCGCGATTAATCGCATTTTGAATTGCATGTTTAAAATTCTGTTATTTCGCATTTCAAGGCAGTTTTAAGCCCATAATGTAAATCATTTCTTACCATTGTGTCTTAATTGGGAATCAAATGAACACAAAGAAAGAATTTCCTTTTTGACCTTTTGTATTTTCTTTCAAAAAAGTGCCATGTAGACCAACTTAAAACACTGTCTACTTCAAATACAGTTTTTCAAATTAAACAAAGTGCCATATAGACAGGGCTGCACATAATTATTTTGGTCTGGTGCTCAGAGGAGCCCCTGGATATGTGACTTGGGCCTCCAAAAACGCGGTGACCCGTCTCGCCGGATCGATAAAAGAGGGATGCAGGAATAAGTTATAGGCAAAACGATATTTATTCACTTATAAAGATGAATGGCTCAATATGGTCCTTTACAAAGTTAATTTATTTCAATAATTCAACTAGAATATGGTGTAAAAGTTAATTTATTTCAATAATTCAACTAGAATATGGTGTAAAAGTTAATTTTTTTCAATAATTCAACTAGAATATGGTGTAAAAGTTAATTTATTTCAACAATTCAACTAGAATATGGTGTAAAAGTTAATTTATTTCAATAATTCAACTAGAAAATGGTGTAAAAGTTAATTTATTTCAATAATTCAACTAGAATATGGTGTAAAAGTTAATTTATTTCAATAATTCAACTAGAGTATGGTGTAAAAGTTAATCTATTTCAATAATTCAACTTAAAAGGTGAAACTAATATATTACCTAGTCTTATTACATTCAAAGCAAGATATGTTAAACCTTTATTTGTTATAATTTTGATGATGGAATTGTTTATTGATTTCATAAAATATTCTCTAATTTATTTTTTATTTGGGGTTTTCATAAACTTTGAGACATAATCAGAGCAGCGTCTTGCAGGTAACTGCTGCACGCAGTGACGGACGCTGGCTGATTTATGGTTCCGCGTTGCACCAACGCAGAGCTTACGGGGTAGGATACGCGGGAGCGCGAACGTACGGTACGCGTCGCCGCGTAACATCATGCAGCCACTTCTCGGCGAACACACGTTTTCTGTTTCTATCCACGGGTAGTGGTTCAGTTTGGCGTCTCTTTGTAGTTGGTGGTGGTGGAAGTTTACTTTAGGAAACAGCAAACATGGCGCGGCGCTACAGAGGAGTCTTCTTCTTCTTGAGGTTTATTGGCGGTTGGCATCCAGTTTTTTCCGGTGCATTACCGCCCTCTTCTGGATCATTACAGAAGAGTCGACTACGGGTGAGTAGAAGGGACAAAAAGGTTTGCGATTAAAATGCGATTAAAAAAAAATAACGCATTATGGATTGCATTAATCTAATCGCGATTAACGCGTTAACGCTGACAGCCCTACTTTATTCGCAATTCTGCAACCATTTCGGTTTGATGCCATAAAGCCATCACATAATGTGAACCTCCAGCCTGTTGTGAATGGTTCAGTACGTTCTGTACCGGAAACTCTCTAGATGAGAGTTGAAGTGAATGGCTACCGCTAGTCAAGTTGGGTAATAATAACCCTAAACCACCACTAACAGCAGTTAAACTTTGAGCAGTCGTGATGCAGAAATGACCTTCTTCAGGGGAAAAACAAAAATAAAAAGACAAATCAAATCAACAGAGACTCAGGATTCTCTCATCCCTCATTAGTTTGTTATCAAGGTTTTCTTTGACGGCAGGTAGTGTTTTGAAAATCCATATTTTTTTACCGGCGTGGCCGTCTTTGCGAAGGCACATTAGTTATTCTACATTTTGGTGTCAGTGAGTGCAATCAGCTCTCCAACAGCAGATGCTTGTTGTTAAATGTTTTTCTTTACAACTTCACATCCACATGGCTTTAAGTTTGAGCCTGAAGAACAACGCCTGCCAGCTGCTGCATAGTTTGGATAATTGGGATTTTATCTGAACAATTAAGTAGGCTAATTGTAATTGACCATTAACCTCTTTAATCAGAGCCATCACATTTTTTACATTATTTATTAAGATTTATTGCTCACCACATGAAAGAGTGGAAAGCCAATAGATTGTGGTGTCTGAGGCCATCTTTTCTTCTTTTTTTTACCTCTGTTATTGTAACTCTATACCATTCATTTGAGTTTGTGTCCTGTGAGGTATAGATTATGTTAATGTTACGATAACATCCCATCTACCGTCTAGAATGCATCCTATTTGCTGAAATTCCACAAATTATTCTATTCAATTAAGGAAGGCACGCATAATTACTTGCAAATGCAGTTTTTCTTGGCTCATTGCAGCTTTTTATCTGAACAGAGCTTCTTGTTTTTCCTGTTTTGGTTCAATCTTTTTCCTTTTTTTAAATTCTTGTCTGTAATTGCATCCTCTATACCCTCCTAACCCTCAGTGATTGGGGTTAAATATGTCAGTTAGTTCTTTTTTTTCTACCTTTCCAGCTAAATACGCCGATATATATGGAAATGACCGTCCCACGACTTGGTCTGTTGGGGAGTTACTATTGACTAACTCTCATGTGTGCCAGATATATTTACATCTGTAACTGTAATGTCATATTTGTGTGTTGCAGATCAGGACGGAGCAGAGCCCAGTGCTAACTCGATATCGGCTTCCAATCTTCTGCGTCTGTGCCAGTATACCGGACGACAAGAGTGGCTGCAGAAGTCCCAGCAGCTGCTGGCGGCGTTCTCCGACCGCCTGAACCGGGTTCCTATCGCCCTGCCCGAAATGGTCCGGGCTCTTATGGCGCAGCACTACACTCTTAAACAGGTAAACTGGGCCCCAAGGTCATGTCAGCTGATGAATTTGCAGTGTCGGGGTGTATTTTTTTGTATTTATGTAATGATTTGATTAAATGTACATTTTTGTAAAAGTGTCAGTTAGGGATGTCCCGACACCATTTTTTTCACACCGAGTACGAGCACGAGTATTTTAATTTGTGTACTCGCCGATACCGAGTACCGATCCGATACTTCTACCACAAAAATAACTAGGCTAAAAATGCAATGAAAAATGCAATGAATTGGAAGACAGGTTTTATTTGCAACAGAAAGTCCCTTTTATCCACGTACGCGTCAATCTCATGACATCACTGAGTGATTCTTTGGGAAAAATGTTTGTTTTTGAATGTTTTGTCACATTTACACAGACTCAAACACACACAGTTACTATGAGTTCATGGGCTTGTTCTAGTTCTGCCTGGTTAAAAAAGAAAAGTACAAAGGCTTGAAATTTTGTGCTACTTGTGCCTAATTTATTTTTTTTATTCTGTTATTATTTTATTATTTATTAAAGTACTTGAATTTACTTTAAGATTAATTTAATTTAATTTAGCTATTCTTTATTTTTTATTTATTTTATTGATTTAATTTGCCTGAAGATGATTATTTTGTACTTCAGACGTTACTCTACAGTTACTCAGTACTTGAGTAGTTTTTTCACCAAGTACTTTTTTACTTTTACTCAAGTAATTATTTGGATGACTACTTTTTACTTCTACTTGAGTCATATTATTCTGAAGTAACAGTACTTTTACTTGAGTACAATTTTCGGCTACTCTATCCACCTCTGGAAACAACATAAACAATCAAATATAATTTAAAAAACAGGCTAAACGAAATGATGTTACACACTCTTGTACAGTAGGTGGCGGTATGCACCTTAAAGTTGGTTGCGATCCGCCAATAAAACAGAGAAGAAGAAGACCATAAACAATCCCATTCTTACAGTCCGGTTATATCATGGATGTATTAATAAAAACTGGATGGGACTTTGAAAATGGCCGCCCATTCATTTCAATGCATTTTACTCACTCAGCGCATACGCTGAAAAAGTTCCTGACTTCCGGGTTTACTTCCGCATACAGCGGCCCATAGAGCATGTGCAGTTGAGTCACCTCCCATGATGCTCTGGGGCCTCCCATCATGCCCCGGGGCAATGCCGCGAATATTAATATAATATGTATTAATATAATATATTAATTAATGTATATTATTACATGTATAGTATTACATATATTATTAATGTATTAATATAATATAGTTACATAATATATATTAATATAAACATCCGTGGAATGCACGGACACGGCTGTGACGTCAGCCGTGACGTCACGCCCAGAAAGAAACTTTTCTTTTACTTTTCTGGCCGTTATAAAACATTTTTGACGAATATAAAGTCCATGACTTAAAAATATAGAATACAAAGATTAGTAATTGCCGGTGATTACAGCTGGAGGTGTTCTGTGAACAGTTTTAGAGGCTTCTCTTTTACTATTGCGGTCTATGGGAAAAAAGCTTTCTGGGCCGCATGGGATTTTTGGTTGCAGTACCGCGGCTGGCCACTGGGAAAAATCGGCGCGCCTTCTGACTGCCAGACCCGGGGGCTGGGTTATATAGAGTGCCGTTTCAGGCAAGATAGTGACAATTAATGTAAGCAGGACGTCAGCAGGGTGGACATATTTCAAAATAAGGGACGACCAGAAGCAAGACAGACTGCGGGCTGTCGGCGCGGCTAACGCGGCTAATCGGCTAACGCGGCTAATGGGCTAACCCGGCTAACCGGAATGTAACAATGGGATTGTTTGTCGTACTGTGAGTTACGTGAAGTTTTTAATAAAGTTCCCTGTGAGTAAGGTTTGTCCAGTTTTTATAATTAAGGAAAATAGAATTTACTGAAACATGGAACAGCTGGCTACAGCCACAGAGCTGCTGCTCAGCCAGGCTGCCAGGCCCGGGGAGCCGCGGGGCGGCTCATATCTCCCCCTAGCGGCGCTAACCAGTAACTACAAGTATCGGTGCGTGGTATCGGAGAATTTTTGCGAGTACGAGTATATGAGGGCAGTAGGTCCAGTAAACTCAGATTTAGCTTCTTACCTATTATTTTGGAAGTCACTAAGTTCTGCTTGTAGCAGGGCCGGCACTAGGATCTTTGTGGCCCTGAACAAGATTTTGTTTGTCACCTCAAAAACTCTCCGAGCACAAACACCAAATCACATACACTGCTTTCAACTGAATGAACACAAACATGATAGAGACAACTAAACTATCAATAAATCTCTTACTTTATTTGGAAATAAAAATAGTTGAATTAAATGTTAGGGTTTTGTGGAATATGTGTTAAATAAATTATACTGAACCCCAGTTGCGACCATTTTGATCATGTGACCCTAAACAACCGCAACAAGTGTTTATGCCAGGAACCGGCCCTGCTAGTGTCGCTATCCTCATACCACACCCCTGTTCACTCCCACTCCTCCTTCTATTAACGCATCCACCCATCCTCATCACAAAGTTGGGGTTCACAGGAATTGGTAGCACTCACACCGGTTGGGAAGTTAGAAAAAAAACCCTCTTCTTAACAAAGTGTGAGATGTAAGTGTGACAAAGTGAAGCATAAAGTGTTGTAAACCCTCTTTATTTACATTCATGAAAATATATCTTGAGTATTATTGTAGATGTAGATGTTGTGAAGGGTTTTTTCTTGACCAGTTGTCTTCTATGGTCTACAAGGCCTTCTGGAGTCTCACCAGCTCGGTTGGTTTGGCCGCTTTTAAAGTTTGAGCTATTTATTTTATATATGATTTATTTTGTTGTTTTTCATTCTAATGATGAAAACCTCCTGCATTTGGATTGAGTTCTCCTTGGACTTCATATCTGTAGCTCCAGTCAACACCTGCCAAGTGCAAACTCAGGACCTGATATCAACTCCGGACTCTTCATTTGCCTAATTCGTCCTTAAGTCGAGTGGTAATGAACCACTCCTTGCCAAATGGCTTTTTTTTTTTTTCAAGACAATTTTCCTAATAGGTTTGAGCCCCTCTATTCATTAACTTCCACCTAATCAATTTTGGTTGGGGGAAGAGCACCGAAGCAGTGAAGCTTCCTCTCCCTAACAACCTCTTCCAGCTTTACCGGAGATATTCCCAGAGACGTAATCTCTCCAGCCGGTCCTGGGTCAACCTCGGGGGCGTCCATCTGATTGGATATGCCACCTCAACTGACTACTTTCAATGAGGAGGAGCGATGACTCAACTCCGAGTTTCTCCTCCTGTCTCTAAGGGAGAGTCCATCCACCTTGAATAAGAGACTTATTTCTGCTTTTTGTATCTGCAATCTATTTTTTTCTGTCTCCATCTGCAGTCAGTCACCATATATGAGGGTAGGAATGTCAATCAACCGTAAAAATGTTTCCTTGTATTTAAGAATTCAGGACTGTTCACTTTCCAATAGCTGTTTTTTTTTTAACCTTTATATCAGTCGGTTTTAGCTTCTGGGCAATGGGCACCTCATTTGTAGTTTAAAAAATGACTGTGCGTCTCTCATAGAGGACGTTATCACTAGACGTCCTCTGCAAAACCCGCAGGCAATTGCTCTTGTTACAGCAAACACCCCCCTCGGTAGATGCTAAAGATGATAAAGATTGACAGTACATGTAATTTACTAACTAAGAAAAGTGCATTTAATGAGTTGATACACATTTTTCACCTCGTTGCAACTGTCAGGGGTCATCAGAGGACAAAGCTGTCTACCTAGATGCTCATTTTAATTCTCGGACACCCACAATCCATTTCCGTTTTAACAGCAACCCCCCCAAAAATGTGACTTTAATGGGTAATCTGATCTGTCCGGCGTCCTCATCCTCTATAATCAGTGTTTAAATATTAACGCCCTGATTTCATCCTGAAACCAATGAAACCAGTTTACAAGCAGAGGAAAGTTTCTTGGCGACCTGGAGAAAAGTTTTAGTGTGAAAGCATCTTGAAGGGAACAGCAAAAAAGGGAGAACAGGATTAGCAACAGCGTGTTAGTTGCTTTTTCTGTCCGTCATACGTGACCTGCAGAGGATGAGTGGGGGCGACGGGTCGAGGGTAACGAGCAGGGAGAGAAGCTCGTCTCCGAGGAACACCTGGGTCCATCGTTAGCGCTACAAATACACCGCTGACCTGTATCACTCCCTCCCAATCTCCCCTCCTCTTAGATGTCACCTTTCCCCTTTTATTTCACTCTATTCATACTCTTCCATGTCATTATCTCTTTTCCTTTGCTGCCTTCTTCCCTTTCGCTCACATTTTAACTTGCCTCGTCCTCCTTCAGATTGTGATATGTGGCCAGAAGGATGCTCCAGACACAACAAGTCTTCTAGACACTGTCAACTCCCTCTTCCTTCCATTTAAGGTAAGTTCCTATGTTGGTGATGAATCATCTTGGCAAACTTGTGAAGAGAAACATGTTATGAGTACTAGGGGTGGGTATTGGGAAGGACCTCACGATACGATACGCATCACGATACTTGAGCCACGATACGATACACATTGCGATATCCCGATTATGCGATATCCCGATTATTATATTCTACATAGTTCACCGAAAAATGTAAAAATGCATTACACATCTTAAAATCCAAGTTGTATATATGTACATCAGATGATAGTGATGGATCTTAAAATCCGAGTTGCACGTTCATCAGATTATAGTGACAATTCATGGGACAAACTGAGTCAAAACAATGTTTTATTATAACTATACAAGCTAAAGTTACAACATATTTGTATATGTTTTTCATATTATTTACATCTATATGAAATTAACATTAAATTTAGTATGAGGTTTCTTTAATTATGTGGCAAATGATAATAAACACAAGAAAGATGGGTACTAAAACCAAGGACAGGCACAGTGATCAGTCAGTATAGATATATATCCATAAATAAATAAACCTCTGTCCATTTTTTTTTTTCAAGGACAAGCAATTGTGTTATATAAAAAATAAATTATAAAATTAAATAAAACCTGAGCTCAGTGCAGGGCCCTCCCAGGGTTGGTAGAGAGTGGCAATGCCCAGGACTGTCACTTAGGTAGGAGCACTGGGTGATATAATGGGAAAAAAATCGGGGATAAAAAATATAAAAAAAAAAAAATAAAAAAAAAACATTTAAAAGAAAAAAAAAAAAAATCGATATTTAAATTTTGAATATCGATATTGAATCGGCTGGAAAAATATTGCGATATATTGCCATATCGATATTTTTGCCCACCCCTAATGAGTACTTGAGGAAAGCATGCTGGCTTTGTGGACGTTGCTCAGGTTTCCAGGAGGATCAGTATGTAACATCCAGGCCCACGCACGGACACGGAGAGAGAGTGACCCGGTAGAGGGCCTGGGGGGGCGCCTGGTTTAAGTATGGCTCTTTAAAGGTCAGCCTCAGCTCCTCTCCTTTGTGTCTTTCCAGCCATTAGTTGGCTGAAATCATGACTCCACAGTTGGAGGGGTTTCACAAGTGCCAGTTTTTCTCCCGTGTCTGACACAGACATGCATTTCTATTTTCTGCGGACACATTTATTCAGCCTTAGGCTTTTGTCAGGTTGTGTTAGTTAGTTTGTTTGTTCCCTCCAAAGACTCCATGCATTTCTGTTAAGACAGTGATGGAAGATCCATCCAGAGCTAACCGGGTGCACCGGCGTGTAAAACAAGTGAATTACAAACAGCTCGCTGGATTATGTTCATTCCACCAGCCAGTCGCCAAAATTAAAACACCAAATTAAAGTGGCTGTTTTCCAATGACACACTCAGTCACACACACAAATACACTCAGCAGAGACCTTGTGAAATATAAATGAGCTGCGGAGGATCAGGCAGTGGCAGCAGAAACATCAGGCTGTTTCAGATCCCCACAGAGAGGCGAGAGACCAAGACTGGGCGTGATGGAGCCGTTATCAGATGGATCTATTAAGAGGGATGCATGTTGCTTAGTATCACACTCGGCCAAGACGAGTTACATACCCGACCTTGTCGCGGTCCAGTTCTTCTCATTGATTTCTCTGATAAATGATGCTGTCGTACGGGACGATTTCTCACCTCGTGAGTGAAGTTGCACAGTCGAAGCATCTCAAGGACCATTGATGCTGGTCTAAAGCACCAGAGCTCAGTGAAGTGTCACGGTTGTGATCACAAAACAGCCACACGATGAATCAGACTCACACTGGCTTTTCTATATGAAATATAGAAAAAGGAGAGCATGTGTTTCTCCATATTTCCAGCAAGCAACTGTCCTTTAGTGGCATTAACAGCATATTTCTCGCTTGGACCGACATGTGATGATCCAGCGTGACACTACAGATACACACACTCATGATTAGGAGTGATATAGCACTCTCCCAGAGGAATAACTCAGCTTCCTGCAGCAGATGTGAATCACACAGTGTGATGCAGGATGTCTTCAAGCTCACAGTCGGGTTGCGGCAGATGCAACACATTGTCATATTGTACGTGCATATGAAGATCACAAGATGTCCCATGTCAATGCTTCTAATTGATAGGAAGCTGTAGTAGAAAGCAGGAAAAATGGGAAATAGAAGTCGATATTATTAGCCCTCTTTTTAAAGTGAAACCAATCCATGGAGGTGACCACGAATGAAATAGGTTGTTTTACGCCTCCCACTATTAATTAGTCATGTGTTGTTGGGAATTGCAGCTCTTAAGTAGTTCTCTTTGGTAGTTCCTAGCCTAGTTAGCATGTTTCTTTTAGCACAAATGGTTTTACTCATCCAAGCTGCATGGTTTCTAAATATAGAAACTAAACTTGATGTTTCTCAACAGTTGCTGAGTCTTGATTAAGATTGGGACTCTTCACCATCTGCTAGCTTTGCACCTCACAAGTACACTATTAAAAAAAAAAAAAAAGAACAAAAAAAACATGGTCATGATCTGGTTTTCTTGGGGAACATTGAAAGGAGGATGAGGGAGGAGGTCTCTCTTCCAGAAATTACTTACTGCATCTTTAAATTTGTATTTTAGGTCTTGGGGAGACCTAGCAGCAACCTAAAACTAATAATTATATTGATTAATTGACAACATAACTCAGAATATCAACATATTCCACTTTTTTCATGCACCCAAAGAAGGTTCCATGTGACCAAATGAGAAAAACCCCACATCAGCCCCACATCATCATGCTCCCACCACTGTGTTTCACCATGGTTACTGTGTTGTTTAGATAATGGCATCAAGTAAAGGATGAACAAACTAGAGCCCTCCTCTAGACTGTTTTCTTCATCCTGCTCCCGCTGAATTTCTGACCATTACCGCCCGCAACGTGTGTGTTAAGGTGCGGGTATGGTTCTGCGTCACACACACGCAGAGCACACGGCGCACCCGTGACGCTGTCACGAATCGTTCAGAGTTCTCCGTCTCTCCATTTGGTCGCGGTGCAGTACCCCCCGCGGCCACTAGTTAGCGATCTTTTTCTGAATGGTTTATCCGACTTGTTCCGGTCACAGTAAATCAAAGAAATAAGGACAACTATTGTGCAAAAAACAAAAACAAAAAAAATCACATATAAACGAAGAAAAAAGCCCTGGAAGTTCACTACTGATTCAAACCGGAAACCGGAAATGCTTCGCTTTCAAACGAACCAATCACAGCCCTCTCGGTCTGCGTGTGGTCGGCGTCTCCTCGACGCATAGTTACAATTTTCGGGAGGTGCACGTCACTGACGGCGCATGTGACGGCGTGTCCTCTGCGTGTACAAAAACCACACGCCGTAGACACGGCGTCGTTTTGACGCAGAAGCATAATTCAGCCTTTACACTCCCGTCCGCTCCCGCAGTGTTTATATCCCACCCGCAAAACTCTGAGAATTCATGCCCGCATAATAATAGAGATGCATTGATTTAGTGTCTGAAGAGAAATGTCCTGGACAAATCTATCTGATTTAATGTTAACATGATAACAGCGCACTCCGGCAGCTCCCTCAAACAACCAACGTTGTTACAAACATTTGAAAAGCGTGAACAACTCCAACGAGACAGCAAGAAGGGAAAAGCAATTACAGGAAAGATTGCGCAGTTTATTGTGCTTGATGACCAGCCCCTGTCAGTAGTGAGTAATGTGGGATTTCAACACTTAATTCAACACCTCGAGCCTCGCTACGTTATGCCTAGTTCTGTTTTCACCACACAGCAGCACAGGTTGCCACTGGCAGTAGAATTTATCTGACTTTGGAAGTCATGACTTTTATTTATGGTAACAGATGTCAAACAAAGCCTACTTTTAGTAAATTTGGGGGCGAAGCATTCTAGATGGGCCCTTGTGGCCTAAACATCCCCGTTAAAACATAATCGCTTAAAAAATGCCACAGATCATCCCCTCTGACACACAACCACAACACACAGGCGACACGGTCAGAACCATCACATGAGGTTCTAGCACCATGGATTTTGCCAGTCATTATGTCAAACCTAATTATAAGCCTAATGCAGACTTTAAGATATAAGTATCAAACTGGAGATAAAAATCAAATGACATCCAGTGATGTCTATGGAAGCCCATTCCGCCAGTAAAAGAAAAAAATAAGATGAAATCTTAGCCATAAAAATAAAAATATCCCCACGGTAAGTCATAATTATGACATAAAAAGTCATAATTTCAACTTTTTATCTCATAATTTCGACTTTCTATCTCATAATTTCGACTTTCTATCTCATACTTTCGACTTTTTATCTCATACTTTCGACTTTTTATCTCATAATTTCGACTTTCTATCTCATAATTTCGACTTTCTATCTCATACTTTCGACTTTTTATCTCATAATTATCACTTATCTTGGGGATATTTTTAAGGCTAAGTTTTCATCTTAGCCATAGATGTCCGATTCGCTGAGTAGCACAATTCAGACACACGTGTTCAACCTACACGACAACAGTTTACAACAATGACATGTATTTAACACAATGACCGAGCGACACGGCGGTCAAACAGCAACAAACAATATAGGAAAGGCCATATATTCAGCGTCATGACAATGTTATCAGAAATAATTAATATTATGACAGCTTACCAATGATGGTTTCATCCAGCGGTGAGCAGAGAACCACAACAAAAAATATTTCCATCCAAGGAGGGGGGGGGGGGGGGGTACACATTTAATGATCAGCCGATTCTTCATCGCCGCAAACCTTTCAATCACTTTGCTCTCATCAACGGCGATGTCCCTCTCGATTGAGAGCAAGGTGAGGTTTGAGGCTTCATCCATGCAGCCCGGAGATAGTTTTTAATAATTTCAGCTGCTGAAACTCAGCATGACTTTCCTGCTTTAAGGCTACTTCTGATGACACAACTGGCTAAAGCCTGATTTATGGGTCCGCGTTACACCAACGCAGAGCCTATGGCGTAGGGTCTGCGTTGGTGTAACGCGGAACCATAAATCAGACTTAAAAGTAAACAGACAAATATTATATATATATATATATATATATATATATATATATATATATATATATATATATTATAAATATTCCTTTTAGATTCAATCTAAAAAGGGTAAAACCAAAAAAGGCTGGAGCTGTAACAAGGCCGATCTCTTCCTCTGTGTTTTTTAATCGCTTAACTGACTTAACGAACTACCACTCCAAACCACTGGATGGCAGTAATGCATCACTTTTGCCTTTTGCCAACACCAATAAATACAAGAATTAGACTATGAAAACTTAGCATAAATAAGAAGAAAAGTAAACCAGAATGACAAGACAAGCATGGAAGGAGATGTGTTTCCTGTTTCCATGTGCTGTGATGAGAGGAGAGGATTCGTAATCAAACGGGACGTCTTTACGGCTTCACATCATCTCCTGCCCATAGCTTAGAAGTCATATCCGAGTCAGCGTCGCCCATATCCAGGAGTTTTTCTGGGCTTCTCTGAAGTACCTAACCCAAGACCAGGGACTTGGCTTGTGTCTTACAACATTTTCACACCACTGTGATTGTGGGGCCGTTTTTGCTGGTGGAGACATGCACCAAGGCCCCATGAAACTGCAAGACCTCGTGCTGATCAAAACCCACTTATTGAGGATTATTTTACTGTTTAAGGTCTAATCGGTCTATATTAAGGGAAATGTTTGGTGGTCTTTTGAAGTAGGGCTGGGAAAATCAATATCACGATAAATTGGGCAGCTTTACCTCTAACAATAAATGCACGATAATACATACACAAACACACTGTACACCGTCTTAAAGGGGAATGAAAATAGCCTATCAGCACACCCAGTTAAAAACAGACAAAAAGACTTTCTTTTTTTTTTTTTTTTTTTTTTTTTTAATCACAACACCGAATTTACCAACATGGGAAAATTGACGTTGGTCATCGCAGTGAACGTCGGTAATGGTAAATTTTCGCCCAGGCCTACCTTATTCCTATCTACTCCTATTTATTCCGTCTCAACTGTAATTGATCAGCTAAACCTGGTTTTGCTTAATCACTGTTTCACATGGCCTCATCTTGTCATTTCAATCCACTGCCCATGCTTTCATCTGCTGCACAGACACTTATATATAGCAGATATTAATATATGTTTATGAGGATGTTGGTTAATTTGACATGGACTATGGTCATGAACTTTGGGTAGTGACCGAAAGGACAAGATTGCGGATACAAGCGGCCGAGATGAGTTTCCTCCGCAGGGTGGCTGGACGCTCCCTTAGAGATAGGGTGAGGAGTTCGGTCACCCGGGAGGAGCTCGGAGTCGAGCCGCTGCTCCTTCACGTTGAGAGGAGCCAGCTGAGGTGGCTTGGGCATCTGTACCGGATCCTCCTGGACGCCTCCCTAGGGAGGTGTTCCAGGCATGTCCCACCGGGAGGAGACCCCGGGGAAGACCCAGGACACGCTGAAGAGACTATGTCTCTCGGCTGGCCTGGGAACGCCTCGGACTCCCCCCAGAGGAGCTGGAGGAAGAGTCTGGAGGAAGTGTCTAGGGTGAGGGAAGTCTGGGCATCTCTGCTGAGGCTGCTGCCCCCGCGACCCGGGAACGGATAAGCGGCGGACGATGGATGGATGGATGAATGGTTAAATTGACTTAACGTTTAAATCAGGTTCAAAATCTGGCCTGAATATCACTTACAGAAAAAAATATTTTGTGGGACCTAAATCTTGTAAAATATAATAACCTTTCAGCTTTACACGTGGACATAGTGAGAATTTTCCCTTGTGATTCTGGTACCCCCTACCCCCATTTCCTACAGAACGTACCAGATCAACAGCAGGGGATCAGGGGCGCGCTTAATGCAATGATTCACACACACACACACACCCACACACACACACACACACACACACACACACACACACACACACGGAAATCGAAGCTGAAACCAGACTCATTCTTTTCCACGAAGAGGAAAAGAATTAGGACGGCTTGCAAGGCTGCTAATTTTACGCACCTGAAGGGTTAGAGGCTAAAGCTGCATGTCCCAAACACAAAAGTCGTTACACACCAGTTATTGATCCGTGTAAATAAAGAACAGGCATCGATCTTGCATTCAGTTATCAACTTAATTAGATTGAACTTTTTCATCAATAAGAGAAAAGGCTTGCAGGGAAGCTGATGTGTTTGTTGGTAAGCCTAGTTTTTTTTTTCCTACAAAAAGTTCCATTTAGTTTCCAAACTAATGTTATACTACTTTTCAATGGATAAAAAAAACAAAGCAGTGTGCTTTTTTTTCTTCTTTTTTTTACACTCTGAATCACTAAACTAAAAGCAAATGATCAATAAGTGCTGTAACCTCAAAGACATCGGGTCCTGTTAACGATATCAGCTTATGCGATTGCAAATACACGCGCTGCGTAATTGTTTTCTTTTGAACAAATTTTGCTCTTGGCTGTTGAGTTTTGGATAGATTAAAGAAGGAAACATTCTTCCGTCATGCAAAGTTATCAAATACACATTGTGATCAATTCCTCTTTTGGCTGAAAACAGGTGCCGATTGATTGCACTGAGACCAGCAGGAGAAAACGTGCGGCGAGTTATGGAAAACAGCAGAGTAACAGAATTGAACCCAACTGCAGTGGAGGGAGGGGGGGGGGGTCAACATTAAACAGATAAAGGAGTACGTGCATGCTGGAGTCAAAAGGATGCATTATTCAGACATTAAGACTGTGAGCAGATTGACGATTGTTAAATGAAATAAATGGATGTTGTAGAGGGAGAGGAGTGTGTTGGGGATGGTGGTCTGTGTAACATTAGCAGAGAACATGTCTAATTTAAATCAAATTACTCCAATTTCCCACGTTTTAAGTTGGCACAAACTCGTCACTGTGAGCGAGGTGTTGGAAACCAAGTTGAGCTCGTCTTTACACACACAAGCTGGCTGAGATAGTTATTTTTGGTTTGTTTCTTTGTTTGTTTGTCATATCAATGTCCTCAAGACATTATTGAATAACTGGATGAAAGAACGTTATTAAAGTGGCCTTTTCTACCCATTCTTGTCTTATCTAGAGTACTTCTACACTAGCTTTGCACTTGTCGTACCTCCAAACAGTTTGTAATTACTATAGGAGGAAAAATATTACAAGTAACACGACTTCCTTGTGTCGATTTTAGTGTTACTTGATTGGTTGAATATCTGCTGGCTTTCAGTGATGGTTGGGAGTCCTCATGAACCGGTGCTACAAACCAAGCTAGAAAAGAAATGACTGGATATTTTTTTTTTCCAGTGATTACGTTTAGTAGCCCAGATTACAGTTGGCCCTCTTCCTAACTTTTAACTTTGTGTACTCAGGGTGTTTGCACTACAATATATCCACATGCCACCACAACACAGACAGCAGTCCAGGCTCAAGATCCTCCAACGTTGGAACAGAACCAGTAACCTCATTTGTGGAGCTCTGTTGCTCATCCTGAAAGACAAAATTGCATCCACTGATCCTTTCCTTCTTGGTCTTTTGGGATCTTCCCAAACTATGGAAAAATAAAAAAAATGCTTGTACAGATCAGAAGCTGATCACTCCTTTCTTAGCCATGTCCCATTGGCTGAGCAGTTACCTCATGATGCTTCTTTATCACTGCTTGATCAGCAGGTTAACAATGGAGTAATGATTTATCTGTAGATCAAATTTAAACTGGTGTACCTTATAGACCAGGGATCAGCAACCCGTGGCTCTAGAGCCGCATGCGGCCCTA
Source organism: Cololabis saira (assembly GCF_033807715.1). Taxonomy (NCBI): domain Eukaryota; kingdom Metazoa; phylum Chordata; class Actinopteri; order Beloniformes; family Belonidae; genus Cololabis; species Cololabis saira. The sequence continues at coordinate 22,334,046 of NC_084605.1, read as the reverse complement.
GTGGTTCCTGGAGCTTTTAAAAAAATGTTTGACGTTTTTTTTTTCTTTTTTTACTTCTTTTTTCTTTTCTTTTTTTCTTCTTTTTTCTTCCTTTTTCCTTTCCTTTTTAATCTGGACATTTCGACTTTTTTCTCAAAATTTTGACTTTTTTCGCGAAATTTTGACTTTTTTCTCGACATTAAGACTTTTTTCTCGAGATTGTACTTCAACATTAATCTCGACATTTCGACTTTTTTCTCGACATTTTGACTTTTTCTCAACATTTCGTCTTTTTTCTCGACATTTCAACTTTTTCTCGAAGTGCATAATGAAAAAAAAATCTTCCCCCAGTTATAACTAATACAGAAACATGCAGCATTTGTTGCCTTCATTTTCTTCTTCTTTTTTTTCTTCTTTTTTTTATCTTTTTTCTTCCTTTTTCCTTTCCTTTTTAATCTCGACATTTCGACTTTTTTCTCGAAATTTCAACTTTTTTCTCAACATTTCATCTTTTTTCTCGACATTTCGACTTTTTCTCGAAGTGCATAATGAATATAAAATATTCCCCCAGTTATAACTAATATAGAAACATGCAGCATTTGTTGCCTCCATTCTAAGGCTGATACAAGACTTTTCATTTTTTGCGGCTCCAGACACATTTGTTTTTTGTGTTTCTGGTCCAATATGGCTCTTTCAACATTTTGGGTTGCCGACCCCTGTTATAGACAGTAAAGATAAAACTGGCTGTTAGTTTCCTTGAGTTTATAAAGTTCCTCAATTCAGTCTAAATACGTGTTTTAGGCTCCACAGTATCATAAGCGAAGGTGGTGCATCAGTGTTAGCGATCTAATCTAGGGCAGATCTGTGCTGTTTATCTCCTTCCTTGGCATTTGGATTCAGTTTATCCTTGTAAAGTCAGTTTTCTCTTTTTTTTTTGTAATTTTGTAGTCAAACAAAACACAGGGTAACCAGACAACCATAGTAATGAAGGAAGAGGGAATTTCTCCAGGTACAACTCAGTTAGAAATAATTCTGTATATTGGCACTTCCAACTCGCTTCATTAAATTGTTATAATTTGTCATTGAATGGAACTGGATCAGTCTTTTATTACCAAGGAAAGTCTTTTGCAATGAAACATTTTTAGGGTTACACCCATTGGAAACCAGTCTGTGTTACCATTTGTATAATGTGTGTTTTCTCTTTTCAAGCACACGTTACGATTCGACGTGTCCGTCCCTTTAACGTAAGATCCTCATGTGTGTGCACTGTCGAATAGGGTATTACAAGAGTAATTACAAAAGTAATTCCTGCGAGAATTCCCATTCCCGTTGGCCCGAAGCCCGTTGTCAGGACTACTTATTATTCCATCTCTGTGCTCTTGAGCCTCAAACACCATCCACGCAACCTTGCCATGAAATTATAAACCCAGATAGAGACGGAGCAGTCAGCTGGTTCTCTGCCCCGCACCCTGGGGTGTACTTAAGCAAGAAACTTGAGGGATAGATGAAGGATCCCGGTGAGGGTGTCTGCGGCGGGTGTTAAGGAGAACCACAAAGGGTAAGCGAAAAAGGCAAAACGTCTTATGGGGATTTTGAAGGACTTAAGAACACAACGCAAGGATATCATGGTGGAATAAGTTGACGTGTTTCCCGTTTCCCTTATATTGGGGAGAGCACGAGTGGAGTAGTGGATAAATATCACACGGGGAGGAAGAAACATGACCTTTTAAGAGGAGAGGCGGTCCTTTTGAAAACATCTGTCGAGGGAAACGGCTTCAATCTCCTAACAAGACCTCAGAGACGCGGGTAAAAGTTAGCGGGATGGCATGGAGTTCAAGCACACAGAAGGAATTAAGCACTCGGGTGGATATAGAGATCCTAGTATGAAGCTAACTAGCGCTGGTACCGATCCAGCGCGGAGGAGGATTAGGGCCGGCCGGTCTCACAGCCCTTTTCACTGACATCTGAGTTCTCGTGCCTCAATCCGCTGCTTTGTGGCCCTTCTTCTTATTCTCTTCTCCTTTATCCCTCTGGTCACTCTTCAAAGCTCTTTGTGAGACCTCACATCGGTGTGTTTGTCTCAAATTCCTCAGAACTGATCCTTTTTTTCTCCATTAATGACCTGCTAAGATCAATAATCACCCTGAGAGGGGAAAAGGAAACCCAAACTTGATTGACAGCTGTGAGAAAGTTCCCAAGTCGACAGCAATGCATCCAGAAAGCCACTCATCCCTTTTTCTTTCTTGCCTCTTTAGTCGTATTTTAGACACCAGCACACTGAATTTCACTGTCACATAAGGATCATACTCACTTGTTTATAGACTTGTTAATCTGAAATGTCTCCATAAAGTGTTGGGAAGGTACAAGCCCCCTCGGAACTGTGCATATAGGGCCTGATTTACTAAAGGTTTGCGTGTGTAACAACGTGTGCAAACTTGACAGCACCCGCAAACCAATGTGCCAGCTGATCTACTAACAGCGTGCAAAGAGGACTGCGCCTCTCAAATGAGCAAAATAGCACACGCTATTCATGTAGTACTTTTGCCCTGATGAATAATCAATATGGGGCGTACCCGCCAGAAATCGCTAAATACTGGGAGGGGAGAATGCAAATATCTCCATTTACCACACGCAATGAGATTTACCAAGCCTGAAAGTTTTTACGTGGATTGTGATTGTGTCTGTATTTAATACGTTCGAAAGGAAGGTGCTAATCTCCACATGCAAAAGGAGAAATATTTTATTTGAATGTTAAATCGAGTATTATTCAGCAAAAGGTTGACACAGGAGGCACATTCATTTTTTTATTTGTGATAATAAATAAATCACTTGTTTTCATGGAGAAAAAAGTGTTTCTTATTGTGCGCCTGCCTTGTTCTGCAGTTGTCATACCCCGGTGTTGTGCAGTATTCAGCACCCCTGCCGTGAAAAGCACCCCCTCGTCTGACAAAAATTATATTCTCATTCTGTGTCACGTTCTGTTTAGCGTCCAGTTTTGTGTTAATGATTCATGTTTAAATGCGCTCATGGATTCCACAATAGTCATACTTTCCCACAATCACAGTCACAGATAACAAAAATCGGGTAAATGGTTATTGATGTCATTAATTAATAGCCTGCTTACTGTGTTGTCTTCCATAATATTTGTAAATATATATAATATAAACTCCTAAGTATGTGTTTGTGTGAGTGTGTATATATAAATATATTGAAGTGTCAGTGTGTTGTTTTTTTTCTTGGTCTACTTATCATTGAATATACGAGGGGGTGCTGAATACGGCACAACAATTTGCCTCTTCCACTAATATCTCTAACTCCAACTCGTCAAATTTCATTTTGCGCTTGTGACTATATCCTGCTTTCCATCCAGACTCTCCATGGCGCAAAGTTTGCGCCGCAAACCGTAAGACGCGCAACACCTCATTTAAATACTGAGGTTTGCACCTGTTATCAATTGCGCACGTAATCTTAGTTGATCACCCACAAAACACACAACAACAGCACGCGCAAACTTTTTCAGTGCACACGCAATTTACTACTCTTTATTTAGGATCTTAGTAAATCGGGCCCATAGTGGGCAGCTTTTCAGGTGTAGATGTGCAGACATTCCGCATTCTGCACATCTGCTGCAGTGGTGCTTTTAGGACGTGTATAATTATTTACAAACTAAACATACAGCTGAGGATGACGACATGTTTGGTCATCCGAAGTAAGTCCAGGCAGTAGCCAGTACCCCAGGTGCAGTAACAAAGTTCATTATGTGGCCACCAAAGCCTGCGTCTGCCCCTTCAAAGCAGACGGAGGTGTTCTGGCGGCAGATCTGAGCGGTTTCTCACCATCCCCGTGACTGAATCGATCCTTTGCGCTGACTTTGTAGCCATCCTTGAGGCCAAATGACACCTTTCTGCATTGTTATGCCACACCGCGTGATTTCGCCCCCATTCTGGCCCTGTTACCACCTCCCAAGGTGGAGCAGAGCCGTAACAGCGGAGGGAGGAAATGTAACGCCTTTGCAGTTGACCTGGCACAGCGGGGTGGAATAAAGGAGGTGAGGTACAGTGTCATGTTATCATGTCCCTGATGCAGTCAGAGGTTTAGTTTGGTTTAACGGACATCTTCAAGTTTATTTCAGCCTGTACTTGGATTTGTACTAGTTCTAATTATCCTTTGGTTGTATGTTGATTAAAGTGTGAGAGTGAAAGGTTTTAGTTTCAGAATTTAATTGCTGATTGTAAAGCAAACCTGATTCAAACTTTGGGTTATAGGAAAATTCCAGAGTTAAAACATCCCAAGGTCTATTTTTAGTTAGTAATGAGTGTTTAAATTTTGTTATGGATCAAGATAACTTTAATTGTAGCAGTTCCAACTCAAAACTGCTTTGATTCACAATGTTTTGGTCCCCATCACAACTTTGAACTCCTTATCACTGTGTAATAATAAACCAAGGGTCGTTTTAATGCTGGATCTTTCTTTAACATGCATCCAGCACTGTGTTCACACCTGGCATTAAACTCTTATCAAACTTTTACTTGCCGGAAAGTAGGTGTAACTCAGAAAAGAAAAAGCGGAAGCCAGAAATAATAAGATGAAGTCAATAGATCTGCGACAAACTTTTTTTATTTATTTTTTTCAAACTTTGTTTACCAAAGGATGCAATCCAGGGTGTTTAGAGTACAAAGAAAGCTCTGCCACAAATGTGAGGTGGAAGTCAAAGCACAAAGAGCTTTTCTGTGGTCGTCTGTTTGCAAAATCAAGTGTCTTAGTGACATTTCTTTATTAGGTGTCCTTCAGATGACCCTCAGATGCTCCTGAGTCATTGGATCCATCGTGAATACTGTCTAGATCTTGCGTTGCCGTTGGCCAGTCACGATCGGCTTAAATTTAACGTTTGACTTGACTTACAAAAAGTGCATGTTTTTTTGTGTCTGTCGTTAAATTTTTCTATTGTACGTAGCAACATTTAAACGGTGAAAATCTTTTTCCACATGAAAACTCGAGGAAACTTTGAAATAGAAGAAACAGTTGGAAAGACTCGGCTGAGCCAGCATCTCGTTGGCAGTCGAAGGATGGAAAGCAGATCTGAACGTTTTGTTCGTTGACAATGCCAAGACTCCATTTTCATTTACACGTACCAAACGACTCTCTTTTGAAGAACATCCTGCATAAACATTTCTCTGAACTCTGGGCAGATACGAGACAAGCTGCTCCGTCAGCGCAGCATAACTACTTTAAATGATTAAGCCTAAAAACACCAATTTGGATTTAAACCATGTGTAATTTAGATGTTGGACGTGTATGCATGTGTAAGACATAAACCTCAGCCGTGACACATTAGCAACAACGTTTTACAGGCCGTGCAGCACATGTGCAGTGCATGTCGTGCAAAAGTCCACTTCAGTGATTTTGTGTTTTAAATTTATTCAAAAAAACATTTGATTGTCGCAAGTGTTCATATTTGGCAAATACAACCTCATATAAACAAGGAATTCATGTTTCACCGTGTCATTATTTATTCAACGAAATGAAGGAAAAGAAATTACTCATGTGGGGAATACTAAGTACCCCCATGATTCACCATTGGCAACAGCAACCTGAACAAGTTGTCTCCCACATGTCTCTCAGACTGTTCTGGGGGAACCTTTAACCCGTTCTTTGTTATATCGTTGCTTCGGTTGCTGAAGGGTTTTAGGCGTTTGCTTTTGTACAGCTCTCTTACATTCCGGCTGAACTTTGATCCGGGCTTTCCCGAACCACGTCTCTTATTTTCCATCCATTGAGATGTAGAAGTACTGATGTGCTGCAGGTCATGGAGCTGTTGCATTGTCCAGTTTTAACTAGCCTTAACGGTTTGCTTCAAAAAAGTGGGGGGGAGGGAATAATCATAAGATTAATAGAAAAAATTAATAGAAAAAATAATCTATAGATTAATTGACAAGAAAATATTCGTTAGTGGCAGCCCTAGTTTCCATGTCCATCATACAGCCTGACTGTGACCACACATTTTCTTTAATGTCCACTCCTGGGAAGACTTACAACTGTCTTTAACTCTGTCCTCTTGCATATAATCTGTCTCACTGGACAACACTGAACTCCGATTGGTTTTGATTGATAGCATCCTTTACAGGTTGATGGGCAGAAAGACTTGCTTCATTAAAACCATTGCAGATGTCTTATCCACTTGGTGTTGTGTTAACACACGCACATGGTTCAAATCAGTAAACATCCACCGTATCTGTTCATAAAAGTCTGCACATGTGTTGATGATCAATTCATAAAGGACTGATGATTAACCAAACTTGGCTGCAAGTTTCGCTCTTAAATCCGATGGGAGATGTAAAGAGGAACCTAATGTTGCCAAATGATGTTTTTTAACATTTTAGTTTCATTTTTCTTTAAAAAAAATAATGATGCAGTGAAATAAGTTGCATGTTTGTTTGAAATTGCATTTGCGTAATCCTTAAACCTTTTCCAATCAGATGATTTTTACAATTTTTTTGTAACAAAAGAATTAAAACAGGGCGTACTAACTTCTACACATCGCTGTGAATGTCATGTGCTACTAATTGTATATTGTTATAAATGTTATATACTGTATTTACCAGCACAACTCTGGTTTTCTTCTTCTTCCAATCACTTTGTGTTTGTCATGAGAAGCCAACATGCAGTCCATCTGCGTACCGACACAATAGTATGTAGCATGATATGATATATATTACACAGATTTCCATCACCGTGTGATGTCAGTCCTCATGTTCTAGCTGGCCGTGACATAACTCTCTGCACACAAGCATAAGTTCACAGTTTCCTGTGATGACATGGAAGGAAACTACATTTTAGTCCTTTTTTTTTATTTTTTATTCTGGCTCGTGGTACGACTCGGAGCTAATGAAACACCTCAGATGGAGTCCAGCTGTCTTTAATCTCACAGTTATGACGGTTATTTGGTGCTTCTCAGGGGTCATTAAAGTTCATCCGTCTTTCAGCAGAATCCCCCCAACAATAAAGTCCTGATGAACTGAAATTAGATTGAATCTACAGCTTTAGCTATCTATCGCACTGAATTATGACCGTATATCATCAATCCCATCATTTATTGTACTTACATCACATCTGACCGGGATGCAGGTTCACATGGATTTATTGTCAGGTCCCATTCCCCCCGGCTTCTGTTTCTTTGCATAAATATGACCCACAAGGTGTTGATTTACAGTCTCTTATGAACCGTTGATGTGTCAGGTGAAGCCTGTGACGCGTTCATGTAGACAGTAATCTGAGGTGCTGCTATTAAACCATTTCAGAGGCGCGGTCACGGCCTTTGTTAAACCATCACCTAATAAAATGCAAAGCACGAGAATGTGTTGTTCTCTTCTGAAATATTTTTTGATTTAACATCATGATGAGAACAAGAATCTTTCTTGAACATGAACTTGAGCGTATTGACCCAGTCTGGATGCTAATGCGTATCTTATGTAGCGACCCTACTCTTGACAGTCCAAACGATTTTTGTACATCTCCTGAATATGTCTCCTGAATATGTTTCTATGCCACTGATGGTGAGGAAGCAGATGTTTACAGAAATGATAATCCACGTCCTTGAGGTCTGAATTTGAGACAGATTTGAGACCTTGAAGATGGGTGTCCAGTGAAGATTCGTGCCCAGTTATCTAGGCTTTGGTCGCGGGGGGGCAGTAACCTTAGCAGGGAAGTCCAGACTTCCCTGTCCGCAGCTCATCTGAGGTGGATCCCAAGGTGTTCCCAGGCCGGCTGAGAGAAATATTCCCTGCAGCATGTACTGGGTTTTCCCCTGTGTCTTCTCCCAGTGAGACATAACCAGAAAAACCACACCAGGGAGGTGTCCAGGAAACATCCTAACCAGATGCCCGAGCCACCTCATCCGGCTCCTCTAGATGCAAAAGAGCAGCAGCTTTACTCTGAAGGCCTCCCATATGACTGAGCTTCTCACACTATCACTAAGGGAGAGCCCAGACACCCTGTGGAGGAAAATCATTTTGGCCGCTTGTATCTGTAATCACATTCTCTCAGTCACCACCCACAGCTGGTGCCCATACAGTAGGTGAGTGTGGCTATGTAGGCTGACTGGTAAATCGAAGGCTCCTAAATTCACCTCTTCTTCACCATGACAGACAGATGCAGCCACAACGATCCACATGTCATTCTCACGTTCCACTAGGGCTGTTCGATTAATCGATTTTAAAACGTAATCGCGATTATGTAATTAGAACGATGTTAAAACCTTTTCTTTTTTTTTACCTTGTCTGCACACATATTAATGATTGATACCATATTAATGATTGATGGAAATACCTTTCAATATCTGCAACAAGTGCCCCATCGGAGAGGCTCTTTAGTGTAGGAGGGGGCGTTGTAACATGCCACCGGGCATCCCTCAAGCCAGATGCCGTAGACCGGCTCGTGTTCCTTTCAAAAAACTTGCAAATGTAATGACTGACATTACACACCTCTACCTCCTTCATGGGTTGCATTATTATTTACCATGCAAAGAGCCAGTTTAGTTTAATTAGAAAATGTCTTGTTTTATTTAATTGGAAATATCACTTACTGTATGTTTGCAAGTGCTGATTTGCTGATTTTTTTTTTTTTTCAGAGATAAAATTTTATATTTTATTATATTTTTTAAAACTTTTTTCAACTTTGCACTAAAAGCCCAATGGGGCAAATGTTCAATAAAAAACAGCATATTTGAAATCATTTCTTTGCCTTTTGTCAATTCACAAAATAATCGTAATCGTAATCGAAAATCGGATTTTGAGAGAAAAAAATCGAGATTTTATTTTTGGGCAAAATCGAACAGCCCTACGTTCCACTCTTCCCTAAGTCATGAACAAGACCCCGAGATACTTGAACTCCTCTTCCTTCCTGGTGCAGGATCTGATCCCTGACCCGGAGAGGGCAGTGCACCCTTTTCCGGCTGAGGATCACGGTTCATCATGAACCACGATTCTCATTCCAGCCAATTGAAATTTGGCTGCGAACCGCTCCAGAGTTACCGGTCATGGCCTGATGAAGCCAAGAGAACCACACTACGTTTCGTTATCCAGTAATTGGTTATGATATGGCTTCCCAACTTCAGTGCAATGAATGCTCGAATTAGAAATGGCTCTAAAGAATAACCACCACCCCCACCCTCATTGGAGCAAAATATAAAAATATACGGGGAAAAAAAGACTTGACACGCCACCCTAACCGTAGCCTGACATCCATAGAGGACCTCGGCGGTTCATTCATAGAACAGCACCAAAGTTTATCATAGTCGTATCAACTTTCCCTTTCATAGGTCTGAAAACGATCAGAATCAGATAAATATTTAACTGTAGTGAGTGTAATCAGACAATACTGCATTTCTTGTTCTGTTCTCAGTGACAGGGTGGTGGGAGCTATACGGGCTGCAAATTAACAACACACTTCCAGGCTTACCACTGCGCAATAGTCAAGAATTTATTGACCTTTGGCTGGATCGGTGGGGTAATGGCATTCTGAAACATCAACATCCTTTTGTTGAAGTGGATCAGAAGATTTATACAGTATATAACGAATACATCTGGAATAATTCAAGGACCTGGCCTTGTCCTTGTAATCCTAATATGTCAGATTTGATCAACATAGCGTCTTAACTTGATGTGACTTTTACAGCTTCAGCAAATGAGAGTTCCTTTTCATCCTGAATGCAACGTACGCTTGTGAAGTATGTCGTAGGTGTCAGGGGCTGATTGAAGACAGAGGCCGTTAATTCTGGTCAGACACCCAGCCGTCCTCACGGCCCGCTTCAGACATCACTGATTTAGTGAAGAGGGTCCTGTATAGGCTGTCAGCGGCTGAGAACAGGTGCCCGGTGTGACAAAGGACAGTGCTCGGAGCCAGGGCTGCTGCAGCACTTGTTCCTGCTCCAAAGGCAGATTTCTTTTCTTACTGGGCTTTATTTATTCATCGCACAAGAGATCATTTGTTTTTATCCTTGAATTTACATCCAAGCAATTATTTTCTTCACATAACTATTTGATTCTCTTACCTATATTGCCACCCCCTGCCCCGACACTACCATAGCAACATACATCACTTTTCATTCAGTAAATGTCACTGAAATGTGCTAAATAAAAGGTCAGACAAACAAAAACAGCGTGTCATTATCCAGCCTCCGAGGACATGTGATGTCCATGTATGTGTGGGGTGTGTACACCATAATATTTAAGTATGCTTCAGGGGGGCCCCGAGCAAAGAGAAATAAAGATACCAAACAAGTGCTCGGGTCTTAGGAGGTTTAAGACTACAAATTCAGCCAAAATATAGAAAGAAACAGTGTAGACATAATACAAGGGTTTGTAGTACCATCAGCAGCAGTGACCTGATGTAATTGTTTGTTTGTTTTTTTTTTTTTTTTTAATTAAGCCAGTTTCAAATCTTTCTGGAGGACTTTTGGACCACTTTTTTCCCATCATTCCCTCAGTACATCGGGGTTTGCTGTCATTTATTTATTTTTCTTTTACACTTACATCTCTCTGAAGGTCCTGCAAAAGTATTTCAGTCGGATCAAAATGTGATCTTTTACTTGGCCAAGATTATTTATTCTGATGTGGATTGGCTGATGTGCTTCAGATCGTTGCCCTGTTGCACGATGACTCCACTTTGGCCAAACCTAAGCTCTTGGCCTGATGGTCTCACATTTGACTTGACGACAAGGAGGTGAAGGTCGACTCAGTGACTGCAAGGTAACCAACTACTGTGGTTTTAAAACAAAAAAAACCCCAGATCATCATCCCTCCACCACCGTGGTTGACAGTTAATACACTGTGCGTTATAGCCAGACGTCCAATTTGATCTCATTTTTCTCATGGGTATTATTCCAGAAGTCTGGTTAGTTTAGACGCAGTTTTGCGACCTCAGCTGTGTACCTGAGTTATGATTAGACGATAAAAGCCTTTCTCTTCTGCCACCCCTTCCAAACAGACCACACCTATTGACCTGAACATTTAACGTGTTCAGCAGGGTCTGAAATAAAGGCATTAGTTTTTGTTTTTGTATTTTATTTCTCTGAACATTGATTGAAAACCTGATTTGATCTTACCCCCCGTTCACACTGAAAGCGTCACGGGCGTCATAGGCGTCTGGCTGCAATTCATTGTCTATGAAAAACGGGCGTCGAGAGGCGGCGGGAGCGGCGGGAGCGTTGCGTCAATTTAAAGTTGAAAAATCTGAACTTTATGCAAATGAGCAGCGGCGACGCCGAGGCGTCGTCCAATCACACACCGGGATTCCTGAAGCGAGAACCCTCAATGCAGATTGTACTTTCATGTACACACAAACGTACACTCATTCACATGCGTACAGGAGCAGAGCTGTGCACTAACAAACTTATTTTATCAGGAATTAATATATTTCATCCAGCAAAATGACATTTTTGCTGATTTGACTGCCGTTTTTACCTGAACTGCTCATGTGAAACACGTATCTGATGGGTGAGGAGCTGGATGGTCCCAACGATTTTATTTGCTACATTGATGCAATGAAAAATAATTAAAACCTGTGCTTATTAATCACAAAACACAGGTTAATCATGATGACCAAATCCGCTCCGACCCGGTGTCTGTGATCAGCGCAGACAGACTGCAGCTTCGCCTGAATTATGGTTCCGCGTTAAATCGACGGCGTAGGGTCGCAGTAGGGTGTGCGTCGCCGCGAACCCTACGCCGTCGGCTCTGCGTTGGTGTGACACGGAACCATAAATCAGCCTAGTCGGATTTATGGTTCACCGGGAGTGGGCTCTGGCGGTTGATGTTGATCCGCGGACCAAACTTGTTAAAGGAGCATCAAACTCACTCTTATCTACGCGGAAATAACGCTGAAATATAAAGAAGGCGTCCCAAACTGTGATCTATGGTGAAATAGGACACTGAAGATGTGTAGGCTGTTCCCAATGTTCCCTCCAGTTCTGCAGCGCAGCTTTAAGCCCCGCCCACTGCAGGCGTCAACAGTGCATGCCGCTTTCAGTGTGAACGCACCAAGCAGCGAGATGCTGGCGTCAGGAGATTTTTGACGCTTTCAGTGTGAACGCAGGGTTAGGGTACATTTTTCTAATTATGCTGGAAGGAAATTACAGATGAACCTGCTTTCTGAGGCCTTTTCAATTAGTTTTTTTTGAAATTTCTGGGAGTATTGAAAAGTATCTGCATCAATGAAATCCTGATAATTATTTGCTAACTGGCTTTCTGGCTGGAGTCGTAGGAGTTAAATCGGCCTCTTTCCACAATTCCTTTAGTATCTTTAACCTATTTCCCCCCCTCACATTGTTTGTCTTCCTGGTACGCCTTCGTTTTTCCCTTCTGTCGCATCTCCGCCGCTCCTTTGCTCTGGCTCCGATGGTCAGCTTTGCGTCAGTGGCTGACTGATCGTGTGGTCACACATGTGGCCCTGCCGCGCCGACCCCCTTTGAAACAGATTTAATGTCTCAGTTTGAACGTGTGTGTTTCTGCTTCTGTCCCACAGCGACGGTCCAGATGCAAGGTTGTTATGGTGACTGAGCAGGTCCTTTGCGTGAATGTGAGTGTGTTTGTGCGAGTGTGTGATGCAGGAAGTAAATTTTCTCATGCTTGACTACAGCAGAATACTCACAGGCGCTGTCATCAGTCTTCCTCGGGTATGACATCATCTCTCAAAAGTGTGTGTTGGATATATTCACTCTGATTGTCCGCCCCGCTGAGAGAGGCCGCTCCGAGAGCCGTGTCCAAGCGAGCCGGGTTATGAGTTAAGATGACTCTTAAATTTGAGTGTGTTTGTGAGTAACTGTCTCCACAGGTACGTAGTGTTCTTTTAAAGTGTCGCACTTGAGCTGGTTTGGCAGGAGGAGAGAGGAAGAGTGGGAGGGAGCTGTCAGTGCAGGGACATTCAACCGGTGTGTGTGTGTGTGTGTGTGTGTGTGTGTGTGTGTGTGTGTGTGTGTGTGTGTGTGTGTGTGTGTGTGTGTGTGTGTGTGTGTGTGTGTGTGTGTGTGTGTGTGTGTGTGTGTGTGTGTGTGTGTGTGTGTGTGTGTGTGTGTGTGTGTGTGTGTGTGTGTGTGTGTGTGTGTGTGTGTGTGTGTGTGTGTGTGTGTGCTGTCTACTGCAGCGTCACAGACACTTACACATTAAGGCAACACGTTTTGCTTTCACTTTATCACATCACACATAATCTCATCTCTGTATGTCCCTCTACCTCTCACACAAGCTACAGGCTACCAAATGACCTTTGAATTGGGGGGGCGGTGTAACTGGATGCACGCCCGCCGATAGGGGGGGACAAACGGGTCTGTTGTCCCGGGCCCAGGGTAGGGGGGGGGGCCCAGAATTGGGCCCTCATTAATTTTTTTTTTTTTTTTTTTTTTTTTTTTTTTTATTCTCTAAATTATGGAATCATTTTTCAAAATGTTTCAAAATATGGCTATTTGTGGGGGAAAAAATGTAGTATTTGAGTTACATAAAAGCTTGTTATTTGTTTTCTTCCTAATTGTCCTTGAAATAGTGGTCAAGAACCCCCAACACAAAGATGTTTTGGCCGCTGATCAAAATTTGATGTTATCATTTAATTCCGGTGCTCAGAAAAGAAGAGAAAAGAGAAGAAGAAAAGAAGAAAATAGAGGCTTCATAGATTCTCTACACAAATATTTTTAAAAAGGTGGTGACGGTGAAGCTGGAATTAATAAAGTCAGCGTAGAGCAAGGTAAGAAACAGCGCAGCCAACGTTTACCAACCTTGTAACTTAACCTAACTGGCTAGCTCTAATGCTAACGTCCATTAGCTTGTATAAAAACCTGAAGAGCAGAGGGAGAGGAGAGGAAGACGGAGAAGGAGAGATCCGGGCGCAGGGGGGCCCATCTTAGATTATTTTGTCCGGGGCCCCGGCAAGACTGTCAGCTGACCTGACTGGATGTGGTCTGGGACAGTTTGCAAGAACCTGACAGCGAAAAGAAGCTAAGGCAAAAGAGAGCGAAAGATTCTGCCGCACAAAGGAAGTTCCTCCTCCATCTCCACAGCAACGCCCATACCATAATAACTTCATTATGACCACATACCAATCGTCTGTTTGCATGTTTGTTAATGGTGTTTAGCCGAACCGATCATTTCCTGTGTTTCAGTGATACAGTTGTTTACGCCCCGAGCTGTGTCTCACAGGTTCACTCGTATCACTTTACAGATTATGATAAGATGAGGAGGTTGGATTTACTTCATCATCCCCCAGGACAAGATTTTATGTACCACACAGCACAGTGAGTTGAAGAACCAGAAATATCTCGCTACTCAGGAGACAGCCTTCATTAACAGGGGCTGAGCACTGGAAGTTTCTCTCGCATCGGAAAGTGCAGATGGCTACCAACACAAATGAGCATCCAGGTGGCTGAGTGGAGCACCTGAGGCACAGGGGAGCTGCCACCGAATCAGAACATGAGGCTCACAGAAATGGGATGAAGAGAAACTGACAGTTCTGCATGGCAGCCTGGGTAAATGCTGGCTGGCAGGCCATAGGGGGCTTAGGAGTGAGTTCCTCCTTTAATTGACAACTCTGTCGAATAACCAAGTAAAGATTCGTGGTGAAGATGAATTTAAAGGCACCTGTGATCCACAGTTTTTTGTTCTTCGCTTAATCCATAGACATGGATCTGCTGTGATGGTAGAGCCACTGAAAGTACTGTGCTAATGAGTGGAGATACCTCGGCAAGCCTTGTAGCACCCTTTTCTCCCACAAGAAGACAAAGTGGTATTACAAGGCTTGTGATAATTTCAGCCTACTTACGTTCGAATGGAGAAGGTTGGATGTGGTTGTATTTAACGGTGGGCGCATGCCTGTCATGTTGAGAGTACCACCCAGAGAGCCCATTAGGTTGATCTCGCAGATGTGATCAGGGGACAAATCGGTGGTTTGCCCGACAGCACCCAAATGTCACATGTGAAAAGGTTGAAAATCCTCGTCAGCACATCAGTCATCTCTGATTACAGACAAATATCAACAATGCTTAATATCTGGAGCGGTCAGAGGGATCCATATTTGAACAACGGTTGGTGGACGCAAGGAATACATTGACATAGCCGTGAGAAAGGGGAGGGCCAACCCAATCCTTGAGTAATGATCCCTGTCTTCTTTTTTGCTTTCGTACTCTGAACAAGTCATGGCGCAAACAGCTCACACTGCTTTTCCTCCCTTGGTGCATTCTTTTTGGTGCGTGGTTATACCTCATTTCTTGCATCTATTTGTTGATGGACTGGTTATCAGTTGGGTAACCAAGACACCAGCAGATCATGCAGTGTTTGAGTGCTGAGGGTAGATTGCTCAACCCCCTGTCCTGTCAAAAAAAATCTCAAGTCAAACAAAAGAAGAATTAATAAAGAAGAGATGACCCTTAGGATATAAAGGAATAGAATCCAGAATATGGACAAAAGTATTAGGACACCTGTCCATTACTCAAAGAAGTACTACAATGACATACCATTCAAGAAAAAATTCTTTAACATGGCCTTGCCCATCTTTTGCAGCCTCAACAATTATCAGAAGGTTTTCTACATTGGGGAAATAGTTTTTTTGTGTTTTTTACCAAGAGGTGACACACAAACTTTCTCACAATATGCTTCCCGCAGGTGGTGTGCAGCGGTATTGCTACATCCTATTTTAGCAAGCTCTATGTAGGCATGTGTCTCAGGGCAGCTTTCTAATACCAGTTCTCTTCCCAACTTTTACGGATAGATATTCTACCCTGTCCAGAAGCAGGGGGTGTCCGGTTAGGTGGCCTCAAGATTGTTAGTTGGCCATTTCCCACAGAGTAAATGGGTGTAAGAAAGCTGGACATGCCCTTACAGACAGGGGGAGAAGTTCCACCATTCAGGAGGGACCTGAAGTAGATTCGCTTGAGGTGGTTCAGGCATCTAGTTAGGATGTCCAACCAGGAGGAAGTCCCATGGCTTACACAGGAGGAAATATCTCTCTCGGGAACATGTCAGTATTTACCCAGAGGAGCTAGAGGAGGTGGCCAAGGAGAGAAAGGCCTGGACTTCTTTGCTTAGGCTGCCGTCCCTGCAACCTGAACTCGTCTAAACGGAGGTTAATGGATAAATGGATGGAAATTGCATCAGTTCCTCTCAACAGTAACTGTTTTAGATTTGTTTCTGTCAGTCGACCTCTCAGCATGTGTGCTGTGCCACATTTGGAACAGCTGCTGAGATGTTTGGCGTTTGCGCGAGGCCTCGTCTCCAGAACCCTGTGGCTGAATTCAGAGTTGGGCTGTAGAAAGTGAAGTTGTTGTGTTCGGTGTTCTACAACTGAGAAAAAGATCAGTTTTGTCAGAGAGTGGTCATTCTTATGCTGTTGCAGTCTGTGGAGTTTTAGCTTGAAGCCAACATTTCGCTGGTTGGTGTTGAGATTTCTTTTAGGTTTCTTTTTATATGTGTTTTAATGGAATTGGACTTTACAGGATTAAAGCAGAGCCTTTTCTCATCTGCTCCTGCTACATATGTATATTGTATCATGCTTTGTTAGATTACAATAGCTTGAAAGATCTTCTCCTGCATTGGTGGTTCTCATTGGGAAGAGATAAAGACGTCATATTAGTTAAAGGCAACTTTGAAAAGAAACATATTTGGAAAAAATAAATAAATCTTAGCATTTGATAAAAGACAGTAAGTGAAAGATGGTCTCTCTCTGCAGATCATCTTAGAGAGATATTAATCGTGGTGTTTGTCTTATGTGTCTGAAACAGACTTATTGTAAGCTTTTGGCCAAAGTAAGTTAATAAATTGAATTATTTGAGGTTTCAGCACAGTTCGCTTCCATAAAGCCACACGTAGCATGCATCTGTTGATCAGAGCTACACCCTGCAGCCATGAGTGATGTGCAGGTCAACAGGGCTCGACAGCATAAGTGTTTGACTCTGATTTGATACCAAAAATAGATGTTTGTGGACTGCAAAGGGTAATTAAGAGCAAATGTGCACATAAAAAAGTACTGTAAAATGAAAAACAGGCAGTCTTTTTGTTCTTTTTCTTTTGTCATTTCCAGGAAAAGAATATAAATCAATAACTAACTTGGTCATCTCTGCTGTCATGTTATGTCAGCTTCTGTGGTCTTCTTTGTCTGACCCAGCAGAGTGCCACGAGACGGTTTATTCCAAGCCTTTTCTAGACTTTACAACAACTGTGATGTTATTTTGGCTCTGTGGGGCCATGGCGGGGCCCTGGGTGGTGGTCGGGGGCAGGTGTGAACCCCATCTCTCTCACTCTCAAAAAAATAAATAAATGAATAATGAGAAATTGGAAAGCTTCTCCTCAGCAGGCAGACCCCCTCCCTCAGGGTCTGGGAGTTGCCCAGACTAGGAGAAGCACAGGAGGTCGAGCCACAACGGGCCAGCGGCCTCCTCTGGGTCTGGTTGCGGTCCAAGATGCGATCCCTCCTGACTCTAAATCACATCTGACCTCCCTGACGCCCCGGTCTGACCTCACCCCTCATTGCAATATATTGCAATATATTATTATTAATAATATTAATAATAATTAATAATATATATAATATAATTCTAACTCTAATAATTATTCCTGGTATTATCATGATATATTGTTTCATAGTGTATTATTATATTAAGTTATGAAATCTCATGGGATGTTAAACTATAGTATTATTATATTGTTATATATATTAATATTTCCATCATGGAATGGAACATATGTGAACTATTTCCATGATATGGAATAAATAAAAAATGAAATGAAATATATAATAGTATGGTGATATCATTTTGTTATATGTTATAATATTATAAAAATTATGATGTTATATTAGGATATTACTATATTATTATGCCATATTTATATTATATCGTGCTACACCACTCTATATGATAATTATTTATTTGTTTACTTATTTATTCTCAAATTAATATTCTTAATTCATGTATCTACTTTCATCATCTTATTTACACGCACATATATTTCGAGTTATTTTCTTTTTCTACTCCTTCATGGAAGAGTAATGGTGTCTTTTTCATAGCCTGGTCAGCCGTCCTAATCCAAATCCTCTTCAATATAGAGATTAAGATGTTGATTTCCAGGGGGCATCACCAACAGACAAAGCTGGATAGGAATACAACCAATGTTAAGTCTGCGTCCGTATGAGTCATCGCGTTAAGCTTCTGCTGCCCTACTGGGATTGATTGGGTCCGTTTTGTACTGGTGGAGAGAGAATTTTCACAAGGTGAATGGGTACACTGGCCAGCCGATGTCATCCCTGTAAACAGGAGTCACGGTGCTCTCAGTTTGGAGAACGAGGACGGAATTGTGATTGGGAGCAAGCTGATCAGTATAAGGCCACGTTTACACATAGCCGGGTATTTACAAAAACGGATATTTCCCCCTTTACGTTTTGAAAAATTCCATCGTTTACACAAGATCGTTTTCAAAATCTCTTCATTTACACGAACCCGCATGAATACGCTGTTAAGGTGCTATGAGCAGCCAAACCTACAGGGGGCTGTGTAACGAGAAGCATAAAGTCATGCTAGCCAATCAGAATCCTGGAAAAAAAACGTCAACAAATGACACGTGTGAAGCCTGATTTATGGTTCCGTGTTAAATCGACGGCGTAGCCTACGGTAGGCTCTGCGTTGGTGTAACACGGAACGATCAATCAGCCTTGACTGCCAGTTACTTCCAAGACGGAACGAGAGTCTTGCGTTTGGAGTGACAGAGAAGTGGGGTTACTTTTAAGTGTGACTTTAGACTATAAAACCGGTAAAATACAAGAAAATATTGACGGTGGCCAAACAAATTGTAAACACAGGTGTCACTCATGACGCTGGTGACGTTTCTGTCTCATAATGTGACGTTCTGAAGCCTAAATCTCTGTTTCCCTCCGTTTACAAGCAAACGTGAAAACTGAGTTTTTGAAAATCTCCACTTTGGCCGGAGTTTTCAGAAATGATCGTTTTTGGAGACTTTAAGCTTCGTTGTCCTTTAAACAAACGGCCAAAACGCATGAAAACGCCACCGTTTTTGCTACGTGTAAACGGGGCTTTAGACTTATATAAAATCCTATTTTCACCAAAACAACTCAAACCTCATGAATTGATTTGGGTGACCTGCATATCTAGTATGTACATATGTAAACAATCATGCCCAACAACATTTGACTTAAAGGGAAAGTTCGTTTTTTTACAACCTGGACCTTATTTCTGGCATTTTTTATGGTTGTATACTCACCCAGAGGTGTTTGGTGTCATTTGGAGTCCTTCGGAAGATATTAGGAGTTTTTTGCGAGCCTCTTCTCCATATAACGGTAGTGAACGGGGGCACTCGCGGGACACAGACGATGCAGCGTCTAAATAACACATGATTGTCGCGAAACTCTTCATTTCTTTTATGAATCACTAGATCTGCTTCCAGGACCTGTTGTAACATTGTGGCGCTGTCTGTGTAATAAATAAAATAAATAAATCCGTTTGTAAACAAGACCTCTGAACTCATGACGTCATCTCTGTGCGCGCACTCTGTCCTCCGTTCAGTGAGCTCTTCAGCCGTATACTCTGGCTCAAAACGGTAAGGACGTCCATCATATTCAAAGTCGTCGTCCACAACCTCAGAATTTGACAAATATTCAGACATGTTTCAAATAACTATCAGTAAACTAACAGTAGCGAACTCCAGCTGTACACGGAGCTGTGTCTGGGACGCGCACACAGAGATGACGTCATGCAGGTCAGAGGTCTTGTTTACAAACTGATTTATTTATTTTATTTATTACACAGACAGCGCCACAATGTTACAACAGGTCCTGGAAGCAGATCATAAAAGAATTCATAAAGATTCATAAAAGAAATGAAGAGTTTCGGGCCGCTCGGTGGCGCAGTGGGTTAAGCAGCGGGCCATATACTGAGGCTACAGTCCTCCTCCTGCAGCGGTCGCGGGTTCGAATCCAGCCCGCGCACCTTTGCTGCGTGTCTTCCCCGTTCTCTCGCTCTACCCCTTTCCAATCTGCATCTCCAATAAAGGGCCACTAGAGCCCAAAAAAACCTTTAAAAAAGAAATGAAGAGTTTCGCGGCAATCATGTGTTATTTAGACGCTGCATCGTCTGTGTCCCGCTGTGCCCCCATTCGCTACCGTTATATGGAGAAGCGGCTCGCAAAAAACTCCTAATATCTTCCGAAGGACTCCAAATGACACCAAACACCTCTGGGTGAGTATACAACCATAAAAAATGCCAGAAATAAGGTCCAGGTTGTAAAAAACTGAACTTTCCCTTTAAGGACCTTCGGTATTGGAAAATAGGACTTCTGGAGCTGATGCAAAGATTTGATGACGCCAGCACGAGCTCAGGATTTAATCGGCATGAATGCTGGGTAAAATTAGTTAGCATCGTAGGTTAGCACGAGCTAAACTAAAATGAACAGATTTGATTATCTCCGTACGTGGACCCTTCCAGGCCAACCTAGAGCAGGTTGTGGCGGTCTGTTCATGTAATCAGCACAAATTGTATTATCTTAAAAAAAAAAAAAAGAACGCTTTTTTTTTTTAATCGCAATTATTCATAAATTTGCTGGCTTATATAATTTTAGCCCAGGGGTCGGCAACCCAAAATGTTGAAAGAGCCATATTGGACCAAAAACACAAAAAACAAATATGTCTGGAGCCGTAAAAAATGAAAGGTCTTGTATCAGCCTTAGAATGAAGACAAATGGTGAAAGGAGAAATGTAAAAAAAAAGTCAAAATGTGGAGAAAAAAGTCAAAATTTAGAGAAAAAAGTCAAAATGTTGAGATTAATGTTGAAGTACAATCTCGAGAAAAAAGTTCAAATGTCGAGATTAAAAAGGAAAGGAAAAAGGAAGAAAAAAAACTGGAAAAAAGGAAAGAAAGAAGAAAAAAAAAACAAGAAAAGAGAAAAAAAAGGAAAAAAAGAGAAAATAAAGACAAAGAAAGAGAAAAAAAGGAAGAAAAAAAGGGGAAAAAAGGAAAAAAAGAAGAAAAAAGCAAAAAAACAAGAAAAGAAAGAAAAAAAGAGAAAAAAAAGAGAAAAGAAAGGGAAAGAAAGAAAGAAAAAAAAAGAAGCAAAAAAGAAGAAAAAGGGGAAAAAAAGGTGAAACATTTTTGAAAAAGCTCCATGAGCCACTAGGGCGGCGCTAAAGAGCCGCATGCGGCTCTAGAGCCGCGGGTTGACGACCCCTGTTTTAGCCGATTTAACGGCTGATATAGACTCACATTTGCAGCCTTAGTGGTGATTTCAGGTACTACACTTTGGATTTTTTAATTTAGCCAAACCAGCCCCTTTTGGATCACGACTGTTCGCACCTCTACAGACACAATAACAGTCTTTTCACACATCTTCACCATATGTGAGATCCCCTCAGCCTCTCTCCTCTTCCTGCCCCCTCCTCCACCATCTCCCTCCCTCCAGTTTTGTCCATCTATGTTCTCATCTCTCACTCCCTCGTGAGCCCGAGGAGATGCTGGTCCAGGAGAGACTGACGCGTCTGACAGGAAGCTGCCGGTGGCGCAGTCAGAGCAGCTCTCTTTAACATCACTCAGACACACAACACGGACACAAAGCCACCTACTTCCCTCTCTGCCTTGTGATTATGACCCATATTCACAAACCTGCCAATAGCTTTGGCCTCTGTGGAAATGCAGCGGAGTGACAGGGCAACACTGACATCAGTGTCGGAGCAGACTGCGCTCCGGGCGGGACACGTGTCCGTCCACACACGCGCTCCTCTCTCTTGGATCGTGTGCATGAGACCATGGCATCCAATGAGCCACAACTGGATCTGTCATTCTGGTGGGAGTTTTCGGGGTCAGTGTGTAGAAGTGTGTGTGTGTAATACATTTTGAGGCTGCTTTAAAAAGAAAGATCTCATAGTTTGGCTCTTGGTCAGATGATCTGCAGACAAAAATGAAAGAATCTAAACCGAACACTTTCCTCCTGACACTGAAGAAGTGAGTTTTAAATAAAAATAAATTTTGAATTGAGAGTCTGCTTAAAGGAGCTTGAGGCTGGATTTATGAAAAAAAATTGTATACGTTTTAAGTTTTCTAGTAATAATGTCAGATGAAGCGTTCCAAACCAAAAAGAATGATCCTCTAGTGTATCTCTCCTTTGCCTTGAACAGGCTGTGTGCTGCAAAATGTGCTGCAATTCCGGGCCAGAATGTCCCGCGCTGTCCTGCGGATGTGACGTCACATGACGCTGCATGCGCGTTCTCCCCGTTCTCCCGTGCCGGCTTCACTGTTGGCTGCAGTACCCCCGACGGCCGTCGTGGTGAAGGGTGGCGCTAGAGAATCTCATTTCTTAAAAGGAGCCTCATGCTCCTTTAAGTGCCTATTTGAGACTCAGCCTTTTTTTATTTCAGAATTTTATTTATTTAACTGTATTTGTATTGCATTTTTGAATAATGCACCTGGCCTAATTGGTTTGCTGTTGTGCTTGACGTTTTTCTTTTGAATTTCATTTATGAAACAGTTCACCAATAAAAATGTGGTTTTCAAATCTTCTCTTCTTAGTGCATTCAATTGATTAGTTATGCACTGCAATTTTGTAATGTCCTAGAATTCAAATTCTTTATTTGGGGACCTTTAGCAGATATGATATTAAAATGTGATTAATTAATTATAAATCCTGTAATAGATAAATGTTTTTAATCGCCTGATAGCACTAATATGTATATATTATTACCGTCGTAGGTAAGGGATTGTGGGCTTCAACAAGGCTTGTAATGCCGGTCAGACACTGACACCAGGTCTTTAAATGCTCTGGATTAGGAGCAGCTGATTGGGTGGAGCTAACCTTTACCTAACCTCTGTACCGTCTCTGTGCTGCGCCGCAGGTGTTGATGCTCATCGATGGAGACCCAGACGGTTTCTTGTGCCAGCGCCTGCCCGTCCTCTCCTCCATGTCCCAGCTGGGTGGCGTCGCCACGGCCTACGTCTGCCAGGACTTCACCTGCTCTCTGCCCGTCACGGACCCCCAGGAGCTTCGCCGGCTGCTCTTGGACGGAGTGGCAGACACGCCGTGACGCCGCAACGCCTGATAAAATGGCATAAACTGCGTTCCCCAGATCTGCGGACCCGGCCCGGCTTATTAGTGCTATCTTTCAGCTGTTTTTGGCTGCGATTTAAATAGATGCCAAAGCTTTAAAAGCTCATAAACTGCGTTGTTCGGAGTAGTTGACATGCCGCTGATAGTTATTCCAGACCTGGCCGGCCTCTCTCTATATCAGCAGCTAAGTATTACCTCAACTGTCAGCTTCCATTGTAATTTCTTCAGATGCAGGTTATCAGTAGTCATTTTGACATTCAGGTATAGAGATATCTTTAGGAGGAAATATGCACCCGATGAAGGCAGCCAACTGGAAATATGTAGCAATATGTCAGTGTTTTGTCCTCAGCACTTCGATGAACTGGACGGATGATGTTTTCCAGATGAACCGATCAACCCCGTTGTCTGCTCCCATCACTGTGATCCAGCTCCCATGTTCCCATCACTTGGGTCTGGCAGCGGAAGCCTGCGTGTGTTTTGAGCTTGAGTTTGGAGGTGGAAAAAAATAAAATAAAATAAGGTCAGTTTGCAGGTTTCTACATGATCTATGTAAAGTTAATCGCACCAGCTCTCTCTCTCTACCTTATTTCACGTTAGCTTTATTACAACACTGGAGATGCTCTTCTGAGTTTTATTTTGAGATGAGATGTCAGGAATACACAGCCTGTATGCGCACAACCCTGAATAATAAATATATTTCTCTTAAGATCAAAGATTTGTGATTTTTGAGAAAGATGTCATTGGGATGATGAATTCTGCAGAAAAAGGCTCAGGGTTTTTCTTTTTCCCCTAAAAGTGGGCAGATTCTGCTCAGTTTCATCTCATTTGAATGTTTTCCAGTTCTTTTCACTAAACCTGTGATTGTTTCAGATCCACAAAGGCGGAGGACCACATAAAGAGGCTCGTCCTGAAAACTGGCAAGTGTTTTTTTTGATTGGTCATATTGCTAGAGGCTTTCCGATGGGCGGAGCTAATGATGCATGAACGTGCACAACCCCTGCTGCTGGTCGGACACATTCTCAGCGTATCAAGACATTATCAACATTTCCTTTTGAAGAACCACAACACTTCAAATCCTTTCATACACATTGGATCCAGAGTTGTGTCCAGAATACGAAAGTTGACTGCACAATGAACCCCGGGGACCAAGAACACAGCCAGGTGTTCTCTTTGGTAGATGGTACAATCATTAGGTGCTCCTGGGTCAAATCTTTCTGTCAGTTATCTGTATTTCGGTCTTCACCCACATCAGTAGGTCTATTTCATTTAATTCAATTATTTATTCAAACAGGTTAAAACAAAAACAAAAAAATAATCAGAATACATAAAATGTATATACCGAGAAAAAAAAAAAAAAAAAAAAACATAAGCAAAGCAAATTAAAGAGACAAATCTATATGTAAATCTAGAGGGGAAATAATATGCTGACGGGATCAGAAGATGTCTGCAGGTAGGAAGTAGGAAAGCCAATGGTTCTATTGGCAGACAGCTTTTGATTCCATGAGGCAGGTCTCCATCAAGGTGGGTGTTCAGCCATTGTCTCGTCTACATTGTCTACAGTGACGAACCCGGCGGGATCCACTGAGCAGGTCAGCTTAGAAGGAGCTGATGGGAGGTGCTTGTGTTTGCTGTTTTCATGCACTCATGACGTTGCTTCCGTCAACGAAAATTATGACTACATATCGTCGTCAACGAAACCTTAATGCAATATCATAGACGAATAAAAACGAGACTAAAATGTAGATTACAAAATAAAAACTCTGCTAAAATGTGTCTTCATTTTCGTTGACCAAAACGAGACTAGAAGAAATGTTAGAGGCTGATGCCGTTAACGCAGAGCTCTAGGTTCACGTCAATTAAAAACAAAGTTAAATAGAGAAAGGGGCCGATGGCCGGCCACGCGGGGATCTGCTCTGGTGCTGGAAGCAGAAGAAGAGACCATCTTTAGATACACTTTCCTACATAGACGTGGAAAAGAAAACCGAATGTGTCGTTGAAAAAGAAAAAGATGGGGAGAAATGCGGAAAAATAAATATGTTGTAAACTAGGGCTGCAACGATTCGTCAACGTTGTCGACAAAAATCGATAATCAAAATAGTCGACAATGAATTCCATTGTCGACTATTGTTGCCAGACGTTGATGATGATGATGATGGCGTCCTGTACAGCAGCTGCGCGTAATAAAACTTCAAAAGTTTGGGAGCATTTTAGCCTCGATACGGCGAATAAAAATATCACTTGCGAGGTTTGCAAAGCTGACCTTGCTTATCACGGGAGCACGTCGGTGATGCACGAGCATTTGAAGAGAAAGCACGTCGGACAGTTGAAGAAACGGACTCGCCTTGATAAGATATTAAGCTTATTTTGGCTTTAAAAGAGAGCTTTAACGTTATGCCTGACTGTGCCTGACAAAAGTATTTTAGATTAATCTTGGAAGAGAGACGCACGGGATTGGGACCGCAGTCGGTCAGCAACATTCTCTCCCTCCACAGCAATGTAATGGCCAAGCGATTCATTTGTTAAATTAATTTGTTTCATTCGTTAACTTTGTTTATTTCATGTTATTTATTAGTGTTATTTGAGCCACTCACAGCTACTCTCGTTGTTATAACCTCAATCATAATTGATGCTGCGCGAAAGGTGAAAAAGCTTGTGTGATGATGACAATGATGGATTTGCATCTAACTTTCTGTCAGGTGGCCTATGATCTGTCAATTATCCATCAAGCTCTGCAATGATCATGTTAACATTAAATCAGATAGATTTGACTTGGACATTTCTCTTGCGGGACGGGAGAAGACACTAAATCAATGCATCTCTATTATCGTGCTCCGTGCGGGCATAAATTCTCTGAGTTTTGCGGATGCGGGCGGGAGCAGGATGAAGAAAACAGTCCCGCTGTAGCAGGGCTCTAGTGCCATCTTTCTTGTGTTTATTATCATTTGCCACATAATTAAAGCAACCTCATACTAAATAAGAAATTACTAATTATCCGATTAGTCGACTAATCGTTTCAATAGTCGGTGACTAGTCAACTATTAAAATAGTCGTTAGTTGCAGCCCTATGGTAAACTCAAATTAGAGCGTCTTCTGTATCTGGAATGAATGTACTCTTAAGTCTATAAGGTAACAATAATATAATCATAAGATAACCTTGTTTGAATTGTAAAATGGGTTTGGCTAAATATAATCTTTGACTAAAACTAGACTAAAATGTCATCAGTTTTCGTCGACTAAAATAAGACTAAAATGCTCAGACTTTTCGACTGAAACTTTGCACGACTAAAAGGAGAATGAACGGGACTAAAACTAATAAAAACTAAAATGATAGCTTGAACCTGAAGACTAGACTAAAACTAAAATTGAAACAGGCTGCCAAAAACAACACTACTGCAGACTTGTGCTCAAAACGAGCATCTACAACGACATCTCTTGCCTACAGAAATACACATCTGAATACAGATACTGAAGTGTCTAACTTAAAGTCAGGACATCTCTGGAGTCCTGCAGGGTCCCTGGTGTTTCAGGACAGCTCCGTTCCCTGTGGGACTCCAGCTTCGGTCCCCAAAAAGTATTTTTGCCGGGCCGTTCCTGGAAATGGACACAAGAAGCAGAGATCCCGTGAAGCTACTTCCTAATAGAAGCCCCACCACAGCTGCCTGCAGTGGAGACTGGCTTGGTGTGATAAGTGAAACCCATTGTTTATTCTTTGATAGATGAACTGATGTGCATCATGTTTTTTATACTTGGGTCAAATAGAGCATAAAAATGTGAAATTTGGCAACTGTACTCTCAATGTTTTCACTACAATACTTGCACAAGCCAGTTGCCAACACAGCAGACAGTTTACCTATTTGGCACTTGCCCTTCAGACTCACTGGCTTCGGAAAAAAAACTTTGGAAAAACATTTTGGAAACAATAACAAAATACTTTCTCTTCTTTATGCTCTAGTTCCTGAAGAATATGACCGCACAAGGAAGTGCCGCCCTTTATGATGTCATGAAGAGCTTGTGCCAGAAAAAATCTCCGTAGAACGACTCTTTCTTAGCGCCCTAAACAAAAGGTTTTTGTGTGTGTGAGTTCTTCAACACATTTGACTCCTTCCTTGAGTGTTCAAACATATATAAGTCACATTAATAACTCTAGTCAAGTAAGAAGACACATGAAAGCATGATTAGGCCGCTTTAGGCTTCGAGACAGAGCAGGATGATAGACACAGTTTGTGACGTGTCCTTCATTTCTGTGCAAGTCAGCTCCAGGTCTCTGACTTCACTCTACTTAGTAATCAGAGAGAAATCCTCTGTCACGGGCCGTTTTCCCTCCTGAAACCCAGACGAAGACCGTGTAAACGTGCGACTGTGTGTTGTAACAAGAGGAGGCACGTGGGAGCGTGAGAGCGCCAGAGACAGATGGCCAGCCGATTCGGAGACGAGGTGGCTCGTCCTCCGAGGATCCCGCCCTGAGCTGTGGGAGCGAAGCGGCAGAGAAGATGGAAGGAGTTTTCCACCGCGTCCCTCTGTTGTCTGAGAGGTGGCAGGAATCACCCCGCAAGAACACCTACACCATCTGCACTTGTTTACTTCTGCTCCTCTCCCTCGCTGTCTGCGTTTGTTATCCAACTTCCCTCCTCCTCCTCCTCCTCCTCCTCCTCCTCCTTCCCTCCTTTGCCTTTCTGGCAAAGGCCGCGTCGCCTCAAGAGCAAGGGGACTCTCTTTCTGGCAGCCGGCTGCTTTTGTGGAAGAACAAGAAATTGGCGTGAAAGGAAGCGAGGGAAGCGGGAGGAGGGATGGGAGCCACAGAGAAAGGCAGGGACTGCTCTATTTTAGCTCTGGAGTGTCCCAGCCTCACTCTTCTCCCCGTTCATCACAATGTTATCTCTCCTTCGCACCTCCTGCGTCTCACCCTATCACCTCCTAGCAGGTTGGGACGTCCCTCCATTTTACTACCTCTCCTGTGATCTCGCCCCACAAGCATGTCGGACCTGCTGTCCCCTCGTTTATTTCAGCGCTCTCCTCTCACACTCATCGCCCTCCCTTCATGAATTCCACCGCTCCTCCTCTCATTATTGTCCTCCACTAATTGTTTTGATGAGCTGCACAAGCTCGATTTTAATTAACCAGCTAACCTGTCGCCCCCACTAATCATGCCGGTGTAATCTGGACGCCACAGATATGAACAGATAGTAGGTCGACACGGCTGCCAAGTCTTGTCCTTGCATGAACTCATGCCCGAACAAGAGGCATGAAACTGCAGAATGATGCTTTAAATACTGAAACCACACGGTTTTAAAAGGTGCGTCATGGCAAAAAGAGAAGAAACTACTGCAGATCTTGGTAAAAGTAATAGATATTTAACTAAATATAATCAAATGCACAGGTACAATTCAAAAATGTTTAACACAATATTTCACAACATGAAAAGAAAGACTTTGCAGATCTCATAAAGCCAACTCGTATCCCATAAACCCATATAAAATGTTTAAACTTGAGAGATTTTACCATTTTAGGTCATTTTTAATTTGATGGCAGCAACTCGTCTCAAAAAAAAGTTGGAAAATCTATGCCTTCAAAATGTTCAGAATAATGTTCCTTTGGGTAAACCTGCAAAGACTGTCATAATGTCGTCAAAATATTCAGAGAATCTGGATACATTTCTGTGCACTCAGTAAGTCCAATGTCCTCAGATGTCACTGTACTGCTGCAACAGTTACCTGTAGTCGATGATACCAGAGGTTACCAAGGTAACTGGTTCTGTGAGTTCCTGTATGAGTGTCAGTCCCAGTTGGTTCCTCCTGGGTACAACTATATTTGGGTTTATACTCTACACATTATCTAAGTCAGTGTCCGTGTAGATGGCCTGTAACGTCTGTTAGTTTACCCGCCACTGATGATGAACATGACATGACAACATGACGGATAACTGACTTATCGTGATTGACAGAGTTAGATAATAAAAGAAAAATAATCACCAGATCGGAGTTGCTCGGAGCACACTTGCAGTGTGATGGATGGTTCATGTTTGGTTGTGTAGACCTCCACCTGTGCTGTGAATGTTTCTGGCCTCAGCACTGAGTGGGCGGTGCGTGTAATACCGGAGTTCTCCACCTGGGGTCGAGTCGGAAATACAACCGCATACATCATGCATGGGGGTAAGTATAGAGACGAGAGACAGTATGTCCTCCATGACGTTTGACAGACTACTTGTCTGATTGCTGTCCGCGTTCAACGCATCACAACACCAAATACAGCGTTCCTGACCGATCTGCAGAGGTCAACTGCTGCACCAGTCTCGCTCCAGGAGGGGCCAAGCAAACATGACGAACGTACTCCAAGTTGTAGTTGTAGCCATGCACAACGCTGTAGCGTAATCACTGCAGAGGCTCAGAAAGCTGCTTCGCTGCGATTGCTTCGGTATATCCTGTACTGGCGGAAACCATACCTGTCATACCTGTTTTCCGCCACCTGCTGTCCCCCCAGCCCAACCGAGGTCCAGTATTACATTTTAAGACAGATTTACAAGAAACTAAAATATCTACTTGTCAACCACTTACAAACTACAATATGTGCTCAGAATATGATAGTTCTACCTTTGTTGACACTGAAATGAAATGCTGTGGACATTCCAATATATGTCATTCCTATAATAGAGCCTAATGAAAACACAAAAGTGAATTAAAGCACATTTATTTATTTTAAATATTTTCAGTTTATATACACATTGATTGTCTTCAAGTGAAACATTTACATTTAATTTTAATTTGTCATTTTCACTCATGTGGCTCTCTGGTTTCACTGACTGATTAGACATACGCATGTTTCTGTGCCTTTAGCCGCTTTAGCTGGTGCTGCTGACGGACATCAGTCCTTCGCCCGTGAGAGACACTAACAACGCAGTTACAAATCTTTCAGAACATGTAACTGTTCCCCATCCTGCTCCTCTTTAGGAAAGTAAATTTGGTATCCAATTTTTAGAGATATTTACACAAAGTCTTCGCTTTTTGGGAAGAAATGCCTTCTCTCTGGTTACATCCATCCATCTCTGATTTGTGGTTCTGAGTTTGTTTCCGTTGTTACCACTAACCTCACGAGAACCAGGCTACAGCAGGTGGCAGTTCTCGCGAGGTTAGCAGCAATTCAGTTTGGAGAGGCACTAGAATGCTTTTTAAAAATTATTATATTATAAAACAGGAAATTTAGGGGAAAATACTAATATGGGAGAACGGCGGGAAAGAGGGGTAAAATACAGTTTTCATCTTTATGTAAATGTTTTCCTATTTGCAAAACTAATGTCAGTAACTGGGCATGTTAGCTGTTGATTTCGATTCAGATTCCAGAAAAGCTTTACGAGCTGGAGCGGCTTTTCAGATTTAAAACAGCGAACATTTTGAGCCTTTTGAGGGTTGTTGTGTGTTATTTGCGAGGTCCAAATATTTGGAACAAACTGTTTTTCAGACTGATTTTTTTTTTATTGGAGGCAGGTGTCTATAAGTGTTATAATACAGCTGTTAATGCAAGCTATTTATCGTCTGATCACTTTATTACTTAAACGATTGTGTCGAGGTTTTTGGACGGACTTAGTCACGTCTCTCTTTTCTCTCTCACACAAACACACACACACACACACACAGGGCTGTGTTGTGGATCAAAGCAGGTGTGAGTCAAGCGAGGCTGTCTCAGGTTGTGTGTTGCGTTGCGTCTTCCCTCAGATAGGGCTGCAGCGTCTCGGTCTGTGTGATAATGAGGCCACAGGGGGCTGAGAAAAGTGGCACACTAACTCGGAGAGAGGAGGAATGGAGGGGGGGGGGGCTTGAAAACACGGATGCTTTTACTCACAAAACTCAAAAACCACACGCGGCTTCACATTTCCTTCCAATCAGTTTCTGTTAAAACTGGTATAAGCAACTTGGTTTCCAAAACTTTTAAGATTTGAAGTTTCATCTTAATGAAAAACTCTTTTTTTGTTGTTGTTTCTTTTTTTGTGTTACTTGTACAGATTTGGTTTTTTGGAATTATGGATGACGTGAGTCATCGGTTCTGTGTCAAAAGCAGGAATTCCAGCGCCGGTGCCTGACTGATGAGCACAGAAACACCCCAAGAAAATCGTTGCTCCTGCTCATCAACCCAGGTAAGAACAATCCAGTAAAAGGGAGGAGAGGAGTCGCAGGAGAGTCGTACATCATGATGTTCCTCAAGTAAGTCCTGCTGCATCATCTCCAAAGAGGGTTCCCTGCAGGGCCGCATTCAGGTCAAAGTTCACCTTCACTCGTTTTATTTGATGACATCATAGCAGTTGCTTGTGGTTTCAGGCCTTCACGTCATGATTTACTGTCTTTATATCTTATTTATTGTAAATTTAATGACTGTAGCAATATTTGGGCTGGAGTTTTTTTTTATCGTTAAGCTGTCAGTGATCGAGATGTGAAACATGATGAAAAACATCTGTGAACTACATCGGAGCAATGTTTCAGCCTATTTGGGCCTGTCATCCTGTTATCTCCATCGGATCTTCCCCCTTTTCGTTTTCTCCTGTTTGACGTGTCAGCCGGCGCCAGGAGCGTGGCGGATGCGTGGGCTGGAGAGTTGGGTCGTGGTACGCACTAGGATGCAGCAGCATGTCAAAAGTAGTCAAGAGTAGCTGAGCGCGTCAAGGCGGCGTCTGTTGGGCCATCGCAGGGGTGGGTGGGGGGGTCGGTGAGGTAGTGGAGTCACGGCTTCAGTCTACACCAGAAACACCAGATGTGATTAAAGTCACGTTGAATAAATGCTGTTTTTGTGTGACCGTGGAACCAGGGGCGCCTCCAAAAATGTTTCATAGGGGGGGCCAGATGGGGCCACTTAAATTCTTGGGGTGGACACCAAAACTAAAAGCCGTCATTACAGGATTGTATTATACTGTTGTAGTATAAGGGCTCAGAAATACTTAAAAAAAACGCCTACTGATATACTTGGGTTTATTACGGAAGAGTATTAGGGCCATGCAAGAGAAAAAATATTTGAGAGGGGAAGATTCTTTTTTATTGTGCACTTCGAGAAAAAAGTCGAAATGTCGAGAAAAAAGTCGAAATGTTGAGATTAATGTTGAAATACAATTTTGTGAATAAAGTTGAAATTTCGAGAATAAAGTTGAAATACATTTCATCTTTTTTCTCGAAATTCTACTTCAACATTAATATCTACATTTTGACTTTTTTCTCGACATTTCGACTTTTTTCTCGAAGTGCATAATGAAAAAAAAATCTTCCTCCTCTAAAATATTATTTTTATTTTTCTCCTGCCTGGCCCTAATACTCTTCCGTAGGGGTGGCCAGTGGGGAGGCCAGCAAATTTGTAGGGGGGGCCGTGGCCACCCTTGGCCACCCCCTGGTGACGCCACTGCGTGGAACATAATGAAAGTCAGCTGATCACAGCGGGTCTTAGTTTTAGGCAAATTTAACCTAAGACATACAGTACAACAGCAGGTTTTTCTTTTCTTCAAGGCGCTATTAGTTCAGTAAAAATGCTGAAAAGAGTAAACAATAATGGGCAATACTAAGTACCCCCTCATTACTTCCTTAGGATTTAAGAAGGTAAGTTGCAGCCAGGTGCTGCTTATCATCAGCGCCTCCATGAAAGAAGATAGTTTTGGTCTGAAGCATTCGTGTGTGTGTGAACTTTTTCATTTTCAATAGTAAGAAAACAGCTCATGGTGTTTGGACCTGTTGATTTGGGACCCCTGACAACATATTTCAAACCGACTATTTCTTATCTGGGTTTTAACTTTAACAAGGACTGGACGGCCAAATTTGGGCTGTTGCTCATTCCTGTTTTCATAATTTAAGGCATTTGGTAAAAGTGAAATGGTTTCTTTCCAGGCAGCGTTTTGAAACAGCAATCCATGCGTTCATTTTGTGCCGTTTGGGTTGCTGTGATGGACTTTATGTCGGAGTAAGTCGCTCTTCGCTCTCGCGTCTGCAGCTGGTTCAGAACGCCGCTGCAAACGCACATCACCCCTGTACCGGCCTTCACTGGTTGCATGTATGGCATTCACTGTAAAATTCTTGGTTTATTTATTAATGTTTAGGCGATCCTGCCCCACCTGACCTGTCTGAGCTTCTTACATCATGTTTTTATACATGTCTGAGGTTTTAACCTGTTTTATGTTACTTATAGTCGCTCATAGTTCTTATTATTCAGTTAGCACTTTTTTTTCAGCTGTGGTTGTTTTAAAGTGCTTTAAAAATCAAATATTTATGGTAACACAATGCCAAGGGGGAAAGACATCATAAATGTTCTCAGAGAAGCAGTTTTTGCTTCATACCAACCTGAAAAGGGTTAACAAAACAATTTCTGAAAAAAAAGTTCAACATTCTGCAGTGAGTAAGAATATTTATATGCATTCAAGACAGCTGCCAGCCTTCCCAGGAGTGGATGTCCCTTCAGGTTTACCCCAAGGTCAGACCTCACAAAGCTCTGAGAAATATAAAAACAATTTGGAGCTACATCTCAGGCCCTACAGGACTCAGAGAGCGTGATAAACACTCAAATCCATGACAATAGAATTAGAAAGAGACTGAATGAGTGTGTTTGGAAGGCTTGTCGGGAGAAAGCCTCTTGTCTCATCTTGACAAACCACAAGACTCCTGGAACAGTGTCTTACCGACAGATGAGACCAAAGTGGAGTTATTTTACAAAAAAATACAAACAGCATTTTAGCAGAAACACATCCGTCATCAAGCATGGTGGGGGGAGGGTAATGATTTGGGATTGTTTTGCAGCAGGGGCAGTTTACGGTCATCGAGGCCACCGAGGAAACGCTGAACTTTTTTGAGTGCCGGAGTTTTTCTCAGGGTCTTACAGCCAGAAAAATGACACGATCGAGGTTTTGGCATGTCCTGGTCAAAGTCCAGCCAGTAGGACCATGTGTTTGTTAACACAATGCCAAGAGGGGAAAACATAAGCAGTGAACCATTTGTTCATCAATGTGGACGTTTTTGCATCTTTTATTTTTATTTTTCACGCAGTAAAACATCAACATTTCCAAACAATTTGGCATTTTTTTTGTGCATAAACAAACGCAACCTTTTCAAAGCTGTTGCTGCCATCACATTCAAACTATTTGATAAGTATTCTCCATAAAGCGTTCAGCATCTGTGGTGTTGTTTACGCTCTGTTGGGAATAAAAAAAAAAAAGGGGTTTCTGAGATTCTGTGTTTATTTATATTTTGCACAGCGTCTGAAATCTTTCACCTCAGTCTTCGAGTCTTATTTCCACTGGATGATGATGATGATGAGCTGAAAAACAGAGGAGTGGGGAACGTTGGAAGACCTATCAGAATTTTATTAGTGCAACAGGGTGCCCACATGCGCTCCGTCTCCCTCTCACCTGCTCTTCCCACAGATTTATTATGGGCTGCCAGCCCCGGTAGTTCGGTGCGGAGGGAGGCACAGAGAGCGATGGGGGCTGAGGGGGGAGCAGTGCAACTAGTCCATCATGTTAGCCTAGTTAGATGAAAGCAGAAAAGCAGACTCAATCATTAATGTCTTCCATACCTTCAGTCCATCTCTCCATTTCCCTGTTTCGCTCTCCGGTGCTCATCTTCGTGGTGTCACAGTTTTGCGTCATGCATGGCGAGAAGTCCATAAGCTTATTACACAAAATAGCAGGGTAATTACACGCCGCCTGCTGCTCATCTCGTCGCGTTAAATCGGGAATCACGGCCGGTACTGGCGAAAGTAGTCATCACTGATGCTTTGTGGTTGGGAAACTGCTGTTTTGACAATATGGAAAATATATCCCAGTGATTTGACTTTCTACTGCTTTAAAGAGAGTGTGAACCAGAGCTGTTTCCTGTCTCCTGCAGGCCAGTCCAGTATTTGTGCCCCTTGTCTCAGCCATGCCTGTGTAATGTGTGCAGAATGTGGTTTTTATACCGTCGTGATGAAAAATGCATGGACTTTCCTGGAAAAGATTGTGCCCTGAAGGCATCATATGTTGCTCTTCCAATCTCAGTGTACTTTTTTCTGCATTAATGCTGCAATACAGAAGTGTAAATGATCCTAGCCGAGGGCACTCGTTTAC
This sequence comes from Cololabis saira, assembly GCF_033807715.1. Lineage (NCBI taxonomy): Eukaryota > Metazoa > Chordata > Actinopteri > Beloniformes > Belonidae > Cololabis > Cololabis saira. Next base: position 22,298,937 of record NC_084605.1, on the reverse strand, counting down.
CATCGCAGAGCCCGGCTTTCCTATGTTGCTGGTATCAGTCTGGGTGGTACATTTCCTCTTCGTTCAAGAGCACACAGTGATCATTAAATCGTTTTTATTAGTAGGTTATTCTGTTTACTAAAAACGCTTCCACTGAGTGATCCTAGATGCCTCCAAGCCCAAAGAGGTTGATGCTGGCTACAGACAACATTAACAGAGTAAAAATTACAGGTGTATTGTGAAGTATTTGACCAAAAGGGGCCTGAGATTACAGGTGTCCCTTTACAAACTGAGACTTTGACCGTTTATGCTTTTTTTTAACTAGCCACTATTCAAATGACCTGTTGAGATCAGAATCGAGACACAACAATCTGATAAGCAGATGCAGTTTGGCAAAGGGCCGCTTTATTTATATATATATATATATATATATATATATATATATATATATATATATATATATATGTATATGTATATATGTATATATATATATATATATATATATATATATATATATATATATATATATATGTATGTATATATATATATATATATATATATATATATATATATATGTATATATATATGTATATGTATATATATATATATATATATATATATATATATATATATATGTATATATATATGTATATATATATATATATATATATATATATATATATATATATATATATGTTTGTTGGACATTTGACCCCCAAAAATCTGCTGTACCTTCAGGAAAAAAAGCTACTACTCAATGTCAGGACTAACTACGGCTGACTTTGTGACCCTGCAGACATTAGGAAACGATTAAAGGAAACAGTCCAAGGCCATATCTTACACGGATGAACAAGCACAGTTTACGAAGCTGAACCAGCAGGAGGAGAGGCTGAAGCAGTTCAGCCACCAGTGCTTCGGTCCCGGAGGGACCCGGGCTTAAGCCGAGACACAGCTCTGGTGTGCGCTCGGCCACTGTCATTTTAACCCAGAGTTTTATTTGTTAAGATTAAGGATAATAAAACAAGCAGATGCGACCGAACCGGTGCTGTGGCAGGCAGCGTCTGCAGCCACAGAAAGTCAAGTGCACATCTCATCATCAGAGCCCTTGACATTTCCACAAATGTCAAATTTGTTGACATTTGTGGACATGTGTAAACTGCAGGAATTGAAATGTTCTCAAGAAAAAACGAAGAAGAATCCTGATGGGCAAATGTCACTGGGCTCCAGCCATCTGTTATTTATGACTCCAGCAACGAGCTGAAATGCATCATGGGACAAAAGTTACAGCTGATGGGATTTTCTTTTGCTTTTTGGCCTATGTCCATGTATTTACTGTAACTTTTTGCTGCCTCTTGGGCAGGACTCCCTTGAAAAAGAGGTTTTTAATCTCAATGGGACATTCCTGGTTAAATAAAGGTAAAATTAAAAAAGAAATTAAAAATGCCAACACTGATTTTCTGTGTATTAAATGTGTGATGTCTCCATCCGTTTGCCTGTTGTGGACTGGTATTTGTTTGTTTGGTCCTGTCACGACTTGGGACAAGATTCAGCGCATTCAGTGTTTCGGAGGGAAATAAAACTCGACGGCGTGACCGCGACCGAGCTTCAAAGCCAGGTCTGCCGAGCTCTAAACAAAAGAACAGCAAGTGAGCAAACGGATATGGAGAAACGACACGTGGAACGGGCCATAAAGTTGAAAAAATAATCAAGAAAACAATCCAAAGTTTATTTGGCAGCATTCAGCTATATATAACCTTTACATAAGTACGCACATGTGGCCTGGAGGCATTTGTAATGTCTGATTGTGTAAGTTGTTTTAATTGTAGAGAAGTTAATGTACCATAGTCTCGCGTGCAGGCCCCATAAAGCATTTCTTATCAGGCAAATCACCCTCAAAGCAGCATTCCTTTGAAAAGTCGCTCCACACACTGTCAGTAAAATTACAACCAGATAAACTAGATCTTAGTGATGGAGACGGTGTTGAGAGACTGTGTGTGACAGATGCTGAGATTATTGTCAGCATGTGGTGCGTTATGACTCATTCTCGTCCAAATTGTGTCGAAGGGCCACGCCGAGGAGAGGTTAAAGCATCGACAAGGTGAGCAGCAAACACCTCGTTGTGTGTTGTCAAAAATGAAGGAAATCAGAGTGATGGGATGATTGATATCACAAGAAAACTAAATTTGATTCATTGGGACATCATGTCAACAAGAATAATCACAGCAGCGATTAAGCAGGTTGTTGGCGTTAAAAATTAAAACAAAGTTACTTTCACTCTGGGGAAGAGGGAGAGCGTATCATCCTCTAAATATTGGAGATTTAACACATCATTGCTTAAAGATCCTCTGGTCGTTCCACTTGTACTTCTGGTCTCGTGGGTGGTGGGGTTGCCCCTCCCACTCCCCCACTATAGATACACTTCAGGTGGAGCTTTGATAGGATTATTACACACACACACACAGACACACACACACACACACACACACACACACACACGCACACGCATACCCACACACATACATACACATAGCCACATAGATATATACACACACACACACTCACGTACACACACATATACATATATTCATACATGCATACATACACACACATAGCCACACATACACATAGCCACACAGATATATATATATACACACACACACACACATAGCCACACATACATATACACGCTCACACACACACACACACACACACATACATATACATATACACACGGAACATACAAACACAAACACATACACACACACACACACACACACAGTCACACAGACATATACATACACACACACACACACACACACACACACGCACACACACGCATACCCACACACATACATACACATAGCCACATAGATATATACACACACACACTCACGTACATATACATATATTCATACATGCATACATACACACACATAGCCACACATACACATAGCCACACAGATATATATACACACACACACACATAGCCACACATACATACACACACACACACACACACACACAGTCACACAGACATATACACACATACACACACACACAGACATATACATACACGCACACACACACATACAGGCTTGTTCACCTGCATGCTTGCTCTGTAGTTTTTGGGGTTAGTTAGTCGCGGTAGCTTAGCTCAGACTGTGATCAGATCTCGAGATTTGGGTCGATTGCTGCTCGTGTTTTGGTCGGCTCCGTGTCGGTTTCATGTTTCGTTTGTGGTTTTTGTTGCAGATTTCCAGTCCTCGACGTGTGCCTCTGTGTGTTCTTGCTTCCTGGTTTAGCAGTGGATATATTAAATATAGTAACAATGCACATATATATGCCTAGGTTTTTACCAGCAGGGTATCAACCATTAATATGTGTAATGGGTAAAAGGTAAAAAAAAAAATTAAAACAAAGCCAATGGTCTCGACGAGATACAAGCGACACTTTAGGATGCTGATGGTTTGATTGACAGGCATACATGGTGAATCTGTTCTTGACTCATGACAGCTGCTTGACAGAGGCAGAAAGCTCTAGTGGGGCTCGCACCCCCATGTTATTTAAACTACATCGTTTTATCATTGAGTCCACAATGTGTATGAACCATGCAGCACAATCACATGGATGTCATTTGAAAAGTCCATGATCACTGCAACTGCCATACATCTGTGGATCCCAAAGCCCCTCCTCAAGGTCAAGGTTTCGGCTAGGAATATTAATCTGAGGACAAACCAAGCATCATGGTTATGAGCAGTTTTCTCCTTTCTGTAGTTTCTGGCAGACAGGAACCTTTTTTCTGAGTAGACAGTTATGGTTAAATGCACTCTTGCTCCCCATGGATAAAAAAAAAAACAAAACGCTGAAATGAGACTACCAGCAGAGCTAAGCAGGGACCTACGCTCAGATGGTCACCTAGCAACCGCTCTAGGCTCCAAATTGCCTGTGGGTCCGTCGAATTTAGGGGTCTAGCTGACTGAGCAACAGTTTATCCGCAGTTAAAACCTATTTACCGCTTGGAAGTTTCCTGCAGTCTACAGATGCTGCAAAGTAGCTCGAGTGATGACAGTCGGTTGGTCGTCATAGAGTTTGACTTATAAGGCCACGCCTCTAATTATGTGAATAATACTGTTGTCATGGATTTTATATTTCTTATTTTTGACTGCCAGGCTTTAAATATGTTTAAATGTTTATTTGCACTGTAAAGTTGGAAACTTTATCATGTGGGTCAACGGAAATTAACTCGCTTTTGGAGGCAGCTGTTAATCTGCTGTGGGCTGGAAGCTTGATACAACCATCTTTTTTGCATTACAAGGAATGACAATATCGTGATCTGGTGTCCCACTTTCACAAAGGGAAGGATGGATTGATGGACAGTCATCAGGCAGACGTGAGAGGGATTTGACTTAAAAGAGAAGAAACTAAAGATTACAGGAACACTGACGACGATACTGTAGGTAGACTGGAAGAACCCATATGAACCCGTAACCCACAGTGTTATGACATGTTCTTCTCCCACTGACAAAAACATGGTGTCAAATACGCAATTCTTACTTTTTCCAGGAAAAGTGAGGGAAAGAAAACAATCTCCGAAAATAAAATTCTGAGTTGGAAAACAAAAAAGCTTAAGTATTCTTTCAAATTAATCGGTCTGAGTGGGTGTTTACATTGTTCCCCCAAGTTTCCCAAACCCTTAATTTTGCTCATAACCCATTACATAATATCTGCTATATTTAATGGCCAAACCAAGACTGAAACCGCATTGGGCATGTCACATCTGCAAACTACTTCACAGGCTCCTGGCCTCTTGGAAAAAAAAACAGAAAAGATTGATAAAATGGAAGTGGAATTCCTCGTTGATGAGGCATCTATACTCCAAACAGCGCTGTGACCACAAAGAACATGGATAAAAGCTGGAGATGGTTTTTCGTCTGGATGTGTTGCAGCAGGGAGCGAGCGCTTGCGTGGCTTCTCGCTATTGTGGCCGTAACTCTCTCCAGACCATTTAAAATACAGCCAAGGACCGGGCAAACTGCGGACTTCCACAAGCACACAGTCGAACAAACACGCTCTCGGGTCACTCCCGGTCCGCCTAATGCGACAGCCCTGAGAGAAGAGTCCTGCTGCGAGAACCTACTGAGGAGAAGGTCCTTGTCTTTATATGTATCAGAAAAACACACAAACATGTGGATCCAGGTGAAATAAGTCTGATAGTGTCACTATGCGGCTCGCATGCGAGTATGCACGTTTTGCATTTCTGGGTTTTCAGTGGCTTATGAAAATGTCCTCCCACCTACGATACCACATCTGTTCCCATGATACTGATCCCCTCCCTTCTCTCTGATCTGCATCCAGATGACATTCCCGCCTGGGCAGCCTCGTAACGGTCCCGTGATGAATGAGACGTCCTCATTTACATAATAAACTGGTGGAGATGGAGAAGCAGGTCTGAAAGGAAATCCACATGAACTCCGGTCGCCTGGCTGAACTCTGCGAGACACCTTTTGTTTCTCCGGAGGGGGGGAGGGATGCATTTGCTCAACAGATGTATTTTGTTTTTTTTTTAATCCATTTAACTTGCATCTTTAAATGGTCAGAAAACAAGAATGGATATCGTCTCTGTTTCTTCGTCTTGAGCTTCGCTGGCAGCTTGTCCAATGTTCCGATCACTTCCTGCTGGGAAAACTTGAAATGGTCTGAAAAATTCCTGCTGAAACTTAATATACACATGTTGATTAGATTTTGTAGTAATGGCCTCAGTCTTATGTGCCAGATGGCTGTATGTGGGCCATATCTGGCGGTCTTTGGTGAGTTTCAGCTCTTCGCCTATTTGGGTCAGATGTGGCCACTTAGTATGCTGGTTTCAATTTTAGGCCTATTTGTATTTAGTTCATGTACGTGTGAATCACATTAGCATGCTTTTGAGTTGATGGTTTGTAGCATGCGGGTCACATTAATGACGTGCAAAAAGTTGGTCTGAGTCGTAACTATATCTCAGGGTGCAGTCTATCCACCATCAACCCTCAGTTTGACGCCATTTGACAGAGAACCTGAGGTTTGATACTTGAATTCCTCAAAAGTCATCAAAAGTTCAAGGTTCACTTTATTCTCATTCCAAAAGTCCAAGTACAAGTGGAACGAAATTTCGTTGCCACTGGCTCAAAGCAAGCAATAAAAACAATGAAAACACTAAAAACTCTAAACACTAAAAGATAAGGACACTAGGCTAAAAACGAAATCGCTGCATGCAGTACTGTAGACAGTCATTGTCGAGGAATGAATGAACATTTCCTTGAGGTCTTACAATAAAAAAAGTAAAACAACTTCAGTAAATCAATAGCGTAGGACTTATTGAGTATCTTTATAGCAATACTACTTGTAAAATTGGGAAAAAAATTGATCATGCACCTCTCCTAGGGCAGAATCTCAGGGAGTGCCGGACCGTCCTCGCTCATTAGCACAGTATTGTCAATGGTCATTTTTCCAACACAGCAGATCTGTATGCCCCCAAATGAAGAGCTAGGGTGCTAAAACGTTTAGCCTAAATCATATTGATGGTTTATTTTGATTGTGTAGATTGTATCTTGATCCTTTTTTTTTTTTGACTGAACAGTAAAACACATGATGCAAACTACATACAGATGTGGTTTCAAATCCAATTACAACTGGATTTTCACAGTCTGAGTGGTGTCATAACCCATATAGAAATTTGTGTTGCAATGCAAAACATAGAAACTACATCTACCGCAGAGATGTGGTTTTCCTCCGTTTGCTCACTTTAACTTTTCATTATCTAACAGCTCTGCTCCTGATATGCTGACATATTGACATACACCTGTCCAAAATAAAGTATGCTGCAATAACTACACTCTTAAAAAGTAATTTAAAAAAAAAAAAGCGTTGTTTCAAGAAAATTAGTCTTATCGTCAAGTCTAGTGGCTAGACTATTTTCCTAGTTTTTTTTAAATATTCTTACCCCATTGGCAAAGTTATTTTTGCTTAATATAGTACAATCTGACTAGACTTAGATATATTAGTCTTATTTTTTAAGTGAACCACCCAGAAGTTTCCTCCATCTCTGGCACTTTCTTGTAACTTGCAGCAAATTTGCACAGCGGCTCCATGTAAACGTTTACAAAAGTGCATACATTAACCAACCTCTATTTTAGTTTGCTTACAGGTGTTCTGTGTGTAGGTTACCATAGCAACAATGTGGATTAGATGGATTAGACAGCAGGGATGTAGCTCAAATCCAATCACCTGAAATAATATCATGGGAATGGCCAGTCAGACCGATCAGATATGCTAAAAAATCGTATTTGTCTTGTCAGTGCAAGTAGCAGTCACGTGATTACAATCAAATACGTTGAATTTAATTGATCAACAATGAGCGTGAGAACCTTTTTAAAAGCAGAAGTTTGGGTATTTTGCCAGTCTGGAAGGTCGAGGTGTGCATTTACGCAACCCCAGAATGCAAGGAAGGGCTGTGAAGTTGTTTTGAAACAAGTTCATCTTTTATTCTCGCAGTGAGCAAGATTATTAACAAGTGGAAAACATTCGGTACAATTGGCAATTTTCCCTGGAGTGGGAGTCCCAGAAGGTTCACCCCGAGGTCAGAACGTGCAATGCTGAGAGAAATTACAAACACACGAACACGGAGAAAAGAAAATGGGGAAAATATGTCCTAAGTTAGTATGTTAAATTTTGGAGTTCGTGATAGTTTGAGTCAAAACAAACAAAAACAAAGGGTTAGTCAGGAAGAGTTGCTGAGAGAAGCCCTCTTCTCTCTCGAAGGAGCATGGCAGCACGGTTTAGGATTGCAAAGCTGCATCTGAATAAACAGCAAGACTTCTGTAACAATGAGATTTGGATAAAAGAGACCAAAGTGATTATGTTTGGCCATAAAACACAGCACCACATTCGGTTTAAAAATATAAATAAATACGAATGTGGGATCCTCATAACATATTTCTAGAAGTGTATCATGGAGCAAACAAAGGAGACTTCTGAAGCAGACGAAGAGTTGATGCTCATCTGGCTAGAAAAGGTTACAAAATTATCTATGAACCGTTTGAATTCCTCTGATCTATGGTTAGATGTGTTTCACAGATAGTATTGAAAATGAAGGAAATTCAAGAACTGTTGAATGAGGAACGGGGCCAAATCCGTCCAGGATGACGCACCGGACTGACCTGGAAAGACTGGTTGCAGTCACGCCTGTGCGAAGTTGCCACGCCACATAGTGAAAGAAACAGTTCCTCATCTCTTTCATACAAAGAGATGAAAAGTGGGGTAATTTTTGTCAGTAAATAGATCACAGAGTCCCTCATTCTCCATGAGCCGTTTTTTTGTTATTTTTCGGGGGATTTATGAAGAAATATAGAAAATTCTTCAATGCAATTTACTGTAAATTGCTGAAGGAATCAATAATAATTTTTTTTCTATATTAGGATTGTATAACTATCATCAGAGAGCTGTGTGAGGTAGCCAGTCTTTCCCCTTTTCCCCTGCAGTGTGTCCGTCCTCTCACGCACACCAAATCCTACACGTTTCCATCTTTCAAATAATTCTAAACATACACTCGAGCCATCACGCAAATGGAAATATTGATCTTGCTTTCAGTGACTGATTACGTCTGGGAAAACGGCTCGGGATAAATGTGAGGAGCTTGAGTCTTTTATTTAATCTTGGTTGGGCAGCGTTGCCTGTTTACGTTCAAAAGGCTGCCTTCGGTTACTGACACGGGATGGAAAATACAGGCGTCCGGTCAACCAGGGCCCTGCGAGGAGAGCGGTGAGGAGTCCTTTCAATCGTCTTCTCTTTCTGCTGATGACGGACTCGTGGAGAAAAGGTGCATTAAGTCTGCAAATATGTGATTTCTGTTTGCTTTCAATCATCTGTGCCCCCGTTTTGACATCTAATTTGTACTGTGGATATGTTCCCGCTTGCATGTGTGTGTTCGTGTGGTATTTCTGCATCTGCTTAGCTCCGTGGACGTGTGTGGACATGTGATGGGCAGCTGAGCGGGGTGCCTGTCAGATTCAATTGGCAGGTAACATCTGTGGATCATTCCTGAGGTCAGAAATGATTTCGGAAACTGTCAGGTCACCTCAGTACTGTCTCGCTAATGAAGGACCTGAAAGAGACTAAAAAACTAGGAAACAAGACGGTGGGAAGTATTAAAGGGGCTTCAGCGTTTTATGGATGAGAGAACGGATGTAACAGTGTGAAGGAACTCCGTAAATAGCACTGGACAACCCATGAGACTTCCTCCATAGTGTCAGATCGAACCTGGACTCTGGACAGACCGGAGCTGACAGCCCAACAGCTGCTGATGCAAAAGTGAGTGAGAAACCTGCATGCCAAGTGGAACACACCCACCTTTTTGCGGATCAATGGCTCTATTTGTCCTGATTGTCTTTTGGGATTAATAAAGTATCTATTATCTCTCTATCATGGCTCATTTTATGTTAATCTGTGATGCTAACTGATGTGGACATCCATCTTCATTTCAAGAGTTGCTAGTGAAACAACATCTGGAACAATTCCTTCCTGAAAAGGAGGAGGTGACTGATGGTGTTTTGATAATAGACCAGTGGATGATGAACACGTGTTTAACGTGCGTGGTGTCTGAAGCCGAGTTGAGGGAATAGCGTGACGGCCCGCTGTCTGGTTGGCTGTCCTCGCTGACTTCCCCGACGTCAGAAGAACTGGCTGTTGCAGGAGATGGAGCGGGTGGAGAATCTGTGCTGAATAAGAACAGAGTTTACGAAGCAACTTCCCCCAAATCGTGCTGTACAGATATGGCCAGCAGCCTCCATCTGCCACTCCTGCTGTTGCGTTCATTGAGCACAAATAACTTATTCCTGAGTCTCTTCAGTTTGTTAATTAATTAGTTTTGTGTCTTGCAAAGACCCCGTCTGTCATTTTAGTCATCAGTTGCAGATTACGGTTCTGTAATATGCCAATTTCTGGCGTCCACAGCTCTGAGGATGAGGAACCCGCGGACATTGTCTTGTAATCAACAGATCACCAGTGACCTACGTCACTTCTTTTTACATTAGTCCTGATCTGCGATTAATTGAACCCCTGGAAGCGGGTTATTGTCGCGGCCAGCTCGACCCGCAAGCGTGTGTCAGTTGATGTAAAAATAACATACGACACACTAGATTCAGGCGTTAAACCCAAGGTATCTGCCAATGGGGCTTGAGAAAGCTCTGCAACGGCCGACAGTTGCTTGGCCGTCAAGTGGCCTAGCGGCCGCTGCAGCTCAGCGTGATTGGGTCCTTGCCTCATGGTTCAGTCAGGTGGTTTTCACTCCCATAGACTTGGTACACCTGGGGACTCGGTTCAGTTAGAAATGCAGAAATCAGCTAGACTGAGTTTTCTTTCAGGCTACCCTTCGTGAAACAAACTGAACCCTTTAAATTAAACGTATTCCGCTCCTCCTTTGCAGACGCGCTACATCAAGAATTACTAAAGGACATGACAAGACAACTGAGGAATAAAACTTGCTCACCTCTGTTAATGCAACGCTACTTCTGCGCTAGTTAGTTTGCAAACCTCATTGTTCTCGGGAGTGTTTACCAGCAATTGTGTTACATTTACATCTGACCGTACTTCTGTAGGAGCTTTTACCTCGACTTCACTCCACGTCTGACCGCAACACATTCCACATGGAAATCGTCCTCCGTTTGCTCAGGTTTTGCCGGAATTTCGTCTGCTTGAAGCGGGCCGAGACCTATGCTTTTAGGCGGACCAGACTCCACTTCTTTCACCCACAGCAGAGCTCAGTTAGGCATTCATGCCTCCCTAAACAAAGCCGACTTTCCAATCAAATGAAATCTGCTCCGTTTAAAGTGGACCAAACAGGGCTGGTGTGAATACACCATCATGCTGGATTTATCCTTCTGCGTAGCAGCTATGCATGTTGGCCATTTATGCCCTACAGTATCCCTGGCATTTATACTCTGCCATCATTATTTGCGTAACTCTGTAATTACACCACCAACCACTAGGGGGCAGTGTATGTACTTTTTCTGCAAAGCGATAGCTCCTGGTGCCGAATTTCCTTTTTTTTCTTCCTGTATGTAGTTGACATAGCAATGGAGCCAATAAATTCTATTTTACCAGGGTAGGAGCTGATGAATGTTGAGCATTTACACACAGTGCACGATACTTGCGAGGTGCAGGTCATATTATAACGTAGCTTACGCCATCAGGTTCACACGTATGTCATAGCTACACCGTACACCTTTTCAGCTCATTTTTTCAGGATTTTAACCCTTTAAAGGCCCATTTGAATCCATGATGCCATGTGGTTGTTTTTTTTCCTTCCTTTGAAATTGGGTGAATTTAGGGGGCGGGGGGGTTCAGTTATGGCTGGTGATTAAAGGCTTTGAAACGTCAAAACGTAGCAGCAACAAATATTTTTTATATGGTGTCAAATTTAAAATTGTGCGCCCTCTGTGGACCCTCAATCAAAACTACTGCATAAACTTCACAAATCCAATTTGAATGAGTGTTGTTGGTCATCTTTGACATGTCCAAGATGCTGATTTAAAAAGAGAAAAAGAAAACAATGCCACATCCCTCATTGCAGTATAAACTGTTGCCCGTGTAGTTGTAATAATTCACATTCTCTTTCTTTTTTTTTTTGGTCAGTGTGTTTACACACTCACAATGTTTGTATATCTGTACACACACATTGAAATACTTAATCTGCCTGTCAATTTCTTCTCCCTGCGAGAAAGATTGATTGCTGCCTTTGCTTTCCTTTTTTCCCCAATGCTAACAGCCACAGCCAGCTTTAACCCACATAGGAACACTGTGGCTTTGCACAAGAACAGTTAGGGCTTTATATTTGAATTGTGTAATTCTCTGATAAAAGTTTTTAAACATGCATCAAATAAAATTTAGAGAGCCAAGACTCTCCGTATCGGTCGATCCTTGTTCCTACCCTCACGGTCAGACGCTGTGGCTACTGACTGAAAGAGCAGGATTATGAATTCAAGCAGCACAAATGAGTTTCCACTGCCGGGTTGTTGGATTCGTCCTTAGATTTGTAGAGCTGAATCATACAAAAGGGACTAGGGACTTTACATCCAGAGGGAGGTGTTTGGGGCTTGTCCAACCAGGAGGAGGCCCTGAGGCAGACCCGGCTGGCCTGGGAACGCCGGGAGGTTCGGACCGTTCTGCAGAGCCTGCCGTCCCCACAACCTGAACACTGGTGAATAGAAGTTGATGGATGCAGGGATGATAAACAAATTCTTGCAAGCTTCAGTGGTAAAGCAGCAAAATCATTTTTCCATCATGTTAGCCTGCTGACATTTGTTTTAAAGGGGACTTATTTTTTTTTCTCTCTATAGAGATACATAAGATATCTGTCACACTGCCATGACAATGAAAGACCAATTAATAACCATCTGAGTTGAACCGAGCTGCAATGAGACAGTTTAAAAAGGATGCGTTGGGACTGTATGACTGGGATATTTTGACCAAAAGTATGTATTTCATTAAGAAGCAAGTCATTAAATTAACATTTCCGAACAAACAAACAAAAAGAGACGGCCATAATATGTCTCCTTCAAACACAAATGACCAGTTTGCCAAAGTAGAGCTTTCCAGAGCGACTCATGCATCTGCAGACTCCTCGTCCTGTCGACCTGCTTCTTCTTTTCCTGGACATTAGCAATAAACACCACCTCTAAGATGTTATTTCATTCATATATGCATTGGTATTTAAATAACCAAAAGTACGGTAAGAATCTTTTTTTTATCTTTTTTTAATATATACCAACAAGTCACTTTGATCAGACTGTCGATATTCGAGCCCTCAGTTCTCAGCCTCCCAGGATCCTAAGTAGGGGCCCCATATGCCCCTGACTGCTTCACCTCAGGGACAGCAGCTTGTCCTGGGCCGACTCTCCAGGGCCCCAGAGGGAGCGCCGGGCTCTGTGGGGGCCGACTGTGACGGAGCTGGAGGATGCTCAAAGAGGAAGAGAGATGAAAGCAAGGGGGCGAAGCACTGAAGGCTCTTCTGTGCGTCTCCCTCTCCCCCGTCTCAGCTTCAGCCTCACTTCGGTCCCCATTTTGTCATGTCACAGTTTGAACTTTGTGATAGCGTTGCAGTTTTAATTCGGTCGAGTCAGAGGAAAACAAATCAAAGAGAAAAGCAAATAACCAGCTCTTATCTATTAGTCATGAGAGCTCATCACAATTCTGCCAAATTTCCAGGCATCGTCTGTGGTCTTGAACTTACTTCTTATTCCTTATGGTCTTCTGTCTACTTTGGCCCTCTTCCACACTTATTTCCCCCTCCTTTTTCCTTTTTATTGTATTCATGTCCAACTCTTCATCATCTTCATGCCCCTTCAGTCTCTCTTCACGTCATTACAACCATATAATTTATGAAGTGTTGAAAATCCTCCTCTCTGCCGCAGTGCTCTGTAACCAAGGTTACCAATGTCTAACATGAATCAGTATCACTGATATCATGTGTGATTTTCTCTTTTCTGGTGGCCGCGCCACAACTGAGAAGCTTCAGTTGCAGATTTGTATAGTCTAGGCTCTTGTGTTTGGCATTTTTCAATTAGAAGCCCTTTTGTTTCTAAATGACTGATATTGTTGTCGACCCTTTTTGGGCTCCCACAGCACGCCCACACACACGCATGGCCACACCACATGAGTCACACAGACTGCTCGGTATTACTGTATTGCTTGACTTACATGTGGGATAAAATAAACCGATGTGCTCATTTTTTTTTATTTATCATTCAGCAAGTAAATAGAAATTTGAGAGTTGAGGCAATCAGTTCTTGCCCATTGTTGCAAGCCCTGACCTGTCCTGCCCACTGGATTCCTCCACTAGGGGAGGGTGGGGGAAGATGACCCACCCACTGTATCTTGACTCATCTGTATTGTCATGTGATTATATTTTTTTGGTAGTCTTCATTTCTTCAGAAAAAATGTGAAACTAAGAAACGCATGGAAGAAGTGGCATCCATCCATAATCTGCACCCACTTCTTTCTATTCAGGGTGACAGGGGTTTGCCAGAGCCTGGGTATGCACCAGTATACATTAAGTGTTTAGCATGAGCCAGGATAATTGCTAGTACAGCAGAATAACCACACCCATCCAAATAATTTGGGTTTATCTGAGTTGGGTCGTATAGGGGCGGCGGCCTACACAAGGCAAGCCGAGGTTATTTGTATAACACATTTCAGCAACAAGTTAATTCAAGGTGCTTTACATAATAAAAATATGAAAAGTTAATAGGGGAGGGAGGGAAAAAAAAGTCTCTTATTCTGCAGTGGCAGAATAAAGAAAAATTCAACTTAAAGGAGCTTGAGGCCGGATTGAGGCAGGATTTATGAAAAAAATGTGTATACGTTTTAAATTTTCTAGTAATAATGTCAGATGAAGCGTTCCAAATCAAAAAGAATGAGCCCTCTAGTGTATCTCTCCGTTGCCTTGAACAGGCTGTGTGCGGCAAAATGTGCTGCAATTCGGTCCCGAATTTCCCACGCTGTCCTGCGGATGTGACGTCACATGACGCTGCATGCGCGTTCTCCCCGTTCTCCCGTGCCGGCTTCACTGTTTGCTGCAGTACCCCCGACGGCCGTCGTGGTGAAGGGTGGCGCTAGAGAGTCATTTCTTAAAAGGAGCCTCAAGCTCCTTTAAACTAGAGTTACAATTGAGTACTAAAAAGAACATTGTTTAAAGTAAAATTAAAAATAGTTTAAATGATTTAGTCAAAGGCAGCTGTAAACAAATGAGGTTTTAACTTTGATTTAAAGGAACTGAGAGTTTCAGCATCCTGAAGTCTGTTCCAGATCTGTGGAGCATAGAAGCTAAATGCTGCTTCTCCATGTTTGGTTCTGGTTCTGGGGACACAGACGAGACCTGAACCAGAAGACCTGAGAGGTCTGGATGGTTGATATGGCAACAGCAAGTCTGATGTACTTTGGTCCTAAATCATTCAGGAATTTATAAACTAACATAAGTATTTTAAAGTCTGTTCCGGAATCCGGGCAGCAGCATTCTGGATCAGCTGCAGCTGTCTGATTGACTTTTTAGCCAAACCTGTGAAGACACTTTTGCAGTCATCAAAACGACTGAAGATAAACGCATGCATGGGTTTTTCAAGATCCTGCTGAGACATTAGTCCTTAGATCCCGGAGATGTTCTTCAGGTGATAGAATCCCGACTTTGTAATTGTTTTAATTCATCTCTGAAGGTTCAGCTCGGAGTCCATGACTACGTTTACATGCAGTTAAAATTCGGGTTACGGTCAATTTTCCAGTTACTGAAACATTCAGAATATTCCGTTTACATGCGTGAGCAAACAGGGTTATCCCTGTATACATGGTAATTAATCATTTGGGATTTCTCCATCAAACCAGCGACGCGCAGAGAACATCATGACGCAATTCCCGTCATTTCCGTTTCTTCTTCCTGTATCTAAATTCAAAACAACTGTGGCGGACACAATTATGGACCTCGCACCCATCAGGATTGTAGGGAAGGGTCCTGGTCACGGGGAGATTTATGGTTGCTACAGTAAGTTACGCGTGTTCTCTGACAG
This sequence comes from Cololabis saira, assembly GCF_033807715.1. Taxonomy (NCBI): domain Eukaryota; kingdom Metazoa; phylum Chordata; class Actinopteri; order Beloniformes; family Belonidae; genus Cololabis; species Cololabis saira. The sequence continues at coordinate 22,283,371 of NC_084605.1, read as the reverse complement.
TTGTCAGTTGTTATTCCGTTGTCTGGAATAAAGGCTTGTTGACCAACCTCTGGAGTCGTGCTTCATCCTGCCACACAACAACAATAACAGCAGCACGGCGGATAATGAACAGCCCAGTAGAAATAGCCTTCTTTTGCGCTTTGGTGCTGGTACTGAACCACCACCAGGACTTAACACAATTCCTCATCGCCTTCTTCATTCATGGATGGCGAGAACGTGAAGAAATGGCAAATGGAGCCGGAGCATGCGCAGAAAACAAATTCATGTTCCATTTGATGGGGAAATCCCGTTAGGCGTATACATGACCAAATATTCGGGTTAGAAAAGGAGTAACTCAGGGGTCATATTCGGGTTTTTAAAAACCGGAATATGAGCAAATTCCGGTTATTCAAAGGGGTTATTGGTGTTTACATGGCCGTGCAAAACCGGGTTATTGCTAATATTCCGGTTTTAAAAGGGTTATTGACTGCATGTAAACGCAGTCCATGACTACACCAAGATTTCGGGCCTCATCAATTTTCCGAAGAATAGCTTTTTACACTTCAGTAAAATGTGAAACAGGGTGGCGACCCCTCCCCCTCTCTTATGCGCTCTACTTTCACTTAGAAAACTAAAGTTGGGGGACTTTATCAAAGCAGGTGTCTTACTGTTTTCATCTAACCATGTTTCTTTTAAGAACATAATGTCAAGTTTGTGCTCAGTAAGGAAATCATTTATTAAAAGTGTTTTTTCTGACAGGGATATGACATTTAAAAGGAACCGTGGATATTAAGACATGTAGGTCTTAAAAGACAAATGTTGGTATCAGTTATAACAATGTGATATAAAAAACCTTTTGATGTCTTCGTTTTTATAAAATTTGAAAATATAATTTAGCTCGTAGTTCGCCATTGTTGTTTACACCGCAATGCATTCTGGGTAGTGACGTCAGATGGTGGCACCTGCTAGCCCCCGTACACTGTTTTGACACCCAGAAACAGATGAAAACACAGCTAAACAGGTGACGGCGCACCAGAAACATAGATCAAAACACAGCTAAACATTAAGGTGACGGCGCACCTACAAAAAAGTTAAAAAAAAAAAAAAAAAGTGCCGCACCATACAGCATGAACTATAAAAACACCATAAAACTCAGATAGTAGTAGTAGTAGTTTCTTGTGCTGGCCCCCCCTTCTCCTCCCTTTTCTCTCTTTTGTCCATGTTGCAGCATCCTTTGCCGGACACCGGAACCTGCAGGTGGTCGTGGGTGGCTTGTAGTTTGCATTACGGAGCACAAGTCTTTCCCTGACCCTGCACCCCAACCTGGGACTTGATGATTGGGCCGGAGCTTCGGGAGCTGCGTGCTGGCCTGCGGTCCCCACCCCTGGTCATCCCGTTGCTGCTTCCACCTGCCTGCTGTGCTGTTGCCGTCCCTGACCCACCAGTCTGGCCCTCGGCAGGAGGGTCCCCCCTGATGAGCCTGGTCCTGGTCCAGGTTTCTTCCCTCCTAAAGGGGAGTTTTTCCTTGCCACTGTTTGGCTTAAGGTTTTTCTCCCACTAGGGGAGTTTTTACCTGCCGTTGTTTATGTAATAACTGCTCGGGGGTCATGTTCTGGGTATGGGTCTCTGGAAAGCGTCTAGAGACAACTCTGTTGTATTAGACGCTATATAAATAAAATTGAATTGAATTGAATTGAATAGATAGACTAACAGACCACACGTTTCAACTAGCAGATAGCCGATGCTACAATAAAAACCCCAGCCAGATCTGGCGTCATTAAATTAAATAAAGATGTTCTTGCCTATTTGACGCGAAGTCTGCGCCTCCCGTTTCGTCAAACTCCCGGGCCAGTCCCCTCAGTCTCTGGTCTGTCATCAAACGGTGGACCCAGCACCGAGGCCGGTTTTAGGGGGGCGGCAGGGGTGGGCTATGCCCACCCAAACGTGCATCCTGCCCACCGGCGTCTCCATCCCGGCGAGAGTGGAGAGCGGATGGCGGTGCGCTGCAGGCTCTAGAGCCACGGCTACGCCGTAGCCTACGCCGTAGCCTACGCTGTAGCCTACGCGTCTACGCCGTAGGCTACGCCGTAGCCTAATGCACTGGTAAGATGCGCACGAGTTTGATCATTTTTGCAGATCTCCCATGCATCACAGCACACGAGAACTTTGATCCAGTTTGCCTGAACCGAGACGTCTTATGGGCTCCCTCGTCAGCCTCCACGGCCAGGGAGAGTGCTGCTCATCTATGTTTTAGATACCTGTCACTAACGCGGCTTATCTTCCCAGAGCCACCGTTCTACGTCATCGCCCCCAGAATGCATTGCGCAGGTAGAACATGGCGCCTCCCGCAGGTCAAAATATGTGATAAACATTGTAGATTTTTAAAGCAATTAGATTATTTTATGTGTTTCTAACAACATATTTTAGTATAAGAGAACAATTGTGGCTAATTAGGGACTACAAGTCTTAATAACCAGGGTTCCTTTTAACAGATCCGTTTAGGTGACTTAGCAACTGGTATTATTTTGGGGGAACGTTGAGCTTGACAAGGAATAAGTGTTAATATTTGTATTCTGTTTCTAATCTTATCTTTTTCTTTTTCAGCACAGAGATTTGGGGGCCCAAGCTTTTTGTGGAAAGAGTCACTGCTGGTAATCTTACTGCCTGGACCTGGAACCTTCTCTGCACAAACAGCCTCGTCCTCCTGATATGCAGCATGATGCCACCTTGAGAGAACCGTTTGTGCAGGAGGTGGGGGAGCTCTGCGACTCTTGGTGGATGCTTGTTTAGTGCGAGAGGCTGGAAGATGGGCGTTATCAGGAGAAAACATGAAATTTGGACGTGGTGTGACAAAGAGATCTCCCTCACTCCAGCTCTTCCGGGCGGGAGACTGAAGTGCTCCAAAATCTCTTCAGCATGCCCTGGGTCTGCAGTGGTGTCTTCACGGCCCAAAACACCACCACAGGGAACTGTCCAGGAGACATCCTTAACAGATGGCCTAACAACCTCAACTGGCACCTTTCAGTATGGAGGGGCAGCAACTCCACTCTGAGTCCATACTCACTTTATCTCGAAGGAAGAGTCCAAGCCAATGGAGAAAACTCTGATCGGCCGCTTGCATCCGTCATTTAATTCTTTCTGTCACTAACCACAGTTCATGTCTGTAGATGAATGTAGAAACAATGATCAACCAGTAAACAGAGTGCCCTGACTAACCGGTACAGAGTCTGCATTATTGCAGACGTCGCACCAATCCGCCTGTCGATCCCCTGATCCATTCTTCCCTCACATTTGAACAAGACACCAAGATACTTAAACTTCTAGACTTCAGCCAGTATCTCATCCCAAACCTCGAGAGGGCTTTCAACCCTTTTCAATCCGAACAATCATGGTCTCGGTGACCAAGCGTGTGTGCCGACAGACCACCTGACAGGGTAAGCTGATTTTAGTGGTGGAATCCAGGCCGGCCCATAGCGAGGGGTCTGGTCTCTGATACTCTTGGAAAAAACCCCAAAAGACTACATTACACCAAGGGACCTATTAGGCAGTCTCCCAAACAGACTGATATGAAGAAGAAAACTCTGCCACCCTCCCTCATCCGGGTGTGGGGTCCCGCTTTCCATTTTCAGCAAATATGCATAATCATTTTATGTCTGGAGTAATCAGAAAACATTTAGCCACAGATACAGACACTTTCATGGTATATATATATATACACAGTATATATAATATTATTTGCTCTTTTGTAGTGCACCAATCACCACAACAAATTCCTTGTGTGTGTTAAACTACTTGGCAATAAACTTATTTCTGATTCTGATTCTATTTCTGTTTCTAAGTTCATATTTGTTTCTGTGCAGATGTGCATATACATTATTTTGAAATTCATATGTTTGAGTTACAATAAAGCTTTACACGTTACAAGTTTGTAAAATATATTGTTATTACTGCACTTGTAATGTAATAGTGAGGGAGGGCTCTACAAGGAGCAGACAAGGATACAAACACAGGCCAAGTTTTACACCAAAAACAGATCCTTAAACGGTGCACACGTATAGTGGACCTGCGGCCCCACTCATGTTCACAAAGAAGAAATTGCTATTCTGTCCCTGACATATATATATATATATATATATATATATATATATATATATATATATATATATATATATATATATATATAAATACAAGTATTTAGTCAGGCACCAGTTGTGCATGTTCTCCCACTTAAAAAGATGAGAGAGGCCTGTAATTTTCATCATAGTTACACTTCAACTATGAAAGACAGAATGCAGGGAAAGAATCCAGGAAATCACATTGTCTGATTTTTACTGAATTAATTGGTAAATTCCTCTGTAAAATAAGTATTTGGTCACCTACAAACAAGCAAGATTTCTGGCTTTCACAGACCTGTAACTTCTTCTTTAAGAGGCTCCTATGTCCTCCACTCGTTAGCTGTATTAATGGCACCTGTTTTAACTCGTTATCAGTATTAAAGACACCTGTCCACAACCTCAAACAGTCACACTCCAAACTCCACTATGGCCAAGACCAAAGAGCTGTCAAAGGAAGTGAGAAACAAAATTGTAGACCTGCACCAGGCTGGGAAGACTGAATCTGCAACAGGTAAGCAGCTTGGTGTGAGGAAATCAACTGTGGGAGCAATTATTAGAAAATGGATGACATACAAGACCTCTGATAATCTAATCTATTTTTCACTATAATTTGCAAATACATTCTTTAAAAATCAGACAATGTGATTTTCCAGATTTTTTTTTTTTTTTTTTTTCGTTTCGTCTCTCATAGTTGAGATATACCTGTGATGAAAATTACAGGCCTCTCTCATCTTTTTAAGTGGGAGAACTTGCACAATTGGTGGCTGACTAAATACTTTTTTGCCCCACTTTTTTTTTCTGTTTACTTTTGGCGAGGGATTGTCGGAAAAAGGTGATGTCACTCATTTCCCTGAACTAATCAGTCTCTATATACAGTTAAATCATATTGTGTTTAGGTGTTGTTTTCCTTTTCTGTTTTTAATGCTTCCAGTTCTGTCAGTCAGTTGTGATGGGCGCACACCCATTGTCCTGTCAGCTTCTTCTGTGCCGACTTCTTCGGTGTTAAACATTCAGAATCCCGCCAGGAATTTTTCAACTGATCCTCTACTCTGGTTCTTTATTTCAACATGTAAATAGTGTAATGGCAAAATGCTTCTTGTTTAAAATGTCGTTTTCATGGTTTTAAATGTCTTAAATCAAAATATTATCATTTGCTCTCTCTAAATGACTGCAGGCTTTCTGGCACTAAATATAGGAGTGGGCTGCTTGGCTGCAGAATAAATACCGCCGAGTTAAACAGCATAAGCAAATAACAACTTCCTGGATTTCACAGAAACCACAGACATCATATTCAACTTTAGCTGATTTTAGTGATTAAAAGGAAAGCATTTGACATATTTCAACATACTGTCAGTTAAATTGAACTGTTTTGCTCTTTCCATTTTGGTCTCTGCTTTGGAAAATGGAGTCATTGACTTCTTATGACAAACGGACCAAAACACACTTCTCTCATAATATTCTTTGGATATGTTTGTATCTGTGCGGAGAAAAGTGTCAAATAATCTTTGAACATTGATCATTTGTTGCCCCCTAACTCCTGAGGTCAAATGCTGAGATGCAACCACAAGAAATTAAAGCTGCAAGCAGCGATGAACGGGCCCTCGCACTCATGGCCACCGCTCCCCCATAAGCATATCAGAAATGACACCACCCACGACTTTCTATGTCAAACCATTCAAAAGTTATGGCAGAAAGTAGGAACTATCAAATATCGACCAATCAGAAGAAGGGGCGGGGCTAATTTGCACCAATTTATATTCAAGGACTCAAAACCGAGTCCGATGACACCACCCACGAGTCTTTATGTCAAACCATTCAAAGGTTATGGCAGAAAGTAGGAACTATCAAATATGGACCAATCAGATGAAGGGGGGGTGCGCTTTTTGGCATCTATCGTCGGCACGGTAACACTTGACTGAGAAAAGTAATCTCCACTGTTGCATGATTGAGACGCACATTTTGATGTATAACACACCTGGGTACACGTTACGGTTCGGGCCGCATTAACGGCCGAAGAAATGGCATAAATTGCGCCAAAATGACACGATTAATTCAAAATGGCTGACATCCTGTTCGGTTTCCGCCATGGCGCCAAGAGACTTTTCTTTAAGTTGCGACATGATACAGGTGTGTACCGATTTCCGTGCATGTACGTCAAACCGCATTGTGGGGCTTGAGGCACAAAGTTTTCTAGGGGGCGCTGTTGAGCCATTTTGCCACGACCATTAATGCAAACAATTAACTATCAAATTTTTCACCAGGCCTGAATTGCGTGCAAAATTTGGTGACTTTTGGGGCACGTTTAGGGGGGCAAAAAGGCCCTCATTTCGTCGGAAGAAGAAAAATAAAAATAAGGAAAAAAATCATTCCTACAGATACAATAGGGCCTTCGCACCGTCAGTGTTCGGGCCCTAATAATAACACATTTTGATGCTAATTTCTTTAAAGTGATCACAATTTGAACTCCAATTGTTGCAGAGTAAGTGGTAGATGGGTGTTTGATATTAAACCCGATCCAAACTCCTGCATCACCTTTAGTTCGTGCTTAAGCATGATTTATGATTCTGTTTGGTGGCCTAGGTATAGGACCCTTACCATAGTAGGCATTTATACTTATCGGCTGCTTTTGTCACTCTGTTTTTACGCCACCAAACACTACGTGGAGCTACTGCTTCTTTTTTTTTCTTTAAAAAAAAAAAATGTATTTATTTATTTTTACTTTTTTTATCACAGATTTTTTTTTCCATTTTATCACCCAGTGCTCCTACCTGCTGTAAGTCAGTCTTGGACATTGCTCACCCTCTACAAACCCCAGGAAACTACCCGGCAAACTCCACACTGCTGGTTCTTTTCGATGTGTACCTTGTAGTGCTGAGCTTTCTTTAGTTTCAAGAGCAAACGCCACCCTTCTGTATTCTTCCAAACTTACGGATTGAGGCTAATGTGGAACTATAATCGGTTGCAATTCCTTGACTGACCACTAGAGGCTAGCTGCAAAAACGAGTTAATCTCCATTGACTCCCATGTTAAAATATCCGACTTTAGAGCAAAAGTAAACATGTGGTTAGGAAAAAAAAAAAAATTATCTCAGTCGTTTGATTTTATACCCATGACAACTCTGAGGGGTGTGAATTTTTTTGTACCCTGCCAGGAGAATTTATATAAAGTGATACGTTTATTTATGAAGTGAATTGATAGTGGTTCAGCCAATAGCTAGCCACTATCACTTCCTGTTCCATAATCGTCATGCTACCACACTTACCACACCAGCTGTTTGTACAAACCAAACATCAGCTAAACAGTGTTTTTTTTTTATTTTGCTGCCGAGGACATGTTAATCGGTATATTCTGCTGTAAATGTCTGTCGGCAGCTCTGGAGATATTTTGGCTCCGCTGACTCCGGGGATCCGCTGTCTTCGGGGATCCCCCAACGCGTGTTACCGCCACCAAATTCAAAAGTATCTTATCTTTTATTGTTTCTTTTCTTTCGATAGACATTTGATATATTTTTTCTGTTCTACTGTAAATAGGATGATATTTGCAAATCTATTTACCATTTAATGTGTCCCATTTATGTCGAAATTGTATTAATTAAATAATGTAATTATAGTAATAAAAGGGAGAGAGCAACCAGAGAAAATATTTTCATTCACAATTTTGAGGATTTTGAGTCTGTGAAAGTTGTAGAAGGTCCTGCAACCACATTTTAGAGATTTTATAAAACTGTCACATTTTCTTATTACTATGTCAATTGTGAACACAGAAGCATTTTTCATTGCTCTACGATAATTTTGGACAATATTATGACCATAGAAAAAGTGTTTTTTCTCACAATACACTAGAAAAATATATGCTAGGAATTCAGCTTTGTCTGTGAGTTTGACCAGAATGCATTTGCTCATATGTGAACGCTTCAGTTTTTCCCAGAACTGCATCTCTTTAGCCGTTTCAGCTACATCAACCTTGACAAAAGAAGGGAAAGGCCTGATCTACAAATTAACAGACTTAAACTGCCTCCACTCTCCACCGGTACGGCAAACAAAAGCTGCGGTGAAGCAGTGGAAGTAGAATCTACGAATCATCATGTCAAACAGATCACGTCCACTTATACTGCTGATAACATAAAACAAAGTGTTACAACTTCTTCTACAGATGTTTCTCTTTTTTAAACGTGTTCAGTCAAGAAATCTGTTGCGTCATTCAGCGAAAGGTGAGCGGTGATGAATACGTTGTGCGATTGTGCCGGCAACCCTCCCACTGAGGAGGCCCGTGGAGTTGCAGCCACGAGAGACAATCTTCCCCGGAGAACCGAGATCACTCACTCTGATAGATTGAGGTCTCAGCTCAAAGTATCCTGCACGAACAAACACCATCCGTCAACTGCTCATAAGAGCTCGATTCAGGAAGCGTTCGTGGGCGCTCAGTGCTGAGTTTTAAAGATTTGATGCCATTTAATGAATAGTAAAAGAACAGTTTTATTGCAGATTACTAATTTATGTTGATTTTATACAACCCTTGTTCTAAAAAAGTTGCACCCCTTTCTAAAGTGGGAATGAACACAGAGGGCAAATTTCATAAACTCAATGAATACCATATTCACAAGCTGCTGACCAGTTGCTGGAGTTTTGGAAGATAAAAGTTCTTGTCTGATAAAGATATTGAGGTACTCAACAGTCCAGGTTCCTCTTTGTTTGGTGCTGGTTGGCATCGACTCACTGGAAGATGCAAAACCTGCCCTGAAAAAAGAAGTTGTCTCAAAGGCAGAATATGTTCCTCTCAAACCTGTGTTTACCTTTCCCCATCAGACCTCCAAGCTTTTGAACTGAGCTCTCACAACGTCCCTGTTGGCCGTTTTTGCCATTCAGACTTTTCTGAGGAAGTCCAAAACTGATTTCATATCTCGATTCGTCCGACCACGGGACTGGCAACGTGGCTCGGTGCCGTGGAGGAGTTCATCCAGTGATTTAAAAAAAATCATATCTGTTTTAATGCCTGAGGAACCAAAAATCTCACTTGCCTCATGCGCACAGAGATTTCTCCAGATTGTCCGAATCTTTTGGTGACATCATTTCCAGTATATGAGGACAGCATTTCTCCAACTAAATGTTGAGGATCATTATTCCCGATTCTGCAGTTGAATACGTCTTTGATCGGTCAAAGAATTAGGGCTGAGGTGTTGAGAAGCAGCTGGAACTCGTACCTCTGAGAGGTGAGATGCTCTTTTTATACCAAATCCTCTCAATGATCCATTGCCTGTTAGCCTAATTAGTTTCAAGATGTTCCTCCAGGTGTTTCTTTCATAGTACCGCTTACTTTCATCGCCTTTTAGTGTCCATGGGAAATTGCATTAAACAGGGTCCCAGTTTTTCATAAGTGGCGCAGTAATTCTACATGCACTTTACCTGGAACCTGGTCTTATTTGAATCTCACGTGTTCAAGGTAGCATCTCATTCCCTCCTAGTAGGTGCAAGCACTGTTGAGTCAGTATCTGTCAGTGGTTTATCTGTTAAGAAGATACACAGTGAATCAAAACAGTCCAAACACGGTTTATCGACAGATACCTCGGAGAGGGGCAATCGCACTTTCTTTCTCCTCTTCTATCTTCCTCCTTCGTTCACACGCAGGTGTGTTTTTGGGTCATTTGTGCCCATGCGATTCTCTCGCTTTGTGTTTCATGAAGACCTGTGCGAAAACAACACACGGTGATTAATACCTGCTCCTGCACGCCACCACCGACAGCAACAAATGCCACGAAAAAGAAGTAGGTCCGCCTCATTGATTAGCTCCTGCCTGCTCTCAGATCAATGATCAAACACTGTCATGAAAATAAAGCACACTGCTGCCATGTAGTGAATAATCTGCAGTGTATCTGTTGGTGTGTGTGTGTGTGTGTGTGTGTGTGTGTGTGTGTGTGTGTGTGTGTGTGTGTGTGTGTGTGTGTGTGTGTGTGTGTGTGTGTGTGTGTGTGTGTGTGTGTGTGTGTGTGTGAGGAGATGCAACAGGGTTTTTAGACAAAATCACAAAAAAGGAAAAAAAAAAAAAAAAGGCAGATGTGGACTAGAGAATCCTGCTCTGCCTCGGGCTGTATTACTTCCGAAACCGGCTGCGAGTACTGTGGTTTATGTAGCGAGAGAAGTACACAGCCCGAGGAAACAACTTCCCCTAGTGGCCACCAGCATGTGCCAGAGCGCTCCTGCACGGCTCAGGATCCACAGATCCAGCAACACCAGTGAACAAAAGGATTTCATTGTTATTCAGACCAGGTTTATTTAGTTTCTTACCAAAGTAGCAGAATATTATTTTATTTCCAGTTGTGGAATAATTGAAATCCAACATTTACTGGGCATTGTCTGCAGACTGGAAGGCTCTTCCATGCTGGGCCCAAGGGAACTCCCCCTTGGCAGCCGAGGCCCCTCCTCTGCTCTCTGAAGGATGGTTTCAACTATACAAAAATTTGCACAAGATGAAGCAGAAGGGGGTGGGGGGGGAGAGAAACTACATGTGGAGTTCAGAACTTGTCGTGCCTTATTAGACAGTTATAAAAGTCTTAATTTAGAAAAGAAAAAACCCTACGGGACTTGTTGGTCCCATGTGACCTGGTTAAAAGGGTGATGAATGGGCATTAGTCCAAAATGGGTGTCCCGTCCAGGTCACATATGGACAGACCACGTAAGCAAATGCACTTGGGCAGACCACAGGGGGTCAATAGGGAACCAGCTGACAATCCCATTCAGGGGCCACATTTTTCAGCCCAATTATATCTACGCTTAGCCCGATAGATCAAAGCTACAACTAGAGAGATGTGAGGTCTTAAAACGATTCGTAGGAGCTCCCGATCCCAACGGTTGCTTATCCAAACTGCCTTTGCACCTAGCTGGTTAGCGCAGCGAACAATTAGAGCCACAAACAAGGCAACATATTCAGAGCAAACAAAAACAAATGCTGGGAGTGACTCTGGCCTGCAGGGGGTCGTCCTGGGGGCCGTTCTGGCCTGGATGGTTGTGGAGCTCTGTGGAGAAAAAAAGCCACATTTATGAATTTAAGCAACAGCAAAATAGACGTAGCTACCCAGATACCTAAGTAACACTGTCTGAGGCTCATATCCATCATCCATTATTCAGAATTATTATTTAAAATGATTCCTATTGGATGGACAGTAGCAGGGTGTAGCCAGCGTGTAGGGTGGCGGTAGCTGCGGTTGGAGCTCAGGTTGAGGCCACAGTCTGAGCTTCAGCTCTAGCTGCTGTTGTTTCAGATCCATTTCTGTTGCGCTATCTGAGATAAGGATGGATGGACAGATTCTATCAAAAAAAAGCAAGCAAAAGTTAGTACGTTATAGATTACCACGAGCTAAGCTAACCTATAATTAAGGCTGCAAGCAGCGATGAACGGGCTATCGCACCCTTGTGCACGTTCCGACGTGCTGCAGTGGAAGCGCTTGTATCATATAAGCGCTTCCACTGGCCTGAAGACATCTACATGCAAGTCATACAAGTTGTATGACTTGCATGTAGATGTCTTCAGGCCTGGACATTTAGCGGATGACACCACGACTCTATATCAAACCATTCAAAAGTTACGGCAGAAAGTAGGAACTATCCGATATCGACCAATCAGAAGAAGGGGCGGGGCTAATTTGCACCAATTATGTTCAAGGACTCAAAACCGAGTCCGATGACACCACCCACGACTCTTTATGTCAAACCATTCAAAAGTTAGGAACTATCACATATTGACCAATCAGATGAAGGGGGGGGCGCGCTTTTTGGCGTCTATCATCGCCACGGTAACGCTTTTGACTGAGAAAAGTACTGCCCATCGTCGCAGGATCGAGATGCACATTTTGATGTAGGCTATAACACACCTGGGTGCACGTTACGGTTCGGGCCGCATTAACGGCCGAAGAAATGGCATAAATTGCGCAAAAATTACACAATTAATTCAAAAATGGCCGACTTCCTGTTCGGTTTCGGCCATGGCGCCAAGAGACTTTTCTTTAAGATGCGACATGATACAGGTGTGTACCGATTTTCGTGCATGTACGTCAAACCGTATTGTGGGGCTTGAGGCACGAAGTTTTCTAGGGGGCGCTGTTGAGCCATTTTGCCACGCCCATTAATGCAAACCATTAAATATCAAATTTTTCGCCAGGCCTGGCTTGCGTGAAAAATTTGGTGACTTTTGGGGCACGTTTAGGGGGGCAAAAAGGCCCTCATTTCGAGAGAAGAAGGAAAAAAAAAAAAGAAGAAAAACGAGAAAAATTCCTACAGATACAATAGGGCCTTCGCACTGTCAGTGCTTGGGCCCTAACTAATAGATTTGAACCAAGAGCCAGTCATGTTGGCCTTTTTGTGGAGTAAAAAACACAGGGAGCCGTATTATCTTTAAAGCAAGAATGATTATGATGATTATACACAGTTACACACCTGCTCACTCACCTACATACTCACCCCACAGTTTTGGGGGACAGTTATTTGCAGTAGCCTAGTCTTGATTCAGATTCAGAGACCTGGAATGGTTGCTGTTTGTGTCTCTGTCTGTTCCCGTTTCTGTTTTCTCTCTTGCAGATTCCAAAGGCTTGTGTGTTTTCCTGTGTTTCTGTCATTTCAGACTTGCAGTGGATGCCACCCCTCAACACCCACCCACCCACCCTTACATAGATGTTAAAAAAAAAAAAAAAAAGCTTCATACAATGATGAGAAAACTGGCTTATAGGCTTCTGGCCGGTTATGTTGGAGCCAGTCCCTACTGGTCATTTGCTGAACTGCATGTTGTTGCACTTCCAGGTCGGTTGCTCCCCCTCAAGTTGCTGTTGCTTTGCTGCTGATAGGTGCCCCCTATTCTTTCTGCCCTGAGAATTCATGCAGGTTGAGCATTTGAGCGCCGTGATCTGCGGGTTCTTTGGACAGATGCACCAAATCCCATCACTTGTCAGCCCACGGCTGGAGTCAGGCTGCACGTGCTGCAACTTTTCCTCCTCCAAACTTTCTCCGCACAGACGCCGTCGCTGCCTCGCTCCTCATTGGCTGACAGCTGATATTAGGATTCCAGCTGTTTCACACCGTCCTGCTCCCTCCTCCTCCTCCTCCTCTGCGATTGGCGCAGAAAGTGCGCTCGCTGGGCGGAGAAGAGAGTAGTTCGGACCCCCCCACCCCCCCCACCACCACAACTCCTCCTCCCCACCTCCTCCAGCTGGGAGAGCGTCGCTGATGGACGGAACCGGGCGGATGCAGACTTGAGGAGGCTCGGGAGCGAGAGAGAGCAGGAGCGGTGTAAACGGTGCCGAGGAGCAGCCGAGGCTTTGACGCAGCGGCAGGATGCGCAGCAGCAGCATCTCCATGGATTTCTGACCTAAGAAAATTAAAAACTAGTGCGGACTACGCGCCTGTGGATGCAGAGAAAACTACTGGATTCTTCATTTGGATGAGGGGGAAAAGGGAAAAGCCACGGGCACAGCGCGCTGGAGCCCACCGACGGTGATATCTCCCCTCCCTCGTGAATGTTGGCTCATCCGCTCTTTGGAGACGCAGGGATTCCTGAAGAAGTTTGCGCGCGGCGGCGGTGATCCAACACGCAGACCAAACTCTCCCGGTTTCCGTTGGCTTTCTCCTGGGAGCTTGTCATGAAGTGTCTGTGAGGTTGGAGAGGTTTTTTTGGGGGACACCGGAGCCGCCGGAGCCGCCGGGGCCTGCGCGCACCGCGTCCGCTCACACGGAGCCGCGCCGCGGCTTGCGCGCCACAAGCCGCAACGACCAGAGGCTCTCCGCTTTCTTTCTCCTCATATTTCCCATTTTCTTTCGTTTACCCCTCTTTTCACCAAAGCAGCTTTTATATTTTCCTGTTTGGGGTGGTGTGGACTTTAGAGCCCAGACAGAAATTGATCATGCGATGACTGAGCGCGCTTTGGGCACATCTACAGAGTCCAGTACAGGTAATAAATCGCGCAAAAACATGTCATGGCATTCTTTGAAATAAATAACTGCATGGAATCTCCTCATTTCGATGCTACTGAAGTTGAAGAACGAATGAAATGCAGACATGGTCGTTGGAAGATGATGGGTTTTGTTTTTCTTCTGTGAAAAGGAATGTAGCCCCGCTTAAAGCGCTTCAATGTTGTTTCTCTCAGTGGAGCAGAGCTACACTCAAACCATCTCAGTGCACACAAATCACTTTCGTATGGCTTTATATTTAATCTTCAAGAAATAATTGTATTTTATGTTTTCGATTTCCAGCGCATGTTTTCATAAATTAACCCCATCGCCACTATTATTATTATTATTATTATTATTATTATTATTATTATTATTATTATTATTATTATCATTATCATTTGTGAAGAAAAAACACAACTTATAGATTAAAATGGTCATTCCCACTTTTGAACACCGACTTTGCGCACATGCACCCAACATTCCCACGCTGGTCAGATGCGTCGCCTGCAGCTGATCCTGGTTCTCCACGCAGGAGCTGAATGATGGCCGAGGATGGGAGAGATCTCTCTGGAGTCCTCGACGCCGGGGGCTCGGACGCAGGCTCCTCTTTGCCCAGGACTTTCATCCGACTCAACGACCTGTCCGGGCTCGGGACCGGAGCCGGGACCGGAGCCGGGACCGGGACCGGATCGGGGGAGCTGGTGATGGAGCCCGCGGCCCCGGCGGCCCCGGCTGCTGCGCCCGACGGGATCTCCGCCGCCGGGGACGAGGGCTCGGCCACCGCCGGGGAGGGCCTGCCCTACCCCACGCTGGCCCCCGTGGTCTTCTTCTACCTGAAACAAACCACCCGGCCCCGGAGCTGGTGTCTCAAGATGGTCTGCAATCCATATCCTTTTTGACGAATGCGCTCATGCGCACATGCTTGCGTCCACCTGTGGCAGGTAAGGAGCTGCCGCTGGTGCAGCTGTTGACCTCGGGGGCTCTAGGGTGACAACAGAGCCTTGCTGCTGTGCTATTCTCCCGTCTGCTTTCAACTGATCATGAATTAGGAGTTAGACTGATGGAAACCTGCTGACCTCACACGCCCGGACCCCCCTACAGTGGGGGGCGCGGGGTGTTGCTGTGCTGGCCTGGAGGTGGAGGGGCTGTTCACTGAGCCTTTCATTGGGGTTAATAGCAGAGGAGAAGTGGATTCTCTTCAAGTCACAAAGGTTTTATTGAATCATTCCTGCAGCTGAGGTGTACGATCGATTCATAAGTGCACTGACCTGCACTGATGCAGGGCTCCTGCAGGAGAGCGAAAAGTGTGACACTTTTGACTCTTTTCTGCTTCTTTCTCTGTGTGTGTGTGTGTGTGTGTGTGTGTGTGTGAGATAGTTGGGTGTCAAGGGTGGAGGAATGAATGTTTTTTGCCCGACACTGCTCAAACCTTTCATACAGCCTTTGTTTTTCTTTTAGTTTCTCTCTCTGTCTATCCATCCATCTATCCTTCCACCCATCCACATCTTTCTCCACTATTTTAATTGAGATGCAGTGGATGCCAATAGCCCTCATTACTCCTCCACCCTTGTTTCTATTTCCTCCCGTCCTCCTCCCATCCATTTTTCGCCTCCGTCTTTATTCTGGCCCGGTCTCCCAGTGATCACAGCTGATTTCCATGTCTGTAAATGTCAAATCTTTAAAGGTCTTTAAAGGACTTTTCTTTTTAGAAACGGCGGTATAAGAGTCCCCGGTGGCTCCTCGGGGAGCAAAGGTGATCTATGATGCTGTCATCTAAAAAAGGAGGTTCTCAAACATTTAATTTCCCAAATCCCCCACGGGGCAACGCAACACTGTGTGCAGAAACAAAACAGACCTGAAAGGAAAACATTTGTTTCCTTTCAATTATGTCCATGTGAAATTATTACAGCAGTGTACATGCTCACAGCCATTTAGAAAAGTTAACACCCTCTACTTTAGTCTCATGTTTCAGTATAACATAGTGAGAATCTGCCTTAGCAGATCTTAGTTATTGCAAATGCAAGGAGCATAATTATAAATGTACAAATTTGAAGCCAAAATGAACAACTAAAGACATGTGGGCAATACTAAGTACCGACATGATTCAGTGGCTTGCAGATTCCCCCTTTAGCAGCAGGAACCTGAAGAAGGGACTTTAATCAGTTTCTCATAACATTGTGGAGGAATTCGGGCCGGTTTTATCACAACGTTGCCTCAGTTCACTGAGGTTTTTGGGGCTTTCATTTATGCTCAGATCTCTTGAGCTTCCACCAAAATGTTACAGTTGAGTCGAGGTCTGGACTTTGCCCGATGGCTTGGATATTACAAACCATTCTTTGATATCTCTGTCATTCTGATGTAGCATCGCTGGTGTACTTCAGATCCTGTTGCAACCGAAGGTTCAGCTGTCAGACAGCGGTGCCTGTAGCATGGTGAGCTACACAGAGATATTCAGATTCGATTTAATCACGGCAGGTCCTGTGGCAGCAACACAACCCCAAATCATCCACCCTCCACCTCCGCCCCTTACCTTTACAGCATACAATTTTTGGGGGTGGAGTCAGCCATGCATCTTTTTAAATTCGTGTTTGAACTTTCCAAAGCTTACCTCTGCAAGCTGGATAATTCTGCTCTGATCTGAGTCTGTGATGTCACAGGACCCTTCAAATCCACAAGTCTTACCTGAATGATATGTTTGCAGACAGAGGCAACCCTATAAAAACATGTGCGTGTGTGTATATATATATATATATATATATATATATATATATATATATATATATATATATATTTATACACACATATATTTAGCAAAAGGTCGCTGATTTTGTAATGTGTTGCACCTGATTGATCCGTCTCCACGCGGCTTGTGTGTATGCTGCTTCTTTGCTTCCCAGAGAGCAGATATATCCAAAGCTGTATTTTTAACTCGGTTGATCCGTGGTCCTCCTCTGCCTCTGCCTCTCCACACCGCGTCTCTCTGTGCTCTCTGCTTCGCGAATTAATCCTGCAGCAGTCGCTCTCCCTCCTACTATAAATACATCCGCGGCGCACCAGCAGAGGCAGCAGCAGCCAGCTGCGACGCACGGAGACGGCCTTCCTCGGTCTGCAACTGCAGACCAGCAACACAGGAAAACCCCACTGATCTCCAGGCCAGAATCAGTTCTAAACAGGCATATCCTCGGTAAGCTCTCGGCCTCAGGCGGCCCGCCGCCATCGTCAACACTCTGAAGTAATTAGGACCCCTGGATGCTCGTACAGGTATTTAGGGGTCTAATTGCAGACCCCTGGGGTTCACGCTCCGAGTGATGTTTTCCTAACAGATTGCCGCGTGAAATTCCATCAACTTTTTTGCTCTAATGATTCCCGCACCATATGTGTATGACAAAGAGCAATTCATGAGCGCGAGCAAGGTTGTCCAAACACACACACACTTCCGTAGGACTCCCGTAGGTGTCTCCTCACTGACGGGGGAACTGGGTGTCGTGCCAAGGTAGAGGAGGAGGAGGAGGGGAGAGTTCGGGAAGCGGTCCAGCTCTCTCAATCCTTTGCTCACGGTGATTTAAGCAGAGGATTACACGACCCAGAGCAGCGAGGGAGGACACCTGAGCAGACTAGGTGTTTGTCATCACATTGAAATAGCATCTCTGGAAGGCCGAGGAGCCGCTTGCGGTCAAAGGAGTGGGATGATTTTGGCAGATTGTGGTCCTCATCTGTTCTATCCCCCACACCCCCCCCCCCCGATTCAGCAAAGCAGGTTTTCACATTTGCTGCTGGTGTCCCTGATGCGTCCGGAGTGAGCGCTCTGGCCCTTCGACCCCACTTCCCCCCCACCTTCTCTTGCCTTGTCCTTTTCTTGTGAAACTCCTAGCTTTCTAACTTTTAGTTTTGTTTAAACCCCCCCCCCTCTCCCCTCACCCTTCTGGAGTTGAACGGCGAATGCTGGCTGGAGAGCCGCGAAATGTGTGCCATCTTTGACGGACTCCAAGAAAGAAAAGGAGAGGCAGGGGGTGTTATAAAACACAAGCAGAGGCTTTCTGTCAGAGAGCCGAGTTGGATTTCAGAGAGCATTTTTTTAAGAGGTGAGAAAGTGGGATTTCACCAGCCACAAACTTAACTTTCAGACCCCCCCCGCCTTGTTTCCTCTGAGAGTTCAGACGCTCGTCTCCGATGCTGCTCAGTCTGATCTGAACTTTTATCCCAGGTGTGCAGGATCACGTGCACAACTCACCGGGAGGTTGACATGAACGCTGCTTATGCACCATTTGATAAAGTATTCATATACTCAGCCTCGTAAAGGCTTTTTTCAGCATGTTAGAGAAGAGCTGAGGGCTTTTTCTGTCTCTGATTCATGCCTCTGCCTAAGTGATGTGACTTGCATGTATTTTGTATGTAAAGTGCCGAACAAGGGATATGTGTGCTGGAGTGTATTTTTCTGGGTCTATTCAGCTGCACGCAACCAGTGCTTTAACATAATATGCCTCAGTTCAGCTTCCTAACGGTATCTCCTCATGTAAAACACATGTTGTCAAACGGATGGGCGAGCTGGTGTTCATGTGAGCTTGTTGGGATGCAGATCCTGATTAGTCGAACACTGCGGGGAAAACTCAAGCTCAGCTTAGAAACCAAACCCTATGCATAACTTTATTTAAATACTCCTTGAGATCAGAATGTTTTCAGTCTATCTATATCATTTGACCTGAGCAATACCTGATAAGCCTGAAAAGAATTAAGACACAGGCAGTAAAACCTTGGCTCTGTGAAGACCCGCATTCAGCAAGGCGAAAATAAATGAATCAGTCCAAGTATGATTCCACAGAATGTGCTGGAGCTCACTCATGCAAGCCCAGGTGCTGAAACTCATCCAGGACCGTAGTTAATTCAGGTCACCACCCATGGTCCATTGTTGGTTACATTTCAGGACAAATTGCAGCCAAAACAAATTCACGCTAGAAAAACCCGACTAAATATGTCGACTGCTACTGGACCAGAGCTGGATTCCCAAATGCGAGACTGTGCCAGAGCACAGCTGACTGCCGACACTGAGCCTCAAGAGGTCCTGTTAACCTCTCCCTCTTGTTGCCTGTTGCACTAGTTACATTTCTGGCCGCTTGAAGCAGCTCTACAGGCTTAGAAAAACTGGATTTTCTTTCTTTTCTGTCTTTTTTTCGATTATTTCTATTAACTTTATTGTTTTTGTCAACATCAACATCATAGTTGTTACTGACGACGGTTAGCTGGTAGCTAACAGCTGTAGGCTTGCGATGATGGGCAGCCACAAAGCGACATGTTGGGAACACAAAGATGCAGACTGGTGCAACTTTTCAAAACCTTAATGGTGATTGTCTGCAGATGAAAGATCGTCGTTGTGAAAAAGTTGTAGCTCAGTCCCAATCGTCGCCATGCCAACCATGCAAGTTTCTGTGTGGAGGACCAACTTACAGTAATAGTTCCCAAAAGAAGAACACTACATGGGCCGAAACTTGTACACCAGTGGAACCCCCCCCACCCCCCTCCCAGAACTATCCAGGTATTTGGATCCACTTCTACTTGTTGGCCATGCAAACAGACATTTCAACCAACAACACAGCAAGTTCATCTTCTAATAGCTTTAAAGTTAGAAAGGTATTGGGAATCACAACCTTTTTTATCACAGATCGAACGCTGTAACTTCACAGTAGCAAGCTCAATAATCACATCAGTCGTTTGAAACACCTCTCAGATTTTTTGAAAGTGGGGCACGAGGCCTGTTTCAGACTCTTTTCCATAGTTTAGCGGACTATAACACAATGCAATCTCGTACCTTTGTGTTGGAACATGGAGCATTTTTCTGTTTTGTTTTTTCGTTTAAGTAATACTCTTGTTCCTTTTTTTTTGGCCACACTCCAATCTGTTATTTTCTCAAGACGAATGAAAGGCACCCTGGGATAGAAGCATGTTTGGCACCTTTCTTTGAACGCACTGTTGCATTTGTTGTAGCTCTCTGTCTCTCCCTGTATGATCCCTCTTAAGATGGAAGTAGCATAAAACTTACGTAACTACCAACCAAGGAACTGCAATGACAACAGTCAAAAACATTCAGCGCTGTAGCCGGTGCTCAGGCGTGTGTGTGTGGGCGTACGGCTCTGTTGTTGCGGTTGAGGCTCGTTGTTAGGTTCAGAATTTAATGCTATTTGGAAAGGATTTGTCATTTGTTGGCCGGCTCTTCACAGATGCAAGTGGCAGGGCATTTATCATATTCATCAGAAGTAAGGTTTCGTCATTTGTGCGGCCGCAGTTTGTCGTCTGTTCTGCAGACAATCAACAAACGTGCACGCCGGTCACCGGTGAATAAGCGAAGAGGCGAACAGAAAGAGAAGGCGGCAGAGAGAGAGAGACAGTTAAAGGTAGTAAACTCGTGCTCAGACTGCAGTAAGGTGTGAGTAAACGACTCAGTGTGGCGTCCGTTGTTAATGAGGAGCTTTGTTCAAGGTGTCAGACAAAGAAAAGCCTTCATTGTGGCAGTCTGGTACGTTTCTCTCCTTGATTGTAGCTTACTAGCATGCTATGATTTATTCATCTTCATATTTACTGTATGAGGGACCGACATAAACACTCATCAGGTGGGCCGATCACGAGTTAATAATGATAAAATAAAACTATATATTTGCTCTCAAGTGTATTTGCCCTGATTACAATATTAAAAAGTTCAACAGATTTAGAGGTAACTTTCCATTAGAGAAAGAAAAAACCTCAATAGTCACTGAAATAACTCAAATTGACAAAAGTAACAATACATATTGCTGAAAAATACTTGAATTGTGGTTCAACAGAATCATAAAGGAATGTTTATTTTTAATTCATTGCAGGCATCAGTGTCTTTTTCAGATAATAAATGATGACTGGAGCGGTTTCTGAGGCAGAAACTAGCCTGCCGAAATTACAGTGGTGCTCGTCATCCATTGCTGTTATTCTCGGAGGGACCTATTGTAAGAAGCAATAACATGGATGTTAATTGACAGGTTTTATTGTCATTTGGACTCATAGATCACGTTTTGTCACACTAAAACAGCTGCGTCTCCCGTCCGTCCAGGTGTACACCAAGGGGTCTGCAGTCTGCACTTCCCTCATCGTGTTCGTCTCCGTTTGTCTTCACGTCAAAGACGGTTAAACAACTCTTTGTGATTTCTAACCCAGAAAACTCACATTTGATGCATCTCATGGCTACACTGTAAAAAAGACAAACCCAAAAAGAACAAAACCCAGTCTTTTAAACACAGCCTTGGCTTTGCGGACGGGAAACAAACACATTTGCCCTAAAACCATAACAAACTTTGCCCCAGCTACAGGGGAAGGGCCGCACACGTGCACATGAAGTGAGGGGGGTGGCACAGGTTTAAGCTCATGATGAGGCTCATTGGAGTGACAGTTGGAGTTGGAGGAGCTAGCTTTCCACGTTTCCTTGATGTTTTATTTCAAATATCAACAGCACATTTGCCAACCTTGAGACCTCAGAAGGTAACAAATGAATATCTGTCCAGAGTACCCGTGCAAAAGATGGTGCTGATAGTTTATTAAATAAAAGCAAAAAGGGAAGCCAATTTATGGATTAACACAAACTCTGACCCTTTGTGTGTTATTATATCCGTTCGATCACTGTGTTCGATGAAAAAGTCTGATCTACAAAACTTCCCCTTCGAGCCGTCCTGGATGAACTCAAATTCTTATTTCCAATCATTTTGGAACTTGCACGCATATTTTCTCTTCTTACTCATCGTCGCCATGTCTCTCCTTCTGCTTCTTCTTCTGTTCTGATTCCTGCGCTGGACTTCGAGGTGTAACCGTTATTATTGTCCAGCCGGAAACGGCGCCTAGTGAAGGATGGTTTAGCAATATTGTTGTCTGGGTGGAAATCAGGAGAAATTGGTGACAATGGTGGCCCGGGGAGATTTTCGGGAGCAAAATCAGGAGGGCAAGTATGATCAACAGACTTGATATCACTCAGAAATCACTTGCCTTTAATGAACTGCTCTTAAACATGTTAATGGATGTTAATATGCCGTCAGGTCTTCATCGCTTTGGATTATGCACAATACAGCAAACTGTATTGCCGTGTTCAATCAGCATCATTTCCTACATTTCCACCTCAGATTTCCTTTGTCCCCTGATACAAATCAATACATATGCAGTTTTATATGTGCTTTTTAGCAAAATATTTGACGTTTCTTATTGTTTTCTTGGGCTTAAACTACCTCGCTCCCTCAGACTTTTTTGCTTGTGTGAGATGGTCCAACCACGCCCCCTCCTCCCACCGTCCTCCTTTCGGTCGACAATAAAAGTCTTCCATTGTTCTCTTTATTGGCAGCCGTTTCAGATGGAGGGCTGTGGACGTACGCGTTGAGTTCATACCGGAAACTTGGCACCGTTTGGGACAAGGCACGAGATAAAATGAATTAACTGAAAGTGGAGTGTGTTAAGATAAATGAAAACCTGACATGATGTACTGAGGACGTCGGGGCATTGGGGGTTTGAACGGTATTGGGTTAACCACGGCAGTCGCTGTGTAGTTGGCAGGAAGTCCGGCATGCAGGGGGACACGAGAAACTGAGCATCTTTGACAGGTTGTGCTCCAAACAGCAAAAGAACAAGAATTCATATAACAAATTTAAATTGTGCCTCTGAGGTGTACGCCTGTCAGACTCCTGCATCCTGGGAGAAACCATAGCATCCTAATGCAAAGATCAGAGCAGTTTTGGGCTCAGAGTTGACGTGGTTTGGCCATTCCCTGGCAGAACGATGAGGCGTTCTCCTGTTACCTTCAAAGCCGAGTAACTCGGTTACTTGAATGCAAGCGAACGCACCCGGTGCATTTGTGGGTCTGGTCTGGCAGCTGCTGCAGAGGACTGGTTAACCTGATACCCACCCAGTGAGACCTGACCACAGTGATTCAGGGCAAACCGCAAACTCAACTGCAGACTGCCAGACAGGAAGCACTCTCACTGTTCGTGTGTGTGTGTGAGAGAGAGAGAGAGTGTGTGTCAGTTTCTCACCTTTTGATAGCCTCACTTATTAGTTTGTGAGACTTTCTTTGGGGTTGAGTCACTCGTATTGGATTTGTTGCTTTCGCTTTGACTCTTTCTGGTTGTGCTTTTTTCACCTCGGTGAGTTCGATGACTAAGGTCACAAATCAACGTGAATCCTGTAAAAGTTGACGTGTAGCTCTCAAGTCTAGCGTAAAAAAAGAAGAAAAACACCAAAACGAATATCAAGAACTGTAAAAAGCAATTTGTAGATGTGGCGTAGGTCTCTTCTTCATGTCACCCTCTACCCAGGGCATTGATCCCGCCACCTGGTGGGAGGGCGACCAACTGTACCCACCACGGGTGGAAATACTGGGGTTGGCAGAATCTGTACACAACTGCAACAACAGTGATAGAGTAAACTGTATTGGCTCACAGCTATTCAGCAAGGATTAACGCATCGAGAGCCAGTCATATGGCAGTTGGGGTCACATGTTCTCCCCCAGACCCGGGAAACCGACTAGAACAGGGGTCGGCAAACCAAAATGTTGAAAGAGCCATGTTGGACCAAAAACAAAAAACAAATATGTCTGGAGCCGCAAAAAATGAAAAGTCTTGTATAAGCCTTAGAATGAAGGCAACACATGCTTCATGTATCTATATTAGTTATAACTGGGGGAAGATTTTTTTTTCATTATGCACTTCGAGAAAAAAGTTGCAATTTCGAGAAAAAAGGCAAAATGTCGAGAAAAAAGTCAAAATGTCGAGTAAATAGTAAAATTTTGTGAAAAAAGTTGAAATGTCGAGGAAATAGTCAAAATTTCATGAAAAAAGTCGAAATGTCGAGAAAAAGGTTGAAATGTCGAGATTAAAAAGGAAAGGAAAAGGGAAGAAAAAAAGAAGAAAAAAGGGAAAAAGAAGAAAAGAAAAAGAAAAAAAGAAGAAAAAAAGGAAAAAAAGGAAAAAAAGTTTGAAAAAAAGAAGAAAAAAAGGAAAAAAAAGGTCAAGCATTTTTAAAAAAGCTCCAGGAGCCACTAGGGCGGCGCTAAAGAGCCGCATGCGGCTCTAGAGCCGTGGGTTGCCGACCCCTGGACTAGAACATGCTTACATTGTCAGTCAACGTTAGCTGTGACTACCAGCTCAGATCCCGGCTGGAGGGGCTGCAGAGCTGCCGGTGGATTTTTGCAGCGGAATAAAGTGGAAACATTTTAATGCTGGTACTTCCCCTCCTGACCTGCTGTCTATCATACAAATATGGGACAAAAGCCGTCTATCGTTTTATTGTAAAGACGTTACAAAGAACAAAGCCAGCTCTAAATCAAATCCACATGAGCCAAATTCAAAGTGTCATGGAGCCAGATTTATGAACTTTAACCTTTATGGTGTCAACATGGCATGGAAGATATCATCGAAGAAATATAAAATAAAAGCACCTCAAAGCCATAAAGAAGTGAAAAAATATCACTCTTTCCTTCCGTAAAATAGATTTCTCTTCACTCTTTAAATGCTTTTATTTTCTTATTTCCTTTCATTCTCATCCAATTTGTAGACATATCTACCTCTTAGCTTTCTCAGCCAATGTTATATATCCAAAAAAAGAGGTTATTATTGTTCTTTGAACAATTCTTGTTCCACCCTCGGCTCGTTGCTATGGCGGGCGCCCCTCCTTCCTCTTCAACTGTATATTTTCTCAGACAGGACGATATGTCGGTGAGCAGTTCGTCTGATAGAAGTGCTCCGTTTTAGGCCGTGTCACTGACTAAGGACCCAGGTGGCGGTGACACACACCAGCCCTGACCGCTGGCCTTATCGCTCCGACAACACACACACAGACACACACAGACACACTTCAGAGGGGCCAGGCGTCGGCGCTGCCAAATCAGCCCCACCGTCATATCAGCTCAACCTCAAATTGCCGTTATTGTCAATGATGCTCACACGGGGGAAGACATCATTTCACTTCACCTGCTGGCCTTTTTTTGACTTCTGCTCCACCCTCTGTCCTCTCCACCTCCCTGTCTCTGCGTCTGTATCTCCATCACTCCCTGTCAGGTTATCAAGGCACTAATCAGGATTTTCCTGCCGCAGATCCACGGAGCCTGGTGGAAGAGAGACGGAGAAAAAAGAGGCGGGAGGGGGTGTGTGTCTTATTATAGATAACAAATGAGGGATATAAATACCTCCGGGGTTGGGAAGCTAGTCTGAGAGTCATGATAGGTCCATCGGTCGCTCAGCCGAGTGTGTGTGCACATCTGCATCCGTGTGGAACGTCCACAGACTCCATCATCAGTGGTACCTTCAGCTATACTAAAACTCCCCTATGAGGCTGTAAACAGGGCTCAGAAAGAAGAGGTCCAGCTTTTAAAAGTTGTGATATGCTGGGAGACAGTTGCTACTGAAGTCAAATGACTTTAGGAAAGTTAATAATAATAATAAATTACCTTGAGGGTTTTGCATAGTCACTGAAACTGGATCGCATCCCTGATGTTTAAATCAGAATCTGAGTTTTTCTGGCTTTGATTAGATTTTGCTTTTTGCTTTGATCTATGTCACTCTGCTGTCCAGTTTTTCTCACAGCAGAGGACTGGGGTAACATTATTTTCTCCCATTAGGGCCTCCTTTCAACTGTTGAGGAAATTTAGAACAATTGATGGTCCGTAAAAGAAAAGATGAGCGGTACCACGGGGTCCTGTATCATGGCAACAGTGACGCAACCTGAAACCGTCCATGTCTGAGGTTGAGTTTTCTGCTAAAATCCTACCAAAGAAAACACTTTTCCCAACAATCCAGAAGCAATTTAATGATTCAAAGACTTTCCAGGACAATTAAGCACCGCACTGCCATGTGACTAAGAGATTATGGCTTTTCGGATTTGGATCCAAGGCCGGGATCTTAACCTCATCAAGAACCTGCTGTCTCCAACACAAAAGCTCTTTGGGAATTTTTGAATACAGGTTTTGCTTCGCTGATGAACGTGGGGGAAATTTATTTGTGTTGCGCGTCTGTGGAGCTATAATTTCTCTGCTTCACTCCGGTGACCTTTCCCTGTGATCCGTTCTGCGCAGGCTGTGGCCGTGACATCACAATAAACCTCTCTCGCACACCTGCGTACGATCACAAACACAGTACAGGGCACTTTCCCCCCTGGGCACCCGGCCCAAATCACTGTGACATTTACAGTTTCGGAGCCATTAGAGCCTAATGTCCCAGGGGTGCCGGCGTGATAGAAGCTGCAGAATCAGATCACAGCCTTTCTCAGAGAGCGCTGAGCCTCTCGTCTTTTTAAGCGCTACACCTGCGTTGGGATGAGCTGAGGGGGGAACGGGAACAAGTCCCATGAGGCTGGAGTTTACCAGAGGTACAGGTAGCTGCGAGGGCTTTGGAAACAGGTGTAATCTGTTAAACTGGCCACAGCTTTGTTTCATCCATCCGTCCATCTATTATCTGTACCCGCTTCTTCCTATTCAGGGAGTCTTTAAGCGAAAGTTGAGGCAACAGGTATCCGGTCCATCACAGGGCATGGCTGTGTTTCATTTAGGGGATATTCTTCTATATAATTTTTTCCTTTTTTTTAAATTTGAGTTTTGCTAATAAAAGAGAAAAGGATGCAACACATGTTGCAAGTTACTGTTGCAGATGACGCATCTTTCGACGTATTATTAATAGTTGTGGTATTAAAAAAAAAAAAAAAATAAAAATTTTGTAAGTGAAAACATTAGTAATGGCTGTTCTTATTCAGGTGCTCCAGTTTCAGGGTAATGGCACTGAGCATCTGGAACACAGGTGGTATTTTGCTGTCAGATACAACTGTGTTTAACCTCTTAATACGTGGCGTACACATATGTGGACATCATACATTTTGATGTCTATGTCATAGTATTTAATTTATTGACGGGAGCCCAAAGCAACAAGAAAGAAAATTGCACCAGGCCTTAAGAGGTTAAAGAAAAAAAAATTAAGTGATTACTAGTTTTGTTGTCGAGTATATTCAGATTAAAGTACGTCAACATAATTACATCGATATTGTGTGCAAAAACAAGCAGCGCAAGTCACAAAAATGTTGGGCTTCCCTTTGCATTTAAATGTCGGCTGTCACATTAAAGGTAGGGTAAGTGATTCTACCTGATTTCTGAAACAGAACAGAGGGGGGAGCTAGCAGGTGGAAGGAGTTAGCCTACCTTTTAAAGGGAAGAGAAAGCTTTGAATTTTGACTTTGATGTAACATAACGGTGCAGCTCATCTTAATCTGTGTAAAAGTAACAAATAATAGCAAATATGACTTTGGAAGCTCACAAGTAGTCTATCAGATCTCATGAAACTGCATAATAATAATAAATCATATTTATAGGTGCCTTTCAAAACCCTCAAGTCACTTCGCATCACAAACACAGACATAGTTAAAACATATGAAAATTAGCGCTGTTTGAACTTTTGCCTAACTCGGCAGCACAACAATTCAAGTTTAACCCGCCGCAACGCTCAAAGTTAAGAGATCCACAAAGTTAACAGCGTGCTAAATGTCAACACAAAGTTAACACACGGGAAAAAAAGTCTGCTAATGGCTGTTGCGGTATTTTTATTTCAGGATACTGAAGTGCAACTCAAGCTAGTTGCTTGCTGGGGATTAAACTGAGTTTAAGAGGTCGCGTGACTTCCTTTGGTCACGTTTGCATTTAACAGTAGTAGTTCATTGTACATGTGCACTACTTTTATATTATTAATAAATAAAGACGAGGCAGCGACCAGTTCTTTATAAAAAGTCTTGTACACATAGTGATGCTCAGTAGCCCAAAAAATCTGTTATATATCATCCAGAAGATACAAATGATACCTGAACACTTCCTTCATAACGCATATTGCATTCGAGGCTCCCACACGTTCATAAATGTGACAATATCGTTTTCGGGGAGAAAAATGGCTGTGCTGCACCCAGGGGTGCAGATCATCCCACACGCAGGTTCGGAGTAGAAGGAGATCTGCTTTCTGTCGTGATTAATATTTTTCTTATGACATCACTGTATCATCCCCCCTGTCCCCATATTTCCACCATCCCACCCTCCTTTCATGCCTGTGTGTGTGTGTGTGTGTGTGTGTGTGTGTGTGTGTGTGTGTGTGTGTGTGCGCGCATGTGCATGCAGAGGGTTGTGTACAGGTCTGCTGGATCTGGTCTTTATTAGTCTTTATGATACTGTAGGCCAACACTGCATAGTTTCACTTTATACACAAGCATTCGGGGAGGTCGCTGTGCTCTGTTGCTTGAGTGCGAGTGTGTGGAAACGTGGGTGTGTGTGTGTGTGCGCGCGCGTGTGTGTGTGCGCGCATGCTTTGCAGTGAGTCCACAAATACAATTTGCAGATGTAGACCGAGAGGGAAACCCTGTCTGGTCCCTGGAGAGGTGTGTTCCTCTTTTATGCATGTACATCCAGATGTTAAACAGGCTTTTACTGTTTATGTCATGTACCATCCTCTCCTACATTTTGAAATGTCTTGTCTTGACCTTGTTATTTTGTGCATGTCTTTTCTTTTGTTGTTTTTTTTTCAATTAGTGATTATGTGAGGACCTACAGTCGCTTGCAAAAAATTAAAACCCCAATATTTCAATGTTTTTCTTTAGTTTTTTGTTGGTTAACAAACGATTAACAACAAGAAAAATTACATCACAGGGCCACATTTGTAGAAAAAAACAACCATACACTCTCAGGCGCACACACTTACGGGCACTTTAGAGTCATCAACCAACCTAACATACCTTTTGGACAGTGGGAGGTGGCCGGAGACATGTAAACATGTAAACTCCCCGCAGAAACTCCTGCCGGCCCGGGAGTGAAACCAGGAGTGAAACCAACAGTGTTAATCACGAAGCCTCCTTGCTGAAATACAAATATCACTTTATATATTTATTTTTTAAATTCTATATTTCATATTGTTTTGACATGATCGTGTAACTTTTTTTGAAATGATAAGCAGCAAGAAAACAAAAAAAGGAGAAAGAAAAAGGGAAAAGCTTCTCTAAGACCCCCAGACAAGCTAACGGTACAAAAACGTGCGCAACCACTGATAATCAATTCAGCAATAGCAGGTTAGCAGCACCTGGCTGTAGCTTACTCTCTTAAATCCTGCAGAGACAGTAAGGGGCACCTAGTACTGCCCACATGCCCCCCCAAAGGAAAAAAAGTTAATGATTTTTATTGTTTCTTGTTTCTAGTTTTTTTTGCACACAGCCAGAAGAGCACAAGCAGGGGGAATACTTCCTTATTGCACATGACTGTGTGAGGGTGTGTACTCTAGTTACTGACACAAACACACACTGAGTGCAGGGATGGGAGCCTCCGTGCTCGTGGTTTCGGTGTCCCTCGTTAACTTGCTTTGTACAGGATTTCCTACAAGATGTGGCTACAAAACTGGTTCCAGACTCCTCTCTCTCCCTCTCTTTTCCTTCCTCTACCCTTTGCTTCCTCCACGCCTCTTTGTCTTTTGGAAAGGAGAGGCAGACGCTGAGATGGAGAGAGAGAGAGAGAAGAGGAGGCAGAAGCCTGCTTCTAATTTAAAGAGCTCCCTGGCCGTCCTCTGCTGGGTCCTAGCTCCCCTCTGAGTCCAGGCATGCTGCCAAGTGTCTCTTTAAGTAAAAACACAAATTAAATTCATAAATAAAACTAGGTGCCCGTGGCCCCGGTTGTTTGTCTCTTCATGTTTCTCAAGTGCTGGTGTGTGTGTTGACCGTAATCTTGTCTCGCAGTGCTCTTCCTGGAGAATGCCGTATAATCCACCGTGATTATTATTTACATGTCTTTTATGATCTTTAGTGTGCAGTTTTACATTCTTTTACGGCAGAGTAGGATCTTGTGCTTTTATGGATTCTCTAATTTCACATTATTTTATGAATCCTTATTAGCCTGTGCTTGTAAATTTAAAACAATGATTCTTCAGAGAGTGTTTGTAGATAAAATGACAGATGGGAATGTCTATGACACACTTTAAACGCCTCACATATTGAGGTAATTCATCACTACGATGATGCCATAATCCTTCAAGTAAAAAAAAAAATGCCATAAAATAGCCCTCCTCGTGGATTTAAAGTATTTCCTGTAATGATGTGATAAAACCAGCGCTATTACAGAGACAAAGTGCCTTACAAGTATAAAAGTCCCTGGGTTATACTACTCGTTATCCATTAAGCTTTTTTGCTTAAATGTCAAAAGACAGTTTTGGCCCATTTGGGATCTGGACTTGACAAATCAAGCAGATATCCTAACGTTTGTAATCTGGTCATTGCTCATTGACGGGTTTTGGTCGGAGATAGGGATGCAAATTATCGATTATTTCATTAATTGACAGTTGATAACCTTATCGATCGATCATCGATTAGTTGATAAGCGGCGTTTTTCCCCCATCTGAGATACAAACATAATTTTTTTTGCTTATATAAAATACAAAGGACATTTTAATGTATTCCTTAATCAAATATTTATTTGATACAAAAGTAACAAAAAGACATTTTTGTACCACAAGGAATATAATATAAAGTGCACTTCAAGGCTATTAGTAGTAGCAGCAGCCATAATAGTGTCATTTGTGTCAAGCCAATTTTAAGTTCTAGTTACGTTTTAAGTTAGAGTTTCTGCAGTGTTCAAAATAAAATGATGAGACCTGCTGTATTGGAGCACATTTTCTTTTAGTTAAAACTGTAGCGGGGACAGATGTTTAGAGAAACCTATGTATGTACTGGGTGAAGGCTGATTTATGGTTCCGCGTTACAACAATGCAGAGCCGCCGCCGTAGCCTACTCTGCGTCGATTTAAGGCGGAACCATAATTCAGGCTTTAGGGGACCATATCGGAGAACAACCAGAAGAATATAGAGTGGATTAAAAATAAAAGTTAAGCACTGAGCTACATGTGTCTCCCGTCTGGGCCATTGCAGACTCATTGCCTGAGCATGATATTACTAAAACCAAACATATCCGTCTCTTTCTTCTAACTTTATGTGCGCGGCGCGGCGCGTTGTGTCGCATTAAATGTGGTCCGGGTGTAATACCAGCTGGTGAAATTAAACGAAAAAAATAAATAAATAAATAGATTAATTGTACTCGTTAATTTTAATCGGGTAATTTCATAACGGCAATTAATCGAAAATCGATTAATTATTAACATCCCTAGTCGGAGAGAGAAAGAATTCATGGGCGGAGGAGCAATCCAGAAATAACAGAAAGAAAAAACAGAAAAGGATTTAGCATCTTGCTTTTTAAGAATAATCTAAATGCATAGATAAGGATATGATGGCTTGTAAATTGTCATTTATTAATTTTTCAAGCAGGCTTGATTTTTATTGTGTCCCCGGCTGTTTAATGCGATTATCCGTTGTTCTTAACTATTGAGTCACAACCGTGAAGCAATGAACAGATTTTAAACACAGCAAGCTTCGCAAAAGCATTACAATGAAAAGAACAAAAGAAAGAAGAAAACGGTAGATTAATAAAAACGCTTAGAACACTCAAGATGTTGACACATTGTGCTGTTTATTTTGCCCCTTGAAAGGTACAAAAATCCGGGTGGATTAATAAACTCAACACACACATGCACAGGCTCGACTTTGACTGCATTTCCTCCAGTCAGTCCGGTTTCCCTCGCCAACCACAATCTTAAAAAAAACAAAACTATTCATGTTTCTTTAGGAGCTTGAAGGTCAATTCTAATTATTAGCCGATTCTTGTTCTCCACAAGGAACAATTGGAAAATTAAGTTGCAGCTTTCAGTGCTCTATCCTTGTGATCTGGGCTTGCTGGAATCACATCATGAGTTTGTCTGTATTATCAAAGTAAAGATAAACCGACTGTCAATGTGTGTTTTTGCATTATTTAGGAATTCAGTCCATTACGAAATAGATCTTAAGTGGACATGTTGCATAATATCCCTTGAGAGTAAAAGGGGCTCTGTTATCTTAATCACTTGATCCAATCTGGATCCTTAGCTTTTTCTTCTAGAGCCAATATGATGTAGCATGTTTGTCTCAAAATTAGATTATTATGATGAATTTCTTTAATGGATTACATGGTTAAAATTTGGACTCGTCATGTGTGCATGTGTGGGCGAATTCGAATACATTGGATGCAGTTTGATGTTTGCGGACAATCTACAACACCTGACCACTATCATTTGACAAACTTTTAAAAAATAAATTAATTAAAAGTTCTTTATTTAAGTGTTCTTTAGTCCAGATGGTTTAGATGTTTTCCATACCTGATTCCAACATCTGCTTAAAATAAATGGACCAAGCTGATGATGCAGCTTTCATTCGAATCAGGTGTGTTGGAGTAGAGAAACATCTCAAACAATTGATCCTGAGTACTTGGGCTGAAGAACACCCCTTTAGATTGTAAGGAGCACAGTTAGAGAGAACACAATCAATAGTACAATAAACAGCAGTTTAACTGTATAGAAGCAGGATGCACAATGATGTCAGACAAGAGCAAAGTGGACTGCCAAGTCCAGTCAAGGATCCAGGTGTGATGCCTTGGGGCGCTCACCTCAGCCTCAGGCAGCAGGGTTTTTGTAGCATCAGCTTTTTGTAACTCCACATGCCTGGATTATTTTTCTTTAAGCACTATAAGGTATTCACTCCAGGCTATTTGTAGCTCAAAAGTAACATCATTTTTGGGAAACCATGAGCACCAATGCTGATGTCCTCCAACACCTCACAATCCTTAATTGTTCTCCCAGTTTCAATTTTGGATGCTCTATCACCCCCCCCTGCCCCAAAGAGGTATGCTAACCTCCACTGACAGCCAGGGTTGCTATGGTGATGCAAGGTTTTCCTTTTTTTTTATGCAGCAAGGAGCTTCTTCCAATATTTTTTCTTCTGTCTTTCCATGGTTTTGCTTTGTCTTTTGTTTCTGACTGGCTGCAGAGATGCAGTCATTGTTTGTACCTCCGAGTGCTGAGGTGTGGAGCTGCCGTACGCGCTTACTGGCTGTCTCTTACAGTGGAAGTGCCAGAGAACTGATGTGGTTTGTTACGCAAAGGACGGCTATCTTTTCCTTTTTATCTATTTTGTTTCATCCCCCTTTTTCCTCTGCATTCATCTAATTTTATCTCAATTTCTCGACCCAAGTATCTTCCTTCTTCACCTTTCTTTTTCATGCCTCCCATCTGGCTATATCTCCTCCTTGCTTTAAAACTTTATATCTTTGGTTCCCAGCAGCCATCTAATTAAAACATAGCACATCTATATTCAGACGTCTGAATTTCCGAGGCGCGTGCACGTTGATAAACCCTCTTGTTTCTGTCAAGATTTGGTGGGCGCATGTACGCAGGAGTGAGGAGGTGAAGTGAGGAGAAGGAGAATGCAATTTAGTGAAAAGCGTTCAGGAAGAGGGAAGCCCTGTCTGGGGGGAAAAATGTGGGAAACAAGATTTGGCACAGAGAAGCTGAAATGAGCTGAGCTGAGTCATGAGAGATAAGATTAAGATGAAACTTGGTTTCTCCCTGTGGAGAGATTTGGTTTCTGGCAGCAGCACAATTAATTTTACAGGAAGACAACAAAGCAATGAAATAATCACAATCAGAGAGGCAGGGGATGTAAAATGTAAACACGTTAGTTGACTGTATAAAGGAAAAATATTTGTTATTTGTTATAGTTTAGTTTTTGATTCTTCAACATTTGATACCAGATTCATTTCTATTCCCGGTAAATTTCTAACCCAGAGGACTTTTAGTTGTAAAGTTTGAGTCAATAGGTCTTTGTAGTCACATATATTCAGACAAAGCTGCTCCTCATTAAAAACAGGAAACGTAGACTTTGTTACTAGTGAGCTAATTAATTTCTAAGTTAGTTGTATGGCCTGCATTGTGTCTGAGAGAAGTGGTCTTGTTCTCAGAGGACTGGTTCTAAAATAAGAGGCATATAACACATGAGCCTTAATCAACGGCTTTGCATGATGATCTCATGCTGAAAGACTTGCACTAAAACTGCATACATGCAGCAAAAAGTCAGCATCAGTCTGGTCCTGTGAAGGGATAATCGGGGCTAATGATAAGAAACCAAGGTCAGACGACACACTCATATATACATATTAAGTTATAAGAATATTATATATGTAACCGGTGGTGGTTAGCTTCTGTGTTGTATATTAAAAATGACTGGTTTCAAGCCATTCAATTATCAAATTTGATTTCCGTTCCCTTTCCCTGAAGGGAACACAGAAAAAAAGAGGGTCACAAAATGTAATATGAACATAAACACAAAAAATTCGTGGGAAATACGCAGTGACATAAAGTATTAAATTAAAACCGATAAAATGCTAAATTAAATGTACAAAATAAGAGCTCAACATTCCCCAAAGACGTCACAGAAAAAAAGGGAATGTTTAGGTGGGACATAGCCATAGGCGGCCTTACCTATGTTTCAACCGTTTCAGATGAAACGGGCCCCGGCCACCAGGGGGCCCCCAACTGACTGACAAAAAAATAAATGCGCAAGGAAGACACAATAATAAATCACTACCCACCATTAAACTAACCAGCTAACATCCAAGAAAAATGAAACGAAAATACCAGAGTGGTGCTGAAAAGCGAAAATTAGCAGATATAAAAAAGAAAGCTTTGAGTAGTGTTACCGGCCAGCCCGGTCCCCTTTAAGGCGGTGTGTGTGTTCGGGTGTGTGTGTGTGAGACGTAGTGGGCGCAGCGGAGGAGAGAGAGGGAGATGCAGGTGTGCGCGTGTGGAAGACCGGTACACGTGTTCAGTTACTTTTCAGTGTGTCCTCCGGTAGCTTTCAGTTTTCGGCCCTCACGTGTTTTGTTTGCTCTTTACAAGTTTGTAATAAATGTGCGACGTTGCACGGACAGTAGCCTATATTTCCTCCGTCCTTTTTTCCTTCACTTTCCCCGGACTCCTAGACAACCGCCGGTTACCAGCAACAAGCCAGAAACCGTATTTAAATACCAGCTCTCCCAACTACGGTTCAGAGATAGGACTGGAAATTAAGAAAGGTAACAGTAGTCTTCCGAAAGTGAGCTCTTTCTTTGGTCCAGCATCTGCACCAACTACAGCAGCGGCTGCCGCCCACTCTAATGCCGCGTTCCATTTGTCCTCGGAAGTCGGAATTTCCCAGTTCCCAGTCGGAATTTTCAACTGGAACGCCCCTCGAAGTGGGATTTCTTACTGGGAAAGTGGGAGAAGCTTCACCACCCCCGAGTTACCATTCCGAGATGGCTGCCATTCCCAGTTCCCAGTTCCGATTTCCGAGGCAAATGGAACGCGGCATAATAACACCAACGCTGCGTTCTTTCAGCTTATAATGCGTCACGGACGCAGGACACATAGCTGGCAAATATAGTAATAAATAGGGCCCCATATTAAATATTGAAACGGGCCCCCTGATGCCAAAGGCCGCCACTGGACATAGCCTTTTATAGGGGTGTTGAATTAGCGCATTAATTGCAAATAATTAATTACATGCATATTTAGCGCGTTATGATTTTTTTTATCGCTTAATCTATTTTTTAACTCTAACTTTACTTTTTCTGTTTGCGATTTGCCTTTATTATGAAAGGGCTGAAAAACAGTGGTCAGTCACACCTTGAAGTGGACACTGATTGGCTGTCCCTGTGTGTGGGCGTGGTTAGCTGCGCTGGTAGACTCCCGTTGTAGCTGGACCATGGGAGCTGGACAGGTGGGGGAGGAACGGTGAGTAGCGGAGAAGAGAGGTGAAAATGGAGGAGCAAGTGAAAGTTGTCGGGGGAATTTACATTTCTAAAACGCCCCGACGGCACCATTGATAAAGGTAGAGTGATATGTGTTCTTTGTGTAAAAGACTTTGCTTACCACCGAAGCAGCTCACGACCGAGAGGCTAGGGTTGCCACCTTTCAGAAATAGTAATATGGGACGCCCTGATTTCAGCAGCGCAGGAGCCAAAAAAAAAAGCCCCAAAACTTCTAAACTGAATAAAAATGTGTTTATTTTATATGAAAAAACAAAATGCTTTGATTTAAAGTTTAAAGTGCTTTAATAGCATTGAACTTGCATGACTGTAGAGACAGACAACCATACTAGCAACTGAAATAGCCTCCTATTCTATGTATGTCCACATCAGCCAAGATGTATAATATAGTTACAGGTGAAGAATATGGTGTAAAAGTTAATTTATTTCTATAATTCAACTAGAATATGGTGTAAAAGTTAATTTATTTCAATAATTCAACTAGAATATGGTGTAAAAGTTAACTTATTTCAATAATTCAACTAGAATATGGTGTAAAAGTTAATTTATTTCAATAATTCAACTAGAATATGGTGTAAAAGTTAACTTATTTCAATAATTCAACTAGAATATGGTGTAAAAGTTAACTTATTTCAATAATTCAACTAGAATATGGTGTAAAAGTTAATTTACTTCAATAATTCAACTAGAATATGGTGTAAAAGTTAACTTATTTCAATAATTCAACTAGAATATGGTGTAAAAGTTAACTTATTTCTATAATTCAACTAGAATATGGTGTAAAAGTTAATTTATTTCAATAATTCAACTAGAATATGGTGTAAAAGTTAATTTATTTCAATAATTCAACTAGAATATGGTGTAAAGGTTAATTTATTTCAATAATTCAACTAGAATATGGTGTAAAGGTTAATTTATTTCAATAATTCAACTAGAATATGGTGTAAAAGTTAACTTATTTCAATAATTCAACTAGAATATGGTGTAAAAATTAATGAAAATACGGTACAAATCGTGTCCCGTATTAGTTCAATACGGGACGCAACATTTTTTTCTCAAATAAAGGACAATTCCGTATTTTACGGGACGGGTGGCAACCCTACGAGAGGCTGGCGGATGTTCTTGCCAAGTGGATGTAAATGCCTAGGACTGCATGTCTGTCTGCTTCAACCAATTTTGTACCTTTTGTTGAAGATTTGAGCCATTGAAAATGATCTTTCTACGTGTAAAAGTATCACTAAAGAGTTGTCACAGTAATGGAGAAGATGGTAGACTTGATCTGACCTGCCCCGAGGCGGTTTTATGTTCACTCGTTCAGTCAATAAAACATACACAGCGACCTTTATGTTGCCAGTTTACATCGACTTTTTACATGGACGTTACATCGTCTGAACTGGACAGTGTGCGTCTCCGTTATGTTTACACATTGTGAATTGTGTGCTTATCTTATAAGGGGAAAAATGGTCTGTTCTACGTCGGATTCTTCATTTTTGTTTTATTTTTTTTTTTTCCCTTTGCCAAATGAAACTCGGCCTCTGCTCGGCCCTACAGACAACTGAGCAGCATGAAAGAAAGGCCTTTGCCCGTGGAGATGAGAGCACGCGCATCCGTGCTGGCACGTGTGCGCTTTCACAAGAATCAACCGGAGCCTTCATAGAGCCCGTCCTCCCTGATGCACGTGCAGACACGGAAAAAAGGTAAAATATGTACGATTATGGCAGGTATGCCCTCAGGTGATGCTCGGTCATTTAAACGTGTAACTTATAAGGCCTTTTGCACATGTGTGGAACAAATTCAGTAGCACTAAACACCTTCAACTCCACCGAGAGCTGAGTTAGTAACAAAGCTCTCAGTGAGGAGGAAGTGGGTGGATGGTGGCCCACATTGAACATTCATCACTGTCGTGTAAGTTCAGTTCGATTGCACTTTCCTTCTTGAGTGTCAGGTATTTTTTTTCTTTTGTTCTTGTCCTCTTGATTAGGGTTATTGGCCCTATTGATCTCCATCGCAGTTCCTGAAAGATGGATACAAACGATGGATTGGAAAAGCTTTGTGGGAGGCCTTGCGGTAATTGGAGAGCAACATCCTGATTTTTACAAATTAACTTTCATTGGGAATCTTGCATAAGGTTTAAAAAGAAATCCAAAGATAAGCAGCACAGCAACTCTGCTGCATTTTTTTGTTGTTGTTTTTTTTATAAATGGCAAAATAAAATGCGAGGAGAGGGGGCTGTATGCAGAGGTCCAGACTTTTCAGAGTATGCTGTAATTATTATATATTCGTGCTGAATGAAGCCCGTCGGCTTTCCCCCTGTGGTTAATGGCTGGTTCAGCTGTACTGTCTACCCTTGGAAATAGTTTTGGTTTCTCGTATGGAGGCTTTGAAATATGTCTCTGGGATCGTTCCTGAACATTTCAAAAGAACTGATTGAGAGTAAGTACAGTAATTGCAATCCATTTTTCACTGTAACAGTTAAATTGTTTGCAGGCTGGGAACTGTTATTTTCTGGTAGTGTGTTTATAACTTGCTGCTGATTATGATGCTTTGCTGGTCGTGTTGTATTTAACGGCACGTTCTTAGCGCTGGGAGGACACCAAACATATTTCAGGTGGAGGTTGGAAGGCATTTGTGTGACAAAATTACCACAAAACGATTATTCATCCGTGTGTATCGATAGTGGGCGTTGGCCAGATCGGCTTTCAGTGTCTGGGTTTCGGGGGGGATGATTGGCTTTTCTTATAAACTATGTAAAAAATAAGGTATCGATCCATCTTAAAAAGGGTAGCTGCGTTTGATTTTACTTCTGGAGTTTCTGCATCCAAATCTTATGCCTGAAAGAATTATGTTAATGTTCAGTTTCTTTTCAATTTACCATAAATCAAAGTAAATTATTCTTGATTTAAATAGATTCCATACTATGCGTTTCTGATCCCTATTCCTATTGATCAAGTACCACCACAGGTGCTTGTTTGTAGTTGATGAAGGGAGCATCTGTATGCTCCATTGAGCCCCCTACTGGTCAGTGGACGAACTGCAACTTTTCTTATTTCCTCATTGGTATCAATCCAGAAATCAGGTCGCGCCTTTGGGAGCTCACAAGCTCCAACTTTTTTCTTTTTTAATTTTTTTTTTTGTTTATACCAGCTGTATAGAGAGGTGACATCACATATTTGGTGTCACCATCTTGACAGTATTTAGCTAGATTAGGTGTTGTTATGAAGTTGCTGTTGAATTTGGTTGATTATTTTTTTTACTTTATTAAGGCAGATAACATCACTATGTGATATGCACAGCTTATACGGATCAATGTTACTGATCTCAATCAGTTTCTCTAAATGCCACTGGTTTATTTAACCTTTCTAGCCCCTTTCCTCTTGATTTCTCCTTCATTTATCTTCAAGAATCTGCTCTGCACTGCAAATTGAAACCATATATGAATATCCACACTCTTTTTCTCTCGGTTGTTTTTCTCTCTCAAAGCTAACTATTACAGGCCTACAGTTCGCCTAACTGTATGCTATTTAGCATCAAAAAGATGCTGCTCGCAATTAGCAAAAAGTATACCAGTTTGAAGATGTCCAGTTCACTGTAAGCTGCGTTTAACTGTCGACCTGTTCGCTTTCTATTCTCCAGCAATGCCACCATAAACAAGGTTCATTCGTACTCCCACTTCACAGCGCTTCTGTATCTTCACACTTTCCTGGGACGAGCCTGCTTGCGAAGGAAATATAGTATCTTAAGCACTGAAATGGGACACGGTTAGATCCCACACATGTACTTTTATTATTTAGAATCGATAATAGATTTATTTGGAAAATAAACACTTGAATGAGGCTGTTAGGAAGCTAAAAGCACTGTAATATCTAAATAATGTGGGTAAGCATGTGAGATAGGTGGCCTGTGTGAGAGAATGTAATAATTTACTGCTGCAGAAAACCTGACGTAGCTGTATACCCACTGACAAACTGGTCAGCTCTATTCTATATGGATGAGTAGCTGCGTAGTACATTCAGTTCCTCTGAGTCGTGTGTGTGTGTTAATTTTCTGGTGTGTGCACATATTTGACCGTGTATTTCATGATCAACTTGTGTTCGTGTCGTTCTTCCCTTGTTGAGATGCTTGCCTGTGTGACGGGCTTGCTTGACTAAGTATACCTGAGGGAGGTCGGGAAGGTGCAGGCTCGCTTTGTCATTGATGACATTCTAATAAAAAAATGCGTGCGGGGAGAGGGTGTTCATCACCACCGGGCCGGCTTAGTTGACCCTTAAAACCCTCTACTGGCTCAGCGTTCGACACTGCTGCTGAGACACAGTCATCCATCACACATTCCTACACACACACATCCACACGCACACACACACACACACACACACACACACACACACTAAACATCTGTACCAACAGAAGGGAATGTACGTATCTATCATGCCGTAAATTGTACAAATACAGTCAGAGGCAGCTCAAGTTGTAAGTACATAAATACAAACTTACAAACTCCTTGTAGTCATATTTTCATTTTCAGAAAGATTTAGTTTATATGAATTATCAAACTATAACAGTTATTTTTATGGATGGTTTAAAGTTTCTATGAAATGGATCACATAGTATAATTTGCTTCTACATACTTCAGGTTTCTTGTAAAACCACATGTTTTGGAAGATGTCCCCTTAAAAGAAAAGAGAGAGAGGGGGAAAAACTACAATTTTCTCTGATTGGTCGACTTGAATCAGCTGATCAGGCTCCACCCACCAATACTAGATTAGTTTCCCTTAAATTCAAAGAGAGAGGATTTTCATTGGATGTTTCTAGCGTATGTGTGCTATGAGTGCTGAATAGATTTTAGAGACTGACAAAAAATAAAATAGGGTTAAAAATACATGACAATAAGTTTGTTATTGGTTATCGGTTATTGTTCATACATAAGTCCTCTTTCAATTTACTTTAAAGGTGCCATATATAAATTTGCACTTCAAGATACTAAAGACAAAAAATCAGCCAAAAGAATTTGTAAATACCGATCATGTGTACAGTAGGTTCAGAAACAATGTGACCGCAACTGGAACTGCAAATTTTGACAAACACAAAATACATGATGCCCTATGTGCCCCGCATTATCTCAGTATTCGTGACTAATATAGCGTTTGCATTTTTATATGTTATAAAATTGTGTTTTAATATTAATATTCAAAGTGCAATAATTATTCTAACCAGCCCAACTGAACCCGACCCAAATATTATGTGTACATTTTTCTGACTCGTTACCACAGGTGACTACAGTCGACCGCTCTGTTCGGATCAGCCTGTTTTGACAATGAATGCATAAATCCTCTGAATTGAGGAGAGAGACTCTGAAAACTGGTCTGATGAGCGAGGACAGACCTGAAGAATTTACTCTGACTGAGGGCATATCTACTTGAATATCATGTTAAGAGTAATGCTCTTGGCAGGCCATTTCCAGTCATGTGAAGCTACAGGTGAACCTCCGAGTAAATGGATGGCCTAATCGCCACCAGCTGTCAAATAAAACATATCCAGAAGCAAATGAAAAGAAACTAAACAAGATGAGGGTCAATATTGCCATTGCTTTCCCATGTTGTGGTTTACTTTTGCAAATAAAAGAATGAAATATTATGCATATTTCTGTTGGTATAAGGATGCTATACCTTAAAAAGCTAGATATTGTTTTTAAGGATTGGGATCAGCAGATGTGTGTTTAAAGTAGAAACTAACGGTCATCACTGACTCATTATACCCTGGAGCCCCCGGTACAGTGGGTAAATGTCATATTTGCCTGAGATAAGGCAGAGCGAAAAGCTAACCCCAACTTTAACTTTCATGACAGTTTTCTACCTCTACTAAGGGTTGTTGTGGATGCTCACGGCCCATCTCTCATGTGCTGTAAGGTTTATTACAGATGGGAGACGGGGCGTGAACATCCATTTTAAATCTGCACGTCCACACGAATCACCTCAAACTCATCTGCACTTCATTCACCTGGGAAAAAAAAGTTTTTTGTGACTGGCAAAGTAGCAAGTAAACAACTGTATTTTGTTTACTTGGGTAACGATGATGAACAAGGGTATAAAAAGGTAGACGCAGGATGAGAACACAATAAAACTGATTTACTGTTGCTTTGGATGGAATAAAAGTTGAGGTAAAAGTGAGCAGAGCATTGTAAATGGTGTTAGAAATAGTTATCACTGGTAACGCTTCGCTCCTGTCTGTAAAAACAACAAAAGTGGATTCATGTCTACATTCCTGAGCTGGCTGTAAAATCCGGCCAGTCGCTTTCCTTACATAGACCTCGTCTTCTCCAACTCCTTCCTCTTCTCTTTTATGTTCTCCCGGTTCTTCTCACAGGGTCACTTTTCAGATGCACTGACACACTTGCAAGCTGATCAAATAATTTCCTGCTATCAGGAAATACCATTGCTCTGATAATGCAAGTGTTTGTTTGTTTTTC
Organism: Cololabis saira; assembly: GCF_033807715.1. Lineage (NCBI taxonomy): Eukaryota > Metazoa > Chordata > Actinopteri > Beloniformes > Belonidae > Cololabis > Cololabis saira. Next base: position 22,241,165 of record NC_084605.1, on the reverse strand, counting down.
CTCCGTGTACAGTCTTCCCAAGAGTGTACACTTCCTTATCGGATGGACGTGTGCAATTCAAACCCATCTCATGTATGGCTGATTGTGAAGCCCTTTGTGGCTTTTAACCTGTAAATAGTGCTATATAAATAAACCTTACTTGCTTACTCTCTGACGCCCTGCTGTGAGAAAGTAAGGAAAGACAGATCATTGTCCAGAGTCAGAGACACTGAGCGGTTTGTGGCTGTGCCACAAGAATAACAAGTCATTTTGGTGTTTCCCTGGCTGGAGGGCAGAACGAAGCAGAGAGGATCTAATCAGCCTCATTTCACCCTCATTCATGGCCTGGACTGTCATTAGTTTAACTTCCCTCGCTGCTGACATGAATCTCCCGTTGTTGGGTTGGCTGCAGCCTCATAATCCAATAGAAACACCTATTAAAGTCATGTTCCTGCACAGGATTATGATTTGCTTGGCCTTTTATAGCTTCTCTGCAGGTTGTTGCATAACATTAGCTACTTTACACTATATTAAGACCCACTACATCCAGCGCATGCATGCATCTGAACACAAATGTCTCTCTGGTGAAACAGTGATGTATTTTGTTGCAGTTGAAAGAGGAATCTCACTAGGTTTTGAACCCCATGCTTGTCATTATTTTTGAATGCATGGGAAGTTTGATCTGAAAACAGTGTGAGATGGAAGATTTGGTGCTCATTAGATTCAGGAATAGTGCCATTATGGGAACAGTTGAGATATATATATATATTTTTTAAGTTGGTGTACAGTAGCAGACAGAGGTCACTATGACTCCACCTGGGTGTTGGTTGTAGCCTGGCAACAACTGAGCCAATGAGACGTGACATGCAGCATCAGCAGGTGAACTCTCAGTAAACACTGGGAGTAGGAGGTTGCTGTGTATTTGAATGGCAGAGATGCTCCTTCACAGCAACATACCCTGGATGACATCAGATTGCCAAATGTGTATGGATAGACACTAGGGCTGTTCGATTAATCGATTTTAAATCGTAATCGCGATTATGTAATTAGAACGATGTTAAAACGTGAAACTCGTAAAATCGATTTTTCACTTATTTTTTTTTTTTTATTTATTTATTTTTTTTTAATTGGAAATATAACTTACTGTATGTTTGCAAGTGCTGATTTGCTGATTTTTCAGAGATAACACTTTATATTTTATTATATTTTTTAAAACTTTTTTTCAACTTATTTTACAGAGTTTTGCACTTTATTCATTCATTTTGGGGCAAATGTTCAATAAAAAAACAGCATATTTGAAATCATTTCTTTGCCTTTTGTCAATTCACAAAATAATCGTAATCGTAATCGAAAATCGGATTTTGAGAGAAAAAAATCGAGATTTTATTTTTGGGCAAAATCGAACAGCCCTAATAGACACTGGGCATGTGTTCCTTATGCCATTTAAAACACATAACACTGAATTACTGATATTATCACAAAAGCAGTAAAAAAAAAAATGAAAGTTGTCCAATGCTTCTTGTTACAGCCATACCATTTGGGTTTAAACATGCTGGTTTGCGAGAAACGTCTTTTTGGGATTTGGTATGTTCTCCCAAAGGACACTTCGGGCATGCTGGCTCCATTTACAGTCCAAAGAACTGTCTCTTCTAGGCTACTATAACACTTCATGGCTTTGATCAGTGGCAAATTGTGGCGCTGTTCACACTAAGTGACTCGCTGTCTTTTTATTAGGGGTCTTGAAGTCGGTGTGCTGTTCACACCTTGTGACTGATCTTCAAGGAGGATCACACTCCACACGATCCGGCGGTGATAATGACACCCAACTGGTGCACGCTGTGCCAACATTCATGGAAAATTAGATGTTACCACACACAAAGTAGGAGTTGTTTGTTTGAAAATGCTCAAAATGAACATTGAAAGCTTCGGTACATCGAGGAAGAGCAAATAACGTGGCTCGAGACATAGATTAGTACTCAAAAGCAGCAGGGATTGTCTTTGCCACAGAGAGAGTTGGAAATTAATTAAAAAAACTTTTGTAATGAAAGTAGTTTTGTATTATGGTATTAAGTCTTGTTGAATAATGATTTCCATTCGGGTTTCTTCATTTTGTCTCGCACGCATTGATAACTTGTTTGCTCTCATGCTCCTCTCGAGACTGAGCGTGCATAACCATCCGTAGCGTGTACATAACCGAGCATGTGCACCCCTCACACTACTTGATCACGCACATGTGGACCTCCTGTGTTCGGTGTTGTGCGTGTGAACCCTACTCGTTCTGTTGGCAACGTTCGTCTCGCCTCCTGATTGCCTACTTCTATCATTTGGTGTGATGCACTTTTGTCCTGCGCGATGGAAGCCGTGTAACAAGAGCGGGTTAACGGACGCTTCTGATTTCATTGTAGACGTGCTCGTGAGAGGTCCATAATGGTGAAGTTCTCTGACTGTTAGTTTTGTTGACCTTTCACTCTAGAGAGGTCCACGAGCGCCACTGGCCTCATGTCCAGAATTTAGATAGATTAAGCACTCGCTGGCATGTGTCAACGCAAATGTCCATATCACAAAAACCAGACATCATACTTTTATGATCAAATGTGATCAAAGTATAAAAAGCCTTTCTTTGTCTCCTGCATGTTGGCTCTGCAGAAGATGGCTTTTCTACAGTGTGGTGTAAAATAGCGACTGTGCTTGGCTTTGAAAAGCTTTCACCACTGAACGCTCTCATCCAGGAACAGAGAGCAGTAAAATTGAGTGTGAAGTTATCAAATGCATGTGGTGTGATATTGAGAGCCAGGGTTGCAGAGTCTTGGCCGTTGTTGCATCCTGTGCTTGGATACACTTCCTGGTTGATTGGTGGGGGTGGCTGTACTTTGTCTGAGGGCAGCTCTGCATTAGATCACTGTGCTTTTATTATGAGAGGGAAGAATAGTCTGCTGTGTATATGTACTGCACCGGTATGCATGCTCATTATGATGCAGCCACCCGCACCTCCCACCCCTCTTTTTTTTCGTCTTCCTCCCTGAGGACTGGCCTTAAATCATTTTCTGCTAATATACTCATCCTCTTCCTCAGATCACTCTTTCATCTTATTTCTTTGTATTTCCCCTGGCCTTATTCCTGGTATTTTCATTCGTTACTCCTTCCTTCCTCTTATTCACCCTATCTTTATCTTTTTTTTCCCTTTTCTATGATTTCCCTTCACTGCAGGGATTCCTCCCAATTTTTCCCTCCAGTCAACTAATCAACTCCCCCCTGAATTGGTCACCTCTGTCTTTTCTTCCACTTCCTCCTTCGTGTAGCTCTACAGCTATTTGATGTGGTTCATTTCCTCGTTTTAAACAACTCTGCAGCGCATTTAAAGCCTCTACCCTCACCTTTTTTATTCAACCCCCCCTTAATCCACCCCCTGTATCCACTCCTGGCATCTCTCTCATTTTCTGTCATTATGTCAGCATTATCTGACAATCCGTTCCCTCCCAAACTTCCCACTCCCTCCCCATCATCGTCCTTTCTCCTCTCTTCTCTGCTGTCTCAGTGTCTTTTATGGGAACTGGTGGGAGGCTGCAGTGGTCCACGTTGAGTTATAGTTTGTTTTGATGTGCCGGTATAGATACAGGCTGAAGGACTGGGGCACCGGGAGGAGAAAAAAAAAACGAGGATGGAGGAGAAGTGGGGTGGAAAGCACAGAAAAGGAAGACAGAAATAGATAAATTTGGCCACTGGAGAGACAAGGGAGAAAGAACAGACAAAACGAGACCGTGCAGCTGAGCGGAGAGGAGGATGCACATGAGTGACGGCTCACATCACAATGGCTGGTTTTGCCTCCTCGTCAGGCATCAGGACCACAGGTTCCCCAAATATCCGTTATGACAGGATGTAACTACACAGAGAAGAGGGAGGCAGTGCCCTATTTGTGGGAGAGAGGGAAAACCCCAGAAAGGTCCCTGTGTGGCGTGAGAACCATGTTAAAGCTACAGATGGCAGTCTTCATGGGTTGCAAAAAAGAAGTCCAAAAGCTGATGACATAGCCCTGTGAATGGATTTCATCCTGAGGTTTTAAGGGAATTTTCTTTGCCACTGAGTCACTCACAGCCGTGAAAGCATTGTACTGATTCTGAGATCAGAACTCACGAAACACTCAAGTTTGGTTTGTCCAGTTGTGCAGTAGGGCTGCAACGATTGGTCGACGTTGTCGACAAAAATCGATAATCAAAATTGTCGACAATGAATTCCATTGTCGACAATTGTCGCCAGACGTGTTTTTCCAACGGATTGAGGCATCTCACTTCAATACAATCTCTGCCGAGAGTCGCGCATGCACAAGAGCGTCTCTGCTGAGCAGTGGCAGATAACCAAAAATGACGGCGTCCTGTACAGCAGCTGCATGTAACAAAACTTCAAAAGTTTGCAAGCATTTTAGACTGGATACGGCAAATAAAAAGATTACTTGCAAGGTTTGCAAAGCAGACCTTGCTTATCACGGGAGCACATCGGTAATGCACGAGCATTTGAAGAGAAAGCACGTTGGAGTGTTGAACGAAACGGACTCGCCTTGGTAAGATATTAAGCGTATTTTGGCTTTAAAAGAGAGCTTTAACGTTATGCCTGACTGTGCCTGATAAAAGTATTTTAAATTAAATACATGCAGTCCGAAGAAGAGAGCCACCATGGACCCCTTTCTGCAAAAGAAGCAGACGTGTCCCACGCAACAGGCGACTGCCCTCACTGGTTGATGGTGATGGGTTTCAACAAATGATACAACAGTTCAACTCAGAGTACGTTCTGCCATCCAGAACCCATTTCTCTCACTTGATGGAGAAAAAATACGAGACGTTTTATTTTATAATTAATTTTTTTATATAACACAATTGCCTGTCCTTAAAAAATGAAAAATAATGGACAGAGGTTTATTTATTTATGGATTTATGTCTATACTGACTGATCACTGTGCCTGTCGTTGGTTTTAGAAAGGACATTTTATTTACTTTTTGTATGAACAGCGGCAAAGTTGAATAAAATATCTATTTTTCATTGAAGTATCTTTCTTGTGTTTATTATCATTTGCCACATAATTAAAGCAACCTCATACTAAATTTAAGAAAAAATGACTATCCGATTAGTCGACTAATCGCTTCAATAGTCTTGACTAGTTGACTATTAAAATAGTCGTTAGTTGCAGCCCTATTGTGCACTGGTCCTCGGTTCAATTCTGCTGGTTGCTTGGAGCCTTCATTTGCAGAGGGACTATGTTCTGTGGAGTTCCCATACAGTTTTTGGCGTGGATATAGATTTTTCTGCTGTTGCAGGTGATAGAAGCCTTCCGATGTTTAGGAAGAAACAACAGTTTAGGAATCAGCTATATTTCAATGATGTATTACAATAAAGCCCATGGTCTAATTTGCATCCATCTATTGAGAAGGAGCAGCACTGAACAAAAAAAGATTTAGCAGGCATGATAAGTGATTGATAATGCTTCTGTGAAAAGATTGAATGTATGAACCGTGATCAGTGCATGTGTTGGTTTCCTGTTAGTGTTGGCTGTAATAATCCTGAAGACTGAGCATTGGAGGTCTGATCATTTTCTGTTTCCTCTCCAAACTATTTTTAAGGGTAGAAGTGCTCTATCTGATGCCTTGTTGGGTAACAGCTTGTGAAAGCCGTGATGGCTGCACCTACACCTACACAGATAGTGTGGATGACTGGGGAAAGGCTCTCAGAAGGTCTTAGAAAGCTGTTTGAAACAAAAAAGAAGAGAGTTCAAATAGAAAATATGATTACTCACTCATCCATTCATCCAATCACTTTATCTAGGTTCTGGTTGAGAGAATAGCAACATCACTAAAGAAGCCCAGACCTTCTCTCTCCCCGACCAATTCCTTCAGCTCTTTGGAGAGGAAACCAAGATTTGTAAAGCCAATTTAAATATATAATCTCTCCAATGTGTCCCGGGTTTGATTTCGGCCCCTCTCCCAGTTGGAGATTCCCCAGAACACATCCCCATGGAAGTATTTAGGAGGCGTCGTAACAGATGCCCAAACCATCTCAATCGGCTCCTCTTGATATGGAGGAGCAGCAAGCCCCTCCTTGATGACCAAACGTCTTCTAAAGAAGAGTCCAGCCATCCTGTGGAGGAAACTTATTTAAGCCACTTTTTGGTTACTACTCACAATTTGTTACCATAGGTGGAGTAGGAACATACACCGACCAGGAGACAATGGCCTTGACTTTTGTCTCAACTGTTTCTTCACCGCAACAGACCGGTACAGCTGGAGGCAGTTGTCTTGACACTGTGATGGCAAGTTCTCAAGCTCATCCTTGCCTTGCTAAGCCTTCTCATCATTTGAAATGAGATAACACAACCTAATCCCTTTGTTCAAGGTTATTTTGGTCTAAAAAAAACACACAAAAAAGTGATAAAATGCATTTAAGGAAATGTAAATTAAGTAAAATGACATTTTGAACTTGCACGGGACACACTCACATCCTAGGCTTTCTGGTTCTGTACGGCCCTCCCTCCTCTCAGCTGTCACCCACTCTCCTCTCTCATACTCCCTCTCTCCTGGGCCATGGGCTTGTATGTGACCTTTCTCTATCACTTATTTCTTTTGCAGTCTATCGCTGTCACCAAAGCAAGGTCTTCTTACAGTTTTCATTGCCCATATTGCAGCGATTTGCACCATCTTTCATGATCAAAGTGGAACTTCAGTTCTGTTCATGCTCCTAAGAGGGTCAGCTGAATCACAGCTACTTTTTCTTTCATCTCCCGCTCCTTCCATCTCCCTCTTCATTCTGTCCAGTTATTTGACTCTTTATCACCAGTGTCCATGTCCATTCTGTGTCTTTCTCTGACAACTTCTGTTGCTTCGCTTCCATTAGCTGGTCAGCTGAGTAAACAGGGATGGTCTAGCTTTTTTTTTTTAATTTGTTTTTCTTGCGTCAGCGAACGGTCCCACAACCTCCATCAACTGCCACTAAGGTCGTGGATTTTTATTTTGGGTTTCTCCCTGGAGACCTCTGTGAAGAGTCCGCCTAAGCTCTGGCCTGACGGGAACACCCCCCTTGTGTAGGAGACCAGACAGCTTTCAAATATGATTACAGCACTTCCAGTTTCCAGAACAATCTCTACTTCTGCTGCATCTAATGGCACTGCAAGAGTTGAAACTGAAGCCAGATGAATGTGAAGAGAAAGCCTGCAGCAGACGTGACAGCGCTTCACTGCTGACACACAAATCTATAATCCCGTGTGACTTGATGTACGAATGTGAACGCTTTCTTTGTTCGGCCCTGTCAGGACCAGCGACGACATGTTCAGAAGACAGCTTGAGTTAAAATCTGGAGAATTCATTCGAACCCATCTTGAAGAGCTTTTTGTTACTTTTCCTCTCTTTCACCACCTGTACTGAAAAAAAATTATATCCTTATTCTTTTGTTCTTAGTTTTGAATCCAAAGTTGCTGAGGAGTTGCAAATGCTGCCTTTAATCAAAACTCTTGACTTAAAAGGGGGCATATTAGTAAAAAAAATGTGGTTGACAGCATGTGTTTGAGTGTCTTGAGTTCTCTAGGAAATCAAAAACGTACATGCAGTTCTGTTCAAAAGCTAGTACCCCTTTTTCAGAACTGAATAGCTTCATCTGTCAAACAGCTGTCCTCATAACTGACTCCAGTACACTAGTGTAACTAGTATACAGAGGAGCTCATGGTCGACTCAGTAAAGTGCCCAGGTCCTCTCGGTACAACACAACCCCATATCATCACCACTCCATCCCTGTGCTTGAATGTGTGGGTTGAACTATTTCTGCTGAAATAAATTTGGATTTTTTTTTTTTGCCAAATGATGTTGGCCATTAAGGCCCAACATCTCCACTTTGTTCTCATCTCGCCCCCCCCACGTTCCAAGTTGCAAGTTCCAAGTTGCGAACCTCAGTAGAGCATCCAGGTTCTTTGTACACAGAGGAAGTTTTCTCCTGACCACCCTTTCCAAACAGTACTTGTTCAGTGTTCTACTTGCTGTCATGGACAAAACATTTATCAGCTCGGTAAGTCTTGTTGGCTCTGAGATGTGAGTCTTGAATCCTTTTGCAATTTTTGGAGCAATGCATGGTTTATCCTTTTGCTGGGATATCGATTCCTGGAAAGATTGTCAACCGTCTTGAAAGCCTTCCATGTCGACGTCCAAATTGTTTGGATATGGACTTTCAACAGTTGGACAAGCATTTCCAAACTGAAGTGCAGCAATGATTGCTTCGTAAAAGGCCATTGCTTATGCCTTTTCCTCTTGGCATTGTGTTAAAACACACCTGATTGCTCCAGACCAGCAAAAACGCAGCCTTAGTGAAAGGTTTACTTCTGTTCATCTGATTTTGTAATTGCTCAACAGGAAGACCTACTACAATCAAATTTTTTTTTATTTTAATTTTATTTTAAAAACAAAGGGTTAAGTGAGGTGAATCTAAGTTTTACATATGACTTTAAATGGTAATTATTCTTGACACAAGCAGCTCTGATATTTGAGTATGGCAGTGTGAATCTGAGGCCGGGGGAAATTGCCAGACCTCCAGGACCAACTCTTAACTCCTGCTTCTGTTTATCTCTTCTTAATCGCCAGAACTCCAACTGGAGCTCTTCAGTCGCAAACATACAGCAGCTCAGATAAGATACACACAATCTGACATATTTGTGTCCTTAGAGCAAAAGCATACAAGTATACATTTATTGCATAAATATTTAAAGACACTAAAACACATATAAAACACATGCTCCTGAAGACGCGTGCGCCGAGCTGTCAAAAGGGCTGACGGAGATTAATAAACTGGCCACTTGCTTCGGAGCTAGAGTGTGTCTGCCTGCACTTATGTGTGTGAGATAAGTGAAGTGAAGTAAAAGTTCAGGCCTAATCGGCAGCCGTCGGCATCTAATGACTATGCTCGCTGTCCACAACAAAACACAGCCTCTCCACTACACCAGACAGCCAAGGTCTGGCCAGACACACTCTCGCACTCACACATGCACGAGATATACCACTCAACAGCATTGCACTGGGCGCTTTTGTCATCTGTGCTTATGAGACACAAAAATATCGTGTTGTTTAAACACACTTAAAGTCAGCTTACCCACGGATTCGGCACCAGAAGTATTTTCACGAGATGCGCTTATGTGTTTGCATCATGACGGGCAATTTACGTCTATTTAAGAGGGAAGATGACTGCCTTTAATGAGCTCCCCCATAAGTCGTAGGGTTTCAAGCTTCTAGAGCAGCCACTGCATGTCTTAATCTGCAGTTTATTTTTCAGCCCAAACCATCATTCCTCCACCACATTTGTTTTGAGGTGCTGGTGCTTCTCCACCTTGGTGTCATCCTTCATTTTCTTTCTCCTGGAAATCCTGAACCAAAATAGTTCAGTCTTTTCTCATTGTACTGTCATAAACCAATATTTCACATGCTAAGCGATATTGAAGTACCGTGGAGGTAAATAACACAAAGCTGTAAGGCCAGTTCATAAAGAAGCATACTAGATGGAAAAAAGAAGTCTTTCAAAAGCAATTTTTACGAGTTTCAAGTAGGTTTTGCTTTTGGAACGCCACCTGGGAACTGGAAATTCCCCGCTAATGTCTCGGACAGGAAGCCTAATCAGCTGAAGTGGGAATATTTCTATTGTTATCGTCTGTCTTCTGACGCTAACGCAATGACAGTATTCCTGGAGGCATCTGCGTTTGTCTCCTGAGCTGAGCTGCTTAATTGTATGTAGGGGCCCTCTGAGATATAAATGCCACCTGATATGGGCTTGTCTCCTGGTTCCATAGTGGCTCTGTGTGAATGGCCCACTTGGGTTTACTTAAGTGGTTGGCCCAGGCGGGACCCAGATAACCCTTGTAGCTGAACATAACCCCAGTAAGCATTTCACACAAAGCCCACATGGACCTCATGGATAGTCCCACGTGGCCCCCATTTTTCAGCCTATTTATATCTCAGACGAGCGTCACATAAAGATGTTGGCTGGGTTGTTTGTGCTTTTGAAACGGGACGTTAGATAACAGCTCCATCCCTTAAACCAGCTGCTGTGAATGCAAATGTGAAGACATCGGTGAAAAGGGAGCTTTTTCACTCTCTTTGTGCTATTTTGACCAACAGTTGTCACAAGTATTTAATTAAAACCTCAGGCAAATATGTCAACTTAAAAAAAAGGCATAACATATCTGTTTTAAAGTTTTTTTTCTTTTTTTTCAACTTTAAAATTTAGTTTATAGAAAAAGGATGAAACATGGAAGGGGGGGGGGGGTCTTTAAGAAACTAACCACTGCATAGACCTGAGTCACTTACTTTCTGTGGCGCTTTTTTTCAGTCACTGATTACAAAAAAAAAGTGGATGTTGGATGTTTTTTTCTTTTTTCCTCCCCATCTCAAAAATATTTATTTTTCAAAGACAACTCTACTGTCGTCTTCTTTTAGACACAGAAACTTCCATCAGGTTTTTTTTTTGTCAGGTCTCTTTTAAAGAACCGCAAACGCAAATGGGAAACGTGTGGCCATGAAGCGACTGATCCCTTCACTTAAAACTGTGCTTTGACTAATCGATTCACACGAAGCCGTTGCTCCGGATTTTTTCCTGATTGTTTAAAGTGATGAGGGAGATTCTTCTGTCTGAAAACAGCGTTGGATAATCCCCGATGAAAACCCAAACTCCAACAATAACAGAGCTATCATCACCAGAGCTGTTTGTTGCACTCGCTGCACACACATTCGTACTCGCGTCTCCATCCACAGCCAGATCAGAGCGAGAATGTTTGTGCCAGCGGCGAGCGTGTTGTGTTGATGTTGTGATTACATGGGGTGTTTAAGGTTGAGGATGACTCATCGAGCCAAAACACGCACTCATGCACACACACCGTGCACCCACAGTAATCTAGGTAGGGATCATCACTCCCTCGCTCTCTTTCCTCCCTCGCGTTTTCCGACAACTCTTGCAGCTCACCAGGATTTATGTTCACCACTGCGCTGACTTAAACATCTTTATTTTAAATACTTAAGTCCTCTATGCTGCTTGGGGAGGAAAATTACTTGTATTAGCAAATTAATTGAATCCATTACCAGAACTGAGGCTTTTATTTTTTTCCCTGTGTATGCATGCATGCATGCATTCAATGAGAGCTGGTTAAATTGATGAGTGGCTGTGGGCAAGTCTTGGTGCCGGGTTGGTACTCGGCACAGAAGGCAAGATGTCCCCTTCTGTTTTTGTCCTCACACAGCTGCCTTGTTTGGCTTTCAATCCTGGGAGGGATATCATTCACAGACATGCCTAAACTCTGTCAGATGACCATACTCAAGCAGATTTATCTGTCCTTCTGCTTGGTGTTTCCATTTTGCGATGGCTCTTGTTTTGCTTTGCTCTTCACATATCCACACATTGGGGTCGAGTATTTATGTAGGCATGTATACACACTCAGCCCAAAGTCCAGCTAACGTTCCTGGTGCTAAGAAAACAAATCTCATTCCGTAGTGTCTGTATTTTATTTCAGGAATGAGTCAACATCTTTTAAAAATTTTCTATTTGGTCTTTATTTATTTATTTAATTCTGGGAAGAAGAAAAAACATAAATTGTGCGCTAGTTTTTGATTCTAAACATACATTTCGATTCATGACCTCAATAGCTGATGATGATGGATACTTTAGATGGTGCTGTAATAGGTAGATTCATGTTTTCTCATATATCAGGAACTAAATGGACTAGGACTAATTTTTCCACCCCACTTCATTTTAAGCTTTGTATGGTCATTGCAGATGAAAATTTAAGCCAAAGTACTTTCTCGCTGTTTCTAAGTTGCTGGCCAACGGCAGTTGAAGATGTAGTGGTCAAAAGGCTCTATAGCCAATTTGTTCTAATGTACAAATTCAATTTCAAAATTAAAGCTGCAAGCAGCGATGAACGGGCCCTCGCACTCACGGCCACCGCCCCCCATAAGCATATCAGAAATGACACCACCCACGACTCTCTTTGTCAAACCATCCAAAAGTTATGGCAGAAAATAGGGACAACCAATCAGAAGAAAGGGCGGGGCTAATTCAGGCCAAAGAAGGTCAAGGACACAATACAGCATCCGATGACACCACCCACAACTCTCTATGTCAAACCATTCAAAAGTTATAGCAGAAAATTGGGACAACCAATCAGAAGAAGGGGCGGGGCTAATTTTCACCAATTAATGGTCAAGGACTCAATACTGAGTCCCATGACACCACCCACGACTCTTTATGTCAAACCTTTCAAAAGTTATGGCAGAGAAAAGTATTCTAGGGGGCGCTGTTGAGCCGTTAGGCCACGCCCATTAATGCAAACCATGAAATATCAAATTTATCGCCAGGCCTGGCTTGCATGCAAAATTTGGTGACTTTTGGAGAACTATCAAATATGGACCAATCAGATGAAGGGAAGGCGCTCTTTTTGGCATATAGCGTCGTCACAGTAACACTTTTGATAATGCGGGTAGTCGCAGGATGGAGACGCACATTTTGATGTATAACACACTTGGGGGCACGTTACGGTTTGGGCCGTATTAACTGCCGAAGGAATGGCATAAATTGCGCCAAAGTGACACGATTAATTCAAAATGGCCGACTTCCTGTTCGGTTTCTGCCATGTCGCCAAGAGACTTTTCTTTAAGTTGTGTACTGATACAGGTGTGTAGCGATTTTCGTGCATGTACGTCAAACCGTATTGTGGGGCTTGAGGCACAAAGTTTTCCGGGGGGCGCTGTTGATCCATTAGGCCACGCCCATTAATGTAAACCATTAAATATCAAATTTTTCGCCAGGCCTGACTTGCATGCAAAATTTGGTGACTTTTTGGGCACGTTTAGGGGGGCAAAAAGGCCCTCCTTTCGTCAGAAGAAAAAAGAAAGAAAGAAAGAAAAAAAAAATTCCTACAGATACAGGGCCTTCGCACTGAAGGTGCTCGGGCCCTAATTATAACGTGACATTCATTTCATGTTTGACAAATTTAGTAAACTTTCATTCACATTGGATAGCTGAAGTCAAACAATCATAGGTTGCTTTTGCAGCGAATGCGTTTGGACTCCAGTGGTCACTGCTTCTGGTTATTCTGTGATGACACTGCTTCTAAGCTACAGCACTGCAGCCACACAAAGGGTATATTGCTCATTAGCTTGAAAAAGTAGTTTAGAAACATTATAAACAACTTTTTTGGCAAATCAAACTAATATAATTAGGACTATGCTTTCCTGAGGCCATCAAACATCTGGAGCACTTAATCCAGAAGTTTGAGGACTTCTTTCTACTCTGTAAAACCCCAGCACCTTAATAGTTACAAGACATGGAATGACCCAGAAAAACACATGCAACAAACCCAAATGAGGTGACAAGTGAGTGAGCATAAACTACATTTTCTCTACAATTACCACTGCAGCTACTGAATCTGCACTTGACACAACGGTAGGTTATTAAAAAAAAACAACAACTTTATTTTCACTTAAAAGCTGAATTTGACTTAAACAGGTTTGGAGCACATTGGCTCTCTGTTTGAATATTCAACCAACATGATACTTGCACTTGTATGTTATGGTGCATCTGTGTTCCATTAAAGAAACAACTTTCTCTAGTGCAGGACCTGAACTTACTGTGAACCAAGTAAGTATAAACAAGGAGGAGGATAAACAACCACAACATGATCTTTAACAGGGAAACACAACAAACAGACTGGCAGGGGAGAGAACAAAGTTAAGAGAACACATACATATACTGTAGACACTGAGAAGACACAGGTGACACAATCAGCGAAGACATGGGTGATGAGGGCATTGAGTTGAATGAAACAAGGAAAATACAAGAAAACCAAAATAATCCTAAGGAAAACAAAAACAAAGAAAATCATCATCAAAATGTCATTGCATTTCTGGACTGAACTTACAGGGCCCCAACACTCCAAAGGCAGAAATAAGTTTTCAAAGTGAAAAATGATTCTTAGCACTTCTTAGGACTACATATACATAAATACATACATTTTTATGATAGCATTTTATGATAAAACAACTATTTGCTGGTTTAAAAGTCACATGTGCTTGTTGTTAGGTTGTGTTGGGTAGAAATGATTTAGCTCATTTATTGGTTGTTTTGCAGCTTGGAGATTGGTGGTTTGATTGCCATCCCCCACATACAATGCAGTGTACTTAGCCCAGATGCCCAACCTCCACATTCAATAATAGCAAAAGCTGTTTATTTGCACTTCACAATGATACAAAGATGCCATGTTACCCTTTAGAGGGAGAGACCGGTTAGTCATGTGAGATGGAAGCTTACAATGCTGCGGTAATAAAAATCTCTGATTAACATGTGAGACAATGCCAAAGGCCTTTTATAAAGAGGAATGCTGTAAGGAAGTGGTGCAGAAATTAAAGTGCTGCATACATCTTTTGCAGTAATAAAAGCATTGTATGAGTGTGTAAATGAATAGGTAAATGAGGAACACACTTCAGGGCTCTTTGTAGACCCTTGAGAAGGTTAAAAGGCACAATACAAGTGTGGGCCATTAACAGTTTATATGTTTGGCCTGTCTGCACTATCATTGGCATCATGGGAACCCCAGGTTTGGTCCTTGTTGTGCCCCACCTCTTTCCAGAGCTAACTCCATTGCAGCTGTAACTGCAGGCTTGTCTCCTAAGGCCCATGCAACTTCACAGTAAAGTGATTTATCAGATGTGTTACTCTTTAGATAATGCAATGTGCCTCCGTTGGTTAGAATAGAAACAGGATGATGGACAGATGGAGGGATTGCACCACTGAATCCCAAATAGCGGGAAACTCCTGAGGGAGACATTTGTTTTGAACCCCTCTGCTACACTTCCCCGTTTTTGTGTTGTTGCGCCTTCCCTTTCTCCGTATATCCTTCTTTTCTCCTTCTGTTTAATTTCCCTGGCTGCGCTGTCATTTGTTTTATTCTCCTCTAATGCTATCTGTTGCTATTCTCAGAGGTTCACTGATTACAAGGATGACCAGTGTGTATACACTAGTGTGGCATCACATCAGCACTGCCAATGCAGAGTCTGCATGTGACTGCAAATGGGCTGTGGGAGTACTTTTGAGAAATCATAAAAAAGCCAAAGACGTAGAGAGCTGGCGCATACATAGCTCAGATCCAGATTCACAGGAAAATGTTCGTCCTATGACACCTTGGGAATCAAAGTCTCTTGGGGACCCCTCAAGTGAAATGTTGTTTGTGAACGTTGTTTTTCAGCATGAGGAAATTTCATCTCAAAGCGGTAATCTCTCTGTCTGGTGGCAGCCATTTCAGAGCTTCCTCTCGTCATGGTGGCATTGTTGTGCAGTCCTAGCTGATGAACATGTTGTCGGTAGCTGTGGCTGTGTCTTTCTACTCTCTATAAGCCACTGTGCAAATACAAGACACAAAATAGAGTAATATATGACTTTGGAGACCAGTTATTGGTTAGACTTTATTGGTTGTTGTGCAGATGGTTCTGATTTGGACTCTTTTTTTCTTTTTTTTCCAAGCTGGAGTGCAGATGCAATCAACCCGGCCACACATATGTGGATGAATGCAGATAAACAAAGACAAATCTGCATGAGAAGCAAACACACAAAACTCCTAATAATGCAGAGATCTAGACAGTTAAGACACTTGAGTGTGTCACTGTAGCCACGAATGGTATTGCAATCCTCTGCCGTCATGGTCAGTGTGGTTTTGATTATATGTTGTCCACAAGTCATGTGATCATGTTCTTTGTTTTACTAAACCTGCACTGATAGATGATTCCGGATGTTCACGCTTTTTTTTAAGGCTTTCAACACATCTTGTCTTGCAATGATTCAAACTCAAAGGAGAGATGTGTTGCAGATGCTGGTTCTGTTGTGTTTTTGAGTAAAGCTTAACAAACCTTGTATTGTTAATGTAAGGAAATGAGAGGGGAGTCAGAATATGGAGAAAATATAAGTTGGTGAAGGTAAAAAGAGTTTTACAGGGTTGCACGACATGTTTATGGATGTACAGTAGCTGCTCTCAAATATTTACCTTCCTGCCCTTAGAGGATGACTTGAAGAGACTTGGCGGCATGTCATTTTTTTTTACATTATCAATTTACTTAGAAAACATTAAGAGTCAACTACAAGCAAGCAGATGTGTACCTCTTCTTTCCTCTACACTTCTCTCCTTAATCCCTCAGTCGCTAACAGCAAGTTTGGGGTCAAGTTCTCTGGAAGTGATTTTGGATGCCCAGTGCCAACTTTTAAAATACTCTCTTTCTATAAGACCTGAGGCAGTCAAATGATATACTTGTTTATGAAAATATTATACTTCCTTGTTCAAATGAAATATTGGATGCAGTGCAAATTGAATAATACAAAACAGGATTCTAAAGTCTGCAAATCATTAAAACCTTATACTGCAATGAAAATAGGCCAAATAAGGCTATTAAATTTTGAAACTGACACATCTTTGATATTTTTTTTTATTTTTTTAAATGCGAATCAATTTTTTATTTTATGCTAGCAACGTTTTTCCAAAATGTTGCGAGCAGCAGTTTAAGCTTTGTTATACTCTCCATTTCCTAATAAGGCAAATGTTTAAGGGATGTGGCAGATCAAGACTGCAGGAAAGACTATTTTCATGCCTGCATTGCATTCTTTTTTTTTTTTTTTTTTTTGTGCATTCTTGTGTAGAATGTAGTTTGGGATTTCCGTGTCAATGGAAAATACAGATGTTCCAAAATCGTCATATTTTGCTTAGCATTAAATGGCGCTTGCATAGTTGTGCAATATAAGTCCAGAAAGCATCCATTCACCCATAATCTATACCCATTTAAATCCTATTCATGATCTGGGGCATCTGCTGGAGCCTGTCTGAGTTACCAATGGGCAAAATGCAGGGTATATTCTTGGCAGGTCAATCACAGAGCCACACAAGCACACACACTCATTTTCAGGGTCAATTTAGACTCACCACTTTGGTTAATATCCAAGTTTTTGGACTTTGCAAGGAAGATGAAGTACCAGAAGAAAAGCCACACAAGGGAACTGGGAACCATCTGGCTGTGAAGCAAAAGTGCTCACCACCAACCCACAGGGTCACTGCCCCTGAGAGCGTGGCAACCTGACAAAAACATGTGATGCTGCCAAGGCAGATAATCAAGCAAAATCAATCAAAAGAGGAATCCAGTTGTACCAACAATGACCAGGGAAGACATTGCAAAGAAGAACTTTAACAGGGAAGTTTAACAAATGGACCTGCAAGGGAGAGTGGAAAGCTGAATCATTATATACACACGTGTGAGATGAGGAAAAACAGATGACACAATCAGAGAAAACGCAGATTACATACACATTAGGAAGGAAAAGTATTGAAAAACCAAAACAATCCAAATAATAATGATACAACAATTAAGATCAATGATCTGAAAAGTCAATTTACGATGTTGTCCCTTGCCCACAGAAATCTCTCTGAATTCTCATTCCTTGTTGTTCTTTGTCAGAACAAATTCCAGCAATACTTAAGCACTCCTGAGCAACATTGTGATATTGGATTTAGACCCACCTGTATCATTTTTCACATTACAACACATAATAACTATCACTTTATAGCATGTTAAACTCAAAAGCAGATGTACGGTTTCATGCATTAAAGAGGAGGAAGGAAAAATCAAGCTAAAGAAATTATAGAGGAATGTCCTCCGTGAGGGATTCAGTGGGAATGTCCTGTATGGTGTCACACAAGGACATGTAGTGATGGTGATGAAAAACACAAAGCAGACATTGTCATAAGTCTCAAAGTAGTCACCAGTGTTATTAAAAGTAAGAAACAATTTGTATAGCACGTCTGAACTGTGCATGTATGTGCAAATGTGTTGCCCAGCCAAACTGTTGAGAGGAATCGCTTTAAGGCAATGGCGAAAGCAGTGGATTCACAGTATGTGATGCCAAGCCTCAAAGACTTCACACAAAGCAAAATCCTTAACTTGTACAGCAGCTGTCGTGAGAAAGAGGAACAAATGGTACGCAACACTCAGCATTTTTGTAATTAGCAGAGGATAACTTTAAGGACCAACTACCATCTGTTGACATGGCCTATTCTCATTCTGACAACCCCATACAGTACAATACTGTTCCATTAGGACCAGCAGAGACACTTATGAATTCAGACGACTCTATTTTTCCAGTTTCTACTTAGACATAGAACAAACAATCATTGTCTGATGTGTTGAGTTAATGCTACGGGGAAGTTAGGGAAAGATCTCACCTGGGTGGAAAATGCATCAAGTGGTTTTGGTTTCCTCAACCTAGATACATAATTAGAACTAGCTAGCACAATGTTTTATTGCTGTAACTGATCCATCAGGGCATCAATGCCAATGGACACCAGGAGCTTTGACAAAACAGAAGTATTTTATTCCTTTCCATTTAAACATAGTCCCACTATGAGACACACAAATGGTTCCATAAACATGGAGTGTTTAGATCACTAACTGCATTTCCATTACAGCTTTGCCTGCAAATTGATGCATTCTGTTGACATGGTTGTTATGCAACAAAATCTTGTTTTCTTCTTTTTTGATAAGTCGTTCCAGGAATAATGTCAATGGATATCCAGAACCTTGTCAATTTTGGCTGGAAAAACTTCAGCCATCAGTATTTTAATCACAATTATGTAGACCTTTGCAATTAACTGTGACAAGAGAAGCTTCTTAGACGTCTGAGGGATTTTTAGAAGGTCATCGACCTTGATTTCACAGTGGATCCAGACCTTTAGGGTGACTCATGCAATGTTTGATGAGTTATGCGATATAATAACGACTCTTGTTGGGGTCTGAAACATCATAAACTTTTGGCATGTCATGTGTCCTGTAAATGCAAAAAGGGTATTTCTCTTACAGTTTAGCAAGATATTCCTTCTTTTAAATACCAGAAAAAAACTTTTACATGAGTGCGTTGCAGTGATTGTATTGAATAACTGAAATGACACTCGGAACACAATTTAGTTTAACTAGCAGGAGTAAGAGAAGGAAAAGGAAAGGTTAAAAAACCTCAGCCCACCTCACCAGCATATGTGCCTATGAGAAAGTTCAGATGTTGGTGGAATTCCTTGCTCCACCTCTCTGGAAACAACAGTGAGAGGTAACTAGGCCAACGGTGCACACACATGCAAACACCTCATGCCATGAATTATTAATCTCTGCCTCTCATTTAAAAGGGAAGTTTCTGTTTACTAGACACCTGATTAACCACAGTGGGGCTGGATTATTGGCAGAGGAAACTGTCTCACTTTTGTCCCAGAATACCCTGCTTACGTGGCTGATGGCTTTAGTTTTTCCACATTTCTTATAAGTATCAAATCTTCCCCTACTTTAAATCAAATCCCATACCATCCCTAGACTTCACGGTACTGTTGCTTGTTTGTTTCACATCCAAATTTGACTTAAAGGTTTTTCTTTACACTTCTACAATAAACTTTCCTTGTGCTGACAATCAGGAATCTTTAAAGTCAATCAATTATTAAATAGTCCCAAAGCCTCATGTTTATTGTTTATTTTTGTACATTTTTTGTGTTTTCTCCATGATGGATGTGGATGTGGAAACTCTGACCTCTGAGTTGAACCCTTATGTCTGTTATTAAAAATACAATCAATGCTTATGCATAATTCATGAAGTTGGCAGTACTCAGCCTTTACCCGTAAATTGACTGTTTTCCTTCACAACTGTGTGTTTACTGCAAACTACATTGGAGCCCTAAGAGAAAGTTTAAAAGCTTGGAAAAAACACCGTATCTGTTAGTTATTCTCATTCAAATTTCACCGGAAAGAAGAAAACTCAGTGTCTATTCCCACATGTCTGCCCTTTGGAAACATTGACTACGTTTACATGCAGTCAAAATTCGGGTGATTGCTAATATTCCGGTTACTGAAACATTTGAAATATTCCGTTTCCATGCGGGAGCAAACAGGGTTATCCCTGTATACATGGTAATTAATCATTCGGGATATCTGGATCAAACCAGCGACGCACGGAGAAAATCATGACGCAATTCCATCATTTCCGCTTCTTCTTCCTGTATCCAAATTCAAAACAAATGCTGCTTCACGCAACTTTTCGCTCACCTTCTTGTAAATCTGGCTATCCCGGTACTTTCTACCGTCTACAAATGCAGAAATGTTCATATCCTTCATTAAATTTATGAAGTGATTAGTCTCCTCCTCCGTGTTTATAAGAACTTCCTGGACTCAAAAGACCAGGATTCCTTGCGAACAGAGCATGCGCAGAAAACAAATTCATGTTCCGTTTGATGGGGATATTCCGTTTGGCGTTTACATGACCGAATATTCGGGTTTTAAAAGGAGTAACCCAGGGGTCATATTCGGGTTTTTAAAAACCTGAATATGAGCAAATTTGGGTTATTCAAAGGGGTTATTGGTGTTTACATGGCCGTGCAAATTCAGGTTATTGCCAATATTCGGTTATGTTTTAAAAGGGTTATTGACTGCATGTAAACGCAGTCAGTGTATTATTTTTAGACCTTTGTGATGGCTCGAATGATCTCACTACCAATTTCTTGTAGGGATTAAATTAATCAACATGAGTTCATATGAAAGTTTCAGTCAAAAGCTGTACTGTTGTTCCTCTGGAAGATGTTCGCTGCCTCTCACCTCATAACAGATGAGTTGAGCTGTCACCCCCCCCCCCACGGCCCTGAAGCTGATGATGTACTGTAGGTGTAAAAAATGGATGGATGGATGGATGGTTGGATAGAAGGCTGGACTGATGTGTGGTGTCATTCATTTACCAGGTGACTTTATTAATGATTCAAAGATAATTACAAAAGGCACTTCATTGCTAGTGCTCCATGATTTGTTGATGTATTGTTTCAAATATCAACAGACATGTTGTCATCCAAACATTGCTTAGCCTACTTTGTAGTGAAGGTTGCATGATAAAGGGGTTTGTGTGACTTTTGTGTGGCCACCCATAACCATTAATTTGAAGATAAATGCTCACGACGGTGGAAGTTTCATTTCAGATTTAGGGCTGGAAGGGTCACTATTGAGGTAGTAGGACTGTTGTGGACATCCTACATGGTGTTTGTAATGGACAGTCTGTGATGAGCACAAAAGTCCATAACAAATAACAGCTCGAGCTCAGATTAGAGGGGCCTTTCTTCCCAATCAATTCCCAATTCTGTGTGGCACCTCTCACCTTGGCCAACCCCACAGTGGAACAGAATTGAATCCTTTTATTTTTTGGGCTGTGCCTGTCCAGGCTCCATGGGTGCAGGCCCAGCCACCAGGCGCTTGCCCAGTCCTTTTTGAACCGCGCTTCATCTGGCTCCTCACCTAGGACTTGTTTGTCTTGGGTGACCCTACCGGGGCATAAAACCCTAGAAGACAACTGAGCTCCTAGGATTATATAAACACGCAAACCTGTCCACCATGATAAAGAGGCAACTCGAGGCAGAGACTAGAAAACGGGAGAGAGTCATATTGGAAACAGCCAAAGAAACAACCAGGAGTCGGCCAACCAGAAAGTAAACCATGTGAACAAAACAGGACAACACAACAGATGGACTGATAAAGGGAGAAGGGAATATAGTACTCTACATGTCTGTCTAAGTCTAAGTCTACATGGATAAAACGTCCGAGTCACCATTTATATGTGAGCCCCATATGAGCTAAAAGTGGGCTGCAAAATTTGTCTCACATAAGTTTATTCACTGGTTCCATGTGTTTTTTATATGAAATCTATGTGAATCTGTCTAAGTGGGGGGCTGTGTTGCTAATTTTCTCATGTGGGGCATATGTTACTGAAACTACATCGGACGCAGACAATGTTGCCTTTTGTTAGCCCATGCATATTTAATACAGTTGTCTCCCTCACGGGGCCAACGTAGATTTCCCATTTGGGGCCCTTTATAGTGGAAACATAAGGGACCCACATCATTTGTCCATTTCCAGACCAAGCCCAGTCTAAACACGTAGCCCACTTTAAATTAAGAAAGGGCCCACATGGAAATGCTGGCTGGGGGGGAAATAGGTAGTGCAAACAAGTAACCCTTCATGAAGAAAAGTTCACAAGAAACCTGAAATAATCCTATTAAAGCTGAAATCCATGCCCCATGACAGGAACAATAAATAGAAAGATTTCTCAAGAGCACATCCTTGACCCTAAGCAAGTTTTCTTTTATTCCTGAACCTTATCTAAGGGTGAGTGAAATAGAGAGTTGAACAGATGACATCAGAGCAAACAGAATGTCCTCAGCTAGGACTCATTCTCTCACCAGAAGTGCAACATGGTGGTGAGTTTAGTGTTGTTCCTGGAAAATCCTCAATCATTATGTGTCAGGATTAACAGAATTTTATGGCAATTTAAATTGGCGATATTGTTGAGATGTCCTTTCAAAAGGGCGTAGTTTTTCCACATCATCTTGCCATAGGAAATATGTTATTTTAAAACTCAATTAAAATGACTGTTGAGATGAAAACAACTTTCTGTGGGAGGCTGCTGTATATATGACAACTAATTGTTCAGGCTTCAGTAAACCATGTCTGAACAGTTTTGTCAGGGTGGGTGGCAGCCCTGAAATGTACCAGTTGTCTTGTGCATTTGTTGGCATATGTAAGAAAGAGAGGTTGAAGTTAAACTCAGACAAACACCTAGCTGCCACTTGTTTATAGAGTAAAGTCTTGGGTGGAAGAGTAAGCCGGGGACTGTTAGTGGAAGAATTGCCCTGCATTACATTTCTTTGTTTGGCTTTCAACAAAAAAAAGAAAAGGCTTCAAAGCCACCCTCTCTATCAACAGGTTCTTCAACTTCTCACATTGAGGCACTATGCATATTTTAGCATGAATATGAAACTCATGATTTTTAATGGCTGTAATTGGCTGTAGTTCATCGCGTTGGAGTGTGCTTTAATCTTTTGCGTGTCAAGGTCTTGCCTCACTAACTGAACCAAAACAAATGAGTCAGTGTTTGTCTCCATTTAACTCATATGTGTTCATCAACCACCCCTCCTCTGCTTGCAGTATGAATAGTGTTGCATTCATACTGACAAGGGCTAATTATACCGTTTTAAATAGCTGCTGTCATGAATTTTACTTTACATCCTAAGCCTTTTGATTTTGATTTGTTGTCTCAAAGGCTGAATTTAAATGCTGCTAGAGCTAATCCTAGTTCCCTTTGAGCAAAAGGCATGCATACACTCTGGACAGGTCACCATTATCACCTATTGTAAGAAATAATTTCAATACAAATGGATCAATTCTCAGTACATTAACTCTCATTGGTTGTGTGTATATTGAGGCTTTTTTAATAGCAGATTCTATTCATGTTCAGCATTGGTTCTTTGTTGTTAATTTTACAGGATTGTGTATTTTGTTGTAAGATTCCATAGAAGACAAATATAATGTAAAATGTTAAATATCACATTTGAAGGTGATGAGGGAAATCCTAGCACAAAGTAGCTTTTGTGATATTTGTAAGTCCCTCAAACGGTTAAGTTCTCCTTACAGCCATGTCCTCTTATGTCAACCCTGTCTGTAATCCTGTTAGCCATTTTTATTATTGTTGATACATACATACAGTGGCAGCTGTCTTGAGATATAACTAAATTAAGAATCCAACATGATAGTGGCTGGTTTTCACTAAAAGCAAAGATGTGGTATGGTAACAGCCAGGCGACGCTTCTTAAAAGTAAGACAACAGTCAGTCAGATTAAGTTTAAATTGACATTTGCAATGAAATAAATGATCTTGTGCTGCTTTGAGGTTCAAATATCAGTGGGGTGCTTAGTACCTCTAAAACAGATTTCCTACAGTACATCACATGAGTGTTGGCTTTTTTTTAATCAATCAGTCTTAAATGTGACTTTTTCTGCAAGTCTTGGTGAAAACATTGCAAACATATTGTACTGAAGCACTTTTTACACATCTGCTGATTTTACCTGGCCTCACAGGCGTGAAGTTACCCCTTTCAGGAACGTGCCTCTTTTGATTCTACAGCTTTCAAATCAAAGCATGATGTGAAAGAGGATGGAGGTAAATATTGGGAAACTGGAAAATGCTCCTCTGATTAATGTATCTGATGTCACAGTACTCTGAAAATATGAGCCCCTAAGTGAATGACGTTATCAAACGCCAATGCAAACAATCTGACAGTGTAGTGTACATTTTTGACTGGGTTTTTACTACTGTTGTTTTTTTAAAGCATACATTTTTTTTTTGTACTGGCTCTATGTATCACTCTCCAGCTCCAATCTCCAATGCTCTCTGGATCCATAAAGACCACTGATGGCCCTAGCCAGATGCTGACCTTAAAGATAAATAAATGTAAGCTCATGAACTAGTGGACGATGTTGCGGTGGCCAAGTTTATTTTCGATTCAGAAGTAAACCTACAAGACAAGCGTTGTAAACATGTGATTTAACATGTTTAATGCCTGAGGTGGCAATTAAGCCACAACTAACTTGACCATCTTTTTAGTAATTTTAGACGGAGAGAAGCCTCTGTACCTATTTCTAATGAAGCGACTTATGCTTACATTGAATATTTTAGATGCAAGTGAGGTAGTTGATAGACTGCTAACTATGTTGCTGAAAAGGTTGTGTTCCTGCTTTCACCTCTAACTCCCTTTTGTAAATCTTGTTAAGAAGCTCAGGTGTGACTCGGGAAGTGAGACCATTAGGATGATCACACCACGACTGAGCTGCTCCCCTTTGGGGCCGGTGAAGTGTCATGACGTTTGTTTTCTGCAGCAAACTCAGAGGAAACCCTCGTGGTGAGGGAGAAGAATTTGTTTCTGGACAGAAAGAAGGCTTCGTCTTTATCTCAAAGCTCTGTTAATGCTGAAACCTCACGTGTACAACAAGATTTTTGTGTGGTAAAAAGGCACACTTGAGTTTTCATAACAGGTTTTTCGACAATCAATAATGTATTCTGTGATTCTTTTACTGATCTTTTCAATTCAGCAGACAATCCTGAAGCTCTCCGTGTCTTTCAAGGAAGTTCTTATCTTTATTCCGGTGATAACTGTAAAAAAAAACCTATAACTCAATCATCTGTGATCTTCTTAGTTCATCTCTTGGTTTATTATTTAAAAAAAACCATTGTAAAATGATACAAAAATCCGAAAATATGACTATATGACATTAACTTTATGCAATGACTCATAGAGGACATTTCTAAGGGCCGGGACACACCAACCCGACGACCGATCGTCGGCAAAAAAGCAGTCGGACTGAAAGTCTCCTCCCGTCTCCTGGAGTCGGTCAAAAAAATACTCCTGTACACACCAACCCGATGCCGACTGGAGCGTACGTTCTTGTGTGTGCGTGAGGCCTAATACGTACCCATAACTGCAGGCGGTGCTAATCTGTGATGTCGCTTTAGTCTAGAGTTCTGATCAGAGCCCACTGTCATCAATCTTCTGATAAGTCACGAAGGATCAAAAATACAATGGCTAATAATCGAAAATATAACATAATCAAACACAATCCAAAGCAATGCGATGATAGAGTGTAGTGTACTGCTGAGCCATCGCTGTTTGGCTAGTAAGTTTATCATCGTCATTTCCAGTTAACTCTGATTCTACATGTCAAATCGGCCAAAATGAACACACACGCCGACGGACGATTGCCTGGGACACACCCGCCCAACTCGAGGCACGGACCTCGCCCGACGGCGTCCCACGGCTGATTATCAGGTTGGTGTGTCCTGGCCTTAAAAGTCACTACTCAAAACAACCAAGATGGCTACAGAACTAATAAGAACACTGTGTATCAAATAATTCTCATGGCAAACTGTAGCCGACTCGGGCTACTAGGGTAGCCGGACAGGAACGAAGACACGTGGGTTGGCAGAGAAATGGTGGACTTTATTGTTCACCAGACACACACATATACACGCACATGCAGCCATCGTGTCCGTGACTCAAGCGGCTCCGTTTCACCACCCTCCGTCTCCAGGGCCCGCACACTACTGAAGTACACAGAGATGGATTAGACACACCTGTGCACAATCAGCTGTTCCAAACCGTGTCGCCTGTGCGCTACTCCCCCGTACTCCCTCTCTCCCCTGCAGACCACGCCCCAATCCTGCACCCTGCCAAACAAACCAACAACAGTCATTCACTGGTCTTTCTACTCTACTGCAACCCATTCTGGATGTTTTTTTTGTTTTTGTTTATACTGGTTCCTGCTCTGCCTTGGTCACATCCTTCGTTTCTCTAATAGGTTGTAGAAGGCGTTCAGAAGCTGTTTCTTCTGCAACTGTTGATACTGATCGTGATTATTTGCATTCAATAGGAAAATAATTAGATATAGCCAGCCGAGCTGATGCAGAAGACCTAAAGTAAACTGAATCATTTCCTTACTGACCTCTAGTTCTTTCCTGCCTGTGTCTCTGATTCCTCCAGAGAGATTAATAACTCTCTTCTTCACTTCTGGGTTGACATAAATGGCCAGAAAAATGGATGCTTCTTGAAAAATGGCCTGCTGCCAACATCGCTGACATCTAACTGTTAACCATTAGACCATTCACTGACCGAGGGGATTGGGATCACAGCATGTGATTTGTGTCAAAAACATGGTCATGCTTGCTGCCTTCCTGCTATATTAATCACACATCGGGTGGCACCTCATAGGTTGGGGGGATCGGTCATGTGACATCACTGCAGTGAACTACTGTATGTGGATGCATCACAGGTAGAGACAACAACACAACAGGCCTGTGTCTTTATGAAAACAGGTATTCTATTCCCACTAATCCAAACACATCTGCATGTCGAACTCAGTGCATGTTGAAACACAAAAGTGCCTAATAGCAGCTTCCTTGAGACGCCTCTCTAAACGCCCTGCCTGAAAAGTCTGTGTTTTTTTAATTGCTACTTCCCAAAAAGCTTGTTGACGGTTTTACAACACATTTGACAAAAGCAGTGAAAAGAAAGAAGGAAGTGAGTTATAAAGGGGTGAGAAGAAAGAAGGGAGGGATGGGGCGAAAACAAAGGTGAGGATCACAGTAACTGCAGAGACTCAATGTCAAAATTACTTCCTTTCTTGGAAACTGCAGCCAGCTGGATCTCCCTGTAGCATCATCTCTTGTGTCAAGAACACTGCAGTGCCCCCCCCCCATTATCTTCTACTCTACATTCATAATTAATCCCCACTGGTTCATACAGTACACAAGCTTTCTCTACAGTGCCCTACTGCACCACCATGTTTCACTGTACTGTCCATAGATCCACTAATGCAGCCAACCTTGGAAGATGCAAGGGAGTTTTTTCAAAATGTCTCGACCATATGCTTTTGGTCCAACATGTGTTTTGTTATTTTATTCAGTTATTTATCTATATTCTATACCTGCTTCATCCTATGCAGGGTCACAGGGATCTGCTTGAACATATCTAAGCTCATTGCACGTGAAAGGGGTACACTTTAGAGACCCTAAACACCCTAGACAGGTCACTAGCAGGGTTTGCATTTGCTTGGCAAAGTTCAGCTGAGTAGTCAGCAGCTGCTACTTTTTTTTTTTTTGTTTTCTTACCTTGTCTGCACATATATTAATGGTTAATACCATGCTGGTAAGAACCCAAAGCATATATATGTGCATTTTTGATATAAAATATGATATTTTTAAATATGTCACATATATTTATTTTATTAATAATCTGGGGCCCGTTAAGGGCCCCAGATATGGGTTAAGCGGCGGCTCATATACTGAGGCTACAGTCCTCCTCCTGCAGCGGTCGCGGGTTCGAATCCAGCCCGCGCACCTTTGCTGCGTGTCTTCCCCGTTCTCTCTCTCTACCCCTTTCCTTTCCTGTCTGCATCTCAATAAAGGGCCACTAGAGCCCAAAAAAATCTTTAAAAAAAAAAAAAAATAAATAAAATAATCTGGGGCCCGGAGAGAGGGAACCCCCCAACAAGGAGACACCCGCGCAGGCCCGACAACAGAGGGCCCCAGACCCAGGCATACCCATTCATCCATCTATTCATCCATCCATGTTCTATAATAATAATAATAATAATACTAATATAGTATACTAAAAATAATAATTAAAGCTGCAAGCAGCAATGAACGGGCCCTCGAGCGTGCAATTTGCACCAATTATGGTCAAGGACTCAAAACCGAGTCAGATGACACTACCCACAACTCTATGTCAAACCATTCAAAAGTTATGGCAGAAAGTAGGCACTATCAAATATGGACCAATCAGACGAAGGGGGGCGCACTTTTTGGCGTCCAGCGTCGCCACGGTAACGCTTTTGACTAAGAAAAGTAATGCGCATTGTCGCAGGATGGAGACGCACATTTTGATGTATAACACACCTGGGTGCACGTTACGGTTCGGGTCGCACTAATGGCCGAAGAAATGGCATAAATTGCGCCAAAATTTCACAATAATTCAAAATGGCCGACTTCCTGTTTGGTTTCGGCCATGGCACCAAGAGACCAAGAAGTTGCGACATGATACAGGTGTGTACCGATTTTCATGCATGTACGTCAAACCGTATTGTGGGGCTTGAGGCACAAAGTTTTCTAGGGGTCGCTGTTGAGGCATCAGGCCACGCCCATTAATGCAAACCCTGAAATATCGAATTTTTCGCCAGGCCTGGCTTGCGTGCAAAATTTGGTGACTTTTGGGACACGTTTAGGGGGGCAAAAAGGCCCTAATTTCGTCGGAAGGATGATAAAAAAACGAAAAAAATTCCTACAGATACAATAGAGTGCTCGGCCCCTAATTATTAATTTTTTTTGTCCTGCCGATGGAGGCCCAAAATGTGTGCGTCCTCCATCGCAGGACCCTTTCATACCCACACTCACCGACAAAGACAAGGACACTCATTCACTCACCATTTCCCACTCCCCGGGGGGGTCCAGCACCGCCAGGTGAAAGGGGTACACTTTGGAGACCCTAAGCACCCTAGACAGGTCACTAGCAGGGTTCGCATTTGCTTGGCAAAGTTCAGTTGAGCAGTCAGCAGCAGCTACTTTAATCCGGGCTGAAGGCTGCTATCCAGGGATAGTCGGTAAGACAGCCTCGAGTTAGTCTGCTGCTTCCAAATCAACCGATTCCTCTGGTGGAGTCAACCTTTGGCTTGCAGAACTGCAAGCTAAGTCCCTGGTTGATGTAGCTCTGGCCGCCCTTGTTTCAGCTCCAACTGAACTTCTTCCAGAAGTTATTTTCATATCAGCATTTGAAATGATAATGGATGGACAGATTTGTTCAGAATAAATGTAAAATAACTTTATTTAGAATTGCAGGTTCTCTTTCATAGCATTCGTTTCGTGTCTCACATTGGGAACGACACTCACTCATGCTACTCAGAGAACTGGGGTTACGCAAGTAGCCAAAAGTTATCAGGAACTGAGTGAGGCAAAAATAGTTAGCTTGTGGTAACTAAGATGAAGCTGCCGGGCTTGTTTGTTTCGCCCATTTGTCAATTTTTGGATGAATTGGGGTTGAGAGATGTTTCCCCGCATGGTCCAGAGCCCTGAAAAATGTTTTTTTTTTAAATACTATTCTTAACAAAAGTCGTGTATGGTGTCCCAGTGGGTTTG
The DNA here is from genome assembly GCF_033807715.1 of Cololabis saira. Classification (NCBI taxonomy): domain Eukaryota; kingdom Metazoa; phylum Chordata; class Actinopteri; order Beloniformes; family Belonidae; genus Cololabis; species Cololabis saira. The sequence continues at coordinate 22,211,628 of NC_084605.1, read as the reverse complement.
TAAAGTTATATGGCCCTGCCTCTTCTTCCCTGCCCCCTCTGGTGGGAGTGCGGGTTTGACTTTGGTAGCCATCTTGCAGGTTAAGTAATGGAGGTTGTTGTGTTTGTGGGGAGCAATGAGAGCTGGCATTAGGGGAGTGAGTCTGGGATGCCAGAGATCAGCTTCTGGAGATGTCTTGGGACTAACGAAGCAAAACACTGGCGGAAGGACGTTTCCAGCTAAACACATGTTTGTTACTGCTGCTCATAGGTATATCTTCAAGTTGGCCATTACTGAGTACTAATCCTTCTCTGAAGCACAAGTTTCTTGTGTTTATTTCAATCCACGCAGTCTTTGATTTTTTTCCCCCTCACAAGCTGACACCATTTTCAAATGTATTTATTACATGTCTGTAACAGTTTGGTAAAAATAGCAAAATGAAACCGTACAGCAGATCCCTTTTCAGAGATGTTTTCTACAGCTGTGCTTAAAGCAGCTGGCTGTAAGGGGTGAAGTCAGGTGTTACAACCTTCTCCCACCTCTGAGGAACACCAAATGCAGGATTCTACTCTGATCTCAATGTGTGATGCCACAGTACCTTTAAAATGTCAAATGTTCATTGAATGGGAAATTTTCAAACCTAAAATGGTCAGTGACTGTGTTGTGTGGTATCAGACATTTTGACTGTCTGGTCGTTTCAGATTCACAAATACAGTGTGTGCAGTACAGTATATTTGTCATTGCCTGTCCTCTTTAATTTGCTAAATGCTTAAATGTTAGCTCAGACAAGTCCGTAACTAGCAATTGTTAGTTATGTTTAACTTCAATTGATGTTTTTTCAGTGGGCTTCACTAATGATCAAGAGGCCCTGACAAAGTGAGCATTTATAAGTGCCATTTTTGCAGCATTGACCTTTCTTCTGCTGTCAAACACACTCATAGACTCATGGACTTGTTGCTGAATGCCACAGTCTGTATATTTACTGATATTTTACAGAATTCCAGATTATTTTGAAAGTGAAAATTAACTACTGACCTTGGTAATGGTTTGAAAAGGTCCACTTGATGATTATGTCTGAACATCAGCATACCATGCTCCATCAACATGATGACCAAGAAATGTTGCGTAAATAAACGGCAAAAACGCTCCCAAGTGAACCATGAGATGCATTAGTAGTCTTTTTGTCCGCTCACAATGGAGAGTGTACAGTGTAGCGCCACATCCCTCTGGCCTGGGGACAATCACAATGCACTTGTCGCACTCTGTTTGGCCGCCATTGAGTCATTAAAGCACAGCTTAATGTGACCTCAGCCTGCAGGGTTCCAACCTAGCTATTAGCCTCTGTGTGGGCAGCTTTCATCGATACAGTCCCAGGCCCAGGCCCGAGCTCCAGCAAACGATGTTGACGTGACCTTCAAGAACTACTTAGTGGACCGAGACACAAAAGTGAATAAGTAATTGGATTTGGAGGTAGTGTACTTGCTGTGTACCGTTCCAAGGCAAAAGAAAAGCCACTACAGTGGTTTATGAATCATATCCTGATCTTCATTTCAAGCCTCAGTAACTAAATACAGAAGCTTGTTTGTTAAATTTTGCTCTGAATGCACCTGCTAATGGATTAGTTGTTTTCCACATCAACAAGCCTTTAAGAAACAAATTGTGCGATGACTGAATGCACAGAGATTGTGGTTGTGATGACAAAATGATCTAAAATGGGCCGATATTCAAGTGCTATGAAGAGAACAGCTTTCATGGTGTTTAGCACCCTATTGCAATCATATGGGAAAGTTATTACTCCCTCTTTTAATCATGTGCCATTTGTACAAGAACAATCTTCTATAGGAAGGACTCTCATTAGTCAATAGCTTGTAGCTCCAGCTTTAGAAGCAATAAGGTGAAGTACTCATGTCCTTTATGACTTGATCAAGCTTTCACATCATCGTAGTTGATTTATGGCCCATTCTTCTTTACAACATTGCCTCAGTACATTGAGGTTTTGGGGTAATCACTTGTGCAAATCTCTCTTAAGGTCCCATCTCTACAATTTGTTTAGGTGACAAAATTATTCCAAAACCTCTTTTATTGTGGATGTGGATCCACATGTGTGCTTTGGATCATCGACTCAATTTCAACCAAGCTTTAGTTGTCGTACAGAAAGGTCTCACATGTGCCTCTGGAATACTCACGCCCCCTGGGGACCATGCCTAATGATGGGTCAGAGGAGTTTCTGTTGAAGTGTACCTCTGGGTTTTAAGGCCAAACAACTACAATTTGGTCTCATCTCTCCGCAGAATATGGTTCCAAAAGCTTTGTGGTTTGTTGAGATGCAGTTTTGTGCTGTCATGAACTTTAACATACTTACCTGTAGAGTCTGAGATGTGGCTGTTTTATTTACTTATTTTTATTTCTCTGAGCATTTCTGACTTACGGGTACCTTTGCTGGGATGTCCACTAAAAGGAAACATCGGTAACTCTCTTGAAGACAATTAAACTTGTATACAGGTCTTTAACTGTTTGGGAATAGTTTTATAGTTATTTCCTGATCGAGGTACAGCAACGGTTGCTTATCTAATGTCTTACCTTCTTGACATTGCGTTAATCCACATTTAACTGCTTCAGACAAGCAAACTGCCAAAAGTCTGCTTTTACAGAGAGATCATCTCTAGTGACAAGCAGCATCTGGCTTTTTCAACATTTTAAATCCAGCAGAAGCCGTGATGGGGTACTTATTACAGCCCACATAATATTTTCTTTTTGGCTTAAACTTTATTAGTTGGCACAATTAAAACAATTATGTTATCGTTTCTCTGACGTATAAACTTCATTTTAAAACCCACGATGGTAAGGTTGTTTTTTTAAATTCTATATTCTCACATAAATTTGACTTTTTAAAAAAGTTTGTTAAAATAGTTTGAGTTAAGAGAAATTAACACAGTGACTAAGCGGAGAATAAGTGTAATTTTGGCAAAAATATGTTGATGGTGACATGTAGCGACAGCATCATCCACTTCAACCCAGCGTCCATTATCATGGCCACAAGCTGGGGCCAATAGGAGACACATTAACAAGTGCTACGTGCAGGTTATGTAAAGAAATATCACAGGTTGCTGAGTTGTTCATTCTGCATACACAGTAAACTTACTGTAAATTCAGCCATGTTTATTGTGATATAAACTTTGTGATCGCAGCAAATGTATAACCCCAAAAGAGTTGGCAGGCTGTAAAATGGAAATAAGGTTATAACAAATTTGATGGAGATCTACGTTAAATCAGAGTGATATCTGGAAATGTTCCTGAGTATAAGCAGTGAATCACAGAATCATGTATTTATTTTTTTACTGCTGTGTAACCTGAGTAAACAAAGGTCACAGACATCCAGTGCAAGGACGCTTGTCCTGCACATACAGAGACTTCTTCAGATTCTCCGAATTTGGTGAGTTATTCAAAGTTTTTGCAATTTTATGCTAATAAAAATATTCTGATATTCTTTCACAATCTGCAGGAGCCGTGTTTCACAGACCAGTGAACCTCTGCCCATCTTTACCCCTGAGAGACTCTACCTCTCTAATTTGCTCTCATTATACCCACTAATGTCACTGACCTGTTGCCAATTAACCTAATTAGTTGTAAGACAAACTGCCAAGTGTTTGTTTTTAGTGCCACTTACATTTTCAGCCTCCTGCCAGCCTTGTCCTAAGTGTTTTGACATGTGCTGCTGCCTGAAAGTTCAAAAAATTGTTGTCACGAAATGGAAATGTGTCACTTTCAGCATTTGATATTTTATTTTTGTTTTATTGTGAATAAAGTATTGGTTTATGAGATTCGCACTCGAGTCATGCGAAACATTAGTCCTTTAGTATATAATTTAGAAAACCACTGCTTCAAGTCAGTTATTTTAAAGTTTATTCCTTTGCTAGTTGTTTTATTTATGGTGGGAGAATCCCCCAAGAAGATTGGACTCTGTTGAGATTTATAGAGTTTACTTTCTATTTCCACAAAGCAATCGCAATCATCTCTAGCAGTCCGCTTTTTAAAATGGTATCATATGGGAACATTTTACGGAGAAATGTATGAGTAAGCGAACAGGAAAAACCCTGCAAATGCTGTTAACGGCTTCCTTCTAGGTCTTTGCACCTTTTTAGCCCAAGAACCAGGCGGAGTTGCTCTACTGGGGGGAACCAAACATTGCGATTCGCAGGGCGTAGATTGCAGCTCGGAGGTTGTTGTTTTTTTTCTCAGAATCTGAAAATGGTAAAACACACATGCAGAAGGTGAAGACGATGTTGCGTGAAATGAGCAGCCATTTTTGGCTGATTTGTCCCAGTTTATCGACATCCGGTGAGTCAGACCACCTCCATCCGCGCCAATACTGAGAGGCTTAAAAAACGCTTCACTACGAAAAAATCTCAGATTTTCCTTCCGCGGTATGAAGATGTTTTATTCATGATCATTTTTGTGGGTGCTCTTTTCTTGAGCTTGGATCTCTGAGGTAAAGACACCATATGTGAATAAGAGCAAATGTGTCAGTGGGGAAGTAGTGTGATGGTGACACATAAGGCTGCAGATGCAACAGGGTGAAGACAGGAATGGCATTCTGGAGCGACCAGTGGACGGCAGTCTCTTTAGCAGCCCCCTGACTCTCTCTCTCACATCCTCTTCAAACCGTCTCTGTTCTTGGTTGGCTTGTCTTAGCTCAGACTTTTTCTGCTAATACAACTTTATGCATTACTTTTCATGCGGGCTTGTTTCCTGCTCTTTGGGAACCTTGATTGTCATATTTTCCATCTTTTTCACATTAGCGTTATGGCACTGACCGTAAGACGAGACTGCAGCCGTTTGCCAAGCTTGTGGCTGGAGTTGGGGAACATGTGTGTCTCCATGCGTGCGTGTCAATATCAATGTGCTTTATTCCTGAAGTTTGATTGGCCATATTTGTGGCTTTATAGATGATCTCAGCATTGCGTGCTTTGTGGGCTTGTATTGATGTGTGTGTGTCCGTGGATGTGTGGGTGTTTGGCATGAGGCAGGTTCGGGGGGCCAGCGTGTTGTGGTGTAACATGGCCTTCCTCCAAAGCCCTGTGGCTGTTGAACTTTTATGGAGAGTCAAGCGCAGCACAGACCTTACAGTCTACCCAGAGCCCATCGCAAACACACCCGTTTGCGCACACACACACATGAAAGGCAGCCCAGCCTTCATTAGAAGTGCCACCAGTAGCCAAGCCTGCAGCCTGACACTTCAAAGAGCTTTCTCCGCGTTTCTCCCGGTTTCTTGTCTCGACCCCGTGCTCCATATCAGATTTTCTTTGAGCTTGTTTTCTCCTCCTTTTCCACAGTGGCAGCCCTCATAAAATCTTCCTCTCTTCCATCCTTTATTTTTCCTCTCGCCCATTTTCAGGTAATTTCTTAAAAAGGAAAACTTTATATTTTCAGAGCATTTGAGCAAGGTCGCACCGAGACAGATTCGTGTAGTTGTTCTCGTGAAATAGAAGGAGCTGGAAGGTTGTGAAATCGCTTATAGCAGGATAAGCGATTTCTGGAGGACGTTGTGATGATAGTGTTTTGACCGCATGTGCGAATTCAAGTGTTCTGGGTGAAAAATAATTTCTCAACCTGGCTTTTGCCAGTTGGCAACAGTTCAGTTAATCTGTTCCTCCAGCTGTACTTTCTCAGTGTCCACTCGGTCATGAACCTGTTCAGACTAGAGATGCACCGATCAGGATTTTGAGGGGCGATAACCGATCACCAAAAGCAGTATCTGCCGGTACCAATATTGCCGATCTACGATCACAGTGTGAAATCCATAAATTCGTCAATATTGTTGTCATGTACATGACACTGACATTGTATTATTAGGTATAAAAATTAGGAGATGAGAAAGTATCATGAATTGACCACTGTTTTATTGCAGGGTGAGGCAATATGCAATATTTCACACTAGTCTAGACTCTAGAGACCCTTAGAGACGACTTAGATTCAGCTTACAAAAAGTAAGTGTAGCTTACTAGCTTAAGCTTTCTTGTGGTAATAAATGTGTTTACAACACAACATGTGCACCAACACACACAACAGCAGACATGTCACTCAGAGTTGATAAAATTTGTTAAATGTTAACCTTAGTTTTCCTGTGGAAAAAGGAATTAAATCTTAAAATAAAAATGAATTATGAAAGCTTTGTGAAAGCTTTAGCGATATCATCCGCTGCGTGTGAGGAAACCCTTGTGAGTGAAGCACAACTTCACATGTCACTCATGGAGCCGACTGACACGACTGTTGTCCTGCGTGAGGGTTGGATGTGACTGTATATAGTTGGTATAACTCCCGCCGACATTCATCAGTGAAATATTTACGACTCAGCAGCGCATACCGGGGATCCAAGTAGCTAATGAGGCGTTTAAACCCGATGTCTTCTACAACCAAAAGCGGCTGATGATCAAGACGTACTGTATGAATCCATTACCTTATGATGTAGTTCTTTATTTTTCTTGCTGTCCTTTATAGGTCTCTGTTACGTTCAGCTGAGTTAGCGGCGTTTGTCCTTTTCTTTCTCTGCCTTAGTGGCAGCAAACTTTGTAAACTCAATATACTCCGTGTGAGAAACTTTCAACTGTCTTATCAGCTTCGTTGTGTTGACATTCTTTTATAACATTCATCCTCAGGGTATCTCCTTTGCACACACCTTACAAACTGCAAATTTGTTGTCCTTAGTAACATAGTAAAACTCCCATACCGGCTGCGTCATTTTCAATGTTGTTGCTCTGTAGAGACTTTCACGCCCCTTTCTAGAGACCTGGGTCAGAGATGTGGGAATGTTGTTGAAACGTCATGGGATTGGCCTGCTTTGAACTATTATTTTGAGAACTCCGATCAAATCCGATAGGGGCATCTCTAGTTCAGACCAGCATGTAGATCTGTCCCAGGAGTCGCAGTTGGTCAACGCCAATTCAGGATCTGGAGCCATTTCAAGATGGATTCAGAGTGGACCTCTGGATACATTTGAAAGTGGTCTGGGACACTTGTGTCCACATTTTCCCAGTAGTCTCAACACGGAAGTGTCCTGGGAGGGATTCAGGGATGGCCTGATACACCAGTGTTACAACCCGGCTCGCAGGGGAAGAGGGAAGCAACACAAAACCCAGTTGGTGTTTAGGTAAGATAGTTTATTGTTACCAAAATTACCGGGAACACCGGTTAACAGATAAAAAAAGAAGAAGAAAACAAACCAAGGAAGAGGGCCGGTGGGTGCTGTTTAAATCAAAAACCAAATATAACCAAAAGAGGACTCTCTATGAGCTAAAAAGGGATACAACTAAATAGGGCTGCAGCTATCGAATATTTTAGTAATCGAGTATTCTACTGAAAATTCCATTGATTAATCGAGTAATCGGATGTTTAGTTAAAGAGCAATTATAAATATACATAAGATGTTAGATGTTAATTGACATCACTAAGACTAAATGATATAATCCAGTAGGTTAATGGCTGTGCATTTAAAACCCTGAACTTACACCAGTCGACCAAATTCACTGATTCACTCAAAAAACTAAGGATCTTACCAAGAAATTTTCTTATTTCTAACCTAGAAATATCATTACACCTGATAACACACATCACTTAAAATGTTAGGTGTTTTCCCACGTGTTTCAATTGAACTTTTATTTGTGTCAAGCAAATTTTAAGTTCTAGTTAAGTTTTAAGTTAAAGTATAAGATTATGAGTTTTTGCAGTGTTCATAATAAAATCATGAGACCTGCTGTATTGGAGCTCATTACTAGTTTTATCCATGAATGACTACAGAGCTAAAATTGAAAACTACCCAGTTAGCTTTATTACGTTTTTATTTTTCTGACATTTTCTGCCTTTTCTTTTAGTTAAAACTGTAGCGGGAACAGAGGTTTATGTACCGGGTAAAGGCTGATTTATGGTTCCGCGTTACAACAATGCAGAATGGTGCGCGTCGCTGCGTACCCTACGCCGTAGGCTACTGCGTAGCCGTGGCAACAGAGGCTGCACCGCCAGCCGGACCGCCGCTCTCCGCCCTCGCCGGAGAGTGGCGGAGTCTCTGCGTCGATTTAACGCGGAACAATAATTTTGGCTTTAGAGGGGGAACATAGAGAACGGACCAGAAGAATATAGCGTGGATTAAAAATAAAAGTTAAGCACTGAGCTACACGTGTCTCCCGTCTGGGCCATTGCAGACTGCCTGAGCATGGCATGTTACAAAACAAACATATCCGCCGCCTCTTTCTTCTCCCTTTAACGTGCGCAGCGCATGGATGTACGGTGCAGCATCAGCGCGTTGTGTCGCATTAAATGTGGTCGTAATACGAGGCTTTGAGCTGATGAAATTAAACGAAAAAAAAATAAATAAATAAATTAAACGATTCCTCGAGGCAGAGAAAATTCCTCGATCATTTTTTGTAATCGAATTACTCGAATTATTCGAGGAATCGTTTCAGCCCTACAACTAACCAACTCAAAACAAAAGGAAAACAAAGGCTGTCTACACTTACTAAAGAACCAAAATACAGCCAAAACAGCACCCCTGCACCTAGTGTATCCTACATAGAATCAGGTGTGGTGATTTAGGGGAATCAGTCACAAAACACAAAACTAAACCCTGGCCACACTCCACAGGTTTAACAAAAAAACAACACCAAAGGAACACACAGTAGCTGCCAGCTAAGGTTAGCTTTCTTACAACACAAGTTCTGCACAACACACAGAGGCGAGCTGTCCCACAATCAGCCGCCCAGACTGATCAGACAATCAGGTGATCGGAGGGATGGACTGCCAGGAGCCGGGAGGCCGCACCAATCAAGGCAACGAGGGAGGAGCTGTGCAGCTTGGAAGATACAGGGGGAGAAAACAAATTAAAACATAACAAAAAGGGCAGCGGCCGTAACACCAGTGTCATCAACTTGGGTGATTAGTCGTATGAATTTGTGTGCAAACAACCACAATGAAGCTCTTTGTCCAATAAAGTTTGGAGAATATGTTTGCAGCAGATCTTCTTCTTCGTCATGCATCCTTCTCTTTGTAGAGAGGGTGTGTTTGACTATGACAGATATTACGAGATCTCCTTTGTGGAGTCATTTAAAAGTGTCTGGTGTGATGGTGGCATCATAGCATGGCACTCCACACACTTAAGGAATAAAACGGTCTAATAGTTTTGTCTGTTGACCGCATGGTGGGGTTATCTCAAACAAAAAGGATGAGCGGTAAAATTTTTTTTTTTTTTAAATATAAAAATAAAAATTTAAAAATGCTTAAAAACCAAAAGGGAGGGGGGAGGGGTTTTTTCCTTTCGCTGCCGTCCTACCTGCCTCTTGCTGGGACCTTTCTGTTTTATAATGGTATTTTTATTTCTCAGAGAGAGCAGGGAGTGAGGGATGGGGCAGTTGATGTGTGCATGTGTACGATGTGGCTCTTTGCACTAACACAGTAACCAATTGTGGCTCCGACTGGTTGGCCACCCCTGCTCTATATGATAATTATCTATTTAGTTATTTTTCAAATTAATATTCTTAATTAATTTACTTTCATTATTATTTACACACACACACACACACACACACACACACACACACACACACACACACACACCTAGATACATATCATTGTAACTCGATGTTGTCTTTTGTTGTTGTTTGTACTGTATGTTAATAAAAAATTTAAAAAAGGATGAGCGGTGCCAAATAGAATGCGCTTTTCAACTTGACCTTGTACGTGGGTGAAATCTCTTTCCGCATGGGTTAATATCGTGTCCATTGACGAGCTGGAATCCAGGTGGTCATTTATTTTGAAATCTGGCCAGATTCTCTGCTTTTCTCGTGTTTGACTTCCTGCCAGCTCGATCTGATGGGTTTCAATTGACGTGACATCGGTGCAAAGCTGACACGCCGCGGTGGGTACCACTTTCACTGACAAGGAGGGGGGTGTCGCAGCCGTACCCCAGCGCTTCTGACCCCTGGTGGGGCCCAGAGGTTAATAATCTTTGTGGGCCAGCCTTTTGTTTGCTTTTCCGAGAAGCAGCAAATGTTTAGAAATTCAAAATGTACTGAGGATTTGTTTTTAATAATCCTTTTGTGGCTGGTAGCAGTTAATCATCCATACGGTTGATGATCATAGCAGACGATGGAACAGACAGCAACTGTAAGAGGAGGGAAGCAGATGGCTGGAATCACTGTTTTCCAATGCTGGCCAAGTATGGTAATATCCTTCAGCAGGCTAAACAACATGGAGGATGGAGTTTTCCTAGCCAGCCTTCCTTTCATCATTTCTGCTGTGTCTTTCTTTAGCTTTCGCTATTAAACATTGTGCAAGCACACACACGGAGCACAGAGAATGAAGCTGTCAGAGGCCCGACTATCTCTTTTCCGAGGGGAAGCGGTGGTGTAACTGAGCGCTACTTGGCTGCAGACCAGATCCCATATATTGATGGTTCGTCATGTTGAATGTTCCCGGAGAAAAAAAGTCCAGCAGATGAGAGCTGCAGCTTTATATGGTCCAATAAATGGTAAAAAAGAGTCTCTTGTGCTCATGTTATTCATGTTATGGATGCACAGGGATGTGTGTGTGTGTGAAGCTTAGCCCCCTAAGACCTGGCGTACATATATATGGATATCACACATTTTAATATCATAATATTCCATTTCTTAATGGGAGGCCAAAGCCACAAGAACAAATGCACCAGGTCTTAGCATGTTAATGCACCAAATTTATTTTGGCCTTTTCCCTTTCGTACCTGTTGTAATTACTCCTTATTACCAGCTTTTGCTCTACCACTCTCTCACACACACCTACAGCTGCACACACACCTTGGGGTATCAGTAGTTCCACTAATTGTGCAGAATATTTGGTTGAAATGCCTCCGTTGATATGAGTAAGAGAGGGAGGAGAAAATGGCTCTCAATTAGCTCAAGTTTGAAACTTTGGCCGTCATCCCCTCCTTTTTCTTTTCTTTTTTCTGTATTTTTTTTTTTATAAGAATGCTCACCCTTGCAGCCCCCAGCTAGGGGTGTGTATTTGTGTGTGGGTGTGCATGCAAGCTTGAGGGTCTGGCACTAAGATGGCCAATTAAAACGAATGCCGGCAGCGAAGGACCAATGGAATCGGGGCGCCAATGCACTTCCCCACCGACAACGTGGTAACACAAACCAGATGCACTTGGGCTGATCGTGTGTGTGTGTGTGTGTGTGTGTGTGTGTGTGTGTGTGTGTGTGTGTGTGTGTGTGTGTGTGTGTGTGTGTGTGTGTGTGTGTGTGTGTGTGTGTGTGTGTGTGTGTGTGTGTGTGTGTGTGTGTGTGTGTGTGTGTGTGTGTGTGCATATGGTTGTGTGTGCTCAAGTTAACTATATGTGTTTTTGCAAATGCCTCTTTGCTGATACACACTTTCTGCCTTTGCATGTAATTAACATCTTTACCTTTTTGGAGAAAGAGTTGCTGGGGTTGCAGTTTTATTTCAGAGAGAAAAACCGAGTGGAATGAAAAGGTGCAAAACGCCCCCCCACCCCCCCAAAAAAAAAAAATGTGGTCAAACACGGGGATGTATCCTCTCTCCTCCCTTTCAATGCAATTCTAAAAGCACAATACCCCATTCATCCTCCCGACTCTCTTAGGCGTCGCTCACTGAGCATCGCTCTCAACTTATGAAAAGAATCACTTCTTTCATTCATTGTTTAAAAAAAAAGCATCATCCTGCTTTCCTCCTAAAGTATGATGGCTTTGAAGAATGATATTATTCAAACTCATGTATTACTTTCTCTGAGTTGCGTTTTTCATATATTCTCTTTTCATGCATGTAGATACCTTTGAAGTCTGATGGAGAATCAAGGCTTTTATTTTTAAACGGAACAGCGTATTTAACTGCATCTTTCCGCATGGCCTATATACAATGCTTTGTGAAAGAATTAAACCTCTTCTTTCTGTATTTTGTTGCCATTCGACAAGATCTGGGCCTGAATTCCCAGATATCCGGATCTTCTTTTGTTATGTGGACATTTGGTTTCCAGTTTGAGTATCTGGGTTTTGCTCTCACTCGTTGGCGGTCGTCAACGTTCAGTTCATGCCAGAGACGTGAGCTATGCAGCACACTTTGAAGTGAGTGGCAAGATGGCAGAAACGTCTTCCCTTGTTACATTGATTCCTACAAAAGATTTTTTTTTTAATGTCATCCGAGTTGTTTTCAATCTTGCACATGTTGCAAACTCCTCGCTAGTGTCGCCTACATTAATAAATTATTGGCTCTCCGGCTTCTCTCTGGACTGAGAACATCTAGCACCATCTATGTTCGGTTTGACGCATCTAAACCCCTTCTTTGATCAGTGTTGCATGTGTGAACGACGCTTAATTGTGCTTGTTGGCCTCGCCTGTTAGGTGTTGTGCATGTGGACCACACTCTTTCTCTGCATCTTACTGCCTCACACTGCAACACTGACTTTTTATCTCTTTTGTCATCTCTTTTCCAAGCTCCTGCGACCATGTTACAGTTTTGTTCTCAACCTGAAATAAGAAATTCAATGTTACATGCCTATACGTGGGTGTCTAAAGTCACTTCTAAATCAAAAGCTCTAACGTAACACAGCCCTGTTACTTTGTTTGTTGCCGCTTTAAGCATGATTTATGGTTCTTTTTAGGAACTACGTGTGTAGTCATCGTGCGGGACCTACGTTGTTGTTGCCATTTATATTTGTACTACATTACTATGTAATTGCACCACCAAACGCTAGGTGGCAGTGTTGTTTTTGTCTGCATTATTGCAGAAGCTCATGGTGCTGACCTTCCTTTTGTTTACTTCCTCAGACATAATAGAAAGCATAACTTGCATATCGTAGTTGATAAGAGTTGAGCCACATTAATTCTTACTGACGGTGCAGAAAGCTTGGAAACATAAAGAACACAACAAGCAGAACAATCATATTTGTTGCTGTTCATCCGCGTCAGGGGTCCAGCAGAGATTACACATACAGTTCTCCTCTACAGTGGACATATGTTGTCAGTTTTATGTAAAACTTTTATGTAAAAGAAATATGTAATTCAGCAAATGGTTGACACTTTTAAGGTTTTGTGACATCACAGACCCAGACTAGGGTTACATTACCCAGGAGTATCATTATTGTATCCACCCAGTTTCCCATCATGCTGTATTCGGTGTACCTAACAACGCCAAAATATGTGAACCCAGCAGAACAGGGTTCCCAAGCGGAGTCCGCCCCTAAAACCAGCTGTCAGGACCAGGTTTGTACTGACGTGGTTTAAAACGAGAACCTTTGTAGTTGAACTCCGCGTTATTTTGACCAAAACAAATCACAGACAGTTATTTGATACTGTATCTTTGGAAAATGTGTCAACTTTTGAAAAAAAAAAGACGGACTATGTAACCTTTAAATGTGAGAACAAAAACAAAAAGGACAAAGAGGAAGGACGTCAGGAAGGCCAGCAGTAATATTTATATTTTTTTGATAACGTGCTAAGTCAGACTCCTCTGAAGAACCGATCAACAGCCAGATTAACTCTCATCTGGTTTGATGGCCTTGCAGTTGTCACTGCAGCAGTTCAGACTGGTTCCCTTTTGAAAGTGACGTGTATGTTCCCAGCTTCTAGTATGTTACGAAAATAATAATAATGGATTCGATTTATATCATGCTTTTCTTGGACACTCAAAGTGCTCACAATGCTCACATTATCCCTTCACTACTCATTCATACTTGCTGATGGTAAACTACATATGTAGCCACAGCTGCCCTGGGGCAGACTGACGAAGCTGAAAAGCCCCAGTGGAATCATTTAGAAGTGACACCAGCACATTTAGCTGCCATCTCATTAATGGAAAGTACTTCAAGTCTGAGAGTTGCTATATTTAATTGATATACTGCTTTCCATACATCCATCATCTTAAGAGGAATTTTGCGATAGATCCATGGGTACATTTGGGACTACTCTCGACTACTTATGCCCCAGTTACAGTGGTATGAGGGTCAGATGGGACCCAAAAGTAATTAACTTGGTCTAACTTTGGTCATGGCATCTGTAATACGGGCTGGATGTGGCCCAAATGTCAAACACCGGCTTCGATATAAGTGTTGGGAAGGCCAGGTGTGGCCCAAAGGTCCAAAGAAAATCCAGATTTGATAAACATCTGTTGGACATAGGACTGAGTTTTGGCACTCATGCTCATCCTGAGTCAGCGCCATGAGTCAGGACTGAACGTGCTCCAAAGAAAACCTCAGTTCTGGGCCGTTCCTGGGCCAAATATTCGCTGCTGTCTGGGATATAGACAACCATGCACGCTCGCTAATTAACCTGCGTGTGTTATGGCACAAAACCAGAGCACCTGGAGAAAAGAGGAATAAAAACTTCACCAAGAGGAGCCCCAAATGACTTTAGCTGAGAGCCATGGCTGCTATTCAATACTAAAAACAGCTGGAAACAGTGTTTTAATCAAAATACTTTTTTTTCCTTCTAGAAGTCACACAAAAGTTGAATTTTGTCTCTTATTTTCAATTAAATGTCTACCAGCAAGACATATTGACAGCCCTCTGAGTCATTTTTAGTAGCATCAGTCTCTAAAACCCCATATTGGTCAACCACTATTGTGAAAGTATTGAACGCCTGGAGAAAATATTTGAGTTTCTCCTGCAGCCTTTCAATTTGAACCACGATGGTTCTCTGGAGATGCTTTGAGCTCTCGGGGTATTGTGAGAGTGATTAAACACTTTCTCACACACAGAAACTCACAAAGCAGCTCTATATTATACGCTGGGCCTCAGCATCCCACAGGGGGTATGAAGTTGAGATAAGATGGATCAATCTGTCTAAGTGTGAGTGAGTGTGTGTGAGGAAGTCTGTGAGAGTGTGTGTCGGCTTTTTCTCCTTGGTTGGTTATATTACGGTACAAGTGCAGCTCTAAAAAAAAAAAGAAGACAAATACAGGGAGCTATTTATGATAACTTGAATAACAACGGAAGCCTTTATGGGCTAACTGAGTAACCTCATTTAGAAGGTTGGACTGGTTTCGGCAGGTTTCGCGCCGTGATCAATGGGTCGGAAGTTACAGGCAGAGGCGGTGGTCAGAGGTGACACCGCGGAATGAAGGATGCTCGGAAATAAGCGGCGACCTCTCCGCCGCGGTGATAGCCCGGAGAGCTTGTGCGGAGACGATGACGAAGAGAGAGATGGACAGAAAGAGACAGCCGTTGAAACGAGGGGGGGGAGAGACGAATGGGGACAAAAATTGAAAATGACAGTAAGACAAGAGGGTGCTAGGACTTCAGACGTTGTTGTGATAAATACAAGATTGAAACAAGAACTCATGACCCATGACAGTGCAGAAATTTAGTCCATTTACCATGTTTGCTCGACTGTGTGTCAGCTGTTTTTATTTGTATGCACCTGTGGGAAAAGACTTGATTTTGACCCTTTTAGAAATCCTAGATTTCGACTCCCGAAGGAATAGTGAAGCTCTGTCCTTTTATGTTACCTGTAGCCTGGATACTGATTTCATTAAACATTTATTAGACATACCTGGTGTCCGGCGAATGTATAATACAATATTGATTTGGTATCAACATCCTGAGTTGTCTGGAATAATGGGTACATAAACACGTAAATAATGGCCTTTTTTCCTTCTATTTGCCAGTATTTGTGTACACAGTGTGTCTGTTTAGAGCATTTTTACAGGTTGTAGTGGCCTTGTAAATGCTTCTGTTTTACAGGATGATATATGAAGACGTGTGATAGTGAGATCTGGGTCACAGGGGGAATTTAACTAGACGAGCTGTCAGCTTTAGCATCTTTGTTGGATCTATAAGCATTTGTTGTTTGATTTCTAAGTGGAGGGTTTTCTGATCGATCTCCAGTCCCGTCGTGTGCATAAAACCCACCCACTAAGAGGCCATGAACCAGTCTTCTCATTCTGGGACCCAAGTCCACATAAATGGGAGGGTTGGGTCAGGGAGGATATGATATCTGATGCCTTTCCTGACTCCACCGTGTGGTGTACTACCTCCCTGAGTCAGTGGAGCTTGCTGGTTTTAGATCTGCTCAGCAGTGGTCTTTGAGGACCAGAATTGAGGAACGGAGCTGTAAATGGGGACTAGATGACATCCACTGCTAACCCAGGAAACAAGAGCACATGGAGGCACACGTCGAGCCCTGGAAATCTGCAACAAAAACCACAAACGAAACACGAAACCGACACGGAGCCGACCAAAACACGAGCAGCAATCGACCCAAATCTCGAGATCTGATCACAGTCTGAGCTAAACTACTGCGACTAACCAACCCCAAAAACTACAGAGCAAGCATGCAGGTGGACAAGCCAATGTGTATGTCTATGTGTGTGTGTGCGTGTATGTATATGACTGTGTGTGTGTGTGTGTGTGTATGTGTGTATATGTGTATATACGTGCGTGTGTATGTACATGTCTGTGTGTGTGTGTGTGTGTGTATATGTATATGTCTGAGTGGCTGTGTGTGTGTGTGTGTGTGTGTGTGTGTGTGTAATAATCCTATCAAAGCTCCACCTGAAGTGTATCTATAGTGAGGGGGGGGCGCAACCCTGCAACCCCGCCACCCGCGAGACCAGAGGCCGACAAGGAAGAACCCGGAACCCAGGCCACCGGCAACCCCACAGAGGGGAGAGGTAGGAGGGAGTCAACCCACCGCCAGCGGCGGCCGACAACTCTAACCTCATTATCTATGAGGGATTCTGAGTGGGCGGGGAGGCTATGATAATGAGGCACTGTGCTGATTGGCTGCCTGAATGACGCGATACACCGCTACGAAAAAATGGAGGAAGCTCCAGCCGGTGGAGTTGTTGTTGTTGTTCCGGCCAGAGTTAGTTGTGGGCGTGGTTTCACATATCGGAGGCCAACCTATGTAAATTGCATTTTGGTTACGCAACGAAAGGGAGCAGAATCTGAACGGCTCGTAGAAGCAACATCACACTGGACGGCTCATCCGGGCAGCTGTACAGACACTGCGGAATTTGGTTGCTTTCCTCCTTCTCTGAGTTGGCGGGCTGAGGGGATACCACTTTATATAAGTTAAAGCAAGAAAAAACATGTTTTTCATAATAGGTCCCCTTTAAAGCAACCTCATACTAAATAAAAAAAAAAAAGACTAATTATACGATTAGTCGACTAATCGTTTCAAAAATCGGTGACTAGTCGACTATCAAAATAGTCGTTAGTTGCAGCCCTATTGTGTTTAAAACTTTATTTCAAACCCCAACTAGAGTTTCCCTTGTATAACCTCCACCCTGACTCTGATTACTTTGAAGGATATCTGGAGAGCGATTTCACCAAGTTCCTTTAGGTATTCTAGTCAATGAAAGAAAAGCTCCTAAAACAAATGGATCAAAACATAACGGAGCAGAGACAAAGATCTCCCATCTTCCTTTTAAATTCTGCACTCTCCATTCAGGTGATTAGCCATAACTGTTTCAAAGTTTCCACCGTCCTGATGGTAAATGTCAAAGCTTTCTGGGAATCCTGTTAATTATGATCGACCTTGTGCAAGATTAATTTTTTTTTTTTTTCTTTCTTTTCTTATTTGGATTTTGGCATTCTGCTAAGGAAATAGATGTTCTTTGAGCTAATGGAACAGAAGGAGATTTAGGCTCAAAGTATGTTTCATCCCTGCGCTCCCCGGGTCCCGGGAGCCCAGTACCTGCTGCCTCCACAGCGCTGCTCCCACGCTGCCCACATGCATGTATTACTATTTTAAAGCAGACACAACGCCGATCCTAGCGGTGCACGTGGCTGGTGACGAGCCTTTTTAATCCATATGGCTTTCAGTTCGAATGCAGCTCAATAAAATATGCATCAGTCTCGTGTGAAACATTTATCGATCAGACGTGAACTGCGTGCTGGTGGTTTAACAGTGGGATGATACGTACGAATGAATAAATGTTGCCTTTTTTGGCTCATAGTTAACAAACATACGTGGATTTAAGATTTTAAGCCCTGCGGGATGCGCACACACCACTTTCTTCCTAAAATAGCCACCGCTATGTGGTACTTCTGATTACTCATGTTCAAACAAATCACACCCTTCTTCTGTTGGTGTCTGAATAAAGGGGATTTGGGATTAAACCACTTCTACACCAGAGAAGGGGAGTGAAAAGAAGAGAGCAGGAATGCTAAAACGCATCAGTAAAAGATAGCGATAATGAATGTCTCAACAAGAGCTTTTAAGCCTTAAACTCCCCACCTGTTTGTCAGAACTACAGAAGCCTTTCACATGTACCCTGGCCAGCCATCCTAATTCTTTTCCTCTTTGATACAAAGCATTAGTCTGGATTCGACTTTGATTTTTACCAGAGAGTACCGACATGCAAAAGCAACTGCCTCTGAATGCTACTGGATCAGAGGAATGAAGTGTTCCAGAAAGCATTTATGTGAGCTTGAAGTGGGGTGCAAAATGGGTCCTATGTGGGTTTGTTGTCAGGTCATGGTGGCCGTTAGGGCTGAACGATTTTAGTAAAAGATCATATTGCGATTTTTCTGGCAGATATTGCGATTTCGATTTCATTCACGATTTTCTTCAAATCCAGCTTCAGTGCAATATTCACCATGTACAGTAAATGTACAAACATGACAAAATTTACATCATACCTTCAAAACATTAAATGCCATTAGTCTAATGCAAGAATGAAAACTAAAGTTAAGAATTTATTTCAAATGTATTTATTTACAAGAAACATGCATGTACATTCTATAAAGTCCTTGACCAACGGCAGTTATTACAACTGAAGAACTAAAAGAGCCATCTTTGATCTTAACTTAGTGAAAAAAATCCTTAATTGTTTTAAGTTAAATAAAATACAAAACAACTAAAAAAAACAAAAACAATGTTAAATAAGTAATGATAAGAAAAACTAAATTCAACAATTCCCAAATGATCCTGCCCAACAGCCTTACATTCAAGTAGGTTTGGGTCAAGGTCAGTCTTTTATGGCTGAAGGGAGCTAGCTTATCAACATCTATAGCAGCAGTTAAAGTACTTTACTCAATCCTACATTAAGAACCCTGGACTGTCTTTTTACAGTAAGTGAAATTGAAAAGTAATGGTAATAAAACTCTTACTAAAATAAAATTACCCTACCTCTTCCCTTCTGAAAAATATGTCAGACATCACAAAAGGTGGGTTATTCATTTATGGCTCAGCAGCACCCAAATATTGCACATCTATTCTGTAAACAATATAGCAAAAATAGCTAATATCTTTTTTTAAAAAGGCACCACAAGTCAGGGTGAAGTGCAGAACAAACAAAATCTCAAAAAGTACTAAATCAACAATAATACTTGCTTCCCTGACATCTCTACATCACTCTTTACAGATTTTTTTTCAAGAAAACCAGCATGTCAACCTTTGATGGTTTTTTTAGACATGAGCGCTGACATGTGACAACATTGCCACTAGCACTAAACAGTCTCTCTGATGGCGAACTGGTAGCTGGTATGCACAGGAATTTACCAGCCAGTTTGCTCAGCCATGGAAAGTTAACATTGTGCACTCTCCACCAGGCCAGTGGATCTTCCTCTCCATCAAGAGTAGGAGTCATCAGGTAGTTGTCCAGTTCAGCTTTAATTGCATCCTCCATCTGCGTAGTGGAAGGAGGGACAGCCTTGCTCTTGAAGAAGCTTTCCCTTCCCTGTGGTGGATGGCGCTGCCTCTGCTGCACCCTGGGGCATGGGATCTGTTGTGCTGACACCAGCCCTCTTTTTCCTGCAAAACACAGAGATAAGAGCTGTCAAAGTTTTGCAGTCTGGTGTGATTTAGAGCAATTGGGAATGCTATGTAAACACTAAAAATGTAATATGTAAATATCACTTTTATTGATATGGCATTTTGTATGACTAAACTACACAAAGAAACAGGACAAGTTACCTTTCGTGCCACCTGTTCCATTTCAATCTTCACTCTTTCTTTGATGTCTGGGACATTCTCTGCACTTATGTAGTCAGTCTTGAATCTAGGATCCAGGAAAGTTCTCAGTTCTCAGGAGATGGAGAACTGGCTTCAGGTATGACACACTTACATAGGCTTCACCGGACAGGGCATCTGTAAACTCCTGAAGAGGAGCAAGGGCATTGTTTATCGATTCAAGGACATCTGTGTCCTGCCAAGTGGGGACCAAGTGACGCGTCTTCTTGTCTTCAGACAGAACCTGAGACAACGCCTTGCTCTGCCCCAACACCCTCCCCATCATTTTTTGCCTTGAGCCCCATCTTGTCGGACACTCTGTTATCAGCGAGTGCTCTGGTAAATTTAATTCTTGCTGTGCCTTTTTCAGTGCCGTCTTCTTTTTCCAGCTATGAGAGAAGACACCAACCACCTGTTTGCAAAGTCCTGTTGTCCGTTTAACTCTTGCATCATCTTTAAAAGCATTTTCTGGACAAAAAAAGAACATAAACAACAAATGAGAATTACAGCCTGAAAATGTAAGGATAATAATGGTAAACTTTGCAAGGCAGATTTTCTAGCAAGAGAACAAAATAAATCCAAGAAATTCATATTATAGACAGTAAGGAAATAAATGAAATAAGCACATAACAGTATTCATCATCTACTATTGATGAAAAATCTTTTATTATAATATTAATTATTCAAACTAGGTATTTGTAAGGGCTTCAAAGAAAAACATTAAGAGAAAACTATACTGAAAGTAATACGCACACAGACATCATCATATTAAATCCGTATGAATGAATAGATAAACACACACACACACACACACTCTTACACTTACCAATTGCAAGATTCAGCCTGTGTCCAAAACATTGAAGTCTGGTCCATTGATTAAGTTCCATAGCTTTGATGGCAGAGGAGGTTTTTAAATCAGTCTTTGGTGGCCGCGTTAACAGTCTTCGGCTGCTCTTATCATACGGCGTTACACTGGCAAAGGATGTTGTAATTGTAGTCTGTTTGCTACCATGGGCTTGTGTATTATCTTCGCCAGACTTTTCACCTGACTTTTTTTGTTATGCAAATCCCCGTGGTGATTTTTCAAGTGCCGGTATAAATTGGTCACGCTGGATGTTGCAACTTTAGCGCGGCAGGTTTTGGGCAGTACCTGTTTCTGGTGCACGTCTGCAGCCTCAAACCCGAAATACTCCCAAATGACCGACGTGCTGTTTTTCTTGGGGATTAAATGCCCTAACTCCGCTTCTGCTCCAGCTGAAGCCATTTCAGAAATTAAGGAGCGGGTGGAGCAGGATCGGATACTGATTGATTAGCGTGACCTGTCCACGTGCAGCATGCCGCTTCTGAACGCTGATTTATGGTTCCGCGTTACACCAACGCAGGGCTTACGGCGTAGGTTACGCGTCGCTCCGTACGATACGCCGTAGGCTCTCCGTCGATTTAACGCGGAACCATAAATCAGGCTTGATTGGTGAGCTTGGCAGGATGGTAGGGAGACGGCATGGAGCACTACATAAAACCGCAGCTTTGGCGATCACATGATCGCGTTGTCTGAAATCGCAATTTCGATCAGAAAACGATAAATCGTTCACGTACGCATTTCTGCCTACTTTGACTCTAAGTGGGACCTACCTTTGCATCTTTCTTATCTCAATCCTATTTGATAGGGGTGTAACAATATATCGTGCCACGAAATTTCACGATACAAAAACGTCACGAAACGTGTCGTGGAGGTGACAAACTGTATCGCGATATTGGATTATTAATATTAATCTATTCTATGTTGACTAGTAACGCGCATCCGACCACGGCCGCGACTGCGCAGACCAAAATATTACTCCGCTCAGAAGAAACTAGTCCCGTTTTGCGGTCCCGTTTTGAGCTCTGAACTTTTACTTATGTAAGGCTGGTGTAGAGTTAAGCCTTACCTTATTAAATTAAACCTTTTTTCGGGTTGTGAGTAGGATAAACACGGGGACAACTTCTGCTGAGTTCCAGTGTACTTTAATGTCCGCTCAACAGCGTAGGATTTTAGAACATCAACACAACACCTAGTGCTGTATCACTCCGCCCAATCTAAAACATATTAACAACTACAGATAAACTGACTAGTGTCATTATAGTCCCTGATTTACAGAATATAAAGAATATATTTATAGAATAATGAACCCTGAATTACCAAAATAACCTTCTTAACAAAAATAAATCTCCTCTTACACTTATAAGGTGAGCATGAATCAGTCTTTTTTATTATGTAAAATTGTATGTATTTATTTACTTTTATTTATTTATTTAATTTTAGTTGTTAAATTTCTGGAAAAGAAAAAAGTCAAATCATACTGTGGCAAAATATTTTTACTTGTATGAAACTGAAGATGCATAATGCAAACCGGACATTTACTTTTAGTTTAGTTTGTGGAAAAAGGTTGGCCTGGCTTTCTCTTTAAAACTTAAACAGTTATAAAGCATTACAAACTGTTGTATTGTGTGTCTTTCAAATAAAAGACAATTTATTCCAGTCATATGTTCCTCATTCAAGGTTGTTAAAAAAATACTGCTATAATATCGTATCGTTATCGTGACCTCAATATCGTGTATCGTACCGTATCGTGAGATTAGTGTATCGTTACACCCCTACTATTTGATTAACTTATATCTCTCAAGGGCCCCCTTATATTATGATGCATATAAGCTCCCATTTGGCGCCCACTGTACAAAAAGTATATGGGACCCATGCCACTTGCCCATTTCAATCCTGAGCCAAATCCTAAACCAAGTGAGCCCGCTTTTAATCCAATGTTGCCTCGGTAACACAGGCAGAGCAACAACCAGAATAATTACAAAATCACTGAACAACTTATATATATTTGTACATCATACTACCTCTACTTGTACTCATCATTAAGCTCTAATGTTGTTTTTATTTCCATATTTATCTTAGGGTGCATTCACACCAGCCTTGTTTGGTCCGCTGTAAATGGACCAGAGTTTGTACCCAGAAAGTCTGGTTCACTTGGAGAGGTGTGAATGTGCAATCAAACTCTGATTAGGGTCAAAGGAGCAGACTCCTATCTACGTAAAAACCCCTTTAAGCGGACCAAGTGCAGATCTACAACACACGTGTAGCAAGATTTCTGAGTAAAATGTGTCAGACGTGGCGTGAGAAGGAGGCAAAAGCTCTGATGGAAGTATGTTCAGAAGAAAATATATCACAATTGCTGGGAAACACTCATGTGAGGGATGAATTTTGTAAACCAACTAACAGGGAAATGACCCTGCATTAACAAATAATGAGCGCATTTATTCTTTGCTGTTAGTCTTGTCATCTCCTTCAGTAATTCTTGGGGCAGCGCCTCCAGGTGAGGAGGGGGATATGTTACCCAAAGGATTCGGTCCAAACTCTGACGAATGATGCAATTCCAATCCAGGCGAGTTCCCAACTGTACCGAGACGAGTAGAATACAACCTTCGATCCCCCAAAACATTTTACATAAAATAGTTAATGCAGAGTCCAAGAAACGTAATTACTGATAAGTTCAGTGTTACTTTTATATGACAATAAACCTTAAAACCTGGAACACCATGCAGGGCTGTTGTCCCTTTTGTAGTAAGGACTTTGGAAACTGCAAGTCCGCAACCATGTTGGTTGTTTCGTAAAGGCATCCCTCTTTCTGTTATCACATAAAGTCCACCCCTTTTCCAGTTGTGATTGCTTTGATATGTTCTGTAAGGGTGTAAGTAGCTGTGGACTGAAACGGTTGCCAGACCCATTTCATGAGAAAGAAGTTTGGTAAAGTAAATGGGCTGCTTCAGATGGGAGGTGAAAAGTTCAGTTATCCTCTATTTAAGTCATTTAAGATTACCATGACCTTTGGATGACATAGCATCTACACCAGCGATGAGCTGGTATGTGCAATAGAGCGGGGTGGAAAAAAAAGAAAAACTCCTGAAGGAGAAAAAGTGGTTGATGAGAAGCCTGGCTCCAATGTAAATTGGAATTGATCGGTGCAGCCTATGTGTCAAGAGATGCTTAGCTCTGACAGTAAGACTGTGAGAGTGTGTGTATGAACAAGGATGTGCTTTTATCTTTTGTACCTAAAAGTCAATACACTGTCTATTAAATAGTCTTTTTTTTATCAGCAATTGCGATGATGCTTTTGCCAGTGGATAGATTTCTGACTTTTATTTATTTTCATACACACACCTTCTTTTTTTCCCCCAATCTCTGAATTTCTTTTGCACTCACCAGGAGAGAGAGGCTACAAATGTTACAGCGGGGAAGTAAGTGCGCTGGCTTTGTCATCTCATGTTAGCAGAAGCTTGCTTTGGCTCTCTGGGATCATATGTGACATTTAGAGAAGGCAAAAGAGCAAGTCCCCCTTTGATTGATCTGCTCTGCTGTGCTACTGCAAATAAACATTTTTTTTTCTTTATAGGCCAAGGCATTACATGCTAAACTCACCACTCCACACTAACAGTATTGATAAAATAATTATGCAGGTAATTGAATGTATACAGCCACTGAAAAAAGAACTGGATAATTGTACAGAATAAATTGCTCTGAAGAAAGGAAAAACAAATAGGTTGCAGTGAGAGTCGTAGCCCAAGGTCACATCATTATGGTTTTTAAAATGACTGATAAGATTTATCTTGAATAAACTCCTCTGGATAAACATCTTGCTGTCAAACTTTGTCCTGTCGTCTCGTTCCTTGCTTTCTCCTCAAAGCCAAGAGCTCTTTAAAACTTGGCCTTCAGCTCTCATTCGTTGATGGATCCCTCATTAGGAGCTCTATTAATGTCATGTGTCTTGTGATCCCAACGTATTAGCTGCAATCAAGCCCTCTTATTGAAGCTAATTTGAGACAACTTAACAGGGCTAGTCTAGCTGCTACCGGCACTCCAATTAAGAACGGAGTCAAGTTGCAATTTAAGAGACAAATCCAATAGTGTGCAAAGAATTGTGTGACTTGGGTGTTTCTATGTTGCTTTACAAGGGTTCTTCCCTCCCAGCACAGTTGTGGATTATGATAATGGTTAATTTTGGGCTTTAATAAGTCCCCCTTTTTTATCCTATTTATCTTATTTTTAGTGTCTCCAACCAATGTTTAGTAGCCTGGTCACTCATGAGCAAGGGATTGATACCCGTCCCATTCACAGTCACTTCCACCAGTACAGAGCAAACCAATCTCAACGGGGCAAAGTGGTTATCCATGCAGGTTTGTAGGTAATGTTGTTATCACTTCTCTCACATTATTGGATGATTGTAACGCTGTCGTTGAACAAGTTTTTACTTCCTACTTCATTGCACGTGTAGGAAGTAATAAAAATCGTGTAGGCCAGATGGAAAATACGTCTTTGGTAGATTGTCTTTGCCTTGTCACGGCTCATTTTAAATAGTTATTTCACAGATGAGGTCTTTGGGATTGGGATGACACTCACAGCCACCAGTGAGCGAGCCCTAACTATTTTGGTCCTCCCCTAGAAGCTACAATGCTTGTTTCTTTAAATTTAGGATCAAAGGGAAAAGTTACCCCTTGTCACTGATAGTTGTTTCTGGTTAATACTAGCTATATCCAGGAGCTACATGTTGTTTGTGAAAACTAGTATGAACAGTGGAAATAGCTAACCTGGCTGCTTCTAAAGGTGAATAATCAGCCTCACAGCATATCTAAAGCTATTTTGTTCACACATTATTGGGTGTATTAGGTTATTTCTTGGCCCATTCTCCAATGGTTTCCTGGCAATCAATCCTTGCATTAAATATTGAGCTATGGGGGCCTGTGCAAGCAATTTAATATTGTTGGACAGAGCCATATACTGTAACTGCAACCCATGTTTTTAGTCTGAGATACCAACTTCTGGCATATACAGGGGAAACATTACATAGGCTATGTTTATTTAGCAGATTACAAATGATGCCTTGCAGAGGGCTAAGCTGAAAAAAGGCTTTACGATATTTCCTCCAGTTTTGTCTGACAGGACAGTAAGACCTGAGGAGGTTCAATACACACACACGGTTATGGTTAGTTGGTTCTGTTGTAGGATGTTAATGGCTATTAGCCAACTGCTGGTATTTACTCAGCACCCATTAGAGCTGATTGTTAGCCTATGTGACCAATTAGCATTCCCCAGCTGACTCTAACACTCCATTATTAGGGCTTGCTCATCCCCCAGCCACATACTGTAGCTTGCAAATGTATCTGTAGTGGTCATAACCCTCCTGACTTCCAAGTTTAGCTCCATGGATATTTGCAGCATCACTAATGATGTTTCACCCAAACCTGGAGACTCATGGATGTTTTTAATAGAACCTATTCCATTATATTCCTTTCACTTTGCATGCATTTTAAGTGTAACAGCATCAAAAGTGGGTGGAAAAAAAGAGAAATGTGTTGCATCCATGTGTCTTAAATCAACCAAGCCAGCTATGATGGTGGTCAGAGCTAACTTTAGCCACATTAGCAAACATCAGTGCCACATGTTTGACTTTGTAAAACAGATCAAACCAACGCTAAAAATAGATTTGTAATGAAAAACACCTGAAATAAACTGGTTTCGGTATTTGCTTGCAAATCATCCAAGTGAAACTGTACAAAGTGCTTTTTCACAAAAACTACATAAACACTTTTTAACATCTGATGATACTGAAAATAGATAAAGATCAGCCATAAGAACCTGTCATTAAAATGTAGAGATTCAATGAGGAGTCTACACATATTAAAGTAATACTATTTGTTGCAAGAAATATTGGCTTCCAGGTATTGATGCGAGCATCAGAGAGATTGGAAGACGATCTGCTGCTGTAAAGCTGTCTTGCTTTCTCATTATCAATTTGTCCTTTTGTCGGTCCATTTGTTTCTTTGTGAAAGGCACATTTTTTGTGCCACGTGAACCTGGAAAGGCATCAGCCACTTCACACAGTGCAGCCCAGGCATCCTAGAGAGCTGACATCTTCATGGTTCCAGGGGCTTTTTACTGATGATCCTACAGTATACCTTGGTCATATTCTGGTTTCCCTTTTCATTGTTTCAAATGTATCATAACCTAGGTTAAGTTTAGGCCTGATATCAGTTTAATAATAAAAAAAACAGCTAAGATTTCATAAATATTTTAAGGTTTAAGATATTTGCACACTTACCTGAGTCAAGCATTCTTTAAATGAGATTTAAAGAATTTAAAGAAGTTGTTAACAAACCAGTTAACAACCCTGCATAGAAAACTCATTCAGCCGCTTGTATCTAAGAATTCATTCTTTCAGTCACTATTCACAACTCGTGACCAGAGGAAACGGTCGAAACATAGAATCCAATCGACTACAGACGCCCGGATCTCTCGCTCCCTTCTTCCATCACTCATGAACAAAACCTTGGGATAGTTTAACGCCTCCACTTGAGGAAACACCTCATCCTAAAGTCGGCCAGGGTTTTCCAATTTTTTAACTACTGAGAATCGTGGTTTCAGATTTGGAAGTGTTGATTTTCATCCCTGCCGCTCCACCCTCATCTGTAAACTCCGATGAGAGGTAACAATCGCGGGTTTGAAGCGAGCAGGACCACATCATCCACAAGAGACATAATCCTGAGGCCACCAAACCTCCCCTCCACCCGTTGGCTGCCCCAAGAAATTCTGTCCAGAAAGATTACTAAAAGAACCAATTCATTTGAAAAGATTCTCCTCTAGAGGCTGCTTTGTTCATTTCCCAACCAGCATTGCAGATCAAAAGCAACAACAAAATAAATGTTATACAGTTGACTTCTCAGTTTCAGAAGGGTTTGGCAGGAGTTCATTTTGTTTGCAATCTGTTCGTCCTCCAGAAATCTGCTGATTACAACCGATTCTTATCCAACATATACTCAGTTAGCATAAAACTGCTTGACATTGCTGCTTATTTGAATTATTTTATATGTTAAACAATAACTGTTGATTTAAAATTTACCATTGCACAAACATGGATTTCACAAACCTTTTTAAACATTCACTCCTACTTATCTTCTCCTTTTTTCCCCGTCTTTGCCACTGTCCACGTGCCTTTTCTGTCCATGTTTCAATGAGGCTATCATATTTTTGAGGCTGCCTGCTTGTTTGTTTCCTATTGTTTGGATTTCCTTTGTTGCCAATTCTTTCCCTGGCTCTCTTGTTTCCACCACTACCCACCCACCCACCCACCCACCGTGGTGCTCACTGGTGTTCCCTCATTATAGGTGTTTGCAGACAGCTACTTCCTGCTGCATTGCTCTGTGAGCACCACATATGGATTAGATATGTGCATATGTGTCTGTCTGCTGTAAGTGGGTGTTTTGCTGAGTTGGCTGGAAA
Source organism: Cololabis saira (assembly GCF_033807715.1). Lineage (NCBI taxonomy): Eukaryota > Metazoa > Chordata > Actinopteri > Beloniformes > Belonidae > Cololabis > Cololabis saira. Next base: position 22,183,404 of record NC_084605.1, on the reverse strand, counting down.
AAAAGGCAACTCGCAACTTGCATTACTTCCAGTCCTGTCTTTTGTTTTTTGGATGCATCTTAAAGAGTTTTTCATTCTAAATTGAATGAAACTAATTTTTTTGCCAACTAGGAGAAAAGCCACCTCTTATGCATAAAACACATCTTATCCATAGCGCACGCACATTTGATAAAACATACACAGTGGGCCTGTTAGTTAAACCTCCAATCAGACCCATGATATTCCTGCTGCATGTGTGTGTTTGTGTAATCACAGCCATATGTGCGCACATTCCTGTACTGTACATAACATCAACACGCTTGAAGCCTATGATGCCCAAACAGAGAGATGCTGAGTCCATTACCATAGCGACCGCACCGTAGCCAATAGGAAGGAACAGCCATCTCAGGAAGTGTAAACATTCGTCTTTGCTGTCATGGAGAAAAAGACAGTGTTTGCATGCCATGTATTTGCTCCAATTTTTATGCGGGCTGTAGCTGAGGTTGCGTGTATGACCTTTAGCTGTGTTGCCAGAGGGTGCGTGAGAGACAGCCGGAGAACGTCTGGGGCTTGGTAACATATTAATACAAGCAACAATTTATGACTCTCGCAGTGTGGTGCACTTTTCGGCAGAAAAATGCTCCAGCAGATTCCACATGTTCTGGACTGTGGAAGTTGTGGTTTGGGGCGCGTCACATGTTGCCTTTGTAATTATGTGTAGGTCTGGAGGGGAGGTTATTTAGGGTTGCTGTTCAATAACTGTTTGTTATTGCTAGGCTTTTGCAGCACGTTTGAACTCTATGGCCAAAACGTTACCACTACAGTAGGGCACAGCCTTTCAAAAAGGAGCTTGGAAACTTGAAGATTTAAATTTGCTGTACTTGCATTTGCAAACCCTACTCCCCTCTGGTCCTCCTTTTCTTTTCTCTCTCTTTCTGATGTTGGCAGGGGCCAACAACAACACAGACCTGGGATTTTTATATAGCTACAGTGAAAAATTTTGAGTCACACTTAATATTCACAAGGCATTTTTGAGATTGGCAAAGCTTTTAAGATCACTGATGTTTACGTGCTCTGCCTTTCTCTCTTTTGCACACACCCTTTGCTTACCATGTGCTTCCTCTCCGAGAAGCCACTGGAGCCTATAGCCATGGCTTATTTGCTTTGTATAATGGGCTGCTCGGTGCCAAAGTATTGGCTTGGCCGGGAGGAGAAACCAGAGGAGAGGAGAAAGTAGAATCAGGGGAGGGAGACAAAGGAGAGTTCTTCTCTGTGAGGACTGCTGTTGGGTCCTAGAGTTTCCCAGGTCTCTATGTGCATGTATTTTTATGAGGGGGAGATCACAAGCCAAATGCAGATTGGGGGATAAAGAGTGTACTGAGAACCAGACAGATCTCAGAGCACACCAGACATTACACCACCTTCTGCCCTACTTACGATAAACTATTAGAAGATGAGTAAGTGTGCATATGCTTGTGCTGGTCACATTGCAGTATGAAAATATACTTAGAGTCAGGTTATGGGGAGACAAAAGCAGGTCTCCGAAATAGGGAAACAGACATGTTGGATGTGATTTTAAAAATAAGAAGCAAAAAAGGGTTCAAGAATTGGTTCCTGAATGGTGGACTCTATACAGTATAAGCCAATTTTATAGGGTTATTTTGTCTTTGGAGACATTTTTTCTACAAAAAATAAAACACACCATTAAAGTAGCCAACAAAAAACATTTTACAAATTTAGAAACACTTTTCTTTCTCAAGAAAAGTAAACTAACCTAGCCCCTTCAGAGGAGTAAATAAATAAATGAGCCAACAGGAATACAGACCATGCACCTGGGATGTAAATGTTAATAGATCATCTACCCACTCATCCATCCATCCACCCATCCATCCACCCATCCATCCACTCATTAACCCATCCAGCCACCCATTCATTCGTCATTCCATGCACTGATCCATCCACATACCCACTCACCCATCCATCCATCCATTCATTCATCCACCCACCCACCCACTCATTAACCCATCCACCTGCCCATTCATTCATCCATCCATACACTGACTTACCCATCCATCCATCCGGGTCACATCACTCTTTTTATGAGATTTTGGAGTATTGACTACAAAATAAATCATAATGTAAGACTCCAAATTATTTTGTGACCAATCCCAAGTTGTGTTGGACCTATTAGCATTCATGCTGAAGGACTTAATGAATCAAGAATGGCACCACCGAAGACATTTACATGAATAAATAGAGATTCAGTGATACTGCATGTTGCATCTTGTTTCCTTGTTAAATCATGTTTTTATTCTGTTGAAGAGATTTTTTTCTTCTCTGTGCGTTCAAGTTCTTCGTTTCAACAAGAACTTGATTTGGCCAACTCTGTAGTAATCTATCTCAGTTATCTGGCAGGACAATTAGCAGCACTTCTTTACCTTCCTGTCTAACTAAGGAGAGCAAATGCTGTCATGGAACATCTGGGTGTGATCTGTTTGTTTATTTGATAAGGATCCCCATTAGTCTTCACCATGCGACTATTCTTCCCGGGGTCCACACAAAGACATACAAAAGATTACAATAATCACAAATGAAAAAGGGTGAAAACATTCACCAGAATTCCTAAAATAATAAATGAAAACAAAAACAAAAGAAAAGATTAAATAACCAACCAAAAACATCAACATCTTAAGTAACAATATTTGCTTCTATCACCAGATCTGTATCCACTTATGAACAAAAATAGTTTGCAACAACAAAACCACAGGGTTTTACATAGGAACCATCCCAACATCCATTCAACTGCAGCTTTTCAACAATAGCTAATAGTTGCAGCTCTTTCAAATCAGCAGTTGCACTCCATAGCATGTAAATTTATAGTATACAATAACAGTCCACAGCATATGATATAATATGTAATTTCTAATATACTTACAATTTAAAATATATTTACTATTTAATCTGTATTATACTTATAATTTAAAATATATTTACTGTTTAATTTATAATATACTTATAATTTAAAATATATTTACTAGTTAATTTATAATACACTTATACTACTATACTATATATACTCATAGCCTACAGTAATGTAAAATATATTTACTATTCAATTTATAATATACTTACAATTTGCAACATAATCACAATGTATACCTAGGACCGATCATAACTTCCTTCTGAACCACAGCCTGCTTCAGTCTCCTTTTAAAATTTGATGCCTTGATTATTGCAACTAGACATGGGGGGAAATGGTTCCAGTGTGTAACTGCTCTATACATTACTGTTTTTTCCAATGCATTGGTTCTGGGCATAGGCAGAGAAAAGTGATTACCTAGGGCCAGTCTGGTATCATAGCTGTGTTTATCATTTGTTGGTAGCAGCTGCATAAGCAAGAAGCCAGGTTTGCGTAAGATACAGATGTTTTTCAAAAACAGAATAAGGCTGCATGCTAGTCTATCCTCCACCATCATCCAAGACAGCTCAGCATGGTTGCTCTCAACACTGCTGATAGATAGAGGAGCAGAGAGAAAGGCGTGCCACTCTGTTCTGAGTGAGCTGGAGTTTTATAAGTTCTTGTTTCGAGGCACAGGACCAAACTGTTGAGCAGTAGTCAAGATGGGACAAGACTAGAGATTGAATTAATTATTTGACAGTTGTTTCATTCAGCAGATAGGTACCTCTTCTAATATTAGAGATGTTACTACTCATTTTAGACACAATATTATTACCGTAATATGAGAAGACCAAGATAATGTTTCATCGACAGTCACTCCCAACAGTTTGGCTTTTTTGACCTGTTCAATGGCAACACCTTGCACAGAAAGACACAGCTTAGGATCAGACCTCAGGGCATGTTTAGAACCAAGAACAAGACATTTAGTTGTCAAGACATTTAGTTTTAGTTTGTTCTCTACTACCCAGTTAGAAACCAGAATCAACTCTTGTTGTAGCGACTTGTTAACAGATTCAATACTTTCTGCGGAGACATACATTGTGGTATCATCCGCGTAGATCACCATACTCGCATTTTTAAGTACATATGGCATGTCGTTAACAAAGATGGAATAGAGTAGAGGTCCAAGGCAACTCCCTTGTGGAATACCACTTTCCAGTGTTACAGTGTTTGAGAGAGAACCATTAAACATTACGCATTGTTTTCTGTTTGACAAGTAACTTCTTATAAAATCAACAGCCGAATCTTTAAACCTGTAAGCCAATATCTTCATAAGTTATAACTCATGATCTATAATGTCAAAAGCAATCTCTCTGTCTTTGGGAAAGCAGAGAGATTGACACGGATGGCATGTCTCTATTGCTGTGGGCAGGGAGATCCTGCAGATATAGCTGAAAGCATGAGGGCATCATTGTGACCAGTGTCCATTTCTCTCACAGAGAGTATCTCGCAGGAAGTTCTGTTGATGCTTCTATCGGATAAGTTACGAGTCATCACTTTATATCTTATGCAACTTAATCCTGCAGTTGACATCAGAACACGTATGAAGGAACCTTTTTAGTGGAAAAACCAAGGTGTTGTGAGAGTGGAGTCCACTGTTGGCTTAAAAGGAAGGTCTACTGTGATGTGTTTATACCCCAGACGTTGACTCTCATTCATTAATACTGTGAAAAATGCAGTGACAGTAAAAATGTAGTTCACCTCGCAAAGTTGCACTTAGAACATTAAATAATTGCTAAGTATGTTTATGTAAAGCAAATCAGTGATATAAATCAGTTATCTGTGATATGCACTGTTGTTTTTGAGCTGAGATGATGATAAACTGAATTTCTTCAAATTCCTTTGATGTCCCTCTTTATAAAACCCACAACTATCCACTGGCATGGCTGGAAATACAAGTGGCTGAGATGAGTTTCCTTCACATGGTGGTTGAGAAGTTCAGTCATCAGGGAGTAGGGATGGGCGGTATGGACTAAAATTATCCCGATAATGATAAAAATGTCGATAAAAAAAATACCAATTCAACTCCACCTTTTTAACTATAAATCTATCTCGCTCTCAGATCCACCATGTTTGTTACACAAAAACGTCATCAACTGGAATTTATCTTTCTTTCTTTCTTTCTTTCTTTCTTCTTTCTTTCTTTCTTTCTTTCTTTCTTCTTTCTTTCTTTCTTTCTTTCTTTCTTTCTTTCTTTCTTTCTTTCTTCTTTCTTTCTTTCTTTCTTTCTTTCTTTCTTTCTTCTTTCTTTCTTTCTTTCTTTCTTTCTTTCTTTCTTTCTTTCTTTCTTTCTTTCTTTCTTTCTTTCTTTCTTTCTTTCTTCAGGCTCCTTCCTTCCTTCCTTCCTTCCTTCCTTCCTTCCTTCCTTCCTTCCTTCCTGTCCTTCCTTCCTTCCTTCCTTCTCCTTCCTTCCTTCCTTCCTTCCTCCTACTCTCCTTCCTTCCTCCTTTCATTGTTTTCTCCCCTTCCTTCTCCCCTTTCTTTCTTTCCTTCCTTCCTTTCTTCTTTTTTTTCCTTCCTTCTTTCCTCCTGCTCTCTCCTTCCTTCTTCCCTTCCTTTTTCCTTTCCTTGTTTCCTTCCTTCCTTCCTTCCTTCCTTCCTTCCTTCCTTCCTTCCTTCCTTCCTTCTTCCCTTCCTCTTTTTCTCCCTTTCCTTCCTTCCTTCCTTCCTTCCTTCCTTTCTTCCTTCCTTCCTTCTTCCCTTTCTCTTTTCTCCCTTCCTTCCTTCTTTCCTTCTTTCCTTCCTTCCTTCCTTCCTTCCTTCCTTCCTTCCTTCCTTCCTTCCTTCCTTCCTTCCTTCCTTCCTTCCTTCCTTCCTTCCTTCCTTCCTTCCTTCCTTCCTTCCTTCCTTCCTTCACGTACGTTGTGCGTGGATTTAACACAGAACCATAAATCAGATTTACACAAAAACATCAACGGGAATTTATCGTTTTTACCGCGAGATAACAAATTCTTACCGTGGGGAATTTTTTTGACGGTTTATCGTGAACGGTAAAATATCGCCCATTCCTATCAGGGAGAAGAGCTGCTGCTCCTCCACATTGAGAGAAGCCGATGGTTCAGACACCTGGTTAGGGTGCCTGCTGGATGCTTCCCTCGGGAGGTGTAATGGGTACTGTATGTCCCACTGGGAGAATAGCCCTGAGGCAGACTCAGGGACACACTGGGGAGCCTATATCTCCTCGCTGGTCTGGGAGTACCTTGGTGTAGAGCTGAAGTGGTGGCTGGGAAGATGGAGGTCTGGGCCCTTTTTCTTTAGACTGCTGCCTGTACGACCTGAGACGAGATAAGTGGAAGTTGGTGGACGTATAGGTTGACAGCTATGATGAGATGTGAGTCTGTATTTGGGTTAATTTTTTAAAAAGAAAGATGTGGTATTTGTTAAAAAAGCTCCAGGCCCTTGTTGTTGGGGAAACCCATTGTTTATTTTCGTTTTTTGACCGATTTAATTGAAATTTAAAAAACAAACCAAAAAAACAATAATTGACCATATTTGTGATCCCCTTTTAAAAGCCAAATGTAATAATACTTAGGACAATATATAGCTGTATACATAGCTATAGCTATTTCTGTGGTGGTGTGCCTAAAATTCCAGAAGTGAATCTAATATCTTTCTGAATATTTTCGATGTATTCTTGCACCGACATTAAAAGCAAACCTCTTTGTGTGTCTGCAGTCTAAAGCATTTTTCTCTGTGATCCCCTGGCCAATCACAGACACATCACCGCTAGCAGAGCCAGGAAGAAATGGGTACCGCTTGGGATTTAGGATAGCACATTTAAATCCACTTTTATATCTTTCTCCCTCTGAACTCGATGACAGAAGAAAGCCAGAAAAGGCTGTTCTGTGAGCCTTTAAAAGGGTTCAGAGAAGAGAAAAGAGCACATCAAGCAGATATGGGATCATGTTTTCTGAATAACTTCAAACTTGTCATCACTTTTTTAGGATCAAGAATAATGTCAGATTTAATGCAACAAGTTGACTAAACTAGCATCCAAATAAAAGTACACAGGTACAAAAGTACATGATGATGTAATGTTCTGTCCCTTCATCAACTATCCCTTTATCAACTGTTTCTAAAGCTTGTTACATACTGCACAATAATAGAGAAATGTGATCTTTTTCTTGAGGTAGCAAGAACATATCTGTTCTTATGGATTATGTATGAGCTTCAATTTTGACAAAATGAGTCATAAAATTAGTCAAAAGCCTGTTCATTAAGAGTTTTCCAGAACTTTTACACACAAGACAAGTGAGGTCTATTTAAGTTATCTAAGGTCATAACATGGATGGCCTGGTGATAATAAAGCTTTCACCAAAGAAGTTTGAGACGCTTTAAGATGTTTGCAATCGTACAAAAAGCAGCCCCCCGATGGATCTTATCTTTTGAGTGTCCCTGTGTAGTTTTATAACCTTTTCCCTGTGCACATGGCATCACTGCACAACTTTAAGAATGTTTTCCCACTGTTAGCGCTGATTGCTAATTAGCTTTTCTCAGTGGTTAAAATATTTGGTCTGTATCTCCACACATCTATGTCCTGTTTATTGAAGCTTTGGTGTTTCTAACCCATGTGTGTGACTAGGTGTGTGTGTGTGTGTGTGTGTGTGTGTGTGTGTGTGTGTGTGTGTGTGTGTGTGTTTTCATGCAGACCACGGGTAGCGTGCCTGTGCTAACATCCCTACTATTAGCCTGCGTTCTGTTCCGGACATAGATTAGCTGAACCGATTAGGCTGGCCTCTTTTTAATCATGCTGATTCTGGCGCCGCGCCTCATTTTTCTCATATCTCAATTTCCCTTTATTTGCCTATTTTCAGTTGAGCTTTTAACTTCCACTTTTATTTTTTTTCCCTCCTCTGGTTCTCATGCTTGTTGACCTCCAGCTAACCTGTCAAAGCTGCGCGAGATGTGCTTTGCTGTTTCTTTCCCTTGAAAATGAGATCCGTTTGCTTCGGCATTTTAATGTATTACTTAATTTGCATGTATATGTGTGTATGTGTTTGTGCTTTCAGTGATAATTTATCTGAATGGAAGGAGGACATTAGATAGCTTTAATTATGACAGAAATTACAGCAAAGGCAGCCTCGTGGCCGGCTGACACTGAAAAAGGGGCAGAGGGAGCGACTGAGTCATTGCCTAATTAATGAAAAGCTACGGGGAATTAAAATACCACCTGACCTCTGCCCTTACTTAACTCGCTCTTTCCTCCATCTATCACGCACTTTCTTGAAGTCTCACAATGTGTGGGGGTGAGCCTGTAACGGACCTCTCAGCATTCCTACGGTCATATTTTATGGTCTGGATTTCGTCGTTCGAGAGGATAAATAGTAAAAATCCCCCTGCAGAAGTCTGAACCTCTACATCAGATCAATTATTCATCGTTCATCTCCAGTTCTTTCCCATAATTTCTCTATTTATTTTGCTTCTTCACTTTTCCATCTCTGGTGTCTTACAGAGCTCCTTCTCTTTCTTTCTTGAACTTGAAGCACTATTTTTTACCTTTTATATATCACGTTCATGTATGTGGTCCAAAAACACGTGTCGAGGGGATTTCGGTTGGAGGTCACAGTTGAAATATGTAATAATGTTTTAAAGCTCTAACTGGGGGTCAGAAGCACACGTGTGCACACTGACACACACATTCATACAGGTAGGCCAGTGCATCTCCTTTGATTAGAGTGACAGATGTGGTGCGACATCCTATCTGAAAGACACACATCTGCTAATGCAGAGAACTTCCTGGCCGCAGGTGTGTGTGTGTGTGTGTGTGTGTGTGTGTTAGGGCTGTTCGATTAATCGATTTTAAATCGTAATCGCAATTATGTAATTAGAACGATGTTAAAACGTGAAAATCGTAAAATCGACTTTTCACTTTATTTTTTTAATTTTTTTTTTTTTTTTTTTTACCTTGTCTGCACACATATTAATGATTGATACCATATTAATGATTGATGGAAATACCTCTCAATACCTGCGACAAGTGCCCCATCGGAGAGGCTCTTTAGTGTAGGAGGGGGCGTTGTAACATGCCACCGGGCATCCCTCAAGCCAGATGCCGTAGACCGGCTCGTGTTCCTTGCAAAAAACTTGCAAATGTGAACAGCAAATGTAATGACTGACATTACACACCTCTACCTCCTTCATGGGTTGCATTATTATTTAGCATGCAAAGACCCAGTTTAATTTAATTAGAAAATGTCTTGTTTTATTTAATTGGAAATATAACTTACTGTATGTTTGCAAGTGCTGATTTGCTGATTTTCTTTTTCAGAGATAAAACTTTATATTTTATTATATTTTTTAAAACTTTTTTTCAACTTATTTTACAGAGTTTTGCACTTTATTCATTCATTTTTGGTTTAATAAGAGCAAAGTTTGCACTTAAAGCCCAATGGGGCAAATGTTCAATAAAAAAACAGCATATTTGAAATCATTTCTTTGCCTTTTGTCAATTCACAAAATAATCGTAATCGAAAATTGGATTTTGAGAGAAAAAAATCGAGATTTTATTTTTGGGCAAAATCGAACAGCCCTAGTGTGTGTGTGTGTGTGTGTGTGGGCGCCAATGTAGGCTTGCATGGTTCAGTTTACTTTGCGCTTTGCATATCTCATGTAATTTTTCTGCTCCGAAACTTTTCTAATAAAGACGTGTCTTGTGTCACTGCGTTAAATCATTAACCATAAATGAAGGCTAAGAATGTGGTTATTATGGTCCAGGCCAATGCAGAAAGTGCATCTTGTTCAGTTCACTAGAACAAAGTCTTGGTCTACTTTTTCTCATTCAGATTGGCCTCAAACCTTTCAGACTAACCGAAACACACAGCAGACAAAGTACTGAGAAAGTCACAACCTGATTGAGCAGTTAATGACGTCACATGTAGAGCAGAGCTCATTTAAATGATTTATGTACATTATATTTATTTTATTTTGAATACATTTGAAGGACTTTTACCTTCCCGTCGCTCCAAGTTTGTCCTCTGTTCATTTTGTTCACAGTAGTTTTTCTCGCCCTGCAGTTATGTTTGAATTGGCATTCAAGTATAAAAAAGTCAAAAGTGAAATACACACAAACACACACATATAGATCACTGCAAAGACCAGGTGGATGGATTTATATCTCACCAACTGAACCTCTGAGTAAGGTAGAGATTCTTGAATCAAATATTTTACTGAAAATGCACCACTTTTCGTGGTCTTGGCACCTTTAGTTTTTTTGTTGTTGTTGCTTTTTTTTAATAGGCTTCCCTTGACTATTATCCATTTTCCAGTTTCCCTCTCTTGATCTGAGAAATATGAGTGATTTATTACAAAGACATTCTTGGGACTTTTGTGAATAAAAGTTCACGCCTGTTACCACGATGAAACCCCGGCAGCAGAGGTGTCTGTTCCCTACAGTCGACCCCGCACACTTGTGCTCGGTTGCACAGTTCAAAGGACAGCTGGATTGGATGAAAACTCGGTTGCACTGTGTTATTGCTTCTAAAGAGGCTACTGAGTCATTGATTTGTCCGTGATACAGTCGTTAATCACGGTTGATCAAGCTGAACGAACACCATGTGATTACAGTCATAAGCAGATCGATAAGAGCATCTCTAATGTCCACAGTCGTCCCCAGTTTAGGGTGTCATCAAATGGCCCCATAGTGCACTGTCCTTAAGCAGGTTTGTCCTCGTGTAGCGCTCACTCATAACGTAATCCGTCCACATCAGCTTCCAGGCGTGAACAGAAAAGTAGTGGCATAATCACTGGGACTGTGACATGAGGCTCATGGAGGAGGTTATGCCTTTAGAAAGCTGCTGATATGACAGTCTTACAAGTGCAAAGGAGCTTTTGACTGAGCAAATGATGTACCGTACATCATAAAACTTCACCGCAAAGATTAGCATATTTGAAGCTTGAGCGAGCGTCGCCTGTGCTGGTCTGAGGTGCACCGTTGTACAGTGTGGTCTTTCCTTCCTTTGTTACCGACTGGAGCGATATTTCATACCGTTTCATCACCAGCCCGGTGAGAATAGTGTAAAATCCATCCCCCGTTCCCTGTTTCATTCTTCTTTCTATTCACTTGTTGGCCTGCTGGCGACTAAGAGGATGGCAGAGTTCAGCTCGCGACACGGGGGATCAAAGTCTTATAGCCTCCTTCAGGTGTAACATCAACCCCGGTCATGCCAGGTTTTCCTCACCTCATTGCACACCGTGACCTCCAGCCTCTGGTTTGAAATCCACGGGGCTTGTGAAGTCTGTACCTAAGCTGCGATCACAAAGGAGGAGGTAGTTGAAGATAAAGGGGGTGGGGAAATCGCATCCTGGAGGGTTTCGTTGTTGGATGATGTCGCTGCAAGGAATGCCCAACTCGCCACAGACTGTCAAAGTTCTAGCTTGTAGCTGCTACGAGTCTGCTTCATCACCTCCGCTACAGACACCACAGCAATAGATGTGTGACTTCACAATATTTCCCAATGAAAGCCTGCGTTGCTAAGCAACTCGCAGTCCGCAGTGGCGAGATACAGGGGTGTTTCCTGGCTGATGAGAGAGATGTGTGTGTTTTTATGTATAAATCTGTGTGGGGGAGCCGTTGGTGCAGCGATCTTATTAGGAAACATATTTTAGATGTAAAACTAAGGGGAAGCCATTCTACCGTCTGCGCTGACAGCTGAAACGATACGAGGACATTTTGGACAGTGAACTGGGTTTGCTCTGGTTACTGACGACGCACACAGATTGTAGAGTCAGCCTTTCCTTTCACCACTCACATAAAAATCGATCTCTTCATATAATTCCTCCCAAGGGGCCCCCGTGTGTCGGGATAATAGCTGGTGTGCAGATCGCATCCATATTCATGAGCAGAGGTTTCGGAACAAAGTTGCTGCCTTTTTACACAGATAGCATCTTAAAGTGCGGGATAAATGTATCAATAATGTAAGCTGCTAAAAGTTTAATGGTGTTTGCTGTCGCTTGTGGGCCACCATGGGAAATCATTAGATCAGTTATCCAAGCCCGGACGTTCTGAGCACACGCACGCAAACAAACAAACAGGCACACGGTGAGCTGCTCTGTACATGCACTTAATAGAAGATCATTTTTCTATCTTACCAGCCCCCAACGTCCCCTTCCTTCCCTCAGTCTCTGTCATCCATCCATCCTACCTACTCAGCTCTCGCCTGTTTTCCAGCTTGTTCTGGGAGGCACTGATACAGCCGGCATGGTAATGCACCGCTATTTTACTCCAGCTCCTAACTCCCCGGCTCCTGACTCAGGCGACCGATAAGCCGTGTCAGCAGGCAGTCGGGATGCGGCGTTACACCGGCAGGATTTTCCACGCATAGAGTCGAGTTGCTCCGCTGTGACACAGAGGCCACGAGGAAGAGTCGTCTCCCTCAGCGTGTCACTGAAGCGACACCGGCCACCGGGTTATCCGGACACACCTGGTCTACCTAATGAAGTGGTCGATTAGTACATTTTGTTTCATCTGTAATCCTGATCCAACTCTCTCTGGGCTTTTCACCCATTTAGCGTATTCATTTTTCATTTTCATTTCATTTTATTCTTTATTTCATTCAAAAAACAAAACAATTTAATACAAACAGAAATACAAATGTTCCTAACTTATGAATGAAAAGGGAGCAGAAAGAAGAAGAATCTTATCTGATCTGCCCCTTTCACAAATAACATAAATTAATAATAATTAAAAAAAAAAACAAAAAAACTAAGTGAATAAAAGCAACTAAAATAAAATTAAAATAACATTAAATAAAATTACCACCGCCTACGGGTATGTCAATCAAACTCAACATTTTTCGTTATATTTCCTTAACATACAGGTTTTAATTGTTCTTTTGAATGTAATGTTTGATTTGGATTCTTTGTTTTCTTTGTTCAGATTGTTCCATAAATTGATTCCTTTCACAGAAACACAACGTTCCATCAATTTTGTCCTGCATCTTGGTTTTATAAAAATCTCTGTTCCTTTTAAGTTATACTTGCTTTTTCTTTTTTCAAATCTTTTCTGAATGTTGATTGGTAAAGTTTTTTTATGAGCTTTAAACATAATTTGCAGAATACTATGGTCTTAGAGTATTAATCAGTAAATAAGATTAAAACAAAATCAGTTTTCTTTTTAAATTACAACAATTTGAGACGAAGCTCTGCTCCGGTGACTTAATGCATTTTTCTGAGTAGGAAACTATTAAAGCATTTCCAACATTTTCAACCCTTTTATTTATTTACATGTAGTTGTTGGTGTTTCTAGATTGTATCTACCTTTGAGATTACACATCTGTGTGGCTGCGCTCAGCAATTACTGCGATTAGCCATTTTTCTGTTTCTTCTGACAAGTGACTCGTTGCGGGGGGACTGATGACAGCCCCTCTGGAAGCAGTTGAATCAGTGTGACATCATTATGTGAAGTCTCATGAAACATCTGTCTTCCTGCGAACATTGTGCATCACTATTAGTCCTGTTTATTCACGTTAACACGTGTTTCACTCATCCTTTCTCCCTGGATGACATGTGTGATGAGTGAAACGTAGGACTGCTGATGTGGATCGTTCATCCCCAGGAGAACGAGTAAGAATGTGGCTCATGAAAACATGGGACGTTTGACCTTCTGGAAGTTGTGCCATCAAAGCAGTAAAACAAATAGAGAAAACATTAAATCTCAATCATATTTTTATGCCCACAAAATAGCTCATAAATCCTTAAATCCAGGTAACTGAGTCTACATATAACTATCCTAAACTGAGGAGGGTGAAAAACTGCATGTTGTTGACAAATGTACTGTGCAGAAGTTTCCTAAAGTAACAAAAAACATAAAGCTACAACTGAATACCTAATCTCTACCTCACACGAGGATATGCAGATCTCCAAGTATTTGGTCCGGCTCTAATTTCCACAGCTCCAGTGTCTTAATGTTTCTAATAGTTACAAAACCTGCCTCTGTGGTTATTTTCAAGCACTGCCATGATTCTTGCACGATGAATTTGTCATGTTAGCAAGTAAACTGGATAGCATCCTTGCTCTAGAGAAGCAAAAGCAACTATTCACCGTGTAGGATCACGTTATAGAACAGTCTCCGTTAATGCCAAAACCACCCAGAATGATCCTATGTTTCAGTTCCCAGAACCTTTGTGGAGCCTAAAGTAGCAGGTTAAAGACTGAGCTGCTTGTGAGGACCTGTGGAGCGCTCAGCACTTGACTTGTGGGACTCAGATGTGCATGGGGAGTTTGTCGGGCCGCTGCTGCTTGTTCTACTCTGTTTATTCATGAAAAGCATCTCTAACCTCGTGAGCCTGAGAGTTTGGGTGAAGTTGTTTTCTGCCATGTGGGATCTGGTGAAGAGGAGGAGCGCGTGAATGTGTGAAGACGTGCGAATGCGAGCTCATGCATGAATATATGTGAGCACATTCATGCTAAATGACAGTGACGGAGTGCACATTACAGAGGGCTCCAGCAGACACCCTCAATATTTCATGAACATTCTTCCTCTTTCAGTTCCCCGCCACCCCCATTTCTTTTTTTTTTTTATTTCGTTCTGGCATGTTCAGCACTCTTCTGCTGAAAATAGCTTTTATTTTTGTCGCTCTTCTCCCAGAAAATAGTGGGTAAGACAGTTCAGTAAGAAACCCGAAAGGAGATGGATAAGAAAGTGACGGAAGGGTCTTTGAAGGGTTTTGTTGAAAGGAAGGATTGACGGGAGATGAGCCGTCCAGGTGTGGATGCGGCAGAGATAAACCTCACTTTTCACCCTGAGCAGACTTACCTCCTGTCTTGCCCTCCCTCACATGCAGCGGCTGCTCTTCATAGCTTTGCAGAGTTTGCTGCTGATTTAAAAGGGGGAAACAAAGAAAAAGATGTGCGGTTGCCATGAGGGGTAAAAAGAAGAGGCACGACTTGTTAAAGCGGAGGAGAGGCAGAACTAAAGTCATTTTCGTGTCAGCATTTCTCTTCACAGCTGCCATTTTGTTATCATCCCAGTGATTTCCAGTCTTGATGTTTCATTCACTGTTTTGCTCTCAGCATCCGGCTGAATTCAAAGATCACAGATTTGAATGGCCTCAAGTAAATAAAGTACTAGACAATCCTCCCGATTTAAAGTTACATCTTTTCATCAGGTGAGGGATATGAAAGTACATTTAAGTCACAGGCTCTTGAACTAGTGGGATGAAACCGAGCACGTATTTTTCCTCCTCTAAATGAATGAATTAGCGGAAAATCTGAAGGTGTTGGTGAATCGCTCTCGAGCGTTGGTGTACAAGTCGATGCATAAAGACGTTGCTGCGGTTGCGGAGGGGTACCAGATCCATTTCATGGGAGAGAGGGGGCTTCAATGATGCTCCAGATGATTATTGACGTAATGAGGGTTAACACCGAGCATACTTTGCCGGTGAGTACAAGACGGTGAGTTTAATGGTCAGACACAAGGCAGGTTTATTAACTGGGAAAAGTGGACATCTTGAGTTGGATGGTTCTGTAAATTGAAAACGGAGACAATCAAGTATTTCCTCGGGTTAGCTGGTGCAGCATTCATCCTGCCAGCAGCCACATAGAGACAAATAGGACCAATTCTGTGTCTAAACGTGCATAATCTGCCTTGTTTATGTAATATCAGTCCCTGCGCTTGAAATGAAACCCTCTCTATTTGCACATGCTGGCCTCTAATATACCTGCCACAACAACACTTAACATGCCATTGCATGAAAGATGGAAGCCCCTACACCTGTTATCGTTCATTACCCCACTTACCTTTCATTCAGCCTCTACTTGAGGCTGAATGAAAGTGCCCCTCCTCCACCTGCGGTGTGGTTTCCGCTGTTATAATACTCAGCTATGATTGGAGTTGTGAAAGAGAAATTTCACCATGTTGCATCAAGCAGGTGGTCTCAGACACAAACCTCCAAAGTGAGCGGTGCTGATGGTGTTTAACTTGCGCTCCTACAGCTTTTTGAGCTGTAATGAAAGTTTCATGGGGAATCGTCGTTTCTTCTATCGTGCCTTTCTGAAGGTTGAATATCCTTTAATAAATCAATCATTGAAACCGAATGTGCTTAACGTGTGTGTTTCCGACATCTGATTAAGGCTCCAACATCCAAGATGCTGGATTTGTCATCGTTGAAAACATGAGTTATATCTTGAATGATTTATCGTAGCCTGCTTCAGAGCGCTGTCATCCATTCCTGACTGGTAACACAGGTTTAGCGCTATCATGAGACAACGCTGCCCCACATAAAATGTTTGTAGGATTCAGATGAATCAGAAGCCTCCAGACATTCGATCAATTAGAGAACCCTTAAGAAAAAAAACTGTCTCCTGCATGGGAAGTTGTTCTTACTTGTGATATGTGTCTAATCACTGAAGTAAATGTGACGTAAATACTGTTTGGAGGTACGGTGGAGGCGGATCTAACTTAAGCACCCTAGATGAGACAAAGGTCGCTGAAAATGACCCTTTGATCTTTACTCTACATGTATATGTGAAGAGGCAATGCTTTACGTTAGCTGAATATTGAAGCGGCTCAAAGGAACTTTTGCTATTTTCGGCTCAACGGGTCCCCCTCCAGGCCGGGAGGAAGAGTTGCTTTTACAAATCAAAAGAAGATTTATACTTCTTTGGTTGCTTCCTCGATCGCTTAGTTTTTCATCCATCATATTACATTTTTGAGTTGCCTCGACAATGATGTCCAATGTTTCATTGCTGTTGATGCATAGCAATGCCGTAGAGCATTGATAACTCCCTCAGCCTGTACCCCTCAGCTCCATTTCCAATCCTTTCATAATACCTAGAAACAGCATTACAAAAACCTAACACACGTTGCATTATTTATTTATTTTGGGCATGAACTCCACAAAGAAGATGAGTGTTCAGGATCTTCAACTCTTTTTGTAAGGAGCTGAAACTCACAGATGTCCGAGCTCTGGTCTCAGTGCAACTAATACTCAACAGCCATCGAGTATCATTCTCAAAAAAAAAAGATAAAAAAGTTTTGTGAGCTTACATGAATATAACCAAATGAATCAAAGACCGAGGAGGTACATTTCAACACAGTTGAAGGGCTTCTGGTACCGATCGGTTGTTGCAAGGAACGACAAGTTTCTTTGGATGATTTATGCCTCTGGCAGTAACGGGAGATAGCGGGACGCCGAGGATACCTCAGGAAGTAATCAAATATTACATCAAAACACATATTTTACCACAAAAAAAAGCCTTTGTGCTGCTTGAAAGGTTCAATTTCCTACGCGACACCTCTTCAAAGTACACTTGCTTTTGGTGAAACTTTAAAATAACGTCTTTCTCAGTGGGAAATACAAACTTTGAGCTAAAGCGTTCAGACCAAAGTCATGTGAAGACGGGCGGAGGTGAACGCAGAAGCGCATCGACTGTACAGAGAGAGAAAGTAAACACAAAGAATAACTATTCAGAGAATCCTGTCCATATTGATTTCTCTTCAGCCGGGTGTACCTTGACTTTTCCTGCCGAGGATTCATTTCCCCACTCACGTGAAAGAAATAACCAACCAACAGATATTCATCACTGAGTTCGAAACTTTTTTTCTAGGTAAAACTTTTTCGTCACCTCATTCCTCCCCTCTCCCTCTGTGCAGACGCGCTCCTGAACACGAGGACGGCGTCCTTTCGATGCTGGTGTCCTGCTTTCTGACTACCGGTGTCAGATCATTAGTGGACACAGTCGGAGTTAATCAGCGGTTTTAGATGCGGGGAGGCAGGGCACGCCATGAGGCTTGCATATTGTTTTTCTCGTCATTAAACAAGAAGAAAGAAGCCTTTAAATTTGTTTGTGTGACAAAACTGGAGTTTGTGAGGAGGAAAGCCTGAGGAGGACCCGAGAGAGCAGAAAGCAGAATACGTTCTGATGTGTTGATGAGTCTGATTATGTTGCCTGGCTGATGAAAGCCTTTCTTACAGTGTATTTGCATGTGTGTGTCTGCGGTGCGGCGCATGCAGGCCTGTTGCTTCCAGGTTTTGACATTACACATCACAGTGCATCTTCCGTCTAATTGAATCCATCCCTCGGGCCGTCATCACTTGTTTATATGCTGACACCATGAAGGTGTGTGTGCGTGTGTGTGTGTGTTCAGAGAAGCAGAACACTAGCAAACACTCTGTCCTTTTGTGTAATAATAGCCCACCAGCTGGAGAAGCAGAGGAAGAGAGCGAGGGTAGGAGAGGAAGACTTATTGATTAAATTAGTCAGATTATTCATATTTAATGTTTTGCTTTGTCTCCACCAAGGCTCACTCCTCTGGTTCTTTCTGCTTCCCTGTATACCCCTGTTCATTGTGAGACCACCTAGAAACAGGGAAGGTTTCTTCAGACAACAGGATCAGTAAAGATAACAATGATGATATTAGCTTTGGCTTTAACTGTGACGAGGGCCAAACCGATGAGATCCAGGGAGGGCAGGAGCCTGCAGTCCTTCAGGTGACCACTAGAGGCTGGCTCCAAAAGTGAAAATGTACAACTTTATAGGAGAACTAAAGGCATTTTCAGCCTGGCACAAAAGCGGTTTGTTTTCGTAGCTAGATTTCATATCCGGACAACTATACGGGGTGTGAATTATGGTCGTGTCTGTTTAAAGTGGCAGCTGCATTGCAGTCTATGCCGTCAACGACGGACCGGCATCTTTTGCTTCTCAGTGCTTAGAATTTTTGTTGTACCTGTCTAGGGCGTGTGGTTGTACCGCTGACCCGTCCAGGGTGTGTGTTCTCTACCCACTAATGGCACTTTTCCACTAGTACCTACTTGGCTCTACTCATCTCAGCTCGGCTGGACTCGACTTGCCCTCGTTTCTTTTCAATACCCGGATCAGAAGTAGGAGGGTTGGAGCGAAGCTGCTGTGACATATTTGATTGTGTGATCTAAATGAAGAAGACAACAACACTAAAGATGTAGAACCTGGAGGAGATGGTATATGTGCTGCTGGGTCTGTGGCTTGTGTTCGATATCAAGTTAAAAAATGAGAGTGAGAGAAGCTTCAAGCAGCGATGCGTTTTAATTTTATCGCCTGTCTAGATCCCTTTTTAATTCTCTCCTCAGCCACCAGGTTTATGAACATCTGCACCTCAGAGTTGGATTACGAAACAGACTTTTGCGCTGCCGCCGCCTGTCGAATAAAATGAACAAGAAGCCGCCGTCAGAGTCGCTCTTTCGCTGATGTCACATCCTGACTCTGACGTCTGATTCCCAACCCCTCGACCAATCGGTGCCTGTAGTGTGATGACGTCAGATACAGCCAACTCAGCCGCTTAGAACCTCGGCAGAGTAGTTACAGAAAAAGTATCTACTCGGCACATCTAGACCCCTAGTGGAAAAGCGCCAAACCGAGGTGAGGCGAGTCGGGCTCAGTAGGTACTAGTGGAAAAGCGCCATAAGGAAACCCTGTATCAGTATTTTAAGTTATTTTATTCAATTCTATGTATTCTTTCTGCATCGTTAAAGTTGAGCAGGATTGATATTTTCACGTGCACAAGCGGTCTCTACTCTCTCTTCACCCTCACAGTGAAGGATATCTTTCAGTTTGCATATCGTTCAAAAAACATTCGGGGATGATGAATAAGAGTTTTGTTTCCTTCGGGTCGGAGGGGTTTAAATAATGAGAAGGCACCGTTTTGCTGCGCCGAAGGTTCATGCAGGATACGCCGACAACCTATGCGGCCCATTATTTTTAATTAGCCCCTTCTCCCCCGTCCTTCACTGCAAACATTTACCAGAGCTGCCTCTCTGCGTCAACGGCAGTCGACTCAACTTTTAACGTTCAGGGCCTGCTTCTTCTTTTTTTTTTTTTTTTTTTTAAAGCGGAGGGCCATGTGAGTTTTTATTTCCTGTTTAATGATCCAACGCTCTGTACTGACTGATCTTTTTTAATTGAGTCCTGTGGACTTTCTGAGCATCCTCCTGTGTGTGACATCATCAAGCTCTGCCTTCCAGATGTTGCTGTCGTCATCCAGCGGATCCTTTTGAGGTTCCCTCTGGTCACAAATTCTCAATTCCTCTCTAGCCCACATCTAATAGTCAATATTTTCGGGAACCATCGTGTCATTTTTCTTTTTTTTTTCGGTGAAACAAACAAACAACTCGCCGGTCAGGCACCTTAATTTTTCCCCCTGATCCCCTGGATCGGTCTTTTGTTCTGAATAGTGACCCTCGGATGCTCCTCAGTGAGCTGGCGCGTGAAGCCGTATTTCACCCCTCTTTCTCGCCGTCTTCCCGTATTAGTATTTAACCCGTAAATTTCCCATTTTATAATGTAATCATTTTTCAACTATTAACTGAATTGTCACTAATCTCGCGAGAACTGCCCCCTGCTGTAGCCTGGTTCTCGCGAGGTTAGCGGCAACAACGGGAACAAACTCGGAACAACGAGAGATGGATGGAGGCAACGATAGAGGAGGCATTTCTTCCCAAAAAGCAAAAACTTTGTGTAAATATCTCTAAAAATGGGAAACTGAATTAACTTGCCTAAAGAGGAGCAGAACGGGCTCAGTTACCCGTTCTGAAAGATTCGTAACTGCGATTTTAGTGTCTCTCACGGGGGAAGGACCGATGTCCGTCAGCAGCACCAGCGCAGCGCCAGAGAGTCACATGAGTAAAAATGACAAATTAAAAGAAAATGTAAATGTTTCACTTGAAGACAATCAACGGGTATATAAACTGAAAATATTTAAAATAAATAAATGTGCTTCAATTCACTTTTTGTGTTTTCATTTAGGCTCTATTATAGGAATTACACACATAGCAATGTCCACAGCATTTCAGTGTCAACAAAGGTAAAACTATCAGATTCTGAGCACATAATTGTAGTTTGTAAGTGGTTGACAGGTAGTTATTTTACATTTCTCGTAAATCTGTCTTAAAATGTAAAATACTGGACCTGGGTTGGGCTGGTGGGACAGCGGCAGAACATTTCCCGTATTTTTAAATCCAAAACTTTAAATCCATGGGTGAAGCCCATGCGTGCAAGACGTACCAGACTGGCAAGGCTGATATTTGACTGGCACCACAAGAGGAAGTGTTGTCCTTTTGTTATTGGTTCACTGGCTCCGGGACCACGCTGACCCGACTTCCCAGTGGGTCACCGAGACAAATGAGCACATGGCGACTAATGCGATAAAGGCCGGGCAGGCCATTTGTCCTGGCAGCGTGTGCGCTCACATTCATGCTCACACACCTTCACGCATGAAGAGTGCAGCTTTCCATTCAGCTCACCGAATGCACATTCACACACATGCACACACACACAGATTCACATACACACACACACCGTCCCACCAACTAACTTTGTTAGCCAGCCTGATGAAGGTGCCGACTGAAAAGCATGTGTGTATGAATGGCGACCGTGTGTGTGTATGGGGGGGGTTATACATGCAGAACTGGATGAGCCTCATCTGCTTAGTCTCACCATTGATTGTCGTTAGTGTCACATAGCTCATACTGGCGTGTAGCCTAAATTCACCGGGACTGTCCACTCCGACCCCACAGTCAGTAAAGTTTCAAGCGCTTTCAGCCTGTTCTCTCAGCCGCCGACTCGCCTCCTCGTCCCAGCATCGCCTGCTTGACACAACCTCTTTAAAGTGCCTATCCAGCTCCCTCGCCAACAATCTGAACATTTACCAGCCCGCCTTGCTAACAGATCTTTGCTTAACGGTGTGAAGTGGGAGCAATGACAGCCGCAGGTGGGCTTTCCCATCTCCTGAATTCCTCCATGGCTCATTTCTGCTCTCGAACAACAGGTTTTGAGGGTGAATTGGACTGGAAGAGATGAACGTGCATCACTTTGTCAGATGAGTTGGGGATAATTAGGTCGCTGGAGAAAATGCACAGCTTTTCTTTTTTTTTTCCTGCTGGTTGTCAGTGTTTGCTGTTGTCATCTCTCTATGCTGTATTCCTTAACCACTATCCTGCACGTGGTTCGAACGGGCGTCCATGCTGGTGATCCTGCTGAACTGTGTGACGCTGGGCATGTTTCATCCATGCGAAGACATGAAGTGCGACTCTGAGCGGTGCAAGATTTTAGAGGTAAGATTCCTATTTTAGCTTTTAATCGAAGTGTGACTTTAACCTAGGGCTGGGCGATATATCGAGTATAGGCGATGTATCTCGGCTTCTACTCTGTGCGATGTACAAAATGACTCTATCGTGAATATTCGAATATACATTTGCTTTTAGCCGCGGGCATTAAAGGGGACCTATTATGAAAAACAAGTTTTTTCTTGTTTTAACATATATAAAGTGGTCTCCCCTCAGCCTGCCAACACAGGGGAGATGAAATCCCATGAATTTCTGCAAGGTCTGTGACCCCCGCCCGGCAGGATCCCCCAGTGTCATGTGATTTTTTTTTTTTGAGCCGTTCTGAATCTGCTCCCGTCGTTACGTAACGACGGGAGCAGATTTCCATAGGTCGGCCTCCGCTGCTGAAACCACGCCCACAACTCTCTCCGCCGGCTGGAGCTTCAGCCATTGTTTAGAAGCGATGGCTGTTTGAACAGCAAGGGGACAGTAAAAATGAGGTTTTGCATCGACATTTACCCTCATAAAAGGATCAGTTCCAACAGAACGGACACATGAGTCAGCGGTAAGTGACGTTATTTTTTTATGTTATTTATATTTGTCTAAAAAGTATGATCTTTGCATGGGTTAAGTATTTAGCTTAGCTCCGGAGCACCGGGGGAGCCCCGGGCCCGGTGCCCTGAACCCGGGGGCTCCGGGCTCGAGGCTCCTGACTCGGGGCTCCGGGCGCCGGCGGCTCTATTAGTACCGTACTACATTTTTCTTCTCTTTATGGTTTCAGATTTTCCAAGCAATGCACCTGGAGCTGTTCAATGACACCTTCAGAAGACGCACGGTTCTTCCTTGAGCCAGCAATGTTATTTATATATTTTAACAATAAAGTTGCCATTTGTGAAGATTCAGTGTTGTGATTTCTTTACAGTTAACATGATTCATTTGTCTTGTAACATAAATTAAATGAGGAATCGGAGTGAATAACTGTGGTGTACCTGTTTAGAATTAAATTCAATCTTCCTGTGTGAAGACGAGGTGACTAAAGGCTGATTTATGGTTCCGCGTTACACCAACGCAGAGCCTACGGCGTAGGGTATGCGTCGATTTAACGCAGAACCGTGGAAACGCTTTGCTACGCAGCCGCTGCTCTTCTCCCCGGAGCAACGCTTTGTTCCCTCCCCTCCTACACGTCATTCAATCAGCACAGATCCTCATTATCATAGCCTCGCCTCCCCTCAGAATGAAGCACAGAAAAAGGCTTTAGAAGCGGTAAAACTAGAGACATGGCCCACAGGCTGAATTTCTGACTTATGTAGAAAAAACAAGCTTTAGATTGTTTTTAAGGCATTTTAAGGCCTTTTTAAAATATACATTAAATGCCATAATATGTCCCCTTTAAATTACAGGCTTTTCTCACTCTCTCGTCTCGTCTCTCCTTCTCTGAGACATAAAACAAGCGCACCCAGTCACATACGTCACGTGTTGTCGTGTGTGCATTATCATTGGCCCCCGACCAGCTGCAGGTGTCGGTGCTGCCGTCCGGGACCGCCGGTCACTTCACACCGCTTTAACTTTCCCAAACTCGCTTGTTTGCGCCGTGAGTTCATCTGCGCGGTTGCTACGCGCCACGGACTCTTTTCAAAGCAAACCGGTTTAGTAAAGACGGGAGGGGATGTTTTCTCCTCGCACGACATGCATGGCTCTCTCCGAGCCGGGGAGCCGCTCAGCGCGACACGCGCAGCCGAGCCTTTAGGCTGATTTATGGTTCCGCGTTACACCAACGCAGAGCCTACGGCGTAAGTGCGCGTCGCCGCGTACCCTACGCCGTATCCTACGGCGTAGGTTCTGCGTCGATTTAATGCAGAACCATAATTCAGGCTTTTCTCTTCCAGAGCTGAGAAACGTCACCTAGTGTTGCTTAAATGTGGCCACATGAAATCAATCACTATCATCGAAACAAAGTCAAACAAGACTATATGACGTCATATTTCTAAAAGTAAGTGAAAGTGATGCAAATTAAAGGAAGAGAGGATGAAACATTGCAGTCCCTACACCTACAATTAGTCTTAATATAAAGGTGCTCTAAAGGCCCTCCTGCTCAGAGCAGCTCATCCTGGTAAAACCAGGTAAAACCTGGTAAAACCAGGACCAGAACATGTTCTTAGCAGATGTTCTTCAGACGGGGAGTCAGAGAGATGCAACGTGCACTTTCTGTTTTGAAATGACACTTTTTATGTTTATGCCACTCACTGCTTAGTAACTGTTTAATAAATACAGTTTTGGCAAATTTGACTTATTTGAAAGTTTAAAATGAGCATATATTAATGCAGTATGAACAAGAATGTTTTAATGTAGACATATAGAATCATCATAGGCTACTGGTGTGATTGTAGGCATCAAAGTGTTAATTCAAGGCTAAGGCAAGATATCGAGAGATATATTGTGTATCGTGACATGGCCTAAAAATATCGAGATATCAATAAAAGGCCATATCGCCCAGCCCTACTTTAACCTATCTTTAAACTCCATCATGGAGGTCATGATGGTCTGGATTCATCACACGGTGATAAAAGTGATCACTTTTCCAGTCTGACCCACATTTCCCATAATGCCAATTATGGCCTCCTGCTTGAGGGCCAATGCCTCCATGCAACAGAAATAACTGCACAGGTAGCTGAGTAGAGTTGACTTGCTCTTAGATTTCTGCTCTATAAGATGGAGTATTAGGGCAATTTCTAACAAACCTCCTTTAACAAGATATGTCAGTGTCGTCACTGCTCTGCTAGATCAACCATCAGTAGGTACCGGAGGACTGGATCTTCATATGCTTGATACAGGACTGCTTTGTTCATGGGGGAGATGTTTCAAAACCTGAATGGTGATGATCATTTTTGGGTAAATAAAATTGAGACTACTTTCATGTTATTAAAAGTAATTGAAAAGTATAATTTGATCATGCTATTGGGTGCATGCATGACTTTAGAAACCAGAAAAAGTCTGATATTAAAGTCTCACAGTCTGACTTTAGAGACTCTGAGATTCAAGAATTCAAATTTTAGTTTCTAAACACAAAAATTATGACAATAGAAATTCAGACATTGAGTTTTTAAACTTAAAAAATAGTCGCTATAGACACCCAGAAACTGTGATTTCAGAGACTCGAGAGTTCTAACTTTAGAATTTGTTTTAGAAACTCAAAAATTAATTAGTTGGAGCTTCTCAATTCAGAAATTCAGACTTTAGAAACTAAACAATTCTGAGTTTCTGAACTTAGAAATTCTGATTGTAGAAATGTATAAGTTCTGAATTTCTAAGGTCAAAAATATTGACCGTAAAAACTCAGCAGCCAAAAAAGAAAAATCATACTTAAAGGTGTATGTAAAACATGTTTTTTGTTGCTTTAACATAAAGTGGTCTCCCCTCAGCCTGCCAACTCAGAGGAGGAGTAAAGCAACCAAATTATGCAGTGTCTGTACAGCCGCCCGGATGATCCATCCAGTGTGATGTGGCTTCTACGAGCCGTTCAGATTCTGCTCCCGTCGTTACGGGCGCAGATACACCGCTACGGGCGTAGCGGTGTATGGCGTCATTCAGGCAGCCAATCAGCACAGAGCCTCATTATCATAGCCTCCACGCCCACTCAGAATCCTGCATAGATAATGAGGTTAGAGAATGGGATGATAAAGACATGGCTCAGAGGCTGAATTTGTAATTTATTTAGCAAAAACAATCAAAAGCTTGTTTTTAAGACATTCATGCCTGTTTAAAATAGGTATTAGATGCCATAATAGGTCCCCTTTAAGTCAATTACATAGAAAATGTAGAAATTCGGAAAATGTGATGTTAGAATCTCAAAATTCTGACGTTAAAGACTCAAAAATTTGTTAACTATGGTAAAAAATAATGACTTTAGAAATCTAGAAACTTTATTGCAACTTTATTGTAACTCAGGAAATTTAAGATTACAAACTAAGCAATCAGACTTCAGAAACATAGAAATCTGACTTTAGAAACTTAAAAGTTCTGATTTTCTAAGCTAGGGAATTCTGACTTTAAGGGCTCATTGTATTTGACTGTAAAACATGAATTTCCAACTTTAGATATGCAGACATTGTGACTCCAGAGACTCAAGAATTCAAACTTTAGACATTTCTTTAAAAAAACTCAAAGATTCTGACTTTTGAGACTTAAATATCGAGACTCTGGAGACGAAGAACTTCTGCCACTTGGAATTCAGAAGTTCTGAATTACTAAACTCACAAATGCTAGAAAGTTGCTAGAAAGTCATACATTTAGAGAAAATTCGTACTCTTTTCTTTCACAGATAAATCTTTGCTGAGATACAAGCAAGTCAATTTACCTGCCAAAATATTTCACATTCTGCGAATGTTGGCCGAATGTTGGCTGAGAAGAGCGCGCTTTCAGGTATTCAGCATGTGGTTCTTCTTCTAGGCCCGTCCTGCGACACTAACCAAAACCAATAGTTACTTTATTTCTTCATATCTTTCATGTATGACATCGTCGCGGGAACAATGCAGCCATGTTTTAAGGCATTTAAGGTTGGCTTCCTTTACCACAAAGTACAACTTGCACTACTTTTTAATCTGGCATCTTTTTCTCTCACAATTGTATTCCCCTACCCCCAGCATGAATGAGTTTTGTTTCAAGCTGTCCCTAATATGCCATCATATATCTGTCTATTGATTGAAAACTCATTTGCTCGCGTATGCAAAACAACATGACAGCATTATTCACTGGCACTCGCTTGTCTTCTTTGATCTTTATTTAATAAGACATATACAAGCAACTGAAAGGTTGGTATGAACATGAAGGGAACACGCAGACGCAGATCACGGAGACATCATTTACACACCTGAACCCTCAAATGCAGAATGACGGGGGACATGTGCAAAATCCCTGTTTGCAATGCAGATCATGAAGCAGGACGCTAAGCATCCAAGATGCACTGGAGTCATGTCTGCACGTTTGGGTCCACCAAGCTTTAGAGAAAGCTACGGCAACATTATTTTCCAACAGAGGTGGCTTTTGAAGCCCCCTGTATTTGCATTATCTGATCTTAAACTGCAACATCTTGTGCATCATTTGCATCATTTGGTGGACCTCCTTTAACCTGACAGATTCTAATGGAGGAGCCGGATCACGGATTTAAGCAGTGGGATCCAATGAAAGAGATCAGCATTTTTCAATCTTGTTGATCTTGTTGAGGGAAGGAATAACTTGCCATTAAAGTGGTTTTACAGAGCCCCGTTTCCACTGAGCGGTTCAGTATGGTCCGCTACGGTCCGGTACTGTATTTTGTCTGTTTCCATTATAAAATGGTCCCATGAAACTTAACCATACCATACCTGTTTTGGCATGGTACTGTAAGGGTGGAGCTACTGGCGTCACGTGATACAATCCGTTGACTGGCGCACAGAAAACATCTCTACCCACAACAAAAGCAAGCATGAAACACTTTGCGCAAAATATGGTGGCATGGATTGTACAGACAAAGTACCAAAAGCCAAGCGTAACAAAACAAGCTGCTGGATGACCTCCATTGTTGCTGTTGGTAGCGTCTCTATAGCATCGATTTTGTTGTCTTCAGACTACTATGACATCACGCTAGGTACTCACCCCTCATGGGCTGTGGCCGTCCCACTTGCAGTGCAAACACTCACCTGAATCGACTGGACCGTACCGAACCGCTCAGTGGATATGGGATCATCCTATTTTCTTGTGCACTGATTCAGTGGAGTCAGCTGTTTTATTCCCAAATGAGTGACCTGTGATGATTTTTATACGTTTTAAATGGTTCCCTCACTTAACTTAATATCACACAGGTTTGACACAGTTTTCCCAAAAGTGTTGTAGATACATGTATCTTATGGCGTTGGGATAAAGACCTTAGATGTTGATGCTGTTCTTATGATTTCATTGTTATCAAGACATTGAGATGAGTTTTACAGAAGCAGCTCATATCTGTACAGACAACAAATTACTAAAAAATATAATAGGGACAAGAAACATGACAAAGAA
Organism: Cololabis saira; assembly: GCF_033807715.1. Lineage (NCBI taxonomy): Eukaryota > Metazoa > Chordata > Actinopteri > Beloniformes > Belonidae > Cololabis > Cololabis saira. The sequence goes on along the minus strand of NC_084605.1, from coordinate 22,155,420 downwards.
AAACACGACAGAAGTTGAGGGTAGAAATGAAGCCAAACAACAACAAAATGGACAGAGAGAGGATGTTAAATGAAGAAAAAGCCAATTGCAGAAAAAAAAGAAAATAAATGATAGAAGGTAGGGAGTCTGTAAGGAAATGCAAAACTAAAAAAAGCAAACATAGGAAGGAGATGGGAACATTCAGGGAAGGGACGAGAGAAAAACAAGAAAAAATGGAAACAAGGGCAACGTCAACTCATCAGTTGAAAGAGGGAAAAGAGAAGATGATAGCAGAGGACTGAAAAGAGAGAACAGCAGAAGAATGTGTTAAATGCAAGCAAAGAGAAGACAGAAATGTAAAAGGGGATCAAGGAAAGGACCGGGAAGAACGGACAGAAGAAGAGAGAACGTGACAGGTGAATATGGAGAACGGAATGTGCCGAGACAATAAAAGAAACACGAGGAGTCTGCCGTTGCCAGGGTAGCCCGGGCCAATCCACTCACTGCCTCTCCTCTGCTCCAGGATATGAGATGTGATTTAATTCACTGGGTCTCCTCTGCGGAGTCCCGATGAACATGCAGCGCACAAATGCATCGTTATTAATTCCTGGCTTCCTCCATTTTAATCTCCCCGTCGTCTCGTGAGATTGTAAAGACGCGTGACCTGCGCGCTCGTGTGTTCAGCTCTGTGTTTGATCCCTCTCACACATCGGGACTCACTACTTCACCAGCTTTCTCACCATGCAGGTCCATCTTTTTCTTTTTTTTCCCACTTCCACGTTCCTGGCACACTGCTGCAGTCCCTCCTCACGTCTCATGTTTTTTTCTCATATGGAAGGTTTGACCCGACACTGCAGCTTCTTCAGGTGCATTACCGTTGAAATAAAACAACTCAAAGTTGCTCAATAGCCATCAGCGGATCGCTATGTTGCAATCATCTGAGGCTATTACGAGGCCATCTTCGCTGTTCACTGATGCTGCTCATTTGCCTCAAACAGTGCAGGAAATTAAAAACAAACAAGCAATAGATATACCGTACTCGTAATTCTGTTGTTCGTTGAAGCTTTGAAGACAAATAGAATTTTATAGTTCTGCCTGCACGGATGGGTTTGAGCCGTTCATCCCATTCCTCCTGCAGATCCCTATCAAACTATGTCAAACCGATGAGGAAAAATGTCAAGCCTCCCCACATAACCACTGAAAAGTTTAGTTTATGATGACGAAGGGACACTTCAGGTGGCCCAAAGTCATTCCAGCGCAGTCTGGATTAAATTCTCCTGGACACGGTTTTTCTGGCCCAGTCTCAGGGTTCGAACACCATGAAGAAGGATGTCACTATATCTGGCTGCTGCCATCCGGAGGCACATCTGATCTTTAGCACATCCAGATTGTATCCAGATAGGTTTGTTGTCGTTGACGATCTGAACAGCAAAAACGCCATGAGAAATCAGGTTTTTATCACAGTGGACTTAAATCACGTAGAAACCATGTAGCGTGCTGGTTTCCAAGGTGATTTCAATCTGGCCTTATACAGATGATTCTAATCTGACCACTCTGGTTGCTCATACAGGAGCTCAAATAGTCTTAAACAATCAGTGAGTGATGGAAGTGATGGAGCATTCTTCCGTTAGGTGGCCTAGTTACTGCATTTCAACTTTATTCAGCCCTCTAAGTTTATTTAATTTTTTCTATGATTTATTGATGTCAAAGGAATATTGGTGCCAAGAAAACATCCCCACAGCATGATACTGCCACCACCATGCCTCACTGTGGAAGATGGTGGAATCAGCCAGACGATGAGCGGCTGTTTGTCAGATGTACGCTGGGAGTTCTGTCCAGAGAAGCAGATTTTTGTCTCAGCAGACAGAAACAATTTTCCCTCCAAACATTTAGTCCACACTGCAAGCCCGCTGTCATGTTTCTTTTATCAAAGTTGTCTTTCATCCAGCAAGCTCACAGCAAAGGCCACCAGGCTCTGTTTTGCCAGGGTTTAGTTTGTTTTTGTTTTAAACAACATAAAAAAAAAACTCCAAACAGGAGAACATGATTCACTTAGATCCTCAAAGAAAAAGGTCGCAATCTGCTGTTTTTTTTTTTTATATATAGATGAGTAAAAAAATTCTCATAATATCTTTTCAAAGTGTCACTGTGGATAATGTGCATGTGGGAAACTTGCTGTAGCTCTACAACCAATCAGGTTTTTTTTAGCCACGCAGGCTGTGGTGATAAAGGATTAAAACATTATCTTTTTGCTGCATTGCAGTGTTCAGTGAATTTAGCACTAAAAGGACATTTTTTTCCTTTTGGCCTTTGTAAAATATTTTTATGCTCTAGATACTTTTTTTTGGCTCATTTATTATTACTTCCATATCGAAGCCCTGCGCACAACAGACAGACGAAAAAATGAGGAATACAGAGGTTTATCGAACAAAACCTGACACACGGACTATGAGATGGATGTCAGATGGATAAACGGCACGGTTATCTCTTGATTTGATTCATCAAAGATGCACTTAACCATCTCTTGAGATGTAATGGACGCTTGGACCTCGTAAAAGAGGAGAAGGGCTTTCTTATTGGTGCATAAATCTGAATCCTGCACAGGTCCAGTAGAGCACGAACTGTACCTTTACTCAGACTTAAGACTAAACACATTTTTATGACCAAGACAATAGGTGGTCCGCTCCCTTATCCTTACAGATGTGTCGACACACACATATGTATTTTCGTAAGGACCGAGGTCCAACAACACCACCTTGGGAACTGCACCCAAAGAAATTCAGTGTATATGATGTAAAAACCCAGCCAATGCCGAGCTCAGCTACTAGTTTAGAAATTATGCTTTATATTTTTTTTTCTTTCAATGCTGAAGCATTTTCTCCCGACATTTTGCATAGAATTACATTTTGTACAAATGCTAAAGCGCTGCTTAGCATTACATTAGTGGTGCCTCCTGAGCTCTGAGATCATGGCTGTGCGGAGCGCAGACCTTGGGGCTAATGAGGGAGCTAAGCGCGGCTTCTCCAGGACTTTCCTCTCAGATGCAGACTAAATGAGCTCTCATCTCCTGACACCCTGTCTGCTGAAATGATCACAGTGTGTGCTGCAGGGAACGAAGAAAGACCGCTCCTCATATCGGCGGTACCGTTGCACTGACGCTTTGTTTATATTGGATTTAATGATGCTCAAAGATCTTTTCGATTTCACTTGTTTTCAGCTCCACGGCTGCAGTGCTGCAAATCCCTTAATGGGCTTTAAAATGTGTGCAGCATGTGACATCCTTTGTCCTGAGACCTAATCGATTTAGACAAGCAAAGCTTCCCTGAAACCTCTTTAAGAAGACAAATCATATGAGAACTAAAAAATTGGAATCAGAAATGGTGATAGACTTATTACTGAATGAATGATGGACCGCCGTCATTCACTGACCCGCAGATCCACCTTTAGCAGTGACTTGAAATGGTTGTTGTCTGTAAGCCATTATCAGTCTCTCACACTGCTGAGGAGGAATTTCTGTCCTTTTTTCTTTCCCACATTGCTTCAGTTCTTTGAGGTTTATGGGCAATTGTGCTCTAAGATCTTGTCATAACATTTGAATTGAGCTGAAATCTAGAATTTGACTTGGCATTATCAAACCCTTGACTTTTTTTTCTGAGATTTTGAGATTTTCCAGTGTATTTGGGATCATTGTCTGGTTTCACAACCCAGCTTGACCAAGCTTTAACAGCTGGATAGTTGGCCTCACATTCCCCTTCAGAATCCTCTGGAAGGCTTCAGTACCCAGGTCCTGTGGTTGTGAAATTACTCCTAATCATCATCCCAAAACCCAGTGGGTCTGAGGTACAGCTGGCCAATTTGTAGAATATTAGTCAAAAAACCACTCGGTATAACTGACATTACTTAAGTTTTGTAAAGGGCTGTTTCTGGCATCGCCCCCTACTCACCATGTCATGCACTACAAACCATCGTTGCCAATCTTTGGTGCCGTGTAAATATATGTTTAGTGGAAATTTAAAATTAATTAAAATTAACTTGCATCAAAACTAAAATGTGAAGTTCCACATAAGATCCTCTCATTCTAAGCATTGGGTGATTCAGCTTCAGCTGCTGGACGTCTTCAATAAAAGATCATAAATGGTTCATCCGTGCATATCCCTTCATTTATTTTAAAATCACTATGATTTGTAATCTATAGCTGGAAAAATGAAATAAAATCACAATTTTTATCGTTGAGCACTTTTACAACAAAAACAAGCAAAAAGGTGATTAAATAGGGGACAATTAAAGAACTAAACTAAAATAATTGTTCGTAAGGTAAAATTTCAACTCATCATGATATTGATTTGAGGTCATATTGATCATCATTAAGGCGAAACAACTTTTTAGCCTTATCCGTCTAGGAGTCTGTTCCAGAAGTCTCGTGGTTTAAGTTTCTGTTTTGTGAACCTCAGTCATGTTTCCATGGTCTTCTCAGACAGAAGCAGCTTTCTCTTCAAGAAACATTGGCCACTGTCTTGATTTTCTTTTTCAATTCGTGAATAATGTTTTTCAGCAAAGACCATTGAACTCTGGATTGTTTTATGTACCGTTTCCACGTTTCCACACTTTGGCGCTTTGTCCGGATCTTTTAGTCCCAAAGTTAGGAACCTGGGAGTTATTTTTGATAGCTTTTTAAAATTTGACCGACAAGTGGACAATGTTGTGAAGACAAGTTTTTATCAGTTGCGTCTTTTAGCCAAAGTAAAAACATTTTTGAGCCGTCACGATATGGAGAGAGCTATCCACGCTCTAGTCAGCTCCAGATTGGACTACTGTAATGCACTTTATGTTGGCATTGCCCAATCCTCTTTTAGCCGTCTTCAGCTGGTACAAAATGCAGCAGCCCGTCTTTTAACGAACACACCCAGACGAGAGCACATCACCCCGGTCCTCTATTCCCTTCACTGGCTGCCTGTTCGTTTTAGAGTTGATTTTAAACTTTTAATGTTTGTTTTTAAAGCTCTTAACGGCCTTGCCCCTCCTTATTTATCAGAGATTTTAACGGTGCGTGAGCCTGGTAGAGCTCTGAGATCCTCCAACCAACGTTTGTTGGAAGTGCCCAGGTCAAAGCAGAAGCGCTGGGGTGACCGAGCCTTTTCAGTTGCCCCAGGCTCTGGAATAAGCTCCCCTGTGAATTACGCACCATCTCTGACCTTGGCCTTTTTAAATCTAAAATTAAAACTTATTTATTCAGGGTGGCTTTTAATACCCAGTAGTGTGGTGACACTTTTTTATACTTGATGTTTTTTATATGTTCATATGTTTTATTCTTGTTTTATTTTGTTGTATGTTATGTAAAGCACTTTGGTTCACCTTCAGGTTGATGTAAGGTGCTATATAAATAAAGTACATTTACATTTACATTAATGTGCAACAGCAGCAGTTGCTTCTCTTAGACCAATTACATCTTTTGCTTATGTCTTTCCCTTTTGGTATTGTGTTAACATACATCTAAATCCTTCACGCTAGAAAACTACTGAAACACCTGCTTTTATAGAGGTATGCACATTTTTCATGATCCGTTCATTAAAGGTTTACGATTACCAGCACCTAGCTGCGGGTTATAACTCTGTATCCCATTATAGCAAGGGGGTACTTAGTATTTCCCCAAAACCACCAGATTAAAAGAGAGGAGTCCTAACCATTTCACATAACTATTGAAAGTCTTTACGAACACAGATAGAGCCAAAAACAGAACCATCATCCCTATCACAGCCTCTTCTCTAAAGGCTTTTCTACTTAGGCAAAAAGACCTCTGATAAAGTGTTAGATACAGAAGAAAATACATCAGTGAGCACTTTAGCTCAGAGTGGAAAAATAAGGGATAAGTGATGATTTGGCCCAAGGAGTCATTTGAAAGACAAGCCAAACTCTTACTCAGTAGTAGCTTTAATGTCAAGGAAAGTCTTTCTTTTTTTCTTCTTCTTTTGACTGCAGACAGACACATTTCATCAGAGGCCTTTCTTGTCTCAACAGTACAGCAGTCAGTCTCAACTCCTTCAGCCCTGCAAGCGACGGTTCAATGTGATGTCTGTGGAAAGCTAATCAGATCTATGCCAATAGAATTTGAAGACTTGATTGGAGCACGACCCTGTTATATAGGACCTCTGCAGGAGCTTGCAGGCCTGTATGAAAACAAATTTGTCACACATGCGCCTTCAGGAAGAGGAAACGTCAGCTTGAGTCCGTAAATGGTGGTGATTGAGTTCACAATATTATCTCCCTCCACCTGCGAGGAGGCGATCTCAGATGACTGGCAGATCACCGTTAGCCTGCCCTATTGTCCTCGCCACATCAGGGATACTTCCTCGGGACGTATGGCTATCTGCCGGCCCGCCTGCATGCATTAGCATGTATGCGTGCGTGTGATGAAAGCACCTGACCCCAGTGAGAATGGCATTCAGACAGATGACAGGCAAAATTAGCATACATAGTGGCTGAGGTTTATTTTTGGTAGAGGGGGCAGATAAATGTTTTCACATACCTGATGCCACCTGGTTCAACTACTAACCAAAAAAGAGTTTACACATCTATCTGTTCAGATCAATGGATTTTTGCCAGCGTTACTCAACAAGCCAACATCTGGCTTGCAATTTTCTTCACCAGGAAGTGAAGAAACTTTCCGTTCCTCAACTGACCAGTAGGAGTTGACTCCAGCTGACTTCTAGCCAGAAAGTAAACACCTAACTAACGAGTTTCCAGCGAGGTTTAGGTCTCTATAGTTAACACTAGGGGGATGAATTTTGTCCTCATTGGGTAAATACACTCATGATAAAGAGTGGAGTCTTTCAGTTGATAGCTGTCAATGGTAAATGGTTAGCTGTCAGCACCACAGCCACTTCGCGATTAGCTCTGTCTTGACTTGACTACCGAGTTAAGAGTGAAGACCTAACGGGCCAAAATCTTTCAAAGACAATATGTTTAATTGTCCTGATAATTGGTCTACCTGACCACCACATTTGTGTGTTGGTTGGCAGAAGGGTTCAAGGTTGAAGCTTAGCTAAACAAAAACTGGGTACTATCCATATTCAACAACTGCTACCGGATAAGTGGTGAACGGCCTCTAGATTGATGGGCACTTGCAGTGACCTCAGTCTCGCTGAGTCAGACTGGCTAACAAAGGTCTTGGTCAGTTACGTACGTGTTGGCTTGTCGAGGGTCCTGGTGGTCCTGGCTGCCCCAGTTCAAGCGTTAGCCCTAACAGTGCTCATTTCAAATGTAATTTCTGTAGTGACAACAGAAATTAAGATGAATGGACAGATTTAATGAAAGATGAAATTAGTTAGCATCATGGGCTAGCATGAGTTATTGAAGCCAAGCTGAAATAGTTGAGGCCTGATTTATGCTTCTCCATGAAATCGACGGCATCACGTCGCAGAGGCCCGTCGTCAAAGCGAACTCCCTCTGTAGAACCTCTACGTTATCCAAGGTGCACGGCCAAAATGTTCTTGACTACGCGTCGACGCGACACAGACCATCTTAGAAAAATGAAACCGGAAACCGCTGAGGTTCTCGAGTCCATGAAAGATCTGTCCGACACTCCAAAACTCCAGAGCGTTTGTGCAGTGAATTGCTTTGTGCGCTTAGATCCCAACGCAGAACTTCAAGAAGTAAACAGCTTCTCGCCATTTCTTTTGCGTTCGAGTTGACAGAGGAGCGTAGACCACGTTTACTTTGTGGTAATTGAGCTACTTTGGATGAATAGGGTTTAGGCAGTGTCAGTTTCTACCAACGTGGCGTCAAGCAGAGAAAGAGGCTTCAACCAGAGTCCTCAGGAAACCTGTGACTCCATAGTTATTTAAATTTTTCATACAGTCTGTTGTCCAGATGCCCTTCACTGATGTAAAGATCTCACTAGTCATCAAAAGATACAGAATTTGTTTGGAATTGATTCAGACTCCATTAGTTGTTTTTTGAGATGAATATTCATTGATGAGTTGAAACAAAAGCTTTACATTTTTTATTTTCTTTTTTTGGTCCAAAAAGGATCTGTCCAACCATGAACTCTGGAAAGAACTAAGATTCAAGAAGGTAAAAGTGTTGGACCGCCTGTGTGTTTGCTGTGCGTCGTGGGCCTCGCCTGTGAAAAATCCTCTCCTGGAGAGCAAGTAATGTGCTCACATTGCTGGCAGCTGCTGGTGAAGCATAAATTCAGAGTTCGTTTCGAGCTTTAGCCATGAAAGGCACTGTGGTTGAACAGACAAAGGAGACTATAACCAGGCAAAAACACTGATTTTGCTGCCAGACCAGGGAAGAAGATACACACTACTTGACCGACCCCTGGGATCCCAAAAAATAGTTTCACATTCGGACTGAAGAAAACCCAGAAAAGTTGCATAAACCCCCGCTGAACTTTTGATTAAGTTTTTTTCCCCAGTGTCACCTGGAAATGGTCTGCTTTAAAAGGCTGCTAGACTTATGCTGAGGTCTGAATTTTATGAGTGTTATGCAAGCATACAATCCAAGCTGAGCAGAATAAATCCCAATACTGAGTCTTGTGGGATGGTTCAAGTTTATTCTAACTTCATGCTTTTAATTAGTGTGGCTTTTGCGGCTTTATGTCTCAAATTCTCAGCCTTTGTTGGAGAGAATCGGGGAAATTAGGAGCCGTGCAAAACAAGAAGTATCTGGGCAAACATTCAGTTTTCCATGAAAACTGAATGTTGATTTTTACGAGTCGATCTTAAAGTTGCTTTTTTCTTAAAAAAAACAACAAAAAACTGATTGAAAGTAAACAATCTTTAGCTGTGCGAAATCTCTATTTTCCCAACTGCATTCAGGGTCTCCATATGTTCAGAGGATGCAGGAAGAACATGATTCCCTGAAAGACAATTTAGGATCTTGCTGCACTCACTGGACTTTAAAAGACATGAAAAATGAATTCAAGTTTTTCAGCCTCGGCTGACACAGTTTGCAGAGTTTGCAGTTCAAAATTATCAGTTTAAATTTCATTTGAATTCATATTTATTTACTTTTTGGAATTATAGTCCAGCTTTCATTGTCTCCAGTCCCTGCCACTGGAAAAAAAAACAACAGCGAATGTTACTTTGGACTCCCGTCCCGGTCATCTATTGCAACAATTGCTCAGTTCGTGAGACTATTTCAATCCAGAGTACAGTCTAAGAGCCTCAAAAAAGTAGATGGGAAAACGAGAAGCCCGAACAAGAGGAAATCTCCAATAGTGTTGTAAAGTGACTTCACCTCCATATATAAAGAATCCTCTCAGCTAAAAATACAGAAATAAAATTCCACATGGTTTATGTGTTTTCTTTCTTTCTTTCTTGCTGCTGAATGATGATAAAATGCTGGGAAACCAAACGTTTGCATACCTTGCAGGTATGTTTTGGTCTGCTCTTGCGCTTACATAGAACCCAGTTAACGTTAGGTTACTTACGTAACCCCGGTTCTCTGATAACTCTGTTCGGTATCTCAGCCTATAGGAGAGCGCCTCTCATGTGGTCGAACTACGGAAGCTCCAATGACACTCCGTCTGTCGGAGACAGACCAATGACAGCAGTGACAGGAGAGCCCGCCGCTCTCCCTTATATTCTCACAGCTTCAGTGCACGGGTATTCTTAAGCATGCTTCTTCCTCGGGTACTGCAAGGAGGGGAGTGTACTGAGATACAGCGTCGTCGTCCACGTCGGCTGCTCTGCCCATAGGCACTTCCTGCTCGAGCTGGGTGCGCAGCTGGAGGTCGGACGAGTCCATAATGTCACCCCATCCCGGCGCTGGAGGCTTGTCATCCGGCCCCGCGCCACTCAGTGAAGGGAGGGGGGGGTCGGAGTTAGGAGCGGCGGCAACGCGCTCTCCTCTCCAGGGTTTTAGCCGGCATACCGGAGCATGCACGACTCTGGGTTAGCGAGAGCATTTTTAGCGTGGGCCACTCCCATGCGCGCAATGCAGAGATGGTGACCGTCTCTGCCCGAGATGTAAGAGCCACATGCCGCCGGGCAAGGGCGGGATGAAGAGTCAGGAGTTTTCCCGGCACTCGTGCCCGAGTCTGTCGCCATGAGACCGGGGAAAAAAGGCGCCTCGACGGGGCTCCCGGTGGTGAACGTGTCGGGATGGAGCTAGCAGGTGTAAACTGCTAGAACGGAAGGGATGAGCTCGCCTCAACGCGTTAGCTTATCCCCTCGACAGACGGGCTAGTAGGGGGTAAAGGCTACTAGCCGGTCTTAAACTTGAGTTAGCAGGTGTGAGCTGCTAGACCGACGGGATGAGCTCGCCTCGACGTGTTAGCTTATCCCTTCGACAGACGGGCTGGTAGGGGGTAAGGGCAACTAGCTGGTCTTACTCGAGTTAGCAGGTGTAAGCTGCGGGCACCGGGAAAAAGCTTCACCTGGGCTAAAAATAGCAGACTGACAGGGCGACCTACCAATCTGAAATCACGTAATGACACGCAATCCTCAGCGAATGCCGACGGCAGAGCCGAAGTCCTGCGCTCGGCGACTGAGAGTTGCAGCAGGAGACAGATTCTGGTCGGGCTGACTGAGGAGAGCTAGTAGTTAACACTCGCGGGGAAGAAGCGAAGAATACCCGTGCACTGACGCTGTGAGAATATAAGAGAGAGGGGCGGGCTCTCCTGTCACTGCTGTCATTGGTCTGTCTCTGACAGACGGAGTGTCATTGGAGCTTCCGTAGTTCGACCGCATGAGAGGCGCTCTCCTATAGGCTGAGATACCGAACGGAGTTAGAAAGAGAACCCTATCCAGGTTCTACAAAGTGCTTTTTTATGGTCCTTCTTGTTTACTGTTTACTTCTCTCTTGATTTAGAGCTTCACTTTGATTTTTACTCTTATACCCCACTGAGCACCTAGGGGGGGGGTCAACATCCTCCTTAAGGACACTCTGACACGAGAAGAGACCGAGGATACATCCGCCAATCGACTACCACCTGAACCACGGCAATCTGTTTTGTGATCAATCACTTTAAAAAAGACTTTGTGTAACATGGAAAGCAAACAACAGGAATACCCTGCTGCCGAAGCTGGAGAGATATTTCATCTACTTTAGAGTCAAAGTGTACTTCACTATGTAATAAGCATTCCAGAGCAGATCGAAACTGCGTTTCACCAGACACCAAATGTGCAATTCAAACGTAAACACACACCCACACACACACAAGTACAGTAAAAAGAAAATGCAGACAACAATATATAGACGTAAAGGCTTCCAACAAGAAGGAAGTACTGAGGTAGCTTCTTCTTGGTGGGTGGAGTGAAATGTGCGATATGTACGGTGCAAAAATGTGCAGAGAATGTGAGGAGATCTGCATTCAGGAGAAGGTGGTGCACTAATCTCTGCAGTGAATCTTAGGAGTCAGACTGCATAAACTGACAACTGTCATTCGCCTCTCCGATGGCATCTAGAGGGAGATTCTCCTGCATCTGATGTTCCTGCACCCTGGAAAAACAAATCCAGAGGAACCAGATCCATTCTTTGAATCCAAGATAAAAATGATTAAATAAGTAGGATGGCTGGTTAGGCTACAGCACTCTTGATGTCATACCGTGTCTAATAACTGATCTGACAATTGAAGATGTGTAAGTGAGCTAAAAGAGTCATGGGAGGGAGTTTTAAGTGCACTCAGCGTCGGTGATGAAATCCACTTAGGACACAAGAACATTCAGGAGCTGATGAGAGGCTGTGCAACGTTTGCTTCCATAGCATGTTTGGCAGCCCGCTGTTGTCCATCTGCATGTTCCTGGCTTACATGTGTGTTTACTGTTGTTGTCAGACAAAGCGCCACAGGCATTTGCACAAACACAGGGGGATAATGAGTTGGACTGTGGAGGGAAAAGAAGACGTCTGATTGCTCAATGGCTGCCATGCAGTGAAAGTTTGAAGGCACCGAGCAACCAAACGCATGAAAAAACGATACCAACTCGACACACACAAATGCGTCGTATGATTCTCCACAGTCGTGCTGCAGCTGCACACGCAGCAAGACACTCTGGGAGACATAATCACAGTAATAGGGGAGCGAAACGGCTTCCCCTGCCAGAAGGAGGGAGGGGGTGGGAGAAGAGGATAAGACAAAGATGAGGGAGATGGCAGGAACAGGAGGAGGAGGAGGAGGAGGAGGAGAATAATGCCAGTAGCTCACATACACAGCAGAAGGAATCCCATGCAGATGTTGGTCCAGTAAGACGAGGGTGGAAGTGCAGATAAGGAAGATAGGAATCGAAAAGATGAGATGACGTTTTACTTTTTCTGCACTGCTGTCAAAAGGAGGGGTTGTCATGACATGATGAAATCAAATCCAGTTTCTGTTTATCTCCACATTCTTCTGCAGCTGTTGGAAGCCTGTTAGTGTTCCCGCTCATTAAACTTCCAATAACAAACTGTTAACATATCATCCCGCTCTCGCCCTGCTGCCACATGAAAGGCAACGCATTGCATTGTGGGATTTATTTCAACTAGCTGTGCCGTGCTTTCGAAACACGTGCTGGCTGCCCGTCAATGAACGAGGGCCGTAATGTGACTGTTTGAATATGTGTGATGTGCTTACGTTTCGTTAATTAATCATTACTTCATAGCAATTAATTCCATACACACGGTTTATGGCACGAGGCTTTTACAGTCGCTGGTATAAACAGCGTGCGTCTGGAGCGCCTTTACGGGCGCTGTCTGGTACACAGGAAGCAAAGGCTTTTCCATATCTAGCAGCACCGCCACTGGTTTGTTTGGAACCAACATGGAGGAACGTCACCTGCCACCAAACAGACACCAAACACTCAACTGTCAACGTTCGGGCTCCGGGAAATCACTTCTTGGACATGCTGTGCCAAAAAAACGTTTCTTGCAGCGAATTAAGTACAGCCACATGGATTTTAGTACATACAATATCAGACTAACAACAGTATACACGTGCCAATATTTATTTTAGAAAAATAAAGCAAAAAAACAACAACTTGTGGGTAATACTAAGTACCCCCTCGATGCTTCCACATGATTTCTGAGGTTAAGTTGCAGTTAGGGTTTTGCTAATTATCATCCTCTTCAAATTCTTTTGGCAGTTTACTTGATATCCAACTCACAACTCACATAAAAAAAACAACGTAAGCAACGGTCTTAGTGAAGCAGTTGTTGCTACGCAAAAAATCTTAAATAAAAATGATTCAGTCCAACAAATACCCTACTACCTTAAATTTGGTCTTTTTTTCTATCCTACTTAAGAATCACTCACCGAGCTAAGAAGTGCTCGTATTATTCAGAGCACAAGACAGAATCTGTGTCAAAATAGTTTTTACTTGATTACAATTTTTTTGTGATTTTTGGAAGCCAAAATTGAAACCATGATTAGATTTTGATTACCTACACAGTCTTAAATGCAATAGTACAACAACAATTGTTACAAGTATTATTAGTATTATCATATTAATAGCATAGACTAAAATTGAATTGTTTGGCAGCAAAATGGAAAACATTCATGCTTTGTGTCGATACTTAATTTACTTTTTCTTTTGTTTGGTCTCTTGCTTGCTTATTTTCCTTTTTTTCGTGATGACCAAGACAGGCAGTAGTTAAGAGCAGGAGTTACAAACACATATAATAACAACTATTGAAACAAAATATCTACAAAAACACCACAAAACAACATCATCAAAGACTGCTGATAGAAAAGCCTAAAATGACCATTCATTTCAGACCTTCAAGGGTTATAAAGGTCATTGTAATCATGACTGACGGTTATCAGTCATAACATCCACAGCCAGAAGTGGATGAATGTAGAATATTTAAATGATATTTAAAATCATATAGTGAAACCAGATCCGTGAGGTTTAAGTGAGTTTGGGGCTGATTCCAAGCGTGGGGAGCAGCATATTAAAATGCCTCTTTCCCCAGCTGACTTCAGACTTTAGGAACCGCTAAAAGAAATGAACCTTGGGAGCGTGTAACCCTGCAGATAGGATGGAAGAACGCCAAGAATAGCTTTGTACATAATTATATGCCAGTGTCTAAGCCTACGGGAAGACAAAGAAGACCATCAGACCCAAGCAGTACAGTGGCGAGGAAAAGCTTTGAGATTAGTGATGGACCTCAAAGCTCCATGGTAGGCTGTACCCAGTGAATGCAGACATTGTGGGGACGCATGCATATTAATCATACCACCAAGGTCCTGCACAGACATAAAGGTAGCAGAGACACGTCTCGTTTTGGAGAGAAAAGAAGAGACTTGGTTCTAAAAAGTTTTTTTTTAAACAATTGTTCAACATGCAGCACAAAAGACAGGCAGGGCATCGCGAAGAAAACGAGGCGAAAGGAAAGACTGACAGATTTGAGCAATAAGAAGACACGTGTAGACAATTAAAGAAAAGAAACACAGGGAACAAAGTTAAACACAGAATAAGATCGCGAAAAATTTGCTATTTTTCTTTTACTTCAGCATCTTTTTTGCAGATGCAGTTGTCTCTATTTATGTGGGGTGTTTTGAATTAAAGTTTGTCATCTGTAACACACACGCAAGTTAAGGGAGGGTTTCCTGAACAGCCGGATCAAATAATTACAATATTCATTTAATTTTGATGCTTGTTTGTAAAAGTATTTAGAGAAGAGTTGAAATACTCTGATCATCATTCAGTCACTAGATTGGTGCAGTGAATGGCAGAAATTAGTGAGCGTGTGAGCATCGCGTTCAGCACAGGTCACTGGTGTCTCTTCCCTCAGCAGAGAGCGAGCGCGTCGGGCCTCTCTGGTCTCCACATGGACAAACAGCCAGTGAACCGTAGTGACCAGATGGAGCGACACACATATTCCTTTGGGTTGTATACCCTTCTTGATGGGAAACTTCAGAAGTCTGTGTCCGCACAGATGATTCTGGATGCCTGGACATCAAGCCGGCTGTACGTCCCGCGGGATCGCGCGGCATGTTTCACCCTCCACTGACGCCTCATGTGGCTTTCTGGGAATCGATATCCCCATTACAGAGTCTGTGTTGCCATGTGCGGTTCCACCAGTAGCTGCCGTGCGAACGCCTCCGGCTCGCTGGTCCTGGTGACGTGCATGAGTTCAAAGTTCTAGATGTTTGTAGAAAAAAAAGTGTCTCTCTTTGAAGTGCACGCTCAAGCAAAGTTACCAGGTAGACATTAGATTGATATCACTGTTGTTAAGGAATCAGTTTTTTGTTGAGGTGATACAGAAAATGCTTAGAAATGAAAGAAAACTTTATTTTTCTTGTCAAGAACGCATCTTGAAAGTGTTCTCAGAACACTTTAAAGACATTCTGGGATCGAGGACACCGACTGATGATTTTTGCCTTAAAGTCTACCCTGAAAAAGAAAAACTATTAATTTACAGCCATTTTAGTCTTGTCAAAGAGTGTGTTGCATGGCTGAAATGATAAATGACATTACCAATCTAATTTAAAAAAGTAACTGTAAGAATTGCTGTTTTTCTTATTTAAATATTAACATTTTCCATACAGTCCCAAATATCTCTGCTTTAGAGAACGGACAATGAAACATGGACTGTTGGAGAGGAGAGCACTGCAGTCATTCGGGGCTCAGCGTGGTGGGAAACATCTCGGATCTTCCGTTTCACGCAACACTCCCAGTCGTGCATCTCGAGCCCTAACATCTGTCAGCAGTTGGACTTAGTTATTCTCCCAGCATGCCTTTGTTGCTCTTTAATCATGCGTGGCACAGTTTGTAAACTTTTTTGCGGGGTTCTCACTGCAAACAACAGGGTTGCATTCCAGCTTCTAGATGTGAGGACAGAAACTTGGGGCTTTGCTCCAAGAATAAATTACAGTAAATTTAGGATTTACTCCAATCTTGGAGTTGTTTTTGTTTTAGATCAAAGAAACCTGATTGGAATGGTGATTAAACTTATGTTCGAAAATTACTTGACCAATATTCATTGAGTTTGGTGGAGGATTCTAGCTGAGGAGGAAGCCTTTGAGTTTTGATTCAGCCCGTCATCATGTTCAATCCCTCTGATCAAAGAATTAAAAAAAACCCATAAACACTGACTTCGGTGGAAGATGTCCTCTCTGAGCCCTTTTGTTGAAATTAATTTCACATAAAAGGCCTGACCTGAAGTTAACGTTTTATTTCATTTAATTTATTTTTCATTTTAATTTATGTATTTCATTTTCATGCTTCCACAGTAGTTTTTTTTGGAAATCTATCAAGTAAAAGAAAAGAAAAGAAAGAAAAAAATCTTTGAACCTCTAACAGCACAGCAGTTGGATCGTAATGGTTGAACAGGAAAGACCAGCGAGGAATCCCAACATGAATATTAAAAAAAAAAAAGGAACTTCAGAGCAGAAACCTGACACAAAAATGGTTTAAAGGGTTTAAATGAACATCAAGGGAAGAGTAGAACGACAGATTGGCGGCATGTATCAGCAGAACTGGGTTTGTGTTGTACAATTCATGCTGGTATTTTTTCTATTTCGCTTTGTCAGATCCTTTTATTGTTAAACTTGTTCAGTAATGTTGAAATATCTCTGGCTTTATACCTAACATACATAGTAATAATATCTTTATCTCTACGCAGGACTTTGATGACTTCATCTTTGCGTTCTTTGCTGTTGAGATGGTGATCAAGATGGTGGCCCTGGGGATTTTTGGCAAGAAGTGTTACCTTGGAGACACGTGGAACCGCTTGGACTTCTTCATCGTGTTAGCCGGGTGAGTTGTACAGGAACACACAGATGGCCGGGCATAACGCTGCGAAAAAGACCACCAAAAAAAAAAAAAAGAACTGGAAGCTTGGATTAGATTGCGTTTGTAACTGATCTGTGTCGTCAGACTGGATTTAGGAGTGAAGTCCCAGAATCAGACACATAAAAGGTGCGAGTGATGATTTGAGCTTCTTAAATGTAACTGACTTCAACGGATTCAGGCAGACGACCAAACGGCAGTGGAAGAGAAGTCCTTGCTCTTATCTAGATCAAGAAAGTCCTGTAAATTGATAGGACGTACCTTCTTTAAATCTTTAATCTCAGAGCCTGTCAGGACTGATGGGGAAAGAGTCAAATCAGTGTGTTCAGTTTCTCTGCAAACACATGCAACGCACCGCTATGCTGTCGGTGTGCACATACATAAATGTACTGACACACATCACCGAACACGCGGATACACACACTAATTTGATTAAACACGTTACAAAACAGCCTGCTGGTTTTGGTCTGACATTTTCATCACACCACCTCCCCCGCTGGTTTTTAATGCCATCCTTCTGCCACAGCTTCTGTTGTCCATCAGTCAGAACATGACACATTTCCTGTCTCTCCTGTACTGTCATCGTTTTGTTTTTCTTTTCAAAACATGGATTCAATACCAGCACAAATACGTAAGGTGACACAGCCGATGGTCACTCTTGCTACCCTTCCCCTCTCTACTTGTGTCATTCTTCTGAGTGGGAATGTTTGAGTGTTACAGACGGCTCAGAGTGTGCAGTTCAATAAATTATCCACCGTCATAAAATAGGCTTAAAAGCAAGGTTTGAAGATGATGAGATGTTTCCACTGAATATGACGATGAATTTGCTGGGTTATAAATTATGTAGTATCACGTAGTGTCGTTTTTGGCAGCTTGTTTCAATTTTAGTTTTAGTCTAGTCTTTGGGTCAAACTATCATTTTAGTTTTTATTAGTTTCAGTCACGTTCATACTCCCTTTTACTCGTGCCAAGTTTCAGTCGACTAAAAGTCTGAGCATTTTAGTCTTATTTTAGTCAGAATTGTCCAGGACCATTTTAGTCTAGTTTTAATCGAAAAAAACTGTTGACGTTTTAGTCTCGTTTGAGTCAAAGCCAAACCCATTTTACAATTCAAACAAGGTTATCTTATTGTTATATTATTGTTACCCTATAGACTCAAGAATGCATTCATTCCAGATACAGAAGATGCTTTAATTTGAGTTTACAACATATTTATTATTCCGCATTTCTCAACGTCACATTCGGTTTTCTTTACCACGTCTATGTAGGAAAGCGTATCCAAAGATGGTCTCTTCTTCTTCTCCCAGCCCCAGAGCAGATCCCCGCGTGGCCGGCCATTGGCCCCTTTCTCTATGTAACTTTGTTTTTAATTGACGTGAACCTAGAGCTCTGCGTTAACGGCATCAGCCTCTAACTCTGCAGCTGCATCTTCTGGATCTGATTCCCCGCGGGCCGTGGCTGGGATGGAGGACGTGATGTCACCCAGCAGCAGAACTAAACCAGAGGAAACTACTTTAAAAATGGATATTAAGGATCCTTGTTATAACACTTTGTCTCGTCTTGTTTTGGTCAACGAAAATTAAGACACATTTTAACATAGTTTTTATTTTGTAATCTACATTTCAGTCTCGTTTTTATTCGTCTACGATATTGCATTATATATTTAATTATCGTTATCGTCACATGACCAGCATTTTCGTTGCATCTCGTCTTGTTTTCCACAGGTGATAAAGGTTCGTTGACGACGATATTTAGTCATAATTTTCGTTGACGAAAGTAACTTTAGTATCACAAACCTTTTAAAGTTACTGCTTTGTATCTGTGAGGCAAACTATTATGCTGTCTCTAAGAGAATTACCATGTGCTTTCAGTTGTGGTATTGCAAACAAACTAAAGACTGACAGCTTTTCGTGCAGTCAGTGAAGACATTGCATGGGAGATATATCAAATATCTGTATGCCAAAGCCGTGCATTAGTGGACGCTAGAGTGACGGATGCTCGAACATGTCAAAAGCAGTCAATAAAGAGACTGCTGTTAAAGATTGTAAAATGTTACATTATTAGAGGTATTTCCTCGTGGAAGATGCTGCTGTGACTGGTTTGGCATGTGGGTTTTAGCGAGCAGGCTTTTCTTTTTTATTTGCTAATAAAAACTATCTCCCGTTTTACACCGTAGTTTTTCTTAACCCGTAGTAATCTGAAACTATGCATCCTTGTGGATTCCTTTTATTTCTGTCACCAGATAATCAGATGATAGTTGCAGTGAAGACGGTGAGGTTTTCTTGTGGCATCCTGGATGAGACTAATTCCTGGATGGCCTCAAGGTGGCAAAAAAAATAGCCTGTTCAACAATTTTGTTACTATGTGACATCATTTCTGCAGTGCAAAACAGGTGATCTTCCGTCTCTACACCAGCCTGCACTTGCTCCGGTTAACTGACCGATTCGTTGAACATTTGACAGGTAGAAAACCTAGTTTGACTCACTGAGCAACATGTTGGCTATGGAGCAACACATTGAATAATGCCTGAGCACCTGAAACACAGGAAGTGTTTGTCACGTCTTTGTTTGACATGT
This sequence comes from Cololabis saira, assembly GCF_033807715.1. NCBI lineage: Eukaryota > Metazoa > Chordata > Actinopteri > Beloniformes > Belonidae > Cololabis > Cololabis saira. The sequence goes on along the minus strand of NC_084605.1, from coordinate 22,136,153 downwards.
AAATGTTTTATTTTCTATTTGGGTTTTCATTATTAAGATGTGTGTACCTATTACTCGATGTTTCATGGATCTTAATTATTTCACGATATGTGCGTTCATTATTGGTTAGGATAACTTTTTAACCAAAGCAATAGAGTTTTATTAATACGATGGGATAATTCATTAAAAAATCTTCAGTACTTTGAGGTTTGCAAACATTTATCAATAAACTGCTCTCTTGGGTAATTTTCACACGTAATAAAAGTGGTTCGGTACACCCGGTACGATTGGGGACTTCTTTCATCAGAATTTAATAGCACGAAACGGACCAAGCTCTGGGGCCTCATTTAAAATGAACTGCGTAGGAGTCATACTAAAAGTGCACGTACACTCAAAAGCCGAAAATGCCGGGCGCAAAAAAAAATCTGGATCAATAAAACCATGTGCACGCAGATTTGCACGCAACATTCCTTTATGAATCACAGTCCAGCTGGAAGGCTGCGCAGCTGAATCCGCCTCATATCCCGCCCTCTACACGCCCATAAATGCATATGGATGAGTCTACTGAGCTTGCGCAGTGGCTTCCTGCAGCCTGTTTGGCGTCAGAATGAATGAGAGGTATACAGCCACCGTGACCCTGACTTTCACAGAGACCTAGATGTTGTAGATGATGTGGAGGACAGGAAAACCACATTATTTGGTGGTCACAGTAAAAGTTAGAATAAGTATATAAATAGTATACAATAAAATAAAGCGAGTGAATGAGTGAGTTCCCCGGCGCAACAGGGGGACACACGTCCCCCCCGTCTTTTCAAAATCATGTTTTTTTTCCCCTTACTTTTTACAGTTTAAAAACTAACGGTAGGCTCAGCCTTAAATTGCAAATTATCATGACACTGTATGAAAGCGATACGAAAACGGCCCGCTTCACCCCCCGCTGCCCCTCTCCCGTCTCCCCTCAGAGCTGCTCAGGGCGGGTTTATGGTCTGCGTTACACCAACGCAGAGCCTACGGCGTAGGTGCGCGTCGCCGCGTACCCTACGCCGTAGGCTCTGCGTCGTTGTAACGCGGGACCCTAATTTATGCACCATACACCCGCACGTAAAGGTTTCACGCGTGCGTAAAACTCATATATATGAAAAAAAATCTGAGTCCCTTTAGGGGCTCCGTGGAGCTCCCTAAACGCAGCCCCTCATTTGTTCTGTCCTAAAGCGGTGGGTGTGAGGAGGTTTCCGGCGTGTTACCGCGGCTGCAGCTCCAGCAGCAGCAGAGTCCTGACTGACTGAGCTTCACACACAGAGGGACACGATCAGCGCTATTTTATTTTATTTTATTATTTTATTATTTTAAGTCTGATATATGTTGTGATATCTGATGACATTATTAAGAGTATGACATGAATCTGGCTTCATTTCACCACCTCACAGCGTGCCTCGTCAGTTCCCCGTGTCTTAAGTAAATTCTTACGGGAGGGTCCGAGTTGCCGTAAAGATAAGCAGATTTTTCGGTTAGTTTTTTCTTTTTAGATCCGAGGCTTTGCGTAGATGGCGGCTTCCGCAACTTTCAGGCGCTTTTTCTGCGCAAGCAAGCTTTATAGATGAGGCCCCTGGTCCGTTTAAAGCGGACCAAACAGGACTGGTGTGAATGCACCCTAAAGGTTCTGCAGCAACATTTTAGTCCAGCTGAGGCCTGGACTTTGATGTACCATCTAGTTGTTTTCTTCTATGGCTTTGTTGTTGTTGATATTCTGGTGTTTCTGGTGTTTCCAGTGGGTGAAACACAAGCCAGGCATGAGAAATCAGGGTGTTTCTGCTTCTAACCAGCTCTCCTCAACCACTCAGCAGTACACCACCTGTCGGTGGGTCTTGAAAGTCAACTGATATTTTGATCAATCAAACCTTTTGAGGTAAATACACTGTAACAGCTTTAAAGACAGTTACGTCCCTGTAGATTGTTTTATTTACTTGTAAATTGATGCTGGTTACAGATTTCATATTACCTGTGAAGATGATGAGTTATAAATGTACCATTACAGCACTTAACAGATCCTATTCAATAATGTGATTTCCTTGGATTCTGTTGAGATATTCATTAATTTTCTGCTCTCATACTGGAACAACTGTCTTTGTTACGTGGGCCGACTGACAGAACGGGTGAATGACTTCTCATTTCCCTCCAAGTGTTGATTTGTCATCGAGAGATCAATGGGCGGCTTAGGCGAGAATAAAGCCTCCGCTGCCTTTTCAGTATTCCTAATTTGGTCCATTTTTATTCACCGCACAATAAAAAAAGTTTCCATCTGCAGGAATTTCTACATTTTTTTATTTATGTATTTTTACTTGTGCAACACAAAATTCGCAAAGAAGCAAATAGGCATTTTCATGTCACGTACAAGGAGAGTCGATGATTGATGTTGGTTTGATCTGGCATCTTACATTTACTTTGAAATGCAACTGTGATGGAGGGGAGGATTTCTTTCCTTCGTTTTAATCACATCATTACTTTGCGTCACCATTTTTCCTGTCACGCTCTCCCTCGTAACTGTGAAAAATGTCATACAACAAATACATGAAAATGGCTGGCACTGGTCGATTATGTGCGTATCAAAGCTTGTACAAAATGAAAAATGTCAAGTCTCTCTCTCTCTCTCTCTCTCTCTCTCTCTCTCTCTCTCTCTCTCTCTCCGTCAGTATCGACTGGCATCCGCTTGTATGTTGGCTTGCATCAGAAAGCGTGGGTGGCCTGTATATGTTAATACGTTTCGGTGTTTTCCTTGCTGGTACTATTTTTGAACAACGTGAGAAAAGAAAACCCAGCTCATCCGTACGGAGGACCCTCAGACATATGGGGACCTCTGTAGCCTAGGTAACTGCTGGTTGTCAAATGCAGATACATCCTGGTAACAGTTAAGACTGCAGAGGAAGGCTCTGATGAACTGTTTGTTTCTCTCCTAGACGATAATTACAGCTTAACTGCTTTTTCAGCACGTCTGAACCCTCTCCTCCTAATCACCTCTCTGTCAGGATGCAACGACGGAGGGATGGCTGCACAGAGCAGGTGGAGAGGAGGAGGGAGGAACGTGGGAAATGAGCAGTGTCTGGCACATGAAGAGTGGAGAAAATGCAGGGTGGCTTGTGTGTCGCAGTTCAACTTTTAGGTGAACTGTGTTAAAGATGTATCAGATGGTATCTGATGTAAACACAGCAACCCTGCGATGGACGGGTGATCTGACCAGAGTGTACCCCTTGATTTCTGGCCAGAAACAGCTGAGCTAAGCTCCAGGAGACACCTGTGAGTCTGGAAGAAGCATGTACACTATAGACGTTAGGTTTATGGATGCTATGTTCATGCACCAATCATCAGCTTCAAGAATGGCATGTGCAGAGGGAACAATGACACCCTCTTGAGCCGTAGGCTCCGACCTGATGCGGAGGGTTGTAGGATTGTGTCATCAGCATGTGGTACGGCAAACGAACAAAAGGTGAAAGTAAACCACTCAGGAGTAGATTGAAGTGTGCTGAAAATGCTTTAAAAAATAAGCAGTGATTGAGAATGTGAGCCCGGTCTCGATTTTGGAGAAGGGGCCAATTTTGGATGCCAGTTGCAAAGGGATCTCAAGATAAGAAGCTCTAATATCATAAATGCCGCTTTTGCACTAGGACTTACTTGGCCCGACTCGGCTCGGCACGGCTTTACACGGCTCCACACGTGTGTTTTTGCACTGCCAGGGGAGAAGTGGGGGGGTTGTGGTGAAGCTGCTGTGACGTACTCGATTGCACAGCACCTTTGTTTGTGTCACCGCAGATGAGAAATCAGCTGGAGCCGGGAGCGGCTGAGAAAAAAACAGCCCGTCTACATCGCTTTTTTAATTTTTTCTCGACAGCCACCAGGTTTATGAACATCTGCACCTCAGAGTTGGATCAGACGTTTTGCGCTTTATAATAAAATCGCCGCGAGCCGCGGGTCGCCTCGTGCTGACTCCCGCTTCCTGATTCAAACGTCTGCCGGCCCCGCACCCCGACCAATCAGAGGCGCGGAGGGTGGTGACGTCAGAAATAGTCCCGGCTCAGCCCGCTATAGAACCTCACTGAAATGGTTACAGAAAAAGGTATCGGCTTGGAGCGGCTCTACTCGTCTCAGCCCTAATGCAAAAGCGCAAAACGGGTAGAACCGAGCTAAGGTGATACTAGTGCAAAAGTGGCAAATATGACCCAGCCTTCACATAGAAACAATATGAGTGATCACTTGTAATGCCTTCATTGTTTCTGCTTGGCTTTTCTGAAGGAATCATGCTGGGTCAGATCATTTCAACTTGCATTTTTATTGGTTTGTCAGGGTTTCTGTCTCTGAAGGAAAATAGTTTAGAGAGCGGTGTGACTGTGGCTGTACAATCACTTGCATTTTACGATGTGGGACAGCCGATTTGGACCTAGTGGTGAGGGAAATGTCCACAATTCTATCAAGACACAGCCATATTTTATCTGAGAGGAGAACTTCCTCATAAGGTCATGGTCTCCAGGCAGTGCAGGTTCCTACATAATCAGAAAACACTTGAACACTCTTAACTGAGCTAATGCTAATTGAGTTCTACCTTTGGCAGAAACCTGGTAATTGTCTGTCATTGTTGTAAAATAATTAGCGTCTTAAGGAGTTAGGTTAAGTGCGGCGCTGCTCTAAAGGTGCCAAAGACTAAAATAAGATGACTAGAAATTAGCATAATATGGCCACTTTAAAAACTGTCAGTGGTTCCGGGTTTCTAATCTAATTACTGGCGCTCCGAAGTAGAATGAATTAAACAGCCAATGGCTTAAATATCCTCCGACTCTTATACTTTTGTATACTAGCTCAAACATAGGTTTGTGAGCTGTTTAATGTGTATTTTTGGTTTTCTGAGTGTCTGCGGACTTATGAAATGTTGTCAATCGCAGCTACAGTACTGAATCAAATCTGTATTGAGCCAAATACTTGACATCCCGGGATGTGCTCTTGTCCTGTCCAGTCATGTGACTTCCATACCAGTACCCTACCCAGTACACTGTATAAGGCTTCGTACTGTATGTGCAGTGGGCTATGCAGTTTTATAAGATTTCAGGGTCACCGGCAGGAGATCGCAAGAGAAAAGGCACAAATGAGATGTGCAACATGAAACATAGTGACTTTGGTGACACAATGACCTTTTGAGAGTTGTGGTTTTTGCTAAACTGTTGTACCTAATTTACTCCTCTGATGCCTATTGTTATGCCCAAACACCCACAAAGCTAATAAGAGCTTGATTAGCCACTGCTGTACTTTGTGTAATACAGTTAGTTATTAAATGATAAAATGCTGCAAAGTGAAGATGGACAATAAAATTCCTGAGTTGCCTTTGCAAGAATAGCAGCTTGTTAATGTCCTCTAACAGAGAGACACTTGAAGAGCTAAGGTTTCTGCCACATTCCTCATTATTTATGTTCTAATGATGAATGTTATGATGAAATACTAGAATACTGTCTTTTTAGTTAAATACTAACTTGTTACCATTGTCATAACATAATTAATTAGCACTTAGCTCAAACATACCTCTCTCTTTTCTCACCATGGCTGTCTCTAGCTCGGATTTGTTTCAGACGTACCATTTTTCCCGGTGAACGTAACGTTTAATATGTGTTTTTATACAAACAATGCCACAAAGTTGTCTTCAGGGGCAAAAAAAAACCCCAGTGAATTGACTTAACTGATGCCAAGCTGTCACCACAACAAAATCAAGTTTTCCTGATCTGGACATTTACTGTACCAAAGACAACTAAATATATAGGAATAACCAACTACGGTAGTTTTTAATTTTAAACGCTGAAGGATAAAGTGAAAATTAGGGGGTCATAATCATGAAAGCGTAAGAGCATTTTGTCCTATTGGACAGGAGCTCACAATTAAATGTCTTATTTGTAGTTTAACCACCAAAACCCCTTTTTTTCCACCATTTTAATTTGACTGACATTTACTTACTGAAGTTTGAAAAAACGTAGAAAAATAACGTTTATTTGCATGAGAGGGACCTCATTATATCAATTATAAACAAGCTAACAGTATAAAAATCCCCTGTAGGTGTTTTCATTTATTTATGGGTGTGTTAATTGATTACTTCAGTGGAGCCCCGATCAATCACCGGGGAAGTCTAACCAGCAAACGGCATCTCCACTTACTGTTGGAGGCAGACTATCCTGTTCACTGTACCTCAGTCTGACTCTGATACTCTCCACGGCTGCCATTCCTCACAAATAGAGACAGTGAGGACAACGGCCAAAGACAAGGGGGACTGAAGGGGCTGCGGGGGAGAACGGGAGGAAAGCGATACGCTGATACAGAGAGACTGAGGACGAAGAGAAGAAGAGAAGGTCAACTGCTGCATCGGAGTCCCTCAGTTTTTAATCTGGTGTAATGTCAGAGCAGACTCACCACTGATGAAAATACTGATCTTGACTTGTGGCTCAGACAGAACAGATAACATTTATGTGTGATTTGTATTTTAGAGGCTAAACAAAACTGTAATCAATCATTTATAGATTGTCACCTATAAACAAGTTATTGTTTATATTATGCCATTTGCAAGATTAAAATGACCATACTGCACGTGGTCACTGTTTTTATCCCACAATCCATCACTTTTCTCCTACAAAGCACGGCCACACACAAAAAGATAATAGGAACTGATTTTCATTCTCAATTTTTTTCAGTCTAAGGTAAAGTCCACTTTCAATTGGATTAAATATATAATAACTAAATTGGCTGCTCAGGCTAGGATCCAACCAAACTTGGTCATAAATACCTGTGTCACATTTTCTTTTAAGGCATCAAAACTGTTTTCTAGACAAGAAATTTCCCAGATAATCCAATGTTCTAGAGTTGCAATTGTGCAAAGTTCTGTCCCAAACCATCCATTTCAGTTCCAAACCCCTGGATCAAAAAATTTGGCCAATGCCTGCCAAGTCTACAAGTCTACAAGTCAAAAATAATGAAATACATTAAATGTACATTAAAGTACATTAAATAATGCATTTTTACCCCTGTAAAACACCTACTGTTTTTCACATTAAGTGATCATTTAGGTTCATTCAACGTCTTGGAGGGCCAGATGTCGTCATCATGACTGGAATCTCATTTCAGGTTATTACTCTATATGAGGCTATTTTAACTACTCTCGGGTGAAATGTTGATATTTAAAATCCAATTCTATCACCTTGAACGAGCTTTAAAAATGTATTCAATCCTTCAGACCTTTTGATTGAGTCACATTAAGAGGCTGAAAGGAAGCCCAAACCCTTATTCCCAAGTGTTGTTTCCTTTCTTCTACTTTTGATTTATTGATGACACTTTGGATCAACTCCAGTGGATGGGAGATAGAGGGTGGAAAAGGGGGGAGAAAAGGAGAGGGAGAGAAAGAGAGAGGGACAGTCAAATGTCTGAGAGGGAGACAAAGTGAGGCAGGCCGTCGGCCAAAAGTTAGAAGTGCGGGGGAAGGAAAAAGATGAGAGAGTGAAAAGAAGAGAACATTGGCCGAGATGGTGACTGTAATAAAACTTGAGAAGCAGTTAATTGATTTTTTAAAAGTATTTCTTATGGGATTGTCAGCTATTGTGAACTCATTTTAAACAACTGAAGCCTCCACAACACGTGTTAAACTCACATCTTAAAGCATATTCTGCAGGAAGGGGTTGCACTGAGGTGAAGGGAGGAATATGTTAATGTAATATAAAGATGTGAGGAAGGAAACAAGTGGGAATGAACACAACATTTCATTTCATTGTTGTAGCACTCTAGCCTGGCCAGCGTTACCCGTTCACTTTGCAAAATGTCTCTCTCTCTCTCTTGGGAGAGAGATTGGTCTGGCACCCTGTCCATTCACAGCCATTTCCATCCAGTACTGAATGTACCAAACTGATCGTACCGGGAGGCAGGCTTTATAGAATGACTCATACAGAAGCGTCCAAAAGCAAGTATTTAAAACAGCAGAACACAGAATTACTTATAACAGCTTTGATCAACATGATTTTGCTTCAAAGCTGACAACAGTCATTCACTGGCTTTCCTACTCCAAAGTACGCTATTTTGGATGGTGTTTTCTGGTTGTTGCGCAACCTCCATAACATACAATATTCTGTGATTGGTTGCATGCTCCTTCAGCATCTGTTGGCATGGGTGTAACCACCCATTCTTTGGGGGGGTCGTGTCCCCTCCAATACTGGGAAAATACCAATCTGTCCCCCCCAATATTATGTATAAATATGTTAAATATTTCCTCCTTTTATGAAACCTGGCTCAACAGTCAGTCTCTTGTTATTTGCGATTATTTACCGATCAATTTATTTCCGTTTATAAGGAAAATTAAAGTGTGTGACCACCCCCCTCCCAATTGTACACTTGGTAACGCTGGCTCGGTTTGAAGCGCCGGCTCCGACCGCCAAACGACAGATGAAACAATAGAAAGCGGTGTATGTGAAACCATGGAGGGAGCAATGAGTCCTTCTTTACCCAAAAAGCGGAAAAAGCAGGACATATAACGTTTTTTTCAGACTGTAAGCAACTAGATGGCTAAAGAGGAGTGATGTTGTCAAACTGAGTGTGTTAATTTTTTAATTAATTTGAAATATTTAACTCGTTAAAAAGGGCTCAGTTTGTTAGTTGAGATAGCTAAGTTAGCTTGAAGTGAAGAGACATAAGGTATCCATTAGTACCAACGATGTCATGATAGCTTGTCACAAAGGGGGCTAAATAACAAATTAGGCTAAATTCTGGTGGGGGGAAAAACTTTTCAAAGGGGTCCTGAACTCTCTGTGTCTTCCATGTGTGCTGCTGTTTGCTCTCTCTCCGTGTGTGGTGTGAATGTGTGTGTGTAACGCTAGTAATACAAGCAAAATATTCAATGTATCAAATTAAAATGATCCTCAGGGTCAGTTTTTGTTCTTCTGGTACAATAATAATGTCTCTTTAGCCAGTAAGGCTGATGGAGCTTTTATTAAAACAGGATTTAGCAACTGGAAAAATGCACTCCAAAGGTTCTCCCAACATGAAGTGATGATGATGTGCTTGGCAAGACAGGGCAATGCTTTAAGGGGGCATGACAACAAAGAGGGCAACTTCCACCAGCTGATTAAGTACAAGGCAGAGGGTGATGAAGAACTTACAAGCTGGCTTCAGCGGCACAATAATTTCACTAGCCCCAAAATTCAAAACGAGGTCCTGAAAATCATCAGTAACACAATTGTACATGAAATTACAAAGGAGATCCAATCATTGCCAGTAGTTCAGTATTCCCTTATCATTGATGGGACACAGGATGCAGCTGGACTTGAGCAAGAGTTCTTCTGTCTGCGCTTCGTTGACAAAAATTTGCAACCCAGAGAGGAATTCATTGGCCTATATCAGGTTACATCCACTACTGGAGAAAACATAAGATAAGATAAGATAAGATAAGATATCCTTTATTTTCTCCCTCAGTGGGGAAACGTATTTGTCGTCTGCAGTACACACATATAGGGGAGGGGTAAAAAGACTGAAAAGTCAGAAATAAAAAATATATAAAAAAAATATATAAAAAAAATACAAAAAGATACGTATAAAATATGTATAAACACAGTATATACAGTTAAACAGTGCAGAAAAGCAGGTGGAGTGTTGTGAGGTAGATTGGCAGATATTGCACATCTTATGTTATTGCATAGCTAATGTAGCTAAAGATGTGCTAATTCGCCTAAATCTCCCACTATCACAACTACGGGGTCACACTTATGATGGGGCAGCCAATATGTCTGGTAGGATGCAAGGTGTGCAAGCTCATCTCAAGAAAGAACAGCCTCTTGCCGTGTATGTTCATTGTGGGCCGCATTGTGTAAATCTGATTACCCAAGCCACCTGTGTATCTTCCCCTATTATAAGAGATGCAATGCAGTTAGTGCATGAGTTGGGCTTTTTATTCAATCAATCTGGGACGTTCAAGGCTATCTTCACTGCTATAGCGAAGTCAGATCACTTATCTCCGCACACATCTCTAAAGCCTCTCTGCCCCACCAGGTGGAGAGTGCGAATGCCAGCCATGCGCTCTGTCCTCACCCAATACAACTCTGTGCTCACAGCCACAGAAGAAATGTCCCGATCCACCACGATGGAAATGTCTGCAAAAGCAAGTGGCCTTCATGACAGCTTTTTGAGGGGCAATACCATTCTCGGCATCGTTCTTGCAGAAGATGTCATGGCTGTGTTGGAGGAGCTGAACTTTGTCTGCAGCAGAGAAGCCAAACAGCATCGGGGATGCTGGCTGCTGTAGAGCATGTGACGAGAAGCATCCAGTCCAAACGATGTGAAGAGCACTTTGACCAGCTGTACTCTCAGGTTGTAACATCTCTAAACCTGCAGCCCATCAAGATGCCTCATGTACGGATGCCACCGAAGCGCTTCACCGGTTCAGCCACACCACATTGTCATTCTACTGCCCAGGCGTACTACAGAATGCAGTACTTCAGTACCTTGGACACTGCTGTGGTGCAGTGCACTGAGCGTTTCAGTCAGGAGGGGCTGCAAAAATTAGAGGACGTACTCATCTCTGGGGAGATTGATGCAGTCCTAGATGAATACCCAGAGCTGAATGCCATGGCTTCAGAAGTGCAGCTGCAAATGTTCCGGGCCAATTACACATATACATCTTCCTCAGAGGTAGCAGACATTTTCCGGGAAATGGTTCCAGAGGTGCGACATCTTTTCAGGCAAGTTGAGGTCCTCTTGAGACTGCTGATGGTTGTTCCTGCCTCCTCAGCGGAGGCAGAGTGAAGTTTCAGCGCCTTGAGACGTCTAAAGACATGGCTAAGAACAACAATGACGCAGACCCGGCTAAACAACATTGCCATTTGCCATGTGCATCAAGATAAATTGGATGCATTGGACAGGAAACATATCTGTCAGAGACTAGTTGACTTAAACGATGAATGCCTCCATGTTTTTGGATCATTTATTTAGATGATATCTAGGGGGACATCTCTGCCCCCTGCTGCCTTGTCTGTAGTTGCAGTACCTTTACACATACTCACCCCATTTTTACACATAGAGAACAATACATGCAACACTAATAATAATAATAATAATAATAAATAAAAAAAAATATATACTGAGAGGAGTTAAGAAACTGAGAAATGTAAATTGTTTGTTGTTTGTTCAGTCTTGTATGCACTTTTACTGTTAAACTATTTTTTACTGTCAAATGAATAAATCTGTATATATATTCAATTAACATCAAGATTTTACATTTAATTCTTTGTACAAATCTATGATTTCATTCACATTAAACGTTTCAGTGTAAATGTGCAGACATTCATTTTGAGACAAATCAACAAAATACAAATTAACTTGGAATTCAAAGTTCATCGTCTGCTATGGACTTTTTGTCGTTCCAATCACAATATTGACATCAACATGCTTTAGGTATGTAATTTTTCCCCACTGGAAGCTATCCTATTCGCTACTATCTCAGAGAAATTGCAGACTATTTCTTTAAATGTGATTTCAGATGGTCAATAAATAAAAATCATAGAACTGTGGGAAATGCACCTTTTAAAAAAAACTCTGGGGGAGGGCTCTCATTTAGACACCCCCCCCCCCCCCATTGTCTATACCCTGGTTACGCCCTTGTCTGTTGGTATTGCCCTCTGGAAACCAAAGTCCAGGAGAGACAAAATTAAACTCTTTGTTTCAAAGAAGAAAATAATTAAGATAAAAAAAAGTGTTGTAAGGAATTCTTCAGCCCTCTTGGTTGTTTTGAATAGTGGCTCTTGGATGTTCCTGTGAATCGTTGCATAAACCCCTCCCTGTCCTGTTATGGTCATTTTGGTACATACTTTTGGCGCTTTTCCACTAGTACCTACTCTGCGCGCCTCTACTCGCCACGTCCCCGTCTTGCGCTTCTCCACTACGGGTCGAGGTGGGTAAAGGCTGGCCGAGTAGACACTTTTTCTGTATCTATTCTGCCGAGGTTCTAAGCGTGCTGAGTCGGCCCAGTATCTGACGTCATCACACTACACGCCACTCATTGGTCGGGGGGCGGGGCCGCCAGACATTTGAATCAGGAAGCGGGAGTCGGCACAAGAGCGGCCCGCGGCTTCCTCATTTTATCAGACAGGCAATGGCAGCGCAAAAGTCTGTTTGGTGATCCAACTCTGAGGTGCAGAAGTTCATAAACCTGGTGGCTGAGGAGAGAAATAAAAAGGGATCTAGACGGGAGATAAGGAACGACCAGATCTACCAAGCGCTCGGTCACTTCCCAGCCTCTCGCGGCTCTCAGCTGATTTCTCATCAGCGCCGACACGAACAAAATAAAAAAAAAAAAGCGTTGCTGCTTGAAGCTTCTTTCACTCAACACAAGCCACAGACCCAGCAGCACATATATCATCTTCTCCAGGTTCTACATCTTTAGTGTTGTCTTCTCTGTTTGGATCACACAATCAAATACGTCACAGCAGCTTCGCTCCAACCCCCCCCACTTCTCATCTGGGTGTTGAAAAGAAACGAGGACGAGGCGAGTGGAGGCGGGACGAGGCGTGCCGAGTCGGGGTGTGCTGAGTAGTTACTAGTGGATAAGCGCCATTTGACTGCTCTATTTCGGGCAGATGTGAATAGAGCCTTAGACTTGAGTGCTGGGTAGGAAGTGGGGTTTTTGAACCTTGTGAGTTAGAGACATCAGTTGGCGTGTTAGTCTGGTTGCTATGGCTCCTTAAATGGATGGATGAACTACAAGGTATGATTGTAATACACCAAGGAGATGGGTGAAAAATAGCACAAAAGACTCCTTGGGGTGCCTGATCCAGGAGAGGCCTCATTCCTGTTGCTATGGGAGGTACATTCAAAGCCAGAGTCTAGACACACAATGCAAATTAATGTAGTAAAGGTACTGGGATATACTTTGTCCTGAAATGGCAATTATCTCCTTCCTCCCGCTGCTTTGTCTCTTTGTTTGCTTGTATGAGACAATGCTAGCATCGTCCAGCTGAATTTTCATGTCCGAAGCATCCCTAGCCACGTGGCTTCTCGTCCATTAGCTAGATTATTTTCCCAGGTCAGCAAAACAGCCACAGGCAGACAGAATAAGTGAGGGTGACAGAGCGATGGGGATGGAAATGTATAGGTTAAGATATTTGTGGTGCAACAGAGTCTTCCTTTAGTTGGTATTGATTAACCTCAAGTTCCTAAATCAAATTGACTTTTCATCAGTCACTGGTTTGAAAGACAAAATGACCGCAAGCTGGTGATGCAGCATGTAGAGGCACACACTGTTTAAAACATAAGCCAGCACAACAGAAAGTAACTTTCTTCCCATGGGGATGAATGTTGCTCCTCAATTAATGAATGAATTTTGCATGAAATGAATTCACAAGACTGCAAACATTTAATACAGTTAAATCATCTTATCTTATAATTTAATGTTTTTACACACATATATATATATATATATATATATATATATATATATATATATATATATATATATATATATATATATAAAACCTTTGTGTAGTAAACATTTTCGGAAAACAGGGTTAGATTTTACAGGAACCCCAGAAAATCTACACCAGAAAGACCACAAAACAGAACATAATCAAGGTGATATAATAGCTAGTCAAACTTAAGACCTTGATCCATTTTAAACGCTGTGCTGGGACCTTAATTATCTTGCTGAGGTATCAGACATGGAGGGATGGATGGACAGATATGGAGGGTAAGGAATGGGAAATTTAAAAAAATGTAACTCTTTAGGTGTTAGGTTGATTTTAGTTCATTATAAATTCTGCGCTTATCTCACATTCTGCTTTGAACGTTAGTTCATTCCAGTTTGAGGGTTTTTACTGATCAGTTTGCTTCCAATTGGACGGTTACCCTATCGTTCCCGAATCCCGTCATATGCCAGACTATACCTGGGTCCCATATCATGCTGGATACACACAGCTTGAATGAGGTGACAACTTCCGTTGCTGAAATGAATGCTTTATTTTTTATTTATTCCATCAAAAGTTGGGGAATTTCAACTTTTCCCATGGGTCAGTCAGTCAAATTGCAGGTACACAGCTAGAGGCTAGCAAATTACTTCTTATTTCAAATTATTATTATTGCTTCTTACTTCAAATTACTTCAAACGCTAAAGTGGGTTATTTTGAACACACAAAAGGAAAAATGTATAATAACCATCTTCAACCATGAAATTCAGCGAAGAACAGAATGGAATCAAAAACAAGAGTTGGCACACGCCTGCGGAAAGGTGGATAATCACACACTATCGGCCAAAAGCATCGGATAGACCCTCTGTCATGTATTGCTGCAACAATGTGTGGATCCAGCATGACACAACAGCCATCAAATGGCGCTTTTCCACTAGTACCTACTCAGCCCGACTCGCCTCGCCTCAGTTTGGCACTTTCCCACTAGGGGTCTAACCGCACTGAGTAGATACTTTTCTGTAACTACTCTTTCTACTCTTAATTGTTATGGAAAAGAAACCAGGCCGAGCTGAGATGAGTAGAGCCGAGTAGGTACCAGTGGAAAAGTGCCATTAGACACGCCTGAAGTGCCTCCCCAAGAGAGGCATCCAGGAAACATCAAAGCTGGATGCCCAAACCACCTTAAACTTACTCCCCATGTTGTGTTCCTGTGTGATTTCATGCTTGTGTTGTTCTCTCAGGTGTAAGTCGCTTTGGATAAAAGCGACTGCTAAATGACAGTAGTAGTAGTAGTAGTGGAGCAGCAGCAACTGAACCCTCCCAAGTAGCTGAACCTCAACTACCCTATGATGGAAACTCATGTCGGCCACTAGTGCCCACAGTCTCATTCTTTCGGCTCGTGACTATTGGTGAGGAAAGGAACCTAGATTAACCAGTAAACTGAATCCGCTGTTAAATCACATTTTGGGTTCTTATTCTTGTGAAATGATCTTGCCAAAGTCCAATTGCTCTAGTCAGAGAGGGAAATCAAACGTGCCATAAGTTCCTCATCTCAGTGGTCATTTATATGTGGGATCAATATGGGTCAAAAGGTGGATTCGTGCACAGGTGGGTGCTACATGCTTTAACTCATTGTTGAGCCTATGCCACTGAACCTATCCACACAATTCCCCCCTTTCTCAGCATATGTGCACTTAGCCCACATACTGTATATCATCCCCTTATGGGCCCACAAACTATGGCTTCCCATTTGAAGCTCATAACATTGAATCCATATAGGACTCGTGCCATTTCCCTGCTCAAGGCCAGCCCACTCTGTAACCAAATGGTTCCCTTCTAAATCAGTACATAAACGTGCCGGCCGGGATGATGATGCCGCTCCACAGCCTGGATCCACACACATACATCAATCATAACCCATCTCCTGACAAAGCTGTCCATTACTCACGATACATTTGCTCAGGGACATCAAATGTGGCAGGTTGTCTGTCAAAGATATGAGGGCAAATAGAGGGCAAATAATATGTTATTGTAGGAGTATCAGTAGAGAGGACAGATGGCTGATTAGCCCATAATATGCAAAAATGCCTTGTGATGGACTGGCAGCCAGTTTAGTGTGTCCATCGCCTTTAACCTCATGACAAGTGGATAAGCTCTGATGTCGCCTGAAACCATGAACAGGATAAATTGCGTTTAGTGGATGGATGGACAAAATTTAATATAAATGAAGAGTGCGATAAAGCATAACAATCCAGCACTCTGATATGCCTGTTGCCTGTTGTTGTAATCAAATTGGGTGTAAACAAGTGGAACCGTTTATTGACTGTGTGTAGTCAGATTGGTGGGACAACTACGCCTCAAAACTGAAAATAATTTCCAACCAAGTACTTGCATTCATGAATGTACATAAATATTTCATGAACGACTGCATTCACTCCAGGGTGTTAGTGTTTTGTATGCAAATGTTTATCATTGTGGAATAACATCAGGAATATTGTAAATGGGATAGTCTTTTACAATGCAATCATTTTTTAAAATGTTGCTACATATAAAAAAGATGTATAATATCATTGTCGGTGCATTTTTGAATTAAGCGTGAAAACAAGTGCATAAATTATGAAAAATTTGATTGTTGGGATAAATATTTATATATATCTTTGTATATTCAGATGTTAACAGTAACTTACTTGACTTAACATTGTGTGTAGCTTGTGCTGCGTGTTTGAAAATATTTTATTAATGCACTGTGTGAGAAAGTACTGAGGAGTTTGACTGTGTAAGCTTCTTCTTTTTAATTACACAAAGTATTTGCACAAGTTTTGTCTGGTAAAATGTATAAATGTCTTGCCAAGAAAAGAGAAAGATAGTTTTTATGAGAGTTGCTGGACAAATACTTTCCACCTGTGTGAAATGGGGCCTCTTAATGGTCCCCTACCTAAACAAAAAAAAAAAAATTGCCACTGTGTTGGTTATTAAAAAGAAATAAAATACACACATCTTATATTTACCAATTTCTGAAAGGAAAACATGTCTCTTGAGCTGCTTCCTAGCTTCACTATTTGTTAAAGTCATCTGTTGTCCATTTAGTGCTGTGTGTGTACAATGGCAGCTAAAAATACCAAACAAGCTTCCAAAAAAGCTGAGTTGTGTCAACAAAGAATAGACTGATAAATGTCAGTGTTTTGCAGTGAAAAATATGGTCTGAGTAATTTAAAAAAAAAATATCTTTCCTGTTTTTGCGAAGTTGAAAGGATCATTTCACTCCAAGCCTTGATGCTAAACGATTGCTTAGCACACCACAGACCAGCAGTCTCGCTGTCACACAAAACTGTTTTTAAGAGGAATTCTTTGGGTTGCTTCAAGTCTATTGCAAATCAGAAAGTAAAAATCACAAACATTTTTGGTTACGCAACGTTGACACAGCTAATGTATTGGTAAACTACTGACCACATTCAGGAAGCATGTGGAGCATTGGCATAAACATGTGTTTTTGTATTTCAGGCACCCTGGCAAATGTGGGCTTCATCTAACATTCACTTTTAACTTAAATCCTGTAAAGGTTGTTGGAGTAGCCTAAAACATTAAAATCAGAACTGAGCTAAGACGGTAGCAATGGCATATCCTTATGCAAATATACACACTTAAGTTATTTAACAAAAACAAAAACTACCCAGATTACAAAAAAGATTTGAGTCGGAGATGGGCCCATATCTGCATCTTTCTTTGGTCAACATTTGGCTTTGACTGACAATATTCATTCAAGGTTAGGGCTGCCCTCCTAAACTCAGCCACATATCCACCAGACGTGGGCAAATCTTTTGTTTTCAGAGGGCGCTTTTTATGTCCACTTCTGGCTATGACACCACCTGCGCATGTATGAAATTGGATCTACATCTGGCTCATGAAACCTACACCAAACCCAATCCATGAACTTTGGGACACATCTGGGCCAAACACCACTGGCCATTGCCATGACTGAGCCATTAATACCAGAAATTACTCTTATAAGACCCACATATGTCTGATATCGAGTTAAGGTTTTAGGAAGTAATGTTTTTGTTAGTATCCAGTCTCTATGCAAAACTACACCAGACACATTGGAGCTTTTCTATATTTAAAATCAAAACCAAATCAAATGCAGTGGATAGTGTCTGATTTACATGTATTTTGCTGCTATGAATTTGCATAAAACTATTTTAAAATACCAAAACTCATTTTTTAATGCACAGTGAAGATGCCCCAGCTAATCGATTTGGGTCATTTACACATTATTTATTGCAGAAAATCTTCACAGATAATACAGAGTCGAACCGAGCATTATAAACCTGGGAGAACCCATTAAATATTGGTCTTTCTGTTCAGATTCCCTCAATTTATTTGTCATGATTTGCATAAAGAAAAAAAACTAACCAAAATGCTTGGCAAGAAATCCAGCCAGAGATATGAAATAATAAGCAGTGGTGAGATTCCCCGTTTTATCGACTCGCCACGTATCTGCTCCGATTTAGCCATTTTGTCAATCTTGAGTCACAACCTCCTACTTCTTCTTGTGTCAAACACGGGGTTGAAGGCTGGTTAAAATTATCACAGAGGGGTGGCTGCTGGAAGATGGATGGCTGCACTAACCAAGACGGACAGATAGACGGAGGGGTAGACTGATAAAGGTTACGTGAGGACAGACCGGGTTAAACATTCCTCGCTGTTCTGGATTCTTGAGCTGCCGGTCGTGCTTGTCCTATTTTAGCTAGTTCTGGGTGGCCACATGTGTGTGTTTAAGTGGATATGAGTGTGTGCTGGCTACAAGCGATTGTTGTCTTTATGTTCGAGGGGGTGTAGCACATCCTCCGTGTGATGTAGCGCTTTTGAAACACGTTTTATTTATTCAAAACCAAGCAGCGCAGAAAAGAGCCGTCTACAGGGTAAAAGCCTCTTAATATCAAGACGTCCACATGTAACGCATCTGAACGTGTGTTAGAAGATGTAAAGTTGTTTTTCCTTCTGGAGTCCCTCCCCCGGCATAGCTCGGCTTAAGTTTTGGGAATTCTCCTCACGCAAACTCCCTCCAAGGCTGGGCCTCCCCCGTCCTCTGCTGCTTCTCATTTCTCCGTCCGCCTCACGCTGCCCTCTCTTTGGATCAACATCTTCAACGCTGGCACGGACTCTGACGAAAACAGTGCACGACTTCCTGCCGTCTCCACCGTTTGTTTGATACACTCCATTTCTCCTCAGCTGTTTCTTCATTCCAGATGAGGAGAGATGGGTCAGTTTTCATTGTGCGCACCGAGCTTCATCTGGCTGTCATCAAGCGCAGCAAGTGTTTTTGCATAGACAATTTTTCAACAGACGTCATCCATCATACGCATTCAAGTTTGTTTATGTAACTCTGTCTGACAAAGAATTACCCTAATGTTTATATTACATTCCTCTGGGGATTTGTAGCTTGTCTGTGGCATTCAAATTTATGTATTTACATAAGTATTGTGATAATGTTCTAAATTATTCATAGGGACAACTGACCTATACTTAAAACTGTATTAATCTTGGGTTTATTTCCTATCTGCTATGCTGCCCCAATGAGACTCCTCCGTTGTTTTTTCTTCTTTCATTATTCAGCCCGTTATTTTTTTCATGGAAATCATTTTCTGTTTGGATAAGTTTGGCCAGACTAATCATGATAATCGATGTACAATAATGTGCAAGCTTTTATATTCTAAACTACAAGTGAATACACAAAGGGAACGGAGGGAAAAGTCTAATTAGAATTTGGTGCAACCACCAGCACGCAAATGTTAAAGGCAATGGGAAAGATTTTTGTTTTAATTAGTTAAATAGTTGTAGAGTGTTTCCTCTGGAGTTTGTTGATCCCCACAGTCGGCTTGGTTTGCCGTTGCTCATGTATCAGTCTGGATCTGGAAGCCCCACATGATCTTCACTGTCTCATTCTCCACCCCTCTTGGAGGCATCGCCCATCTGGACTTTGGGACATCCAACCCAAACTCAGTACAGATGTTCCTGTACATTATTCCTGCTACTGGGTTTTTGGCGTTCCATGTATCCCCTAACTGCCAGCATCTTGCATCTATCTGTTATGTGCTGGATTTTTTCTTGAGCATCCTTATGCAGTCTGCTATTGGGGTGTTGGGTGGTGCGGTAGCTCCCTGGACCTCTGTTGCTCTTGTGCTTAAGGCCTGTTCTTGTGCTATTATAATAAATCCCTCAGTGCTGGTCCTCAGACCAGGTATTTCCAACCACCGTTAAGACTTCTCTTTCCATGATGAATCCTGCTCCATCTCTTCTTCCTCCTCCCTGGATTTGCCGCTACATTCACTTCACCATTAGGGGTCATCTTTTGGATTTTTGTTGTTTCATCCTGGATGGCAGCCTCCTTCCTTCTGCTTTGTGTAAAGCCGGTCTCATGAGGTCCAGTCCTTGAGGGCTGCTGTCCTGCACATTTTAGATACTTCCATTAATTTGAGTCAGTTGTATTAAAGCAAGGAGGCAACTTAGCGCTCCGCTGGAGACCCTACACCAGAACCGTGGTGTAGGGTCCCATGGTTTTGGACCACGCATCGTTCTCCTGTTACCAGGCTACTGTACCGGTGGGGTAACTGGCTGGGATTTCGACAGCTGGACCGCCACACTTCCATTCCCAGTTACACCCAGGTGTCAGTAACCTGAATGTTTTTCCTTGCATCATATAAGTATAAAACATTTAGATGTTTTTCTTGTAAAAACTTTTTTTTTCACATCAATCTTCAAGTGTTTGCTCTGTAAATTGTAAAACAGTTGTGTCTTCAGCCTGGATTTAAATACACCTATACATGCATGAATGCATTTCTTTTTTTCTTTTTTTTCCACCCATGTCACCCATGACATTCCCTTCATTCTTCATTCAGTCTTTATGCTATTCCCTGTTTTTTTTGAGTGACTATCAGTGCCAGGTAATTACGTTTTTATCTGAATGTCCATGGTGGCCGTAACCGAACATGAGCCAGCTGCTGACAGGCTGCACCTGTTTCCAGGGACGGGCACACACCGTTAACCTTGCGTCTCTCCGGTGCTTTATTAACCCTTTACTCATTTACCTTCTTTGGCCTGCATGGAGGCCATCTGTCAGCTCTGGCTGCGCTTGTCCATACTTGTGTGTGCGTGTGTGCTTTTGTTTTGGCAGTGCTTTGGTGTAACAAGCACATACAGGGACACATTACTGTGGTAAAGGAGAACACACACATTCGTAGGTTCATTAAGGGAGTTTCTTGCACTCCAGGTGACACACGCATGTACACACACACACACACACACACACACACACGCATGCATACTGTCCAACATGTGTTGTGAATTTGTCAGACAGACAGACTTGGAGCCGATGTGAGGGAATTCCTTCATCTGCACGCTCGTTCGTGCTGCACATGTGCTCAGCAGCTGCTCCACACACACACACGCACACACACACACACACACACACACACACACACACACACACACACACACACACACACACACACACGCACAGAGTAGGGAGAGCCAGTGTGAGAAAAGATGACGATAAACACTCAAGAAATAAGAAAAACGTTTTCTCAGGCATCCCACAGCCTCACTCTCTCAGCGCTGTCCTTCTGACCTCCCGTCGCAGCCTCTAAAGAGCCGCTGCAGCGGCTGCAGAGTGTGTGCCGTGTCAGGGTTACGCGGGGGCCTGATCCGATGCAGATCTCTTCTGTGCTGCAAACGCCACTTCCTCCGTTCAGTGACACCTCATTCACCCTGCCTGCACAATGGCTCGACGCTCCTTTTGAAGGTTGATTGTGCAAGGAAGCATGTGAATATATATATATACACGTTTGTCCGAAGGATAAACAACATGTGTATGCTGCGCTCCACACACAAGCACCAACACACATAAACGTTCTGGTCTTATATAGTTAATCCAGTGAGTGCTGGAATGAAAGCAGGTTATTTACCAGAACTCGTGCACTGTAGCAATTCTAAAGCCAAGTATGTAAATGTAGTTCATAACATTGGAAGATTAATTACCACATGCCCAGTGAGAGATGGGGGAAGCTTGTAAAACATGCAAGATATAATTGACTGCATAATAATACCTTTACATTTTCTGTGTTCTTATTCCCCGGCTGGGGGAGCTGCAGAAGTGCTGGAACATTTAGCTTGCAGCTGCTGTTTTTACATCCCTTTTTTGTGTTCTTTCTCTGTGTATTTTGCAGGATGCTGGAGTATTCACTCAACCTGCAGAGTGTCAGTTTTTCAGCAGTGAGGACGGTTCGCGTGCTGAGACCACTGAGAGCCATCAACCGAGTGCCAAGTAGGTGCACGTTTATGGTCCTCGAGCGCTTCTCACGCCCCTGGTTTAAACATTGCATGAGCCCAGCCCTCGGCCTGTCACCATTGGTTGGTTACATTATGTACCAGTGTTTGTGGCTTCAAGTCGAATTGAGGCGGGCCACCTAAGACTGGTGTCGACAAATAAAACACAGGATTAAGATGTTCAGGGTTTTACTGGAAGTCAGAAAAAAAACAAACAAAAAAACTATCCAGGATTGTTTTGCATTTTTTGACATTTCGTCACTGGTCTCTCTTCATTGGAAACAAATGTTAATATTGGTCAAGAGGGCCTTGCAAAACAATATTTAAATTGTAGATTTGTCCAAATCTCCAAAACGGAGAATCTAAATCCCCAGTTAGTGAAAAACATATCTAAGTGTCTCCAAGCTGTTTCGAGGGAGGGCAGCGTTCTTGTGAGATCATAGTAGCTGCAATTCATTAACTGTAAAACCTGCAAGACTTAATCATATACATATTTTGTAACCCCAGCCATTTGTAGAGTTTAAATCTAATTATGTATCTCAGCTTTCACCCTAATTATCTAACTCCAAGTTCTAAACAGTCACGGGTCAAAGCAAAGTAAAGAAAGTGAAAGGAATGTGGCTCTAATACTCACGGTCTCTGGCATGTGAGTCAGCGAATTAAAGTCATCCACCACTTTGGGGTTTCCGAGGTATCCAAATCCATCTGTTACATATGCCCATCTATTCGTCTATTAACTGCACCTGATTCTTCTGGCTTTCCGCTGGAGGTTATCAAAGCTGGCAGAGGTGCACCCTGGACAGCTCATCAGTCTATTCCAGGGTCAACTATATACACTATAGACCAATTTCAATCAACCACACACCCTCAAATTAACCACTGTGGTCTATTCAGAATGACCAATTAGCCTAACGGATGTGTTTTCGGACTGTTGGAGGAAACTTGAGTACCTGGAGGACAGTCACACAAGGATGAATATGAACTCTCTGAGATACCCGGGGTTCAAACCAGAAACCTTAGAGCACATTATTTTAGTCATATTTCTTTGATGCAGTGGCACACACCAAACAGAGAAGTTTCCAATGTCATTTTGGTCATCATGACCTCTGCAAAATGTTCACACTGGCATCCAAAATTACATTAAAGCATAGAACCCATTATATTACAAGTAATTATATATGCTCTGTGTGTCCTGACTGACTTTCCCTAATCCACATAGTTGCCATGGTAACTTACACCCACAGAATAATGTAAACAAACCAAAATGGTGGATGGTAGACTGGTTTTGCTACTGTCACAAATGTTTATGTGGAGCCATGTTGCAAATTTTCTAGGAATTTGAAGGAAAGACCAGAGATGGAGGATGCTTATGTGGTGCTTGCTCTACCATAGGGTTCGCGTGTCACTTCTGTCTAGGGTTGCCAACTCCCTGAAAAATAAATAAGGGACACCTCATCGGCAGGGCCGGCCAACCCAATTGCCTTCACCCTTCTTGGCGGTGAATTTTTTTAGCCCCTTTTTTTGTGAGTGAAAGGATTTTTTAACTATTTGACTTGAACCTGAATTGAATTAGATGCATATTTTTGAATGCCATGGAAAACAAATTATTATCCAGCAATTCACTTTAATACAAAATAACAAAATTAACTGAATAAAATAAATATCTTTCTTAAACAGAAACCTGTCCTGCTTAACATAAAATTATATAAATTAATATAAAACAATAGAAAGAAAGCAGAACATCCATTCTGTAATAGTGCACATTTTTAGTGCAATAACAAAAGTGCAAACTGAAAGTCTGTAGAAAACCTGTAAACATATTTGTGCCTCAAAGGCCATGACTGTAGACTACAGTTGTAGTAAAACAGAAAAAAATAACTAAAATAACGGCTCAATACCATTTTCCTTTGGCATTTTATGACTATTTTTTGACTCTCATAGTAAAACGGGACAAAGTGCGTCCGTTTTCAGCTCAATACAGGACGCGTACTTTAGTTTATAAATACGGGACGATTCCGTTTTTCAAGGGACTAACCCCTACTTCCGTCCCACTGGTAGACGTAGTTGATGTTTGTGTTTCCTTGCAGATGAAATCCATTCCATGTGATCCAATCTGTGTATCGTAAAACTCCGATTTGGGCTAGCAGTTACTCACCAGTATTTAAATCATTTAGCAATCATAAGCAATTACTGAGATTGGGAGTTGTGTGGAGATGTATTTAATCATTTTCATATCAGTGTAGATTTACGCATTATTTTGCTTAACTTCAAGAAGACTGCTTTTTCCAACGTAGCTGCAGTTTGTCCCTGTATTGACAACATTAGAATATAAATTTACCTCCTGGCAGCAAAAGGAAACGAAATGTATTTCCCAAAATGTCAGGTCTTTTTCTAGAATAATTCACGTCGACCTTCAGTTATGGAGTTTAAGCTCTTGCAAAGTATTAGCCACAGGGCTCGGATCCGATCCTTCTTTCTGCGGTTGGCCATGTTTGTGGAACAATTTGTGTTCGTAAGGTGGTTTGTTTCCCATCCTTGCGGGCATGCGACTTCATGACGCAGAATGAAGGAAAAATCCTCCTGTCTACAGTTTCCATTTCAAGAATATATTCATTTATTGGCCTTTTTCTTTTTCTTCAAAACCACTCTTGTGTTTGGGGGAGCCAAACACAATGATGGGACTGTATGGGACACATCTGCTTTCTGTCATTCCCACTTTGGTCCGAGACCTCACAGACTGCCTGCTTTGCATTCAAATGCCACTGCGTTAGTAATAAATTCCTGCATCAAGCATGAATGTTCTTATCCATTTAGTGCTACAGGTGAGACATTCAAAAAGGACCTTCTGCATATAAAGATCTTAAATTGTAATATCTTGTTTTGTCAATGTTAATTTGTCTTGGCAGGAGAAGACAATGGCTGGATGACTTTACATTATCTTCTATTGGATATTCCTCCTCCCTGTAATGGCATTTGTTATAATTGGTAATCATACTGGTGGATTGAATAGAGACTAACGCAGGAAAAGTAGGTCAGGGATGAGGGAAGGCTAACTTATTATGCTGCATTAACTGTTTCTCCGTGTTTGTTTTCCCCCAGCCAGTCATCTTTGGGCTCAGACTGAATTATATGCAATTTTCCAAGTCACTGACTTCTATTAAAGGACTGCAATTCATAGTTACACTAAAACACTCAGGCTATCACATTTGTTCATGGTGATATGAACAGTAAACTCTCTTAGCCTCTGTCATCCTTCCCTTTTCTTTCTCACACATTTTCTCTCATAATATCCCAAGCTCTTCCCTTTTTTCTCATCCATCTCCATTACAGTTTAATCAGTGCAAATTGAATCCCCAGAGCAAGGACTAATGTTTAAATAAATCAAAAGCAATTTACTCAAACCCAGGGGTCCACTCTCTTCATCCAGTCCTGCCTTGATACGGCCACCTGCAATGCCTTAATTTAAATACGGATCCTAACTGTGTTGTGAGGGTTTCTCAGGATGATTGCCAGCAAACCATAGACTATAAAAAAACCACAATGAAATCACCCACAGCTTTTCGAAAAAGTCGATTTGAAACCTTTTTCTTGAAGACGGGGGCATCAGGGCAACATCATATTGGTAGTGGTTGATTCCCACTCAACCCTGATTAAACCAAATATGGGCAAAAGGGACGGGGCAAGCAACCCTGGAAGACACCCACCATGTCCATTTTCACAGCTCCATCCAAGCCCCCCTCCCGGTTGGCCTGCACCCTTCTAGATTGACTAACTTTTACCTCAACCGGGACCAAGCTGTGAAAAAGCCCTAGGGAATCACAAAGTTCCGGTCATTTAGCTGATGGGTGGTTAAATCAGGCTGCCTGCTGCTTAGCCAAACTTTGTCTCCAGATCCTTCCAGGCTAAGGGATGCCCTGTTGTGGTGGTCTTTTAGTGCAGTTCACGGCATGACAAAACATATCTGTGAAATACAAATTACTATGCACTGTTAGGTCTTTATTCACAGCTCAGAAGTCAAGACAGTTCTAGACACTAAGTAATGACAGCTGGTCATGAACCATAGAGAGCTGTCACTCAGAAGAACATGTCATACATGTGTGACTTTAAATTTTGCCTGATGAGGTGCATAAAAATGTATTTCTTGTAAATGTGTCACGGATGTGTATTTTTGTATACATATTGTATACATGCTGTAAATTTGTTACATATTATTTCTGCTGTAAAGTTGAGCTTGCGGGTCAGTGGATATTGATTTGCTTTTGAAGCTAGCCCCTAGTAGTCAACCAGAAAACTCGTATTGTATGTATGTCCTGGATTGAATCAGACTATCAAGTTTGATGTCACCCTTTGATGCAAACTGAGTAGTGATCCTCCAAATATGTGTGTTTTTGCATGTGAACCCCTGCAGGTGTTTACCCAGCAGAGGCACTCGGATGGGACATCAGTCTCTTTCTCGTCAATGCTGTTGCAGATTGTCATAACACCCTGTTGTCAGTCAAGGCTGCTGCAGGGTTCTCTCATTAGGCCACATTCACACACTGTCAGAAGGCACAGTCATGCACATGCTCATTAGGGGTCCATTAGGGCCCTCATCCTAATCACAGGACTGATGGTGGCGCTGATTTCTGATTGGTCTGGTTTTGGCCCTGTGGGGAGACGTCAGTGGGCAGGGTGGTGGCAGTGGTCATTTTGCCTTTGGCGTGGCTCATGTCCGTCGTGTCTCTCCAATTTATCTCATAGCAGCCCCACGAGGTCCTGCAGGGAAACATTGGAGTATTCAGCATGACTCTTGTTGGAGATGGTTGTTATGGGCTATTTTGAGGCTTTTGTTTTTCTGCTTTTGTTTCTGTCTGTTCCATTAAATCAGGTTAGCAAGAAATAAGGCAGAAAAAGGGCGAATTGCAGAATTGCCCTTTTAAAGTGCACTACATGGACACAAGGAATTTGACCTGCCTAACTTTTTTGCAAAGGAGTTACATTACAGGCATGAGACAAAGAAGCCATGAGATTCAAAGATCTGCAGTACATTAATAAGCAACATTTGGTCATACTTGCAGCAATAATAATAAAAACCCAAGTAAAGTAAGTTTAAGTCTAAAGTGATGTTCATTAATATGTATTAGACAGTTGACATCAGGCTCTTTTATTCAGCCACCA
Organism: Cololabis saira; assembly: GCF_033807715.1. Lineage (NCBI taxonomy): Eukaryota > Metazoa > Chordata > Actinopteri > Beloniformes > Belonidae > Cololabis > Cololabis saira. The sequence goes on along the minus strand of NC_084605.1, from coordinate 22,109,244 downwards.
CACTCACAGGCTCATTCACACGTAAACACTCTGACTTGTAACAGTAATCACATTTTTCTCTGGTTCACAAAGTGATCATTCCTCTGATTTGCTTTGAGTGAAGAGTTATATTCACCAAACAAAAAACTTCTCAATCATGTACTGCTATAACAGCAATAAACCACAGCCCTCCTAAAAGGATATCCAATTGCAGTTTGGTAAAGATCATTGGGACAAGCAAGAGGGCTGCTAGAAAAATGATTTATGTATTGATGAAAAGAAAATAATTGAGATGACGTTTCAAAGAGAAATATATTTGGGCAAACGGAAATGCTGCATTGGTTGGTGAGCTCAGGATTCCATCTTTACTGTTTGGGAGTGATGTAGTCCGATTTCTGTCATCGAGCCATGATCTGCAGCTCTCACTGGAGGGGCTAGCTGCTGAATGTGAAGCGGTCGTGATAAAAAATCAGCACCTCCAAAATCTGAGCTTGTGTCATGAAAGGGTTTGATTTCCCTCTCTGACTAGAGCAATTTGACTTTGGCAAGATCATTTCACAAGAATAAGAACCCAAGATTTGATTTAACAGTGGATTCAGTTTACTGGTTAATCTAAGTTCCTTTCCTCACCAATAGTCACGAGCTGAAAGAATGAGACTGTGGGCAATAGTGGCTGACATGAGTTTCCATCATAGGGTAGTTGAGGTTCAGCTACTTGGGAGGGTTCAGTTGCTGCTGCTCACACAGGAACACAACATGGGGAGTAAGTTTAAGGTGGTTTGGGCATCCAGCTTTGATGTTTCCTGGATGCCTCTCTTGGGGAGGAACTTCAGGGGTGTCTAATGGCACTTTTCCACTAGAACCTACTCGGCTCTACTCATCTCAGCTCGGCTCGACTCGAGTCGGCCTGGTTTCTTTTCCATAACAATTCAGCACCTGGAGCAGAAGTAGGCGGGTTGGAGCGAAACTGCTGTGACGTATCTGATTGTGTGATCTAAACGAAGAAGACAACAACACTAAAGATGTAGAACATGGAGGAGATGATATATGTGCTGCTGGGTCTGTGACTTGTTTCTGATATCAAGATACAAATTGGAGTGAGAGAAGCTCAAAAGTCTTCTGAAAAGTCCGTTGGTAGCAGCGAGCAGCTATGAAGTGACAGAGCTCCTGGTAGATCTTGTCGTTCCTTATCGCCCGTCTACATCCCTTTTTAATTCTCTCCTCAGCCACCAGGTTTATGAACATCTGCACCTCAGATTTGGATCACCAAACAGACTTTTGCGCTGCCATTGCCCTTTCGAATAAAATGAACAAGAAGCCGCCGTCAGTCGCTCTTTCACTGATGTCACATCCTGACTCAGGCGTCTGACTCCAACCCCCCCGACCAATCGGTAGCGTGTAGTGTGATGATGTCAGATACAGCCCGCTTAGAACCTCGGCAGAGTAGTTACAGAAACGTATCTACTCGGCACGTTAGACCCCTAGTGGGAAAGCGCAAACCGAGTGGAGGCGAGTCGAGCCGGGCTGAGTAGGTACTAGTGGAAAGTGCCATAACTGTAAGGAGCCTTGGGGCAAACCCAGGACTCGCTGAAGGAGTTATATCTCTTGACTGGCCTGGGGATGCTTTGGATGAAGTGGAGGAGGTTGCCAGGGAACGGGAGCTTAGTCTGCTGAACCCCCCCACCCCACCCCACCTAAAAACTGTTAAGAGCAAGTTAAAGGAACATTCCAGACGTAAATGATTGTGTCTTGTTAGATATTGAGTGTAAAGTGTGTAAAGAGGGTAAACTTTCCTTAGCAACCAAACTGATGTAAATTGAATCAGTTTTGATTTAGCACAGTTTATGTGGGAATTAACATTAGCACAGGGTTAGCTTCAAAATAGATAGCTTTTTTAAGTCTCTGAGAAGACTCTGTACAAGTCCACTATGGGATGTCATACAAACTATAGACAATAGATGCAAAAGAAGAAGACTTGATGTTCCCTGCTTCAATAGAAATTGCTTGGTACTTACACATTTATCAAAAATTAGGCAAGAGGGATTTGGAGTAGAATCACTCCTCCTCCATGCTTAGAGGGGCCAATTGAGGTGGTTTGGGCATTTGGTGAGGATGCTCCCTGGACGCCTCCCTAGGGAGGTATTTTAGGCATTTCCTACTGGGAGGAGGCCCTGTGGAGGATCCAGGACACGCTGGAGAGATTATACCTCTCGGTTGGTCTTGGAACACCTTGGTATTCCCCCAGTGTAGCTGGAGGAGGTGGCTGCGAAGCCTGGGCCTCTCTGCTTAGGCTGCTGTGCCCACGGCCCGACCATGGGGCGGTTAATGGATGGTTAATGACTTTACAGGTTGGCTAGCACTGGGGCAGCGGTGAATCGATGGGTATCAGTGAGTCTCTTGTCCTCAAACCGACCCCCTCATTTACCCCGATAATGTAAATTAGACATATGAGTGTGCATGTGTGAATGGATAAATGAGAAGCATATTGTACTTTGTAGAACCTTGATAAGGTTTAAAAAGACTCATTGAATAAGAGCATTGAAGGCTGAGGTGTTCACAGTACACCATCTGACACAGCAACGCTACAAATTATTTACTGCAGAGCTATGAGAAAGCAGCCTTATTACATAAGTTGGACGGTTTGTCAGTAAAGGTAGATCAGTGTTCCAGAAGGGATCTAGTTATCCATAACAAGTGAGGAGTTGTCAGTTTCAGATATCAGAAATCCAACGTGGGTAATAGCCTCTGCTTTTGTCAGCAGGCCAGGGGAATTGATCATCATTAATCTCTTGCAGTGTTGTTGTTCACATGTTGCAGTTATCCAATCACACATTCCACAAACAAAGTGAAATGAGGCTATAAAGATGCAGATATCAGAGTATACTGATGTGCATGTCACTAGTTGAAAGAAAGGAATAGTAAAGAGCCTTGCTTAAGTGGAGACCACCAGCTAACAGGAATGTAAGCTGTCCAAACCCGAATCAGCATATATATAAACTGGTGGTGCTCACTTCCATCCGTCTGCTATCAACAGCCCCATATCCTCCTTTTCTCACTCTCGCAGATTCTATATTTGGACGAAAGGCTGGAGTTCATCTTAAATCACACGCATGCCATCGTACTTGTGTTAACGAACAGATTGTCCCTGCTCCCGAATCCATGCCCCGCACTTTGGTGAGGATTGATGTGCTAACATGGCAGTCCTGCCAGTGGAAGTGACTGAGACATTTTGCAGGACTCATCCGCCAGCTGCCAACAAAAGCCAAAAATCCCACACTGCGTCAGCATCACATCACTGCACAGCGCCTCCACATCGGCCGTTACCATCACGTCCGGCATGGCGTGCAGGAAGCTTGTACCAGGGCTGTCTCTGGCTACATCAAGGCCAACATGACAACTTGTGACATGCTTCTGTATGGGTCTTTACATGCAAACGGATCTGCTGTCAAGAATACAGCATATTTCGAAGAGTGAAACAGAAAATCCTTCTCTGTGGAAAGTAATAATCAATTAATTGCTGCTCTGCTAATTTTTTCTAATAAAGGAAAAGACAAACAAGAAAGAAATGTTCCAACTCTACATTGGCAATAGCCTTTTTAAACCAAATCGTAATTAGGGCCCGAGCACTTACAGTGCGAAGGCCCTATTGTATCTGTAGGAATTTTTCTTTATTCTTCTTTCTTTATTTCTTCTGACAAAAGGAAGGCCTTTTTGCCCCCCTAAACGTGCCCAAAAAGTCACCAAATTTTGCACGCAAACCAGGCCTGGCGAAAAATTTGATATTTAATGGTTTGCATTAATGGGCGTGGCAAAATGACTCAACAGCGCCCCCCGGAAAACTTTGTGCCTCAAGCCCCACAATACGATTTGACCTACATGCACGAAAATCGGTACACACCTGTATCATGGCGCAACTTAAAGAAAAGTCTCTTGGCGCCATGTCGAGAAACCGAACAGGAAGTCGGCAATTTTTAATTAATCATGTTATTTTGGCGAAATTTATGCCAATCCTTCGGCATCTAATACGTCCCGAACTGAAACGTGCACACAGGTGTGTTATACATTAAAATGTGCGTCTTCATCCTGCGACAACACACATTACTTTTCTCTTTCAAAAGCATTACCGTGGCGACGCTAGATGCCAAAAAGCGCGCCCACCCTTCATCTGATTGGTTCAGACAGAAAAAACTTTGTGCCTCAAGCCCCACAATACGGTTTGACGTACATGAACGAAAATCGGTACACACCTGTATCATGTCGCAACTGAAAGAAAAGTTTCTTGGCGCCATGGCCGAAACCGAACAGGAAGTCGGCCATTTTGAACATTTTGAATTAATCGCGTAATTTTGGCGCAATTTATCCCATTCCTTCAACAGTTAATACGGCTCGAACCGTAACGTGCACCCAGGTGTGTTATACATCAAAATATGCATCTCCATCCTGTGACTACGCGCATTACTTTTCTCTTTCAAAAGTATTACCGTGGCGACGCTAGACGCCAAAAAGCGCGCCCCCCCTTCATCTGATTGGTCCATATTTGATAGTTCCCCAAAAGTCACCAAATTTTGCATGCAAGCCAGGCCTGGCGATAAATTTGATATTTCATGGTTTGCATTAATGGGCGTGGCCTAACGGCTCAACAGCGCCCCCTAGAATACTTTTTTCTGCCATAACTTTTGAATGGTTTGACATGAGTCCTGGGTGGTGTCATGGGACTCGGTATTGAGTCCTTGACCATAATCTGTGAAAATTTGCCCCGCCCCTTCTTATTGGTTGTCCCTATTTCCTGCTATAACTTTTGATTGTTTTGACATAGAGAGTCGTGGGTGGTGTCATGGGTCTCGGTATTGAGTCCTTGACCATAATTGGTGAAAATTAGCCCCGCCCCTTCTTCTGATTCGTTGTCCCTATTTCCTGCTATAACATTTGAATGTTTTGACATAGAGAGTCGTGGGTGGTGTCATGGGACTCTGTAATGAGTCCTTGAGCTTCTTTGGCCTTAATTAGCCCCGCCCCTTCTTCTGATTGGTTGTCCCGATTTTCTGCTATAACTTTTGAATGGTTTGACATAGAGAGTCGTGGGTGGTGTCATCAGATTCTGTATGGAGTCCTTGACCTTCATTGGCCTGAATTAGCCCCGCCCCTTCTTCTGATTGGTTTTCCCTTTTTTCTGCTATAACTTTTGAATGGTTTGACATAGGAAGTCGTGGGTGGTGTCATTTCTGATATGCTTATGGGGAGCGGTGGCCGTGAGTGCGAGGGCCCGTTCATCGCTGCTTGCAGCTTTAATTATATTTGATACCTCTTTACTTAATAATTTTAAATGAATAAGCTGAGCTACTTTTGTAACTGTAATGGGTATGATTCAAATGGGGAATATTAGGTAGGAAGTGAGGAAAATAAGCTTTTTTTCCAATCAAAACCAAAAAACACTGCAGGGGCAGGTAATCAAAAACAGAAGGAGGCAGAAGGAAGAACTTAACTTGGCACAAAGAAACCAACTACACACTTTGGCAAAAGGTGACTGCAAACAAACACGAGGAACTGGCACTGAAGTAAAGAAACTAGATACTACCGATACTTAGGGACGTGATGACTAATGCAAAATATAGTCAAAATAGACAACCAGTAACTTAAACACTGTTTAAAGCATGGCTGGGAAACAAAACTCAGTAGACTACACAAGGATGGAATCATTTGAAAACAATACAGGTATAAAAGATTAAAATCTGAAACATCCAGTACTCAACTATAAAGTTGAATGAAGTTGAGATAAAATCACCTAGATGTGTTCAAAGTATAGACTTTCATCTTTATTTTAGATGTCTCACAAAAATATGGAAAATTGCAGCTAAGCAAAGTCCATATTTAGGGGCTTGAAAGTATTTGTTTAACAACTGGATGAAATTCCTTTTCAGTCAATAACTAATGGTCATCCCTACATTTTGAGTTTTCTCTTGGAGATGGTTTGCCAGACCTTCACTGCAGGTATCTTCAGTTTTTTCCTTGATTGTGTTTATTTCCGCCCTCAGTTTTGACTTCAGTAACTGGAAAGCACTTTTGGACTGAGATCAGGCGTCTTTGAGGGGTATTATATTTGTCTTGAGTAGCTTGTTCAGTATTTTCAGGGTTATCCATCTGCACTGTAAATGCCTGCAGCTTTGTAGCATATGCATTGGTAAGCACGACATAAATGGGCACAATTTTTTTCATCTGTAAAGACACATATGAACTGCATGTAGAGGGGTGTACTGTATGTTAACCCAAATTGTTGAATTTATTGAGCACTGATCAGTTGAAACTGCATAACAATATATTTATGTAGTTTATCAGCAAAGAATGACTTAAGTTACCAAATTGTGTTGATGGGAATGGCCACTCGATACCCTCACAACTAGACTTTTCAAACACCAAACGGAAACACAACAGCCATCTCAACTTGTTCTATTTTGACCCTGTTTCACTTTTTGTACCTTTTTTCTTTCTTTTTTTGCCATCATCTTTTGTTTATCAGCGGCACTGTTAGCAGACAGCGAAATTGATACACTGCTGCCACTAAGTGGTGTGGGACAGTAGTTTGCTAAATCAGTTGATCCCGCTGGGTCCGTAACACTAACGGAGACGGAACGGCAGAAAGGACAAAGGAGGATGCTTTATGTTGGAGGCTCACAGTTACAGCCTAGTTTTTACCCTGAACCCATGCCAATGGATCTTATATAGTGTGGAGTTGTATGTAGCAAACTTATGATGAGTGATCTTGCAGTGTCTTGATTTACACAACTGCTGTCAGGATTTGTTGTGAATCAAAGGACAGCAACAAAGTTGTTAAGTTACTGACACACATTTTATCATGGAGTGACACATTTTGCATAACAAAATACAACAACAGTATTAAACTTGATTGATTTTCTTATCTCTGTCACCCTGATAATGGATGTATGGTTTTACCATAATGACAAGTCATGGAAACACACTACCTCCTTTTGCCTTAATTTATTTATCAATTTCTACCTTATACCTATTGGCCAAGATAACAGGAGCGCAGGCCAATGCAAGTAAGACTCTTCATGACTTTCATTCATCAATTTAAATTTATCTGTGACCTTGACATTACTTTTGAAATTGTAAAGTTTATGGTCGGCATCAGAAAACAATATCCTTTGAGCTGAGCGAACACAGGGAACACAATGAAATAGGAACAAGCACTCACCTTTAAACACATAAAACCTGAAAGCCAGAGACAACATATATTTTACTGCTCTATAGCCAAAACATAGCTCATTGAATAACCCCTTTAAACGTGGCAGTAATTCATGGATCATCCAGGAGTTGACATATAATGCACCAGACTTAAGGCAAACGTGAAAGGAAGGAACATTCAAGCATTAAAATCCACCCCACACTTGATGAGTCCTGCTTAACTTAATTTTGATGCTGTAAGTAAGCCACATTTGTTTGAGCGAGGACGTGTTGATTGATACACAGCAGGCAGCAGTCAATAGGTGATTATCGCAAGCGCAAAAACACACAGAGACACACACACACACACACACACTTCTTTGTGCTAACGAGACTACGCCTGTAATAGCCGCTTCGCTCTCACTGGTTTTCAGGCACCGGATGCGCCCTTTTCCCGAGAGCCTTATCAAACCGGCTCATACAAACAAGCAGCGCTCATTCACATGTTCACAGACCTGTAGCGCGTGCACGCTGTTATTTCTGTCTGAGTATCAGTTATACGGGGTGCTTCGCCCTGTTCTCCATGCTTTGTTAGGCTTAGTGTTGGAGCTGTGCCTGGTTAGTACTTATTGTCTCGTACTTCATTTCAGATAAGCCCCAAAGGCAAAAGCAACACAACAACATCTTCAGCCTCACATCTCCTCGCATGCCCATGGCCTCCTCCTCCTCCTTTGGCACATTGTTTGCTGAGATGCACTACTGTAATTAAAGAGCTCACAAGAAAGCCTCAGTCTGTGTGCATCTCTAAGCTGTTGGGAGTAAGCACAGGGTTTTATAGGAAGGCCTAAGTCACCCCTTGCCTTCTGTTGTTTTATAGCGATATAAAGACAAGCAGGAGAAGCCCGGAGGAGTCGAGGGACAGGGTTGATCCAAGGTTCTCTTTGTTAAATGACTGGGGAGCTGAAAAAGTAAGACACTGATAAAGGTTAGAAGTTGCTTGCCAGAAGATGAAAGTAAATAACGTTTCAGAGTAATCCTCTCTCTTTGCTGCCACACATGTTTGCTCTTATCAGCTGTTGAATGCAATCCACATTTTGTTGCTCACAAAAGGAAGACAGTGTGTGTCACTTGAATTTTCTGTCAATTTCCAGTTCAAAGTTTTGAGACGCGGTATTTTCAGGTTAGAAATTCAGATCACTGATAAGTATTCCGAGAGACCTTTTTTGTCATCACATGCATAGAAGTGTGAAATATCTGTCTGAGGAGAATACAAGCATGCCAGCTTACCTGGAATGAACAATTATTATGGTACTTATACATTATATATGTACACAGGCTCATTTGTATACCGAAGCACACCAAGATTATTGTGTGTGGCTAAAATAACACTACTGTTATTCATGCCTATCCACTATTATGCCACTAGTCCAGCCCTGTGTATACCCTCTCCAAGGTCCTGGAGGGAGCATGGGAGTTTGCCCACCAATCTACATGTCATTTGTGGATTTGGAGAAGGCATTAGCAATTATACGTAGTATAGTGCTACAGGAGTATAAGGCACTGGTTCTGTTCGTACAGGCCATTCAGTTTCTATGTAAAAACTGAGCGAGAGATTGGTCTGCTATGCCACATTACTTACATAACTGGCTTGCAACTACTGTACCTTTCCCAGCATTTTAAATATGAAAGTATTGACATTGGTTTATAATCGCTAGAATGTCTGGGTCAAGAGAGGGATTTTTGAGTAAATGTTTAGATAATGTGACTTAAAAAACCTGCAGCACATCCTTATTTCAGGGATAGGTTGATCTGATCCAATATTGTTGTACCAATGAGACAGAAAAAAAATTGAGTAGTTGAGTATGGATGGGTCTTATACACACAAAGCATCTTGAAAATAAGAAAATGGAAAGCATAAAATGCAAGGACCAAAAATATCATGTAAAACAAAGGTGTTGGATGGTGAAACGGCTAAATCTGTGACAGATTAGATGGCAAATCTAAGGTAAATACAGATATCGTGATGACTTTGATAGTCATTATGGACTGTCACGTTGTCACTGTGTGAGCAGGTAAAATGTCTAATTACCTGAGATTATAAAAGAATGGTCCTCAAATACCATTTGAAGAAGAAATTATAGAGAATCTTTAGATTAATTAAAGAATTAGTTGCATGTCTAGTAATATCAGCCCTTGATCAAACGCTGTTACGGCCTTGGAACAGCAAGTAACCTAACTGTGACTTATTATAGTTATGACCAAAGTATTACTTATCATCCGGTTAATTATTTAAACAATATTTGTGAAGGTTAATTATGGCGATGTTGTAAAAAACAACCTCACAAAATGCACTGATGGATGCTACATAAACTGTTAAGAGGCTTTAATAGTTTATGTTTTGGTACCTCATCACCACTTAAAGGGGTCTGGAGAGGCAGAACATTAGAATTAAGTTTAGTATGGCGCAGAAAGTGACAGTGTGTGATCAAACGAAAGTGTCTCAGACACGTGACTGAATGACTGTGGTTCACATGCATGACCCTAGACTACGGTCTACTTATGCATAACCATGACATGGAAGTTTTCTGCTGTGTCATTTGTTTTTGGCATTGTGTGACCTGTCACACAACAGGGTCTTGTTGTGGTCGAAGTTCAACTCTACCATTTGAGGGTCAGCTAACTCCTCCTCTGATTTAGGACGGAGATGGCTGCAGGGATGAAGGAGTATTTGTAGCGCTAACTCCTCACCAAGGGGATCCTGGACCTTGAGCCTGAAGACAAGGGCTGAAATTCATTGAACAGAGGTTGGGCAGCATCTGACAGGATGCCTCAAGCCTTTCTGTCTAGATAAAATGAAAAATAAACTGAAGGCATGTTTTTTTAAGATTATTTATTATATATTCTCAGATTAAAAAGGGGGGTCCAGCCCCTTTCAAGGAGCTGGGTTCCAGAGCCCAAGCTATGTGTGGAGGTGAGCCCGACTATCTCTAGCCGGTATCTCTCAACCTCACGCACAAGCTCCGGATCCTTCCCCCCCAGCGAGGTGACATTCCATGTCCCCACTGTGAGGGTTTTGGTCCAGGGATTGGCTCATCGAGGCACCCCGTCACGACTGCTACCCAGTCCACATGGCACCAGGTCATCACGGTCCTTCCTGCGGGTGTTGGGCCTACGGGAAGGCGGGCCCACGTCGCCATTTCGGGCTGAGCCCGGCCGGGTCCCACGGGCAAAGACCCGGCCACCAGGCGCTCGCCATCGAGCCCCAACCCCAGGCCTGGCTCCAGGGAGGGGCCCCGGTCCGGCCGATCCGGGCGACGTAACGGTCCTTTGCTTTTTCTTCACCATGATGAGCTTGTGAACCGCTCTTAGTCTGGCCCGTCACCTAGGACCTGTTTGCCATGGGAGTCCCTACCAGGGCGTAATGCCCCCGACAACACAGCTCCTAGGATCACTCGGGCAACACAAACCCCTCCACCACAGTAAGGTGGCGGTTCAAGGAGGGGTTCTTCTGTTCTGTGAAAGTTAATTATTACAATTACGGGGGTGGCGCAGAGATCTCAGAAATTCATGTAACAAATATGATATATTGAACATTATAGGGTTACTGTATGTTTCTACAACCATTTAATCACAAAAGCAGATAGGACGGCTGTCCTTTACATATAAATACTTTCCTTTCGTTTGCATAGATCCTCATTGGGGTTGTGGGGTATTGACAAGCATTTACATCCCTCCGTCAGGAGTAGCTGAACTGAAGTTAGTTACCATACACTCAAAGCAAAGAGTCGCAGGTGTACACTGGCCCGGGACTCAGAAAACCCATTAGTTCACAGTACACAGATTACAAAGCTGGCTGAGCCAGGGCTGGACCTGGACAAGGAGAGCACTAGAAGCAGACCTAATCTACCTCCCAACAGATGGCTCCCCAATCCTGCACAGCAATCCGCCTGCCAGCCATGTTGGAATGGAGTGGCTGCCCATTGTGAAGTTGGCGAGGGCGCGCAGGCAGAGGACGACATGATTGTTATTGAATATGAAATGTCGATCATTTGGAATGGGCACAGTATTCAGGTTGGGGGAGGCTCAGAAGAATGTTTCTCTTATGTGGTGTGTGTACCAAGGCTCCTCCTGCTAACATATCCCTGCCCGTCTAAGTCCCCGAAAGGAAATTTCACTTCTGGTATGACCGTGATCTAAATGACGAATTGTATGACACCTTCATCTTAAATTCCGCTCTAAGATGTATTACAGATATTTCATGCCCTTCGAACTATCCAATTCGGTCATTACCCTCTTTTCTCTTATAACACATTGTCTTTTTTTTGTCTGCCTATATATTAATATATATATAAATATTAATACCAAGTTTGGTAAAACGTAAAGTATATATATGCATTTTAATCTTCTTTTTTTTTCTTGACAATTTTTTTTTTCTTGTGACAATTTAAGGGGGTTTAATATTTTTTTACTTATTTTTTTTTTAAACTTATATGGTAAAGATGGGGGGAGGGTGGGGGGGGGGGGGGGGGTGTTGAGGGGGTGGCATCCGCTGCAAGTCTGAAATGAGAGAAACACAGGAAAACACACAACGGGCACACAGGCCTTTGGAATCTGCAAGAAAACAAACAAACAGAAACGGGAACAGGCAGAGACAAACAGCAACCATTTCAGGTCTCTGAAGGCTAGAAATTGTCATTTCTAATTCGTGGCATTCAAATGTTTGTTCAAGAGCCCTTCGTTTAAATTTTTTACCCTTTACTGTGACTTTCAGACCCGCAAGACACCACTCTGCCATAGGAAATGTGTGTTGTTTGAGTTTTTTTCTGCTTCTCCAAGTAAGATAGAAGTGCTTAATTGCATTGTACAGTAATAAAGTAACACATCTTGAGTAAAGAGGCAGTGGATGTTGGGGGAATCTCAGCCCACCTCAAAGCATGGGACGAGTCCAACTTTGGAACTGGGGTTTCTTTCTTTCCATAATTTTGTCTTTTTCTCTTTTTTTGAACTTTTCCGTCATAGTAAAAATAGTTCGTTAAAATTAGACACCTTTCCATGTTTCTGTAGTGATGCTTTTCTGCAACTTCTATGCAATTTAGCTGTGGAAATCCTTCTATCCCATAAGTGACAGTTTGAGTGTGCCGTATTTACAAAAGAACGCAGCGCTGCACTGACTTCTGAGCTGTGATATATCCAACAGAGCATAATCATTTATATTTTAAAGAGAAAGTAGTTTGTTGTACTGTTTATTTTTTGGCTGTGGTTGGCCAGCTCCACTGGCATGGGTTGGCTGATGGAGCCAGGAGCTACAGAAAAAACATGATCCTTGAGGTAAAATTGCGAAGACTTTGAAGTTCCCACCATCTGCAATGTATAATATCATCAAATCAATTCACTTTACTCGTATCGCGCCATTTCACACCAAAGTTAAATAAAAATAGTTAAATAAAATTCTAATTATATTTTAATTCAGTATAATACTTTGTATTTCATGAATAATCCAATTTATTCCAATTGATATTCCACTTCATTCACTCTTAAATGACTCGTCGTATAAACCCCTCCCCTCCCCTACTGTGATTGGTTCATTACATTCCATATAAGTGGAAATGGCTCTGAAATTAGGGGGTTGGGGGGGCATCCGACCCATTTCACAAAAGAGAATAACTGGCCAGGATCCTAGTTCTCATCATTAGCAAATAAAATTACAGTTGGCCATCGTGTCCAGTCAATGACCGTTTAAACTGTTACTTTGTATTACCGTATTTTCGCGACCATACGGCGCGCCGTGTGGAAAGGCGCAGCCTCAGTTATGTGTGTGTCATTTCTGTATTTAAAACACACATATGGCGCACCGATCGAAAAGGCGCTGTCTACACACACATGGCGCGCCGCCTTACAACAACACAATCGTTATTGCATTAATCAAACCCATCGAATCATCCTCCGTTTCTGCATTAAACAGCTGCGCTAAATCAACTGTGCCAGTCCCACTTTCCTCGCTGTCAGAGTCACTTTCCGTGCCGTGCGCCCCCTCGGAAATGATGCTGGCTTTTGCGAAAGCTCGAACAACAGTCCAGCCCAGCAGACACGTCAGCCCACGCATCTACAATCCATCAACAGTAAACGAGGGGGCCCTCCGACCGAGCGGCAGCCGACGTGTCCCCGCGGGGTTCCTCCGGCCTTCGGGCCCGCCTCTGCGGCGCAGCTCCCCCGGGAGCCGTGTCTCCCTCTCGGTAGCAAGCCCGAGTCGCCCCAGGTGTCCCGCCACGGAGCCCGCCACCGGGTCGACCTCCCCGCCCGCGGGGACGCATCGGCTGCTGCTCGGGCGGCGGTTCCTCCGGAACGCATAGTGTTTCTCAAAGCGCTCCCGTGAGGGAGCCACGGTGCGAGCCCCTGACAACACACATTCGGCGTACTGCGTCATTGGGCGCGCGACACATTTTGAAAAAAAAATAAGACGTTTATATGTGCCTTATGGTCGCGAAAATACGGTATAATTGTCACGCTTTGTATGGGTGTAGCTGTCAGAGGTGTGTGTTTTTCATCATTAAATCCTCAAGGGAAGCTGTATCCCTGCTTGTATGAAACCAGCTGATGTGTGGACGTTAATCCCAGTTGCTGTTGCCAACTCAGGCGCAGCTAAGCAACATCCTCCCAGATCAGCATGTTGCACTAAGAGGGCGAACGCCTGCAGGAGGCAGCAGGGCAGACTTGCTGCTGTAAGCAGTAAGTCCGGTCTGTGAGAGGCCAGCAGTCTCCACGCCTCCGTGAAAGCACCTTTGTGACTTCAGGGCCATCGTGTCAAGTGGGTCCAAGCCAAAGTGCAGCTAGCCACTACGAGCACTGACTCACACCGTCAGCGTTGCATTACTCCGTGCGCTGGACTGCTTTTTCTTGAATCATGGCAAGATGTTTCTTTTGCAGCTCAGCATTTATTAACTTTTTCATGTGGTGGTGATGAGAGCCTCAGTCAGGCATTTTCTCCACGCCTCTCATCTCGTGCTGTGATTGTATTTGCCGATAAATTGGTAGTACATCCAGCACATGATGAGGCAGCCGTTACACAAACTTGAAAACAGTGCTTCGCCAGCACCTTGGATGTCACTCAAGAGTTTCTGTGCTTTCACTGCCGTCCCTCTTTCATCCAGCTGGGTTTTCATATTTTTGGGGGATCTTTTCCTTTGACAGAATGAAAGCTGCAAAACACACAATGGAAACACACACGTTTGACTGCAGATGCTTCAGGCTGTCAGTCATTCTCCTGTCCTTCAGCGGTACCGTAGCTTTCTTCCTCCCTTCGCGCCCCCCCATCGACTCTGTCACCGCCTCATTTTTTTCTCCAGATCTGACAAAGTCGGCACACTCATCCTTGTTTTTCTTCCCGTCTGCCCACACAAACAAGGAGAACCTTCACTGTGTTCCCGCATTTAAAAGAGTCGAATGAAACACACAGTATTGATGAAATACGACAGTTCTTCGTGCAGCTTGTTTCAGTTTCCAGATGCACACGGAAAGGCAGATGCAATTTTGAAACATCTTGCACAGTTAGGTCCGGAAGTATCGGGACAATGACAAATTTGGTTTTAATGAGTTTGCTTTTATACAGCACCACAATAGATCAGAAATAAAACAATCAAGCTGTGCTCAAAAAGTAGCCAAAATGGCTTATAGCATTATAGGCCTCAAAATTCATCTAGCTGATTCTGCCAGAAATCACATCATCAATCAATACCTGTGAACCTTTTATTGGCAACCATATATGCCCATAACATTACCCCCACCTTGTTTGACACATGATGTGGTCTACATCAGACCATGAACTGTTTCGTTCCTTCTCCATACTTTTCTCTTACCGTCATTCTGTTACAACTTTATTTTGGTTTCATCTGTTCAAAGAATCTGACTCCAGAACATAAAGGGTTTTTTTTATGTCTTATTTCAAATTTTTTCTTGTGAAATCTAATCTGGCTTTACTGTTGTAAGATGTCATCTTGTTGTCAAACCTGAGTACATAACTTTCATGAATATGAAAGAGTATCTCGTCATCCAGAGTATTCTTGATATCTAACCAAGCTGTGATGTTTTTTTTTTCTTTATTCACCAAGTAGACTCTAGAGTTGTCCACTTTAGTTGTTTCTCTGTGGTCTCCCAGGTCTTTTAATGTTGATAAGCTCAGCAGTATTTTTCCTTTTAAAGGGTTTACCAAGCTATTCATCTGACATGAGGTTTATTTATTTTTTATCTCTCAAATAGATTTAGGTTTCTTTATTCAGGCTCATGATGCTTCCTTCACTTTCACTGCGATCTTCTTAGACATCATATTGGTAGCTCTGGTTAAACAGCTGCCAAATCTCAGCATAATACCTGACATCAAGTCCAGATCTTTATTTGCCTTGAAGTAATAAGGTATTGAACCACACCTGGCCAATTCATTCCATTAATCCAAATTATCCAAATACTTTAAGGTCCTGAAAATGGAGGTACTTTGTTAAAAATGGCCCAAAATGGTTAATGTCATATTTTCATTAGTGATACACCGAAATGAAAATTTGTGGCCGAAACCGAAAATAATAATAAACACTTGGCCGAATACCGAACAATACCGAACATGGTTCTTCAGCGGTTTTCATTTATTTTGCCATTTTTTTCACCATTGCATAAATCAAATACATTTGATTTAGGCATGCTTTTCAAAGAAAAAAATCTACAAGGTAGAAAATATTTATTGAACATAAAAAAATGAAATTTTTTTTAATTTCCCAGCATTATGTTGTTTTGGTTCCACCTCCTGGTGAATGTTAGGTAAAATTCTTATGGGTTTAGTTTTTGGTTGGCCAACGATTTATGTAGTGCGCAACGTTACGGGACGGAGCGGCCAGTCTATTTCCTTATTTTACAACGCCGTTATTAATTGTTCGGTTTTTTTCCCCACTTATTCCACCGAACACCGAAAGTGTTTTTTTGCCATTTTCGGCCGAACAATTTCGGTTACCGAACAATCGGTGCATCACTAATTTTCATGAAATGTAAGTTTTAAATCTTGATTGTTTTATTTCAGATCCATTGTGTGTGAAGGCAAAATGATGAAAGCCAGTAATTGCCCAAATACTTCTGAGCTGAAGTGTAAATGGCTGACATGAAATATACCTTTCTGCGAGCACTGCTAGAATGAAAACATAATTCACTGCAAACTTTTCCAGTTTTTCTGCTCAGAAGTTTTAAAACCAAACCACATGTCACATCAGAGGGAGAGACAAAACCGAATGCTCTGACTCCCTGTCCCCAAGGTTTCTCACTTACAATGTTGCTAACACCACTGACTTACCTTCTGTCGTTGGATTTTCACCCAGGAGACAAGCTCTGACAGGCTCTGAGCCAGCCTCTCCGAGCCCTCCTCAAAAAACCTGATCAGAAAAATTATCCCCATTACTGATGCCTGACTCGTCACAGGTGTGACAGATGGAGAAAAAAATGTATCAAGCAAGTGTAAATGAAACGGTAACAGAAAGTTACAATGGTATCATTTTGACTGAGATGGTTAAAATCTGAGCGGCAGGGATGCAGGCGGATTTAGCAGAGGGACTGTGTAGGCGGTAGGAAGCGTGCATGTTGTCAGAAACTTGAGGGAACATTATCCAGAGCGTGCAGCATCGGCAGTGAGAGAGCAGATCCTTTAACTCGGACCCAACCGCAGGAGTCCTGCTGACACTCTCGCACACTGCAAACAAATCTCTGTACTTCCGTTTGACTGAGGAGTCTCGTCTCATCTCTAAGTATATTTTTAAACTTTACTCATGCATCATTAAGGCTACACACTGACAACCAGTTTCCACCAAGAAAATCATTTTAACTAATGTGTTTTTTGGATCAGTTGCTACTTAGGTATGAATCTAATACGTAAGTCCTTCAGATTCCTCTGCTCTAAATAAACAAACTAACCTTAAGTAAATACTTTAAAAGTTGATAGTTAACGTATATTTATAGCAAATACAGGATAATGAAGCCTTGTGCCTTTGTTTTAAGAAGCTTTTTTAGGTGGAATTATGCACAAAAAGTATTTTCTGTGGTTGAAAAGATTTAAGTGTTAAAGTCAATGTCAACTGAAACAGCTTGGTGCTGTGTAGTTCTGTGTAGTACTGGGACATCAGGTATCATTTTAGAATTACCCAGCCTCCCCACATTTATTTCCATCCGCCTTCACGTCTTGTTATGCCCCGGAAGCGGATAATTTAGTTGCTGCACTGATTTAAAAAAAGAGGTACACCCTGAAAAGATGGGAGTCGAATATCTGACTCCTCCACCTAAAACCAGCTGTTATGAGCAGAGCTGTAGAAGTGCTGGGAAACGGCCCACATAGCAAAAGTTGTTTTTCACCCTTGAATGATGGTCAAAAAGGTTGATTTTTTTATTTTTTATTTTGGGGTTAAGTTCGACCATTGATCGTGGATCTTCCATCAAACAATCATCCAATTCTAGCCAGTTAACCAATGTTGAAAATATATAATTGAATCAATGTTTTGTAGCCAAATTCTGCTGCCAACGTCCATCAATGTTGCATCAACGTACATTGTTTCTCGCTCGCCAGGCTTCAACGTGGATTAAATATTTCTGCCTAAAATATTTCAACGTTGATTCACTCATATTTTGCGATCTGAGGGTCCTTTTGTTTTGTGTCCCTGTGGGATTTTGACCAGAGCAGCTCGCAGGCATTTCATGAAGATCTCAGGAAGTTTCATCAAGTTATGAAAAAAAATCTCAAGATCTCCTTCAAACAAAGGGATTTATATCGTTTGGTTTAATTTTCAAATGCAAACATAAAGACAAACTCCTGCTATGTCAAAGATGTCAGCAGTTATTAAGCAACTTGACTTTTAGTAAATGTTCCCTTTCCTGTTATTTGCATCCGTCTAAGGTTGTGATGCAGAATGAGAGCGCAAAAGCCCAGCCAGACGAAATGAGGGGAATCCCGTTGAGCAGTGATTTATTGACTCTGCACTTTTTCCATTTAACATAACACTGAGATGTGTTTCCCCGAAACTGTGTGAGTCAGTGGATTCTGGTGAGTCTGTGGACACTGGGTTCTGGTTTGTCATGCTGGATCTGTCACGTCTGCAAAACCTCTGGATCAGCAGGATATACTGTACGCTCCAGTTCTCACAGCACAACTACTATCCTTACACTTTTAGCAGAAGATGCTGGAAGCTGGCAATGAGTAAAAAAAACTACGATTTAAACCCAGATCTAGGGGGATTTGCACATCTCTACTTGTTAGATTTTTATAATAAATCTTTAATGGTTCAATTGGCTTACTGAATACATTTTTTTTTCTCACATTTGCATCTGCCAAGATAGATGTGTAAGTGCTAATTGGCTTACAAAAACAGTGTCACCCTTGTCTCAGTGAAACTTTTCTGTGGCTGCTAGAGATATTTTTAAGCTTTAATTAAATTTTTAATATAACTTTTTTCCAAAAGCTGGCTGAATTTATTGTGTTTTTTTCTTTTTCTTTTTAAACTTTATTTTGTTTCTTATTTTAGTTTTTATAGTTACACAAATATAACACAGATGTACATGCTGATGCACATATCAACAGACAGGATACCAGGGTCGGCACAATACAGTTTGTCTTTTCTGAGTTCATTTCTTGTTTTCTGGGTTACTTTTCCAACATTTCCAATGATAGTAAAGGTGACAGGAGGCTTCAATATGGTCCAAAGTGTGATTTAAATTCAGTCCATATCCTCCTTAGTCCATATTACTCTTGAGAGAATTTACCTTGACATCTGATAAATAGGTGACAAAGAAATAATAATAATGAGGTACATGTTGTAGTAATTGTTAAAGGAAAGAAAGAAAATGTTCATAATATGTTGACATAAAAGGTCTTCTTTTACAACATTCATGTGCATCACGCATTTGTACCAATGAATTTATTGTGGTCTTGATGAGAAGTTTGTGATGTTCTTTGGTTAAAACAGAACAGTACAAAAAGACCCTTTTCAAACACGTCTTGGGCGGAGTCAGCATGTAACTCCACCTCTACACAAAACAAAATGCCTGAAATGTGTTGGTTACCACTGTTGCCTCGCAGCAAGAAGGTCCCTGGTTCGACTCCCAGGCCCAGCAGGGTCTTTCTGTGTGGAGTTTGCATGTTCTCCCCGTGCTTGCGTGGGTTTTCTCCGGGTACTCCGGCTTCCTCCCACAGTCCAAAAACATGCGTAGTAGGTTAATTGGTGATTCTGAATGGCCTAGGTGTGAGTTTGAGTATGTCTGGTTGTTTGTGTATATGTGGCCCTGCGTTGTACTGGTAACCTGTCCAGGGTGAACCCCTCCCTCTCTGTAATTAGCTGGGATAGGCTCCAGCAGACCCCCGTGACCCTGTAAAGGATAAAGCTGGTATAAAAAATGGATGGATGGATTATGTCACATGTGTCTTTTAAAATCTTCCACCTCTTACTGTAGTATATCAAAGGCAGAATATTCAGTCCCGCCAGAAAACATACACGCAGTTATGTTCGCCATCATCTCCAAAAGATATCGTTTACAGTTGGACCCAATAAGGTTTACAGTTTGACCCAGTCTGAAACGCTAATGTTAGCTTAGAAAGTCACATGAACCCCATTGCTCTGTCATTGGCGTCTGTGGTTTAACTCAATCGTTATGTGACATCAATTAGGAGTTGTATGTATGTATGTATGTATGTATTTATTTATTTATTTATCCTGTGTGTTTCAGCAAACTGTCATGGGTAATATTGTGGTCAGAGTCAAGGTATCAGGCAAACAGCAAGTAACATATCACGTACAATATATTGGTTGAATACTTGCATACCGATAGTGTCCAATCGATACGTCATGAGACACTGGTGTGTGTCAATAAAAATGTTTTTTACAGCATCACTTCTAAGAATAACCTGTAATCCAGGAGTGAAGTAGTAACACATTTTTACCCACTTTCTGTTACCGGAGTTGATTTTGACCAATTGTGTTACTTCTATTTGTGAAAAATGAACAGCATTGCTGCTTTGTCTTAAAGGTTTTTTGTTTTTATATTCAGAAAGTAATTTGGGCTCTATCCAGACACCCTATCTGGTACCTCTCCTTGGTGAACTGCCCAGCTGTTTGACTCTCCTCCGTCCGTCTCTCCTCTCAGGTATGCGTATCCTGGTGACCCTGCTGCTGGACACCCTGCCCATGCTGGGTAACGTGCTATTGCTCTGCTTCTTCGTCTTCTTCATATTTGGCATCGTTGGGGTTCAGCTGTGGGCCGGCCTGCTCAGAAACCGCTGCTTCGTCAAAGACAACTTCTCCTTGTGAGTACCACGTCGTGAATGTGTTTGTTCAGCAAGCTACTGTATTTGAAACATGACAGGGTTTTTACATGATGACTCACAACGAGGCTAATTTCCTGCTACATTATAACCTATATTCTCAAGCAATTAAGAAAATGTATTATTTTATCTATCAAGCAACTTAACTCAAAATGTCCATACCCTCGAGAAGAGTTATGGGTCCACCACGTTCCATTGCCATGTTTGTACATCTACAGTCTGCAGTGGACCAACAATGGACTTGCCTGTAAATTACCGATTCAATTGTCACATTTTTAGTGGCCACTTTAAACAAAATTAGGTGGTTTAATAAAGCAGATACAACATAAATTAACATTTTACCCACAGCTGTCGATTTGAAACATCCATAAGGTTTTACAGGCTAATGAATTAATCATGTTCTTAAAGGAACATTTATGATTAGACGGTAAGGAGTGTAAACTTTTATTAGGGACAAACAGAATAAGAATTGAAGCAGTTTTGACTGAGAAGGCAACATGTTTCCAGCAAAACAGCAAAAAATATAGGTATTCAGTGAAATATATTACCCATTTTATTATCCCTTTTTATCTCTGATCACACATTTACTTAAAGGGAATTAGGGGTGGAGGGGAAGGGGGTAACTGTTTTTACTCCAAATATATGCTGTAAAGCACTTTCTGCTGCATTTTATTGTACAAAAAGTGGAATATAAAGTTACGTATGATTTGATTTGAATGGCGGTACATCCAAATAAATAGCCGTCCCACCTCTAACGCTTGAAGAAGTACTGATCAACTAAAACTTTGTATATTTCCCCTTCTGCTGACCCTTATAGTCACACTTTTTTGCAACTGTACCAAAAAGTGTGTAAAAACAATTGTATGTCAATAAAAAAAAATGTTCCACAAAATTCACAGGTACATTCTTCAATATATTTATTTTGTAATCTATTTTAACAAGGTTAAATGGTTCAAACATTGTATAAAAGTTACATACAATAAAGCATATAAAAAAAACAGATATCTAGATTAATCTTCCATGTTAGCATCTGGTAACAACTGTTTCACCTCCAAAATAGTTTAATGAGCCAAATGTTTACTAACTAACCTCAACAGTTTAATTATCGTCCTAAATGCTCCAAATACCAGCTGTAAGCAACATGGAACATGAGAACAAATCGCTGAAGTGTTTGAGACTCCAAAAGAACCTAGATGACAGGTTTTGTTTAAACATACTTGTTTTTGTATGGTAATATTAGGGAGTGAACCTTCATCCTGCTTTTAAAACTAGGTCATGCACCAAAGTCAGTGAGCTTACTGATACTAAGGTCTCATTGTATTGATGAATGGAAGACAGGAAAAGGCCCTGGAATAATGAGAAAGACCCCGTGTGGCCCATTGTCCTGCACATGAAACATGGTCTCCCATGACTTATTCATGTCCCTCATGTCATCCAAGGTCCATTACTCTCTTTAGGATTTATGACTTCTCACAGCTGTAATTTAAGTTCATGCATTATGCCTTTGGTGAACAGACATATTTTTTGTCATCACCGTCAGTTTTTAGTAACATGCCTCTCGTACCCGGAAGCTCTGTATCTCTGTTTGAGACGACTACATTTGAAGCCTTAATCTGTACTTGTCCAAAGTTTTAAACACGTGTATTTTAATGTCTGCTTCCGCTTCACTTCATCTCGTATCGCTCATGCATGTTCAAGTGCTTTAGTAAAAACTGTCAGCTGGGTCGGCAGTATCTTTTAATAGACTGGAGTATTTTTTTAGATCACCTGGTGGAACCACATCCCATGTTGAGTGCTGGGCTATGATGAGTGAATGGTGCGACATACTGAGCTCATCAGACACATAAGTGCTCTTGCAGAACATGCCAAAGTATGAAACAGCTTTTAAGAAAGACAGAGAGGAGTGGTCTTGTCCAACACAATATGTGCCACTACTTTGCAATTAATAAAACCTGCCAGCTGAAGCTGTGTTGACAGATGAGCCAGATATAGCGATATCACCTGACAGACTGCAGTTCTTTCAGACGGAGAAGTGCTTTGTAAAAGATATGACAAGAGGTGTTGGAGAGGCCAGGCCTGTTGGGTTGTTTTTTTGTGGGTGGGCTCTTAACACTTTCACAGCTGGCCTCACTGATTAGTTCAGCCTAACTTTTGGAAGCTGTGTTAGTCAGTGTGATTAGCTTCAGTGGTAGGCGAATGCAATTAAAACCTGCAGAATTTGGTGCTTTGACGTTGATCCTCTTTAAATTCTGCACATAAAGCAGAATCATTATGCACTACAACAGAGTGAGTCATTGCATGGCTCATGAGACCCACTCGGATCACTGGCTCTGTGTACTCACCTGTCCAAAAGTCCTAACTGTTTTTGCAATGCTCTTCAAGTATGTCAAAACTGGCTAGTTTGGAGTTTGTCTGGCCCTCAAAAATTCCATGTTTCTTACCTGCTTGTGTGAAGCGAGCTCAGCTCTTTTTAATCCTATTAAATACACATATGAGTCAAAACAAGCCAAAACTGTCCAGAACTATGTTCCTGTAAAAAATGATTTAATCCAATGACATTCAAGTCATAAAAGAGGGGAGCTACATCTCCAAATGCACGTTCAAACTACTAACAGTTGCACTTTCAACAAGAAAACACATCTGCTGCCATTATGCTATATTGCACATCACATAGTTTACCTATTATGTGCTTGCAAGTTATTCCAAATTATGACTAAATTGCCTGTTTGTGTTTGTGTCTAGCTTCTGTTATCACATTGCATTGGCACTATCAAATGAGGACTGAGCAGCTGCTTCTCCAAAAATCCAAAATAAGATCTACAGTAGTCACAATGGCACTTTCAACAATAAAACACAAAGTTGCTCTAAATTACTTCTGAAAGGCATAGTTGTACTCTTCCCTCAATCACCACAACTTACCTGTTTTAACTTGGATGGCTTACCTTATGCTAACTTGTTATGACAATTAACATGACTTTACATCTGTTCTGATCAAATTTTTGCAACCATTTTCGTTGTAAATGTTGGTACTGACACCACTCCTAAAAGGAGTGCTGCCAGAGCTGAAATGAATTGCTCTGCAGGAACCAGCCGTCGCTTGGCCTGCTGCTCATGGCGCTAGCCAAGTGACTGAAGGCCCCAGCAGACTTCTGCTACGTCTCATTTCAGCTCTGATAGCATTTGGTTTTGGCATTTGGTTTTAACCCCCCCCCCACCCCCCTCCAGGTCAACTGAAAACCATTTGCAGCAGTCTTTATGTACTGTTAACAGGACGAGTCATACAGTATAATATTTCTCACAGCTCAGAAGTCAAGTCAAGACAGTTCTGAGTAACTAAATTAATGACAGCCATCTATTAGCTGTGGCCGCAATCAATGAAAAGATCACACTGCTCTCTATACAACATAGAATCTACATTAACTCACTTTTGGAGCCAGAGCTAAGTTGAGGATCTGACCCAAACTTAGTTGGCTACAAACTAGCACGGATGATGAGATCTTAAAATATTCCAGTTATTTTAATATTTTGCATTTCCTACAGCTGTTATTTTGACCATTTATTCATTAAGTATGTTTATTTACTTCACATTGCAATGCATTTGATTGCTTTATATTGTTCAAAAGGATCAATGCAGGGAACAATAATGGAAATGGAAATCAGAGATGGAGAATAAAAAGAAAATAATGCAAAAAATGCTAAAGAAAGCAGAATATTTTACAACACTTTACAATATTACTATCATTCTTATACATCACTTTTTAATTCTATTCATATGCGATATGTAGATTTTGAGACTCATTGTGTCCTTGTCTCACCAGAGTGGTTCTTCTGTAAAATAAGCTGTGATCTCTTGAATGATGGCAGATCCTTTCCAACTGGCTCGGCTTGGCAATGACTGCAGCCTTCATACACATAACAATGGAAATCAATATGATTACTTAAAGAAATGCTCAACTTTTCTTCAAAATGGAGGATGCAAAATGATTTGCAAATAATATAACTTGAGTGAGTTAATTATTTTGTAAACATTTTTCTGAACATGTTGTATTTTTTATGAGCTAACATAGATTTAGAAGAAGAATCACCACAGACGTATTAATATTTATGGTAGAAATGAATTTAAATTTAGTGTTTAAAAGATACATTATTTTTCCAAAAATGCTCTCAATAGACTAGCTGCAATGCTCTCACTTTGTTGGATACGCAATAAGTAATTTCCTGTTAGTGTGGCATTCATGACGGAAATGAATGGATCCTCCAAATTTTAATGATCGAGAAAAGTACTAATCCAAATCTAATCCACTGCTGTTTTAAAGGTTCAACAGTTTCAATAAAACAGTCCATCAATGTTTTTATGCCAGTTCTTAAACAGTAACTGCTGTAATGTTTTCTCTTTTACTTTTCCCAAAGCCCCCAGTCTGTGGAGCTTGAAAAATACTACCAAAGTGAGAATGACGACGAGAACCCTTTCATCTGTTCGATGCCACAAGATAACGGCATGAGGGAGTGCAACACGGTCCCCAAGCTTTACGACAAAGACGGCCAGCAGTGCAACCTGAATATGGAATTTTACAACAGCACTGACAACACCACTTGCGTCAACTGGAACGAGTTCTACAGCAACTGCTCCGCCGGAAAACTCAACCCCTTCAAGGGAGCCATCAACTTTGACAACATTTGCTATGCCTGGATTGCCATCTTTCAGGTAGGATATACCGAATACTGAAGGAGCAGTCAGATTTTAAGACATTGGATTTAAACTTTCCTGAAAGCTGGGGTCTCACTTGTTTGTTCAGGTGATACCATACATTGTATAAAAGAACTGGACCAACCATCTGTGATGCTACTTTCAGCAAACTCCACCTAACCTCAGTCATTAATAAAATGGCCTAATGGTTGGAACAAACAAGCCAGGCAGCTGGTTCGAACACCTCTTAACCTCAATCACCACAACCAAGTTATTTTACCTCAGTTTAGGTCATGCTAACTTATGATTGAATCTTTCCATCTATACTGACATTAGGGCTGGGCGATATGGACCAAAAGTCATATCTCGATATTTTCTAGCTAAATGGCGATACTCGATATATATCGATATTTTTTCTGTGCCATAATTGGGGTTTCCCCCAAAGCATTATAGCATAGCATCTCTGTTAGCTTCATTTTTTTCTGAGGCAAACCCTTAAAAAAACAGTCAGTTTTAATACAAAGCCTCGTGCCAAATGTCACACAGGTACATTTATTAACAGAGGTCTGCACAATATCAAAATGTATAAAACAAATGAAATAAAAATAAACTGACTGCATATATAGAATAAAAATGCTTCTTGAATAAAATAAAACAAATATCCCTTTCCTGCATAAACATTCAATTAAAATACACTGTAATTAATACAATGTAGACAGTAACAGGCAGACTTTTCAACTGAGGTTGACAGTTGTGCAAATAACAAAACATTTGTGCAAATCTCAAATAAAACATTCAAGTCAATTTGTCACAAAATAAGCTATATCAAAATCATAAAAAAAAAAAATATATATTATTATTTTTTTTTAATCGATATAAACGATATTGTCTCGTACCATATCGCGTTTGAAAATATATCGATATATATTAAAATCTCGATATATCACCCAGCCCTAACTGACATATATCTACTGAAACATCTGAAATGAGTACTGTCTGAGCTGACACAAGGACTGCTGGGGGTCCAGTTAACCTAGAAGGGTCCAGGACAACCTGGTAGGTGTTTTAACTGTACAGCTGGCTGTCCTTTCATTCACCCCGGCTAACAGCCTTTGGTCAGGGTCCAAAGTAGCCTGCTCAATTTTGTCCACAGACCCTTCCACCCCAACCCATAGCCAGATGTGGTGGCTTGTTAATGCAATTAACACCACAAAAAGTCATATTAACTTCAAAATATGAAGGATTATCCTGTTAGGTCTTTATTTACAGCTCAGATGTCAAGTTCACAGGAAGTGCCAAGTAGCTAAAATTATAAATCTTTGACACCAAAGGCTGCAGTGCAGACATTTGTAGCTTTAAATAATGTCATGATGAAGTACATAACAATTCACTCCAGTTCAGAAGTCATGAATGCAAGAGCTATGGACACCAAACTATTTGATTTACAAGCAGTTAATAGGTTTATTTAGTCAAAACAATTATCTGACTTCTGGAGCCTACAGTGGTCAATTGATGAATTGTAGTTTTTACTACTGACACGCTGGCGTCCCCTCCTCCTTCAGTTTATGCACCAAATGGATGGAAAGGAGGCCAGTGAAAATGACAGGAAACAAAAGGAGACTAGTTGCCCTAGTGGTGGGAGCATCAGAGAAATATGCCTTAAAGGGATTGTGACATGAAAAACAAATTTTTCTTGATTTGTTGTGTTTAGTTGGGTGTCTTGACATCAATTACACCCAAAAAAACCGAACTTTTAACATTCAGTGTATTGTGTGCTTTCTGGAAATTTCCGCATAATTATGGAGGGACAGAGACGGCCACCGCCTCTCTTCTCTCCACCCGCGCTCTCCTTTTTTTTTCGCCTACGACCTCAGATCAGACGAGACAACCTGCTGAATTTAAGCATATTACTAAGCAGAGGAAAAGAAACTAACAAGGATTCCCTCAGTAGCGGCGAGCGAAGAGGGAAGAGCTCAGCGCCGAATCCCCGCCCGAGCGGCGGGCGTGGGAAATTTGGCGTACGGAAGACCGCTTGCCCGGTGTCGGTCGGGGGCCTGAGTCCTTCTGATCTAGGGGGGGGGGGTTTGGGAGGAGGAGCGGGGCAATGATTGACAGGAAAGGAGGAAAAGGACGCGTTTTTCACTGCGCAAAAAATGCCGTCATAAAAAAAGCCAGGCATGGAGTACTGGAGTGAAGTTTTTCTTGTTACACTCTTTTAGACACATTTGAGGGATATTGGCCAATACTTTTAATAGTGTTAAAAGCATGTTAAGAATTATGTCACAATACCTTTAAAGGATTAACAGGTCATAGCCGCACCAACAGACTGAAAGCTCCACAGCATTTGTTTGCGATATCTACATTATCAGAGAAGCCTTTTGTTGCAGTGTTAATTCATCTCTGTCAGCCTTGGAGGAGTAATTGTGGTGGATAAAAACAGATTAGAGAGGAGTTCTACCCTAAGCTTGGCTTCTGTTGTGGTTAGTCTGTGTGGGGTAAAACACTCAAAAGACATGTCAGAGATTAATGAAAAGATTCATCTTTTTCTGTGTGTTGGTATTTGGATGGTTCCACACCGTGAAAGATGGTTTCTTTCAATGTTTCTTTTTTAGTATACTTTCTCAGGTCGAATCTGTTCTTTTTTTAATGTTTGTCTTTCAGCACTTTACTGTCTGTGCCCCTTTTTAGGTGATTACTCTCGAGGGCTGGGTGGACATCATGTATTTTGTGATGGATGCTCACTCCTTCTACAACTTCATTTACTTTATCCTGCTCATCATTGTGAGTGCCACTTCATGGTCACACCAATTTTCTGTGGCTTTATGTAGATTATGAACAAGTGGTTTATCCATGGAAAGAGTGTGGATAAAAATGTCCTCTACGCCCACTTCTCCCCAGATCGGCTCATTCTTCATGATCAACTTGTGCCTGGTGGTTATCGCCACTCAATTCTCCGAGACCAAGCAGAGGGAAAGCCAACTGATGAAGGAACAACGAGTTCGCTTCATGTCCAACGCCAGCACTCTGGCCTCCCTCTCTGACCCCGGCTCCTGCTACGACGAGCTGCTCAAGTACTTGGTCCACGTCATCAGAAAGGGGTTCAAGCGGGTGGCTCATGTCTGCAGGTTCTTGGCTCGTCGTGCAGGGATGAATATTGCCGCCACGCCACCACCCACAGAGCCCCAACGCAGTGAGAGCAAGAGGAGGAGGAGGAAGTCGTCCAGGCAGGGTTCTCTGTCAGTTCACCACATCATGCACCATCATCAACACCACCATCATCACTACCATCTAGGCAATGGTAGTGTCAGAGGAGGGAGCATCAGCTGCCTGGAGGGGCGGGATGTTGAGGCAGGGGATCATAGTAATAATGGAGGTACCCTGAGAGCAACTGCCGGCTATGGGAACCCTGCTTTGGCACTCCCATCAGCAACTTCTGACACAAACCTTGCCACTTTGTCGGATCCTGCTGCAGGAACTACGGATTCATCTTCAGTTTTCAGTGTACTCGATGCAGAAGCTCTTCGCTGTACCCCGCTTCCAGCCATTATGAGAACGACTCCAGTGCCCTGCCTGCCTCCTGTCCCTCCATCCAGGTCCATGAAGAGAAACTCTGTGCCCTTTGCTGCTCCAGGTCCCAAGAACTACCCCACCCTCCAGGCCAAAGCCCTAACGGAGTGCAGGAGAGGCAGTGTTGCTACTAGCACCTTATCAAATATCAGTTACAACCTCAATATCCCACCCATATCTTTGGAGAGACGGCCATCAGGCCTGGTGGACACACACACTCCAACAGGTAAACACACAACAAACCAACATGCTTACATTCATGAAATAAATCAGACATGGCACACCTTGGATTAGCTACATTAACTTGGAAATAATGGGATCCTCTTAAAAACCTGAAAGGCACAACCACATCTGATATTCATGGAATTTGTTAGGGATACAGCAATGGATTGGCTCATGATTGGGATCCTGACTGGTGATTCTCCAATATCAAAGCGACTAGTGACCAATAGTAATCCAGAAAAATCCCTTTTTGGGGAGTAAGTATATATAATACATATCTGCAGTGCTGAGAAGTTTGATCGTTTTGGGGCTCCATTAAATGCATTAGCATACACTACTAATACATTTATTTTTTATGGTCCATATGTTAAAGGGAAAGTTCGTTTTTTTACAACCTGGACCTTATTTCTGGCATTTTTTATGGTCGTATACTCACCCAGGCAAGTTTGGTGTCATTTGGAGTCCTTCGGAAGATATTAGGGTTTTTTTTTGCGAGCCGCTTCTCCATATAACGGTAGTGAATGGGGGCACAGCGGGACACAGACGATGCAGCGTCTAAATAACACATGATTGCCGCGAAACTCTTCATTTCTTTTATGAATCACTAGATCTGCTTCCAGGACCTGTTGTCTACATCCGGGGTTCTGTGTGTAACAAATAAATCAGTTTGTAAACAAGACCTCTGAACTCATGATGTCATCTCTGTGCGCACACTCTGTCCTCCGTTCAGTGAGCTCTTCAGCCGTATACTCTGGCTCAAAACGGTAAGGACGTCCATCATATTCAAAGTCGTCGTCCACAACCTCAGAATTTGACAAATATTCAGACATGTTTCAAATAACTAACAGTAAACTAACAGTAGCGAACTCCAGCTGTACACAGAGCTGTGTCTGGGATGCGCGCACAGAGATGACGTCATGAGTTCAGAGGTCTTGTTTACAAACTGATTTATTTGTTA
Organism: Cololabis saira; assembly: GCF_033807715.1. NCBI lineage: Eukaryota > Metazoa > Chordata > Actinopteri > Beloniformes > Belonidae > Cololabis > Cololabis saira. The sequence goes on along the minus strand of NC_084605.1, from coordinate 22,079,322 downwards.
CACACGCAGCCCCGAATGTAGACAACAGGTCCTGGAAGCAGATCTAGTGATTCATAAAAGAAATGAAGAGTTTCGCGGCAATCGCCTGTGTCCCGCGGTGCCCCGTTCACTACCATTATATGGAGAAGCGGCTCGCAAAAAAACCCCTAATATCTTCCAAAGGACTCCAAATGACACCAAACTTGCCTGGGTGAGTATACGACCATAAAAAATGTCAGAAATAAGGTCCAGGTTGTAAAAAAAACGAACTTTCCCTTTAAGTTGAGTAAATACTTAATGGACTTGAGGACGGTCCTAGTGGCAGTTTCAACCACAACAAGTCTGGAACAGGAAAAGGAGCATTAACTAAAGGTAGGCTACTGTAGGACACAAGACTAGACTTACTGGACTGAATGAAAGTACGACAAGGGGCAAAGGACAGTCTGGTGACAATAATTGGAGCCAATTTAGTCTTACTTCTCTCCTTTTGATAATCCCAGGTAAAGTCCCAAATGTGTTGATCATTTTGTTGATTCTTATCAAATTTATCTGTAGTGTGAGGTGGTGTGTGGTATTATCTGTGAATCTGGTGAGATGGAACACTTGACTCAAATCATACCAATGTGTTTAATATTTACAATCAGAATTCCTTATGTGTGAAGAACCCCTATGACAAAAGCTGACAAGCTCTGTTGGATTGTTGAAATAGCTGACGTTATCTCTCGTTTTCTCAAGGAGACCAACAAATATTTGTAAAATATGTGATATCTGTGAGAAATTTGATTCACTTCCAGCTTGCACTGTAACTTGTTACGTAGGCTACCTGGCCTGATTACCTCGTCTCCCAGATTTGATCAAAATTTCCCTTTTTGGGGAGAATTTTTAAATTAAAAACAGTCCAAACAGTGCTTTAGTTTTCTCCTCTTGTCCAGAATCCATCATATCTGTTTAATACAAAGGTTTTGAGTAAGTGAAATGACATGCTCACAGACAGGACTATTAGTCAATGAAATCCTTTGTGCCTTGTTTCCATATGCTTCTGTATCATGTCATACACACAGAAGTCCCCTCATGCTCGTGGCAACCTCCGTTATCTCCGACTTGGTGCATAACTTCTCCTTGAAGTGTTTTTCAGAACATTATACACCATCGTACAGTCACTTACAATGCACATTTACTTCAATTGAACTGAAAATGTCCATCACATGCATCTGTTTCTAGCTAGCAGTGGGAATAAAGAGCACACTTTTATGTGCCATTAAACATCTCTCCATTATCTGGAATGGCCCCACTAATGGGACATTTTAGGAACTTATACAGGGCCTTTTGTTACACGCTTCTATGCAGCCTTGAAAAACTTGTAGGTGCTGGCAGGGGTTGGTGGGGGGAGATGACATTAGCTAAATATCTTCCAGTATTAGACGTCAGTTCATATTCATCCAAAACTGCAGTACAAAAAGCAAACGAAAGCTAAGTGGCTAACAATAAAGCTAGGAAAGCACACAGACTGCAGCCTTTCATTGTTGTTTTTGTTTTTGGTTTATTACAGTTCTTAGAAGGAAAATAGAAATCACATAGATTTGCAATCTGTAGCTTCATTTCACCATAGACTGAGCTGTTTTAGAAAACTATGGCAAGACAAATTAAGAAAATTGTTCTTAAATTAAATTAAATTATTCTTAAATTGTTCATGCATGCATTTAATATCAATGATCAATATATTTTTATTCTTTGCAATAACTTGTTTTTTCAAGGTGGTCTTAATTTGGTGATACTAAGTTGCAAACCAAAACACCTTTCAGAGTAGGATTTTTATTTTAAATGGAGTCAGAAATGGCTAATTACAGTCATTAAATGTTAATCTCATATGTCCCAGTTTGCAGCCAGCTTTATTTGACCATAGCCAAGTTCTAAAAGGTTCTCAGCAAAAGTTTGGCCAGTTCTGTTCAGGTTTTACAGATGGGGAAGAAGTTGGTTGCCAGCTAATGAGGCTGTAGCACAGACTGTGATATTACTTGTACAGCATGCCCATATCTATCAAGCCCACTCCTGTTGACACACGCAGCTGTCTAAAAATGTTTGTATACACATCAGATCTGCTATATTGAATTTGACAATGTATCCAAACAACATTGTTTATGTATTTTTTCCCATAATAATGCAGAATTCACTGCAGTATCCTTCTTTGTCTGATTTTCTCCATCTGACATTTCTGTTTTGGCCGCAGCCCAGCTCTCTTGCCAGCTGTCGGTTCGCGACCTCAGCATCACCAGCAGTGCCATGGACACGACTGCACTGACACCGGACCCCGAGGGCTGCCCTTACTGCGCCAAGGTCCTGGCCAACGAGTTGGAGGGTGGCATTGAGGGCAGCGAGACACCTGGTGACTCCGATAGCGATGGGGTTCACGAGCTGACCCAGGACCTCCACCGCAGGGGCAGAAGAGACAGCCGGCAGCCCAGAAAGAAGCAGCAAAGGCTGGGCAAAACCACCGCCAAGGCTGTCCGCTTCTGGAGGCTGGTGTGCAAGACATTTAAGAAGATTGTGGACAGCGAGTACTTCGGCCGCGGCATTATGATCGCCATTCTGATAAATACTCTGAGCATGGGGATTGAGTATCATGAGCAGGTTAGTACAAAACTATGCAGGTGTATTGCTGATTTTGCATGTTTTTCACTGACAAAGCAACCCTGAAAGCCACCACAAAGCTCTAAAGGAGATTATTGATAAAAAGATAAAACCTAATGATTTTTAGCATATTAGTTTGAAGTAGTTGTATGTGTATGCTATTCTGTGTTGTTGTGCAAGCAACACAGGCCAACTGGTATTTCTGATTTCTGTCTCTGGTCTCATTTGTTTATACAAGTATAATTACAGCCATGTGAGAAGGGAACAGGAAAGAGACAGAATGAAAGTCAGAGGATACAGAGAAAGGGAGGATTTAACAGGGGGGCGATGGCCCAGACACATATGACAGAGATTTTCTCACTCTTTTGTTGTCCATTAGGTTTTTTTTTAATCCCTGTACTTCTTTATCTTTGATCCATTTGATCCATTTTACACCCAGTTTTATCATGTAATCGTGCTCCTAACATGTCATCTTAATTAGGAGGATTGCATGTTAATGTGAGGTGTGAATTTACACAGCATGTTGAGTAGACAAAGTGAGGACCTGGTGTAACACGGACAGATATGAGATGAGTGCAAATAGAGTCTCTGTATAGCTCTGGTCAGCAATCCTACTTCTTTTCCTCTTTGATGCAAAGAATTAATTTGGTTGGTCTGGGTTCGACTTTGAATTCCAGCGGACAGGACCAACAGCGGCTGTATATGACGCTGGTGGAGCGAAAACCAGACTAGTATCGATAAACAATATCCAAAATGGCGTGGAGTGGAGTAGGAATGCCAGTGAATGACTGTTGTGAGTTTTTAAGTGAAAACCTGTTGATCCAAGGTGTTTTGAGCATTTCTGCAGCTATCTTGGTTGATAAGAATAGCAACTCTTGGATGATTGTGCCCCATTTGGTTACTACATTCTGTATTCTATCGCCTTCGTGCAGGCGGCGCAGGTTTGAATCCTGACCTGTCGCTCTTTACTGCACGTCTTCCCCCCGCTCTCTACCTGAGTTTCCTGTCTAGCCACTTTCAAAATAAAGGCCACAAAAATCTTTAAAAAAAAAATGCAATAATCATCCCAGATCCCTTCAAATTGATTTTTTTGTTCAATTGTGTTTTTATTTTTTTGTCTTTTACTTATTTCTGTGGTTGATAAACTGCAAAACTAGTGTATTGCCACTATCTATTGGTATAGAGTGGTAGTTTGCCAAGTCACTGGATCCCACTAGGTCTGTCACTGTAATGAATATCAGACGGCTGGGCACATCAAGGGGGGGGGGGTCGGGCTGTTAATATTACAGCTTCCATGTTCCGCCTCAGTCATGCAAATGCAAACATGACTAAAGCTGAAAAACTGAAAATTTAGCATCACTTCAGATAATTGACATGTTTTTTGGCAAAACCCTGATCGTCAGAAATGACACTGGAATGATTGCGTTTTTGGCATATGTTGTGTATGAGTCACTGCCATAAAGGCTGGTATTTGAAAAGCATCCAGGCGAACCACAGACTACATGAAGAGAACAGGACAAGGCTTACGTAGGGCACCTTGTTGGCAGGAACTGATTCCACCCAAGCCCAGTTAATCTAAAAAAAATGGCAAACGGGTGTAATGAACAAGCCTGACAATCGGGTACAACACATTCAGTTCATCACAAATACCACAAACTATCTGTTTTACCTATTATTTTTACTTCAAATGTTTTGATTACTTAGGCTGAGCTCCAACCTTTAAGGCCAGGCAAGAGGGAGTCATGGCCGCCTGTTGTTACAATTAAAATCAAACCAAGCCATATTATATTTAGGACAAGAATTAATTGGCTCTCGTAGCTCTTTATTTACAGCTCAGGTTTCAAAGTCACTGAAAATGCTAAGTAGCAATGACAGCTACATGTTAACGTCAATCATATGGGTACATTTTGTTTCTTTACATAATTGTAAATGATGAGACACATGGAAGTTCTCCCTTCAGGAATATGTTTATTTCTACTGCAAAGTTGGACATGTAAGCATGGATATCAACCGCAAGCACCAATTGATCATTTCAATGTCAGACAAGCAAGCCGGATGACTCTTTTTACTTCAGATTTTATTTGGTTTCATTCTTTACCCTGGAGCTTGAAAAGATCGATTATCTTATGATCTTGTGAGAATCCCACTGGGCTACAAACAAAAGTATCTGGAGGACTAGGGAAGGTTGCTCCTTGATGCCCCAGCTGACTTATTTGTAATCATTCCAGAGTTGTGGAGCTGCCTTCGAAAAACAATGGTTACTTTACACTGGAGAAGCTTTTAACTTTGAATTATCTCCTGGACATCAGCACCTGTTCCACTACAGCCTTAGAAAAATACATTTCTGCTTAAAACCATGGCTCCTGATTGATGCGACACAGCCATCAATTACATTTCTTGCTAAACAAACCGCACAATGGTGTGTAGGTATGACACTTTTGCTGTTAAAAATGTTCACCCATCTTTAGTGAAACTAGATTAGTTTGCCTGAAATGCCCCTTTGCCAAAAGGATTACGCTATCAGGCGTATGGTTAATTTCCTCAAATGTACATAATTTACAGTTTAATTTGAGCTAATATAAAAAATGTGTTTTGTTTGTGCTGTTCTCCTCTGTCGTAATGGCTGTTTTTATGAAGACTATTAAATGGTTTGCCAGGCGCAGGTTCCATTGTTCACACACTTATCGTGTGCGAGGCTATTGTGTTGGGCTGTGCTTTTAGGCATGAGGGATTTGGTGTAAAGTTACGTAACACAAGAGAATTGAGTGACAAAAGTATTTGTTTGCATGTGTAGATGCGTAGTAGGAGATGGAATCCTGGCCAGGTGTTGTGACTTTCAGTCACTGACCGAGTGCCTATAAACATATCCAAATACCAAATACCTCCTGAGAACAAGAGCACGAACTCTGGCACAGATAGGAAGAGGTTTTGTAGTGTTCTGGTTGTCACCTTCTATTCCCCTTGTGCTTTTGCTCACACATTTCTCTTTTTGTTTTTCTTTCCTTCCTTCTTCCCCATGTTATGCTGCTTTATTTGGCAAATTTTGCAAACTGTAAGATGAAAAAAATGGTGATTCTTGGATTTATTTTGACATACACCCATGTTATGACCTTATTTTACTAATGAACTTCATTTAATTTACTGTATACACATTTATTTTCACTTCAGGCTTGCAAACAATCCAAAAAAGGAGGTGAATGAAAACAAATACACTAAGACAGACTCCCTCAGCTGGTCTCACGTGCATTAATACATAAGTCTTTGAGGGGTAAAGATGGCCAGAGGATTTTTTTGTACTTTTGTGAGAAAGTAATTGAAATGTTTAAAACTAAATTGCCAAACCAAGATAGGAAGGTATTTACAAATTTCTCCTTCTACGGTGCATAATATAATTAATTAATGGGTCCAGGTGGAAGATAAAGCTGGGCAGCCGTGATCTCCGATCCTTCAGACTGCACTGCATCAAGAACTTTCAATAATCAACCAAGGTTACGTTGGAAAACCTTTGTCAAGAACTACAATATTGAACTACATTCACAGATACCACTTAGGTTTGTTTCGTGCTACATAGGATCTCGAAATCATCTCGAAATGACGCTTCATGTTAACCTTGTCTAGATGTGGCATTGACGTTTCTGGACTCGGAGGCAACTGGAATGGACCAACTCAAAGAGGAAATGTAGACTGTGGTTAGATTAATCTATTCTTTTTGTGGATTGACTTGGCTCAGTGAGCTCCAGATCAAAGACAACGCCACACTCTGGTGGTATGGGGTGGTTCAGGTCCTTCAGGGGCCACTGTCTGGATGTTTTAAGTGTTTCCCTACTCAGCCACACCTAATTCGAAGGACTGGGTCACCATAAGTTTACCATCAAAGTAGTGTTGTTTCTGTCAGCTTGTTTCAATTTTAGTCTAGTCTTTAGGTCAAGCTATCATTTTAGTTTTTATTAGTTTTAGTCACGGTCATTCACCTTTTAGTCGTGTCAAGTTTCAGTCGACTAAAAGTCTGAGCATTTTAGTAGGGATGCCCCGATACCATTTTTTTCACACCGAGTACGAGTATTTTAATTGGTGTACTCGCCGATACCGAGTACCGATCCGATACTTCTACCACAAAAATAACTAGGCTAAAAATGCAATGAATTGGAAGACAGGTTTTATTTGCAACAGAAATTCAATTTTAAACAAAACTCAGCCCGCGGGGCTTTCCTCCGCGCTGTCTCGTCGCAGGTACATCAACTGTGCATGTGCGGTGCTTCACCTGAAGCCTCCGTGTGAAATTGTCCAGGACCATTTTAGTCTAGTTTTAGTCGACAAAAACTGATGACATTTTAGTCTCATTTTAGATTGTATTTAGCCAAACCTATTTTACGATTCAAACAAGGTTATCTTATTATTAGGACCCGAGCACTTACAGTGCGAAGGCCCTATTGTATCTGTAGGAATTTTTTTCTCGTTTTTCTTCTCTCGAAATGAGGGCCTTTTTGCTAGTGGGCGACCGATAATCGGCCGTGGCCGATTATCGAATTCGATATTCATAATTTTATTAATAATCGATATCGGCCCCCCCCCAAAAAAATAGAAAAAAAATAATTTCGATTTTTTTTTTTTTTTTTTTTTTTTAAGAAAATCGGCTGCATAAAGTGCATATCTTATATTTACATTTTTGAGGATTTAGCAGTGGCGGCCCGCCACTGCTAAATCATAGCCGCCACGCCTGAATTTTTTTTTTTATTATACTTTTTTTTTTTTCCATTAAATTACAGGCTTTTCTCGCTCTCTCGTCTCGTCTCGTCTCTCCTTCTCTGAGAGATAAAACAAGCGCACCCTCCCTGTTACACATGTCAGTCACGTGCTGTCGTGTGTGCATTATCATTGGCCCCCGACCAGCTGCTGGTGTCGGCGCTGCTGTCCGGCACCGCCGCTCGCTTTAACTTTTCCAAACTTGGCCTGTTTGCGCCATGAGCTCATCCGCGCGGTTGTTACGCGACTCTTTTCAAAGCAAACCGGTTTAGTAAAGACGGGAGGGGATGTTTTCTCCCGGAGCCGCTCAGCGCGACACGCGCAGCCCAGCATTTAGGCTGATTTATGGTTCCGCGTTACACCAACGCAGAGCTACGGCGTAAGCGCGTGTCGCCGCGTACCCTACGCCGTATGGTACGGCGTAGGTACTGCGTCGATTTAACTCGGAACCATAATTCAGGCTTTTCTCTTCCAGAGCTGAGAAACGTCACCTAGTGTTGCTTAAATGTGGCCACATGAAATCATTCACTATCATCAAAACAAAGTCAAACAAGACGACATGGCGTCATATTTCTAACAATAAATGAAAGTGATGCAAAGTAAAGGAGGAGAGGATGAAACATTGCAGTCCCTGCACCTACAATTTAATATAAAGGTGCTCTAAGGGGCCCCTGCTGTTCAGAGCAGCTCATCCTGGTAAAACCTGGTAAAACCAGGACCAGAACATGCATTTTTGGACATTTACTCCACAATAAATAAATACACAATAATATTATGAACCTGAGGGTTTGACTTGTGGTGTTCTTTGACTTATTGTTTACACTTTACACAGTTTGAGTTACAGTATGAAGATTCCTCTTATTTAAGTTCTCCCATGCAGCTTTGTTTTTATTTATCATTATTGAGGAATGCTGGTGTAAAGAAGAGGGATGGGGGGGGGGGTTGCATCTAATGTGATCATTTACTGAAATACTGCATTTTCTTTTTGTATTAAGAATGTTCTAGTTAAAGCAATACATTGCTCACCATTCATTTAAATGAATTCTTGTATTGAAATTTGTTTTCTCCCAAAAAGGTAAAAAAGGGTAATAATCGTATCGGCTGATATCGGCTATCGGTCTTTTTGATTTCCCCCTAATCGGTGATCGAAATAATCGAAAAAAAAGCTGATCGGTCGGACACTACTTTTTGCCCCGCTAAACGTGCCCCAAAAGTCACCAAATTTTGCACGCAAGCCAGGCCTGGTGAAAAATCTGATAGTTAATGGTTTGCATTAATGGGCGTGGCCTAATGGCTCAACAGCGCCCCCTAGAAAACTTTGTGCCTCAAGCCCCACAATACGGTTTGACGTACATGCACGAAAATCGGTACACACCTGTATTATGTGGCAACTTAAAGAAAAGTCTCTTGGCGCCATGGCCGAAACCGAACAGGAAGTCGGCCATTTTGAATTAATCGTGTAATTTTGGCGAAATTTATGCCATTCCTTCGGCAGTTAATGCGGCCCGAACTGTAACGTTCACCCAGGTGTGTTATACATGAAAATGTGCATCTCGATCCTGCGACGATGCGCATTACTTTTCTCAGTCAAAAACGTTATTGTGTCGACGATAGACGCCAAAAAGCGTGCCCCCCGTTCATCTGATTGGTCCATATTTGATAGTTCCTACATTCTGCCATAACTTTTGAATGGTTTGATATAAAGAGTCGTGGGTGGCGTCATCGGACTCAGTTTTGAGTCCTTGAACATAATTGGTGCAAATTAGCCCCGCCCCTTCTTCTGTTTGGTCAATATTTGATAGTCCCTCCCTATTCTCTGCCATAACTTTTGAACGGGTTGACATAAAGACTCGTGGGTGGTGTCATCGTACATGGTTTTGAGTCCTTGACTTTTATTGGTGAAAATTGCATGCGCGAGGGCCCGTTCATCGCTGCTTGCAGCTTTAATTATATTATTGTTACCTTATAGACTCCAGAATACATTAATTCCAGATACAGAAGATGCTCTAATTTGAGTTGACAACATATATTTTTTTTTTCATCTACGATATTGCATTATATATTTAATTATCGTTATCGTCACACAACCATTATTTTCGTTGCATGTCGTCTCGTTTTCCTCACGTGATAAAGGTTCGTTGACGACGATATTTAATCATAATTTTCGTTGACGAAAGCAACTTTACATCAAAGTCGGGCAGAGGTCCATTATTGACTCATTCATCTGAATCAGGTGTCTTGGAGCAGACAAACAACTAATGCATGCAGGACAGTTGCCCCCCGCCCACATATGCTGCCTAAAGTCCACATCTTTCCAAGAGAAGTCTTTGCATATTTCAGCAAGACAATGGTTGAGGAAAAAAAGGACTACTGGACTGAACTGCCTGCAGTCCTGACCTGCACTCATCAGAGAATGTGTGGGGAATCTAGAGAAGTAAAAGGCAAGAATGCTGACCTCATACTGTTGCACATCTTGATCTGAAACTCTTAATGACCTGGTATTTTCAATGCTGGAACATCTTTTTAGGGATGGGGAGACAGAATGGCAACATTACAAAGCAATAAAAACTTTGTTTTGGAATGTGTTGCAGGTTTAGAATTCAAAAATGTGTGTATATTAACAAGTTAAACAAAGTTGACGGGCAAAAAGACAGGAAACATCTTTGGTTTATATTTTATGCAAAGAGATTAAAGTCAAAGTAAGAGGTACAGCTTGTTTTTTGTCCCAACTTATTTCTGATTTAGAGTTTTATTTCACTTTGATGTCTTTTTTATTAACCCAACATCTTTCATCTTCACCTTTCCTTCATCCTTTCAGCATTATATTCTTCTTTTTTCCCTATTTCCCTTCATCTTGCTCTCTTCTTTCTGGAGTATTCTTTATTTGTCAGGGATACATGGATACATCCAGTCTCCAGACAGGCTGCTAGAAACTTTAGTGAGACACTTTATTGATTGCGAGCCAAATCGACATTGAGTAGATGCAAAGATCACTAAGCTCCTGTAACGCTGCACATATGGAGGAACAGGGAGAAACCGGGTTTCAGTTTCTTTACACCCTTCTGCCAAGTTTTATCCTGAAGTTTTGTACTCTCATGCCACTGGCAGGACAGTAAGGGCAGCATATTTTTATCCACTGTGTTTAGTACCTCACTGCTTCACCATTTATCAAATAAAATTTTACTTTTTTTTGTTATGATTTATTTAGCTGAACATGACACCATATTACTTGCACATTTCAAGAACAAACACAATCTAAATTAAAGCTGCAAGCAGCGATGAACAGGCCCTTGTGCGTGCAATTTGCACCAATTATTGTGACTCAAAACTGAGTCCGATGACACCACCCACGACTCTCTATAACCCTTCAAAAGTTATAGCAGAAAATAGGGACAACCAATCAGAAGAAGGGGCGGGGCTAATTCAGGCCAATGAAGGTCAAGGACTCAATACAGAGTCCGATGACACCACCCACATGTCTTTATCACAACGCGTTCAAAGGTTATAGCAGAGAAAAGTTTTCTAGGGGGAGCTGTTGAGCCATTAGGCCACGCCCATTAATGCAAACCATGAAATATCAAATTCATCACCAGGCCTGACTTGCGTGCAAAATTTGGTGACTTGGTAAGTGCTCGGGGCCTCAATAATGAATACATGTTTTCATTGTGTGGATATAGTGAATCTCAGTCCATAAAGTAAACAATTATCTTAGTAAAATGTTGGTGGTTTGTAAAAACAGATGGAAACTTTATATGGTAAACACGTTAAAAAGTTGCATGACCATTTATCGGACTAACATGTACCCAAGCATCGACTTCATGACTCTCATCACCAGTTGTCCTATGACAGGTGTTAAGCTAGTAAATTAACACAAATTTGCACTGGTTGATGGTTGGCTCATAAGCATCCGCCTAATAATCACCAGGTCTCCATTGTTGATCCTGAAAAACTTTGACCAAGCGTGGACGAAGAACATCTGAGGGTGTCCTGAAGTGTCCGGTACTGGAAGGTTAGCAAAACATCCTTTGTGTGTTGTGGCTTCTGGAGTGGGCTGGGATCAAGTCCAAACTTCACAGACTAGGCCAAAAACCAAAGGCCTAAAGAAAAAGAATTGAGCCACGTTTGATGGATATGGGTCTGGATTTAGTCAGCTCCACTTTCCTTGACGCAGTGCCGTCACACAAAGCCACATGTACTGAAGGACAAAGACAACTCAGCAGGCCAATTTTGGGCCAAACCTTCTCTGCTACCTTGGTTAACCATCATTTTGTTTACATCTGTGGGACTGACTTCCTCGAAACTCAGTGTGATGAAGGATTGAGACCTCATTGAGACCGACAATCTTAAGTACTATCAGTGGCTGGCAGTATTTATTAGATTGAGGGGAAAATCAAATGGTGGCTGAGAATCTGTGAGTAGAAATGGTGCTACAGAGACAAATAACTGGTGTTCCTGCACTCACTGCTCTGTTGAGTGTTCAGCCTCTTGTCTGTGAACTCTGGTTCGAATAGATACAGCAAATGCATTTTATTGTTGAGTTTCTAGAGAGGTTACTCATTGTTCCAACATTAACATTCATTTATTATGTAATGCCTTTATTACTGACCTGACTTGTGTCCTATGAAAAGTTAATGTATCATAGATTTTGTAATAGCCATAAAGCCTCTGAGAGACAGACATAAAGCCTCCCATTATGTTATCTGCTGAGTGTAACCCCTCGTTCACACTGAAAGAGTCACGGGCGTCCCGACGCCAGCATCTCGCCGCTTGGTGCATTCACACTGAAAGCATCAGTGCCTGCAGCGGGGCGGCGGTGGGCGTGGTTTCAAGCTGCGCTGCAGAACTGAAGGGAACAGTGGGAACAGCCTGCCCTACACATATAACTACACATCTTAATTTTCATATTTCACCATAGATCTCACTTTGGGACGCCTTCTTTATATTTTAGCGTTATTTCCGCGTAGATAAGAGTGAGTTTGATGCTCCTTTAACAAGTTTGGTCCGCGGATCAACATCAACCCAGCGAGCACTTGCGCCCGGTGGATGATTTATGGTTCCGCGTCACACCAACGCAGAACCTACGGCGTAAGATACGCGGAGACGCACACCGCACCGCGTCCCTACGCCGTCAGCTACGCAGTCGATTTAACGCAGAACCATAATTCAGGCGAAGCTGCAGTCTGTCTGCGCTGATCACTACACACCGGGTCGGAGCGGATTTAGTCATGATGTTTAACCTGAGTTTTGTGATTAATAAGCACGGGTTTTAATTATTTTTCGTTGGATCAATGTAGCAAATAAAATCGTTGGGACCATCCAGCTCCTCACCCATCAGATACGTGTTTCACGTGATCAGTTCAGGTAAAATGGCAGTCAAACCAGCAAAATGTCATTTTGCTGGATGAAATATATTAATTCCTGATAAAATAAGTTTGTTAGTGCACAGCTCTGCTCCTGTACGCATGTGAATGAGTGTACGTTTGTGTCTACATGAAAGTACAATCTGCATTGAGAGTTCTCGCTTCGGGAATCCCGGTGTGTGATTGGACGACGCCTCGGCGTCGCCGCTGCTCATTTGCATAAAGTTCAGATTTTTCAACTTTCAAATTGACGCGCCGCGCCCGCCGCCCGACGCTCCTGCCGCTCCCGCCGGTCCCGCCGCCCCCGCCGCCTCTCGACGCCCGTTTTTCATAGACAATGAATGGCAGCCAGACGCCTATGACTCCCGTGACGCTTTCAGTGTGAACGCAGGATAAGTCAAAGCTTTTGTTGAAGCTTTCTTGGGCAAACAAAAAGGCAAACATGAGGAACATAAAAACCGTATAAAGTGAATCCAAATACTTGTCTTACAGACAGTCTCGCACCCCTTGCTTGTCTTCTTTCAGAGGAATATTTAAAATACTCATTTAGATTTAGATTAATTTGACTTTAATTTCCTCTCGGTTGGTCATCAGCAAATGTGCACACCTCTTGAAAAGCAGATGTTTTGGCAGATTGCTGATCTGGGGCATACAAGTGTTAACACAATGCCAAGAAAGGGGGCCAAATAAACAATAGTCTTAAAAATACATTCTGCACATCAATGTGGCTGTGTTTTGATAATATTTCCAGAAAGATTAGAGAGCGATTATCCACAAGTTGAAGACTTCCAGACAGTGGCCAATCTTCCTAGAAGTTGACATCCTAGCAAGTGTACTGCTCTGAGTCATAGAATAAAAAAAAACTAATAGATGCATCTCAGATCCTACAGGACTTACTCAGCATGTTGAAAGTCCATGAAAGCACAATTAGAAGAAGGAAGAAAAAACAAGGCTTGCATTGAAGGGTTACAAGGAGAAAGCATCCTTTGTCTGATAATAACCTCGTCTTGGAAAAGCCTGGTCAAAGTCCAGATCTTAAACTGAATGCTGACACAGATGCTCTCACATGTTTCAGCCTGACAGCATTATGTCGCCTTGTCAAAAGAAGCTGGTTGTGCACTTCAGTTACACTCCCTCAGCTGGTCTCACGTGCATTAATTACTGGTTTGGTCTCGCTCTGCACTTGTCTAGCCTAGCGCATGTATGTCCCTTCTTTTCAGCCCCATGCAGATTTGCTACACGTCTCATTAATGCTCGCGGGGGGTGGTAGCGTATAGGCCACACAAGTGGGCTTGGGTCTGCAGGACCCCGGTTCAGGGAACCACTTTGGGCCCCTAAGCAAGGCCCCTAACCCTAACTGCTTCCCGGGCACTGTAAAAATGGCAGCCCACTGCTCCTAGTCTAACTTGAGATGAGTGTAAAGCAGAGTCTGCGATTTCTACATTGTGGGACAAAAGAGGTTTCTAAATTAAATTTGCAGCACACTTGTAAGGTCTCGCGTGCATGTCCACCCCTCTCATCCGGTCTCACATGTGCATATTGTTGGATGTGTCCCATCAACATTTGTTTCCTCGCGTTCACCCATCTTTTGTCCCTTTTTTTTTTTGTTGGTGTGTGACATAGCCCCTTGTCATTTTCCTAAATGATGAGCAGGGTGAGAGTCCAAAGTTCCGTTCACTGACAGCAGTGACATGATAGATCTTCTTCGGAGTAATCAAATTTCCCCTCAAATGATGATGAAACTGATATTTTACCATAAAAAACTCCTTTGTGCTGCTTTTAAATTTGTCGACTCTTCCTGTCATTTTTTGTTGGCACGTCGCTTCAAAATAATATTAGCAGAAGTGGGTTTGGCATCAGCCGCCTACTCCTGTGCAAATGAAATTAAGATCCACCCTAATTTCACTTCTCTCTGCAGAATGTTTACTCATTATGGTGATTAAAGAGCAGATGTAACAGTTTAGGCTGTGACATATTGGAGCAGCTTTAAATGCAGCTCTGAGAATAATGAGTACTGACTTGAGTCTGTACTGTAGCCTACTCACAGCCTCAGACACATACATGATAATGATGCACCACTGCAGGTTGACCTCTGAAATACAAAAGGAAGTAGTGTGAATGCCTCTGTACAACACCTCGACATATACCAGAACCATCATGTCTGCTTCCCATCTCATAGATGCAAAGTGATGCTCAAATACTTGTTTCAAGGCTGGCAAGTTTAGCGAATATAAATGTGTGTACGATGCCGAGATGGAGTCATAAAACAGCATCAGACATGGATGAGGGAACTCTAAAGACGTCAATCTGGATGAATTAATGGGTTGATTGGGAGAGGAGTGGAGGCAGATGGGTTGTACTACGAAGAGGGTCTCTGCTTTATCTCTCTGAGCAGTTTAAGAGCATTACCGTATATGGCCGAGCTGATGGAATAGTTGCATGTCTGCCAACTATGTGACACAGCCCATAGTCTATTTACATGGGAATGTCAACCTCTTTACATAAGGAACTTCCCCAAGTCTTTCTGGCCATCACACTTTTCACGCTTCCTCTCTCTGCAGCATTCCTGTCAGTCTCCACACTTCCTCAAGGAGTTGCGCTGATGCCAAAAGCAGGAGGAAGCCCCAAAGGATAAAGTGGAGTAAAATGCACAGTTCCTCTTGGGGAGTTTGGTGTTGTTATAGTGGAAGCGTTTTAGCTCAGACATGGATATTGACTCATGTAGTTACATAAGCATAAAGTGATTTGAAGTCACTTTTGGGTCACTTGGTCTCCATTTCCCACAGGCCGCTTTTGAACCGTATTAACCTTGAAAGCAGTTACCGTGAAAATGAAATAAGTACAAATAGCTGGTATTTGAACGTATGACAAAATGGTGAAGGGGATCTGTGTATGCGTAGGAAATGCGCATGTTTGATCTTGTGGCTTCACTTTTTGAAGGACACCGCTTGAAATTGGTTCTCAATGTGGAGGCTCATGCATTGCAGGTCTAGTCAGGTGTATTTCATTTTACGAAGCTGTTCTTTTAATATGACAAGATAAATTTACACCAGAGCAGTGAACCGAAGCCATTTCTACTGTATAAACATAGAGTGGATATAAAAAGTCTACAAACCCTTACTAAATTGCGTTTTTTTTTTAATTTCAAAGATGGAAATGTCAACAATATAAATGTCAGACTTGTTACATCTTTAATATGATACTCCAACAAACAAAAGAACAAAGAAAAAAAGGTACATATTTAATAACTGGGAATATTATTGAAAAAAAAGAACTGATTGAATAGGTCTTAACACCTTATACAAATAGGACCTTTAACTGTAATAAGTTAGGCCTATTGTTAAATGGCGTACACCAACCATCAACGTGATTTTAATTACAACCCGATAAAAGTCACCTGTAGTTGTAATTTTTTTACCTGACTGCATTCTGCTGAGAACCATGAGGGACAAAGACACTACATGATCTAAATCTTGAAAAGTACCAACCTTTAGAAGCATATTGAAGACATATTCCTTGGGGTACAGTCAAAACTGTCATCAATAAGTCGGGAAGATTTGGCACTGATATGGAGAAAATCCGGCCAACCCTGCAAAGTTAATGAGGAGAAGAGAAGAAAATTGATCATGGAGGCTACTGAGAGGCCAAAAGCAGGTACTGATCACTCCTTACAATGTGACTATTGTCTCTAGTATTCTGAACAATTATGGGCTGTAGAGTAGGGTGGCTGTTTCTGGCAAAAAGAGTACACAAGCCCATCTGAATAATTACCAAAAGATATATGCGACAAAATAGCACCAAACCTCCTGTTTTATGTCAAAAATCTGAAAATAAAGAGGAATTCCACATTCCAGCTTCACAATGATACAAATCAATCAAAATCAATCAAGAGATGATTTCAGAAAAAGGAAAGTCAAAGCCCTAGAATGGCCAAGTCAGAGCCCAGACATCAGTCCCATCGAAAAGCAGGGAAAAAAGAGCTGTACACAGGAACGTTAAGTTTTTTCTGTTAAAGCAGCACTATGTAACTTTTCAACCTTAATATAATATTTCCAGAGTCATTGTGATGGTACATCAACTTACAACAGGTTTAATGACACCTCTGTCATGGTCTGAGGGGGTCTGTATCGCCTTCACTGGCACTATGTAACTTCAAGGTGCATGGTAGGAACCCTTCCACACTAAAAAACTACAAATCCTTACGGCTTTGACTGCTTTACGGCATACGTCACTTCCCCCTCCTTCCCGATTCGTAGTCGAGACGAAAGCTGGGCGGGACGTGGAGCGCAGAGCTCAGGATGGTGGTGAGCTAAACGCGGAACTGTTATCATGGCCGAAGCAGCGAAAAAAACAAAGAAAATAAAAGTTTTATCGGAGGAGGCGGAAATGTGCGTCTCCATCCTGCGACCACGCGCAATTACTTTTCTTAGTCAAAAGCGTTACCGTGGCGACGCTAGACGCCAAAAAGCTCGCCCACCCTTCATCTGATTGGTCCATATTTGATAGTTCCCCAAAAGTCACCAAATTTTGCACGCAAAGCCAGGCCTGGTGATCAATTTGATATTTCATGGTTTGCATTAATGGGCGTGGCCTAATGGCTCAACAGCGCCCCCTAGAAAACTTTTCTCTGCCATAACTTTTGAACGGGTTGTGATAAAGACATGTGGGTGGTGTCATCGGACTCTGTATTGAGTCCTTGACCTTCATTGGCCTGAATTAGCCCCGCCCCTTCTTCTGATTGGTTGTCCCTATTTTCTGTTATAACTTTTGAATGGTTTGACATAGAGAGTCGTGGGTGGTGTCATCGGACTCGGTTTTGAGTCCTTGGCCATAATTGGTGAAAATTATCCCCGCCCCTTATTCTCATTGGTTGTCCCTATTTTCTGTTATAACTTTTGAATGGTTTGACATAGAGAGTCGTGGGTGGTGTCATCGGACATGGTTTTGAATCCCTTGACCATAATTGGTGTGAATTAGCCCTACCCCCTCTTCTGATTGGTCGATATTTGATAGTTCCTATTTTCTGCCTTAACTTTTAAATGGTTTGACATAAAGAGTTGTGGGTGGTGTCATCGGACTTAGTTTTAAGTCGTTGACCTTAATTGGTGCAAATTGCATGCGCGAGGGCCCGTTCATCGCTGCTTGCAGCTTTAATTTTTAGTTTATTTTTCTACTACTTTATTTACACTTATACATACATCACACTCCCTCCACAGTTGTTCATTACTGCTACTGTGAAACAGATTGCTTATTGTTTATAATAATGTATGGGATAACTGCTGTCACTATGCAAATGACAAAGTTCAAGAATTTTTCTATTTTCTGAAAGATGTGTAAATAAAAGTCTGTCTTGTTTTGCACAAATGTCTTTATTTTAAACACACAAAAACAACTGTACAGGAAAAAATGGAACAAAAAAAAAACAATATAAAAATATTTGCTGTAATCCTCATAAAGGTTCCATTCTACAGAAGACGGCAAACTCTGAAACCAGTGTACTGTCCCATTGGGTCTGGAAAGGTGCCTCTTATTTTCCAAATACAGCAGCTTGGTATTACCACTCTGTTGCCCACACCGAGGCGCCCATGCTGCCAGAGCACAAACTGGCGAAATGCTGCGTGTCGGTTCTGTCTTTGTGGGGGTTCAAACTCTGATGATGCAGAGGTAGATGTGTTCTCAGGAACAGCAGATAACTGATAAAACAAGAGACAGAATTGTTATGATACAAATGTAAATGTTCAATAAGAATCAAAATTAAAATGTTTTCACATACAGTCTTGGGTTTTGGTAATTCTAAAATTTCTGACAATATCAACAACAGACACATAGAATAATAATAGTGATCATAAAATTGTGTAATTCGCAATGAGGAAGCTTTATAAAATAATAATACAATTGAATAGAATTACAGCACTAGAGGAAAGAATGCAATGCAAAGAAAATGTATAGAACATTTCTAGTATTTTTCCTGAGAATTGTAAAATTGTGCAGGGCTGATCTGCAAAATATAAGGAATGGGCGGTCAGTTATTCACAGGTTATAAAGTATTTTTTCATTTTATCAGTAAGTATTTTGGACTACTAATTTATGGCTTAAGTTATGTCCCTCTAAAAAAATGTGACAGGTAAAAGGTGCAGTAGAACAAAACCAGAGCGTATGAGTTTGTAATTTGGGGTGCATTATCTCGCTGAAACAGCACAGGGGGGCAGGGGTGAGTTCACTAATAAAACCAAGTTGAACTTAGTGATTTTTCAACATCGTCATATTATATTGTTTAGCCAAAAATAGATACATTACCTCTTCGCTATCCATCCTGCAAACGACCGCTGAAAACAGAAAAGTAGTTTTGAAAGTCTGTCCCGTCTTCTCTCATTCACTATCAAAACAAATGCATGCGACGGGAGATCAGGATCTTTCCGGCAGTACGCGCTGGTGCTCATGGGAAACGTAGTGTTCTTTCCGGTAAAGCACTACCGCTTTTGTCCAACGGAGCCGCCAAACTCAACAAAAGCTGAAAGTTACATTGTGCTGCTTTAATACAGACTTATACACAGACTCAATGCTGTAATAAAGGCAAAAGGTATGTCCACAAAGTATTATTTGGGAGGGGTGTTTAGATTTATCCAATTAAGCTATTTTATTTTATCGTATTTCAAATACTCCCAGTAATTAAATATTAGATTTTTTCTCAGGATTTCTGTTCGCTGGTAAATTTCATTAAAGATATAACGTGTGTAGACTTTTTTCTATATCCGTTTTATTTACAGGCCGTCTGAAGGTGCAATAGTTACTAGTAGACTGTATTTCTATCACAGTTTGAGTGCAAAACTTGAGAAATATTTCAAAATGTTGGTAAAACTCATAGTTACAATCACAATGTTAGGTGAGAAAGTCTTTCAAAAAGTACTTCCAAATGGTGATGGAAGTCCACAATCTTATTTTGGCAGGTTACTTTCTATTTATACAACCACTCTCACCATCATATACTTATTAAAGATGTTTGCTATGAATTGTTGTAAAGGAAGTCCCTCATGCATGGAGTTGGACATGTCAGAGATTTCTAGGAGGTCATTGTCAACGATTTCATGAAAGAGCGGTGGATGCAAAACGTTTAGGATCACTTCAACGGCTCTTGATAAGTTACGTGAAGCAAAAACTCTTCTTGCTGTTCCTGCTTCATCGTGACCAAGGGAATCAGCTTGTGCAGAAAAGTGATGTTATGTCGCATCTCGATGGGAAAAAAGTGATTCAGTAGCAATTTGTGTGATTGGGTGAGGTCCACTTGCGTCTTTGATACACAGATGCTTCATCCATTGCATAGTTAAGTTTTTGTTTTTTTTAAATAGCCTGCCATTTTCCAAGTACTTTCAAGAGAAGGATCAAACCTCATTAACGTGACGCACCAGATGGTCTTTTTTACAGAACCATCTGGTGCTTGAGGTTAATGAGGTTTGATTCAGGGCGTGTCTTCTGATCAGTTTGTCCTACTCCCTTTTGAAATAAAATCACCCTTGTATCTAAATGAATAAGCAGAATCAGGTTAAGTCATTCTAAGTACCATGATTTTAAAACAATTGAGTTATTCTTCATTTCCTTGGTGGACTGTCCATTCCTATGCAATGCATATTCACTCCGTCCCTACTAGAAGTAGGAGAGACAATGGAAAAGCCCTTCTACGGAGCTTCCAGCTTAAGCCAGAGACAATATTTATCCAGCTTTGATCCCGCTCTGCTGAGGAAAATTGGCATCTGAAGACACTGGCTTCACTCCAAGTGTGGGCTCAGAGAAGTGTTTTTCTAATTTGTACCACGGTAAGACACAGAAGCCAAAACAACAATTCTTAATCCTGCTTCATGGAGGGAGGGCTTTTCCAGGCCTGAAGGCCATGAAATCAAAAAGGGGGAATCAATGATGTGATCAAATGATGGATTCAGCTATTTCTTGGTTCAGTGAAATGTCAATATTATGCTGAATGTACTTTGGGAGTTTTCTTTTCTAGCTTCTGCACTCAATCTGCCATTTCATCCCCTTCGTCTCTCTAAACTCTGGTTTCAACTTTTTTTTTTTTTTTACCCATTTTTGTTTTTCCTTTCTTGGAATATTCCTACCTTAGCGAAGACTGTCAGAGTGCGTATTAAATCTAATGACAGGTTTGTGCTAGAAAGATTGATTAACACAAAAATTGTTGACCAAAACAGAGCTCATTGAAAGTAAAGATATATGGTCCATGTTACTATGGTAACATTGAGACAAGTCTCCTTATCACACTGTTTACTATTGTGTCATGCAAAATCACAAGCTTAACATTAGATTTAACCACCTATCTAAGTATTTCCCACTTATTTCTAAGTTATGTTAGTGTACAATTAATGTATTTATTCAGACCTATTTGTTTGGTTTTTAATACGGTGAACAGACACTTTCACATCAAGTATTTAGTCCAATAAAACACACATTCTAGTACATTCTACAAATGCAGGATCCACTTTTAATGACGAGAGTCTTGTGAAAGTGTCCTGTAAAATATAATATGTTGACTAGTAACTACTGTATTTATATGTTATATAGAGTTGAACAAAGTCATTTTTGCATTGAAGAGAGTACGTGGATACGCTCTGAGTGGCCACAGCTCCATCGGGACTGTCCTTTGTCACTGATTCTTCTCATAATTTTCATGGGCAGAGTTTTAGTCGCCTCAGGATTACATCTCTGCTTTTTGCCGATTTGTGTAGCCCTCTTAGCGTCATTGAGCTGCGATCTTCAGCTCTCACTGAAGCTGTTCACACAGCAGGGATGAGAATCAGCGTTTCCAAATCTGAGATTGTGATTGTCAGAGAAGAATTGAATGCCCTCTGAATGATTGGAGTGATATGTAGCCTCAAGTGGGGAGCTAGTTGGTGGTTCCCTAATCTGGTTAGGATGCCTCCTGGACACCTGGGTTCTCATGTACAAAGAGTGAGTGGATTTCAACGTGAATCCGTGCGTGGAAGTCTTGCGTAGGCAAAAAAGATTTCAGATTCTCAAAACTGTGCGTACGCCCAAATCCACGCAGGTTTCTTTGAACATCACAATCAACGTGGATTTGCACTCCGCCCTGTCTCCTCCCTCAAGTAGATATATTTGAATATGATAATGAGGATAATTATCCATTAAAAAACGCTCATCTTAACAAGGAACTTGCAAAAACAAGTAAAACAAATTTAAAAACAAATCTGCTGTGAGCTGGAGACACTCCTGTCAAAAGTTGAGGCCTGGAAAAAAATATTTATTTGGGGGCATTTCTTCCGATTTAAGCTGCACTGCATTATGGGTAATGCTGTTCTTTGCTTTGTGTTGCGTTCCGTGAAGAGTTTTGGTTTTATTATGATTGTAAGGGTTTGTGAATGTTTATGGGCAGCGTTAGTGCATCATTACACTGCTTTTCTTGTTTGTATTTTAAGAACCAACACCAGAACTTAAGTTGGTGGATGAAAAACGGCTCCTCGTTCTGCTTTCTTGTCACACGTATTATATACTGACGGATTAAGACCAATGTTCATGTTTATTTAATCATACACATTGTGGATGTCTGCGATCACCTCTCTCATAAGTATAACAATGTGAACAATATATATTTATATTTAAAACATGAAGCATCACGATCTGATTCCTCTGCTGCAGAAATAAAGAAAATTGTGCCTACGGGATTATCGAGCTGCAAACGTGAGAAATAAAGAACAAAGTTGCTGTAACTCGGAGTGTTGCATCCGCAGGAGGAGAGACCGGTCTGGGTCTCGGTCCATCACCGGAGAAACACTTTCTGGATCCTGCAGCACCTGCAGCCGACTCGATATCAGACTCTGAAAGTTGCCTAAACATTCAATAAAAACTTCTTTCATCATTGCTGAATCACATCAGTTCGTACCAACCAATCTTTCTGTGACATGTTAGTTTTATTTTAAAAGACAACTTTACAGAACCAGTTCTTCGCTGCAAAATGTATTTTTAATGTTTTTCTGTCCAGACACAGTTATGGGATGTTAAGGATCTGGAGCCGGATTCACAAAACATTCTTAAGAAAAAAAATCTTCTTAAGTGTAATTTTTTTCTTAAGTTCAGTCTTAAGAAGATAAAAGAGAAGAAGTCATATTCTTGAAAAAAGTTCTTAAGTATTTTCTCAACTTTCTTCTTAAGTTTCTTCTTAAGAAAAAACTTAAGAATAAATGGTATTCTTGAAATAGAAGTTCTCAAATTTGTTCTTGACTTTTTTCTTAACTTTAAGACAACCTTGACCTGTCTTAAAATTTCTTCTGTGAAAAGGTAAGCCTCTAATATCACCTTTTTCAACACATTTGCACATGCACAAACAAAGACCCGCAATATTGTGGAGCGATGCATCGGTGTAGTGAAGTCTCGCTTCAGGTGCATCGACTGAATATAATGAAATGAATATTAATAATAATGAAATGAATAATATATATAATTTTGTATATGTATATACAAGTACGTAGAGGTGCACTAAATAAAAACCCAAACATATGTAGCTTAATAAAATAATATGAAATTCAATAGACGGATATGTTAATTTTAATACATTAAAATTGTGACGGCATATGTAGCTTAATAAAATGAAATTCAATAGACTGATATGTTCATTTTAATACATTTATTAACTGTTAGATTTAATCTATTAAACCAACATTTATCTTCCTAAATGATGTATTTCAGCCAGCGGTAATTCTCCACAGAGCTGCAGGTCAGTTGATTGGATCACTTTCTCCCCGGGACGATGACGTAGGTTGACCAGGCGATCACATCTGTACTCCGGCCGTGAGCTGCTGCTGCTCCGAGCCGGCGGCTCTTCTCATCCCCGAAAACATCCCAGCAAATTTCTTAACAGGCGTTATTTGGATAAACTGAGCCCAGGTTGGGGATCTTAACGGTTACTTTTACACCTGAAAAAATATTAAAACTTAATAAAGTGGCATATTAACAGCGTTACAGCGGAAATTAAAACAGCTTTTAGCTCTCGGCTTCCGCTGTCGTTTTGGTGCGAAATGCATTCTGGGATTCTTGGCTGCTACTGCTGTGTGAACGGTCTGCTGGAGCGGCGTACTGAATCGTTCATTTAGTATGCAGTATACAGTACATACTGATGCAGTATGTAGCATGTAGTAGTATACGTAGTATGCAATTTCGGATACAGCCATATTTTAAGAAGTTCTTAAGTAGGAAAAATAAGAAATTCGTAAGAAATGATAGTTCTTAAGACGGTTCTTAAGAAAATATTAAGGAATTGCACTTAAGAACTTTCTTATGAACTTCTTAACTTTAGATCTTAAGACATTTCTTAAGATCGTTCTTAAGAACATATTGGTGAATCCGGCCCCTGGCTTTTATCTCGAGTAGTCGTCCCATAAGGTCGTCATGGTGACAGAGATGTCCGACCCATTCAGCAGCTCCAGCTGAAAGCATCATGTTGGTCTGAACCGGAGCAGCTGGTCCAGTTCAGGGCAGAGATCCAGAAGGATCCTCTCGGTACCTAAACCAGCTGATGGTCCAGTCTTAGTCCTGGACCAGCAGATAAGTGTGATCTCATGCATCAGCAGGTTCCTCTAACGG
Organism: Cololabis saira; assembly: GCF_033807715.1. NCBI lineage: Eukaryota > Metazoa > Chordata > Actinopteri > Beloniformes > Belonidae > Cololabis > Cololabis saira. Next base: position 22,055,011 of record NC_084605.1, on the reverse strand, counting down.
AGCCAAGGCTGCCGTTGGGATTTGCGGGTTCCATCTTTGAGCTCCTGCCTTTAGTTGTATGTTCAGATCATGTGGTTGATTGTGAGATTGTTGCAGCTCCACTCGTGTGTAACTTATCTGGTAATGTCGGGACTGTCGTGTCCTTCACGTGTGGTCCAGAACTTATTGTTGACATCACGTTTCCTTATATTCTGCACTTCACTGCATCACCAGTGAGTGTCGCCAACGGACAAAGCCTCAGAAAGGTGCGTACGCCAGACATGATTTGTGCGTGAAAGACCGCAACTTTCCATGTTCAAATCACTCTTTGAACATCCGACCGTGAGCGTAGAAAGTGGCGTATGCACGTTTTTTGTGCGCCGCACGTTTTGTACATGAGGCCCCTGGGGAGGTGTTTCCCGTGTGTCCGACCAAGCATAGGCTCTAGTGTAGACCCAAGACTGGGGAGATTATCTCTCTTGGTTGGCCTGGGAATGCTTCGGTACTCCCCCAGAAGAGCTGTTGGAGGTGGCTATGGAGACAGAGGTCTGGGTCTCTTTGCTTATTGCTACAAAATGTTCTATACCTGCTTCATTCCATTCAGAGTTACAGTGGTCACTTGGACTCCCTACATCTTGGACACGTCACCACTCCATTACAGGGCTGATTAAGAAGCAAGAAGAGGTGAACCTTGAGCGAATTCACAGCAGTGTTCCAGTTAGTTCACATGGTACTTAGTTATCTTCCCCAAGTATATTCACCAAAGCCCGGCTTCTAGCCTAGCTGCTGACTTGCATAGACAAAGTGAGAACCTTACTATACACCAACTATTCATGCATTTCCACTTCTAATGTAGTGAACACCATGCACAACATTCAGAAAACAGTTATCCTATCAAACTGAGCCTGTCTTGACACTCCTCAGTGATTAGGAATAATCGAATCACTTCTGCCAGCATGTGTTTCCCAGATGCAGGTTCTTCTGCTGCATCCCTCCATTGATTACTCATAAACTACGGCATAACAACTGTGTCCCAACGGGATTCCCCTCAAACCCAACGGAAGGCTCACTGCCAGTCATACCTTTGGCATTTACATTCAAAAATCTTGAGTTTTGGCCATTTTTCAACTGACTTCAGAGGTGCTCATACACAGATTTTGGTACTTTCGAAACTTTACAGGTGACAAAGGCAGAGAAAACATGGTCCTTAGGGGGGGCCTGTCCATTTAACATTTCAAAAGTAAATTTCATTCTTCGCAGCTAAGTCAAGACAATGTTGTTTTTTTTATAAATCACTGAAGAGCAACCACAGACCAAAGTGCTTGGTAGGTGGTAAATGCAGTCCCTGTATAGGCTTTTAACTGTTATACCTCTCCTTGGCAGCTGCACTCAAAAAAATCCATCTTTATCATTATTATTTTGCCTTTTATTAAATAATGTTAAGATGCTGGTAGAATAATTAAATGATTGTAGAGTTATTCATTTCATGTTTTAAATTTTCTCCATCTGTTGCATGATTTAAAACAAGCATTTAAATAAAACAACACAAAAGTGCAAACATAAACCAGACATGCCACTACTGGGAGGAGCATCCTCTTTTGACCAATCACATCAGATTAGGTGGCATTAAATTAGTGCTAACGAGATTTATGCAATTCCTCATCAAACATACTTTCCCTCTTGATGTTCCTGCACCCATAATTACCCAGGAAATGGCCAATGAAAGGGGCAATTAGCAAATCAGGAGAATTTTTATCACATGAACAGCACTACATGTAAATGCATAAATTTTCCTTTAGGTAGTCAGCAAAGCATATATATATATATAATGTATTAATAAATATGTAAAAAGAGCAGATGTTTTAGACGTTTACTGTACTCTGGTAGATGTTACCATCATGCAAAGAGGGAACGACATAAGAAATAATCTTAGAGAAGTAACTATTCCTACAACTTGGAAATTAACTATTTCCAAGCCATTTGGATCAACCCAGAATTCAGCACCACGGCAAACTTGCTCCAAATTCAGTGTCTAATCCTCAGAAATATAGAAAGAAATACAAATGTGTAACTCAGATTCTACAGGCCTCTTTGAGCATGTTAAAGGCCAAAGCCCATGACAGCACAACTCGGAGAAAACTGAACAGGCACGGTCTGTTTGAAAGGGATGACAGAAAAAAGTTTCTTCTAAAAATAACATGGACGTACTACTGAGGTTTGCAAAACTGTAGCTGAACAAACAACCAAACTGAGTCAAAAATCACCCCCTACTCACTAGTTGCTTGCCATTTTGTAGTGATGTCTAAATGTGTAAGAAAAATTGCTATACCTTACATACTCTGCTCAATATATCCCATAATGCATTTCGGTGTCAAAACTGGTGTACAAGAGATGATCACTTCAACACCCTAAGGTAATTTATTACGTTTCAACAGCAATAAAACAATGAAAATCACTACGAAATGAACACTGGCAGTGCCCGGAAATCCATTCTCCTGAGTAGTTTCATTCATCATTCCCTTCAGTGTGGTCTTGAATTATTCCAATATATATAGTGAGTAGGGAATGAGTTCAGAGACAGCCCAAGACTTCTGGACCAATGGCCTAATGTCAGGTAGGACAAAAGTGAAGATGTTTGGTCTTAATGCCCAGCACCATGTTTGGCAAAGACAAAGTACTGAATTCAAGCACAAATACCTCCTATCTGCTGTTCACCACAGTGGTGCAGGAATGATGACTTGGTGTTTTTTGGCAGCCACAGGACCCGGCCCACGTTGTGGTCATTGACTTGACCACGAACTCACAGAGGAGTTGGTATCCTGGCATTCAAGGTTCATGTGAGGTAATTTGTGCAAGTTTTGGAGTGGCCGGGTCAAAGTGCAGACCACAACCCAATGGACATTTCTGTGGCAGGAGCTGCACAATGTGACGAAGAAGATTGAGCCAAAATTATATCTCAAATCCCTCCGCATCGATAAGAGAATGATGTAGTCATATAGTAAACAAGCGCTTCAAGTTATTGCTACCAAATGTGGATCTACAAGCTGTTAGATCACAGGGATACTTAGTATTACCAAGGTTTTCTTTTGTTTGTTTCTTTTTGTTTTAGGATTCTTTTTTTTTATTTGATAATGGCATAGTGAAAAAATAAATATGTTTTTCATCCAAAGTTATATTGTAGTCAGACCCACTATGCTCAGATGGTGTTCTCATTATGTTTTTACACAAAAGAAATGAAGGATTTAAAAAGGGCACATTAACTCTTGAACAGGACTGTGTGTATCAGTCCACAACTCTATGTGTGAGAAAGGTTTTTATGTTCTCACTCTTGCAGTAATATTGGATGATGTCTGAAGGAATGTCTAATATACAGGCTGGAACAACAGCAGAGCAGAAAAACTCTGAGAAAAATAAAGCCTTGGACCTCATTCTCAAGGCCAGATGTATTTAGTCCAAGTCTCACCTCATAAAATGTGTACTTTTTATTCTGGATTATCAACCACATCTATTATACAGCTGTACATATGTTGTTCTCACTGCGTGGGTTCATGTGTGGCCTGTGGTGTTCTGATTTCACACGGCCATTAATGTAAGTGGATACATGTCTGTGGGCACTTTTGGTGCATCTATGCACATCAATGTGTGTTTCACACAGACATCTAAGTATTCATTTACCCTTTTAAGTTTTCTTTAATAATGCAATACGGGTCTGTGCATGTGAACGATTAGCCGCCAGCTGCCTCGGTGCACTCGTCGGGGTACGAGTGGATAAAACGGGCTCAATAAAGAAGCAGGATCAATCAAACAGGTTCATCTGTGTCTGTGAACACAGAAATACAGACAATGACAAAGAGGTAGGATGAAACAGACAAGCTTGTTGCACCGTTGTCGACAGGCAATTTATTCTTTTATAACAATGTTGGCCTCTTCTTTGAGGCTGTTTGTCTGCTATTTTAACAAAGCAGATACATTTCATCATAGTGCTTCCAACTGTAAAGCATATTACATTTTTTTTAACACAGAAAACTATATTTCTAAATGTTATTCAGCCGTTTGAGCACGTGTACGGCAGATCACATAACAATGTATAACTGTCATACTTTGAAAGGTAATCACAACTTTTTTCTTTTTTTTTTAAGTCATGTAGATGTGTTAAAAGTGTATATCATGGCAAGTGATGTAATTTATTCAAAGCAAGTGAAATCAGTTATGGTGCAATAGCTTTTCCAAGCTTCGGTGTTACTGAACTCTAAACTTTACTTCCAAGCCTAAAACTAAATTCAGCTCTTCCGGGAAAAATATATTTAACACCAGTGGCTGTGAATATTTAGTTTTTAAAACTCTGAGAAGCTGGAACAAATCATGTTTGTTACTTGTGACTGGTTCTGTTTCAGCGCTCTTTGGGAATGACCCAGTTCAGTAAGTACAATGAAAGAAAAGTGAGATGTGGTTTTAACTTGCATGTCGCTGATAAGGTCATTTAGTCTATGTTAGCTCACCCTTCAGCCTCATCGGACATCTTTCATGGGTGTGAGCTGGAGTAAGATTGCTTGCTTGCTTTTGTGCAAATGATGATTAATGATAGCTCCGACATAAGAAATAGTTATTTTAGAGGATTTATGGTCTCTGGTGTGAGTTTGATTTGGGGATTTAGTCTCAGATTTGTTCAATAATTCTGCAGTTGGGCTATTGGGAGCATCTTTAACGTATTGCCATTTGAGCCAAACTTAGCTTAGTTTAATAACTTCACCATTAGAAAAATTAGAAAATGGCTACCACAACAGTTGGCTACAACAGTATTGTCGCATATTTTACTTGTCTTAACAACTTAACCCAAAAAGTTAACTTAACATGACTAACATCCATTGTTTGGCCTGATTTATTCCTCATTAAAACATCGATATGCATAATGCATGTATTCAAAAGAATATTTCATTTTACGTCTCCATCATAATTACTCAATGGTGGACTTTGAAATGAGGATTCATACTCTCAAATTCAACTAACAATCTTGCAGGAAGGCTACCTGGAGAAATCTGTTATCTTAGCTCATCTGATGAGGCGTAAATGGGTTTGCATACCCCAAAACTTTCCAATCACACAGAAGAAGTCTGTGTGTTAAGCTTAGTCTAGCTTAGTTTAGTAGAGCACAAGAAGTTAATGACTGGAAAGAGGACGAATGGCTACTCAGAAATGTAACTACAACACTTGTCACTGTTGGCCTATGAAGAATTAGATGGTTTGGTTGTGCAAGGGAGACAAAAAGAAAATATGATTGAGAGACAGATGCAGCACATTCAAAGGTCAGGATAGGCGTTTGTGACAGCCGGTTTCTTGCAGTCTCCTGATACGAGGATCCGAGCTTTGTTTCCTGAGCACTTAAAAGTGTGGCAGCGCATATAGTACATTTTCTCTGAAAGTGATAAACAAAGACACAATTTTGCCTGGAATTACATAGTTCTTTGTTTTTTCATCATGGGTTATGTTATTTCTTTTTTCTAACATGAATCAGTGTTTACTTGCAAACTGTTTGACATGCAGGTGGCAATTAATGCTTCAAACCAAGGCTCACAGTTGACTTTGTTGCTTAAACACTTGAGACAGAACGGCACCGTGCAGCACCACCAATAGTGGTGCTAATCTCTGTGTATCTTTATAAGTGTTGTGGACTCCCAGTTTAAACAGTTATGGTCTGTGCAGATTACTGGCAGCAGACCAGGACAGGTCTAATGACAGACGCTGTGTTTGCATTAGATTACATAACATTACCTCCTGGTTTAGCCTGTGGATATTTTTGCTACTGGGACTAAAGGAGCACTATAGACACGCAGCGAGAATCTGAGACTGTAAAGATAGAGATTGGCACTGTTGCACAGGTGTGCACCTACACATTTATGATGAAGAGCATGTGAACTGATATCAGGCCTTCAACACCTTCCATGTGACATGTTGGTGTGTGTGTGTGTGTGTGTGTGTGTGTGTGTGTGTGTGTGTGTGTGTGTGTGCGTGTGTGCGTGTGCGTGTGCGTGTGTGGGGGATGCTGCTTTTGAGCTGAGTAAACTGTTTATAGCATGGACATAAAAGGCCTCATGAAGCCTGTCTAGGGGGCTGCCGACCACAGACACAGAACAGCATTCCCGTCGGCTCTTTTCTCCACGCTGATCATTACAGATATTCACTATAGAAGTCTGATTTACACAGGCTACCGCATTTGGATGTGCCGCACCTTTTATCCTTAGACTTCTGTTCTGTTTCTCGTCTGCACATTCTCGTTTCCTCTCATTGTTCAAATGCTTAGACACACATATAAGCTGTTTGATGAGGGTGCGAGTGGCAACCCAAACCTCTGAGTCTGAACCATGAGCATTGAGCAGACGTAACATGTCAGCGCTGTGGCCGCCAGGTGTGAAATACATGTTGAATGTAATTATTACAAAGGAGTCGTGACAGATTTTTCCTGGTTAAAGTGTAGACAGTCATCGGCAGATTTCTTTATGCACATGTGACACAGCAAGTGTGGATACTGTAGTCACGTCTGGGGAAATTTCTGCTCCTGTGTTCAGTTTCATTTTACATATATGTCCTTTTAACAATTCCAGGTTTTGTATTGAGGCTCTATAAAAAGCCATTCTTTTTGCGTCTATCTCTTTCTCCAGCCTGAGGAGTTGACCAACGCCCTGGAGATCAGTAATATTGTTTTCACAAGCCTGTTCGCCCTGGAGATGCTACTAAAGGTTTTGGTCTACGGGCCCTTTGGCTACATCAAGGACTCCTACAACATCTTTGATGGCATAATTGTAGTTATCAGGTAAGGACTCCTGATTTTGTCCCCAAATTATCCACATATCATCTGTATCTACATTTGAATTCTATAAGATGTTTCAACACATGTAGTACATCGTCCCCATTCATGGCTATGATCTAAATGCTTTCATAATTATGCTGGGAACACCTTGTGGACATGAATACTGAGATGTCTGGATATGAGTTGGTTAAGTAGATAACTAACCTTTTCTAATTAAGATATTTTGTTTTTGCAAAGAGGCAGTTTCAGTGCTCCATCTCACTGACATGTGAGATGCTTCAGTTCATATTAGCCATGAAGGGATGATGGCCTGCCAAAGACCTCAGCTGTGTTATAAACTTCAAGTGGGGTTAAAGGTTGGCACCCCTTCCTACGCGGTTCGGTGTTGCACATGAGAACCGCATTACTTTGGTCGTTTTAATGCCCCAAGACAAAGATTTTTCTGTTGAACCCAATGTAGAAATAAGAAAAATAACTTTCCCTTGACTGGCCACTTGGGTATGGCTCCAAAAGCAAGTGAATCTACACTCACTGACCTCAGCTAAATGCAGCAACGGTTTCTGATTCGGCCACTAAATGTAATTTGAAAAATAGGCCGTCTTCTTGCACGTGTTTGCTGGCAGCTCTGTGGCTCCTCTGCAGTCATGGCTATCAGCTAACAGAGCCAGGAGCCACAGCAGATCACTTCTGGACCCTTCCAGTGGAAATCTACTGGGACCTGCAGTCAATCATCCCGTATATGTAAAGAAATATTAGTTAATATTAGGGATGTCCCCATCAGGTTTTTTTGGCCCCCATCCAATTCCGAGTCATTTGATTTTGAGTATCTACTTATACCGAGTCCTGATCCGATACTTTCATTACACATAAAAAAAAAGAACAAATGCAAAATAAACAGATCCAGGTTGATTTGATTTTATTCACCTTATTTTATCATTTAGCACTTAAACAGTGCAGTTCTGTTGGAGGTAGCTTGAACAATCAAGTTATAATAGTGCAAGTTATTAATTAGTAAAAATAGTGAAAATTTTAACATAAATTTGAATTAAATGAAAACAGTAGCTCAACTTAAAATACCCTGCAGGCATGTAAAAAAATAAACAAATAAAAGTGCAACAGTGTGAAAAAGTAAGGCCAGTAATATGGTTTTAGACTGCACTCTTATTTCTTACTGTCCTTTGCTGGCTTAAAGAATACAATGTTTGTGTTTGAAGGGACCTAAAGTCTTCCTCACGGTAGCCAGGTTGTCCATCACGCTGCGTTGAGAAAGTGCTCGTAAAGTCAGCAAATATGCGCGACACAGCCTGTGGCGTGTTTCTGAACCCCCAGCTTAGGAAGACGACACAGACTCCAGCTTTGTTCGATTTTCAATCACCGTTGTAACTTTTATTTATTTGCCTTCGCTGGAACACAGCTGTGCACATGAACAGATCCCCAAAAAATAAACAACTTTATTGAACTCACTTTACGTGACACACCCCACACTCCACACCTCCACCTCACCCATAGCTTTCTTCATATCAGCAACGTTGTCGCACAAAATGACGTGGACCAGTTGCTTGTTGATACACACGTTGTTTAGCATTTTTTCCATAGTCTGTTTGATGCGCTGATCAAAATAATGAGAATTAAATATATATCCGATCCCTGATCGGGATGCAACGTCCGATTTCGATTAAGTCCGAAACAACGTGATCGGGCCTGATTTCTCATCACGTAATCGCATCATCCTTAGTTAGTATCATAGGTTAGCTCAAGTTACTTAGTCGGCCAAGCTATAATGGCTGGTGACACAAGGTGAGCGTGTTCCAAACAGATTCAATGACAGTCTGCAAATGCAGCACACACAAATGTGCACGTGTGCTGCAAGTGTTTGTGCATTGACCTCCCTCATTCTGTGTTGCCCACTCTTTAAATGTGCTGCACGCGTCTTAACGCAGTGTAATTGTTGCATTAAAAATACTGTGATACTGCAAAAATCATAATAATCTTTAACATTAAAAATAAATAAATGGGTTATTGTGCTACACAGCTTAAACTTAACATATCTGACATGCAATACCTTAATATACATTCAGAGGTGGGATTGTTTTTATTTTGGAGATCACCGTCTGCAGCCTTCAGGTCACAGACTGATGAACTGACCGAGTCAGAGAGCTAAATTGCCTCCGTTTCTGCAAATCCTCTGTGGCCAGGAGAGATAATGCAGCATTTGACATGTGTGTATTTGCAGAACGCCTCCTGAATTCATCTTTGCCTAGCTTGAAGTTCAACTGCCTATTTGCTTTTTTTTACTCTTTACACTACACAATAATACCACCACCTCCAAGCTTGACTCTTACTTTGTTCATAACGGGCACAATAGTGGTTAAAGTATTTAGTCATTTTCAAAAAAGGTTTGAGGCTCATCAAGGTGTGCTGCTGCTAAATTCAGAGATTCTTTGTTTTCAGTTATCTTGTGCTTCTTCTATCATGAATTATTCTTTGCTAACTGTCTTCTGGACTGTGGAATCATGCCCACTGCTTTCAGGTTCGATATACCTACACGTCCTTTGATATTTTCCTTGGACCTTTTCTTAGCTTCTTAAATGACATGTCACTCCATTCTTGAATCCTACTGGGAGGGTTTATCGTTCCAAGCCTCCTGTATTTGTAGATAACGTCTCCCACAGCACTGTTACTGTGGCATATCGGTGTTCACACTTGTTCTGTCTTTTAGTCCCGCCCAAAGAAGAAGATTAATCACTTCTTTTTCTCAGTATCTTTCCTTTTTACATGATGTGCCACTGTGTTATTGGTTTGGTTCCCTCACATGGCTCTCATGGAGGTAATTTCCAGCGCAGCAGTCCTGGCAGTCGGTCAGAGTTTCTGAGTACAGTCTGGTGAACTGAGCGGTACATCAAATCTGATTTTCACCACATAATTTGGTGGAAAACTAAACAATTAAAAGAGGGGCAGGAATTTAATTTGCATTCATTTCATGATGAGAAATATGACTTCAAAGAATGCTTATGTTGATCAATATGTGGTAAGCATTTGTTTAAACATTTGGTCATCTGTCACTGTTACTGCAAATGTTAGCTGGTTGGTTGTGGCATACATGTGTCCAGCTGATGTAACCTTTAAAGGAGCTTGAGGCTCCTTTTAAGAAATGAGACTCTCTAGCGCCACCCTTCACCACGACGGCCGTCGGGGGTACTGCAGCCAACAGTGAAGCCGGCACGGGAGAACGGGGAGAACGTGCATGCAGCGTCATGTGACGTCACATCCGCAGCCCAGCGCAGGAAATTCGGGACCGAATTGCAGCACATTTTGCAGCACACAGCCTGTTCAAGGCAAAGGAGAGATACACTAGAGGGCTCATTCTTTTGGGTTTGGAATGCTTCTAGAAAACTTAAAATGTATACGGATTTTTTTCATAAATCCTGCCACAATCCGGCCTCAAGCTCCTTTAATAAACCACTTGGAACCCATGTAAACCTGGCAAAAACAAAAACTTTTATTACACTAGTGTCACAAAAATGTCCACAGAATTGGATTGGTTAATTAAGACTAGAAAAACAAAAAACAAACAGGACACTGTATGAAAACCTTGTTTACCCAGCTCCACAACTCGTCTAAAAGCTGTTCTCTCTTAAAGCTACAGTACCTAAGTTTAAAATGAAATGAAAGACCCTTTTTTTTAAAAAAAAAAGGAAAGATTAACAAATAATCAGATTCAATGACAGCATACTTTATTGCAATTAGGCCAAGTTACACATATATTAATATTATTCATATATATATATATATATATATATATATATATATATATATATATATATATATATATATATATATATACACATATACTGTATATATAGTGTAAGCTTTACCTTGCCTTATACAGTCAGGATGTGTTGAGGCTGAGTTTGCCAACCTTACTGAGAGAATAAATAAATATTGGTATAGTAGTCTGTTCAGGAAATCAAATGTGAAATCACCTGACTGACTGACAATATTAGCAGTAAGTAGTGTTATTGAGATAAATATTGGACTGCACTAAAGCTTAATGAGTGTATATGTGTGTTTGTGTCTTGTCATCATACAGTGTGTGGGAGATTGTGGGTCAGCAGGGTGGAGGTCTGTCAGTGCTGAGGACCTTCCGGTTGATGAGGGTTTTGAAGCTGGTCCGGTTCATGCCGGCTCTACAAAGACAGCTGGTCGTGCTGATGAAGACCATGGACAACGTTGCCACCTTCTGCATGTTGCTAATGCTTTTCATCTTCATCTTCAGGTAGGCCGAGAGGAGCACGTGACTCCATGGGCTGCGTCATTGTGGTCCATGATTTCAAATACCTAACTATCATCAGCTAACAAGAGGATGATCATCCTTATTTTTTAAGATAATATGACTTGTGGCGCTGACAATTTTACAAACGGACCACAGCGAGCGACTGAATAAGCGCGATAGCTGCAGTGCAACTCCGCCAGTTTTTGTATCATCTTTAGCTGTCATCGACATCTGAAACAAGAATGGATGGACACCTTGGATACTCATAAATCTAAGTCATCACGCAGTACCATGATCTGAGCCAAGCTGAAGCAGCTCATTTGTGGTTACCAAGGTAGCATTTGCATATTCTAACCAGCTCCCTGGCTCGTCTGTTCTATGTCTGTATATATATACGGTATATATATATATACGGTATGTATATACATATATATATATATACGGTATGTATATACATATATATATATATATATATATATATATATATATATATATATATATATATATATATATATATATACGGTATATATATGTATATATATATATATATATATATATATATATATATATATATATATATATATATATATATATATATATATATATATATATATACGGTATGTATATATATATATATATACACCGTATATATATATATATATATATATATATATATATACGGTATGTATATATATATATATACGGTATGTATATATATATATATACACCGTATATATATATATATATATATATATATATATATATATATATATATATATATATATATATATAATGTATTAATAAATATGTAGGGTAGTCAGCAAAGCATATATATATATATATATATATATATATATATATATATATATATATATATATATATATATAATGTATTAATAAATATGTAAAAAGAGCAGATGTTTTAGACGTTTACTGTACTCTGGTAGATGTTACCATCATGCAAAGAGGGAACGACATAAGAAATAATCTTAGAGAAGTAACTATTCCTACAACTTGGATATTAACTATTTCCAAGCCATTTGGATCAACCCAGAATTCAGCACCACGGCAAACTTGCTCCAAATTCAGTGTCTAATCCTCAGAAATATATATATTTTTTTTATTAAATAAAAACTAAGCCAATATGATGAAGCAGAGTGTGAAAGTAGACGCTATAATTCAATAGCTTATTGGACCACCTTTAGCAGCAACAGCTTTGTTTAATTGTTTTCTGTATGACGTTATTCGTCCCTCACATCATTATGGAGGAATTTTGGCTCACAGTTCTTTACAACATTGCCTCAGTTCGTTGAGGTTCACGGCCATGCCGCTAGTGTTTCTGCCAAATGTGGTATTATGCGTCATGGTTAAACCTCTTCAAGGTAGACTCGTCTGTTCAGAGGTCATTGTTTCAGAAGTTTTGTGGTTCATTCAGGTGCAACTTTGCTACCATTTTCTTTTTAGAATTGGCGAGTTCTCCTGACGATCTTACCAGACAGGCCTAGCTGTTCGATGGTTGTCTTCTTATACTCTCAAGAACTTTACCTCCTAACTGAGACCTACGTAGTCCGAAATGTAACTCTGATGCCATTTACAATTTCCTGATCATTGTACTGTATGTTCTAATCTTGGTAGGTATTTTGGTTGCACCTTGCAACTTAACCCACTATATGTCAATACATCCTCCATAATCTTTTAAGCCTTCATATTCCGTGGTATTCTCATCATTAATGCTCAGTCTATCGACAACCAACACTTCAATCAGCACCACCGTCAAAACAGGTCTCTCCAGCACACAGTATCCTTTTGTTTGCACTGCATCGAGTTAGTCTGATGTAAACATTTATCATGCCTTCTCCTGTTTGCCCCCCTCCCCCTCTCCTCTGCTCTGCCTACCATGTCAGTATCCTAGGAATGCATCTATTTGGATGTAGGTTCGGGTCAGAGAGGGATGGAGACACTTTACCAGACAGGAAGAACTTTGACTCTCTTTTGTGGGCCATAGTGACTGTATTCCAGGTAAGAATACACCCTATTTCTTTCTCCTACCCTGACTGTGTTAAACAAGGATATTTGACTCTTTTATGCTAATTTTAGTTCCAGTTGATATACCATTCTGTGTACATCTACCATGTTATGTCTCAGACTTTTTGTTTGAGGTTTTATGATTGAACCTCCCCATGTTTCAAGGCTTAGAAGACCATTTCCTATTGAATAAATAAAATATATGAAGTCAGAATTTTCTTCTCCACCATTCTCTTCCCTTCATCATTCCCTTCATGAATAGCCTTATCTATCATCTCCATTTCCCTGAGTTCATCTATCTTTAATTTCCAGGTATGTTATATAGGTTAAGTAGGTTTGTCTCTTACATCAAACTGCTTTGAGCCATGAATCAACGTCCCTCCGGGATCCAGAATCAGTTTTAATATAGTAACCATTTATAATGCAGCGAAACACCTGATCAGGTATTACATGAAAGTGTCACTATGTGTCTCTGAACAGAACATTGCACATGTCTGTCCTCATGAAGTGTGTAGGTTCACTGGTTCAGTTTGTGGAGAAGTGAAAGGTTTTTTATGATTTAGTTTTGTGTCTCATTAAACAAACGTTTTTCATCATTACACAACCCTCTGATGGTTCTCAGATTGTAATGCAGTTTTAGCTTCACGTGGATAGTTGGTCATTTTTAGATTAAAGAATGAATTAATGAATGATAAATGTCCAATTTAAGAAGGGAATAACAAAAAAATACATTTAAATTAAAGCAATACTGATAAAAAACAAACCGCAAAAGTGAAGTTATATCTTAGCAGTACATCCAAGCTGTCAACTGGCAAGACATTTTCTTACTTCTAAAGCACACTAGGGGTGGGCAAAAATATCGATATGGCAATATATCGCGATACTTTTCCAGCCGATTCAATATTGATATTCAAAATTTGAATATCGATTTTTTTTTTTTTTTTTTTTTTTTTTTTTTTATCCCCGATTTTTTTCCCATTATATCACCCAGTGCTCCTACCTAAGTGACAGTCCTGGGCATTGCCACTCTCTACCAACCCTGGGAGGGCCCTGCACTGAGCTTAGGTTTTATTTCACGTTTTATTTCATTTTATAATTTATTTTTTATATAACACAATGGCCTGTCCTTAAAAAATGAAAAATAATGGACAGAGGTTTATTTATTTATGGATTTATATCTATACTGACTGATCACTGTGCCTGTCCTTGGTTTTAGTACCCATTTTTCTTGTGTTTATTATCATTTGCCACATAATTAAAGCAACCTCATACTAAATTTAATGTTAATTTCATATGATGTAAATAATATGAAAAACATATACAAATATGTTGTAACTTTAGCTTGTATAGTTATAATAAAACATTGTTTTGACTCAGTTTGTCCCATGAATTGTCACTATAATCTGATGAACGTGCAACTCTGATTTTAAGATCCATCACTATCATCTGATGTACATATATACAACTTGGATTTTAAGATGTGTAATGCATTTTTAAATTTTTCGGTGAACTATGTAGAATATAATAATCGGGATATCGCAATGTGTATCGTATCGTGGCTCAAGTATCGTGATGCGTATCGTATTGTGAGGTCCTTCCCAATACCCACCCCTAGAGCACACCACAAAATTTATTTTTCAACAAAACTTAGCACTCAGGGTCGGCCCTATGATTTGGTGGCCCTGAGCAAGATTTTGTGTGCGGCCTTGAAAACACTCCAAGGACAAAAACCAAACCACACAAACACACTGGTGAAAACTGAGTGAACAGACAGAGATAGATAGATAGATATAGATGGACAAATGAATTATCAACAAATCACTTACTTTGATGAGAAATAAAAAAAATAAAAAAATTCAATTATGTTTTATAAGGAAAGAGTTTTGTGGAATATATGTGTTAAATAATTGTAACCTCAATTGGAACCGTTTTGATCATGTGGCCCCCGTTAGATGTCGAGGTCCTAAACAACTCTGACATTTATTGCCAAAACATGCCTGTTACAGGAGTAGCCAAGCATTCTAAGAGGGTTATATATGTTTTCAGAGCCTTTACAAAATCAGCAACACAACATGCATATGGCTCAATTTAGCTCTATATAACTGTAGCGCCCGTACCAAGTAGCTGGAGAGCTATGCAAGATGATGGATTCGAAGGGGAACGTTATTTTACAGATTGCCATACTAACAGTTTACAAGGAGATACAATTACTATTTATACTTAATTGATATTTTTTTTTACCAATAATTTGAATTTAATTTAAAGTGGAAATGAAACGTGCATGTTTTGGCACTGGTAGTGGTCAAATATATTTAAAAAACGACTTTGTCTAAAATCTGATTTTTTTTAATTGTGAAACCCATAGAAATAACACATTTATTTTCGTAGTTTCTACCTAGTTCTCTGGCTAGCGAGCCGCCATCTTGAAGTGACGTCGGTGCTTACGTCACGGGGTTGGTTGGTGCTTTGAACGCTCTATTGGCAAGACAGGACAGCAAGTGGTTTTTGCGAAAGATCATGGATGAGGAGGAGATTGAGAGGACTGTGGAGGTCAGCAACCCTATGGCTTATGCTTTTGAGCCTATGAGACGAGGGAACCGAGCGGTGGTGATGGTTAGGGAGGAAGAAGTCGTGGAGGAGCCGGGTGTTTTGGGTGAGGAGCGGGTCGGCAACACTACCTGGTGTAGGTGTGGTTTATGCACGGTGATGCCCACCGTGCCGGAGTGTATCTGCTGTCAATGATGTCAACGCATCAGAAACAGATGAAAACACAACTAAATATTAAAGCTGACGGCGCACCCAGAAACAGATGAAAACACAGCTAAACAGGTGGCGGCGCAACAGAAACCCAGATGAAAATGCAGCTAAAAACATTAAGGTGACGGCGCACCTACATAAAAAGTAAAAAAAAAAAAAAAAAAAAAGTACAGCACCATAAAGCATGAACTATAAAAACACCATAAAACTCAGATAGACTAACAGACCACACGTTTCAACTAGCCGATGCCACAATATAAACCCCAGCCAGATCTGGCGTCATTAAATTAAATAAAGATGTTCTTGCCTATTTGAGTCTGCGCCTCCCGTTTCGTCAAAGTCCCGGGCCAGTCCACTCAGCCTCTGGTCTGTCATCAAACCCAGCACGTAAAAATAAATCCTTCAAAAAAAGGGAATGCACAGTGCGTACGGGATTCCGGCTGGCTGCGCCGCTGCATTATACAGTTTAATGCACTGGTAATATGCGCACGACTTGATCTTTTTTTTTTTTTTTTTTTTAAACTTTTTTGTAGGTGCGCCGTCACCTTAATGTTTTTAGCTGCATTTTCATCTGGGTTTCTGTTGCGCCGCGACCTGTTTAGCTGTGTTTTCATCTGTTTCTGATGCGTTGACACCTTAATGTTTATGTTTGCATCTGTGTTGAGGTGCGCATAATAATGTCACCATATCTGGAGTGCGCCGTGCGCACGTTATCCAATTTGTCACTGCAAAGTTTTGTTTGAGGAAAAAAGATTTTTGAAATACTTATTGGTAGTGGCAGTTTATGGAAATGGACTGCTTTGTCCCTGCCCTTAACCCGGTAAAATTCATCATTACACCCAGGAGCAATGCAATAATGACCTCCGACTTGTCTTTACTCTATTGATCACTAATATAGATCACTGTCTTTATATATAACCGTCTTTATATGTCACTATCTCTATCTATAAATGTCTATCTTTCTCTATCTGGATCTTTTTCTGTCTCTATCTTCCTCTGTCTCTGTCTCTGTCTCTCACTACCTCTACCTCTACCTCTGTCTGTGGACTCCCGTGAAGCTAACCAACCCCGTGACGTCACGGCCAAGATGGCGGCGTCCGTGCTATGAAAGCTATAACGGGAGTTCTTTTTATTTTTTATTGTATTACGTTTTTCATGTTTATTACATAATTGGTGAATAGAGTGGATATCCATTTAGCAAATAATGTATACTTGACTGACTGCTTCATTTCCACTTTAACGGCGGTGCCTCCACTTGATAGAAAATCAGGAATTATTATGCTGTTTAATAAATGTATGCTTAAGTCAAATAATCTTCTTTGGAGTACAAAAACTCTTAAGTCACTTTTGAAACAAGACACTGATGCAAAATGTAACTTAAGTTATTTTAGAGTATATATGGCAAGAGATTTTAACGTGTTAGCTACTATATTTTACACTGCTTATTAGCAAATGACTTTGAGAGATTTTTCTTCTGTCAAAAAAGATCTTTACCAAAGTGTCTAGGTTGGATTTTTGTATAATAATAATCGACCACCTAAGCCAACAAATGTTTTTGTCTCTCACATTTTACTATATCTTCTCAGTGCATAGATATTGATATTGATTGGGGACAAGGTCAATATAGACAAACTGAAGTGACCAAAGAATCCGTAAATAGATATTTATGACAAAACAGGAGGCATCTTTTGACAGTACTTTGTATGACATTTTGTAGCCAACTTACTGTATAGTGGTGGGAAGTAGAAGAAGATGCCTTTTACACTCTCTATACACTTACAAAGTGAAAATTGTCTTGGTTTGTCTATAGAGACCCTACTCACAGTATCACTAAAGTACATTTTTGAGTCTAGTGGTAAGCTTGATAGGTTGATATGCCCCAAGTGCTAACATTAATTGCTATTTTACTGCAAACACAAATTTCTTTCTCACTCAAAACTACTTTGATTCACAGTGTTTTGGCCGCTACCAAAAGTTTTTAACTCTGTACTGTTTCCTTAATTTTATGTGACTCATAAACATCTAGTCCATGGCTTGGACTCATTTGAAAATGGAAACATAGTGATTAGATGGAGACCGTGTATCCAAGCAACAGCAATAAATATGTCACCATTATCACTGGAAACTTCATATGGACATTACAGAAACGGAAAGCTTTACTGGTACAGCAGTGGAATCAATCGTCAATCGTATGCCGTTACCAAGATACAGCAACTGCTCATCAATGTTTTGCATTTTCCATTCATACTTTCTCTTCTCCTCTGCACTTTTCCCAGATCCTAACCCAGGAGGACTGGAACAAGGTGCTCTATAATGGTATGGCCTCCACCTCCCCTGTAGCCGCCCTGTACTTCATTGCACTCATGACTTTCGGCAACTACGTCCTATTCAACTTGCTGGTGGCCATCTTGGTTGAGGGATTCCAGACAGAGGTAAAGTAGAGCATTTACTGCTCTTTAGGAAAACCAAACAAATATTCAATACTGATTATTGACTCTTCTTTCCCTCAAGAGCATGTGAAAGAAACTTTTCATTGAAGTTAACTTGAACTCTCTTGTTTTCAAGTCTTTTTTGTCATGAAATTGGGCTTTGAGATATCTTTTTATTCCTCTTTTTAACACAAGCTCACATTACACTAATAGATGCCTGCTTGTGCCAACACCCACGTAACAAATTCATGAAAAGCGTAGACCTTTATGTCGTCTTGCAGTCTTTGCAGCAGGTTATGTGAGGACTTTACAGTATATGACTGGTTGCAGCCTTACATTTTTCCTCTCCGCTTCATCTTCATCTTCCTCATGCTTTTAGTCTCTTCACCTCCCACTCTTTCCCACTATCTCCACAGTCATCCTCATTATAGTTCTGCTTATTTGCCAATGCCATAAAGTGCAGTACATCATAGGAAAAGTATGTCTCCCAGACTAGACTGTACATCAGCCAAAATCAACAAAATTCCCTGTTTCATCCATCTCATGCTCTTACATGTTTTTTTTTATTATTTTTATCTCCCCTAACCTTAACCTTCCTTTTGTAGACATTTTTAATGTCAGAAAAACAAACATGCTACGTTATCCTCCGCTACACTCTGCTTTTGATTCTTCTAAGAGGCAGTATGACTAAATAAAAAAGTGGATTCATTTTTGCTGTTGTTTAGAGACAGTCAGCTTGGGAAAACTATTTCCAATGAGCCTTTCCAGGGCCTGAGGAAGAAGGAAAAAAAATGGAAATCATTAGGAAACCTCTCTTCAGTTTCCTGGCACTTAATTTGATACAGAGTGACTGAGAGAAAAGAACAGAGGATGATGTGAGAGACTAAATCACCAAGGTATAGTCTTTCTCTTTCTGTCTACTTGAATCCCCATCTCCGTCTTTCTTTTAAGAGGTGACAGAACCTGTGCTTTGATCTCTGACAGTCTTTAGCTTTCTGGTTGAGAGGGCAGAGAATAGATGAGGTGTGGTCAAAGAAAAGGTTGACAGCCTCATAAAAAATGGATTATTTTGAATGGGTTTCTGCTGCTATTGAGCTTATCTGCTGTATAAATATCAAGTGCGTGACTATATTCAGTTGAATCCTGTAGAATTGGGGACATATATCCAAACTGCTTAAAAATAAAGATAAGCACTGAGGAGAAAGCACTCTTGATTTAATTTCAATTGGGCATTAGTCTTTGTTTTCCTGAAGTGCCAGAAGTTTCTCCAGCGGTCAGGAACCTTTTAAGGAACTCTGTCCTCATACCTTTTTTTGAATCACCACACTTACTACTTACTAGTTACTACAGACATTTTTCAATCATATTTTGAAATGCTTTTTACTACCAATGTTGAAATCATTATTTAATCATACATTTCTCATATTCTGAACAGAATTTGTGTTAGAATTTGGTTCAGACTATATGCTTAAATTCCTTGTTCATCACCCTTCTGTGGAAACAAACACTGTAATTTCTTAATATTTCGCCCAAACGTGCAGTTTTCTGTGGCCCTTATTTGTTTTAGATCGGCAGCACTGACTCAAAGTGAGTGTGGCAGCCTAAACTCTGCCATATATCCCCCAGACATCACCCAGTCCTTTGCAGGTGGACCTGGCCCACATGTTTGCCATTCCTAAGGTTAAAGCTAGTGTAGGAAATTTGGGCCTCATTTGGCTCATGCAACACATGCCAAAATCCAAGTTTTAGCCCACTTAATGAACTTTGGGACACATCTGGCCCACACAGCACTTGCAAGTGCCATAACTGAGCCATAAGTCTTAAAAGTAGCCCAGATTAGACCCCAATGTGTCTGCTATCTGGTTATGGTGGAAATATAGCCCGCTAAGTGACAATATTGGCCCTGTACCCTGATTGACGCCTACTTTGGCCAAACCAAGAATAATGAAAAAAAAACAGGTAATAAAAAGAAAAAAGAGTGAAAAGCGATGCTTAAAGTGTTTCTATTTTCTTCAAGTCTTAACAAATTGGATGTTACCATCCCAACCTGAGCCATAAAATAACTTAGACAGCCAAGTTACTAACAAGCAAATACCACCAAACAAGGTTAAAATGAGCAACCTGGCTCATGGGATACACACTTAAAGCAGCAATAGACCACATAACTGCTTTTTATGAACCCACAAAATAATTATAACCTTTTCTGGAAGTTTCTCCCAGCAGCTGTTGCTAGCTAAAAGGCTCTAAACACAGACTGTAAAGTACCGCGACAACGGTGAACAACAAACGGAAAAAAGAAAGCTTATTCAGCAGCTTTTGAGCCAGTTTATCTTTTCTTAGGAGTTGGTAGAAAACCAAAATAGATGAAAGAGTAATGTTGAAACAGGACCTGCTAACTGTTAGATTTGTGCATAGAGAGGTTGCTAACATATTACTAATAATATTGTTGCTATTTTGGTTATTTTGGTTATGTCTGCTAGCATTGACTCCATGTAGTAAAACTACAGAAAAAATATGGGCTAATTAGCCTGGCACAAATATATTTAGATTTAGAGTTTAGTTTGACTTCAGTGCAATTATGTGATTAAGCTAAAGGTGAAAAGCTAAGTCTTAGCCAACCGGGTGTCCTCCCTCTCTGCCATCTCACATTATCACAGAGCTGTTGTTTGGCTTAATTCCCCGTCTCCTATTTTCATCTTTACATCCTTTTCTGCAAACACCAAGTTTATTTTTAGTCAGCCAAACTTTGCTTACGTCACGGTTGCCAGGTAACGGGTACTTGAATGACGTAGGCCAAGCCAGGAGAGATATACAACCGTGGTGCCGAGATACCTCACATGCAACACAGAAAGTCACTCACAGAAAAAAGTGTTGCCTTTATTGTCAATATTGCTGTGGAAATAAAGGCAGAAGGGGAATTTATATTTGCCTTCTTTTGATTTAACTCATTATTTGATCCCATGAAATTTCCCACATGCTATTTTTTTTCTCATCCCCTTTTTGTATACCTTTTCCTTTGTCAGGCTGTGACAGTACTCGTGTGACAGAATCCAATATCTACTGCAGAGAGTGCAACCAGACCAACTTGTCTCTTTATGGAGCGCTCTTAATGGAAGAGAGACAAAAGTTGTTCTTTCTTTTTATTGCACCTCTCATGGGGTTAATAAACACACATTTCACACCAAGGCACTTCCATGCCGTGTGTGCATCAAATGCAGAGGAATGCTTCCATGCTGAGCACAATGTGTCCTGAATGATGTGTTGCTGCACTGCACAGTCATTAAATGTATATATCGATATATATAAATATATATATACTGTACATATATATATACATCAGACCCACTGTCATATCTGCTTCTCAAACGATAATGCTAGCAATCATAGAAAGCATCAGTGCATCACTTCAAAGGTAAAACATGGTTGTTTCACCTCTTCTCTATGCTGTTCTGCCTTCTCATGCTTTTTCAAGTTGCTGAAGTGGACATGACAGTACACTCTGATCCAGGACGGTTGCCTTGATGTGTTCTGTTGCATGGTGAAGTCCAAATGTTCCAACAGGCTGGATCGTCTTTAACTTTCTCCTTCTGCTCTTGTCTATTGCTCTGGTTCTACCTCTCACCTCTGTGCCTCCTCTCCTGTGTGCGCCTCCCTCTTCTGTCCGGCTGCACCGAACACTTCCACTAATAGGAAATTGTCAAGCGGGAGGACTTGCATGCCCAGCTGAGCCTAAGTCAGCTGCCTATAGACTCAGGGGTATGTACAGCACTGCAGCTCTGCCTTCCCTCTCTCCATTTAATTGAGTAACCATCCTCCCCCATGTCCCCCTCAGTCTTCCCTCTTTGCTCTATGTCCTCATCCTCCCATACAAAGACTCTGCAGTGATGCCATAGAGCTACAGCTTCCAGCTGTATTGCAGGCATACTGCTCATTAATGACAGAATGATGAATGACAATGTGAAACCATTTTGCATAGTTAATTTGACAGCCTGATATTTTTTTTATGGATATCATTGACTCGACTGGCCCGTAGGATAAATCTGTTTCACTCAAAAACAAGGCTGAGTCTGAAATGAATTTGACATCAGGTCAAGATTAAGTGAAAAGGTTTGAAATACACTAATTGCTAAGAACTTGAGAAACAAAAGTCAAATTTACAGCTGAAAGGTGTTCTATTTTTAGACAGTGGCCCAGCAGGGTTTTATATGCGGGCCCCATTTGAACTGAAATTGGGCTGAAAAATCGGTCCCGTGTAGGTTAATCCGCAGGTGGTGGCCTTACCTGTGTTTGCCCACACAGACTCTGAGGGAGTACGTGTTTTTTTAGGTTGTTGCCAAACTGATATACAGTAGGCAATATGTTACTGAGACTGTATGGGATCTTTTTTTTTTATCCCATTCCCCTTTAGTCCACTTGTATTCTGCATGGGCTCCATATATTTGGGGCTATGCTAATGAAGCCATGCCATGTGCCCATCTCAAGCCCAAGCCTACTCTGTACCAGAGCAGCCCACTTTTATGCAGTTGGGGCCCGCATGACTATGCTGGCTGTTGATACTGGCTAGAAAATTTGAAATAAGTCTGGAATTTTGCACACTTGTATTTGAAACAAAAACTTGGTCAGATATAGTTAAGTTCTTCAAGCAAAATATTGAAATTTAAGTATTATACATTTGAGACTGTCTACTAGGCATGGGACGATATGAAAATTTCATATCACGATATTAGTGGACAGAAATATCACGATTACGATATTATCACGATATTAGCGTGTCGCTTATAAAATTCTTAAAATGCAAGGAAAAACACTAACCGTGGATCCACTGGTTCCTTCAGAACATTTATTCTCAAATCATTCTCAACACAGTGACACTTGAGGTAGAGAACAAATAGTGTACTGTAAATGTTATGCATTACAAAGTGTAAACTATAGTACCGGTACCGGTACTTATTTGAACTTTCTTTTTTTGTAAGAAAATACTTCCCTGATAGTCGAAAGAAATAAGTGACAAATAGAAATAAAGTGACAAAGTAGAGCCAAATGCACACTGATTGTATTACTCTCTGAAACTTTAACAGTGGCTAGCTGCCTGCTACTTAGTACGGCTCTCTGGAAAAATAATAAAATAAAGGCACTGCTCTGTAGTATACAAAACAAAAGCTGCATGGCCAACACAAAGATTGAGTGAAAATAAAGTGCCACAGTAGTCAAATGCACACGGATTGTACTACTCTCTGAAAAAATATTAAATAAATAATACATGAAAAAAATAACACTGGCTTCTACCTGGCTGGTAGCCTTGTGTGACCAAAAAAAAAAATAAATAAATAAAAAAAAAAAAGAATTGGCGATAATTACAGTACCCCACGATAACGTTATCGCGGCCGTTTTTTATCGCGATATACGATAATATCGTATATCGCCCCATGCCTACTGTCTACTAATAATACTTTGAAGCCTTTCTTTTATCATTTCTGATGAGCCACTCAATGAGTTCTGACAACAGAGTAGATAAACCAAGGTTATGGAAAAAGCACCAATATGATTTCAGACCAAGAAAGAAAACCCTACAGATCGGGTGTTTGCTTTCTTAATGCTGGTGTAGAGATGGTCAGACAAACATGTTAATGCTGGTGTAGAGATGGTCAGAAGGAGTGGCACTGTGGCCTTGTAGATTTATAGAGAGTGTACCAGAGAGTGCCAAGGGAGGACATTTGGAATTGCACGAGGAAGTCTGGAGTGGCAGAAAGGTATGATGAAGAGATGTTGGGTTTCAGGACTCAGACAAAGATCAGGCTTTCTTTGCCTCAGTGATGGGTGGAGAGATGAGGTCAGACAGGCGTTTTCATGGACTATGAGGTGATATAGTGACCTGTCGTCACAGTAGGGAGTAGGCGGAGGAAAACCTGGAGAGGTGGATATATGCACTAGAGAGAACACGAACAAAGTTACACCGGTCTAGAATACATGTGTAAATGAAAGAGACGCAGGTAGAATGTTAGATGCAAGCAGTGAAAGTGATGCAAAGCAGTGCTCAACTGTGTAGACCAGTGGGAATTTGTAAAAGAGTATCCTGAATGATCTTTTATTCAAGATAGCAATAGGGAAAGTAAAGCAAAATGTCTATAAGATGATAGTGAGACCAGTGCCGCTGACCAGTGAGACATCAGCACGGACCAGGAGACAGAAAGCTGAGCCAGAGGTGGCGTAGATTCAAGATTCAACATTCTTTATTGTCATTGTACATATTAATGAAGTTCTTAATATTTTGTTTTGGAGTAACAATAATTAAAAAGCAGCACATTAGATGAACAGCCAGGGTTGGACATCCATGGAGCTAAAATAAAAAGAGACTAATTTGAAATAGTTTGGACAGATAAAGAGCAGAGATAGTGAATCATTGGTAGAAGGATATTGGAGATAAAGCTGCCAGGCAGGAGAAAAAGGGAAAGACCAAGGAAGAGATTTGTGGATGTAGTAAAATATGATATGCAGTTGGTTGGTGTGATAGAGGAAGATGCAGATGACTGATAAATTTGGAAACAGGTGATATGCTGTGGTGACCCCTAAAGGGAAAAGCCGAAGATAAAATAAGTGACAAATCATGGTAAAAGAAATACGTAGGTCTTATTTTCTCATTAACATCCATAATTCAACTGACAGTCTTACATCTGTTTTTAAAAAGTGTTCGTCTATAAAATTAGAAGAACAGAAAATGTTTTAACTTTAAAAAGTCTTTTATTCATAAGATGGATAAAAGAGTTAGAAGATTAATTATGACTGGTTTCATCACTGATTGCAGAGCAATTATCAGTCACCCATGCTGCCAAAAGCAAGAGAGCTCTCGTATGGCTGCTGTGTCACATCATCTGCAAGTCCTCCAACCTGCTTCCTGCATGAAACCTTTGCTGCTGAGATTAACTGGAGAAATGAGCTGATCCAAGCCCAGGAGAGACAACTAAGTAACAAAGTGCTGAAACACTTGCACTATCACTGTCTTTGTTCTCTCTCAGAGGCAGACTCGCTACCAAACCTCATGCGCAGTGCTCATTTCCCAACAGTGCTCTATACATCGCTTTTTCCTTTTCTGCTTCTGGGTAATGGAGGCCATGCTGGTACTGCCAAAAAAAACCTCCCCATCTTTGACTTTGTTTTATCTGGCTGGAGGATAACGTTAAGAAGAGGGATGAGGGAGGTGTGATGAGAGCTGGCGTTTTCAGAGGCCCCTCATCAACACTTAGATAAATCCGGCTAGATCAGAGGATGAAAACTCCTAAATCAGGGTGGTAAAGACAAAGCCAGTACACGTTGAAATCAGGCCTTTGAAGAACAAATCATTTTAAGTCATGGACTCCAATTTTACACCACTGAACGCTACCCAAACTGATCCAGGAATGTTTTTAATGCAGCCGATGTTCCAGATTGTTCAAAGCCCAGTTTTATCTGGTTTCAATATAGCTGCCAACTGGGAACTGGCCAGAGCACAACATGGAGGTTGAGAGTGGAGTCTGCTGGGTTTGTCTAACCATTAAAGCTGTTATTATAGGCGTACGTTTGATTTCACTAAGAGCTCTCTGTACACTCTATATTTTACATATATTTTACAAACTAGTCTTAAGGAACGAAGGAAGCCATTTTAAGTTAACTTCTACTTCCATCCAGTTTTTTGTCACTATAGGGCCCTGATGGAAGGGAATAGGTGAAGTAGAGTTTAAATAAAAATATGGCTTCATGGAAACTTAAAAACATCGGTCAGTTAATTTCTATTCCTGCAAACTGTCAAAATGTTGTTCATTTATCAGTCTACACATAAAGGCCTGGATGATACACTGGCAATTCAGGACATTATGATGTCTGAGTGCCAGTTTGTTTTGTATTGCCATTCAGTATTAATATTATGTTTGTTTGTAATGTTTCTTTTGGAGCTTACATTTTAAGACTATCATCATATTACTAACTTACACTTTCCTTCATAAACCCTGTCCCATTCAGAGTTCACTAGCTTGCAACAGGTTGCTTGGCTAACTAAAGGTTTGTGCCTCATTACCCTGCTTATGTGCTATGTGATACGTCAACAAGTCTTTTCACAGGTTTCTCACGCTGAAAAATGATTAATTTCACCGCACAGAAATTTCAACAGCCCATCTTACAAACAAGTCAAAGGCAGACTATGCTACTGTGCCAACGTGCTAATCTCAGCTGCCTTGCATTACCAACCTATCGGCCAATCAGAAAATATAATTTTTTGTTGCTGGGTAAGGTTTGAGTTTCAGCTTCAGCAGAGCCCTGTCTATTCATTAAAATGAGAACTCCTGTAATCAATACGTCATTGCAAAACTCCTCCTTCCGGTGTTCTTTTGATGATTATTTCTGTCACGTTCAGTGAAAATGTTCAACTCATACACTGGATTTTGGAAAAGTCATGTATGCTGTGTTGGCATCTGGTTGTAGCTAACACAATGGGAAAAACCAGCAGGCTTTTGAAAAGTTAACTTCCGTCCATTGTTTGACTGTAGTGATATTGTACAGGCTACAAGAGTAGGCTGTTAGAGGAATATCGTCTCTCCCATGGCTGCAATAAGTTAGCATTGGCTACATTAGCATTGTTAACATTGGCTAACAAGCGAAAGCATTTGTAAAGATCTCTACTTTTGTGCATTGAACACTTGGAGAATGTTCTGTTTTTTATATGAATTGATGGAGGGCAAGTGATAATGAGGCATTGGTTTCAAGCTGGGCAATCGTGTGAGCCGTTTTCTGAGAGTACAACATCACTGCATGAGAGATTTTGGAAACGGATTCAGTATTGTATCACTTCTTATTTTCCTGGTGGAAAATCCAAGGTTTCCCCACTTTGGTTTAAAATATGAGGATTTGGGTTTTACAAGGTTTTGGGTTTTACAAGGTTCTGACTCTCCTCAATTGAGCTTCTGTGTATGTGTTTGAAAGGGTTGTCATGATTTGTTTGTTGATTGCAACAACATCCATGGCCTCTGTTGACTTACGAAGTTGCCTGCAAGGACCACATAAAATAAACTGGGGAATTCACAACTGATTTCAAAGATTATACATTAAAATTTATACTAGTGAATTGCTTCAGAACCCGTATTTTGTGTGAACTTTTTCTGAGATTCACATATGGTAAATGAAGTAGTATTTGAGGCCAGACTTCTATAAATCAAACGACAACAAAAAACAACAAGAAAACTAATCTGAACTCAATCACTAAACATGGCTCTTAGAGGCAACCATCCTGCCAGACACAGGCAGACAGAAAAGCACACACAATTACTTTGCTTCCTGATACATCAACAAGTGCTTCTATCTACAAGCTCTTTGAGGAAATCTCATTGAGGTCCGTCCTGTGTGCTGTCAGTGTGGATTATTGTCAGACCATGTGTAACAGGCCTGATCTGACCCTCGTCCTGATCCCAGGTTTATGCCTAAATTGAGGTGGCAGAGTGTAAGCATGCCATCCAAACAACCAAGCTATTTTGGGGCCAGGGATTTCCCTCGAGCCCCTTCAGTTCAAGATGATTATATACACCTTTGCCAACCCCCAGTGAAACCTCAACGATGCTATGTGAGAATATCCCCCAGTACTTGTCAATATTAGATAAACATTCCACGGTTAAAGGAAAAAAGTAGGTCTATTATTAGATGTTAAGGAGTGTAAACTTCCATTAGGGAAAATACATTTGAAATGGACATTAATGTTAGCGCTTGGAGCTGTGTGAAAAATAAATAGCGATTTAAAAACTCTGACTAAACTCAAAAATACCATTCCATTAAATTGTGATAGCGTGGATACAATCCCTAAAGACAAATCAAGAGAAGTTACTTTGTATTTGTGCAAACGTGTATAGAAAGGACTGTTGGTAGAGGATGGTTCTTCTGTGTGCTGTATGTGCAAGTCAGAGAGAGACGGAGAGTCCATCACTTCTGTTGCCACAGATCACTGGATCAGTACTTAGTACTAAGTACTAATTACTTACGATATTTATGACAGAATAGGCAAGTGTTAAAAGGCCACAAGCTCTCCATCTACAGTATTGATAGTCGTTTGTGCCACATTGGAGGTCAACTTGACTTCTAACGAGGCAGAGATGCCTGCACAAACAATCGTTTTGATAACTTACTTTTTGTATGTGTCAATCGTTCAGCGGCAGTTTCTTAATAAAAAAGGAAAAGGTCATTGCTGTGGTGACAGTAATGAGCTCAACCCAGCGGTAGGCGTCACTGTGGTTATTGCCACAGTATTAACGGGCAGAGATTTTTGAGTCTTGTCAGAGGTTGAAGATGGTTAGTTATTTATCTTCAAACAACAGATGGGGGTTTGTTTTACCTCTGGAGTATTACTTTGAAAGCAACAGACCAGAACGTTGAGGGTGGTTCAAAATCAGCTGTGTATTGGATTAACCTTTCCTCATATAGCTCTTTTTTCACAATGGTGCAGTGATTTAGGGGTTCAGACCAGAAAGGTGTAATAATGAAAGAGTCATTAGCTTAATTGGCAAATTCTGGACAGTATGTTCTGCTACAAAGAACTAAAACATTCTCGAAAGGTGTGTTGATGCAGAGATCAAGGCAAATATTCCATCAGAACTCACCAGGAACTCCACTTCTCTCAGCTATTTTCCTTCATTCTCACTCCTTTGTAAGCTGATGAAATATATTGGTGATCAAAAAGATGAAAGCCTTAGGATCAGAGAAAAAAAAAACAGATAAAGCTGTTACGAGGATGTACTCTATTTTACGCCACTTTGTGCTACACTGGGAAGATGTGTGCGTATCCATGCCTTTAAGATTATTCTATTGACATTTTAGTCAAAGTTACCTTTCAAGTTGCCTTTGAATGCATCTTTACATTTGTATGGACTTTTTTTTTAATCATATTTCTCACGTAACAGATAGCATTAACAGCTTGAGCACTTATGCAGGACAGCCCATCATTATTCTTAGAGCAATTTAACCGGGAAAACCAACAAGTCTTTAAACGACTGAGTTGGTTGCTTTGGTAATACTGCAAATACAAGCTTCTAACTGACCAACACTCAGGAACAACGGAAACCAAGTCCAAAAAGAGCAATTGAAAGCCAGAGCAGGAGAGGATATGAGGCGGAGGACCCACCATTCTTAGTGCCAACACTGCTGGTTTAGTGCTGTCATCATGTCTTGTCTGATTGATTGTGAGTAGGTTGATGTGCATGTGGGAGAAGTGCTCTTGCAGTGGTTAAAACTGATTTCCTTGATTTGCTTTTTATTTTTTAATCAATGTCTGATGCTACATGATTGTGGGCGTTTGGTTGGCGCCATCATTGTTTGTAGGTGGATGTGAGAACATTGAATACAGAGCAACATTCAGGCTTGAACATTTCCAGGGCAGTTAACTTCAGACCTTTTTCTAAGAGTCCACTTTAAAAACAAATTATGTTGTAAAGGCCATTGTGCAAATTAGCAAGTTAAACTCTGTCCAGAAGAATCTTTATCAACTGCTGGTTAGAGGGGGAACTAAGATCAGATAATAAATACAGAGCTCAGGAAGTTAATATCGAAGTCAGTTTTAGAAGACTTTAGAGGCCGGAAATCACACAAACTTACCAGTGTCAGATATCTGTACTTGGATTTTATGCAGCCAGGTGTAAAAGTTAGTATGCGCTCTTTGAATTTTATCTGTTTTTTGTTTATTGACAAGCGATAATTTCCCAAAAAGAAAAAAAAGAAACATGATTGTAGTGTGTCTTTGTATTAGACAAATGAAATGTCAGAAGAGCAACAACCTATAATGTTACATATGTACGTTTTGTTTTTGGTCTAAGCTTAAAACTGATTGTCATTGATATAACTGAGAAAAGAGATGTCATGTCCATAAATGATCTGCATCAGTTTATGTAAAATAGAGCCCCATTAGAGCATCTTCTGCTATAGCAACCCTTAACTTGGACCTTTAGAAAGATAATTTTATCTCCTGGTGCTTCATGTTTTCTTCTGTGAGTGTAAATATTTAAATGCTAATAATGTTCTCTGAAATATGTAGATAAATGTATCTGAAAACCACAAAAGACTGTAAGTGGTCCTTAAGTTGGTTGGTCTGCTTGTTCATTATCATCTGCTTGTCTTACATAATTCCGTCATGCTCAGCAGATCAAGGAAAATCAGCCTGGGGCATAACCGCTGGAAAACAAAAATGCTAATTTTTGGCTGAAATACAGAGTACCCTGAACATCAGCAGTAAACAAATACGAGATGCAATATTTCCATACCCATTTTCCCTTTCTCTAATTCTCTTGAGGAACATCATAAAAGTAATTTGTAAGTTCAAAAGGAGGCACTAAGTGATTTTCTGCACACAGTTTACTCTCTTTGCTACTGCAGAGGTGTGACTCACTGAGTCGACATACTATTAAGCTCCCAGCATTCACCTGGCTGCAGGCACTGGTGTGGTGAAACAAATACAAGCATCTCTGAGAATCAATTTAATGGGTTTGTGAGTGGAAAGCACCATGACGCTAGAAGAGAGTAAGTAGAAGCTTCAGGAAAGTCTGTGAAAGAATTTAAAGAGAAGTAGAAAGATATGTAAATATGCAGCAGACTTATATTAACATTACTGTTCAGAAAAATGATAGACAGCAAAATAAAAAGCCCAACCTGTTTCCAACTGGGTAGCTGATGTACAACTTGATACATTCTGTAGTGGAAAAAAATCCAGCATGACGTGTCGAAACGAGGCACCTATGAAGCCATTCATAGTTGTTAACTGGGCAAAACAAGTAAATCAAACATTGTAAAATGATGTGAGGATTGTAGTGTGGTTTCTTAGTACATACACCTTCTCACTTCTCCTTGCATGATAACAAATCACTGATGTTTCTAACCCTTCTCTTTACCTTTTTTGCACTGAACCCTAGTATCAGGGAGATTGTTTTTTTGATCACAGTGAGAGGTTGCCTCTAGCAGCAGGTCAGTGGCCAGATCTCAATCAAAAAACTGATATACTAAAGACCTGAACCGAGATCTGGGTTTAGAAGCAACTGAAAACCAGATACTGCAACCTGTTTTTACTCTGAGGGTGTCAGATACTGTTGGTCTATTGAAGGTGTCCTGTGCGTGCAAAACATAACAATCATTCATTAGCTAGATTACTTCCCCCCGGGTTACATTCTAAATATATCCACAATAGATATTTTAGATGTCAGCACCGGAGGAAAAACACTGAAAACAAAACCTTTATTTTAGGTTTCGGTATTGTATCTACTCAGTTAGGTTTAGGAACTCAAACTACTTTAAAAAAATGTGAGGTTTAGTTCAAAATTCACATGCTGATCTATTAAATAATGATGTTAAAAAATACTGTTTCATTCTACAGTGCATTGTGATGCCTGGGCTGTCAAAATGACAGTATATGACTCCCTGAGACCAAGACTAGACTTTATATTTTTGAAGGTGTTCGTCTATAACACTAGTTTCTGTTTTTATGTGTGAAGGGGGATGCTTCTAAAACAGGTTCGGAGATTGATTCCGTTGCGCGGAGTATGGAGGATGTTAATGGCAGCAAGAAGGATTTATCGCCTTCTCCAGGTGAGGCATGGGGGCAAAGGACATATATTGATCCCAAGATGGGAATAGAATAAAAATGAATCTTAAATCTGTGTGATTTTTTTCTCCACCTTTTGTATGTTGATGGCTGACAATGGGCATGTATTTGGCCAAGCTGATCCCATGACAGACGCTGAACTAGACATGTTGGTCCACAGTATACACTGTTGCAGTTTCACAAACTATTATGTCTTTAATTGCTAATTTCATCACACAAATCAAATTTAAGTTCCAATTTATCAGAACAAATGCTTATAAGGAAGAAGATGGAGATATGGAAAGATGCAACTCAACCGGCCCTCATCCAAAAGGTTGCTAGATGGAGGCATGGTTGTTGGAAAAAAAGAAAAGAAAAGAAATCAACACGGGGGCCTAGCATTTTCATTGTCAGGGCAGGGTGATGGCTTTTCTTTTGAAGAATGGGGACCCAAATACAACATACTCCTGCCTCCCATGTACAGTAATGTCAGTGCAGGGGTGTTGGAGATACAAGTCCAAATTGATAATCGGACAGATTCGGGAGGGACAATGCACGTTTTGTCCAGTCTATGGAACACTGCAACACATATTTCCCCTCCCTAGGGCCTGATAGAGGCATATGATTTTGCTCAACCAGTACTAATGTGCTTGGTTGACTGGGACCATATTCCCCAGGGTGTTTTCTAAGGGCCACTTCAGGATTATGGGATACTGGGACCGTTGCTACTGGCCATTTGGTCCCTTTATAAGGAGAGCAAAAGTTTGACTATATTGTTGGCAGTTAAAAAAATAAGTAAAAAAATTGAGCTAAAAGGCAAGGTTCACTATTAACTGGTCAATGTGTGTTCCTACCTTCACCTATGGTCACATACTGTGGGTAGTGATTGATTGCTGATACAAGCGACTGATTTCATGTGCTGGGTAGCTGGACTTTTCCTTTGAGAGTGGGTGACATTTTCCTTCCAAGGAAGGGACCCAGAATAAGGGGGTTGCTCCACCACATCAAGAGGAGCCATGTGAGGTAGCAATATCCAAGCACCAAGTTGGACATGCCCACCTTCCACCCTGAGGAGGTATTCAAGTTGGAGGAGATCCGGAGACAGAACCAGGACACCCAGGAAAGATTGTATCTCCCCATTAGCTTGGGAACGTCTCTGAATCTTCTGGAAAGACCTGGAGGAAATGGCCAGGAAAGGAGATATTTGGAGCTCTCAGTTAGGCTGCTTCCCCTGCGACCTAAACCCAAGTAATAAGTAGTTAATGGGTGCAGATACGCATTTTAATATTCATGCTTCCCAATTTCTGACAAATCTGCAAACCATGAATATTTCACAAAAACACAGCCTGGGGACATGATGCCATTTCTACATTTAAAACCACGGATTATATCAGTGCCTAGTATTGATTATATGGACAAACACACACATTTCTGATGAGACTAGACCGATCTGACCAGTTCCTTGAACAGGATCAAACCAGTACAGTAACAATTCTCAATGCACCACTTCTCATCCCCTCTCATTAATGTTTGCACTGACTGAAAAAGCAAATGGAAAAAATACAACCCCCGGGTGAACTGCATCATCTTCCCCTCAGTCTCTGCAAGTGTTGTGTGTAAAACTGCTTACATAGCTGGAAAAACCCTTACAGTATGTATATCTTCAGATAAAAGAGCTGGGAGGAATCAGTGTTATTAAAGTTGCATTCCCCCCATAATGCTATGCATTTGTATTGCTGTCAAACATAATATTCTCCCCCACGCATCCCATAAGATTAAGGATCTGCTGAAATATTCATGTTGCTCAATAACATTAAAGAGCATCCACTTTAAAATACTACATTAATGAAGTTGTAATTTCATGGTAAGCCTGGTTGTATGCCACTTCCTGTTCTTCCTAATATGTGAATTCAACTCAACACTTGGCATTTTTTAATGAGCTTTTGTATGTATTGACATGTATGATTATTTTGCTAGTAGTTCCAGTGAATGGTCATGTGGAAATGAAGACCAGCCTGACTCCTCCACTCATTACCCACACTGCTGCCACCCCCATGCCTGTGCCCAAGCTGCCCGTTGGAGGAGACCCAACCCTGGGCTACGAGTCCCGCCGAGGCAGCAACGTCTCCATAGACCCATCCGGCTATGAAAAATCACCAGTTAGTGTATTTATTATTTGTCTAAACTGCAATCACAAGCAAGTGGCACGTGTCAAGTGTGTTAAAGCTGTGCTTGGATGTCTCAAAGGCCATTACTTTAAGTGCCTGCCAGGAATGATGCCTACTGCAACCTGACTTTCCAAGCGCCGCCTGTCTAAATTGATTATGTGTGTTCTGCTGCTGTGGAGGTCATAATGATTGAATCTTCAAATGCCACATTTTATTTGACAAACTGATGATCCAGATTAAGATTAAATCCAAATCTATAAATATATCATTCAACCACAATTCTCAGTTCAGTTCACCTCAGACAAAACAATTACACTCATCATGTTTCCATTACCCTTGAAACCGTATAAACTGGACTTGCATTTAGAAAATGAATAAGAATAGAAACCTTTTGCAAAAACTACCAAGAAATGTTCATGTTCACATGAAGTGTTTTTTTCTGGCTATTTGGAAACTTTTTTCAAAACTGCAAAGAAATCCTTTTTTTTTCAGAATGTTACTGCCTTGAATAACTCAAACATATTACAAGTCCGACTAGAGTCATGAATCCACTTCTCCATGAAATCCTGGACATTGACTTCCAAGAAATAATTTTCCCGTAGACGTGGTTGGAGCCAACCACAACTACGGGAAAATGCTGAACGACGGCTAAAATGAAAGCAGTCGTGGACATCTATACCCTCTTTTGAAGACTTTCCAAGACAGTGTATCTCAAGACAAGAAAACACAGCTT
This sequence comes from Cololabis saira, assembly GCF_033807715.1. Classification (NCBI taxonomy): domain Eukaryota; kingdom Metazoa; phylum Chordata; class Actinopteri; order Beloniformes; family Belonidae; genus Cololabis; species Cololabis saira. The sequence goes on along the minus strand of NC_084605.1, from coordinate 22,020,269 downwards.
TCTTGCACAACATATCCTAAAGAAAATGCTTCATTTTGTAGCTGAATTTAATTGATATTTCAGAATACACCAAAGTTTTGTATCAAAACTGAGGTGGAAATGCGGCTTTCGGTCTACTCTCATAGACCTGAATCAGTGCAACTGGACTAATTTTCTTTTGCTTTTAAATCATTAAAGCGACACTACGTAACTTTTCCACCTTAATATCATATTTCCAGAGTCATTGTGATGGTACATCAACTTCCAACAGGTTTAATGACACCTCTGTCATGATCTGAGGGGGTCTGTATCGCCTTCACTGGCACTATGTAACTTTGAGGAGCATGGTAGGAACCCTGCCACACTAAAAAACTACAAATTTTACGGCTTTGACTGCTTTACGGCACATACGTCACTTCCCCCTCCTTCCCGATTCGTAGTTGAGACAAAAATGGGCGGGGCTTGGAGCGCAGAGGCTGAGCTCAGCAGAAGCTGATGTTGAGCTAAACGAGGAGCTGGTATCATGGCCGAAGCAGCGAAAAAAACGAAGAAAATAAAAGTTTTAACGGAGCGGAGGAGGCGAAAAAAAGAAAGCGGGAGAGTAACAAGCTAAATGCCCGGTGGAGAATAAACATTGGCCCGGCGTTCTCTCGCTACAAGCCCTGGTAGCGCCGTCGTCTTGGACGAGATGGTTGAAGGATGTAAAGACGTTCATCACCTTCAGGTATGCACTTTTGTCAACACCTATGTCAGTGTGTTTTACAAAAACAATTATCCTAAAACTACTACAGCTGGTGTAAGTGTTGCTACTGTATCAAATGTCAATATCTATGTAAACCTTTTGACTCTTCAGGTCTGTATATACAGATACTTATACACTGATGGTAAAAGCAACACATTTGTAGATATAGTAAAATATAACCAGAAAAATGAAATATATAGGCAAAGTATACACTTCCAGATGAAAAAAATACAATATAAACAACGTATAAGCATATAAAATAAATCTACTTTGTTGGAATTATATTAAAATAATAACAATAGTAGTAAAAGAAACCTTATGGTGTTTATAATGTGTCGTTTTATCTTGTGAGTGTATAAATATATACATTTCTCTAATTTTTCTATAGCTATACATTACTTGCTTTTACTTTCTGCATAATTACAGTGACTTCAACAAAGAAAAAAATTCAAACTTGTGATCAACAAAATATGTTGAATGATTTATAGGTCAGTAATTATCAGAAAGACATAATGTTTTTGTATCTTTATTCTCACACTCTGCAGGACAACATCAGATCTGGAAAACTTCCAGAATCACATCCTCATGCAGGGAAGGTTCTCCTAAACTCCAGCAGTGAATCATCAGGGAAGGTTCTCCTACACTCCAGCAGTGAATCGCACGCGGACTCTCCCAGCACCAAACAAGGATGGACACAAGATGCTACTGCTACTATAGTCATTGTATTTATTTACAGTAACTTCTTACACTGTTTCATAGTTCAGTTTTTATTATCAGTTCATTATTTTTAGTTTATTTTTCTACTACTCTATTTACACTTGTTTACTTTATTCACAGTAATTTATCCTGTCATACAGTTGTTCATTACTGCTACTGTGATACAGATTACTTATTGTTTATAATAAGTATGTATGGGATAACTGCTGTCACTATGCAAATGACAAAGTTCAAGAATGTTCTATTTTCTGAAAGGTGTGTAAATAAAAGTCTGTCTTGTTTTGCACAAATGTCTTTATTTTAAACACACAAAAACAACTGTACAGGAAAAAATGGAACAAAAAAAAAACAATATCAAAATATTTGCAGTAATCTTCATAAAGGTTCCATTCTAGAGAAGACGGGGATCCCTGAAACCACTGTACTGTCCCATTGGGTCTGGAAAGGTGTCTCTTATTTTCCAAACATCATGCTGCCAGAGCACAAACTGGCGATATGTATATATATGCATATATATATGATATATATGCTGCGTGTCGGTTCTGTCTTTGTGGGGGTTCAAACTCTGATGATGCAGAGGTAGAGGTGTTCTCACGAACAGCAGATTCCTGATAAAACAAGAGACAGAATTGTTATGATACAAATGTAAATGTAGAATTCTATGATCAATAAGAATCAAAATTAGAATGTTTTCACATACTGGGGATTCGTCTTGGGTTTTTTGGTAATTCTAAAATTACTGACAATATCAACAACAGACAGAGAAATAATAGTGATCATAAAAATGTGTAATTCGCAATGAGGAAGCTTTATAAAATAATAATACAATTGAATAGAATTACAGCACTAGAGGAAATAATGCAATGCGAAGAAAATGTATAGAACATTTCTAGTATTTTTCCTGAGAGCTGTAAAATTGTGCAGGGCTGATCTGCAAAATATAAGGAATGGGCATTCAGTTATTCACAGTTTATAAAGTATTTTTTTATTTTGTTAGTAAGTATGTTGGACTACTAATTTATGACGAAGTCTCTCTAAAAAACGTGACAGGAAAAAGGTGCAGAGCGTATGAGTTTGTAGGAGCATTATATCGCTGAAACAACTTAATGAAACCAATTTGAACTTAGTGTTTTTCAACATCATCATATTATATTGTTTAGCCAAAAATAGATACATTACCTCTTCATTATCCATCCTGCAAACGACCGCTGAAAACAGAAAAGTCGTTTTCAAAGTCCGTCCCGTCTTCTCTCATCAAAACAAATGCAGCGGCGGGGACGGGGGTTTTCCGGCAGTACGCGCTGGTGCTCATGGGAAATGGAGTGTTCTTTCTGGTAAAGCACTACCGATTTTTGTCCAAAGGAGGCGCCAAACTCAACAAAGCTGAAAGTTCCGTTGTGCTGCTTTAAAAGAAGCAAAGATTTAATCAAAAACAAATTTAAAAAGTAGTCAAGTTCCCCTTGATACAAGCCTTTTGGCTTTTATACTAGTCTTGACTCGTCCCGCCTCCACTCGCCTTGTCCTCGTTTGATTCTAGACACCCAGATGAGAAGTGGGAGGGTTGGAGCAAAGCGTATTTGACGTATTTGATTGTGTGATCTAAACGGAGAAGACAGTAAAGATGTAGAACCTGGAGGAGATGATATATGTGCTGCTTGGTCTGTGACATGTGTTAGATATCAAGTTAAAAAATGAGAGTGAAAGAAGCTTCAAGCGGCGATGCTTTTTTTTTTGTTTGTTTGTGTCGGCGCTGCTGAAAAGTCAGTTGGGAGCCGCGAGCAGCTATGAAGTGACAGAGCTCCTGGTAGATCTGGTCCTTCCTTGTCGCCCGTCTACATCCCTTTTTAATTCTCTCCTCAGCCACCAGATTTATGAACATCTGCACCTCAGAGTTGGATCACCAAACAGACGTTTGCACTGCCATTGCCTGTTGAATAAAATGAAGAAGTCGCGACCCGCTCTTGCGCTGATTCCCGCTTCCTGATTCAAAACACTAAGTGGCCTGTAGGGTGATGACGTCAGATACAGGGCCGACTCAGCCGCTTAGAACCTCGGAAGAATAGGTACAAAAAAAGTATCTACTCGGCACGCCTCCACCCGCCTCCACCCGTAGTGTAAAAGTGCAAAACGGGGGCGTGACGAGTCGAGTCGCGCTGAGTAGGTACTAGTGAAAAAGCGCCATTTGAGAGCTACCATGACCTGGATGATTGAGAACCTACACCAGTGTAACGCTATCAGTGAGGACAAACATTTTTGCCTTGGACTTCAGATCTTTCTCTGTCCTTGAAGTTTTGTTCTTTGGTTCTGTTCCCCCCCTTGCTACAGGCCAGTGCCCGGAGCTCTTCCCCCCACGCCCCGTGGAGCTCGGGCAGCGGCTGGACCAGCCGCAGATCCAGCTGGAACAGCCTGGGTCGCGCACCGTCTTACAAGCGGCAGAAGCGGCAATCTGGGGAGCGGCGCTCACTGCTGTCCGGGGAGGGCAACTCCAGCTCTGACGACGGGGAGGGAGGCGGTGAGGGCGGAGGTGGGCTGATGGAGGAAGACGCCACTTCCCTGGCCAGGACCGACTCCATGTCTCAGCCACAGACGGGACCCCGACAAAGGAGGATGGAGTCGGTGGAGACACGGAGCTCCGTGGATCTGCCCACTGATGCCCTCCTGCAGGTAGTTCCTTAGTGCCACCAGCTTTTACTTCTGCCAGGCTACGGCACCTTAACCCTTGTTGTAGTCTAACGTGCAGCTTCCTGGAAATGTAACTACGCACTGGGTGGATGTAGACCATAACAAATGGGATTTCTTGCTCTGTATCTATGGCTACTACTTCTTCCTTGTCATTATCAACCCCCCTTTTCTTCCCCATTGTTTTAGGTGCCCCACCTGTACCGTTCAGCCAGCATGCACAGCTCCAGACCCCCGTCCTTGAGCCACTTACGGCCACCAGAACACAACGACTGCAACGGGAAGAGATCTCCTTCAGCCCTCAGCCCGGCGACGCCCTCTTTGGAAGAAAACACTGAAGATGAGAATGCAGAGGAGGAGGCCAACGTGGTCAGTCTGCTTGTACTTCTATCTCTAGATTTGGCCCGAGATGTGAAAATGCTTTCTATGGTTTGGAAACCTGATCTTTTAAATTGAATGAGGGATATTTATATAGTTGTTAAATAAATGTCTCATCCGGCTACACTTTTTGTATGTTCTATGATGTCATTGGAATTTTTTTCCAGCTTAATGAATTCTATTTAATTTATAATGATTATTTTATACTTGAATTTCAACCCAAGTTAAGAAAAGGTGGGATGCCATGTAAAATGAAAATAAAAATGAAAAGCGACTCCAGTCAAGAATCCTGTCTGCATTTTTATCCAATGCCACCTGAGGGCCCAAAGATCATGGGAATCAGGAGATTTCCATTTACAATTTGCAGACAAAGCTTTTCACAGATTGGTAAACATCTGCTGAGCTTTATTTCTAAGAACCTCTACCTCTCTAAGATGCTCAGTGCTTTTATGCCCAGTCATGTCACTGACCTGTTGCTGATTAATGTAATTAGAAGCAAGATGTTTCTTTTTAGAACCATTTACTTTTCCAGCTTGTTGTTGTCCCTGTTCCAACCTTTTAGAGATGTGTTTTGTCTTTCCCTTTGCAGGGGCGATTTGCCCGGGTATTCCACTGGCTGGAGAAAAAGCAACCAGATTGGTGCCAGCAGAGACAGACCTGGTCACTTTACATCTTCCCCCCAGAATCCAGGTACTTGGCTTTTACAGCAGTGATTACCTCCATGCCTCTGCCTCTTTGGCCTGTTTCGCTCATGGTTCTGTTCTGCAACACGGGTATTTTTACATGCTCATTCTGAGTTTAAATCAGTGCAACAGTGTCAATACCAATGTGAAATACTTTCATCAAAGTTTCATCAGTTGTACGGAAATAGACTGAGACCTCGTCTTGATGAGGAAGAGATTCATACTGTTGAATTTCAACGACACGCCATACTGCAGACAGCACAGGCAGAGTTTTTTATTGCCGCAACGTGAGCGCAGCAATTTTTTTTCCCTCCGTTCTTATATTCCCTCCCACATTATCACTTCTGAAGTCTCTTTTATCTGCACATTTCTGCCATATCAGGGGTGAGTAAGCAGCAGTAGAGGGAGCAAGGGAGTTTCTCCCACTGAGTGCTGCCTGTTATCTCTGCCACGTGCAGACTCTATCTCCTTCCTTCGCCCCTCGTTCTCCCTTCACTCCTCCTCCCAGTCTTCGGCTTTGATCTGCATGTTTCTGGTGTCGGTCTGAAGGCAACACCAAGCAACGTACCGACCCCGAGCTTCTGCCACAACAACAGCAACATGCCGATCAAACCACAAGGTACAAACCAGCCATCAGCAAGTAAATGTTAGCTCACACTTGAGTTATGCTCTGTCAGTTTAAACATTTATATTTCACTTTTAAGTAAAGTTTGCCCTCCACTCTAACCCCCCCCCCCCAAAAAATAACAAGATTTCCCAGCACAAAAGATACTATTAAAGAAGGCATATCAAGAGAGAAAAATACATCTGTGGAGTCTGAAGAGACTACCAAATCAAAACCTCGACCATCACACAAACCTGTGACTCTGCTTGAGGTTGGATCAGCCTGAAAATGTGTAAATCTGTTAGCCGGTCATATCTGCACGGTACTATGACATCCCAGAACCAGATCAGAGTAGAACCCAACTCCCAAAAAGTTGAGATGCTACGTTAATATTAATTTTAAAAATGGCTTGCGATGATCTCCAGATCTAATACATCTTAAATGTTATTCACAATAGAACAAAGAAAACATCTTAAAAGTAAAAAAAGTGAAATCATACCAGCCTGAGACAAAACAAAGGTTATTCTCAATTGGATAGCATCAACATCAAATGTCTATCACTGTGTAGCATTCCTTCTCCCCAGTTCCCAGATATACAGTACAAGGGAAGCAAAAAGACCTTTTACTGAAGTATAGGAGGAGGAATGTTTTCCTATTCATTCCTGACACAAATGCTTGACAGTCCTTGATCTTCTTCTTTTTTGTTTCATGATGCATCAAAAGTCTGCATTGCAGGCCTAAAACATGTGGTTTATCTTACTGAAAAAAAGCAAGGTTGTCTAGGTAAAAGTAACAGTCTTCATGGAAGCAAATTATGTATATGCTATTAAGCATTGATATTTCGGCTGTAAAAGTCTAAGCTTCTACAGCCTTCCATAGACACGGATGCACCACTGTACCATCAGAGATGGACACTGTTGATCTGAGTGATGATAACGTTGGACGGCCTCTCCTGTTCAGATCAGGAGGACAAGGAGTCCATGGTCGGCAAAAACAGTTGATTATAAGTTGATCTGACCACAGGATCGCTTTCCACTACGCTTCAGATTTTATAAGATTTGGACCAATTGAAGATGGGGATATTTCTGGATAATGTTCACATATTGTTTGTTCTTTGTATTAAAAGACCTTTAACTAGGATGGTGTAGTGAACTGTGTTGTAACACAGCAATGTCCAGAAATGTTTCTGGACGCATGCAGTTATTTCCATTACAGAATCATACCTGCGGTGCCACCTGAAGGCCCAAAGGTTAGGGCCAACTTACACTGCTTTGTTTTGTTGTTTTTGTTTTTTTTTTTTTTGGGGGGGGGGGATGCTGGCTTAGTGACTTGCATTCAAAGATTTCTCCAGGTTGTCTGAATATTTTGATGATGTTACATAATGTAGAAGATGAGATATTAAAGGTCTTTTTGAATTTTACACTGAAGAACGTTATTCTGAACTTGTATCTCAGTTTGTAGACAGTTTTTCACAGACTGCCATTATTTACTTCTAAGAGACTCTGCCTCTCTAAGATGAGATGCTGTTTATACCCACTCATATCACGGGTCTGTTAAAAATTAACCTAATTGGTTTTGCTTTAGTAACTTTTTTTTTCCAGACGTTTTGCCCATGCAATAATGATTCTTTATAGACTAAAAGTCAATAACACACCAAAAGGTGTTTCAGTTTGCATCAGGGTGTGTGTGTGTGTGTGTGTGTGTGTGTGTGTTTTAAATGTTTGTTACTTCTGTAGGACCTCATTTGATTTAATCACTGATGCTGTTTGGACCAGTAAGTCCTTTCAGGGACTAAATGCCAGTCACAATGAGGCAGATTGTAATTTTTGGAGTCCTGGTTAGAGGTAGTGAAGGATGTTGGGTGCAAACTGGTAGAGATGAAATTTGAGGGTTGAGTTAAGCTGTACAAAATGAATGGAAGTGTATTTAAGAGAGGAGCTTTGAAAGAACAAATCAAGTAATACAAAGAAAAGAAAAGATTCAGATCAAGCTCACAGGGTAAAGGCCCACCCAGTCGCTTCCAGTTCAAAAAGCTCTGTTGTAATCTGGTTTTTATGAGTCTAATTTCAGGTCAGTCTTTGACTCGACATAATTGAAAAGCAGCATGCGAATCAGTAGGAGTAATTATTTCTTTCCTTCACTTAAGAGGTTGTGCCTTTTCAAAAGTTCTCAGCGGTTCTCCTCTCTGTTCCATTATACGGTTTGGAATAGCTGATAAAAGCTCCCTGTAGTCTGTTATTGTGGGAGCATTAAGAAAAGTGGAGGAACTTGGCTCAAACCAGAGTTTTAGCTGGCTTTCAGTCGCAGCAGGCTGCCAGTGCTGGCCATCGTTGAGCGTGACCCCGAGGACACTGACTCCGCGTGGCGCCCACTTCGGCCTCGGACCACCTCAGACACAGATAATCACATCAAGTGAAGGCAGCGTAGCAGGAGGCCGGAGTCCAGCAGCTTTCACATGGACCTGAGTTCACCTCCACCTGCCTTTTGTGCTCACTGTAGTAACTGCAGCTGTTGACTATTACTGCGGGGGAAGTTTTTAATAAGTGTGGGAGTGGGTCGGCAGTGCAGGGTTACTGCAGATCAGTCACTGTGATAGCTCATCGAGCTGTCTAAGAACATTAACCATGAACCAAGAGGCTGTTGTTGGCCTTCTACTGTGTCATCAACACGGATGTCCCTAGCTCGACTGACCACGAGGGGCTGGCTGCAAAAAAAAGTCACTCTCCAATGACATCATGTTTACTTTGTAAAGGTCCAACTTTACAGCATAAAATAACCCAACAAAGGTACACTTTTGCAATGAAGGTCTTAAATTAAAGTGACACAAAAAGTGAATGAAGTGACTCCGGTTTGATAAATCTCTCATTTTGACTCTTATTTGTCTCGATGCCTTGACGTCCACTGTAGGTGAGCTAGTGTCGTAAAAAGATGCAACAGACAACTGGAATGGGTGTCCAAAATCATTCTGTGATGTCATAGTCTAACTTTCATTTTAGTTTCATCTTGCTGTCGACTTTCATATTCTAAATCAAATTCTGGCTTGAACATGTATTAAAGAATTTGAGTCTTTGAGGTAATTTACAAGGAAGGGAACACAAAAAAAAAAATGCTGGACCCTCCTATGTGGTTTCTTGCTTGTGTTCTCTCAAATGTAAGTCGCTTTGGTAAGCTTCTGAGTAGGCTATATAAGTTCTATGTATAAAAAGCAGTTTTGGTCTTCATAGACAATTCATATCTATCATAATCATACAGGGTTTGAATTTGTATAAGTTTAAATAAAATAAATCCATACATGTATGCATTATTAGTAGTTTTTTGTTGTTGTTTTTAAAGTAACAGCTACATTATATTTGTGGTGTCAAACCGCTAGCTGTCACTTTAGCTACTTAGCACTTTTGGTGAACTCGACTTCTGAGATATGAACAACAGACCAAAGAATTATAGTCATTGTTATCTTGAAGATACTAGTGCTTGTTTCACTATTGATTGTTGGCTTGGACACCCCCAGATTGCCTCACCTGACCACTAGCCAATTAGTGGCTAGCTATCATAGCCAACCACTGGAAGCAGCTAATTTCACCCCTGGTGGAAGCAGCTAGTTTCACCTAGGGTTGCCACCCGTCCCGTAAAATACGGAATTGTCCTTTATTTGAGAAAAAAATGTTGCGTCCCGTATTGAACTAATATGGGACGCGATTTGTCCCGTATTTTCATTACTTTTTACACCATATTCTAGTTGAATTATTGAAATAAATTAACTTTTACACCATATTCTAGTTTAATTATTGAAATAAATTAACTTTTACACCATATTCTAGTTGAATTATTGAAATAAGTTAACTTTTACACCATATTCTAGTTGAATTATTGAAATAAATTAACTTTTACACCATATTCTAGTTGAATTATTGAAATAAGTTAACTTTTACACCATATTCTAGTTGAATTATTGAAATAAATTAACTTTTACACCATATTCTAGTTGAATTATTGAAATAAATTAACTTTTACACCATATTCTTCACCTGTATGTATATTATACATCTGGGCTGATGTGGACATACGTAGCATAAGAGGCTATTTCAGTTGCTAGTATGGCTGGCTGTCTCTACAGTCATGAAAGTTCAATGCTATTAAAGCATTTTAAACTTTAAATCAAAGCATTTTGTTTTTCATATAAAATAAACACATTTTTATTCAGTTTAGAAGTTTCAGGGCTTTTTTTTTGGCTCCTGCGCTGCTGAAATCAGGGCGTCCCTTATTTCTATTTCTGAAAGGTGGCAACCCTAGTTTCACCCCTGGTGGAAGCAGCTAGTTTTACCCCTGGTGGAAGCTGCTAGTTTCATCCCTGGTGGAAGCAGCTAGTTTTACCCCTGGTGGAAGCTGCTAGTTTCATCCCTGGTGGAAGCAGCTAGTTTTACCCCTGGTGGAAGCAGTTTCACCCCTGGTGGAAGCTGCTAGTTTTACCCCTGGTGGAAGCAGTTAGTTTCACCCCTCATGGGAGGTGACTCAACTGCGCATGCTCTATGGGCCCGATAACGCGGAAGTAAGTGAGCAAATTGCATTGAAATGAATGGACGGCCATTTTCGATGTCCCATCCAGTTTTTATTAATAGATCCATGGTTTCACCCCTGGTGGAAGGCTGCTAGTTTGGGCTACAGCTAGACAGCCGATAGGTCCAGCAACAGGCTCGAGCTCTGATAGTCCTCCGTCCTTGGAGGAGGGTCCCAGTGGAGCCCAGTCAGTTTCAGTATCAGCATAAACCTTTTTACCAGCTCTGGCAGTAGGCTACTCGTTTCAGATGTTACTTTTTGGTAGTGAAACCTAAAAAGGAAAAGCGGATAGTTTCAATCGGAATGAATGTATGACAACATTAGTTATCTTACATTCATTCCCATTGAAGGTAGAATAACATGAATTAGCATTGTAGGTCAACTTAAATAGCAAGCTTGTGGTGACTGAGGCTGGGTGGCCATTATCCAGCAAGTTGCTGAGCATGTTTATTCTTTTCATCTGTCCCATTTTTGGATTAACCAAGATTGGGTGGAGCCAGCCCTTGACAATATGGCATCCCACAGATCCTTACAAAACAGGCTTTAAAAACACTCTTCAGAAAACCTTGAGGTGATATCATAGAGAGTTTTTCCAGTTCTTTTATACAATCTATGGTCTAAACACGGGTACGTTCCGGGCGGTAACACCTCCATTGTTGCAACAACTGGCACTTTCTCGCAGGTAAAGGAAAAGAAACAGCAAGAAAAGTACCTTGAAAAATAATTGTAAGATCGGGAGCTGGTTCAGTGTAAAAATGTGATAGAAAAGTTAATATTTCAAGCTTCAGAAGACAGAATCATTTTAAGATGCACTTTGTGAATTTGATGAACATAAAACTAGCTGCAGTCAATATTTTAGTCAATTATGTCAGCTGTCATTAAGCAGTTGACGTTTTGTTGTCAGAAATCTCAAAAGGTCAGTAATCATCAGAGTGGAAAGCTTGAAACACTTGTCAAAATCTTTTCTCATAACCATCAAGGCATCAAAATGCAAAATGAGAGATTTTCAAATTCAGGGTCTGACAGAGAGTTTTAATTTTGCAGTTACCGTTTATTTTAATACTTTCATTAAAGTTCACATCCAGATATTTGGCCCTTAAACCCCAGAGGAACTTGAAGCATCCGTGCTCCCTCCTTTGACATAGACTCTTTGAAATGGTGGCACTGGTGTTAAAATAACAGAGGAATTAGCTCCTCCAGCTTCTATCATCTATGAGTAAGCACAGTTAGACAACACACACACACACACACACACACACACACACACACAAATATGTGCAGACTCAATGAGTGGAGACACAATGACGACCCATGATGATTTTCAGCAAAACAGTTGCCAAAAATCCAGACCTGAGCCCCTCAATAATGTCCCCAGCTGCACATTTATACCCACATGAGCCTTCAAAGCTGATTTGATTCACAGTTTAATCCCTTCCACAGCCATTTATACCAAATACTCCATCGTCTCTTCTTCTCTGTTGACGTGAGCTGAAAGTCTGGGAACCTTTTCATGTCGAGTAATGAAAGTCAGGCATAATTAATGACACCTAAATCTACAAAGGTTCATTACCGAGTGACTGCACAGGAGACAAGCCCTCTTAATTTGAATAAGCTCATTCGTTACTTGTAAAGTGTGTTAAATGTCCTTATGAGGACATGGCTCTGATTTTAGTTGATTGAATATGGCTTGACCGATCTGAGATTTTTGCGGAGAGTATTTTCGTTTCATGACACTTTAAGCTCCATTTCTACATAATTATGCAGAAAAATATGGATGAGAAAGTAAATTAGCAAGTTAAAAGATCGTCCAGTTCATATCTGCACGACAATAGAGGACTGTGCATCATACCCACCCCGTCCGTGTCACCAGAAGCTCGCTATTCAGAAGCAGTCAGAAACACCAGTGGTTGATGAGCTAGAAGAGATCCAGCTTGTCGTCCTCCGGTTAGCTCCGGTTAGCAGTTTTCAGCCAGGGATGAAGGTACAGTAGCTGTTGCTGGCTGCGTGCCCGACCTTCATCCCCATCTCCTTCCAAGCTAACTCAGAGCTACCTGTGATGGTCTGTTAGTACAAAAACATCACAACAAATCTTTTTTTTTTTTTTAAATAAGGAGAATTATGCTTTGAGAGACCTTTTTTACACCTTAGAAGTGAAGTTCTCTAAGGTGTGATGCCAATGATGACAAAACAGTCAACAGGCAAAAAAAACAAACAAACAATACCCCTAATAATGCTTATATTCCCAAATACTGTGCTTTGAACATTAGATAAAACACAAATATAGCCTCCTGTATGCAGTAATATAGATTCAGTGACGTCCTCAAATATGAATAGCTAAATTAGCAATGGTCATGCTTTAATTTAATTTAATTATTTTTGACATCCCTTTTATATATGAAATAATTCATCTTTTGATAATCTTGAAATGCTGTGACATTTTCCTGTTTAACTGAACTCTACATTCGTATATCTTTGTCAGGTTTCGGAAAATATGCATCAAGATCATCAACCACAAGATGTTTGACCATATCGTGCTCGTCATCATCTTCCTCAACTGCCTCACCATCGCCATGGAGAGGCCTCACATCGATCCCGGGAGTGCAGTAAGTGTCACAACCCTCTGTGATTATTTTTCTTTAAAAAATCTGCAGTCTACAACTTGAATCTGTTGGCTTCGGTTTTCGGTTACAAACCAGAAGGGAATGGTGTCTGTATAGAAATGGACAGAAACTCCACGGGCGTGTGTGAAGTCATTCACACAAGAACGTGATGAAAGCTCAACCGAAACCAAAGAGAGATGGAGAGTTGAGAATAAAGGAGGTACCTGCCAGTTTGTCCAACACACAAACCAACCCACCCTTGTAGAAGAACAGAATAACTTGTGTAGCTTGTTCTCTGCAGAGAAATGGAGCGGAACATTGTGTTAGCAGGGAGCTCTCCTGTTTGACTGTGAGCCGCTGGCTCTGGCTATGTGTGCTATCCTGCTGTATCTACTGCACTGCATCATCAACACCATAACCTCCTTAGCTAATGCGGCATTCTTTCAAATAGAGGAGGACTGGTTGGAAGCCTTGCAGCAACCCCAGCACACACACACACACACACACACACACACACACACACACACACACACACACACACAGACACACACACACATATTATATAAATTCCTTCCCTGATTCCAGCAGCAGTGCACAGCTCAGCCGCTTCATGCAGAAACACAGAAATTCTCTCAGTTTGATTCTTCCCCACCCTCACTAAGCAAGGGTTTCCACGGATGGACCTAATTGCAGTTTGGTCTCAGTGGAACTGCTTGTTTTGTGAATAAAACACGGAGAAGACAGCGCCATTGTAATTGATTCAATTATCTGTGCGCTGGCGTATATGGCTAATATCCAGGAAAAAAGAGATGTTAAACCGAAGGCGGCCACCCCACGGGACACACACACACTCACACACACAGACTCCTACCATCCCGCCTCTGCAAACATAGACAAACGTAGATCCAGCACAGCAACCACAATAACAAACAGAGCACAACATATTTTCCCCTTTTTAAATAAATGAAATAATTATTTCTCTTGAAATCTCCATCTTTTATCACTGGCAGCACAAATACCAAAACTGTTTTATTTGAATAATAGAACACAGGAAATGCACCAATGCTTTAAAGTGATAGATTTTAAAACTTTCATAAAAAATATTGGCTCATTTTGAATTTGACCGGAGTAACAAGTCTCAAAAAACTGATTAGGGAGATCCCTATGTGCTGTAAGGTACTTTATTTGTGTAATTTTACAGACGAAAGTGTGCATGCAGGGGATAGATACCTGGTAAAAATATTGTTAATAGCGGGTAAAAAAGCTATCACAAGGAAATGGGGTAGAGTGGACTCTCCGAATCTGGAACAATGGATGGAGATAATAGAGGAAATCTATGTAATGGAAAAACTGACATATCGTTTAAGACTGCAAGAAACGCAGCTGGAGGACAAATGGCTGAAGTGGACATCTTTCAAGACCTGGTACAGCGACAAAGACTGTTGAAGGATCATTAGATACAGAGGACGAAACAGGGAACTAACAAATGACCAAGTAGGAATGCAACTCCCAACAGGACTTTAATTTGTGCGTGTTTTTTTTTTTTTGTTTTCTTGTGTGGCTGTTTGGTTTTTGTATTGTGAAGTGATGTTTGCGAAATGTGAAAAATCAAGTAAAAAAAAAAAACTGATTAGGGTATGGGCAATAAACAAAGGAAAAGTGGGGCTAGAAATAAACACCTGGATGAACATCCTTCAAGCTATTATTGAAAGCTGCTTATTCCCATTCAGTACCGTGAGGTTCTGTTGGTGCTATCCCAGCTCTCTTGGGCTGGGGTACACCAACAGGTTGCCGGTCCATCGCCGGACCCTGGAGGACCATCTTACAGTTAACTGAGTTAAATTGCAACATGTCTGTGACATGACCCCATAAAAAGAGTCTTTCAGATTTAAAGATTCACCAAGCTGTGAAAAATTGCCTATAAGTTGTGAAATGATTTCAGAATACTGTTTCTGAGCATAAATTGTGAGGAATATTTCATCATATAAAATACAGTATATCAAAAGTTGTAGAGAAGTTGGAGGAATCCCAGGCGCAAGGGAGTTGGATGAAACTCAATACTGGATCCCGGGATCTTTGGGCCTTCAGGCACCACTGCATAAAACCACATACATTAACCTGTCATGGAAATCCTTGCATTTGCTCAGAACGACGTCCAGAAATAACTAAGGCCACAGTTGGGCGTGCCATCCATCAGTTCAGGTTAAAGCTCCATCATGCAAAAAAGAAGTAATCTGTAACTGTAGTTGAGAAATACTGGCTTTTCTCCATATCATGGTGATGGGCCCCGGTGCAAAATTGCAAAACCGCATGCACACACACATACACACACATGCACAGCCACTATAAAGAAATGCTATTGTGGCCATGTAGGCTAATGTGACCAGAAGTCTCCTCCTGGCCCCCCAACGGTCACATCAATGCCGCTTCATTTATGGAGGTAGCTGGCAAGCTATCCTCCGGCGGGAGTCTGGCTTTTTCCTCAGTTGCAGTAAAAAGCATATCTCATTTTGTCATTTTTGCTTCAACCTCATCCTGGCTCTTTTGTCCTCTCCTCTCTATTGTGCGCTGCTTTTTTGTTCGGGCTTGCTAAACATGATGCTCCGATATTTTTGTCGTCTATTTTGTTTTGTTTACTTTTATTTTTTTTGCTGAAAACTCACGTCTTCATGCACTTAACATGATTGACAGGTAGCATATTCAAGTGATTGGACTATTACATTCACAAAAACGTCTTTTTTTCTTTTCTCCCTCCTTCATGGGCCGCTGACGGCGTTCGGGCCCCGGTGCAGCTGCATCCGCTATTTACCCCTGTGAATACTGGCACCTTCTTTAAACCAAAGCACTTTAAGACGGACTTACAGTAAGAAAAGCAAAACACCATTTTTTGGGCAGATTAAGTGAAATTTGAAAAAAAAGAAAAATTTGAAACAACTTGTGGGTCATGTTCTGATGACTGAAGAAAAAAGAGATCATACAGAATATTTTCAGCATTCAATTCAGCAACCTCCATCCCTGATGGAATGGAGGTTGCTGACAGTTGTGTCCAGATTTCAGAGCAGCATTATGCTCTTATCTTGGTGGGTGGGTGGGTGCGTTCAGGGTAGGTATTGCATCTTTCAGCAAGATAACACTACACTGCATACTGCATCTATTGCAAAGGAATGGCTTTGTAGCAGTAGTCTGGGTGTTGAACTGATCCGGTTGCAATCCAGACCTTTCACCAACTTGAAACATCTGGTACATCATAAAAAATAAACTATAACAGAGAAAACCAGAGCAAGACGTTTCTGTCCCCAAAACTTTAGAAACTGGTCTCCTCGGTTGTGTTGCATCTTAAATAAGCTTTCTTGAGGCGATAAATGTCCTAGGTTTAAACATTTGATTAATTTTCTATGCTCTATTTGGAATGAAATATAGGTCTAAATATGGGGCAAATCATTGCATTCTCCTTGCATTTTCCATTTTGCACAGTTTCCCATATGGTGTGGGATTGGGGCTGTTGAAGTGCTTTATTTTAACACAAAAATGATTTAGAAGCACTGAGCAATATGAGCTGGATGAAGGTTTCTCTTCTTCATCAACCTCGACTTGTTGATGAAGCTGCAGTTCTGCTGCCGCGGTAACAGGAAACTACTTCTTTAACTCCTCCAGACACTTCTGCACCACTTTGCCTGACAAAACATAATCCAGAACACAACTGAGCCGCCACCCCATCCCAACAATTACCGGCCTGGTTTGCGTGCTCGCTTGTCGTCTTTCTTTTCCTGGTGAGAAAATTACATGCGTGTCAGGCTCAGACGATCTGTGGTTCCAGGTAGTTTGAAGCAGATGCTGTTGGTATGAGGAGAAACCAAAGCGTGGCCTGCTTGCATTTTTGAGAAACATATAATATTACATAATTATTACTGGGTGTTTATTGTATGAGCGGAATGGATCTGTTTTTGATTTTTTTCTGTTTTGAGATCCGACGCAGATGCCGTGCTCTCACGACACATACGGATCACAGAGCGGTGCTCTCTGATGCACGTATATTTTGTCAGCTTCCTGTTGTGGCCGTCATGTGGAGTCTGCACCCAGAGGTCGTTACTTAAATGAGATGGAAAGAGCACGAAGAGCAGCCATTGCAGTTTGGTTGGTGTTTCCATGTTGCTCTGTGTCTGAGTGGGTGGTTTGGTATTAATGAAGCCGACTGTGAATCGATTTCCACTCACAAATTCTGTTCTGGCCTGCGTATAACAACCAACATGTATAATTTATCGCTGCGCTGCAACTGTTTTGAAGCACCTGCTTTGCATCACCCTCTCTGGCAGCCTGACAAAATGCATTTTGTGTTCTTTGAAAGCAAATGTAGTCATTGTCACCGAGATAAAATGTTTCAGTCACAGCATTTTAGTGAGAAGTGTAGGCTTAATAATAGCTTTATTGTAGTGGAAGTTGTTTCACACACTTAGCATTTGGCATGCAGACCATAGCTGTTTTGGTTTTGTGCTGGGGGTTGCCAGGATACTGTCACCCTGTAGCTGAGTGGGAATGATCAAGGTTGATAACATCTTATTATGATTCAACTGTAATTGAGCCACAGGTCAGTACTTCACTGCCTAAAGCTCTAAACTGAATTATATCACCACCGGGAAAACACAATGAAAGTTTCAGTGTCAACTGCCTCAGACGGCATTCTGATAGACGGTGAAATGATGCTGCACACAGGACTTTGATGAAAGCTTCATGGACAAAAATGTGTAGTGTCTTTATATCGGATCAAGCACCTGGCCCCGCAGGCTTCATTTGCAAACATTTGTGTTATAAAATAGGTTAATCTGAAGAGCTCACAGACTCCAATCAAGGTACCGCAATGGGATGCCGCCCTTTGCAATGAGATGGGTCGTGAAATTTGACCCGCATTTTATATTCCAAGGTCAAAACCAGCAACGCAGCCACAAAGGGGAAGACCACATAAAAACACAGAGTGGGGGGTCAACCACTGCTTGGATGCAAAAGTTGCTAGCGCTCTGCTGACTCCACAGCTGAGGAGTGCAGGACGTCCATTGGACTCCGGAGTGACAAATCATACTTATCCATTTGGCGGTTCAATGGGTGAGTCTGGGTTTGTCAGATCCCGGATTAGCTGTCTGTAAAAAGGATAATGAAATGGGACTGTTTTTCAGGTTTTAGGAGAGGTCCGTTATCTCTAGAGAAAAACTGTCTTAATGCTTCAGTATAGCAAGTCATTTTGGACACTGCTGTCCATCAAACTCTGGGGCAACAGTTTGGAGAAAAACCTTTTCTAGTCCGCACAGATATCTGACCACAAGCCCATCAAACAGCTAACTGGAAGGGAGATTGTGGGGAGGCAAATCTTCTCATAATGCTCAGAAATCATGTTACACCCTGCTCACACAGGAGCACTGCAACGTCCGTCTGATGAACGTGTGTCATACCGATAAACAATCAGTCAAATTTCTTCTTTTTCACAAAAATAAGTTGCATACTTTGAAGCAATCTATGTACAATTTCATTTGCGTGTATGTGTGTGTTGGGGGCTGTGAGGGTGTTAACTGTTTGTTGAAATCTAATTGAAGAAAATCAAAAGTAAAGTTCACGAAGCCATTTTTAATCATGAAAGTGAGGACATTTTAACACACAAAATGCAAAGAGAATGAAGGTACTGGGACCAAACAGCTTGGGAGCATATACACAGGACTGTAGGGAAATAGAAAAAGGTCACGTGGTCCAATGAATCCAAATTTATCACGTTCCAGAGCGATGGTTCATCAGGGTAAGACGTTGGTTGATGAAGTGATACACCCACATGCCTGGCGGCTATCTCCCAAATCTGGGGCGGCAATATTATCTTGGTTTGTTTTAAGGGTTTTTCATTTTTTTTCATAATATTCTAAGTTCACAGTGCCAGACTTCATTGGGCTGAAATGATAAAAGAGCAGTTCAGGCAGCATGAGGCATCATTTTCACATGTGGATCGGCCACCACAGGGAGTTATTCAGTTGTGCTGTGAAGCACCTGCAACACCTCATCAGTGACTTTTTTGAGGTGACGGCTGAAGTATTGAATTTCTGTCAGTCGTCATTAGACGATGCATGACTTAAGATCAAGTGCTTTCAAGTTGGTTAGAAAGAGAGCCATCAACATTCTGTGTTTCTGTCTGATTATATATTAATGTACCCTGCGATGGACTTCCGACAGCTGGAAGACGGCTGGGAAAGGTTCCAGCAGACCCCCGAGGACAGAGGGAGGTGCATACAGATCATCGAAGAAATGATGGATACTTTAATGCTGTTCCTGCATGACTTAGTCTTAGGGTCCTTTCAGAGCTGTGTTCCGATTCAGGGGCTAAATCGATACAGTTGTTTAATTTTTCGTTTGTGGCGTTTGTGTTCACAAGGCAACCGTCTGTAGCGGTTCAAAGCTATTAACAAATGCCATGCGCGAACCAACTCTTCTCTCATTGGTCAGAAATGAACGGGGAAGGAGTTTCCTCTTCTGTACACCGGGAAAAACAACAACTATGGAACATCGTAAGCACAGTTATGAGTGAGTTGTGTCGGTTGCCGTGTGGATTATGTTCTCACTCCAAACGCACCGCTCCAGGTCTTGAATGGAATCGAGACCACCTCTCCTAGGTGATCTCGGCTCGCTTGTTTTGTCCCGCATCCGAGCGCGATTGCTGTGTTCACATATACCAAACGAAATATTCAGGGGGAAACGCTCCCTGTTTCAGAACAACTGCTCCAAACGGGACAGGTGTGAAAGCACCCTAAGATACATTTTTTGGTACTGTAGATTAGGAAAGTGATCTAAGCAGCTTAAAAGAGCTGGTTTCAACAGGTTAGCAAGAAACCTTCGTAGCCTGTTGTCACTTTGCAGTGTGCCCCAGTTAAGCAGAGAAAAAGTTACATCTGAAAACTTTAACTTCGTGCCTAGTTGTAGTTAATTTTTAGACTTTTTCAGCAACTTTTTTGCCTTTTGTCTTTTTTTTTTTTTTTTTTTTTTTTAAGTGCCTATAGCAGCAAATCAAGTAAGTTTTATGCCAAACAGTTGCCAGCATTGCCCCTCAAGAGTGAGGTCTCTCTCCAGCGCTCTCTGCTTCCTCTCTGCTCAGTCAGCAGCACACTTGTGAGCTGCACACATGTGTGCATTGTTGTCTTTGTGGTTTTGTTTCTGAGAAGCCTGTGCGATGTGCAAGAGAAAAAATATATATTCAGGTGCTTCTCGCCTTCGTTCCAGGTTCTTACTTTATATTCAGTTTTTTATTTTATTATTGCTACGGTACTTTTTGTCAACTAATGGTGCTGTTGGGGATTTGCAATTAAAAAAATATATATTTTTCTTAGGGTTTTGCAATTTTGACTGACAACAAAAACAGAAAAATATGTGCATGAGAACAGCTCTGATGTCATGGCCAGCTTATGATGTCACCTAACAAGGTTGAGCCACTTAAGAAAAGTCATTCAGTTTCATAGGAAATCCTCTAACAGTGTCACAGTCACATGCATTTGCAGTGACCTTAGTCCAATTTTGACCCATCAACTGCATTAACAAAACATTTTCTCTTGTGTCGTGACACAGCCGCAGCTGTGTTTTTTATTACACCAAGCTAAACTGTACTCTAAGTGCACATTTGAAAATGTACAGGGGATAATTCTGGTCTCAGTTTTTAATTCTTAGATAGTAAAGAATACCCAGACTTGGTTCATAACACTGGGCCACATTTCCACCAGAACTTGCCTCAACTCTTAATTTTCATTAAGCCTTTGGGCCACACTTGGCCCTCACAACACATGCCAAAACCCACGTTTAGCCCAGTTCAGGAAGTTTGGGACACGTCTGCCCCACACTGCACTGGCCGGGGCTGTCACTGAGTCAAAAGGGCCAAATGTAGCCCAGAATAGACCCAAATGTGTCTGCTAACGCAGTGTGTAGTCCACACAGCTCCGCTGGTCCATCGCACAACTTATAGCCGTTTCACAATAAAGACTTAAAGGAAAGTTGCTACTTTTTCATATTTCTGAAAACGTTACATATCTATGACCATCTTCAAAACTATGTTCTACTACTACTAGTGAGTACCAAGTTTGCCAAAAATACATGCAGGATCTGAGAAATGGCACAATTCATAAGTACAACTGTATGGTGTGCTTCATCCAGGAAAACACAACTGTACAACTGACCATGCTGTATCCCACAATGCAACATGCTACTGCAGAGAAAGCCAGTAAAACCAGTTACGTGACTGGTTTACAGTTTTCCTGTAGTATAGTCACTTTTAAGATGGGATATTACATATTATTGACAAATGCTAGGACACGTCTATGTTTTCAATTATGTAAAAACAAAAAAGATATTGTAAAAGTCTAAAATTTTCAAAAACATCTATAGTAGGTGGGGATGGGACGGAAAGTTTCTGCAGTACATGACCAAGTTGGGGATAAATTCCTTATGTCAAATATTAACAATTACATGGTTTACAGGTTGGTGTCTGGTCCAAAACAATTGCCAGAGAAAAGCACAACTTTTTCTCCTTTTAATGGAAACATTGAGGTTTCATTATGTCAACCTGCCCCAATCCTCTGTCAATTGTGTCCCAACAGCTGCATATCAATTAGATGATTAAATTAGATCACAGAGCTGCAGTGGACGTCATGGCAGAGGCGACTGGAGTCTCAATAAAGTTGTGACAAAAGAGGAAAACAAGAGTGTGACGAAGCAAGAGACTGAACAAGATTACAACTTGGACTACATTGTGAAAACAACTTAACCTCCGCACCAATAGGGGGACCTGCTGAACTACAAATGACAAAAGTTCCTTTAACCTGATCAATAGTTTGAAGTAAGCTATACTTATAACTTAGTAAGTAATAAGTAAATAATCTTTTCAGAATTGTTTAGATATGGCAGCTTACCTTAAAGTCATGTGTATAACCCTAAACTAGTGTTTACTTCTCCCTCTTTTCAGTCCACTTTTTTACATATAATACGGTCAGATTGAGTAATGTGAGAAATAAATGACGCCCTCTTTCATGTCTATTACGTGTGGAGCATGAAACACTTTGCATGCCACAAAATAATAATAAAAGACTTTGTCCTTGTCCTTACCAGATCCTAAAATGAGGTAAATGCAACCTCGGATGAACAACAACTCGTGATTTATTCCACAGTGTCATTACTAATTTAACAAGACAAGATGCAGAAGCCGTGTGTGAAAAACCAAGGACATTGTTCCAGAAGTCCTCTTGTTTGTTTGGATTCAACTTTGCAAATCGAAGCCACGTTGCCATGTTCTTTTTAGGGAGAAGAGGCTTTCTCCAAGAAAGCCATCCAAAAATGCCATATTTAATCGCTCTTTTTCTAATTATGCTGTCATGAACTTTAACATTTAACATGTTAACTGAAGTTTGGAGCAGTGTAGTGGTGTGGTGGTTAGCACTGCTGCCTCACCGCAAGGAAGATCCTGGTTTGAATGTTGGCTGGGTCTCTCTATGTGGGGTTTGCATGTGCATCCCATACCAGAGTTGGTTTTCTCTTGGAATTGGGTCCTGGCATCCTGGCGCAGTTTACGTCTCAGCTAAGTTTTCATCCAGAAGATAATGACACAGTTGTTGTTCACAAGAGGTTGTATATCTACCCCATTTTAAGACCCTATGTGCTGTTATGTTTAGATATGTACCTTAGAAATGAACATGGGTATATTTTTACTTTTTAGATGTCTGTATGTATCAAACTAATCTATGAACGTTACCACAGATAGCAATATAACTTGCTATCAATATAACCTTCTAGATCTAAAATACCAAGAGAGTCAATAATACAAGAAGCATAGGGTTGCAGTCCACATATGTCGAAGTCAAGTCCCAAGTCTTTGATCACAAGTCCAAGTCAAATATCTTTTCTTTGATCACAGATCAGAACCCTGTCCAAAGTCATTGATCACAAGTCTTTTAGGTGACAAGTCCAAATCAAGTCACAAGTTTTTGGTTAAACGTTTGGTTAAAGTGTCAAGTCTTTCCTAACAAGTACGAGTCAAGTGCCTAGTCTTGCCTCACAGGTCTAAATGTCACCTAAGCTCTTTGATCACAAGTCCAAGTCAACGCTCATGTTTTTCTTTAAAACTCAATTCAAGGTCAAAGGTCAGATTTATTTATGTAGCACATTTAAAAATAACAAGGTTGACCGAAGTGCTTTACAATTAGATAACAATGAAACAGAAATGATCATTTAAAAGCAGGAAAATATAATATAAATCAAATACAATTTAAAATATTTTAATTGAAATTGGCCCGGTTTCCCAGATCAGTTAAGTAGTTCTTAACAGCGAAAGACTTCTTTCACAGGCTCCTTAAGATGGTTTGAAAGAAGTCTTTCGCTGTTAAGAACTACTTAACTGATCTGGGAAACTGGGCCATTAACTGTTGCAGTAGTAATGAATTCAGCCTCTACGAAGATTCATTGTAGAGATCTATTGCTGCGGAAAGGATCTGTAGCGGTCCGAAGGATCTCCTTTAGCGGTCCGAATCCAAAATAAGCTGCTGGAGACTGGATTTCCCAGAGGGATCATTAAAGTTGGGTCTAAGTCTGAGGATACTTGATTTTGACCTTTACAGGTGAAAGGTCAAGTATCAAGTCTTTAGTCACAAGTGTGAGTATATGTAGTTTGGCAGAGACTGGGGATATTACAGGGTCAGTATCTACATGACTACAACCGGATACCTTAGCTACATCAGAATACAACGTTTCTATTGTATGTTGAGACTGATTAAGTCCTGTTATGACACAATGTGCATCAGACAAGACAGAAGACTTGCGAGAAACATGCTTTTTTGTTTTATTTTGTGAAACCATGGCCTGGAATAGTCAGCCTCTTGTTCTCACGTGAACAAGAAGTCAAGGAAGCAACGCAAACGAGACTCTTCGTGACCTTCGGTCTGTGGACATTTGTCTGAACCCCTGAATTTCCAACACTCATGTCCTGATCTCGGTCAACTTAACATTTCCCGTTTATGTCTTTGTTGGTTTTGCGGTGAATGAAGTAAGGCAGGAATGCCTTCCACTGACTGTCAAGACAGGAATCTCTGAACCGTCTCTGTTACCATTTCCAATGATGTTATGCCAGACATTCCCAGAGACTTTGCAAAAATTGCTGCAGGATTTCTATCTATGTCATGTGTGTACTTGAGATGTTGTGTTCCTCTGAGTGTGCGTGGTGGTAGTTGGAGGGCGTGGGAAAGGCAGCCACCTACACCCACAAACCCTCACACACACAGAGCCCTTCGATGGCAGGATGGGTCGTGTCTCCTCAGGCAGAGGGAGAGGAGGAAAAATAAGCAGTCAGTGAGGGGTTCTTATTCTTGCTAGCCTGCTTGTTTTCTCTCCTAACTTCTTGTTTAACTTAATAAATGCACTCCCATCCTCTCCTGCGTGCACATGCACCATGGAGGCCTTCTCCTTCAAGTAACAGTGACGCATGCAGGCGCGGAAATGTGACTGTGTCCAGACGGAGATCTAACACTCCAGATGGGAGTCAGTTTCCTAGAAGTAGAGCTTCCACCGCAGACAAGCCGCATGGTTGTTTCATTAGGGAAATGCCGATTAAAGCATGTGCCCACATTTCAACAACATAACATATTGTAAACTGTCACTACAACTTACATTTCTAAAGATTAAAGACTTTTTTTTGTCATTTTTAGAGGAAATGAGACCAGTGTGATTACCATATTCCACTGACAGGTCTGACGTCCCCATATGTTGTCCAAATGGGGATTTCAGTGTCATGAAAGACTAAGCTGGATCTTTAGACCGAGGGTTAGTGGATTGAAGCTATTGTGTGTATTAATGAAAGAAAAATAAAACAGAACTTGCAGAAGCTACAAGCTTGTTGAGTTAAGTGCAATAGGACTTTATATTAGAATTTTAACTCAACAGCAGATAAAAGGTGTTATTAATGACCTCATGGTGTGGACGGATCAAAAATACAACCCTAATTCTGAATGTGATCAGAATTCAATGTTTGGCTGCTGTCCAAAATGGAAAATAAAACGATTCATGAATCCCTTCTCTAGAAAAATAAAACTTATCAAATGTTTATATTGACAAAATTTAACATCTCAATGAAAAAGAAAGTAGGGTCATTTTTTGGCAGCTTTATGGCTCGAAAACATTAGGTCAAGGCAACGGTTACTTCTGTTTACGTCTTCATTTATCATTCTATAATATCTGGAAACTTAAGGAGATCGGCTGATGGATGGTTTGGGGAGAAGAACGCTGACTTATTCTTGTCTGATATAGGATTGAAGCAGCGTTTTTTGTATTTTCAGTTTCATGTTGAGCCAAATAAGTAGACTGCAAGCACGGGTCGAACTCTGAAGCGAACACTCAGCTTTAAGATTTAATTAAAAAAAATAAAAAGCGATCGGACACAAACATTGTGTTTCTGTGTTTAAGATTTAGAAAAAGCCCAAACTTGGGAAGGTTCCCCCCCTGAGGCCCGAGCACACAAAGATCCTGAACATCCAGTACTGATGCTTGGTCTCGCCCCCATATGTACACAAATTTTTCCTGATTTCACAGAAACATGATCATGATTATCATCATCATAATTATCACTGTCGTTATGGTGATCGGGATGAGTATGATGATGATGATCATCATGATGATGATCATGGTGGAACATATGCTGAGTGGATTTATTCTGAAATTGGTTCACAGTTTTTCACACACTGGTGAACTTTATCTTTAAGATGCTGATTATCTACTTAGTCATTGACGTGTTGCATGATGTTCCTCCAGGTGTTTTTTTTCCAGTAACATTTACTTTTACAGACTTTTGTTTCCCAAATCCAAACTGTTTTGAGCCATGTTGCTGCCATCACATTCAAAATGAGAGATTTTCCATTTGAAAGTTGAGATTGTAATCCTGGGGGTTAAGCCGTGTTTCTTTTTACCAAACTGTGATGACTTGTGGTTTAAAAGGGAACATTTAAAGTATTCAATTAATTGTTGTTTTTTTTGTAAACAAGTAACTATATCCATAAATTAAACAATAAACAGCAACAGTTTTTCCAGCTGAAAAATGTTCACACAACCTAATAAGAAAACTGTTAAACCTGGAAACCGAGTCAGATTCCCTGCTTAAATATTTCATACAGTGCTAATAAAGAGTAAACCTCACAAGTGCCTGCCGGCCATCATTAGAAACTGTAGCAGCGTTGTCTGCAAAGATGTTTTCACATAAAATACAAGGGAACCGGCTCTCTTATACATAATTCATACATGCGCTGGATACGTTTGGAGGCAAACTAGAAGCTCAGTGGGGAAAAATACCTTTAAAAAAAAAAAACGGGGTTCATGAATCATGTGAAGCCCTGCAGCTCAACCACCGGGCCTTTTCTTTTCTGTTTTCCAGGAGCGGATCTTCCTGACTCTGTCCAACTACACCTTCACAGCGATCTTTGTGACGGAGATGACCGTAAAGGTGAGACACTGACAACTCTTCATGGCTAAAGTCTCAAAGGTGGAGAGTTTTTACACTTAAAGCTTTTAGATGTGTGGACTTGGATCTGCATTCTTTCATAACGGCATGTTTGACTCGTGTTCTGACTCACATAGTTGGCATCAGCTCTCAACCCACAAAATACAGTATCTGGCAGGTTGGGGTTTCTTCGGTACTTCTACAAAACTTGAACTGCCTCACCTTGACACCTATAATTTATCTTGAGCGTTTGGATAAATACGTCTGTTGGCTTACAAAGGGAAAAAAAGAATTCAGCTGCCTAACATGGAGAAACCTTAACCGTTCAGCTGCAAAGCTGTGCAGAAAATAAAGTCTCCTTGATGCGGTAAGTGTCCAAAGTACAAAGGAAAAGCGAAAGCAGGTGGGTGAGAATGAGAGGCTCAACCACACACACACACACACACACACACAGGTGGATTGTCTCGACTGTATTCAAATGGCCCGGCTTGAATGGAGGTCCATCCAGGCGTGGGCCGGAGCCAGCGGAGGCAGAGGGAGCAAGGTTCATTGGTGTCGCTCATTCAAAGCCTCTGTCTCTATTTTTGGCTCCATTCGCTCTCAGATGTTGAGCTAACACACCTTCATACACGTAACTGTTACTTCAGAGGACTTTACTCTGAATTACATGCACTTCCTGGAGACTTTAACGGTAACCGTAGCAAATGCTCGCCAACTCAGACCTGATGCTAACTTTACCATAACCATCCGGTTCATGCACCATTGTATAAAAGTTTGACATATTGAATTGAAACCCCCCTTTGCGTTGAAGTGTAAATATTTGACTGTCTGATGTCACTAACAACTCAAAAAGCGTTGAGATTACACAAATCTGTTATTATTCAGGAGCTTTAGAGTACCCAAAGACACTGCAGGTCCAAAAAGAAACGAAAAACAAGAACTTAGAGACAAAGAGAGATGCAGGGAATTCGGAAAACACGAACGCATCAGGGCGGCACAACAGATGAACTTGGAGGGAAAAGAGGAAAAAAAAAAGACGAAATACACTGGTGAGACACAGGTGTGATCAATCAGGAGCTATTAGAAGAAGACATGAAAACATTGTTAATCAAAAGGCAGCTGGATGTCTTTTCTTTCACCTGCATGACTGAGAATCTACACCAGCATGTCATGAAGTAAGAAGTTCAGAACAGATAAAAGCAACACGACAATCGGATCCTTTGCCTTTGCACGATGCCCCCACTTTGGGGGAAAGCATGCCATCTGGTTTGCTAATATAAAGCTGTCAAATTAGACTTTGGTATTGCTCTCTACCCATTACAATCCTAAAGCCTGTCAAAAGCAAATTCCTTCCGCTCCTCCCCTTCTAGGGGTCGCTGCAGCAGGTCATCTGTGCTGTGCTGGCTTTTACGTAGGATGCACTTCCTGACACAACCCTCCCTATTTCAGAATGGCATAATGAGCGGCTGGGAAATGTGGGGAAGGTGGGGTTCAGTGCCCTGCCCAGGGACACTTTGGCACTTGGATGGAGCCAGGATTGGCCCAGCAACCGTGCACGACGAGCACAGTAGGCAGTCTGTTGGCCAGAGGAACAAAGATGGCTGCTTCAAGCAGCTTTGTCAAGCTTCAGCCCAAAACCTTCCAGGCCAAGTGGTCATAGGGGTCTCATAGTTGCCGTAACAACACAAGAATATATTATATTTTCACAAAAAGTCGCATTACACTCTGTTAGGTCTTTCCTCACAGCTCTGAACTCAAGCTTGCCAAAGATGCTTGGTAGCTAAAGTGACAGCTACCATTTGACAGCATAGACTGTCAGCTCAAAAGACCATGCCCCCTAATTATGCATAAGGTGTTGGCTTCATATAAGTTTTTTTTTTATATATATATATATATATATATATACTTTATTTTTTTATAATGTGCCACACCATAGTGACGTTCAGTATAACAATAACAAAAAAACAACTAAAATACGTATGGACATAAGACAGACATCAACCTCAACATATACACAAAAAGGAAAAAAATATTAAAAGGACATATCTAAACAACAACAACAAGCAAAAACAAGACAAAAGGAGGCATAACATGCCTTTAAATACCTTCCAACCCCCCTGTTACCTCCCTCCCCTATACATCCATTAAACTTCACTATCTTTTATGTATACACTAAAATTCATATTTTCACAAATCCTCATTTCCATTCTTATTTCATAAACACAATACAACTGGAGGGAGAGAGACACATCATGAGAGCAAGTAAACAAGCAAGTACATGACCATACCTGCAAAGATAATAACTAAAAAAAACAAACACATTTTTTATATAGCTCTCCCATTGAGCCCACAGCATGTGTCTCATTCGAAGATTTCCTTTGATTTTATACGTTAATTGCTCCATTTCTTTTACTTGTTCCATTAAGTCTCACCATTTCTTTAAAACCGGACTTAATTTCCAGCCAGTTTTTTGTTTTAAGTTTAAGAGCTGTTATTCTTAAAATTCTTGCAAGGTACTTATCCTCAGTTTTAACTATCTCTTTTGGCATTTTCCCTAACAAAGCAAACTCATAATCGATATTTAAGTCCAATTTCAAAATACAACAGATTTCTTTACAAATACTTGACCAATACATTATCAAAATAGGACAGGACCAGAAGATGTGACTATAATCAGCATGGTTTTCACCACAATCCCGCCAACATTTTGATGTTGCTGATTGCTGGAATTTAGTTTGGTGGGCAGGTGTTAGAAAATATCTCATCTGAATCTTCCATGCATATTCTCGCCAGAACAGAGATGCAGTTGTTTTATTTGAGGATAAGCTTATATCTTCCCAATCGGGTTTAGATAAAATAAGATCAAGTTCTTCTTGCCATCTTATTTTTCGTCTCAGTTCTTCTGGTTCGTCATCACTTTCTAAAATATTATATAGTACAGAGATATATGATGTTTAACATTCACACACTTAGAATTCTTGACTAAAAATCGAATCAAAGGATGAAAGTCTCTAATTGTTTTCATCTGTATATCACTGTTTTCCAGATAACTTCTAACTTGTAAATAACCGAAGAAATGAGAGGATGACAGACCATATTCTTGTTGTAATAATGTAAATTCCACAATACCTTTTGTATCTATTAACTGTCTGAATTAACTCAATCCTTTTTTGCTCCAAATTTTAAATATACCCACTTCCTTTTTCGAGCTAAAGTTAGGATCTTTACTTATTTATCTCCATACTAACAGTTCATTTTGAATCTTAAGATCTCTCCTTACTTTATTCCAAGCAGTAAGTGTATTTTGAAACCATTTATTTTTTGTTTGCTTGTTTTTGCTAAGAATGGCAGAAGTTTCCCCATCTCTCTGCTTTGAAACAGTTCTATAGACCTCCAGTTTGCTTTTATATCATCATTTAGTATGTTTGTAATGCCTGTATTTGGGCTGCATAATAATAATTCTGCAAATTTGGGAGAGCCAGCCCTCCAAATCTTTTGGCCAATTTAAGTGTTTTCATTTTAACCCTCGGCTTTTTACTGTTCAAATAAATTTAATTAACGTTCAATCCCAACATCTAAACGTAACTGGACTAACATATAGGAGTAATGTCTTAAATAGGAATAAAAGTCTAGGAAATATATTCATCCTGATAGTATCAATCTCTCCAAATAACGACAAGGGACTAAACTCCATCTATTTAGATCCTGTTTGATTTTGTCATAGTTACACTTATATAATTGTTCTATACTCCTAGGTATTTCTATTCCTAAATATTTAATTTTTTCTCTATCCCATTTACATGGGAATCCATTTTTTAGCTCTATAGGAACAGGTTCTCCGAAGCTAATCGATTCACATTTTTGGATATTCAATTCATACCCAGATACTGTACTATAATCCTTAATATTAGTCATTAGAGCCGAAAGAGTTATTCCTAATTTAGTTAAGTATAAAATGACGTCGTCAGCATAGAATGCTAATTTATGTACCTGCAATTTCTACCATTGTATTTCCTCATTCCTCCTGATACTAACAGCTAGTGGTTCAATACATAAGGCAAAAATGAGTGGTGAGAGAGGGTCTCCCTGTCTCGTACCTCTTCTAAGTTCAAACGAGCTTGATAGTGTTCCATTAGCTCTGACTTGTGCTTTTGAGATTCCATACATAGTTTTCTGATTCTAAGGTGAGTATGAGTGCCTGCCTTTCAATTTTTTCATGTACATTTTATATTATATTCAATGTACGTCTAACATTATCTGATAATTGTCTATTTATAATAAACCCTGTCTGGTCTAAATGTATAATATCAGCTTCATATAAATTTACCAGATTTTTTTAGTTTTTTTTAAGATTTTTTTTGTGGCTCTAGTGGCCCTTTATTAAAGTTGCAGACAGGAAGGGGGTAGAGAGAGAGAATGGGGATGACATGCACCCACTGTGCCACTGAGCGGCTCAGTTTAACCTGAAACCTTGCTATGGAAACCAAAACTGTTTCTTGAACCAGGCTGTAAATATGTTAATTTCAGACAGTCAGTGGAGATTGGATTTGGAACCAGCCCCCTAGTGGTTATTCAAAGAATCAGTTTTTCCTACATCCACAGAAGTTGCCCCTGGGTTTTCACCCAAAGTGGTGCCTGGTCGTGCCTGGGAGAAGGAAGTTACGTAAGGGATAATGCCCGACGAGGTGTACATAATCATAAATATATGGACGACGTGGGGGCGTGAACTGTCCGACGCGAAGCGGAAGACGGTTTGCCTCTGCGAAGTCCATATATTTCCGATAATGTACACCTCGAAGGGCATTATCCCGCTTATACCACGGTCACTTACCAAAAAACATAAATATTAAATCAGTTATTAATGCTTCAATGTGTTTTCAGTTGAAATCATTAGTTTTCTAACAAGCCATAACTCAGTTTCCTGAGATATTCTAGTCCGCTCAGCTCCGCTCGCCTATTTTCTTTTCTCTCCTCTTCTGCATCCCAGTCATCAAAATTGTTAAAAACACCAAATAAATTAAAAGAAATGACAAAATCACTCTTGTCGCCGTCCTGCGGTAGCCGGATCTTCTTCTTATCTGAATGTCCGTTGCCGTGGTTACCACCTGGCAGTTGATCCAGCGCAATGATATTAAAGTTATCAGGCAATTTGACCGAACTTGTTTTCTAGGTGTAGGTTATCACTTATTACCTACACCTGCCAGCCAATCAGAATTGAGTATTCACACAGACTGTGGTATAAACAAAACTATTTCCTTCTATTCAGCAAATGTTTCAGAAATGCCGTTTTCTGTTACACAAATCCAGAAGAGAACAGAACTATCCAGGTTCCCCAAACAAAGCTACTTTATCTATGTATGTCAGACTTTTCATGAACACCTCAAGAAATGGTGTGAATAATACTTTTTCTCAATCTGTTAACTTCCAAAATTTTGACTCTGAGCATTTTGTGGCTCTCTGTCCCCATTTCTGTCCAGATCGTGGCCTTGGGCTGGTTTTTCGGGCACAAGACCTATCTGAAGAGCAGCTGGAACATCCTGGACGGGATGTTGGTGATGATTTCTGTCATCGACATCCTCGTGTCTCTCATCTCCAACTCGGGGACTAAGATCCTGGGTATGCTCAGGGTGCTGAGGCTGCTGAGAACTCTGAGGCCTCTCCGGTAAGTGGGTCTCCCAGGGACGCTGACATTTACAGACCGACTAACCCACAAAACCTCCCTGAAGCTGCTGAATAGAGTCACAGAATGACCGGTTATAGCCCTCGTAGCCCCCTCTCATGCTTGGTTTAATAGCTCCAGGAGTACATATGATGTGACGTTGATGTTTTCATATGACAGTGGGGACAAACAGAGCTTCCTGTCCACCGTGACATGTGCTGCTTTAGAGAGTGTGTTCTTAGCATTCGTACACAAGATATTGTGAGTGTGTTACACAGTAATGTTTATTTTAATGGAAATAGACGGAAATCTCCAATTTGGAAACTTGTTTTTGTACTCAGGTTTCCAAATGTGTGCTTGTGTGTGTTGTTATTTCAGCCCGGGTCCTTGCATTCCTGTAGCTTTAGCTCCAGTGTGTGTGTATGTGTGTGTGTGTGTTTGTTTTTGTGCATGTGGAGCCTTGTGGATGTGGCTTTACGCTTGATTTAACTTAACATCCACATGCTCGATGTCTCATCTCTTGGAAAAGAGCTCTCCAAGTTTGCCCTTGCTTAAATATTTATTGCAGTTCTCAGGCAGAGCGCAAAAATCAAATATTCATTTTTATCTCCCCCCGAATTTACCAACTAAACACCAGTCATCGCTTCCCCGTCATTTTGCTTTCTCAACTTTCACCTTTGGCATGAAAGTGAAATGCTGTGCCGAGACGGCGTCTGCTCTCTCTGCCTTTTAAGTGTGTTACTTTGTTCCCAGTGTTCAGTCCGGGATGTTTGTGTGTGTCAACAAGAAGTGTCTGCTTTAAAGCGGCGCTCTCTGCATTTTTCTCATCTGTCCATCACATTGAAACTCTTCAAAGGAACTTGAGTTGGACGTTGTGGTAGGATTTCCATCTTGAACCTGCATTTCAGTGAGAATTTGGAGATGTTTCTTTTTCATTTTTCCTCAAGCGCCACACTATCTGAAATAACATAATAAAGACGTTGAAGTGTTTACAGTTCCGCTCTTCAATAGACTAGACAAGCGATGAACATTTGTTTTATTTTGATTATGTATAGAAGTGCAATTTCAGAATCGGCTTAATGAAGTAGTAATTGAATTTTACGTTGTGCACAAATGGCAACATCAATAGTCTGTGAAGCTGAAGGACTCTGGGAGTTGAACAGTTGGCTGTATTTATTGTTCTGAGCATTAAATCAGACCAGTAATTATATCTAAAAGCATTTATGAGAAGATCAATAAAAACAAACAGTATTTACAAGGTAACTGTTCACCACAGTAAAGGGTGTGTGTGTGTGTGTGTGTGTGTGTGTGTGTGTGTGTGTGTGTGTGTGTGTGTGTGTGTGTGTGTGTGTGTGTGTGTGTGTGTGTGTGTGTGTGTGTGTGTGTGTGTGTGTGTGTGTGTGTGTGTGTGTGTGTGTGTGTGTGTGTGTGTGTGTGTGTGTGTGTGTGTGTGTGTGTGTGTGTGTCAGCATGCCGGCTGTGTGCCATAAAGAATTTAAGACTCTTTGTTTGTGTGTGCATTTCAACACAGCAGGTAGAACAACACCAGAGATCAAATGAGGACAAAAACCTGTTTATAAAGCACTTCTCATTTAAAACAAATCTCAGAGTGCTACAGGGTTAAAAGACATAAACACACACACACACACATATATAGGTGTAAAACAAACACATTAAATATTTTCTAGAGGAGAGGCTTTTTAAAAGCAGCATTTTCAGATGTCCAGGAAGGTAAATCCAGGGGTGGGGGGCAGCTGAGCAGGTAGCTGGATCTCCCGTCGTCCACTCGGTTCAAACACTCAACTCGGCATCAGAACAATCCAACCATCAAACAGCATCTCAAGAACAAGCTGTCATACACGCATGACCGACGTAGTGATTTAAGACAGTTTACTGCATGTTCTGTATCTCTTATGTAAAGGTGAGGTTGTAGACAGATGAAAAGATAAAGTGGGTTTATTTTGTTTGCAATTTACGATGGATAAAAAGTAGAGATGCACCGATCAGGATTGTGAGGGCCGATCACCAAAAGCAGTATCTGCCAATATTTCCGATCACAGCGTGAAATCCTTAAATTCGTCAATATTGTTGTCTCATGTACACAACACTGAGATTGTATTATTAGGTATCAATATTAGGAGATGAGAAAGTATCATGAATTGACCAATGTTTTATAGCAGGCTGAGGCAATGTGCAATATTTCACACTCTAGAGACGACTTAGACTTACTAGCTTAAGCTTTCTTGTGGCAGTAATTATGTGACAACGCAACATGTGCACCAACACACACAACAGCAGACATCTCACTCTCTTAGAGTTGATAATAGTCGTAAACTATACTTTAGTTTTCCTGTGGAAAAAGGAATTAAATCTTAGAATAAAAAAATTAAGCTTTGTGAAAGCTTTAGCGATGGCATCCGGCGCATGTGGCCAAAGAAATTCAGCTCAAACTTTTCAATAATAAACTGTGCAGTTAGACTCACCATCACCATGCATCACCATGGTACTCACACTATAACTCCAAATGTCACCCATGAAGCGACTGACACGACTGTCGTCCTGCGTGAGGTTTAGTGAGGGTTAGGGTTGGATGTGACTGTATATAGTTGGTATAACTCCGGCGGTCATTCATCAGTGAAATATTTACAACCCGGCTGCGCGTACCGCGGATCCAAGCAGCTAACGACGTGTTTAAACCCGATGTCTTCTACAACGAAAAGTGGCTGATGGTCAAGGCATATGAATCCATTACCTTATGATATAGTTCTTTATTAGGGCCCGAGCACTGACAGTGCAAATTGTATACTATTGATACTATTGTATCTGTAGGAATTCTTTTTTTTTCTCGTTATTTTTATTTTTCCGACAAAATGAGGGCCTTTTTGCCCCCCTTAACGTGCCCCAAAAGTCACCAAATTTTGCACGCAAGCCAGGCCTGGTGAAAAATTATATTTAATATTTAATGGTTTGCATTAATGGGCGTGGCCCAATGGCTCAATGGCCCTAGAAAACTTCGTGCCTCAAGCCCCACAATACAGTTTGACGTACATGCACGGAAATCGGTACACACCTGTATCATGTCGCAACTTAAAGAAAAGTCTCTTGGCGCCATGGGCGAAACCGAACAGGAAGTTGGCCATTTTGAATTAATCGTGTAATTTTGGCGCAATTTATGCCATTTCTTCGGCCGTTTCTTCGCCCGAACCGTAACGTGCACCCAGGTGTGTTATACATCAAAATGTGCGTCTTGATCCTGCGACGATGGGCATTACTTTTCTCAGTCAAAAGCGTTACCGTGGCGACGATAGACGCCAAAAAGCGCGCCTCCCCTTCATCTGATTGGTCGATATTTGATAGTCCCTATTTTCTGCCATAACTTTTGAATGGTTCGACATAGAGAGTCGTGGGTGGTTTCATCGGACTCGATTTTGATTCCTTCACCTTAATTGGTGCCAATTAGCCCCGCCCCTTCTTCTGATTGGTCCATATGTGATAGTTCCTATTTTCTGCAATAACTTTTGAATGGTTTGACATAAAGAGTCGTGGGTGGTGTCATCAGACTTAATTTTGAGTCCTAGACCTTTATTGGTGAAAATTGCACACGCGACGGCCCGTTCATCGCTGCTTGCAGCTTGAATTTTTCTTGCTGTTGTTTATAGGTCTCTGTTACGTTCAGATGAGTTAGCGCCGTTGCTCCTTTTCTTTCTCTGCCTTAGCAGCAGGCAACTTTGAAAACTCATTAAACTCCTTGATGTGAGAAACTT
This sequence comes from Cololabis saira, assembly GCF_033807715.1. Taxonomy (NCBI): domain Eukaryota; kingdom Metazoa; phylum Chordata; class Actinopteri; order Beloniformes; family Belonidae; genus Cololabis; species Cololabis saira. The sequence continues at coordinate 21,984,427 of NC_084605.1, read as the reverse complement.
TCAAATGTCTTATCAGCCTAGTTGTGTTGAAATTATTTTGTAGCATTCCTCCGTGGGGTATCTCCTTTGCACACACCTTAAAAACTGCAAATTTGTTGTCCTCTTCAGACATTGTAAAACTCCCACACCGGCGACGACATTTTCAATGTTGTTGCTCTGTAGAGACTGCCACGCCCCCTTAGGAGACCTGGGCCTGAGATGTGGGAATGTTGTTGTAAACGTCATTGTATCGGCTGCTTTGAACTATTTTGAGAACTCCGATCAAAACCGATAGGGACACTATCGACCGATTGTGATCGGGTGCCGATCGATCGGTGCATCTCTAATGAAAAGTCAAGTCATGGTGTTAACATGGCAAAGAACAACAGTTGCTTAAGTCTGGTAAGTCTGTTAAGTAGGTATTGATGACCTGATTAATCTTTTGCACACGGTGCATGCAACTACACAGTGTACATTGTGTACCCTCTTTTGTGAAAGTGCTCCATTAGGAACACAGCTGTTTATTCTGCTGCTTTACTCGAGTTGTCACTGAGATTTGGCTGTTGGTTGATCGTGAATTCCCCAAAAATTTACCTTAAATTTCCTCTTCATTTTTTCTAATCTTTTCAAATTTTTTGATGAGCGACTAAGATTGTCCCATCCTTGGCCCTGAAGGTCAAAACTATGAGAAAAACACTTTTGTAGTGCATCTGTATTAAAGGAATACATTATTTTTCGTGTCTTGTTGAAACCAGAAATAAAAAAGTTATATTTTAGCTGCATACTGAGATATGATATGAATGTTGGTGATTCACAACTTATGACAAGCTCTCACATTTGATCACTAGCTCCTGGATCAAATCGAATAGAATCAAATCAAATCCATACCATGGCAGACTTTGTTAGATCAGCAAACATCGAATCCGTATCCAGTTAAATGTAAGATAGCTTAGTTTGCAGAGCTCTCCAGGGTCAACCCCCTGCCTTTTGCCCGTAGTGAACTGGGAAAGGCTCCAGCAGATCCCTCAGACCCTGCAATGAAAGCAGGTCTAGAAAATGGATGGATTGCAATTTGCATCCGCCAGCAGGGACAGGTAGGTTGAAGCAGGAGATCTCTGCAGAGGTCCTGGAGGAGGTTTCTTGTCCATGTGATGGTGTAACCACAAAGACATCGTGTTATTTCTCTTTTGCTGCAGATTTTTTTGTCATTGCAAGGAAAGCAGGAGTTGGATTGATGACAGTTACATTCACCTCAGGGAGAAATCTTGTTGTTGTGGATGCTGACTTCATATCAAGGGCACTGTAGGAACTTGGATGTTGTTAAACGTAATTCATAACGCCTGTGCTTTTCATGCTGTGACAAGTCAAAGTACCTGCTGAGAAGACATCAGTTAGCTTGAAGTAAACTGCAATATATTTCACAGTTAAAGTAAATTATGACCGGCCCACACTAAACGATCACAAAAATGAACCTGAGTCTGAATTTATCACCATCTTTCCATTAACGTCCACTCATCTGGGTTGAGCTTTCAGCAGCCCAAGCAAAGAAACGCAGACCTCCCTCTACCCGGCCTGCCCTCCAGGTCCTCCAGGGGAATACTGAGATGTTCCCAGCCCAGCTCAGAAATATCATTTCTCAATTGTGCATCTTATCTGTATCTTCTCCTGATCGACTGATGTTACTGTGGCTTGAATGTATTCCTCTCTTGTAAGTTGATGTGGATAAAAACATCTATATTGTCCTCTGCTGAGATCTGCCCAGGGCCTCCGACTGGGCCTCCTTTCACTCTAAGGCATCCCTGAAACATCTGCCCAGAGGCCTCCTAGTTGGTTTGTAACCATCCACCTGGATAGGTTGGGACTTACTAGACCAGTAACTTATGGCGCTTTTCCACTTGGGGTCTAACCGTGCCGAGTAGATACTTTTCTGTAACTACTCTGCCAAGGTTCCAAGTGGGCTGAGTCGGGCTGAGTCGGGCTGTATCAGACGTTATCACGCTACATGCCACAGATTGGTCACGGGGTTGGCCAGTCAGACGTCTGAGTCAGGATGTGGACATCCGCAAAAAGAGCGACTCATTTTATCCGACAAGCAATGGCAGCACAAAAGACTGTTTCATAATCCAACTTTGAGGTGCAGATGTTCATAAACCTGAGGAGAGAATTAAAAAGGAATGTAGACGGGCAATAAGGAACTAAAAGTTGTATGAAGAACGTTCTCAGTCCATATCTGCTCATGGCTTCCAACAGAATTTTTAGCTGCGCCGAGATAAGCAAAAAAAAATGTTTAAAGCCTTGCCGCCTGAAGCTACTCTCACTCTCACTTTTTAACTTGATATCGAACACAAGACACAGACCCAGCAGCACATATACCATCTCTTCCATGTTCTCCATCTTTGGTGTTGTTTTTTTCTTCTTTGCTTGTGTCTCACTCAAAAGTACTCAAAACAGCAGCTTGGACTACACTGGACTGTAGTGGAAAAGGAACTAGGCCAAGTTGAGTCGAGCCGAATTGAGATGAGTGAAACCGAGTAGGTACTAGTGGAAAAGCGCCACAAATGGCCAGGCCACCTCAGCTGGCTCTTCTCCATGTGGAAGGGCATCTGCTCTACTCTGAGTCCCATCTGAATGATTGAACTTGTACGCCTGTAATAGGGGGATAGGTTCCAGCAGACCTCCATAACCCTGCACCGGATAAAACAGGTATAGAAAATGTATTGATGGATATACTCTACAATCTGGTTCTTTTAGTCACCACCCACAGACTTCAAATTACCGCAATTTATTACCATTCATGGCGAAGAAATTATCTCGGCGTGCTTTCTGACTGGGTAACGCTAAATTCTGCGTAGCAATCCACAGAGTCTACGAATGTTTGTCAATGGAGGCGACAATATTCAACCTGTTGGATATTGACAATGTGAGATATGTTTTTTCAAAAAGACTTTTTCAACTTAGAACACACTAGTAAATTATAAGATAATCAATAGAACGATGTAGATTACCTATGACTGTCCCTTGTAGTGTGAGGCAGGCTTTGCAGAGTAACACAAACAGAGACGTTCTAGTGGAACCCCATCACTGTTAAGTTTTCAGGGCCAAAGATTGTCCTTCTCTATGAATCTGATATCTGTAGGAGGCCTCCTTAATGGTTATGTGTGCAAGAATGGTGGCCCAAATGGCAACAGAACATGAAGGTTTGGGCCACATCTGATGGATATGTGGCTTAAGCAGCAATATATCTTATATCAGTCTGTAATGTCAGCCAAGTCCAAATCTGAGTCAAAGAAAACATTTGGGTCAAACATTCTTTGCTGTCGGGGATTCATAGAGCCATGGTTCATAAAACATGGAACAATAGAAGTGTGTTTTCCCTTCTACTGTAGAGCTTGAAAAAAAGCATGCTGAATTGTTAGAGATGAAATTTTAATGTGAGGATAATGAATGAATTTCCTGTCAGGAGAGAAGCTTTCTAATTTAATCGTCAGCTGTAACAAATGGTTGAAGATTCTAACTGATTCTAACCTGATTCTAACTGCTGACTTTTTGCCTTTCAGCCAGACCCCCTGTTTCCTTTAATCCTCAGATGGCAGCAAGGCTGACGTTGTGTCATGCCATTTACAGGATGTTTTTAAGAGAAGATTAGAGAGAAAAAGAAAAAAAAAACAACTAATTAAGCAATTTCAGCAGGGAATTTGACAAATTTTCAAATCAGACAAATCAGGCAAATGTTCTTGAGAGCAAAGGGCATCCATGTCTCTAGAGGAGGATGTCTTCGGTTTGACATTGATGCAAAATGACAACGAGAAGAAAACAGTGATTGCTGGACTGCATGATAAAAGGCCAACAGTAATGAGAGAGAAACACGAGTGGACGGGAAAAGAAAGCGATAAAGACTGTTAAAGCAAAAGCGCTGAGTTGGTTTGCCGCTGAGGCTGCAGATTAGTTACAGGACAAGCAAAACTGTAAAATAATTTTTAAAGTACTTATTAACTTTTATTCCAAAAGGAGGGGCGCAACATTAAAAGCTATAAAATATAGTGCTCAGGGATTTTATGGGTGTATTGTAAGGCTTGATTATAATGTACTGTTGGTACTTTAAATCCTTTTAGATTATTGTGTCTAGTCAACAGCAGACAGGAATTACTGGTAACTGCTCCCTAGATTATTTTTTTTTGTCTGCACACTATACAACAATACAACACTATTTGTATTAATCATATATATGTATATATATATATATATATATATATATATATATATATATATATATATATATATATATATATATATATATATATATATATATATATATATACATACACACATACATATATAAACCCATATTTGTTTATTTTTAATAAACAAATATGGGGTGACATCCGCTGCTAATCCAGGACGTGAGAACACACATGGAGGCGCACATCGAGCACTGGAAATCTGCAAGACATAAAAAAAAAAAGCAAAGCAAAAAAAAAAAAAAAAAAACAGACACGGAAACCGGCAGAAACAGGAGCAGCAACCGTCCCAGGTCCCGGGACCCAATCACAACTAAGCTAAGCTACCCCGACTAACTAACCCCCAAAACTACAGAGGGAGCATGCAGGTGAACGGGCCGGTGTGTGTGTGTGTGTGTGTGTGTGTGTGTGTGTGTGTGTGTGTGTGTGTGTGTGTGTGTGTGTGTGTGTGTGTGTGTGTGTGTGTGTGTGTGTGTGTGTGTGTGTGTGTGTGTGTGTGTGTGTGTGTGTGTGTGTGTGTGTGTGTGTGTGGCTATGTGTGTGTGTGTGTGGCTATGTGTGTGTCCCTAGATGACATTAATGGCATGACCAAATGTAAAATGTAGAGTGAGTCTATATACAAATATATATAAACCATTCTTTGCTTACCAAATGGAGCAACAATTTAGTTTAATGGAGAAATACTGTACCCTATTTTAATGTCCAAACTAACCCAACTACCTCGCTTTGAAGACCTTGACGGATTTCCATTAGCACGGATCCAGTCTTCTGGGGTCTGAAATGTGTCGCGCAGCAGGAATGACCACAAACATTCCTACAAGAAGAATTTTCAGGACCTGGGTTGAAACACTTCCCAGTCTTGTGTTTGGTCCTTCAATCCAGCACCAAAAACTGCAGGTGGGTGGTGCTGATTTGGTGCTGACTGGACGTTATGAGCAGGAGATGATGTTGTTTAAACGTTTTTTATGTCCCGTTCAAAGAGAGGTATTCTATGGAGATATTGATATTACCTCTTTTAAGTTGATTAAAAAGTAGTTTTTATGCATAGCAGCAATAAATAATGAATCTTCTAATGGTGCATTTAGACTAGGGAATCTCTGCCATACATAGGCATTACTGCCCTTTTAAGTCCCGCCCCCCTTAGTTACTGTCCCTAACTCAATCCATCAGCATGGTTTATAGTTTTACATAACCAAATGTGTGTATTATAACTTTGTCCCAAGAGTTTTATACACATTGTTGGACACAGAAAGGAGCACCTATCTTCAAGGAGCTTTCAAATGGGACTTAAACATGCCATGGAGGGATAAGTAGATAATCTAACAAAAGATACGGTTAGTATTAAAGATCAGCAGAAGTTAAGGGTTTGCAGATCACGGTACAAAAAGGAGAGGTCTCATATTACTATCGTCACAATGAGATCATCCAGGATCAACACTGCTCATGCACCGCAGGGTATAAAGTTATAACACTACAGGACTTCGGCCCAGTTGGAAGAGGTGTGTTTGGAGGACAGTAGAGTTACATATGTAGGTGCAACCTGAGCAGGACACCGTACAGCTTGTCTAGTGTGAGTGTGTTTCATCTTCAGCAAAACTTCCTGTCGCTCCAGTTCAACTGCAGCGGACTCACCCACGCAAGGTGTTTTGAATTAGATATGAGTTTTCTGTGATTTGCCTCTGGCAGTGCAGCTCTGCTGACGCTGGTGTGGGAATAAGTATCAATCAAGATCCATTTATAAGCTCCCATGATGAAACCCGTACCAGATCGTGATTTATGACAGCTCGTTACTTAGACAACCAAGGTTTAAACAGTGGAGAATGTCGACTGCAGTGTCTGTATTTGTGTAATTACTGTATATGGTAGTGTGAGTTTTATTGCGACAAGCAGGTGAATCTTTACCTGTGAGAATGTTTGCATAGAGGAAACTGTTGCTGTTTGCTTCTCATTAGAGATATTAATGGCAACGTCACACTTCTCAGGAAAGGCGGGCCCAAGGGGGCTAAACGAACATCTGCCTGTGTGTGTCTGTGCATGTGACAGAATGATGCATCAGCTTTGTTTAACGGAACGCACTCACACACACAGTTCCACAAACACACATCTCTGCAGCCATCCATCAGGAACACAACCGGAGCCGAGAGCTCGCCTTGGGGAAGGGGCGCACGTTAGCACCTACACCTCATGGACAGTTCAGCTGCAACCTGGGAACCCCACCACAGCCTCACGCCACCTGGTCCTGTTCATTAATTCTGACTGACACACTCTCGGGCGTCACTGCAGGTGGCCTGATTCGAACAGCTTTTGGTAGTTGTGAGGTCAGGGCTGGTCATCCATGTGTTTATTGATCAATCCCTGCTGTGGTCAACGTCTGTCAGATTAGCCTAGAGGCTCATCTGTCACTTGGTGATGTTGTAATTATCTTGAGGCTTTCTCTAGTCTTAAATATATATGCATTATTTGGAGACTTGTTAACATAGCTGGAGGCTCTGTTTGGACTTAACATTTACAGACATGGACAACTTTGTTGGTTCCCTTCCATTAAAGAAAGAAACCCCTCACCTTAATCTTGGGTTATACAACCTTTTGAGGCAATTGCTGCAATCAAGTGATGTACCTCGGTGAGACTCTTGCACCTGCAAACTGGTGTTTTGGTTCACTTCTCCTGAAATAACCGCTGCGGCTGTCTGAGGTTTTGAGGGTTTCCTCGCTCAGAACAGCCCAAGGTTTTGTTCCAAATCATTCTTGGGTGTTTTGAATTGTGTGTTTTGGGCCATTTTCCTGTTGGAGGACCCATGACCTGCAACTGAGACCAGCAGCGGATTTGGCTCCAGAATGCCTCGATAGTCTCAGGATTTTATTGCAGCGGCACAGATTCAAGACGCCCTGTAGCAGACTCAGCGAAGCAACTCAACATAACCGAGCTGCCTCCATGTTTCACATTGGCTGCAGTCTTTTATCTTTTAAGGCTTTGTTTTTCTGTGAACATAGAGCTGACGTAATTTACCACGACGTTCGTCCAAACTGACAAAGCTTGTCAACACATTTTTTTTTTTTAACAATTTACAACTGTAAGAGAGCTCTGGGTTATTTTTGACCAGATTTGTCACTGGTCTTCAGCAGGAGGGTCCTCCCTTCCTGATCCAGCTTCTGCTCAATGTTCCTTCCCTCCTAAAGGGGAGTTTTTCTTGCCACTGTTTGGCTTAAGGTTTTTCTTCAGGTCTTTCTTTAACTTGCCATTATCCATCCATCCATTATCTATACCCGCTTTATCCTTTGCAGGGTCACGGGGGTCTGCTGGAGCCTATCCTAGCTAATTTTTCAGGGATACACCCTGGACAGCTCGCCAGTCCATCGCAGGGCGACATATAGAGACAAACAACCAGACATACTCTCACTCACACCTACGGGCAATTTAGAATCATCAATTAACCTAGGGGGGAGAACATGCAAAATCCACACAGAAAGGCCCCTGCCGGGCCTGGGAGTCGAACCGGGGACCTTCTTGCTGTGAGGCAACAGTGCTAACCACAAAGCCACCGTGCTGCCCAACTTGCCATTATTTACTTTAATATTTGCTCGGGGGTCATTTTCTCTAAAAAAAAAAAAAGCATCGAACCTATTTATATGCTAATAGATCCTGTATTTATACGATTTATTTGAAATTGAAAATTGTATTTGATTTCAACAGTTCCCCTTGATCCTCTGCCATTATTCCACTTTAGCTCAAACAGTGATGGATGGTGTGATCTGACTCCCATGTACCTTGACCCTGAAGTTCACCTTGAATCTAGGAAATTGTCCTGTGATCATTGGTTATCGTTCATGTTATCCATCTCTTCACTTCGTCATGCTGCCACAGTCAAGCTGCACAAGGAAAATCCATTGGACACAAAACATCGAAGAGGAAATTTCCACCTGAACTCGGAGGAACATCAAGCGTCTTGGAGATGGTTTTGTAGGCTTTACCTTTAACAAGCTTGTCTAAAATGTTCTGTTCTGATCGCCTCAGACCTCAGGCCTCAGGCCTCGGACATGGTTTTGAGTCCTTGAACATAATTGGTGCAAATTAGCCCCGCCCCTTCATCTGATTGGTCAATATCTGATAGTTCCTACTTTCTGCCATAACTTTTGAATGGTTTGATTTAGAGTTGTGGGTGGTGTCATCCGCTAAATGTCCAGGCCTGAAGACATCTACATGCAAGTCATAGAAGCGCTTCCACTGCAGCACGCCTGAACGTGCACAAGGGTGCGAGGGCCCGTTCATCGCTGCTTGCAGCTTTAATTATTATTGCTTTTATGGATTTCAAGATAATTTGGTGACCACCGTAGGGTTTTCTCAATACTTTTGTCCGTGTGCCAAGACGTGTTCACTGAGTTTGACATCTGAATTTATTGGGTTACTGTTGAATTTTGCATTTAATAGCAAACTTTCATGGTATGGCAAAGTAAGAAAACAGGCAATGAGAAAAGAACCGGCTCATTTATTCTTTCCCTTTCTTTTTCCACAACTCATCAGTGCTCCTCTTCAGACCATCAGACCATTCAGATCTTGAGCATAGCAACACACTCTTTCCAGGTCCTTTTATGAAGCACTAAAAACAAGAACATGAATGGCTGTGTAATTATGCAGAGACATGATTAGAAGAAACAAGCGCTAACTTCCTCTCCTTCTCGCTCCCTCTATCCATTCTATATTCATCCTCTGTTTTGTGGCTTACACAAATAGACATTATGGGGAAGAGCCTGTTGCAGCGTGTCCTTCATGTATCGCATCATCAAAGAGTATTGATTCAGAATAAGAGGCTTGTTTCTTCTTCATTCCACTCCTTAGTACTTCTCAGAGTATAGCTGGAAAATATATCATCATGTGAAGAACCAGAATGGATGGCTTTTTTTTTCCCACCTATATGAGATAAGATAAGCACGATGGCTTGCTGATTTGCACTGTTGCCTCTTTGCTACACAGTTCCTGGTTTGAATCCAAACACTGACCTTTCTGCATGTTTTCTCCAGGAGATCCTGTTTGTTCAAACAGTCCAAAATCATGTATATCAGGTGGATTGGTGATTTCTACATCCATAGGAGTGAGTGTTTGTCTCTGTGAGGCCCTGGTGTATTAGCGAGCTATCCAGGGTGTACCCTTGTGTTTGCCTGAAGAGAGCTGGGATGGGATCCCCATGAACCTACGGTGGTATATCCTGCTATAGATAATGGATGGATGCAAGAAAAGATAAGTTTTGCCAAAAGGCAAGACTGTCTTTACCAGTCTTTAGTCCTACCCTCACCCAACAGAATGGATGAATTTGTGAAAAAAGTAACTAGATAGGTATCAGATAAGTACTATTATTCACTTAAGTCTGTAAAGAATAAATTGAAGTACTGTTAGTCAACACTTCAAGGAAACTCCAATTTTCCACATTTTCATTTCTGCCTCCATGTAACGCTTCCTGTCACTTTGAAACTTTTCAGAAACAAATATTTCCATAAAGCAGTGGCAGTAAGGGTAAACAACTACTCCTGATTTTCCTGTAAATCTTCACGTTATTGAACATATTTGCTGTTCCAGCCTCCAGAGCCCACTACTGCCCTCTGTTGGCTAAAGGTAGCAACACCATAAGAGTGTTCATTTAAATCTTCCTTCACTCAGCTGCTGTATGTTTTTCTTCACGTTCACATCATATCATATACAGTATCTGCAAATATGCACATCTGATTTGTTTTTGTTTTTTTCATTAAAAGGCCTTTGCAGATGAGCTTTTGTTCATTAAGCTTTATGTAAAATTGTGTGATTTGAGTTTCACTAAGCGATAGGCTGCTGCTGCTGCAGTTCAGCTCAGAGCCGGGAGCCACGTAACTGAACTTTGTAATCAGCCCACTGGTTTAATTAGTTGTCCCTGAGCCAGTACAGCCTCCCTTATCAAGTTTCCCTCTCTGATACCACATCATGTGTCTTGCTCCAGAGTGATCAGCAGAGCGCCCGGGCTGAAGCTGGTGGTGGAGACCCTGATGTCTTCACTGAAGCCCATTGGCAACATCGTGGTCATCTGCTGTGCCTTCTTCATTATCTTTGGCATCCTTGGAGTGCAGGTGAGAGATGCAGGGAAGAATATTGGCGACGCAACAAAGATTCTTCTGACTCTGTTTCAACAGTTTGAGATGACAGATGACCTCTAAGTGGTTCATCTTGGGTGGACATACATCACGAATGTTGAGCAGTAAAGTGTTTTTCCATTCAAGTTGTACACTATAACTCATACACCAAGACACTCGCGTACTGCATTCTTGTCTCAATGGCAATTTAAAAGCCTCCGACTCAAAAACAAAAAAATTACAACGGCCAACTTTTTCCCCTCAGCGCAGTTGTTGCTCCTGTTTATCTGTCATCAGCTTGTAAAAGCAGTACAAGGATTTATTTTTCTCCCCATGTTAGAATTCCAGTTAAAACACATTTCAAAGGGAGATTTGATTACTATTAGGAAGTATTTTCTAGCATTTTCTAGCATTTCTAATGGACTCTCATCTCCTGCAACACCTGCATATCGCTAAGGATGATTCACAAATCAATAATGATGGAGCTGGCTCGCATAGCTACAGTAGATATCATGGCACAGAGAGACTTTTAAAAAATGTACTAATTAAGGAGAAATAATTAAGAAGAAAACCAGAGAGTGGCCAAGCAATAGTAAATCTCAGACGCTGTCTGGAGCAACATCCCCTGAGCTAATAACTGCAAAAGTGCCTTTGTGTGTAGGGTTGCCACCCGTCCCGTAAAATACGGAATTGTCCTTTATTTGAGAAAAAAATGTTGCGTCCCGTATTGAACTAATACGGGACACGATTTGTACCGTATTTTCATTAACTTTTACACCATATTCTAGTTGAATTATTGAAATAAATTAACCTTTACACCATATTCTAGTTGAATTATTGAAATAAATTAACTTTTACACCATATTCTAGTTGAATTATTGAAATAAGTTAACTTTTACACCATATTCCAGTTGAATTATTGAAATAAATTAACTTTTACACCATATTCTAGTTGAATTATTGAAATAAATTAACTTTTACACCATATTCTAGTTGAATTATTGAAATAAATTAACTTTTACACCATATTCTAGTTGAATTATTGAAATAAATTAACTTTTACACCATATTCTAGTTGAATTATTGAAATAAATTAACTTTTACACCATATTCTAGTTGAATTATTGAAATAAATTAACTTTTACACCATATTCTAGTTGAATTATTGAAATAAATTAACTTTTACACCATATTCTTCACCTGTAGGCTATATTACATCTGGACTGATATGGACATACGTAGCATAGGAGGATATTTCAGCTGCTATATGGTTGTCTGTCTGTACAGTCATGCAAGTTCAATGCTATTAAAGCACTTTAAACTTTAAATCAAAGCATTTAGTTTTTTCATATAAAATAAACAAATTTTTATTCAGTTTGGAAGTTTTGGGGCTTTTTTTTTGGCTCCTGCGCTGCTGAAATCAGGGCGTCCCTTATTTCTATTTCTGAAAGGTGGCAACCCTATTTGTGTGGCTTGCTTAGACTGTGCAAAGAAGACTGGACAATCCCCTCTGTGACATCACCCATAGGTTTGAAGGTTGTTTTTCAAACATGCACACAGTTCCTTAGTTGACATATCTCGTTTTTTTAGCTTATCTTTGCTCATACTAATCTATGTTCTGATTGTTTGTTAGCATTGAATCTGTCCTTCCCTGTTTCACATGTAACTACGGAAACAAAATGTTAAATGTGGACTGCTAGCGCTCCAGCTGAGCTCTGCTAGAGCTACCATGGGCACGATGGCTGGCCAGCTGAAGTTAGCCACGGTCTGGCCAGGTGGCTCGGTCGAGGTAGCTGGCAGCAGCTAACAGTACAACAAGCCATGAAGCCATTGCTTCACTTAATATGATGGGGAAGGTGGCTCAATTGGTAGAGCTTTCTGCCATGAACCTGAAGATCCTGTGTCCACCAAAGTGTCCTTGGGCAAGACACTGAATCCCCCGATTGTCAGGCCAGCTCCACCGTATGGCAGCTCCGCCGACAACCGGTGTGTGAATGTGTGGGTGAATGTCTACAGTGTAAAGCGCTTTGGGGCTGTAGGAGTACAGCTGGAAAGCGCTATTTACCATTTACCATGGTCATTTTTTAGGCCACTAGTGGTCATTTCATGAACTACAACTTTCCCTCTTTAGACACCGGCTTCAAATTTGAAAGCCAGATTGTCCCTTGGTCGCTTTAGTGAATTTAAGCTTGAAATGTTTTTTCAAGAATGACTTGCAGTGGTTTGAAAGATCCTCCCAGTCCACAATTCTTTCTCTGAAATTGCTTGTATTGTACCGAACCCTGAAACCAATCACAAGCAGTGTGGTTTAGTCTTAAGACAACTCTTTTCTGTTGTACTTTTCTCCTTAGCTTTTCAAGGGAAAATTCTTTGTTTGTCAAGGGGAAGATGTAAGGAACGTCACCAATAGGTCCGACTGTCTGCAAAACAACCATAGATGGGTCAGACACAAGTACAACTTTGACAACCTTGGACAGGTAAGATGTTAGAAAAGATTCCTGATAGTTACACTTACAGCAAATCAATGTAATGTGGAATTCTGATGTACAATATTATTAGTATGATATATATATATATATATATATATATATATATATATACATATGTGAGTTTCAATCTCTTATGTGTTTGTATTCCAGGCTTTGATGTCTCTCTTTGTTCTGGCATCAAAAGACGGATGGGTGGATATTATGTACGATGGGCTTGATGCTGTAGGAGTTGACCAACAAGTAAATATATATGATTGTACATTGAAGTCAGTTGACCATAACTCAGTAAAGGCCTAGTAGATATGCAGAGATTGAGTTACAGATGAAAAAAGTTTAAACCATATATAAGCAAGAATAGGAATTATATGGAATGATACCTAATTCTTTGTTCTTTTGGATATTTCAGCCGGTAATGAACTACAACCCATGGATGCTGCTCTACTTCATCTCCTTCCTCTTGATCGTTGCCTTCTTCGTGCTCAACATGTTCGTGGGAGTGGTGGTGGAGAACTTCCACAAGTGTCGGCGCCACCAGGAGGCCGAGGAGGCCAAGCGCAAGGAGGAGAAGAAATTGAAACGCATGGAGAAAAAGAGACGGAGTAAGGAGAAGGAGCTTGCTGGTCGGTAGTCTTTCCACATCTTTCTGAGTCCTGCTTGATTTGAGCTTGAGCCTTTTCTTTCCTTTTGCTTTTTAATTTGGTTTGGCCGAATACAGAACAACGCCATTAGTGAGCTAGTACCGACTATAGTTGCTACTCTGCGGTAGAACCTTCCCTTTCCTTCGATCGTCCCCTCCCCTCTTTTACTCATAAGCTCTAGGGCTAGTTTATATGTTGGTCTGGTGGTCATCTGCTCTGGCTCTACAGAGGACCATGCTGCAGATTGTGGGAGCTTCTCTTCAACCCCAGGATCAAATTCATTGGCTGATTGTTGGGGAAAAGCTTTCATAATCAATGAGTTTACAGAGTTATGACATCTGACCATTGGAGTTAGCCCCTCCCCCTCTCCCTTCTCCCTCACCCCGCTTGGTCTACCGTAGACGCCGCGCTTGGGGTGGCCCCTTGGAGCATGTCCAGTGGGTTCTGTCATACCGGACTTGCATGGTAGTGGATACACAGAGTCAGAGGGAGGGGGAGTTGTTGATCATTTAAAGGCCCTGATCGAAACGAAGATGACCTCCCTCCCTTCCTCTCTTCTGCATGTGGTTTAGTACAGCCGCAGGGGCAGGGACAGACCAAAACCTGGATGGAAGATTTGTCCCGTACCTAAGATGTGACATCAGTCCAGATGAGATTTGTCGGGGTTGGAGCTGATGGCCTGCTCGTCCCTCCCGCCTCCCCAACCTCCCCTGCGGCTGTATAGGAGTTGGTGATAAACTGCTTGTTTTGGTTTTTTTAATCTTTCCACTGCCTCCTACATCCTAAAATGTTAGCCCTAGCATCAGCTGGCATTAGCCTCCTTTTGAATTTGTTGCCTGTAATTACAGTATTTTATCCCCTTATTCAAAAACCAATTTAATATCTTATAAATTTCACAAGGAGCAGTGGACACCAATGATTTCTTGAAGGCCAAAATCTTTAATTTTCTTCGGTATAAGAACTTTTTTTTTTTTTTTTTTTGTAATCGCTGTGTTTCTGTCAAACTCTTGAGAAATACAGATGGAAATTGATCTTCCTTTTTACAGGAGGGATCGCCAAGGAGATCTAATCAATTGAGAAACTCCCCAAGAATCTATCACACACCAACAACGTCTCAACACTTTGTGTCTGTCAAGAGGCCCTGCAACCTTTCCTCTTTCATCTCCTGAATTTGTTGCGCTACCTTTTGTTTCACTGATTTTCGGCTCTTTTTATTAGGCTTTAGTTTTTTTTTAGTTCTTTTTTCCTTCTTTTATTGCCAACAAATCTTTTTTTCCTGTATAGGTTCGTTCAGAGCAGTAAAAGAGCAGGAGACATGGTCTTTTAACAAGATAAAAACACAAACCAGCAAGGCTGATCTCAGATATAAATGGCTTTCGTCATGTCTCCATTATACCTTCGGCTTTTTCGCAGGAAGACGCAATGTTTCGTTCCGTATATGTGTACATTTCATCATTTCAGAGGCAAATTTCTGCCCAAATTTAGGGTTATATTTTAAACTTTTGTTTTCTAGGGCTGTGTAACTATGGGAAATTGTTTAAGCATTTATTCTTTATCAGAAATACACAATGGAATTTATAAAACAAAGAAAACTACCAATCCAATCCGATCCATACTAATCCAGGCCAGCAGAGGGCGAGTGAGATGCGTTTAATGCAGTACAGTGAAAACTGGCCTTTATTGTGTGTTAGTGTGAAAGGTAGCTGTAAACTAGTCTGGCCAGTCATCCATTTACGTTGCTAAATGTTTTTCTCATGAAATGGTTCAAGTATTCTCCTGATCCACATCCATTTCTACCGGCTCAGAACACACGACCAATTGCAATGGGTTGGGGGCGGACATTATGGAATGACTCGTACCAAAGAGCCACGATCCAAAACAACCCAGACAGCTGCAGAATTGCTAATATCCCATTGGATTAGGGCTGTTCGATTAATCGATTTTAAATCGTAATCGCGATTCTGTAATTAGAACGATGTTAAAACGTGAAAATCGTAAAATCGATTTTTCACTTTTTTTTTTTTTTTTTTATACGTTGTCTGCACACATATTAATGATTTATACCATATTAATGATTGATGGAAATACCTCTCAATACCTGCGACAAGTGCCCCATGGGAGAGGCTCTTTAGTGTAGGAGGGGGCGTTGTAACACGCCACCGGGCATCCATCAAGCCAGATGCGGTAGACCGGCTCGTGTTCCTTGCAAAAAACTTGCAAATGTGAATAGCAAATGTAATGACTGACATTACACACCTCTACCTCCTTCATGGGTTGCATTATTATTTAGCATGCAAAGACCCAGTTTAGTTTAATTAGAAAATGTCTTGTTTTATTTAATTGGAAATATAACTTACTGTATGTTTGCAAGTGCTGATTTGCTGATTTTTTTTTTCAGAGATAAAACTTTATATTTTATTATATTTTTTAAAACTTTTTTTCAGTTTATTTTACCGAGTTTTGCACTTTATGCATTCATTTTTGGTTTAATAAGAGCAAAGTTTGCACTTAAAGCCCAGTGGGGCAAATGTTCAATAAAAAACAGCATATTTGAAATAATTTCTTTGCCTTTTGTCAATTCACAAAATAATCGTAATCGTAATCGAAAATCGGATTTTGAGAGAAAAAAATCGAGATTTTATTTTTGGGCAAAATCGAACAGCCCTACATTGGATCAACAAGTCTTTACTGGAAAAGCAACAACAATCATTCACCAACAATTCTGCTTACCTACATACCTGGACGGTGTTCTGCCTACATCACTCACATGGCTATTTCTCTCATTGGTTGTATACCTATCTTAAGATAGCTCTTCTGCAGCTGTTGGCGTTGCCCGCAATCTAATTCTTTGTATTGAAAACGTAGAAAAAATTAGAATGACTGGCCAGGCTATAATCGTCTAACATTGGACTATGCTGTTTGTGGTGATCAGTGACTTCCTGAGGGCTATTGATCAAAAGCTGTTAATCCAAAGAACTGGACTCAGAATCACTGGAAAGACAAAACATAGGAACTCAAACCAGCTTAACCTTTCATCGCTTCCTTCTGGCCTTACTCCATCCCTCTTTCCCTCTTTCCTACTTTTCACCTCTCTCTTCTTATTAACTCTCAGCCATCCTTCCTTCCTTGCTGTCTTCTGTTTCTTACTAACACAGTCTCGTTCCTCCAGATTTAATGGTTCCGGGGGTGAGTTGGGCCCTCTCTGACGGCACATTGAAAGGTACAGAGTTTCCAGCATGTTTTGTGTGTCCCTTTAAACACCCCACCGCCACCGACCACCCGACCATGGTGGCTAGGGCTCTCAGTTCAGTGATCACGGGAGGTACGGCCCCATACCGCGTCCCCGCCCCCTGCCTCTCTCCCATCAGCCGCCAATCCGCTGGACATGCTGTTACCTGTTCTCTCTGTCGTGGCTTCGTCTTCCACAGCTATTCCACTTCGTCTGCGATCCATCCTCTGTCCACAGTGCTGCACTGCTGCACCTCCATCACAATGGAAAAATACTTTGGTTTAGTTTGTTTGGGGGGAAAAGTTTTTTATGAAGAATTACTGCAGTGAGGGTAGATTTGTTTCAGTAGATGCTTAGGAAAAATAATTCTACTTCTGCTTTTACTTTCGTGGGTTAGGATAAGAACTAGCACACAATTTCTGCAACCAGGGAACATGGTGACATTGCTTCAAGCCAGTGCATTGCTCATGATGAAAGGATATCGCCAGTTCTTGGGAATATGGAATTTTGATCCCATATCCCATCACCATAACAGAGCCCATGTTCGACACTTCCAGCTGTTGCCAAATCACAAAAGCTGTACTAGCGAATCAGCATTAGTTCAAGAAAGAAAGAAAATTGATAGCCTGTTGCATGACATTTCAGCATTCAGCTTCACCTTTGATATTTGCGGGGTTGATATTAGCGGTGTTAGCCAAGTCTGTCCTGTCAGCTGTGGAGTGGAACGATGAGGTCTTTATGCCACAGAGTTGTTCTATGTTTAATGTCGTGTTGATGATGCAAAGTAGCAGGACTGTGTTAGAAGATATGCTTGTGGCATTCCAAAACCTTTATGTTTTGTACCAGGTCAAGACCAGAACAAACACGTGTTAACAAGCACCAAGTCTTTCAACACCATCTTTCTTTGTATTCCACTGTTGTACAGTTCGAAAGCATTGAGCATGTGAGAAGAATAAAGCACATCTTTATGTCCTTGATTAGAGCTACAGTGACTTAGCACTCAGCATAACTCCAAAAGCCTGTAATTCTTTTTCCCGAACAATGATCAGGAATCATTCACCATTCACCATTCCTTCAGTCGATCATTTAGAGGCTGTTTTCCTCAAAATATTCATAATTGTCTCAAGTGTTTTCTTATCGGTCGAATTCCAGCAGGTTTTATTGATAAGTAGGGCTTACAGCTCATGAGCAGACAGAAGTCCAGATGCCAGTTGGACACAGAGATTTTTAACTTTTTTTTCTTTTGACTTTACATCGTCAACATGTCCTATTAATACTACTACTACTACTGTCATTTGGCAGAAGCTTTTATCCAAAGCGACTTACATCTGAGAGAACACAAAAAAAGAAACCACATACAGTAGGAAGGTCCAGCATTTGTTTTTGGTGTTCCCTTCCTTGTAAATCAAATTATTTAGGCAAGGCAAGTTTATTTATAAAGCAAAATTCAACACAAGGTAATTCAAAGTGCTTTACATCAACATTAAAAGCGGCAAGACATAATTGGACATTAAATAACAAATAAAATGAAATAAAATTAAGAGAAAAGGTGGTTAAATAAAAAAAGCACAAGGTGCTGAAAACTAAGGGCGGTGGAGTACCACAGGTACACATCTCATTCACGGTTTTCAGAAAGTATTTAATTTAAGAGTACGCTTAAATAACAAAAACCGTAAATGAAATAAAATTATGAGAAAAGGTGGTAAAATAATAAAAAGCACAAGTTGTTAAAATAAAGGGCAGTAGAGTGCAGCAGTTAAGTATTTAATTTAGGAGTACGCTTGAGTAAACAGTAGTTTTTAGGCCTGATTTAAAGGAGCTGACAGTTGGAGCAGACCTCAGGTCTACAGGAAGTTTGTTCCACCGGTACATGTTTAATACATGTTCAAGGCAATTTGATTTAGAAAATGAAAGCGGACAGCAAGATGAAACTAAAATAAAAGTTAGACTATGACATCGCAGAATGATTTTGGACACCCATTCCAGTTGTTTGTTGCATCTTTTTAGGACACTGTCACGGCTCAAAAGGCAGGGAACCCAAAAGCACAACACCAGAGTAACAGAGTCCAAAGGGCTTTAATCAGGTTGAACGTAGGCAGGAGTCAAAAAACGGTCAGACAGGCAGACAAATCCAAAGGGGGCAGGCAAAAATCCAAAAACCGGGAATCACGCAAAGTTGCAGGCAGGCAGAAACAGACAGACTCAGGAACGCTGGAAAGCTAGGCATGAACACTAGACAATCTGGCAGCCGGCATGTGGGAGTGGGCCAGTGTATAAGGGGAACTGATGACCATGGAACCCAGGTGTGGAGATGGGCGGGGAAGCACAGGTGAGGGGAATGAGTAGACTGTCTGGCTGATGAGGGTGGCAGGATCTGGAATGACAGGAGAGTGAGTGATCATGTAAAAACATATCCCAAGCTTAGAAACCATGACAGACACTAGCTCACAGACCTAGGCCCAATCTCAATTCTCCCCCTACTTTTCTTCACTCGCCCTTCTTTTCTTCACTCGCCCTTCTTTTCTTCCCTACCCCCTAAAAAAGAAGGGGGAGATTTTAGGGCACTTGAGATCTAGGGCACTTGCCCCAGGTGCCTGTCCCAATTCTCCCCCTACCCCTTGTGTTCATCCCTACCCTGATCAGGAAGCAGATAGCCAAAAGCTGTTTTAATTTCAGCTGTAGCGCTGTTAATATGGCACTTTATTAAGTTTTAATATTTTTTCAGGCGTAAAAGTAACCGTTAAGATCCCCAACCTGGGCTCAGTTTATCCAAATAACGCCTGTTAAGAAATTTGACTCGACGTTTTTGGAGATGAGAAGAGCCGCCGCCCCCGGGGAGCAACAGCAGCTCACAGCCCGAGAACAGACGTCGCTGGGTCGACCCACGCCATCAGCCCCGGGAGAGAAACCTGCAGCTCTGTTGAGAATTACGCTGGCTGAAATAAATCATTTAGGAAGATGTTGGTTTAATAGATGAAATCTAACAGTTGTAGCTACGCCTGTTAAGAAATTTGCTCGGAAAATTTAGAGATTTCTGCCTGCCCGCTCCGGAGCTTATGGGTCCGCGTTAAATCGACGCAGAACCTACGGCGTAGGGTACGGCGTAGGGTACGGCGTACGGCGCGCATCGCCGCGTAACATACGCCGTAGGCTCTGCGTCGATTTAATGCGGAACCATAAAACAGCTCTGCTATCTTCACTTCAGCTTTATCTGAAAGTGTGTAAATTGTGTAAAGTGTGTAAATTACCCAGACTCCAAACATCATCCATGCTTTTTTTTTTGATTCAGTCCGCAAATGACGACGATAAGCATTCTGGGAAATTTTTATAACCCCTCGCTCGCGAAGTCAGCATGTGAAATCCCTCGATGTGAAGGGGCTATTTTCAGCCCCTTGCCCTCGTTATGCCCACTCCCCCTAGGTGAAAAGAGGAATTGGGACACCACTACTCTCACGGGAACGCGCAAAATTTAGGGGTAGTGAAGAAAACGAGGGCGAGGGGGAGAATTGGGACGGGGCCCTACAGTGGACATCAAGGCATCGAGACAAATAACAGTCAAAATGAGAGATTTATCAAACAGGAGTCACTTCATTCACTTTTTGTGTCACTTTAATTGAACACCTTCACTGCAAAAGTATGCAAGTATATTCCCAAAGAATAAAACTACAATGAACTCTATTGGCGTTTCCAAATTGTTTTCCAGCTGCTATGGTGAATGCTCAGGTTTCGCCTGGTTTGTTATAGTTTCTTTGGTGGAGAACAATCCCTTTATAGTTCATTAGAGGTGATACATTTTTTTTTCTAAAAATCACAATCTGAATTTGCATTTAAGCTCTTACAAAGTGCATAAACATATCTTGTTCTAAATGCTGACTTCTAACATCAAACCATGTGCAACGGTCACAGCAAGACCAGTTATTAATAAGCGAGACCACAGCATGTTTGCTCCCAGCATTCGGTGGTGTTTTTGGCATAAAGGTCACATCAGGGCTGTGGAAGCACTCTGACCGGCTCTCTGGCGCAGACTGCCCATCTGGCACATCTAGTTCCCAAAGCAATCTTTTCAAGATAGTGTGATAGAGCAGCTGAAAGACATCTTCCATAATGGCAGTCTTTTCAGTAGCTCAATTTTATAGATGGTTGTTGCTCATGGTTGTGTCTTCTTATTAAACAGGCACACATTCCTTCAAGATAAATTTCACTGCATCGGTTTAAATTCTCACATGCATGTCTATATTGATGTGCATATGCGAGTGTGTCAGGGAGCAGATGGCCACAGAAACAGGTCGTAAAATATGCAGGAGCAGCTATCTCATTATGAAACCCACTTCATCTCAGTCTTGATAGATTTCTGAGCAAGGCGTCGGGATCTTCCTAGTTCAATGCTATGCAACATTTTACCTCAAGGTACGGCTGACTACAGCTTCCGGTTATTTCATCCAAAGGAATTACATTGCTAAGAAAAATACATAAAAAATACACAGCATCCACACGACATGTGCATTTGTGTTTGCGTGGTCAATGCTCACAGAATAAGGCTTCCGTGTGTGAGTAGGTGTGCAGGCTATGCATGCTGTGTTTGCGTCTGGACTCTTATCTTTAGCTTGCACAGTGCTCACGCATCCGTTTGTGGAACGTTGAAGGAGGAGAGGAACAAAGAAGACGACATGATGGAGGAGGTGAATTAAGATTTTGACTCGAGATGGAGAAAAGGATACGTGGGGTAGGGAAGAGAGGTGGCAGGATTAAACAAACATATAAGACTACACAGACACTCAAAGTTTAACTGATGTTATGTAAATTTAAAAAGAAAATCATCCCAAAAGTTCTTGTATAGGGGATCTGAATTAGTCTGTCTGAGGAAATGTTCCTATGTCTCTCTATTTATACTGTATATTTATGTAGCTCTCCAGTTCATTCTCCTCTCAACCAATGGGTTTCATCCATCTCACTCGTCTGATTCAATTTAGGAAGTGAAGAAAATTGCACTTCTTCAACTGACCATTAGGGGCAGACTCCTAAAGTGAATTATCGTACATTCACACATACTTGTTAAAACCATGTGTTACCTTTGAGTGGGGTGATGTCAAGCGTTGCCGATCTGAATTGTGGGCTCCCTGAGTCACAGCAGGAAGTTGCCTTCAACTTTTGACGCAAGCAATCAGTCAGTAAAACTGTGGCTACGCAGCTAGAGCTAGCCAAAGAAATTGTAAATGGAAGCAGAAGAGTTTCAAAGGAAGCAGCATATTTCTGTAAAAGTTTGTTTTTTTATGGTGTTACGAAGGCAAGTCAGAAGTACCCACCCTCGAGCGTTAACGAAACGCTACTGTGTTACCGTTAATCCCCACTGACCTCCATGTTAAAATGTCCAACCTTGCAGCAGAAGCAACCTAATTTACAGCCTGGTTCGAAAATTGGTTTTAGTCTCTATAGCTAGATGGATCATCCATGACAACTCTACACGAGGGTCTGGAGACAAAGCCCAGAAAAGCAGACTGAAGCAGCTATATTGGTCTTTGGTTGAAAACTGTTAGCTAGAGCTAATCAGAGGATGTGAGCTGGACTACCTCTGCCTCGTCAACTTCTACCTCTTGTCAGACCTGTGTCCTCCAGTCGAGTGACCTTTGTCATGGATCCTTTTAGCACTCTTCCACATTCCACTAACAAACCAAGCCTCTTCTGCCGGGCTCTGCTACTCATTGCTTGGTTGTCTAGGCCGCAATCCTTGGAACTTGCAGCCATTCACAACTGTTGCTGGCACCCCAGAGGCCAAGTGTCCACTACTCCTCGTTTCAACTGTGGCAACACCCAGATGTAATTTCAGTGGCTACCACCAAAATTACGACGGTCAGACAGATCTATTCAGAAGGAAATGGAAAATAAAGGAGAACAACAGAAGAGACGGGTGGAGTGGAGTCACATGGCTGACTCCGCCCACTTAAAACCATACCACATCTTGTCAATCACAGACAAGATGTGGTATTTTATGTTTCAGATGTCCTGTTGGATATGGTGAAGATTCCCAGTGAAGTTTGAAAGTATTTGTATGTACTGCATCTCCGTGGTATTTTGACCAGAGCTATCACAGCATTCCATTGACACCTCAGGAAAGGGTTGTGTCATTCTGCTGAACCATCATTCTACGGCAAGAAAGATTTTTCATTAGAGAAAAATATTCAAGAAAGTTCCCAGGAGTTGGTAGCCCAACTGGTCCTAACCGGTTCACACCATAGTCAGTCTGTGCGATTCTCAGTGAGATTTCAATTCTACAGGCCTAAGTTAGTTTGTTAAATGTTAAGGTTATTGATAGAGGCAGTAGTATGTATGTAGTAGTAGTAGTAGTGGTATGAGAGACGTTGCCAGTAGAAAATGTCTTCTTTCTAAAAAAGTTAAATTAATAAGAGCACAGCAGGATGGCTTTGAATTAGTTTGTAATGCTGCATCTGAACAAACCACAAGACAGATGAGAAAACACTGCGACTGGCAGGTACAGCGGCGGAGATGTGATGATTTGGGGTTGGAACTCATCTGTATACCAAAGTATTCACAAAGTCAAATGTGAGGCCTTCTGTCACACAGCTGAAAGTTGGCTGAAACTGGGTCATGCACCACGATAATGATCCCCGAGCACACAAGAAATCTAAAACAGAAAGACTGAAAAAGAAAGGAATCAAGCTGTGACAGTGGCCCAGTAAAAGTCCAGAACGAAACGAACTGAAATGCTCGGGTGGGATCTTAAAAGAGCTCCACATAGACCAGTGACCACAAACTTCAACTAACTAGAGCAATTTTGTCAAGAAAAATTATTCAAAACATCTACAAAGTGATATTTGAGACTTGCAGTAAAAAGTTGAAGTTCAACATAGTTACAACTATTGAACCATGTGGTACAAAATGAGGAGCACCATGTTTTTAAACATTTTCACTTTGCTTTTGTCCAAGAAAACTTGACAGTTCAAAAAGTCATGAGTTTTTATTCATCTGAGGCTGTTAAATTTAAGCTTCCCATGCACAGGAGATGTGGATGAATACCCTGTGATATCACCCGCTGGTTTGTGATATGTCCTGTTGAAGCCTTAAGGAAGGCTATGTTTGGACCACAGGATGGTGCGCGAGAATGGTACTTGCAACCTGATAGCACAGCTTTCAAGTACCACGTACAGTGGGACTTTGTGTCTATTTGGTTGTGGAATCACAGTATTTCCAGAAAGACCACCAGGACATTGATCAAGGAGACTGAATTCCACAGATGATCCCACAATAACTTGTGGGGGAAAATATATATAGCCCACCGAGTACATCAAGATGAAACCATATTATGACATATGTACATATTATTTGAGCCTTTTCCTCCACCGTGGTCAGTGCAGCTTTGGAAACCCATTAGGAACTGATTGTCGGTGAAACTCGGAAAAATGATTAGACTGCATCTTCTGTATGGTTTCTTCCTCAAGCGCAGGGTACACTGGGGATTTCTGCTCTCACTGACTGAGTTCAACTTAGTCAGTGTTCTTTTCTGTGCTACCAAGATAATAGCAAACAGCCACAGACCACATCTGAACCTTAATCCTCACTCATTAAGCTGTACATTAAACAAATATTTTCATAGTGTGGTGAAACTAACAGTGACACCACAAATTATGTGTCCAAGCCAATAGCATTGGTTAATCCAAAAATAAAATGGGCACATGGGCTATTGAGCAGACAGATCACAACTGAACTCCACAAGCTACCTATTTTAGCTGCGTTTAGCTGATGTTGACCGACGATGCTAACAAACATTACTCCACATTTGATTCTCTCTTCGTTTCAGATGTTGCTACAGAAATGAAATCTCGAACTCCGACTGCCTAAATCAAAATGAGAACAGCTGGAGCTTTGGCCAAGCTCCACCAGAGCTACGACAGCTATCCGTCGCTAGCCTAGCCTCGGCTCAGCCTGCAGCAGCAGTTACACTGCAACAGCAAATTGTGCATTAATGAGGACGGCTTTCTCTGATCAGGGAGCCCAAAAGGTGACCGGGCTATAAATGTATTTAAGTGCTGCTGCATTAAATTGCCCGTGGAGATACAGTCAGTCTATAGTGGTCAGTGGAGGAACTGCACCGGGACCAAGTCAGTTAAACAATCTAGATGTTGCTGCTTGGTCTCTACAGAAACTGTAATTCATGTGTTGATTTTTTTTTCTTTTTTTGTCTTTATGCAAATATCAAATCTAGCAATTTGATCAACAATGAATAATAAACACAATTTGATTTACTCATTATCATTACCCTAACCCAAGTCAGTTCCTCTGTAAGGCTCATCAACCATGTGAACCTTTTTCAAGACCAAAATATATGTAAATCTTTGGCTAAACTGTAATATAATGTCATATAAAGCCTCTAAATCCCAGTTCAGACACTTTATGATTCAGTGAAATCTCAAACATGGTTTAAAGTTCTTTTTCATAGATATAAGAGTCGACATTTGAAAAAAAAAAAAAAAAAAAAAAAAAAAAAGGACAGGCTTACAGTTCAACAGATAATTGAGTCAGCAGCTGATCTGGACAATAATAATTCTTCTACTCTTCATGTAGATTCATAAATCCTCATCAGCTTGAAAGTCACTAACTATGTTGTGGTTTTAATCTTTGCTGTCAGAACATGGCCAGCAGTCAACAACAAGACAAGGATAATAGGATCATCCCCTCACATGTTGGTTCCCCCAGCACCAGAAGCACACAGAGCCATCCAAAATCGCAAGTGTGGGTATATGCAAAGCAGCTTGACGTTCCATGAATAGCTTTTCTTCATCTATTAGCTCGGCGCGCACTCATAAAGACGCACACAAGCCAGGCGGTGCCAATCTGTATCTGGGTCAGAGCTAACAGAGATGAATATAACTGAAGTTTCATATTAGCCCTAATTTTTATCATTCCTCCTCTTCCTCTCCTTCTTCTCCTCTTTTGTAGGAACGTAATTAATAACTCAAGTTCTTCTGGGGGAGGGTGAATAATAGAGGAGGGTGAGTGGCAGCGATAAGGTGGCGAGGAAGTCTTGAGAGAGAGCGAGGGGGGGATTTAGAGGTGGGAGAGAGGGTAGCAGTTCTTGGCAACAAGCCTGTGAGATCAGCAGCTTAGTCGCGTAAAAGTTTGATGGCACAAGGTGTAGCTAACAAGAGTTTAGTGAAGTGCTAGATGTGATGAATCTTTCATAACTTCGGGGTGTTGGCACCAACCTTGTTGCTGTGTTGGAGCAACAGCTCGCGGAGCTGCTGGTGGTTGCAGGTCAAGTTGTTTTGATGTTGCATGGCCCACCTCCCGCCCACAACTGGACAGAAGTTGTCCTCATGGTGCTCAGTCCTCATGCTGCATAACAGAAGGACAAGGAAGAAATTAAGTTAATTTACCCAATAATTCATGTCAAAAGTAACATGATAAGAAAATACATTTAATTTACACCGAAAACAGTTAGAAAATCCATAATGTTGTGACAGAATTTCATTACAAAGCTGGACTGAAAACCAAAAACTCCAAGTAATGTGTGGAAGGAGTATAAAAAAAATGCTCCAACTACACCCGCTATGAATGTTTCATGTTGGAAAGTTTCTCTATGAATATTTCAGATACAGAAATGTCAAAAAGCGAGCGGCACAGTGCAGATGGGCTCGTGTTGCAGGGCTGCCCTGCCGCACTGAATGTACTGATGAAAGAGATGTGACATGCACTTTGATTTTCTTTTTTTTCCTTTCTTCAACTTGGCAGTGAAGTTCTTTGTGCAGACGCTTTAAATCAAAAGCCTTGTCTTAACCTTTACATGTCGCCTCATATGAAAAACAAACAAAAAAACACTTATTGTTATAACAAATGCCAGAGTAAAGCAGCTGAGCGGAACGTGTGATTGAATCAGGCTACATCTTTCTCGAACGTCGCAGTCACGGCCTGTTTTCATGACTTCAACTTACATGATTCATTCCACTTTTGTGGGGGTTGTAATGTGTGGTGATAAAGATAAAGACATATGCTTTGTTCCTAAAATATATCATCATAATCAGCAATTAATTTTGTTACATTATATACTGTATATATATATATATATATATGTATATATATATATATATATATGTATATATATATATATATATATGTATATATATATATATATATATATATATATATATATATATATATATATGACATCCTCCAAAATAATATCTCTTGATGCAATAAACAACTTCTACTAAATCCAGTATTTAGAGTCTTTGAAAGGGAGCATAATTTTATCTCAACAAGCTAATCAAACACTGTGTCTGGACTGTGACACTTAAAGTATTGCTCAAGTGACTTCAATCTGTGACATCATACTGCTATTTAATCATGAGGCCAAGACGCAGGAACCAGAATAGGGTTTTATAAGGGAACTGAACCACTCATGACGTAGTTTTACTTTGGAAGTCAAAAAGCTTTTTCTTTTTATTCCTACTGGGTCTTTTTCTTTATATGTATAATTCCAGAAAGGACATGATAAGGCAGGAAATATGCCTTTAAACAAGTACTGTAGATTACTGCCTGATTCTCGTATGGTTTTTAAACATTATGTTATGTTTATGTAATAATTGCTCCGGGGTCATGTTCTGGGTCTCTGGAAAGTGCCTAGAGACAACTTCTGTTGTAATAGACACTATATAAATAAAATTGAATTGACTTGAATTGAAAAGCATTTGGGTAAACATGTAATGTCACAAATTTAGCCGAGCAGGTAGCATTAGCAAGCAATCCAATTCCGTAATGCTCCAAAAGCTGCGGTCGACCTGCACTCACCAGACTGGGGCATGTCCCTTAAATGCCTGGGATATACCTGTGACCTGTGTTTGTTTGGCGTGTTGGTCCTTGAAAAACATATGTGAGGCATTAATGATGTGCAATGTAGCATCAACCACTAGAGGATTGAGAAGGTAAATGTCCTGGTTGAGTCTCATGCAGAACTAAGATTTGTTGCAGTTCCTCCACTGGCTGCTGCAACCTCCATTGAC
The DNA here is from genome assembly GCF_033807715.1 of Cololabis saira. NCBI lineage: Eukaryota > Metazoa > Chordata > Actinopteri > Beloniformes > Belonidae > Cololabis > Cololabis saira. The sequence goes on along the minus strand of NC_084605.1, from coordinate 21,956,749 downwards.
TCCTGTGTTTAAAATGTCCAACTTTCCAGCAGAAATAAACATATTTGCAGTCTGGTTCAAAAAACAGTTTTGGTCTCAATTGTTTGATTTCACATCCATGACTACTATTACTGTAATCCTGGTCTCAGGAGGGATTTCTGTTTCTACATAGCAATTACAGTGCATCCGGAAAGTATTCACAGCGCTTCACTTTTTCCACATTTTGCTGTGTTACAGTCTTATTCTTAATTTGATTAAATTCATTTTTTTCCCTCAAAATTCTACACACAACACCCCATAATGACACCGTGAAAAAATTTTTTTTTTTTTTATTTTTGCAAATTTATTAAAAATAAAAAACAAAGAAATCATATGTACATAAGTGTCCACAGCTTTTGCTCAATACTTTGTTGATGCACCTTTGGCAGAAATTACAGCCTCAAGTCTTTTTGAATATAATGCCACAAGCTTGGCACACCTATCTTTGGGCAGTTTTGCCCATTCCTTATTGCAGCACCTCTCAAGGTCCATCAGGTTGGATGGGAAGCATCGGTGCACAGCAATTTTCACATCTCCCCAGAGATGTTCAATTGGATTCAAGTCTGGGCTCTGGCTGGGCCACTCAAGGACATTCACAGATTTGTTCTGAAGACTTTGAAATCTTGGCTGTTTGCTTAGGGTCGTTGTCCTGCTGAAAGATGAACCGTCGCCCCAGTCTGAGGTCAAGAGCGCCCTGCGCTATGGAGCCAAATCAAGGCCAAAAGTTTTGCTAATTTGAAAATAAAATTTGAACCTGAAAAATCTTTTTTACAGTTTCAATTTTATTTTTTTCAGTATCAGATCTTTTTTTTTTCAGTTTCAAATCTTTTTATTTCAGTTTCAAATCTTTTTGTTCAGTTTCAAATCTTTTTTTTTTCAGTTTCACGTCTTTTTTTTCAGTTTCACTTCTTTTTTTTCAGTTTCAAATTTTTTTTTCAGGTTCAGACTTTTGGCCCGGATCTGGCGTGGGGGGCGTGGCATCAACTGAGAGGGGCGTGGCATCATGAGTGACAGCAGAACAGTACCAAGTACGGTTTAATGCAGCATGTGGAAGTGGGAAATGTCAAACTTTAAAGTGTGGCAGTTGAACTGTACAGTCTGGCATAGTTTATTGCTTTTATACTGCGATTGGTGCCAAGTACGGTCTAAAACAGCTTTTTAAACAGAAATGTGTCACTAATATCAGTTTTTTCCACTGCCAATCACGTGAATATGGTGTATATACAGTGTTGATTCATACTTCTACTGATAACTTCTGCAACCTACGTTTCCTGAAGGCAACATGACTGAGGAACGTCCCCCGCCTTCTCTGTTCTGCTGTCACTCATGATGCCACGCCCCTCTCAGTTGATGCCACGCCCCCCACGCCAGATCCGGGCCAAAAGTCTGAACCTGAAAAAAAAATTTGAAACTGAAAAAAAAAGAAGTGAAACTGAAAAAAAAGACGTGAAACTGAAAAAAAAAGATTTGAAACTGAAAAAAAGATTTGAAACTGAAATAAAAAGATTTGAAACTGAAAAAAAGATCTGATACTGAAAAAAATAAAATTGAAACTGTAAAAAAGAATTTTCAGGTTCAAATTTTATTTTCAAATTAGCAAAACTTTTGGCCTTGATTTGGCTCCATAGCGCCTTAGCTCAATTTTGAGCTTTATGGCAAAGGCTGTGAATACTTATGTGCATGTGATTTCTTAGTTTTTTTATTTTTAATAAATTGCAAAACTTTCGAAAAAAACACATTGTCAATATGGGGTGTTGTGTGTAGAATTTTGAGGAGAAAAATTAATTTAATCAATCTTGGAATAAGGCTGTAACATAACAAAATGTGGTAAAAGTGAAGCGCTGTGAACACTTTCCAGATGCACTGTAAATTGGTAAAATATGTATGAGTCCTGCGTTGTGGTTGACGTCGATAGTTGTCCATACTAGGAGACAGTGTGGGTATGTTTCTGCAGAGTTGTAGCTTGAAGTGCTGATCTTCCTTTATTTCCTTTCTTTTTGTAGCTCACACATGGAAGTAGAGCAAATAAAGCATCATATCAAAGAGATGGAGCTAAGAAATGCTGGAGTACAGTTATTTTTACTGACATTGCAGCCCCTCCAGCCTTCTACCGAGCTTGAAAACGATGAGGTAGTAGCAGTAGAGGGCAATATGGAGAAGGAAATACATAGCACATTAATCACATTTGCTGCGGTCCTTATTAACCCGCCACATTTCAGGACAGGTGCACGTTATTCCACGGCCGAGGGTTCCCCGCTACGGTTTACATACGTGGTCTGTGTGACGGAGAAGCAGAAACATCAACTGACATTGATTGGGTTGCCCTGTGTCTTAAGAAAGCCGTTAAGTGTGTCGTCTATGGACCAACTGTCAAAACTATTGTTACAAAGAGTTTTAATATGTTCGAAATCTCGTCGTCTCCTGTTTCCATTTTTAATGCTCATGTAGTGGGATCACATTTCACATAGTAAATCAACAGATAGGCTTTATTACAGCTACACTAAGTGTGGTTTACAGCTCTCCGGTGAATAACTTTATTAGTTTTGTAGTCTAAACACAAAAACAAAGGACAAAGCTCTTCATCCTCTCATCGTCTTCTTGCTGTGTCTTATCGGACAGAAACCGTTGATATAAATGTGCATTCACTTTAAGGGAGGAACAAGAAAACCCTGTTGCCATGCTGTTAAAACGCTTACCATCAGTCTTTATCTCGTTTTCACTATTTATCACTGTTGCTCCGGCTTCTACTCACTCTGTGCAATCACTTGCCTTCACCCATTTCAATTGGTCCATCCAGCTCAAGTATGACTCAGAAAGGTGTGTCAGTCTACCATGTGTGAACCAGCATAATGTGCGTTTGTGTGTGTTAGCCGTTGCTAATGAGAGTGCGTGTTTGTCATGCCTTGTCATTTTGAATGATGTCATGTTTCTTTGCCTCTTTTTTTTTCCCTTGTATCCTCAATTTGCTCTGCTGTTCCCCTTTGCCAATTCCCACTTTGACTTTAATCCCATTTCCTTCCCCTTACCTGTGATATTTAAGTGAGACAGCAGAGCATGCAGGAATTTCAGTTCAATGATTTTGCTTTTGGTTGTTTTTTTTTCAGTAAATGTTTATTTTGTTATTATTTGTTTTAATTTAGGTTTTCTTTTTTTGACTCAGTGTTTGCTGGATCTCAGAATTTGGATACCCCATAACAATGAAGGTCGACACATTTAGCCTGGCAGACACTGAGTGTTAAGGTTTATATCTGAGCCACGAAGGACAGCAGCATAAAAGCACCTGTCACATCCAGCCATAGTAACGCCCTGGAAATTTCAAATGATGATCTTTCCCCACTCGCATCTCAAAGCTTTAAAATGCACAGTTGCTGCTTTTATGTCCCATGCCCTTCTTTCACAGGCATTTTGTTTTGTCATCCAAATTCAAAACTTAAAGTCTTCATTCAGTCTCTGCATTTCATCCATCCTCTCTCTCCACATCCTCCAATAAGCCGTAAATGTCTGAGCGGGGACTGTCGCACCTAGAGGTGCTTTCAGACACGATCAGAGGAGATCCAGCAAAGCAGCAGCCATCAAGCCAATGAATCAACGTCTCAGCAGCATCTCAAACTGCTCTGAGATTCATTGTCAGGCCTCCTTTTCACCACAGTAGCCAGCAGAACATCTGTTCCACCTCACAACCTACTCCAGACACCCTCACGCGATCACCACATCCCGGACAACTTTTAGCTGCCTGTGTTCCAGACTCATATTCTACACATCCAGTGCAAGCCAACTTGATCACAGTAAACTCATAGTGCTGTGATGTGGTGTGCTTACTCATCGGTCCCACAACCAAGGACCCTTACTGTGTCTGTATTTCCCAAAAAAAAGACCGCCTTGGAAATGTATGCATTATATTTTTGAGTGTGGCCATGTCCAAAAGCAACTGCCAGGCCAAAACCCAGGCTCCAAACACCACCCCCCCTAAAGCTGGTGGTGAGAACAAGAGAAGGTGTTCTCGGAGGGGAGGTGAGTGAATAAGAGGGCAAAAGGAGGAATGGCATTTGGAGTTGTTCTTGGACAGGGAATGTTTTCTCTGTTCTTGTTTCTTCTTCCTTGGCAGACCTTTCAACACTTTTCAAAAGGGGTTTCAGATCTCCTTGTTAGAGGTACATTTGAGTCAATCAGTAAATCTAAACCTGAGCATCCACAGGATGTGGCTACTACCCATTCATGTTGAGCTCCAGCTTGGAGAGGGCCAGTTCCAGAGCCATCTGGAAACGATCAGCATCATTTCTGATTATTATGTTACCATCATTATTGTGTTGCACAAAACTGAATGCACTACATTCATTTAGCCACAATGAACAATGCAAGCTGACAGCGTGTGACCGCTGGCCTTAAAAGTAGGGTAAGCAATTCCGTGTGGTTTTGAAGACTTTTTGTCACAATCAATGAAGATGTCCTCGCTGTCCGGTAACTGCCCGTCTCGTCAGTCCTTCATACGCAGCCCTGGCTCTGGACACTGGAAACAAACAAATTGGGGGGTTGCATTCCCTCCAAACCATAATAAACATTGCTCCAGGAGGGAGGGTTTGTGTTCCTGATGGGGCATGTTTCTCAGGAAGTACTGGAGGGAGGAGCTAGCGCTCTGTGTTTTGATGTGACAACATCCTGATATTGCTTACCCTGCCTTTAATAGATGTTTGTACTGTAGTTTTATGAAAATCATAAACTCCTGTCATCATTAAGCTTTAGTTCTCTTACCCATAAATTCCACTTTTAAGATCACTAACGTTGTCCCATGCATAGGTTGATTGGCATTATGAAGATAACTCTTTTCAGATCCCCTTTAAATGCCAACATCATATATTAATAATTTTAACAGCATCATGGAACTTGAAGGAATTGCTACCAGTTAATAGTGTTTATGAGTTTGGACTAAATATTTCAATTGTATTTATTTAGGCAGCACGGTGGCTTAGTGGTTAGCACTGTTGCCTCACAGCAAGAAGGTCCCCGGTTCGACTCCCAGGCCCGGCAGGGGCCTTTCTGTGTGGAGTTTGCATGTTCTCCCCGTGCTTGCGTGGGTTTTCTCCGGGTACTCCGGCTTCCTCCCACAGTCCAAAAACATGCATATTAGGTTAATTGATGATTCTAAAATTGCCCGTAGGTGTGAGTGTGATTGTGAGCATGGTTTGTGTGTCTATATGTGGCCCTGTGATGGACTGGTGACCTGTCCAGGGTGTAACCCCTGCCTCTCACCTAAAATGAGCTGGGATAGGCTCCAGCAGACCCCCGTGACCCCGCAAGGGATAAAGCGGATAATGGATGGATGGATGTATTTATTTATTTTTTGGTATTGTTAATCTTAATTAATCATAAAGCCTTTCAAACTGATTGGCAATACATCTTGGGGTTTAAATTAGGTATATTTAAACATTTTCAAATTAATTCATGATAGTTCTCTTTTCTGTGGTTCAGTCCATAAAACCAGGCTGAAGTGATGATTCAAACAGACGGGTCCAAGAGCGTCTCTGCTTACATGATCCTTTAGTATCAAATTAGCAAAAGAATTAGAAAGGCTGGCCAAGGTTGTTACGTGAAGCGCTCAACACATTAGTAGGAAACGCCACAGCTGGGGCTCAGGGGAAGCTGAGCTGGTGGACATTAGCTGTCGCTGTAAGATAAAATACAACAAAAATCTGTTTGGTTTGGACCCAACATGAGCGACCTGTCTTGATTTTGCAGGTCCCCAAAGAGGAAGTATTTGTTCTACTTGGGTTCATTTTGGATTTCCCCCTACGTCTTTATGAAATGATTTTCTTGAGATCTGAAGCCCATACAATGTTGGTCCTGGAGGGTCTGCTAAGTGTACTCTGAAGTCGTGTCAACCGAGGATGGAAATGCAGCGACCGTCACGGGGAGCTTGTTCGTGAACCCTCTGTGCATTTCCATTCTTCCTCTTCCCTTTTCAAAATTTCAAAGCTTAAAGAGGAAGCTACACCTGTCACATCAGTGAAGGACATGAGAGGAAAGGGGAGACAGAGGGAGCCAAACTGAGAAGCGTAACTAAATCATTTTCATATTCTTGTGCTCAATTCTTTCCTATTGAAGCAGGAAAAAAAGGATGTCTGCCAGCTTGACTCAAAGCAGGTACAGCATGAATATCATTTCTTGTCAAGAGAAGCTTTCTATTTTTCCCCGTCTCTCTCTGTGACGGAGGAAAGAGCACCAGGTCATCCAAGTGCGATTCGATTTCCTAAACTTTCACCTTTCTTCCCGCGCTTCACTTGCTTTCACTCTGGAGACCAGTTGAGTTTCAGCAAAAGGTTTCCGTCTCTATTTGTACTCCCTTATTCCCCCAGACTCTTGTTCGGTCTCTCCCTCTCTTACTCTTCCATAATTTAAGGGATATGCTAAATGACTGCCTCAGATTGCTTTTTCAGGGAGGTGAACCAAGCTTGTACACCATCTTCAGTTGTCTCCTAATGAATACTTTCCTTGGCCCAGTAATTGAATGTGTTTCACTGTATAGGAACGTAAGTGGGGCAGTTGTAGAGAAAAACATAGCAGCGCCTATTGCTGCATATTTAAATGAATGAAGGAGTATAGTGTGTGAGTCTGCTTTAGCTGGCCTTGCACCTGCAGACAGTAAGTGGAGCAGAGTAAAAGTAATGTTTGCTCATCCAAAAATCATGAAGGATCTCGTAAACAGGAACTCCCAGCAAAAGAACCAAGCTGTGCATCCCACGACGGGACTACCAGCCTGCCCCAGTTCAAAGGCATTTGCCCAGACTTAGCTGAGACGCCCTAAATCTGCTCAGTCTAGCCAGCGGCTGTGTTATGAAATGTCACAAATCATAGCCTAGTTTTTTTTGGGAGGGGTTTGATTTCATAAAGAAAAAGGAAAACAAGCAGCAGCTGACAAAATGAGAAACTGTTGGTGCAGAGAGCAAATCCAGTTCTGCGATGGTGGAAAGCAAAGCGGGTGACAGAGTATGTCAGTCTGCTTTAGTGGAGTTATTTGAGACGCCGCCAGAGGCCTTATTGTCTTCACTCTGCGACACGCACATCTCCGCAGGTGCTCGGCCACGTCAGACTCCACCTCTGGCTGCCCTGCGGCTCAGTCCATAAAACATTCAGCCGTATCACCTCCTGTTGTCAATATCAATAAATACCAGCAGGCTTAAAGTTAGCGCTCATCAACGATGACCCTGAAATCAGAATAATCAAACTGAAAACACTCCAGGAAATCTCAACAGTTATTTACCACAACAACAGAAGAAACAGCTGCTGCTTCACTGCAAAATAGAAAAAGTTTATTTAAAAAATGTAATCTCTCTTGGTTTAAAAGGGCCATTTTTTTTTCATTTGTGACTCTGTCTAAAAAACAATGTGAATAAAATACAGGAAACCCTGCACAAAATTGCATTTACGTTAAAAGCTTAAATCAACTCTCTTTGGATTTTTTAACCACTTAGGCCTGAGAAACGTCCTTAGATTCAACCTGATAACTGTGAAACTGAAGAACTCGACAATGACTTCAACGGATACTTTTATAATTTTATTATTGTCATTCTGAATGCACCTTTAAGGAAATATATTTTTCCTTCCACCAAATCTAAATAAATGAATTAGATGGTAAATTACTGCCTCGCAACAGTGAATAAGTGATAATGTTCAGGTCTGAAAAGTTAGGTCCATCAGATTTGTTGCAACAGAGACATTATTTTATCATACACGCCAGGTGTTATACTCCAAAGCTGTAAAGAGAATGAAATCCTAGCACACGACAAAATATCTCACTAAAAATCTTCCTGGGTTTTTGAATTTTTGCTTTAATTAATTTATTTTCTGATTTAAAAACACATGAATCTAGTCAAAGATGTATATCTAGTGTGAGAGTTAAATCAAGCTTTGGATTGAAGAAGCTGACGTAGCTACTTAAACAAGTTGGAAGTATTTTTCTTGGGTTTGAATACATTTTTCTGTGGAGCAAATTCGAAACTTTTACGTGAATATAATTCGTCTGTGTGAAACTACTTTCAATTCAGACTAATTTTATCTATGTGACCCCATTTCACAACAAAAGGAATAACAGTAGGAGCATTTGGCGTGTCAGTTGGAGTTTTTGCAGCACTATATAGGTATATTTACAACACAGTGACATCCGCAACTATTTCAGTGAAAATTATTCTATTCCATTTACAGAAAAATGAAATAGCACAGCAAGTACCTCCTGTGCTGCCAGACCTGCAGGCTTAGTTGTTAGCAGTAGAACATATATGTAGTAAAGAATGTAGGCTATATAGAGCAGTAGCATGCAGGCTATTGATTGCCAGCTGTAGGAAATCTCATTCTCAATTTCAAACCAATAAGAATTGAGTATGTTGAGGTTTTATCAAGAGTTCACATGCTGAATACAGAGATACGACTGTAAATGTGCTAGAAGCAAACTGTCGCTACCAACGAAGGTGTCCTATTTAGATGTTTAACTATTAGCTAATATCCTGTGCAGTTTTTATATCAAACCAACAAGAATCTAGTGATGTCCTTGCACATTGCCATTTAGTGTGTATAGCCACATGCCCAACGTAGCAACATTAGCTAAGTCTGATAGCAGCTAACGCAAATGCTTACAAAGTACCTGCTTGGTATGTTAGTACTAGTTATTATCCTTAACATATTTTAATCTTAAGCCAAGAAGAGTCAAGGGAATGTCATGTGCAGGAACTTTAGCTCATGCTACCTGCTAACTAAAGGAACATTTCAGAGTCAAAACAATCCCAGGATATTAGATGATGAGGGATGTAAACTTCCATCAGGAGCCAAAATTGTGTTGTGTGTTGTGTTGAATCATATTTTAAGTGCAAATGCAATCTATATTTGTAGGAAAATAGTTAATATTAGATCAGGGAAACCGTCCTAAAATAAATAACTTCTTAAGCTTCTGATACAACTCAAAAATATCATTCCACTAACATTTTAGTTAAAGTAAGGGTCCTTGCACAAATGGAGGAGAGGTTTTGGCCTCTACCACCAACGCATGCCAGAAACAGCTCGGCAGTGGCTTAATTTGCTTGCAACTAACCATCACTACTTACTTCGTACTTGATTATGCTGAACTGATGCTGCTGAAAGCAGTAATTCTCCTGACCAGTGGTGATGTCAAGCTAAAAACTATTTATCACAAGAGATACATTTCTCTCTAAACAGATACAAATCCAACATCGTTTAAGGATGTTGAGTGTATTTGTCCTTTGAACAGACCAAACTTTCCCAGCCTCCCGGTCTAATTTGCTGATCTATGAGGAGAGATCCACAAATTTGTTGAGGAACCTACTAGACACACACACTCACACACTCTCACCCATGGGAGTCGTCTCAGCCCAGTGCAGCTGCAGCAACAGCAGCTCACCTGTGCTAATTGGGCAGATTGGGGGCACTCACAACACCCGAAGGACTTTTTTTCCTTTTTTGCCTTTGAGAGTGTTTGTGCGATCTCTTTCTCCACTCTCTCCCAAAAGCGTGACCTTCATTGATGAGGTGATTATGTATGGTGCAAGCTTCCTCTCTTTTCCTCGTCCAAACTCCCAGCCTATCCATCCATCCATCCTCTCTGGACGGAGGGAATAGGTGAGTGATGGAGTGATGGATGAGTGTGGAAAATGACTATCCTACTGTGATACGATCCTCTCCTGAGAGGAGTGAAGTGAAGGAGATGAGGGAAGGCAGAATCACATGATGATCATCCAGCAGAGCCAGAGGGAGGGAGCTCCAGCAATGAAATAGACTGACACCAGTTTGGTCCGTTAAGGATCGGTGTTTAGCCCTCATCATTCTCACCAGGGGAGGTTTAATGTGAATAACCGTTGATAAGATGGGAGGAGGTTTGATTTAATTAGTTGTGTCTGCAGACCACAGGAGGCTTGGCTGGAGTGTCTCCCTCTCTGTTTGTCCATTATCTGATCTGCCTTCCCTTTTTGTAATCTCTTCACATCTCCCCACATACTCTTTTATTCATAATGCAAGTCAACCATTTTGAGTGATTTATAGTACATCAAAGTTTCATTAACCCTTTTTCTTTTTAAAGAGAAACTTCCTTGGCTCCAGATCTGAACACTGAAGGTCTACTGTACCTTGTCCCTGTGTATTACCTTCTGTCTCATTTTTTGTGCACCACTTCCCCTCCCTCCTCCTGCTTATCCCTACGTCCCCTTCCTCCCCCCATCATTTCTCCACTTCCAACAGAAGCTCAGAGCAAGCCGTACTACTCTGATTACTCCCCCACGCGCCTACTCATCCACAAGTTGTGCACCAGCCACTACCTGGACCTGTTCATCACCATCGTGATAGGACTCAATGTCATCACCATGTCCATGGAGCACTACGAGCAGCCACAGGTCAGAGCGGGGGAGGGATTGCTCATCATGACCATATCTGGCTGCCTTACATCTGCTCTATGCTTTGTTTGATGCCGGCCTTTGAAAAACGATATAATTGGGACTTTATTTGAATGTCTTTACGGTTTTAGGAGACTTCAGCGTGTCTGATGCAACATCTGAAAACTGAGTCAAAGTTTTAAGATACACACTTTTTTCAAAGACTAGGAATCTGGAAGGGTCACTATTTCCGTGTTTTGATGTTGAAGGACAGCAACACCCCAATGGTTGTTGACACCAGTTACACCATGAAAGTGAGCGAGGTAGTTATAGTCTGACTTATAGTCAAAAAAGGTAGAGATAAAAAAATGTTTTCTACTGAGTTCCAAACGAATCTATCGTGACACAGTAACACAAATTTTGAGTCCGACGCTTCTGTAGTAATATAGCATGTCTCTAGATTGTTTTTTAGACTAAAATTATACATACAGCCCTTATACTTGTGAAGATGTACTTCATTTATTTTGGGTAAATCATTTCTGATGTGAAGCAGGAAAAACAGGCCTGGTAACCGATGGGTTAAAGTCTTCTAGTGTGTAGTCAGACTAACGCCAAGTATCCATTAGGGAATTAAAAAATACATTAAAAAGAGTTTTTAAGACAAACAGTTGACATGTTTTCACATCTAAAAAAAACAAAGCCAAAATGTAGTTACCAACTACAATTTGTAAAGTTTGGGGATCGTGTGGGGAAACTGTTTAGATGAATACAACCAGATTCTTTTGCGGCTAAAGGGACAACAATGCACCGATTGATTTTTGACACTAATTACATCACAGAAAATTACAGTTTACATGAAACAAAAGACTTGGAATGGTAAAATTGAATGTGTCTGATCTGGTCAAAATGCTAAGATGTGGAAATTTCAACCTTACAGCTAACAACTGAGGTTATAGACAAATCCTCCAAAATCAGGCAGAATTCTCTGTGATGGAAATGATGGAAATTGATGACTAATACTTAAACAAGGAAAAAGGGGAAAACAGTTAGAGTAAGAATTGTGAAAGTCTCAGAGGACAAAAATAATAGGAATATAAAATGTTGAAACAATTAACAATTAAAGCTGCAAGCAGCGATGAACGGGCCCTCGCACCCTATGGCAGAAAGTAGGAACTGTCAGATATCGACCAGTCAGATGAAGCGGCGGGGCTAATTTATGCCAATGAAGGTCAAGTACTCAAAACCGAGTCACATGACACCACCCACGACTCTCTATGTCAAACCATTCAAAAATTATTGCAGAAAATAGGGACTATCAAATATCGACCAATCAGAAGAATGGGCGGGGCTAATTTGCACCAATTATGTTCAAGGACTCAAAACCGAGTCCGAAGACACCAACCAAGTCTTTATGTCAAACCATTCAAAAGTTATGGCAGAAGGTTGGAACTATCAAATATGGACCAATCAGATGAAGGGGGGGCGCGCTTTTTGGCGTCTAGCGTCGCCGCAGTAACACTTTTGAATGAGAAAAGTAATGCGCGTCATCGCAGGAACTAATAATAATAATAATAATGACTTGGATTTATATAGCGCCCTTCTAGGCACCCAGAGCGCTTTACAGAAATCATTATTCATTCATACACATTCTCTCCGGTGGTGGTAAGCTACATTTGTAGCCACAGCTGCCCTGGGGCAGACTGACGGAAGCGTGGCTGCCATATCGCGCCTAACGGCCCCTCCGACCACCACCAACATTCATACACATTCAAACACATTCATACGGGGCGAGTGGGTAAGGTGTCTTGCCCAATGACACTACGACAGCAAACTGGGACAGAGTGGGATTCAAACCGCCGACCTTCCGATCATTGGACGACCCGCTCTACCACCTGAGCTACTTCCGCCCCTTTAGACGCACATTTTGATGTATAACACACCTGGGTGCACGTTACGGTTCGGGCCGTATTAACTGCCGAAGGAATGGCATAAATTGCGCCAAAATTACACGATTAATTCAAAATGGCCGACTTCCTGTTCGGTTTCGGCCATGGCGCCAAGAGACTTTTCTTTAAGTTGCGACATGATACAGGTGTGTACCGATTTTCGTGCATGTACGTCAAACCGTATTGTGGGGCTTGAGGCACAAAGTTTTCTAGGGGGCGCTGTTGAGCCATTTTGCCACGCCCCTTAATGCAAATCATCAAATATCAAACTTTTTTGCCAGGCCTGGCTTGCGTGCAAAATTTGGTGACTTTTGGGGCACATTTAGGCAGGCAAAAAGGCCCTCATTTCGTCGGAAAAAGAAAAAAGAAAAATTCCTACAGATAGTGCTCGGGCCCTCATTATAATCCTCACTATGAAAGAAATGACCATCATATCAGAATGGGAAGTAAGATGCACATTTACTTTGTTAAAGTAATGTGCAGTTCACTTTCTTTCAGTTCTTTTTTACTGTTGGTACATCCATCACCCCATTGATGTGCATCATAAAGGCTTGATGACTTATCCACACTGCTGGCCACTGGAGTCGAACGTCCGCACACGGCCAGCTTGCCCCAGTCCGCTTGCACACTCATAACATTGTTTTAATGGTGCATTAACTTTTTAAATGATCAAAACTTGTTCGATTTTCTACTTATTTTTAGGAGGTTTGGTTTGTTATAAACGTCAGAGATGTAGACATGACACTGCACACTTGCACCCACTTGCCTTATATTTTTGGCGGACAAAAGAGATGGACAGGAGCACCGGATGAAAGTTCAATCCGTAGGGGTGTAAATGAGGCTTTGGTCATGGCCCATTTCCTAAAACCATAGTTGCTAAACTATTAGCAACTTAGTTGGTTGGCAATGAGAAATTGCATTACGTTACGTTAGCAACTAAGATTGTAATTTAGGCAAAACATTAGTTTGTCATAAAATTGGTTTCAGTCAAACCTAGCTCTATAACTGAAAATCTCCCAACTATGCTGCATGATTAAGTCGTTTTTGAAGAGAAAAGCTACAATTTCAACATGTTCAAGCATCCACAATTACGGCCAGGTTAATAATATTTGTAAGGAAGGAGTAATTGATTTTGCGCAGATAACTCAAATTACCTCTGGTACCACAGATCCTGCCAGAGAGGTTGCCTGTGGCAACCACCGATGATGACGTTTCAAAGCTCCACCATGAAGCATCTAGCATTTATTATGTCTATCTATGCACCACCCAGCCATGATCAAGGTGCTCTCTCCGGGCAAAAGGCGCGGGGGGAAACCCTGGACAGGTCACCCATTGCAGTGTTATTGGCATATATATAATGTGAAATAGACTTGTTTGTGATGCTGCCATGGTTACATAACACGTGTACAAGTTTTGAGATGTTGCGTGGTCTGTGGCAATATTGCACATCTTTCTAACCATAAAAAAACTTTACTACAAGCCTCAATACCCTGCAGCCGACTAAAGTGTATCCCCGCCTGTTGCCCACTGAAAGCTGGGATAGGTTTGACCAGGTAGTGAAGACATACGGATGGACAGATAGAAGGCTAAATATGCAAACCTGTTAGATTACAATGTTACAATTAAAGTGTGAAATATTCTACCATGTCTACTAAAGCGCTCTAAATTATAAATAAATAATAATAAATCTCCCTGAATAATTTGACACCAGCTGAGTGCTTCCTCATTTCTCCAAAGGCACCATAATAAGCTGCAAAACAGGTGCTGTTTTAGGAGGTCATGACTATTCTATGTTTGGCTGTTGTTGTTTTTTTCCTGCTTAAACATATTCTTAGATTGTACTGAACCAGTCACAGCCAACTAAGCTGCAGAGTTGGTAATAACACCTTGAACTGACAAGTCTTTACTGCAATAATAGCTATAGTTTTTTTTACCAGTGATCCTTCTCTACTGGGCTGTTTATGGACTCTGAAGCTTCTGCAATAGATTACAATTTATAGTCAAAGCTTCACTTCTTGCAGAAGGGAGGTTTGGGTTGTATAACGCGCCTCCAGACCCAACAAATGTGGCCCACTTGCACATGACCGAATGAATGCGACACACGCATGGAACCGAACCACTGTGGTTCCCACTTGTGACATTGAAAGAGTGAGGTCCACTCATGCGTGGCCAAGAAGGGTGCACACACAATTAATCAGGATGTGTAGCCTCACTGGATGTAGGAAGAACAAAGGATTGTTTGGCTGGAGAAGACTGAAAGCTTGTTTGGAAAAAAATACACAATTTGTTTTTTTCCCAAGAGAATATTAACCTCCTTAGGTACAGCAGGATCAATAGGAACTGAATAGGAAGTCTGAATGGATTGTGAGATGGATACAAAATAGTGGGGTGCTGAAATGTAGTACAAATACAAAAAATAGTCAATTTGGCCACCAAGGAGAGTTTAGTAGACTCCCTGCTGACTAGCAACTCTCTCCACGTCTCTGCTAAAGGTCAGTTTTTATATGCAGATGTGCACTGTGAATTTTCCCACAGGCACAATTGGACCCTTTTTTTTCTTATGGCCTTTTCATTGAGAACGAACAACGAGGCAGGAGAGGAGGATGACGTGATATTCCACTAATAAGGGGAGGAAAACAGGTTTACAATATATGATCCTTACTGAAAAGTCATGGAAAGAGTTTAACTACACAAAACGTTATTAATCAAGTTGAAAGGGGCTCTCCCCTTTAAAAAAAAAAAAAGCAAATCAGATTGTTTCATTGGCTTTTAGTGCAGAGTCAGCACACTGTCACGACAGCCAAACCTTACTTTGGTATAGTATCAGAAAATATAATGCTGGGGTTACTGAGATGTAAAGATTGATTCTGCATACTCATACACTTCATGAATCTTTAACTTTTCATAATTTCTCTTACAGGAGTTGGGAGATGCTCTGAAGATCTGTAACTACATATTTACTCTCATTTTCGTTCTGGAGTCTGTGTTCAAGCTGGTGGCTTTTGGTTTCCGTCGCTTCTTCAAGGACAAGTGAGTATTTTAATCAATTCTGTTATCACAGACATAATGACTCTCACTAAAACATCTCTGACAGAAATCAAACTAACTTTGGCCTCCCGGTTTAGGGTTTTGACATTTGATTAGAAGTTAATGTTTATTTACCTCTGAGTCATGTGGAAAATCTGAGGCAGTGCTTAGAGAGTGTAAATGAGCTTTTTCTGAGCTGCTCCAATGAATGGTCCTCGGTGAGGCCTGTATCAATACAAAAGACCTTGTTAAAGACTCGTAAAACACAACTGCCTTAGATGATTTCATAGCTTTGAAATCCCTGGCTTCACTCTGAAAACCACACAATGCAATACCACAATCCCAACAGCAGTAATGTATTCTAACAACACACATTGCATTAGCATAAATTGTACTAACACACACACACCTCAGTGGAGGTATCATATTTTTGGACCAAAGCTCACCGCCCGCTCCCTATGCTGCAGAAAACCATTATCCACTTTGAGTTTGGCAGCAGTCTAGTTTGATATCGGCTCTCTGCACTCTAATTTACTTACACACAGGTACACAAAAAACAGCCAAACACAACCTCTGTCCAACACCCCCAGGAGTACTTTGAAGATATTGAACTTTATATAGATTTTCTCATGTTGATTCATACAATTTGAGGGGTAAGCTAAGGACTTGGATAGAAACCTGGAGTAGAAACAATGGAAATGGACAAGTCAGATTACTATGACCACCACTGCTGTCTTAACTGTTTACACTTTTCATTTCCTTCCAAATGTTCTGTTCCCACAATTTTTGCACAGCGAGGGGAAAATTCAGTGTGGTCAGCAAAGTGTGGTCAGATCAGGTTCTTTCTGGGGTCAATCACAGATTGCTAGAAGCAAGATCTGCGGATGTTATACCAGTCACATGGTTTACTTGAGGACTGATTTATCGTCTAAATTTGTTTACTAAGATACTGTTTGACAGCTTTGTACGTTAAGCCATGAATTTAAAAGTGAAAGTTCTGTCCGCCCTGAGGAAGTCAAAGTTAAATCCAGCAGAACCAATTTCATTCTCTGTATTGAAGACCAATAGAAGTTACATGAAGAGCAGGACTACTGGTCCTCTACAAAAGCCTTGAAAGCTTACGGGTACTGTGCAGAACCGTACTTTCGTCTAGAACGTATGTTTACGTATGTAAACACGGTTTTATGAATGAAAGTGAACCTGTAACAATGTGACCACACCCTCGGATCAGGAGCAATTAATTATTAGACAATGGCTCGAAGGGGGGGCAAACAAAGCGCCTTGAGAACCACCTGAAGGTCGCAGGCGGGTAGTAGCTGCTTTTGAGATGGGAGACTCTGTCCCACCCCTCTCAGAAATTGCATAGCCAGGGGATGTGCGCCCGGAGACATGCCATCGCACTTCTCATGAAGCACAGAGATTGCTGCAAGGTAGCCCCTGATGGTCGACTTCACCCGACGAAGGGCAACAAGGTGTTGGAGGAAAGACAGAATTACAGAGATTTTGCAAGTAAAGGGATCCTCCCGCTTAGCACGGCACCAGTCCCTAAACACTCTCCACTTGCTGCTGTACTGCCGTTGAGTGGAGGGGGCCCGTGCAGCCTGCAAGGTGTTCACCACTTCCTAGGCCGAGTGCACACAAGCGCCGCCGTTCAAGGGCCACACATGAAGCTTCAGGATCTGGGGTTCTGGGTGCCAAATGCTGCCATGCACCTGGGACAACATGTCCAGTCTCACTGGAAGACGCCATGGGCAGCCCTCCAGCAACTCGTAGATATCGGCCATCCACGGCCTCTGTGGCCAGCTCGGTGCCACCAAGAGCACCCGAGCACACTGCAACCTCACACTCCTGAGGAATGCTGAAAGGAGGGGAAGCAGGGGAAATGCATACAGCCTCACCCTGGGCCATGACAGACTGAGGGCGTCCGTCCCCAGTGGTCCTGGGGGACCGTGCATAGAGGCCCACAGAGGTCCACCTCTGCCCGACCGAACCGCTGCCAAAACTGGTCCACAACCTGAGGGTGCAGACGCCACTCGCCAGGATGGGGACCTCCTCTTGACAGCAGGTCTGCTGCTACATTTTGGGGCCCTGGGAGGTAAAAAGCCCTCAGGGTCATGTCCTTGGACCGCGCCCACAAGAGCAGCCATCGCACTCGTGCATGCAGAGATGAAGATTTCAACCCGCTCTGGCGGTTGATGTAGGACACCACAGCCTGCAGGGGGATGAGTGCGGCATCCATGCATTTGGTGAAAGTGCATGGTGACAGGGACAGACCGAAGGGGAGGACATTGTACTCGAAGGCCCTCCCCTGAAAGGAGAACCTGAGGAACGGTCTGTGGTCTGGGCTGATGGGAATATGAAAATAGGCATTGCGAAGGTCCACTGTTGTGAACCAGTAGCCTGCCCTTATGGTCTGAAACAAGGCCCTCAATGTCAGCATTTGAAAGGGAAGCACCTTGAGGAACTCCTTCAGGCGCCTCAAATCCAGAATTGGTACCCTCCGGTCCGCTTGGGGACAAGAAAGTAGCTGGAATAAAATCCCCCTCTTGCTTCCTCTGGAGACACGGGCCGGATTGCACCTTTCACCAGCAAGGCAGAAATCTCACCGGCCAGAAAAGCGGCACGAGATTTGTCTCTTACTCTTGTCTCCTGAATCCCCCGGAAGCGAGGGAGGCGGACCCTGAATTGTAGGCGGTACCCCAACTTCAGAGTTCCGAGCACCCATGGACAAGAGGTGCACTGACGCCAAGCACTGAGATGGGCGCTCAAAAGGGATGGCGTCAGCGGGGCCCTGCTGTCAGGGACGGTGGTGGGCCCTGGTAGAACCCCGACCAGTGCGCTGTCGGGAGCGTGGGTGAAAACGCTCCTGGCCCTGTGACTGCTGTGGTGGAAACCTCCGTCCCACTCTATCAGAGTCACGGGAGGGGGCCCGCTCAGCAAAATGAGGCCGCTGGAAGCTGCCACGCCTCTCTGGAGGTCCCTGAGCCGTCGGCCTCGACCGTCTAGACTGGTGAATGGACTGTGTCCGCTGCCTGACCTTCTGAGCCTCATCCAATGCAGCCTCCACTGCCGGCCCAAACACCTCTCCAGGAGTTATCCTGGCATCCATGACAGCAGCCCGGTCTGAATCTGGTAAACCCGACTGACTCGGCCAAATATGCCGTCGAGTCATGGTCATTTGCACCAGGGAATTACCCAGGACCCTCGCCTGGGCGCTAGCACCCTGGATAACTGTATCCACCACTTGTGTCATCTCTGGCAGAAGTTCAGCTGGGCTTTTGGATTCCAGATCCAGGTATCAGCCCCTCCAGGTACACCATCAGGAGGGCATTCGTGTTTGCCAGCCGAGAGGCCATGGCTGTAGACTGAAAAGCCTTCGCCACCAACCCTTCAGTGGTGCGGCACTTCTTATTCGGGTGCCGGGCAATCCTGCTGCCCGTGGAGGAGGCCCCAGCCAACATTGCAAAGGTTGGACCTACTCTGGCCACGCCATCTAGGCCATGCTCTGAAGCCCCACTGAGGACACTAAGAGCTGAGCGGGGGGCAGGAGCATCCCTTGGTTGTGCCCAAGAGCCCTGCAGGTGTTTAATAAAGTCAGGATACAGCGGTAAAGGTGCCTGCCTCTGACTACTCGGGTCCCGGTCCAACGCAGAGGCCCTTGGGGGAGATGGCGGAGGAGGAACGCCAGCGGCCATGGCTGCCCGAGAGAGCATGGGCCCCAACAGACAAATCAGGCTCAAGACCTACCTGGTCCACCTGGTAAAGAGCATCAGCCTCATCTTTTCTCTCCTCATAAACACTCAGCTGCCCAGAGGAGCCGCCACTGTCGGTCTTATCCAGATTGTCTGAGGCAGTAAGAGACATAACATCGAAATGTGGGTGCATAACTGAAGGGGCCTGGTGTGACACATCCAACAGACGCTGTTGCTGTGCAGCCATCTAATCAATGGTTTTACGCATTTCCTCCAGCTGCTTCTGCATAGGGTCCACCCGCGGATCACAGAGCTGGCTCTGCTCTGTCCATTTCCGCTTCTTTTTCCTCTTCCTGCCAGCCGAAGCACTCGGACTGGGAGGAACCGGACCCTGGCCAGGTGGCAGTGTGACTTCCCTGTCCAGGTTATCACCCACCTGAGACTCCATAGCGCCTCCCGTGAATAATCTGGAGGCCAAATAAGATAAACACAAATAGTAGTAACTCAGTTTCCAAAATGAAATACTTCACATACATAGGATTAATTAAGGGATCAGAAAGGTATAAAGAAAGGTTCTTTTCAGCAAACCTTGAATTAATCATTGAGTTGTGTAATGATAATCAACAGAAAGCCTCACGGCACGTCAATGGGGTGCCCAGACAGTCAGCCCAACAAACGACAGCCAAACCATGAGGAACAAGCAGAGTATGTCAAAATACAAACAGGTATAAGCTCACCGACCAGGAGGAAGAAAGAGGGAGAGTGTGTGGGTGCATGGGCCTATATACTGGGCAGCCAAGCACCCACAGGTGTGGTTAATTTGGTATAATTGCTCCTGATCCGAGGGTGTGGTCACATGGTTCACAGGTTCACTGAAATGAAATAAAACAGTGCTTTCCTGGACATCAGGTATTGCTCATGGAATCTGTAGGAACCACTTTCCCTGATTGAGTTTCACTGTCTGCCACTGGGACCAAAGTTGCCTTCTCTTTCCATGTCTTTTCTACTTTTATTCTTTAGAATTGATCAAGTCTCTTGTGTTCTTTCTTGGTGTTCCTATCACCCATCTTATTTTTTGGACTTCCAACCTATACTTGCTACAGATGTCACAGCTGTTTGGTCATGGTGTTCAATGTAAGCCCATACCTCCCTGCATCTTACACCTTGATCTTTTGTGCTGGATCGTCTCAGAGGCACATTCTGGTGACTGGTGACCTGTCCGGGGTGTAACCCTGTCTTTTGCTCAAGGAGAGGGGGGGATAGACGGCATCAGATTTCCATGAATCTAATAGGCTTGAGCAGACATGGATGGATGGACGGACGGACGGACGGACGGACAGACTCTTTGCCCAGTCTGCTCCTGGGGTCATGTTTTGTGTGGTAGACCCTCTTCTCTAGTGCTTTATGGCGCTTTTCCACTAGTACCTACTCAGCCTGGTTCGGCTCGCCTCCACTCAGTTTGGTTCTTTCCCACTAGGGGTCTAAAGTGCAGAGTAGATACTTTTCTGTAACTACTCTGCCGAAGTTCTAAGTGGCTGAGTCGGCTGTATCTGACATCATCACACTACACACCACCGATTGGTCGGGGGGTGTGAGTCAGACATCTGAGTCAGAATGTGACATCGGCGAAAGAGCGACTCTGACGGCGGCTTCATGTTCATTTTATTCGACAGGCAATGGCACCGCAAAAGTCTGTTTCGTAACCAACTCTGAGGTGCAGATGTTCATAAACCTGGTGACTGAGGAGAGAATTAAAAAGGGATCTAGACGGACGATAAGGAACGACAAGATCTACAGTACCAGGAGTTGTCACTTCATAGCTGCTCGCAGCTACCAACGGACTTTTCAGCAGCGCCGAGACAAACAAAAAAAAAATTTGAAAGCGCCGCCCTTTGAAGCTTCTCTCTCTCTCTCATTTTTTAACTTGATATCGACCTCCTACTTCTGCTCCAGGTGCTGAATTGTTATGGAAAAGAAACCAGGCCGAGTTTAGTCGAGCCGAGCTGAGATGAGTAAAGCTGAGTAGATACTAGTGGAAAAGTGCCTTTAGTGTCCGTACTGCCATGATTAGGCCCTGCGTGTTGCCCTTTGGACCAGGTTTTTCTAGGATTTCAGTTGCCAGTGGTGCATGTCCTACAGGAACTTTTTCTTCGATAATGGTGGTCCCTTCTTATCATCCTTCCGTTTTGGCTTCTGTTGAATGACGTATTGACAAGAGTTCATTATTAGGGGCCAACCTCTGGATGTATCTCTGGATCTTTGTTGTTTTATCCAGAATAGTGCTTTGAGGCGCACTTATCCCTAGTCTCCTTCCTTCTGCCTAGTCTACACTCTGTAGGGGCTGGAATCTGAGTGAAACCTTCCATGCATCATGAAGTCTTTTCTTGTCCCGACATTAGTGTCTTCCATGTCCTCCTGGACTTTCTTTTTCCACTCTGAGCTGACTATTCAGGATTTGCCTTATTCTTTATATGTATTTGGTTACAAACTTCTTATACCTACTAAGGTATTTGTAGCCGTCTGAACATTTTATTTATTGCCATCTGAAAGGGTTGTTCACCCCCTTCATTTTCAATCATTTGCGTCTCATACGCATAGGCCCCAAATAAAAAAAGCCTGTATAACTTTTGATGATACATAAGCGTAGTGTAAACTGTTAATTGTTGAGCTGTGGTGATGGAAAGCAGAATTTGGTAGCTGTTTTATTTTGCCTCTGTGGTTTTATTTTCCATTTATTTTGTTTCAGCTCTTTTGCTTAGCAGCAATTCACAGCTGAAGTCATCTCATGGTATTTTACAAAAAAAGGAAGAGCAAAAAAAGCAAGTTCAGTAAAATATAGTCTAATTGCATTATAAAACAAATGCAGAAAAATGTAGGACCATCCATTTATAATCCAATTAATTTGAATCCTGTTCATAACTGTTGACGTATAGTGTAATTTCTTGAAAAGCAGCAAGCTGTGAAAATGCTATTGATTTTAACTTTGGGTCACAAAAATTTGAGGTGTTCTAACTACTTTTTTTTCCTGATACCTGGGATTTGGCTACCAGCCACTACCGAGTACTGATCAAATACCAGTGTTAGTTAAAAATGGCTCTTTTGCTTTTCAATGAATATTTAAAGGTGACCTATTATGGCATTTAATGTATATTTTAAACAGGCCTTGAATGTCTTAAAAACAATCTAAAGCTTGTTTTTTCTACATAAATCAGAAATTCAGCCTGTGGGCCCTGTCACTAGTTTTACCGCTTCTAACCTCTTTTTCTGCGCCTCATTTTTAGGGAAGGGGGGGGTATGATAATGAGGCTCTGTGCTGATTGGCTCCCTGAATGACGTGTAGCAGGGGAGGAGCATAAACCTGCTCCGCCAGAGCAGCCCGAGCCTGTAAATTATCATAACACTGAATTTTCACAAATGGAAACTTTATTGTTAAAAAAATAAAATATGAGTTGTATATAAATAACATTTATGCACTATTTCAGCCGGATCTGCCCGGCGGATGCTGAACGCTGGCCCCGGAGCCACGCCGGGCGCCCGGCGCATGGCTCTGCGGCGCTCCGCGGAGCCATGCTGGGTGCCCGGCGTGGCTCCGCGGCGCATCGCCCGTTACCGGGGATCAAACCGACAGATTTCGCTGAAAATCTCGTAGGGTTAAGCTGGTCCAGCCTGGGACGGACCCCCGAGGACCCAGCTCTCAAACCACCCGGGAACCTGGATGATTTAACCTGGATCCGCTCCGCCGCGGCGCTGCGTCCGACTGGCTGAAGGAAACACCGCTCCAGCAGCGGAGAGAGCTGGTTGTGGGCGTGGTTTCAGCAGCGGAGGCTGAACCTCTGGAAATCTGCTCCCGTCGTGACGTCACGACGGGAGCAGATTCTAAACGGCTCAAAAAAAACCACGTGACACTGGGGGACTCTGGCCGGCGGGGATCAGACACCTTGCAGAAATTCATGGTATTTTGTCTCCCCTGTGCTGGCAGGGTGAGGGGAGACCACTTTATATATGTTAAAACAAGAAAAAACGTGTTTTTCATAATAGGTCACCTTTAATGCTATCCATGTGTGATTGTTATTATTATTAATGCCGTCATTGTTTGTCTGTCTTTCCCTTAAATGGGACCTATTTTGAAAAACAAATTTTTTTCTTGCTTTAACATATATAAAGTGGTCTCCCCTCAGCCTGCCAACTCAGAGAAGGAGGAAAGCAACCAAATTATGCAGTGTCTGTACAGCCGCCCGGATGAGCCATCCAGTCTGATGTGGTTTCTACGAGCCATTCAGATTCTGCTCCCTTTCGTAATGTAACGAAAATGCGATTTACATAGGTTGGCCTCCGATGCGTGAAACCACGCCCACAACTAACCCCGCCGTAGCGGTGTATCGCTTCATTCAGGCAGCCAATCAGCACAGTGCCTCATTATCATAGCCGCCCCACCCACTCAGAATCCTGCATAGATAACGAGGTTAGAGAATGGGATGATAAAGACATGGCTCAGAAGCTGAATTTCTAATTTATTTTGCAAAAAACAATCAAAAGCTTGTTTTTAAGACATTCAAGGCCTGTTTAAAATAGGTATTAGATGCCATAATAGGTCCCCTTTAAGTTTTTCATCAAGTCCAAAGTTACTTTGGCTGTTTTTTTGTAGATATGAGGGAGATAAGATTACGAAATGTGAATCAAACTGAAACAAATTTTTGTGTTGCTTTAAATACCATGATAGGACACTGTTGATGCAATTTATTTATGTTTTTTTTTTTTTGTTTTTTGGGTTTGTTTATAGTTTTTGATGCTCCAGATGAAACAAAAATCTGATATTCAGATTCAGATGACTTTATTAATCCCTTTGGGAGGTTCCCTCGGGGAAATTGACATCTCCATTCACACACACAACACTGTCATTTACAAATCAAACACCCCAAAAGCCAAACATCCAAATAAAGATAAAAAATAAAAGGTAAAAATAAAAACTGTGGTGCCATAAAAGAGAATTATATGGATAGAAAGAAAAGTGTTGTGTAATATTGCACAAAGTTATTGCACTGTCCTGGTTATTGCATTATTCAGAAAAGGAATAAAAGTCTAAAATAGTAAAGCACGTTTTGTGTAGACAGTGTTTGTCTTATCGCTCTGTTGAAAGAGAGAGGCTAAAGTAACAATTTAGAGTGAATGAAAACTAGAGATTAAAGAGAAGTGACAGAAAATTCAAATAAAACATATTAATTCTGTGTAGCAATACCATTTCAGGTCACATGGAGGTATATAAATCTGGCATGATGATAAAAGAGCCATTAAAAATACTGCACGGATGAGTCTGGACAGTTGAGCACATCTTGAAATATCACTTCCTCCGACAAGAGATGCACTTCATTTAGTCTTACGCCATGGGATTTAACATGACATTTCTAGTAATATACTGCCCCCATGTGGTCAGAAGTGGTATTCTTACATATAGTGGCTTTAAAAATGTTACTTTATTTGTAAATAACAGTTGAATGCATAATGTTCTGAGTTTGAGGCCAGAATTTAATGCTGAGTCTTGTTCATGTTGACAAGTTTAAAGGAGTTGAAAGTAATCTGATTCGTGGCTCAGTTTTGACTCAAGTCTGATTCCTCCAGTTCACACCTCCATAATGAAAGCAATGATTCAGAAAGAAGAATAAGAACTTGATCTGCTCTTGCCACATATCATATCTATCAAAGGTTTTGGTGAAAAGAGACAATATGAGGGACTGATGAGTGTGTGCATGTGTGCAGGTGGAACCAGCTGGATCTGGCCATCGTTCTGCTGTCCATCATGGGCATCACTCTGGAGGAGATTGAGGTCAACGCCTCATTGCCCATAAACCCCACTATTATCCGCATCATGAGAGTGCTGAGGATCGCAAGAGGTATGTTCTCCTCTCCCTTTTCTGCCGCTGACGCATCCATCCCACCCCTCCCGGTTGTACTGTCAGACACGAACACATGCCGCAGCCTCATTCACAGCGGTTTGCTTTTAAGAGCCTTGTAAAACAGGCACATCTCCTGGACTTTGCTCTTCGTGGCGGCTGCCAGCAGGGTTCAGGCAGAGTGGGAGCCGACCAGATGGCACAAAGTAACGCAGGGAAGATGACAAACAAAGCACCGAGAAACAATTGAGCTCCTTGAAACAAGAACAAGTGGGGAAAGTAGAAGGGGGAGGTGGGAATGATGAATGACTTCTCACTTGGAAATCACCTGCAGGGAGATGGAAATAAGTCATAAAAAAGAGCAATTAATGTCAGAGCAAAAAAGGTTGCGATTAGGTTAATGAAAGAAGAGAAAGGCAGAAAGAGCTGTGTTTAGAGAGGGAAGAAATGGGGGAAGTTAAAGAGATGGCATGGATTTGTCAGAAGGGAGGAAAAGCCAGGGAAAGGTTATGCTGCCCGAGTACTTTAGCTTGACATCTGTCCAGATAATAACGGCAAGATTGAAGGACTGAAGGGGAGGAAACAGGATGAAGAGAGGAGAAAGAAGAGGTAAAACAGACAGTGGAACTCACTGGATTCTCTGGTTGCAGCAGCTTTGAATTCAGTGGTTGCTTTCAAACACTGACGCAGAAATAATTCCCATTTTCCTGCACAGAAGACAGAACATGTCTTGGCGAACCTGATATTGTCAAGAGGAAATGTCAGAAACAGTGACAGAAATGAACACAAAACAGAAAACTTCTCTTCAGGAGTTTATGACAGTAGCTTAAGTCTGATTTTCATTATATACTTATAAGATACTTTCACGAAATCAGACATTTTCTCCAAGTACTCCACGGAGCTGGAGAACCTGGAGAAGACGTCCGGGGTGTTACCCCGCTGTCTCAGCTGAAGATAGCAAGGATAAGCTCGAGTCTTCCCAACTACCCCAAGAAGAATACAAATGGTGCATAACTGAATAATGTAATTTCATGTACTAATAATTAAAAATTGTGCTTATACAGTCACATATAAGAGTGGCTCCTCTGGTGGTGCGAAAAGCATAATCTGGAGATCCTTCTGATTGAAAAAGGTGTGTAAAAACCTTGAAATGTACTTCTTCTCTGCATTACTTTGCCTGAAATAAACAAACACGGAGAGCATTATGATATATTTCCCTCGTCTGATCATCTCAGTGTAAAGTTGTATGATCCAAAACACAAGATATGTCACTGTGCCGCATTCAGGAAGATTGTGTTTTCCTTTGCTATAGCTTTCATTCACACGTTTATGTAATTGCTGTACCAACAGTATTTGTACTTATAAATAACCAGATTTTGGGAAGCTGAGGGTCAGTGCACCGAGGCCCTTGTCCTGGCAAGAGTCATTGAGTTATTTGATTGTTCTTCCCCATAAGATTTGTATAGAGTAGAAAGAAATCACATGAATCCACATAATTGCTCTTCCACTGGTTCCTCCCCCAGGACCCATGCGCCATCAGAGACCCTACAAATAACAATTGTCTCTGACAACATAGCTGCTGGGATCATTTGGGAATAGAAACCCCTCCATGGCAATAATAGTGTTTCACAGAGGGTGGGGGGGTTGAACCAGAACACGCTGGAGCTTATATCTATCAGCGGCCTGGGAACACCTTGGTTTCCTCCTGTAAGAACACGAGCAGGATGCTGAGGAGAGGAAAGCCTTTCTGCTTAGGCTGCTGCCTCCACGACCCAAACCCAGACAAGTGGAAGTTAATGGATGGGTGGATGACAAATGACTAAGAAGAGGAGTGATTGCATTCATATAAAAAAAATCAGGCCCTTTGCAGATGCATTCAATGTTTTGATAACTGAGATGCACATAGATTCATAAACCTGTCAAATAATGCTTTTTAATCATCTCTGCCAGTGTGTATTTTAGAAACTAGAGTGCAGAGTTTTATATACAGTATCTGGCCACAAGTGGATGTGCTTGACACTGACATGTTCATTTTTAACTCAGCAAACATGCCTCTGATATAAGAACTGAATGTAAAATTTATGTCAACAGATTTCATTTACTCACTCCCAGCTTCTAATTCCCATCTTGTTGACTCTTCCTGCTGAATTTGACCACTTTTTAATCAGTTTTCAAGGACAAAAATGTAAAAGTAGCAGTGCAAATGTTCTGTTTAAATACTCCACATCGCGTTCAGATTTAATGACGATAATGAGTTTTGGAGGGCGGTGTCTGAAAAGGGTGAGTATGTAAAACAGTACTCTCCAGAAACGGTGACGTATGTTAATATAAAAATGCAGATTGAAGATGACACTTCTCATGTGGCACTTATAAAACACAACCTCACAGTGAACCACGATCCTGTATCTGAGCCATCAGACTTCATCAGTTTTATCAGTTTCTCTTGTACTTTCACTCACTGCGACACGTCAAGATGTATTCTGTGAGGAGACGTTGATTTTACACCCACTTGCAAATCAGGCTCCCACATCCACAGCATCTTTGCTCCCGAATCTCAATCAACTGTGTAGCGAACATTAGTTATTTTATTAACTTCTTAAAAGCATGAAAATAGAATGAGGTTGACTATTTGCCTAAAAGCAGCTGCTTCTCCATGAAGAAGGTCCGGCTGCCTTTTTCATGGTGTCTGTAAATGTTTTCTACAAGCCAGACCATCATCACATCTATGATTTCATATTATTTGCGATCCCTCCCGGGACTGGGCCACTCTCATGGACTGTGCATGAACCTCAGCGTTCAGTTATATCAGTTAAAAGGATGGATACGTTCGAGGAAGAAGAATTCACAAACCTCCTCAACACATTTTTCAGAACCATCTCAAACCTTTCTTTGTTTCTGATGCTGCCCAAATGTTTTCTTAAGCTAATTGAAATAGCATCACGCGAATCTCCTGTCTTCAATTTGAATTTCTGTGCTGTGATAGATTGATCACAGTGGAGACATTCGGACTGTGTGTAGCTCTACTCTTTTTTTTCCTTTTTATGCAGCAAAATGAAGCCATCAGAAGGCTTAAGTGTGATTTATCTATCCATGTTGACCATCTCTGCCATAACAGGGACCCTACATCTTAATCTCGACCACAGCTTGACCTACACCTCCCCACAAATGTAACCCAGAGTTGGCAGACCCCAACCAATGGGATTAGCCTGCTTGGAAGTATTATATTTCCCTCTATGTCTTTCCCGCTACTACTTCTTCTTCATTGTTTCCAAACCTTTTTTTGCAGAAAAGGACCAGCTCCCCTACCTAGGTGTTTTGTGACATACTTACAGAACAAAACATAGTTCTATACAGTAACTATGATGTAGCACCATAAATCATGCTTTATTGTTGTTCAATAGGAGAACATATGTGTGGCCATGTGAAAAGGCCGGGACTAGAAAGTAATTGAAGATGAAATTGTGTCTTTTAGTTTCCACAGAAGCTTTCACGGTACAAGTACTGCTACCTTATTTTTTAACATTGGTGCAGCCATTTTTCATTCTGTTTACATTTGTGTTTCCACAGTTCTGAAGCTCCTGAAGATGGCGGTGGGAATGAGAGCTTTGCTGGACACCGTTATGCAAGCCCTGCCTCAGGTATGCAGTCAACTCTGCTAGAAACCCTCCAACAAAACCACTGAATTCTCTATCCTTACCTCTATTTTTTATTTTCATTCAGTGCATTTCACATCTTAATGCATCCCACAGAAGTTTGTGTGTATAATTACGTCCCAGAGGCATTTCAGATTGCTTCATTTTCTTACATTTCGGGACGTCATCTTTCCCCAAGAGCCTTAAGAGCTCCGTGCACCCCTGTTTGCATTACCAGTCCCCTGTAGAGATTGGGAACGAATTGCCGCTTGAGGTTTTGTTTTGAAGACTGGTGGGTGGATTTGTGGGGTTAAGGAGTTGGTAAATTGGAGCAACTTCTGCGGTATTTGGATTGAACACATGGCGTTACGCTCTCAGGATTCTTTGATAGCACCTCTGTCGTTCTCTCTCAGAGAGACGCGGCGTCTGAGTGTTGTTTCAGGCTACAGTCCCCAAGAGTTGTCAAAGGTGTTCAGAACTAATAAAGCTGATATGTGATGTGGGTGTGAGCAGGTTGCTACATGATAACTATTCTGACAGCAAATCTGGGAGCTTTTTTCATCCCCTTGACCTGCCTCTGTGCCAAAGCTGTAATTACCTGTTATCTCTTATCTCTCAATTAGCTGTTGAATTTGTATTTCAATTAAAATCAACATTGTGCCATTATTCCTTAAAGGGGATGTGTATTATGAGGAAAAAACTACTTTTTGTGTGCTGGTGAGCGTTTGTTTGGTTGTTTTAACATGTAAAAGGGACATTTTACCAGAAAGAAATGATCTGCTTGAAAGTGTATTATTGGGGTGCCTGAAACAGCTACAGGTACCAACTGAAAAACATTGAGATAACACAACTTTCTAATTTGGGGACATCCAAGTCTGAAAATATGCCATTCATCAAGCAAATCATATTTGGAGGGTACTGTGATCTACGTGTGCCGTCACACACGTAAATTAGAATGATCCCACTTCACCATCTTTATCTCCATCCAGTTTCACACCTCGCTGCATCTTGGTAGTGGGAAGCACAAAGCCGAAGCTCCGCTTTCAAAAGAGGTGACCCCCTCAGAAGAGGGGGGTGGACTGGAGTAGAGATGCTACAAACAGAACTGAAAAGAAGTGTTTTAAAAAATGGGGCCTATGAATCGTTTTGTTCCAAACACCACAGTGATAAAACATTTTATTAAGACCTGAGGAACCTGTGTCAGCTTTTTTTCCTCTTAAAATGCCATGTTTTCATGCTTTCCAAGATTTACATTTTAGGTTTAGACACGTGACCATTCTTGGAACTGATTTTTTTTCTTCTGTATTTTTGTTTATTGTCTCTGTGGTTTGCGGGTGCAAATGGTCAATCAGCACAGCTCTTACTTTTTTTCTGACTGTAGACAGGTTTCCATTAGCAGGGATCTAGAGTAGTGTTACCCAACTCCCTTACCAGGAACCGCCTGAAAATGAGAATTGTTGGGAACTTCAGATTCAGATTCAGACGACTTTATTAACTTGTATGGGGCTGAAACAAGTCCCTGCTTTGGGATTAGTACAATCCTGATAAACTGCTGGGTATGGTGGCATTAAACCATTGCTGAGTGGATATTCTGTGGGCAGAAGATTACATAGTTCAGCCTTCTCAATATCCTCTTTGAGTATGTGTTCCTTCAATTTTGATCTTGTCATTCCAGTTTGTTTTTTCTTATTTAGTTCCTTCTGCTTTTTAGTCTTCTGTTATGTACTGACAGCTGCAAAAGGAGGAAAGGTGGTCCACCATTAGGTTTTGAGTGGTTGATTACTGAGCCAGTGGATCCTACCGGGTTTGTCACTTTAAACACAAAAGGAGAAAGGACAGAGGAGGTGGTTGGCCTATTACAATTCCAGCATCTTAGGATTTACTACGGACCCCTGCTAATGGAAAACCGCCAAGTATCATCAAGACCCTCCACCTATCTCCCTCCTCACTAATCCCTCTCTGTTGTCTCCCTGCAGGTGGGCAATCTCGGTCTACTCTTCATGCTACTGTTCTTTATCTTCGCCGCGCTGGGAGTGGAGCTCTTCGGGGACCTCAGTAAGGACACATCCACTATTAAAACAGACATCTGAGCCGTTACGTTTCTCACTTGCACATAATGCTCAGGGTGCAACGGCACACACCGGGGGCCACTTCTTACCCTCCTAGGGTTAAATCTACCTAATGTTAATTGCTTTCCTGAATCCTTTGTTGAAATACCATATTGATCTCTCTAATTGTGTCTCTCATCTTCCATTGTAATAAAAATCCAATCTTGATAATTATACTTCCATTGCAAAGGCTTAGGAAAAGTCACGAATGTTACTAATTTCCCATATTTGAGTTTCTTATTTACTCTCCGTTCCCCTGTCTTTATCTTTTCCCTCTTCTCACTCTCCCCCTCCCTCCCCAGTTTGTGATGACCTCCATCCTTGTGAGGGTCTGGGGCGCTATGCTACATTCAGAAACTTTGGGATGGCATTTCTTCTGCTCTTCAGGGTTTCCACCGGAGACAACTGGAATGGCATTATGAAGGTGAAAGGCATTGTTAAACGTAGCAGCTCTTCCTTCTGACGTGTTTAGACCCAATACATTCATTAGGTAACTTTAGTTTGTTGTCTCTAGGTGCTAGGAATGTAGATGTGGGGTATCTGCATCTGCGGCATCTGCAACCTGTTATATAGAAAGGCAGAGAGTAAACGTGGGGTGTGCAGTAAATAGTGAAATTACTTTATCTGACTTTCATACCAGAATCTTCATTTATCAACACCTCCTTTTGTGCCCAGATGATGTTATCTGCACAGTCATGAAGGCTCAGGGACGGAGAGTGACTGCCGTCCATGTTGTTGATTAAGATTTCTTCTTTTCAGTCACTTTGCATTTTGGAAATCAGTTGAAAGTAAGCAAGAAGGCTTTTTGGTATCTTTCTTCACACCTGCCTAAAAGTTTTGCACAGCACTTATTATGTACATGCAAATCTAGCAGGTGGTTAACAAATTGGGAGAGCCACATTTTAATTACATCTTGCTTGTTCATTAATCCATACATTACTTTGTCTTCCTCTGCTTTTATAAAATGTATTTTTTTTTTATCCTAATCCAAGTTTGTTTTTAATTGAATAATTAATATATGATTAATCATAATAAATAGCCAAATAAGTATTTCTTTAAAGGTACTTAAAGGTCCCACAGAGTTATGTTTTTCCAAGTAAGAGCCATACTTTTTCTTCCAGGCCACAGGCTTCAAATTGAGATTTTTTTTCACCATTTGTAATTATGAAACTGTCACAGTAAATGTTGATGGATAGCTCGGGACTGAGGGGAAATATTTTACCTAATTTTTCTAAGATGACAACTTTTTTCAAAAATCGTTGGGTCTTCTTAAAGTTGCACTTGGTACGTGTATTTTTGTCATATTTGCTGAAATGACCACTATATTCCAATAACATTGCATGAACTGGGTAGTTTGAGAAACAAACCTGCTCGTTTGGGACAACAAGCAACTCGCGAGGCAATTTACGAGTTTCCACGGCTCCAATCAGCACTGGGGGGCGTGTTTAGCCAATCTGAATATTAGAGTCGTGCACATGCTCCAGACAGCCTCCCACCCCCTCCCCTCCAGCACTTAAATTAAACATTCACATACCACCGCCTAATAAAAGCCTGCATGTGATACGGTTGTACGAGGTTAACAGACCTCTGGGGGGAAAGTAGCTTGCCAACTGTTGGCCAGCGGTCCGGCTAGTCAGTCTGGAAGAGTCCAGGTCCGCCTGCAGGACGGGCCAGCTGGAGGAGCTGGCCCGTCTGGCTGCTGCCAGGGAGAGTGGCCAACAAGTTAGCCCCGGTTAGCGACGTTCCAGGCCAATGCAAAGCTTGCTATTTCATTTTATTGTAATAAACTTTGTGACTTTTATCCGTGAAATGTGCTCTATAAATAAATGTTACTTATGTTTTAACATGAAGGTCAGAGGAGATTGGTTGCTTTTGGAGCCAAACCCAAGTGACCGTTCAAGGAACTATAATTCCAGATGTTGACCTCTTGATTATACTCTTACCTGATATACTCATTCCTTTCCCATCCTTTTCCTTCAGGATACACTGAGGGACTGCGCCCAAGACACCGGTACCTGCTACAACACCGTGGTTTCCCCCATCTACTTTGTCTCCTTTGTTTTGACCGCTCAGTTCGTCCTGGTCAACGTGGTCATCGCAGTTCTGATGAAGCACCTGGAGGAAAGCAACAAGGAGGCCAAGGAGGAGGCTGAGCTGGAGGCAGAGTTGAACCGGGAGCTTCAGATGGACGCGGGGGAAAAATCCCCCGCGTCGCCCCAGCTCCACCCTCTGGCACTGGCCATGGACAGGTCAAGTTCTGGGGGTTCACCCTGGAGATCCACTGGAGGGGGGGACATGGAGCAGGACAGGGAAGGTCCCATGGACTCACCCACTGCTGATATAACCAGAGACTCAGTAAACATCAGAGCTGAATCCCCGTCATACCCAGAGCCCCAACTGGAGGTAAAGATAATGTGCTGTTTCCATGTTGTGTCCAGAGCAAAGTCAAGATTAGTTTTATGTTCCGTAGCAGGTAATCTGTGAGTCTGTGTTCTTGTGAAGGAATACGTCTCGTTTTAGTAAGCTTTTTAACACAGTATATTAAACAGTTTAGCAGAAATGCATGGAGGGAGTTCCATTACATTGGGTATAAACATTTGCTCTGGCTGGAAAGAAAACAGACAACTGACTGAACCACCCCTCGTGCTTCCACTCGCAGAGGCATAGGGCTGCCTAGAATCACATGTGTTATGGGGTGGAGGTGAAGGATACCTAGCCATTAAACATAGTTGTTGTTTTTTTTAGTAGCACACTTCAAACGGAAGGCTCTCCAATTTATTGCACAAATCAGACAGCTAGATAATCAAAATACTCTGATTAGAATATTTAAGTTGTAAATAGTTTAAAGTTTAAACACTATGGCAGCTATTGTATTATCTATTTTGATGTTGTTTCATTGAATTTCATTGAATAATCCCCAGTCGAAACTAATAAGTTAATAATAATAGTAATAGTGTTTGGCAACAGATTCACGTATAACAGTGCAACATTTTAGTGCTCTATTGCCACATCATTTGATGACACATGAGCACTGAGGTCCATTGGTGAAGCGTTGAACCAGCGCCTCCCCTGTCAGATAGTTAGGGCTGAACTTTTGCTTTTATTGGATACTAGTAGCCTGTTGGCGTAGGTACAACTAGGGCTGGGCGATATGGACCAAAAGTCATATCTCGATATTTTCTAGCTGAATGGCGATACTCGATATATATCTCGATATTTTTTCTGTGCCTTAATTGGGGTTTCCCCCAAAGCATTATAGCATAGCATCTCTGTTAGCTTCATTTTTTTCTGAGGCAAACCCTTAAAAAAACAGTCAGTTTTAATACAAAGCCTCGTGCCAAATGTCACACAGGTTCCTTTATTAACAGAGGTCTGCACAATATCAAAATGTATAAAACAAATGAAATAAAAATAAACTGCCTGCATATATAGAATAAAAATGCTTCTTGAATAAAATAAAACAAATATCCCTTTCCTGCATAATAATTTAATTAAAATACACTGTACAATTAATACAATGTAGACAGTAACAGGCAGACTTTTCCACTGAGGTTGACAGTTATGCAAATAACAAAACATTTGTGCAAATCTCAAATAAAACATTCAAGTCAATTTGTCACAAAATAAGCTATATCAAAATCATAAAAAAAAAAAAAATTTAAATCGATATAAACGATATTGTCTCGTACCATATCGCGTTTGAAAATATATCGATATATATTAAAATCTCGATATATCGCCCAGCCCTAGGTACAACCATGTTTTTGATTGTGATCTGATGGTTCCTTTACCTACCGATGGCTTCTGAGGAGGAGGGCATATTTATCTCTGACTAGAGTATGTCATTCCTTTTATGTGAAAGTCCTCAGAGACATCCTTTCCTGAAGGTGTCCCACTTCGGAGAGGTTGCTTTTAGAGGATGGGCAGCGGGCAGGTTAAGGGGCAAGAGAAGGAGGGGGGTTACAAAGAAGAGTGGGATACACTCCAAGAGAAAGCATGGATGCTTCCAAGGGCATACTGTCTGCATAATATTATATCTTCTCATTACTTGGGCGTCAGAACGCTCAATCGGCTGCTCCCAAAGGTAAACAGCTTTCCTGTCGTCATGGTTGCTCGCCATAACAGATGTTGAAAAATGCCCAAAATAGCAGCAGAAACCCTTTAAGCATCACAGCATCCAAACCAAAAAATGTTTAAAGGAAATCCACTTTCTAATGAAAGGAAAAAAAGGGAACTCAGTAAAACATGTCAAGATGTTGCAGAGATAAACACAGCACAAACAGGCTGTCTGCACTGCGTCACTAGTCCACAAAAACATTGCAAAGAAAGGAATCCCGTTAGACATAAGAGATGGTGTTGGTTCACTTCCTGCTTGTGACCAGGCTGTGAGACCAGTCGGATGACCCCCCCGCCCCCCCCGCCGCCAATGTCTCAAGTCAGTATTTTTCTGACTCTGGTCCAAACAATTATTTAAAAACTCCACCTCTGGGATTGCTTGCTCTTCCTGCTCTTCACCGTCTCAGCGGAACATCTCGGGTCGATGTGTAAATAAACTAGAGAGGACAGTCAAATCACTCCTAGATACATTAACGACACATAATGTATATTCACTGTCGGGGTTTTTATCTGTATTCCTGATGACGTTTTTTGACCCTGACTGGGTCTGTCTGGGTTGTACACTAAAATATTAATCGAACAAATACATATTTAATATTCTGTGTGACCTATTGTAACTCAAACCAGGATGATTTGCAGTTTGTTCACTTTGGTTACTTGGTGCGTGTGTCTGTGTGTGCACGGCTGGTCCCTGAAGGCAGCATGCCAGTCATCGACGGGTCATAGTGCCATGGGAAAGTTGAACCACCGGGTTTTGTTGTTCACTTGAACAGCTATTTCCAGACAGCAGGAAACTTTTGGGGATAGGAAATGGAGGTCTTGTCGTGTTTTTTTTGCCTCAACGATGCTATCCATCTTTCTCTGCTGCTTTACTAAAACATGAGGGGTTAGGCTGCAGTCTGCCCTCTGTCCCTGTGGAGGAGCAGCTCTGCTGCAGAGCTCTAGTGCCCTCTTGTGGGCGAGAATGGTATCGCATGTGAGGATTCAGAGGAGCTAGTAAATACACAGTTTGTCTGAGTTTTGCATTTAGCGCTCATATTTGAATGTTTCTTTTGTCCTATGTGTTTGTATCTTCTGAATGTATTTTCCATCTTTTCCCCTGCTTTCTCTATTTGTGATCCATTCTTCCTTCCAAATGCTGCTCATGTATCTGCGTGTGGTTCTCTGTTTCTTTTTCCCTTCTCTGCTCTGCTGTCTCTTTCCTCTCTGTATAATCAAAGTTTGTCCAGCGGAGAGCGCCGCTTGACTCGGTCTCCCTGGTCATCCAGGGATCGATGGAGGGCGAGTTGAATTTGATGGACAACCTCTCTGGCTCTATCTGCCACTACTACGCGTTGCCCCCCAAGTCTGACAAGCACAACACCGACAAGAAGGTCAATAATCACCACAAACATTTCATACCTCCATGAGTTCATTTTTTTCTTCAACATGCAAAACTGCACATCTGATCCTGAAAAAAAGAAACGTAGCAGTCATTCATGTATTTTGTCATCGGTCTAATGTAGTGTTGTTTTTATCAGCCTGTTTCAATTTTAGTTTTAGTCTAGTCTTTGGGTCACGCTATCATTTTAGTTTTTATTAGTTTTAGTCACGTTCATACTCCTTTCTGTCGTGTCAAGTTTCAGTCGACTAAAAGTCTGAGCATTTTAGTCTTATTTTAGTCAAATATTGTATTTAGCCGAACCAATTTTACAATTCAAACAAGGTTATCTTATTGTAATATTATTGTTACCTTATAGACTCAAGAATACATTCATTCCAGATACAGAAGACGCTCTAATTTGAGTTTACAACATATTTATTTTCTCCTGTGATTTTGTGGCCGCACTGGGATTGAGGACGTAACGTCACCCAGCAGCAGCGACTAAGCGAGAGGAAACAGCTTAAAAAATGTATATTAAGGATCTTATTTATAACATTTCGTCTCGTCTCGTTTTGGTCAATGAAAATGAAGAAACATTTTAGCATAGTCTTTATTTTGTAATCTACATTTTAGTCTTTTTTTTATTCGTCTACAATATTACATGATATATTTAATTATCATTATCGTCACATGACCAGCATTTTCGTTGCGACTCGTCTCGTTTTCCTCAGGTGATAAAGGTTCGTTGACGACGATATTTAGTCATACTTTTTGTTGACGAAAGCAACTTTAGTCTTATGTACCAGGTC
This sequence comes from Cololabis saira, assembly GCF_033807715.1. Lineage (NCBI taxonomy): Eukaryota > Metazoa > Chordata > Actinopteri > Beloniformes > Belonidae > Cololabis > Cololabis saira. The sequence goes on along the minus strand of NC_084605.1, from coordinate 21,919,783 downwards.
ACATATTCAACAGTTGTTTTGTTTCATTGACTAGTAACTTCCTAGACTGGCCTTTCCCTTTTTGGAGATTTTCCTTTGTGAACTGGGTCTGCTACTCCGCTCATTCATTCCCCAGTACATAATGTACTGGGGAATGTAATAATGGGATTTTAGTGATGACTCAAACAAGAGCATTTCAGGAGCAACTTTTCAAAACAACTGAAATAGCTGCAGAGTTAATAATCATAACTTGTATCAACAAGTTTTTACCGTCAATCTGCTTCCTTAAAGGACATTTTTCGCAACTGTCTGCACGCCAAACAAACTCAGAGAAATTTGAGGCAGGGATGACTTAACCGAACCCATCCGTGGGGCTGAATGCTTTGCTTTTTCCACCTAAAAGGCTGGACATTAATCCTAATATTATTCAGGCTTCTACAAGCTGTCAGAAATCCGCTGATATAAAACAGTACAGGGGTCTGCTGGATCCTATCCCAGCTGTCTTTGGGTGAAAAGTAGGGGTGCACCTGGTAATTCGCTAGTCCATTACAGGGCCACATATAACCAAGCAAGCACACACCCTCCTAAAGGTTGTATAGAATTGCCAACTAGTCTAATGCGTCTCTTTAGACTGGTGGAGGAAACTGAAGATTTATAGAGAAGTCCAAAAAGGCCTCGATCAAGATTTGAACCAGGAACCTTTCAGGGAAAAGCGCTATCCAACAACCCAGAGCTGGTGCAGATCCTACAGATGTCAACAAGTCCGTGACCCAACATCTCACCCTCTTGGTCAGCGTCGAGTGTCGAGCCGCCGCAGCATGGTTGAGCTTATTTCCCTCAGTTCTCAGTCAGAGCCTTTCGCTCATTCGTAGCGTGTCATTTCAAAGGACATAGATGGCAAGATCAAAATGCTGCACTTGAAGCTTTTGAACAGCTGTCAAAACCAGTCCATCATCCGCATGGCAGATGCAGCCATCTTTTTCATCTTTGGAAATAAAAAACACAGAGAATAAATGACTAGTGAAGGTTGAGCGAACTATATCTTTACTTTGACCTCCGTCAAAAGGGTTTGGAGGTTGCAACCATAAAGTTTAGAAAATATGTTAGATTTGTTGTTATTATTACCCGAGACCTTAAGTTGACTGTGTCCTTAAACAGGTTGGAGAATTCACATGATGACATTTTTACCCCGTCCACACGTAGCCGGATATCTCCGGATATCTGCTAAACCGGAGATATTTTCCTACGTTTTGACCTGTCATCCACACGAAAACGCAAATAAACGAAGGTTTAAAAAAACTCCGGGCAAAGTGAAGATTTTTGAAAACTCCGTTTATGTAGATGCGTGTAGACACACACAACCGGAGTTCTGTGTTTTCGAACGTCACATTATGCGCCAAAACAATAACAAATCTGCTCTGACGTGCGACTTTTGTTCACTACAAAACTACAGATGATCCAGCATCTGTTCTCCAAGCTATTTATTAAATAAATGGTCTCTGGTCTTGACCACCGCTTACTGCGTTACACCGACACAGAGGCTACGCCGTAGGGTACGCGGCGACGCGCACCCTACGGTGCCCGCGGAGCCGCCGCAGAGCCCGCGGAGGTGCAGCTTCCCGGGAGCCGCAGATGATCTACAGGTTAGAATGCTTATTGAATGTGGTCGAAAACGCAGATCTTCGGTTATGTGTGGATGCAAATTTTTTTATAAACGGAGGGGGGAAATATTCGTTTTTAAAAATACCCGGCTACGTGTGGACGGGGTCTTTGACATAAGGAGCTGCTGATAGGTGACCAGCATCATTTAGATTATTTGAATTAAGTGAAGCTTCCTCTGTAGATATATTTTAAATGCACACCTTCAAACACAAGAACCACATTGTATCAAATCGTGGGGAAATCAAAAGAAATCAATCAAGACCTCAGGAAAAGGATTGAGGACCCTGTCAAGTCTGGTTCATCCGTGGATACAATTTCCAGAGGCCTGGAAATCTCGTGATCATCTGTTAAACAACAAGTATCAGCGTCATGGGAGCGCTCTCGGGGAGGAGACAGCTTCTGTGTCCAGGGAGACAGTTATTGTTTACACATGGGGACAAATATTTATTCTGATAAGATGCTGCCCATTTACATTTACAAATTAAAAAAAATTGATTCCTAACTGACCTAAATTACGAGAATTTTCCTGTTAAAGATATTGAGGAAAAAATAAAAGGTTTGTAACTTCTTTTTAACAGTATGTATGGTTGCAGCTGCTATGTGCAACCATAGTTGTAATGCTTCAGAGTTTTTTTTTAACAGCACATATTATGGCAATTCCAACTTTCAAAGATTTAAAAAAATGTCTAAAAACCAAGGGTGTCCAATACTAGTCCTTGGGGACTGCCGTCCTGCATGTCCTAGATGCTTCTCCGCTTCAACACACCCTCATACGAATGGCTGCATCATTAACAGACTGGTGCAGCTTGATGACTAGCTGACGGCGACCATTCCTTTGACCCTGTTTTAAACTGTCTCATGCTCCTTTTTCAGGTCGTTAAAATGTCATTTTGAGGGGTCCACGGTGAATAATAGTTCTGAAACACCAGTCGCAGCGGGAGCTTCCAACTTTTTCCTAAAGACGCCTTTTTTTCTTGGCCCTCTAAACTCAGATCCTTCCAGCTCCTGCATCTATAGCCAGCTGGGATGCGGTTCAGTCAGCAGAGTGAGCGGGGAGCAGGGGTGCGGGGGGGACGAACAGGGACCCCACCTGACACAACACAGAAAATAGGGGATTCAGGCTTCTAGGTCTAAAAAAGACAGAGTTTGAGTTGCAATCGACCTAAAAAGACTTTATAATGGTGCTCGATCCATATAAATAGGGATCAGAATTGCATAATATAGGACCTTTAAAGGTTTATTCATCATTGAAATGACATCGTCCATGCCCATTGCTGCTGGCTATAAGATGTACAGACAAGTAAGTCTCCAGGACCCTAATAGAACATACACTTTAATGTTTATCTTGCAGCTTCAAATCCATTATCGTGTTTGAACTGGCGTTCTACCTCACTGAGAGCGTTTTCCTTTTAAACTGCCGGTTCCCACCTTGGTGCCGTTTATCATGTTCTGCCTCGGATCTCGGCTTCTCATTCACGCTTGGGCGATCAGCAGCGTCAGTGGCACCGTTTTCCCGGTTTCCCCACTTCAGCTCGATGCAGTGTTTGTGTGTGTTTTCATAGGCGATTACCTACTTTTCCTGTCCGTCACAGTGAACTGATTGATTACCGAGACCACCGGGTCACGCTCTTACGCAAAAGTCGGCAGAAAAATGTCTCAATCTATCATCTCTGGATCACTGAAGCCCTGAATAATGCATCTTGGTGGCTCTCTCTCTCTTTTTTTCTGGTCTGAGGACAAAATTTGCACAATTACATTAGCATTGCAAAAATATGTCTTGTAAAAGCTTTGAATTGCTTTGAGATGTCACTATTAGAGTCTTCAGGGCACCCTTGCCTCACTGATATATTAGCAGAAATGTTTCCTGCTAAAAAATGGAAATGGCTACACCATTCGCCTGTCAGAAATAATTTCTCCAGTTAAATTAGTGAACGTCCAACAGAAGCCAGAAGTACTCCGGATTTTTAAGCTCTCCTAGATTGAAGCCAAACTCGGCAGAGTTTTGCAAAGTCACTCACAAAGCATTTTTCATTCCACCTCCACAAAGTCATTTTAAATGTGCTTTTTTAAATGTGCTCTGAGCTCTGCATAATTGAACCAATGTGCAACACAATGTGCAAGTATGAGAGTGTGATGGGGTCATTTGCATAACTTGCAGCTGTTAACCCCCAGTTCTCATTCACCTGACTCTCAAAGTGATGCATTCACGCAACATTCAGGTCACAGCGGTTCCCTGCTAGTTTCATGCTCTGCTACATGCCCCCAGTTTGAATCTGTTGCATTGCACATACAGTATGTTCCTGTTAGATCCAGGATTATCAGCGTGTCCTTCTGTTGCTCCAGTCCCACAGGCCGTGGAAATGGGTGTGAGTCGCGGCTGTTGTAGTCAATGATTGTGGCCCCATTGAGTGGTTTAGAAGTTTCCACTTACCGTGGGACTCGAGTAGCAATGGTTGCGGCGACGCTCAACAGAAACAACCTGACAAAAAGCCAAATGAAATGAGTTCCTGCTCACGACATAAATAAACTATGTCCATTGAGATATTCCCACGTATGATTGAATTGGCTGACGCGGGAAAAGTTGAAATGTCCCCAACTACCGTTGTGTACAGACCCTCTTTTACAGTGGTGGATACCCGATTTGTGGATGTCCGTAAGCTCCCCATCCTCAGAGCCCTGGACGCCATAAATCAGGATATCACAGAACAGTAATCTGCAACTGGCTCGTTTAATGACCGACCGCGGCTTTGCAAGAAACGAAACTCGGGTCATTAACAATCCGAAGAGCCTCAGAAAGAAGTTCTTCACGGTCAACGGACATAACGGCAGGAGTGGCAGATGCTAGACTGCTCGTCATATTTGTGCCCAGAACGCATTAGATATGAGTTCTTCATTCAGGGATGATATTCTAATCTAAAAGCCCCTAAAGACACTCCTGATGTGATCAGGCACCTGTTGCAGCTGCATCACTCTTCACACAGCAGGTGGAGCTGTAAAGAATCCAGTGAATGTTCAAGATAAAACCTCCCCATCAGGCTTGTTCACAATTCAGAAGGTTTAGGAACAGAACTGCACCACGTACGAGGAGAAGTTTGAAAATGTAGTTTGTTTGTTTTTTTAACACCACATGCTGAAGTTCTAAGTATAACATGATGGATTATATGTATTAATGAACGTGCCACGGGATTCTCCAAACCTTCAGGTAAACACAGTACATTTACGAAATCATGTATCATCAAATCATCAGTATGTTATAGCCATATTCCCTTTAAAAAGGGTTAAAAAACACATTTGGCACATTTTGGCACAGTATAGGTATCCAAGTGCCCAAATAGAGAGTCCACCTGGTACTATCCACACTAAAACCGTTATAAAATCTATGTGATTTAAGCTATTCTCATGTAACTTGGTACAGTTGTAGTCAAAGAGTTGCTGAATCCAGGCAGTGGTGTCTTTATAATTATATGCATTGCTATCATGGTGTTTTCCACTGTGCAAACTAAAAAGAAATTATACGAGCATAAAAAAAACTTTTTTTTCTTCGGTTTATCACAATTTGCTCAGGCATTCACAATTTTTCTGACACTGGAAATGTATGCTGTGAGGTCTTAGCTATCCATTGAGACCAAGATTATGCTTATTGTCCTTATAATTGTGGAGATATTGTTGATTTAATTTGGATAGGCCTGTTCAGACGAAATTCACCTCCAAAATCCCTAGGGGTTAACAGGTTAATGTCACGAATCCACAGAGCAAAACCGCTGCAAAACTGGACCGCGGTGTGTGTGTGTGTGTGTGTGTGTGTGTGTGTGTGTGTGTGTGTGTGTGTGTGTGTGTGTGTGTGTGTGTGTGTGTGTGTGTGTGTGTGTGTGTGTGTGTGTGTGTGTGTGTGTGTGTGTGTGTGTGTGTGTGTGTGTGTGTGTGTTCTTCTCTGCTCACCAGTGGCTATCTCTTCCTGCCTAGATCCCTCTAGCGGAGATGGACGCTCTGTCTCTGGCCTCTGAGACGTCCTGGTCCGTAGCTCTGACAGACGACGCAGCCCCCGGCGATTTTAACCCCCTCTTTCTATCCAGACTGGAATTCAATGTACTCACAGTTCCTCTTTCTCCTTCTTTATCGTTCTTCCTTCTGCTCTGCCCTGCAGTTGCTTCTATCGCCTCCTTCCCATCGTGCTTCCAAAGCCTCTTGTCCCCCCCAGTTACGCTCGCGCTCCGGGTTTTAAGGGGCTTTGGGGGGAAAACAACTCAACTACACATCGAACAGCTAATCTGCACATGTGGCCCTTTTGTTTACGGGGCACACATTAGGAAAAAAAAAGAGCCTATATTTGACTAACACAGCAATACAACATATTGCAACCTTGTTGTTTGTCGCTGCCTCGGTCTAAATAAGAATGTTCTGTCTCGTCACAAACTTTTAAGTAAGTGGGCCCGGGCCGTCCCTGGTCTAGTGGCTACAGAGGTGGGCTTGGGTCTGGAGGACCCGGGTTCAAGCCAAGATGAACCACCTTGGGCCCCTGAGCAAGGCCCCTTAACCCCAATTGCTCCCGGGGGTTTGTTCTGTCAGATGTAAGTCGCTTTGGATAAAAGCATCTGCTAAATGACAGTATTAAGAGTTCAACCCCAGTCTGTTTCAACACAACGCTGTCAGTGGGACAATACCAATTTCCTTGCCACTGTTTGGCTTAAGGTTTTTCTCCCACTAGGGGAGTTTTTACCTGCCATTGTTTATGTTTATGTAATAACTGTTGTGGGTCATGTTCTGGGTCTCTGGAAAGATCCTAGATACAACTTCTGTTGTAATAGACGCTATATAAATGAATTGAATTGAAATACAAAAGAAAAAGCGGAGTGAGAGGGTAGAGGGGTGCAAGTGGCCTTGGGAGGGCCGTGGGGAATCTAACCACCTGCCTCTCAATATTTCTTTCTCATTCCACCTTTCCAGCCTGATGTTTTATTTTCCTTTCCAGTCCAGTAGATTAGTGCACCTTCCGGTTTGGAGTGTTCCTCTAATGTCTTTGCATCATCTCCACGCTCTCTGTAATACTCTGTTGTTCTCCCTCTTCCATGTTTTCAGTTCCCTCTCTTTTTACTCAGCGCTTTAGATGTGAGTCTCCATCTGTTTTCAGAATCCCGTCTGATCCGTCTTCGTGTGTGTCCGTCCTACCCTCTGTCCCCCTCCACTCAGAGGTGTCCCATTTTTGCTGCAGGGGTTGTGACGGGTTGTGTGTAGGAGCTCCGGCAGCTCTGTGGTGAATGTAAGCTGGTTTCTGTAGCGGGCGAGGCTGCTGCTGCTGCACACTGCCCTAGCTGACAACCAATCACAGAGCAGGCCCACAGAAAGGCCCTCATATGACTTAGTGGCAGAAGCGGACAAAAAAAAAAAAGAAAAAAAAAAAGTGGAGCGTTGTCTTGCGCCTAAAACAGAATTGGAGACGTTCCTGTGATCTGTGGCAGCTCCGAGCCAGTCAACTCCAGCGTCTGCTGATGATCTCCGCCTCTTTGTTCATCTGGTGTCTTAAAGCGATAACGAGTCTGAGTGTGTGAGAAAGTGTGTGATAGTTAAAAAGACTCTTAACTCTGGTCTCTGTTTGCAGCCGGAGCAGCTCGCTTCCGAAGAGCCGCTGGAGAACAACCTGCTGAGCATCAGAAAGCCCGTGGTGGGGCGAACCCACTCTCTGCCCAACGACAGCTACATGTTCTTCCCCCCGCAGCCCTTCGGCCCCTCATCTCCAGCAGAGTCACAGGGGCCGCAGCACATACTGGGCTTCCACCGGGCTCAATCAGGTGAGGAAAAGGGAGTCCAACTTGATGCCAGCGGACGTCTGGGTGACGGCGTCAGTGGAGAAGAGGCTCTCATTCAACACACTATCAATGTTTAAATTGGTCACTAGTAGTAAAACTCCAGTTCTTTTGTTTGAACAAGTTGTTTTTACTAATAATATTCATGGTCATAACACTAGAGGGTCCAGTAATGGTCTGCTAGTATTGCCTCGTTCAAAAACAAATGCTTTACAACGTTCTTTTATCTACAGGTCAATGTCTCTCTGGAATTATCTACCTCAGTGTAACTCCCTCCAAGCACGGCAAACACAAGTGGTTTCTTGACTGATTTAATGAAGGCAATCTTCATTACTCCTCCATTACACCGTGAAACTAAAAACAAACATATAGCAAATATACATGAAGTTAACAATACAATTACAGAAAAAATAAAGACATATACAAATACCTCATTGGCTGCATGCACAAGAGGGAATTAAGAGTCCTTTGCACGTGGTGAGGTTGTGGAGCTTATCCTTGCAACTTGGATGATCAGCTGCCTTTGTTATCAGCATTAAACTATCATGACCGCAAGGTAACATGAAGTCCATCCATCCTCCTATTTGTTTGGAGCCGAAACTGGAAGTTAACAGCCGGAAGAGGTCCCAAACAACGCGAGACCTGTAAACCCGCGAGACTTGAAAACCCTGCGAGACTTGGAAACCCGCGAGACTTGAAAACACATCACAGAAAATAGTCCCAAATAAACTAATCACGTTTTCTTCAAATTACAAATAAATACAGAAAACAAGAAAAAAAATAAAAAATAATAATAATAATGTTAATAAATTATATGCACCGTTACATACATTTCATGAATGCATTTACACTCAGTATCTCTGCTGTATTTACAGTTACAGTAAATACATTTTTCAGAGGAAACTTAAAATCTATTTAAGACAGTAATTTCATTTGTTTGGTGTGTTGTGGATATGATTTGTTTTAGATGACGGGTTTGTCTATTATCTATTGTATGTATTGTTTTCGCTTTTATGTTTAGATTTTTGTTCTGTGTGCTTTTTTAATTGTGATTGTACTGTATGTGTTGCGGACCCCAGGAAGACTAGCTGGCTGCTATGGCACCAGCTAATCCTTATTAAATAAATACATAAATAAATAAAATGACTTACCCGTCAGTGCTGTGCTCTGCAGGCTCCAGCAGCTCAGTGAGGTCGCAGCCCGAAGAGTCTTCCAAGCAGCTGACCGTCCCCAGGGACTTCTTCAGACCCATCAGTCCCCACAGCCACTCAGACTCCGAGAGTTTACCGCAACGTCTCCCGCCCAGACGTGCACAGACGTTCAGCCGCACGCTCCGGCGACAGGTGAATAAATCCCTTCCTGCCAGATTTGCACATGACCCCAGGTGATGCTTGAAAGGATTGTCAATACTTCCGGACTAATACAACCTAAAACTGTCAGATTTTCACTCAAACCATACGAGTAGATGCAAAGAAAGCAATTTAACACATTTACAAATGTGTGAATAGTGAAAAGTACGAGGTTACTGTTTAAAGCAATTTCTAGAGAGAGTATTACGGCCACTGGAGGAAAAAACGTACTAACAGGGGAAATCAAAAATGACTACACTCTATTAAGGCTTTATTTGCAGCTCGGAGCTCGAGTTGATGCAGTAGACTGTATAAAACCATGGATTAAGCATTCGGTCACGTGACCCATTGGTGTGGGGCGCAGCCATGTTGCTCAGCAAGCCGATGGGAACAGGCCCACCGCATGTAAATCAAAATTTGCTTTGCTCCCTGCTCCTTCAGCTGAACCCCGCCCAGATGTTTCCGGCAGGATATACCGTTTAACACATCAATTCAATGGTGAAATCAAAAATGGCCGCTGCGTTTAGCCGACCCGGAGTTTGTGAAAGCGGCTGGTTGCTCTGCTAACATGTTGTTTTTGATGGCTGAAGAAGTGATAACCAGCCAACTGTCAATCAATCATATCAGATATAAATGTATAGCTTGATATAAACTCTCCTTGTGTGGTACACAACGACTGACTCGCTTTTGCGGCCAGCCTCTAGTGGTCAGTCAAGGAACTGCGACGACACTTAGTTCTGCGTGAGACTCGATGCAGAAGTGAAATGTTTGGCGCTTGGTTGAGACGGAGCAAAGCAGACAGCTAAAGCGATGGAGACTGACTCAGTTAGGAGCCCGCCCCTGGTGGTCAGTTAAGGAGCTGCAACTTTCCCTCTTTCCTGGATGGAGTCAGATTGGCTGCTGGTTTCATTTTGACCCCATGAGAGTTGTTCACAGTGATTGTCTTATCCGGGTCCCACTTGGACCCCCCACCTAAGCAAACCCAGATGGGTAATTCACATGTGGCCAATATGACACCAGCAGAAAATCCCACATGGGCCCCCATTTTTTTGGCCCATTTCTATCTCTGATGGGTCCCACTGAGTGTAAAAATGACGACTGGGTTGTTGTGCAGCAGCGGCTGACATGCTTAAGACACCAAAGGACACGGAAATGAAAACAAAGAGTTCTGATTCATTTTCCTTCAAAGTGGCTCTAAAACTCTGCTGTAGAGAATTTGGTTTAACGCTTTTCATGCATGGTCTAAACAGTCTCCCTTTCTTCCCTCTTTCTCTTCTCTGCTCTTCCTGGTATTCCTGTTAATTTGGAATTGATCTCCTGCCTCATGGTATCTGCTTTTCATTGATCTCAGCTCAGTTGGGCTCAAACGCCGGCCGATCCCGAGCCAACGCTCAAACACAGATACTGTTTCTGAAACAGCAAACAGCAAACAAACCACCACTGGGCCTTTCAGAAACACTGGACTTCCATCTTCATCTTCACAGACACATGCACGCACATAGATCCGCCATCTTTTGGTTCTTTAAACTTCTGTTGTCCATCATTGTTGCAAATGTTTGTTTTTTTTTCTCTTTTTTTTGCTAACCAACCACATCTACAGCATCTACAACTCTATCAGACAGTTTATCCCATAAGAAACAAGGATTTAAATAGAGTTTGTTCAACTCCAAATCGAAAGAAGTTGGGACGATAGAAAAAGAACATTTAATAATGCAGCACTTTGATTTCCATTTCTTTACAAATTTCAGAAACCCAAAGATGTTTAGTTTGTGTGTAACTTGTTGCAGGATGTGGTTTTACATGGATATCCATGGAAAGAAAAAAGGCATGTTTCTGTAAAGTCTCAGTGTCCCTTCCTCCCTTACTGCTGCCGTCCGAATAACTGGCTTCTACATGTTTCCACTGGGTGACGGTCCATCCCCGATACCTCTGAACAGGGACGTTCCCATTGCCTCTGGACAAGGTTCAATTCAGGCTTCCAATTGCACAATTTCAGTGGCAATTGTGGATGTTACTCAATATCGTTGTGCTTAAAGGGAAAGTTCGTTTTTTTACAACCTGGACCTTATTTCTGGCATTTTTTATGGTTGTATACTCACCCAGAGGTGTTTGGTGTCATTTGGAGTCCTTCGGAAGATATTAGGAGTTTTTTGCGAGCCGCTTCTCCATATAACGGTAGCGCCTGGGGCACAGAGGGATACAGACGATGCAGCGTCTAAATAACACATGATTGCCGCAAAACTCTTCATTTCTTTTATGAATCACTAGATCTGCTTCCAGGACCTGTTGTAACATTGTGGGGCTGTCTGTGTAATCCCGTGCGTCCCAGACACAGCTCCGTGTACAGCTGGAGTTCACTACTGTTAGTTTACTGTTAGTTATTTGAAACATGTCTGAATATTTGTCAAATTCTGAGGTTGTGGACGACGACTTTGAATATGATGGACGTCCTTACCGTTTTGAGCCAGGGTATACGGCTGAAGAGCTCACTGAACGGAGGACAGAGTGCGCGCACAGAAATGACGTCATGAGTTCAGAGGTCTTGTTTACAAACGGATTTATTTAATACACAGACCGCCCCACAATGTTACAACAGGTCCTGGAAGCAGATCTAGTGATTCATAAAAGAAATGAAGAGTTTCGCGGCAATCATGTGTTATTTAGACGCTGCATCGTCTGTGTCCCGCGGTGCCCCATGCGCTACCGTTATATGGAGAAGCGGCTCGCAAAAAACTCCTAATATCTTCCGAAGGACTCCAAATGACACCAAACACCTCTGGGTGAGTATACAACCATAAAAAATGCCAGAAATAAGGTCCAGGTTGTAAAAACACGAACTTTCCCTTTAAGAAATGTTTCACATCTTGTCCATGTGGTCTGATTTATAACGTTCTTAAAATCCAATTTCCTACTACAGAAAAAGAACCATAGAGTCAACGTCAGCCCACATCTGTGGTGTCTAACTGAGGCACGCTCCTTTGCCAGCACTGAAATTCCTCCAGATCTCTTGAGTTGATTGACACGTCCCAACGTTTTCTGATTTGGGGTTGTAGATTTTTTATATCAGAGAATTTACATGACTGGAGCTCACTAATGTTTCATCGTTTCATTACTGGATGTTCAGCAGATGCATTCAGGATGGAACCCGGTGAAATGTGGATTAAAAAAAAAGAAAGAAAGAAAAATTGCTCATTATTCAGTGCATTTAAAATAGTAAAGGCAATATAACTCAGGGGATTCATACATAACGGCAAATGCTGTTCGTCTTTCATTTTATATTTACAGTACCATGAAGACAGAGCAACAATGAATTTTTTAGCTCCTAGTTTACTGCTTGAACAGTACATACTTGTTAACCAGAGTACACTTTTCATTGTACTTTAGCCCATTATGTGAGTGAAAAAACACATTTACAGGGTGATCATTTTCCAAATTGCTCCAGAGAGCATTGTTATGTTTTTAAGGTGTGGCGTTGCTGCAGCTGGGGCTCAGCATATGTTGTAATACTTAATTTTGCCCACTAGATGACTCTGTCGCCCCATCATTCAGAGCTGATGCAGGGAAACCCATGAATTCAAACACTTCTCCCCATCGCTGCCCCTTAAAACAAATCCATCTCTTGCTTTTTCATCACCATCGCTTTAATGCTTTTTTTTTATTAACCTAAATCCTCTTTAAGCTCGAGGTTTATGTGGGATGAAAGAATTTCCTGAGGTCATGCTTACTAACCCTTCCTTCCCTACAGTAGATGCATATCATGTTTACCTTGTGTCTCTTGGCCTCACACCCTGTGTGGTTCAGTACGGAGGTAAGAATGATTGACAGATTGGAAGTGGTTTATAAATTCTATGGGGAAATTACACTGTTGACCGTTTACAGGGTTCTGTGTCAATGGGCACAGGTCAGAGGTTTATGTGGTCTGTCTCAAAGCTCAACGCGTCTGCAGCAGTCCTTATGTTCTTGTGCCATGTGGGGAGGTTTTAGCACAGTTTATCCAAAGTCTTCAATTCAACATCTATTACAACAGAACTCTCTAGGCGCTTACCAGAGACCCAGAACAGGGACTCTTCAACTTTAAAAACCACCACCACCAAGTGGATATATTGGGAGTATCAAATGTGACTAATTATCGTCTATGTTTTCCTGCAGGTAAAAAAAAAAAGAATAAATCATAAGTAGTTATTTTAAACTCAGACCTTAACCCTATGAGATGGTTAAAACATGTTAAACTTTGCACACAATATTTGGCACGGTTAAAGATGAGACATTCATTTGATGCAAGATAAAGCCAACCTTCCTGCTAATATTATAAATATATTTATCATACAACAGCCTCAAAGAGCCAAATGTGCTGTGTATCTGGTATTGAGCTGAATAACTCCTCTGTGTTCATCGCAACTCTTCTGCGTAGACTGTACTCAGAGAAGTGAGTGCACCTTCTCCTATAGGTGGGTTTAAAGTTGAATTGTGAGCTCCAGTAGTCGCCATCTTGCCAGGAGCTGACTTTACCCAACTCCTAGTTAAATGATTAGATGGGCCTTGTATCTATTTTTGATCAAACCCATGCAGCTATTCCTGTTTCAGATATCGTTGTAGGAGCAACATCTGATTAGCCCTGTGTTTTACGCATGTGTCAGTCTCCTCACTGTGAGCCGGAGTTGTAAAGCTTGAGGCTGCAGCCAGTAAACCTTTGGCTCAGACTTTTGTGTCCTGGGGTTTTACTTAGAGCCTGTGAAGGCGGGATCCCGTAAACGGAGGGTTAGAGAGCAGCAGCGAGAGGTCTCCCGAGTTAATCCTTCCACTCCAAGCGACCATCCCAGGTCAGCAGACTTTAATCTCATGGGTTGACTGTGTTCAAACTCAGAATGCTTTCAAACATCAAGGATGTGGAACTCTATTATAGTAGCTTACGTGAGATGGTGGTATTGAGCTGTTGTTACACTTGCACCTCGGATGCTGTGTGACGTAGTTGGATAGGAAACTGATAGCTTATTTTATGCTCATGAGATGATCATAATATTTCACTTCCTAAAAAAAAGGACCATAGAGCTCTTAGATGGTCTGTTAATACAGTGAATAGCACAATAGAGTTAATGAAAATAAAAATGATGATCTGTTAGGCCTTGATTCAGAATTCAGGTAAGCATGCTTTGGCACATCCAAGATAACACATTTTTTCAAACTGGAAGTCACCATTTGATCCTCTCTGGATGCTTGAATTTGCAGTGTTTTGGTTGCCTTATTAATTAATTGGCTGATACCACAGATGTTGGATGGGCTAGACCAGGGATCGGCAACCCAAAATGTTGAAAGAGCCATATTGGACCAAAAAAACAAATATGTCTGGAGCCGCAAAAAATGGAAAAGTCTTGTGTAAGCCTTAGAATGAAAAGCAACACATGCTGCATGTATCTATATTAGTTAGAACTGGGGGGAGATTTTTTTTTTTTCATTATGCACTTCGAGAAAAAAGCTGAAATGTCGAGAAAAAAGTCGAAATGTCGAAAGAAAAGTCAAAATTTCTAGAAAAAAAGTCAAAATTTTGAGAAAAAAGTCAAAATATCGAGATTAAAAAGGAAAGGAAGAAAAAGATAAAAAAAAGAAAAAAAAAGGAAAAAATAAACAGAAAAGAGAAAAAAGAAGGAAAAAAAGGAAAAAAAGGTCAAACATTTTTTTTAAAGCTCCAGGTAGCCACTAGGGCGGCGCTAAAGAGCCACATGCGGCTCTAGAGCCGCGGGTTGCCGACCCCTGGGCTAGACAAGCAGCTCAGAGAATCAGATTTGTGGATTAAATGACCAATTTAAAATACAAGACTGCTTACGTAGCACAGGCCTGTGCAGGCAACTTCGTAGTGACGGAGGGTTCGTTTTGTTGAGGACCAGATGGAGCAGCGGATGCTTTCAACCTAATAAAGAGAACCAAACCTCGAGTTGTCTGCAGGTCAGTGGAAGATTGGTGGTTTTATGTTGTGAAGAGCCATGTTGAAGTCAAGCTGAGTGTCACTGCCAACGCCTGGTGCAGTTTTCACCGGGTGCTGATTACAGCTAGATAGATGGCCTCTCTTCCTCCTCTAACAGCATCCTCTCACTGTGCTGAGAGACCGGCTGCATCATGTCAGGACGTACTTGGCATGTGAATGTATGAAGAACTATTTAACAATGCTGTGAAATGAGTCCACAGGAGGAAGGGGGGCTGAATTATTTAACATCTGTGGTATGTACCGGTATCTGCGATTTATCTGTTAAGGTCTTCTTGCTACATTCAAACAGGTCTAAAATCTGTTATTCCGTGTCCTCTGGATATTTCCCCAGAATCTAAGAAAAGGGATTACGGCTCATTTTCTGTTGGTTTTGAATCTTTTTTTCATATCCTCGTTTTAATCTTTCATGTTAGGGTGATTGATAGCACATTTCTAAAGTTGTGACCGACTCAGAACTGGTTTCTTTTGGCATTATTCAATTTTTTACAAATTAATTTCCCAAAAAGCAATTACATTGAAGGAATCGGTGCACAGCGACCCCATGTCTGGGTTTTACATCGTAGCAGAATTCAACCTCCCCACAATGAGAGTTTCAGACAGCCCTGTGGGAACCTGCTGGCCAGAGTGAGCTTTGAACCAAACCACTGCTTCTCATCTTCATCACTTCACACTAACTATTCTCACCCGTCATCCTCTCTGATCCTAAACCATGGCCTCCTCTACCTCCCCCTCCTCCTTCCCTTATTACACATTTACCTCCATCTCCTCTCCGCTTCACTCCCTTTCCTTCCATACCCCGTTTTTTTCAGGTTGCGGTGTCCACTGATTCTCAGGAGGCCCTTTGCTCAGATGGAGGGGTGAGCAGTGGAGGAATAGTGAATGTGGCTACTGGGGGCTTTCCTTCATCTCCCTCCTCCTCGTCTTCTTCCACCTCTGACTCCTCCTGCTCTGATGACCTTCATGATCAGCAGCAGCAGCAGCAGCAGCAGCAGCAGCCGGCGGTGTGCCTGGTCCCTGCCACACCAGCTGCCTCTCCGAAGCCCTCGCGCCCCGGCAGCGTGCACACCCAGCAACATGACCAGCACTGCCTCACCTCTTATTCGTCCTCATCGGTCCCCCTGCCCCCTCCACCTCTACCAGCCAGGCCACAGCATCAGCAGCAGCAGCAGGAGGAGGAGGAGGCAGCATCCGAGGATCAAGAAGTATCTCTCATTACCTGCTCAGGGCTGGCTGGCAGTGATGACATCACGGCGGAGGACGGCAGCAGTAGTGGCAATGACGGCTACAGTAGCTTTGCAGGCTGCCAGGAAATTCGGAGTCCATGTTTGAGGCAGCTGAAGAGGTTCCACAGTGTTGACACACAGGGCCGGAGCACGCTACTGCCCCGCCCACGCCCCTATTCCTGGTTGGACGACCCGCGACGCCACTCTGTAGAAGTATGCTCGGCGGCGGAGTCCAGCCAGCAGCACAGCACCACGTCCACGTCGTCCGGCTTCGTCTCCCGGGCCAACAGCCTGCAGACCTCCAGCCAGATCCCCACCCAGACATCGCTGCCCTCTCCCCGCCGGAAGAAGAAGATGAGCCCGCCGTGCATATCCGTGGAACCTCCCGATGGACTCGAGCCCCAGTCCGGCCTCTACGGGGGCCTGGGGGGACATGGGTTGGGGGGGACGGGCGTGCCCCCTCCGCTTCCCAGCAGGGACACTTGCCTGAGGAGGAGAGCGCCCTCAAGTGACTCCAAGGACTCATTCGACCTGGGAGTTGGAGAGGGCCCGGGACAGGACGGAGGCTCGCCAAACCCCAGTACCAACCCCAAGCTATTGACACTTCCCAGCTTCTCCTTTGAGAAGACGAGCTCTGAGCACTGAACACTGATACTTCCATTACACAGATTCACACATACATGCATACACACAAACACATGATGCACTCCGTGTATCTGTGATGGTGATAGTTTAGTAATAATGCTGTAGAAAGTAATAATGGTTAAACTACAACAAACAGTAAAAACATCCTTGGTTTCATGAGGAGTGCGTTACTGTAGTAGTGTGACCATCCCTTGTCTTTGTATTGTTACTGCCAAAACAACCAGAGAAGACGTGAACACCTGAAACAACAAACATGACTGTTTCTCTTCTGGAACACCTGCATGCCCCCGGCTGCAGCTCGACCCCGGACCTCTGGAGCGACACCGGCGCCCTCTCTGGTCGCCGTCGGACCTGCCTGGTGTCGCGCAGGGGGGACCTGGTCAGTGGAGGTACAAAGCAATATGAACGTTTTAGAGACCCTATTTTCTTAAATTATTGGGCCACAGTGTTTGTACAGGATGTTGTTTTTAATTTCATTCAATTATTTTCACGTCTTTTTTGTGAATTTATTTCCCCTCTTTTTGGTCAACAATGGTTTGTCTTTGTCTTTCTTTTTCACTGTAGGATATTTCTAGCTTTCTTGCTTTACTGAAGAAAGTGAACATTTTTCAAAGTGCTGAAAACCATGTATTTGTAGGAATAATATATAAATATATATAAATATATATAAATATAAAAAAAACTAATCATTAAACTAAGCTTGGATTTTTAAGCACACAGACCAGAACGTGGTTGTTTTGATTCTTAGAGGGGAAAAGGGAGGGTACGCTTGTATGTTATATATTGATTACTTGTTTCTCTTGTGTATTCCACGCAGCCCAGAATTCTGTTCACAGGATGTGAAGACGGAAGAGCAATTTGAAAATAACCACCATTTCAGATTGATTTTACAATTGTTTTTTAAGTTGACTGCCTCAAAGGTTTGGTCTCCCTTCAGTGAGCTGAACAAGCAGCTAGTTCAGAGTTCAACAACGTTTCATTATTGTAAAACGGACTGTCACTGCACATAATACAGGACATAATTAGGGTTGGGTGTTATAAGTTTGTTTTTCTTATGTCTTTCTCTCTCTCTTTAAATTAGTATGTTTACAAAGTGTATCAATATGTGCATTCGGTACCAGCCGGTAGCAGTGAAGACAGACCAGAGCTGAAAGGTAAACCTCTCGATATACTGTATGGTCTAAACCAGGGGTCGGCAACCCAAAATGTTAAAAGAGCCACATTGGACCAAAAACACAAAAAACAAATATGTCTGGAGCCGCAAAAAATTAAAAGTCTTGTATCAGCCTTACAATGAAGGCAACACATGCTGCATGTTTCTATATTAGTTATAACTGGGGGAAGATTTTTTTTTCATTATGCACTTCGAGAAAAAAGTCGAAATGTCGAGAAAAAAGTCGAAATTTCGAGAAAAAAGTCAAAATGTCAAGATTAATGTTGAAGTACAATCTCGAGACAAAAGTTGAAATGTCGAGAAAAAAGTCCAAATGTCGAGAAAAAAGTTGAAATGTTGAGAAAAAAAGTCGAAATTTTGAGAAAAAAGTCGAAATATTGAGATTAAAAAGGAAAGGAAAAAGTAAGAAAAAAGAGAAAAAAAGGAAAAAAGAAGAGAAAAATAGAAAAAAAGAAGAAAGAAAAGGAAAAAAGAGAAAAAAGAAGAAAAAAAGGAAAAAAAAAAGGGAAAAAGGGTCAAACATTTTTTAAAAGCTCCAGGGAGCCACTAGGGCGGCACTAAAGAGCCGAATGCGGCTCTAGAGCCGCGGGTTGCCGAGCCCTGGTCTAAACCCTAGCCCTGGGTCATGAGCTGTGTGTATTGACTGGAAGAATGAGATCACTGCCCACAGCTTTCCTCCAAGGATGACCAGGATAATCCCAGTGGAATGGGTAAGGAGCTGAGTCTTCCAGGAGGGGCTCAGAGGAGAATCACTACTCCTCTATCAGAAGGAGCCAGATGAGGTGGTTTGGGCATCCTGCCAGGATGTCTGCCAGACACCATCAAGAGGAGGCGTTTCCAACATGCATCATTGGAAGGAGGCCTTGAGGCAGACTCCCCCACTGCCCTGCACTCACGTTCTCAATCGTGTAACCACTTATACATAAATCATCACTTCATTGCATTCAAGGATCATTTCAGATGGGTATAAACTTTTGAGAAAGACCAAAACGACGTGCTTCGAAGCAGTTTTGAGGGAGAAAGGAAAATGTATTTGCAGCAAAATCTCTGTGGATGCAATGTGAACAGAAACACTACAGACAGACTCAATGAATTACTTATGTGGGGTTTCTTCAGGTACTGCAACTTCCTACCAAAGTCCAAAAACATGTATTTCAGATTAAAAGGTGATTCTGAATCGCGCACAGGAGTGAACAATATGTGGTTGTTTGTCTGATGTTGCCCTGTGATGGACTGGCGATCTCTCCAGGGTGTACATGGGTGTACAGATCCACGTGAGTCCAAATAGTAACAAGCAAGTAAAGATGATGGATGGATGATCAGATACAGCTTCATCTCCTTTCTGAATTTTTGAGTTACACTTCTGTGTGGGTAAATGATTGTTATAAGGAACTGTCACATCTACATGCCGTGTATACATCGCAAACATGCCCTTCATCCCATACATGAGCGACCATACAGTGCCCAAACACATGTGTTCAAGCTGAGCCACAGACCAGGAATCATCTCGAGCATGGGATGGAGCACTCGCGGTAGCCAAACCAGACTTTATGGACCAATCATACTTGGCCACAGTAGGGTTTGCACAATACGGATAGCCTATCATGGGTGATGGAGGTCTAAGTGCCTCTGCCCAGACTGTTGCCACCTTGACCTGGTCCCAGATGACAGCTGGAAGATGGATGGATGTACAATGAAACCAGTCCATATCGTTCACATTGTTCCGAATGTTGGAGGCCGCTTTAGGTCAGGGGGTAGAGTTCATTCATCCTCCAAATAATGGGAGGGTGGTTTGAGCCCCATCCTTGTTATGAGGTGCACTGCTCATTGTGGTCATAATATATTCCTCAAAGGGAAATTATGTAATTTTACGTTATTTCTTTGGGCATGGTGATCATATTTTACAGGTTCCACAGTACTTTGTAGAACCTTTACGCACCTTTACGGATTTTAAAATACATAATGAAAAGTGCAAACCATTCACTTGTTGTTAGATTTGCAATGTTATTTTTCTAAAGAAAGACATTAAGTGGTTAACTAAATGACTTTCTGGGTAATGTTTACCTACATCCCATTGAAAATAGTTGCCAGCTGGTGAAACGCTTTTCTATTGAAAATCTCTCTTACCATTTGTTTAAACAGCAGCGTTGCGTAAACACTTGACGGGTGGTGTTTACTGACATGCCTCGCATTCCGTAAACAGCCAAACAAATAAGCTGTGTACTTTGAAACTGTCCCACCCCCATTGGCTAGCAGCAGCTGCGTAGCTGAACGTGACTGGCTGACGCTAAAGAGTCAAACGTTGAAAGCTCCCCAACTGTTGATGAAAGCAAAACACCCTCTGTGATGTACAGAGCCCACAACACAGTAGGGAAATGCTTTGCGTCGCTGTAGTCACAGTGAACAGGCAGTGAGGATGCTTCCATCATTTACACATGTGAGCGGACGTGGTGTTTTTGTGTTTTTCTGTGTCACTTTCAGAGACGAATATATCCTGGGAACTGAGAAACGTAAATACAGGCATATTGAACCTACAGTAGTTGCTGCCCCTCAGTTTCGTTATGGTGCTTTTAAAGCTCACTCTCTCCAAATGATTCAGTCTGAAAAACAAGCGCAGCTATGGTTGAAGAGGAATGCTTTGATATCTTGCAAAACAAACCACACCATGTGGGAAAACAAGTTGAAGTTCATTTAAATTGACTAAGCAAGCCCTGCAGGTATGAAAGGATCATTCGGCAGCTCTTTATATATTTAAGGAAGACGACTCACATCTGTGCTGTGTTAACTACTGACACGCCACCGGCTGCCATTTGATAAATTAAACTTTTATTAACTTTCAAGTGCTACCAGAGCAAGTGAACTGAACCCATCCAGTAAGGGAACCACTCAGTCATCATATGAAATGTAAATTCAGTAATATAGAGTACATGAGCAGGACCACTGTGTAATGATTTGGTAATGTATCACTTATTATAAAAACCAGTAGGTTGTGGTCAAACCTCATTTCAGTCCTTAGTTCATGATCATTATGTTTTCTCATATCAGGGGCAGAAAATTATTAAATGGAAAAAGTTTTACATGGAATTTCACTATGTTGATAATAAAAGTAAGAAGGAGAGAGGAAAGCACTGGGACGGCCTGGCAATAAATAGAATCCACATCCTTAATATATTATTCAGCTAGGGTTATGTAATACTGAATATTTATAGAAAGACAAAGTAAAATGTTATTTGCATCTATTTAGCTTTGAAATACAGAGTTGATGGTTTTTTTTTCTAAATTGTTGAGCTCTAGACTGAGGTCACACAAACACAAAGAAATGCATTGATGTAGTCACCTAAGTCTTGCCATATTATAGAAGCATCACAGGCCGAGTAGGGTTAGGGTGGTGAGGTGTTGCGCGGTGGCTGTGACTGTGTTTTAGGTGTGGAAGTTTGTGCTATGGTGATGGTGCCCCATGCAACTTTTCTTGCACGATCTTCATGGTAGTGGAGGACAAAAAGCAGGTCAGAAGTGTTCAATATAAACGTCTGCATACCTGAAGTCTCCTATTCAGTATAAGGTGGACATAGTCAAGCTGCACAGCAGGAACATTGTTTTTTACTTATGGATTCTCATGTGGCCGGTTTCACAAAGAAATTTCAAGAAACTCAACAAACTTGAGTGTAGAAAGTTTGACTTTGGCATTTCAGAAGTGTTCAGAGTTAGTTGAGTCAACTCTGAGTATGAGTCTGAGTTACCACGACTACAAAGGGGCATCACCAATGGAGAATCAATACAGTGATTCACCATGGCAATGCAAAGTAAACGTAAGTGATCACTAGAAATAAACATATTAGTGCAGTCGTATATTAAACATGAGCACATATTTGGACTAAAATGCACCATGGCTGCTGTAGCAAAGGAACGAAGAGTTGACATGGGAGAATACTGGAGAGTGAATGAATGCATAAGCAGATTAAAATCTTTAACATATGTTTATAATATTACATGAATGACAAATTAGTTTAGATGTGTCAATATTCACTGTCATGAATCCACAGACTGAAGTAAACCTGCTGTTGACCAGGTTCACTTCACAGAGTCAGTTGCCACACTAACAGACTAAACTTCGATTTCTGAAACCGGCTCAAGTGAACCCTCTCGGTCAGGGTTAAGTAACCTCCCTTTATGAAACAGAAGATTCTGAGGTTCTCTGAGTGCAACGGACCTCCCCGATTCATCTATAATATAAATACTAGTCACAAACTGAGCCATCCTCAGAGATACGAAGCGCATACATGAAGATTTGTTTGCCAGCTGAAGCTGAGCATAAATGATCAACAAAGCAAAAACTATGGATTTGACAAAGAGCACAGAAGAAGGAAAAAATGTCATAGTTGCAACGGGAATAATTGGTTGAGTCCCATGCTTCAACGTACAGGTAGCTGTAATATAGCCATGGTATTTCTTCAAATAAACCTGCATCCTGTAAAAATGTTTTGCCATAATACAGTCAAAAGTGACTAAGTTCACAGACACATCAGCTTCCAAAACTTCAGCATCTCCCAGCTGTGATGCTTTTAGACAAGAACAGCTTCTTGAAAAAATGGTGGTTTCAGTAGAAAGCTTTGCACTCAGACATCACTCTGAGTACTTGGAATAAAAGTGGACAACTTTACTGTGACATCAAAAGTAGAAGCTACAGTGACGGTAGTTCAAGAAGATGAGAGTTCAGGACGGTCTCAAGTCACTTTTCTTTTGTATGGGTCTTGCCAATAAATGAAAAACTCTCCAAGATTTCCCTCTGCATCCTGGCAAAGACTAAAAGCCAATCAGAGATACTCGTTCTCCTGACTTCTTCCTGTCCGGTCCTCCTTCGGTTCTCTGGCATCTCTGTCTCGGTTTACTCATGAAGAACAGTGACGTTGATGTTTATGTGTGATGCAAAAAATCTTCTGGCGAGAGTGATCAGAGCTGGGCAGAATTTCACTCTGCACGCCCTAAAATCAATGATCAAGTCAATGATGCGTCTGAAGGGTTTTGAAAACGTTCACAGATCAAAGCTCCTGTCTGCACATCTTGCAGATGCTGCTGCAGATGTGAACCAAGCGTCTGAATATCCTTTGTTTTTCAACTCCTGACACCTGCTGCGGTGTCGAGGTACTTTTATTTGTAGCTGCGTAGTTTGGAAAATATTCAAGTTCACTCAATTCTTGCTACTAAAATGTGTGACACAAATCTGTTACACTGATTTCAAAAGAGGAGGGTGGAGCCAAGTGATCTCACCAACTCCACCCACTTAAACCAGCGGCTGCGCACAGAAGGGTAAAAACACGGCTGAAAAGGGGGCTCTGGAACAGTGTCCCTATGGTTTTTGAAACGAAACCATGTCCACGTAACGAAAAGACTTACCTTTGATGTTCCACCACCACATGTCATATTCCAGCAAAAAAAAGACAGAAAAAAACTAAATTTTATTCACATGATCTCAAGCCTCTGTGACAAATGAAAATAACTTTTGCTCTTCTGGTCTATCTTGTCTTTTCCTGATAGAAGCATACAAAGGCCAGGACAACTGGCGAATTGGGCAAAGTGGTGTGGATTCAGATTATTTTAGCTGTGAAGAATCCATCAAGCAGTTCCTGAGACATGACTTTGTAGAAAACAACCAGAGGTTAGCAACTGAGGGGGTCGCATAGTCACATGGTGAACAGCTCAACTGTGACGGACAAATGAAAGAAAAAAAGTTAAATTGGAAAGGAATTCATGTAAAAACATCCGGGACACAGTTGGTCCTAAATGTGGTATTTACTACATGAATCCAAACACATTATACATCCTCAAAGTGTACTTTTTTTATAGGAATCATTTCTTGTTTTTATTTTTTCAATATTTTTATCCCGATTTTTTCCAACCCCACCCAGGGTGTGGGCGCTGAAGTCATGGGGGAACTTAACACGCCCTCAGAACCCACAGCGTCCCCGGCGGGAATCGAAACCCAGGACCTTCTTGCTGTGAGACGGCTGCACTACTAGCTGCGCCACTGTGCCCCGATTAGGAATATTTAATCTCATCAATTTGGTTGTGTTTCATCTTCATTTGATCTTGACTTGATAATATTTGCAGTTCATTTTACGTCCCAGCTCTCCTCTCACGTGTCACTTTAGTTTTTGTAGCGTGAAAATTCAAATACACCTTGTCGCTGCTGAGATGCACTGAATTTTCATTCACTATGTCATGTTCGAGTTAGAGTCTAGAAAATCGTCGTTGTTGGGAAAACATTTAAATATGGATGCAGTCTTTATCTTTGCATGATGTTAGAGAGCCCCGGAGACGGGACAAGTAGAAATCTGGATGTAATCTTCCAGTGGGAGCTGTCTTGTCAATGTAAACATCAAGTCAGATTCCATAAAGTTTTCTGCACATTTTTTGTAAACTTTTTTTGTAATGCCTGCTCAAAATCTTCCCACAGAGAGAGACACGTTGGGAGAGGTTCTGTGTGGAAACACGTATCAACATGATGAAAGGCATACATATACACAGACCAACACAAATGAAGAAAGAAGCCTTGTTTTGGCTGGTAATAATCATCTGCATTGTGATAGAGCTCTGTCATGGCTGCCTGGTCAACCCGCTGCTTTTCAGCCCAGGGTATACGTGTTCTTATCAGAGCATTTCACATCCATCCTCTGTTGTTGATCTTTTATCTTTGCTTGGAGCAGTTTTCCTTTTAGAAGGTGGAAACTCGGAAATGAATACTTACATATTGTAATACACGGCTTGATCCTAGAGCCTCATTCTTGGAAAGTTATCATTGGGCAAAATATAGGTTAGATAACATGAAAATAATGATTTCCAAATAATTTAAACTCTCCAAAGATTAGAGGTGTTTTTTCCGCAAGGACGTTTGGGTGATGCACCTCCACTCAGAAAAGCATTCATCGTCCCACTCTGCTACTGTTTTGTCAGCTGGAACTACTTTGGTGTGTTATTGTCCAATCAGCATAAAGTCATGCCACCAGTGGTGCTTTCCACCGGTGGTCCTTTCAGCCAGGTTCAAATTAAGACGGGTTCTCCCCCATAGATTCTCATTTATAATCAGTTTATTTTTTTTAAACATTTCAGGTGCTTCGATGCAGCTCACGATGGGTTCTGGGAGGCTCGCAAATACATGATTATGTTCATACGTAATGTTGGGCCAACAGAGCAGTGACGTCATCGCTATCGTCAATGTCCGTTTCACAGACAATATGGCTGCCGTTTGCTGTAACTGAAGTTCCTGTCAGTCAAGATAATAAAGAAGAAACAGTTGGTCCCATCGAGACCAACTTTAAACATCAAAGGGGTTTCTGTAAAGGATTGGAAATCGTACAATCATGGATTTTCAACTGAAAAAACTGATTATTGATGAAAAAAACTGAATAGCGATTTCTCATTAACTGTAATACACCTGTTATTCCACTAGATGGCACCATATAGGATGAAAATGCAGATAAATATTCTCCAACAGTAAATAATTTGTTTATGGTATTTTGACATGCATGGGCCCGACGTGAGCCCGACTAAGCCCTGCGTGAGCTGTAACAAGTTGGCAACAAATACAAAACATTGAATATATGTACCTAGTTTCGCTGTACACTATACATCTGAAACATTTTTTTGTGTAATAATTACTGCCATCTAGTGGTCCAAAAGCAAGATTACTACAATCAAGTGTTTTTCTTGCGCCTCTCAAAAGAATGAATTAGCTCCTAAAGTATCAATTACAGGATAAAATATAAAATAAGAAATAAGATAACTAATAAGATGACTTTCAGCCCAACTTGAGTTAAAAATATATGATTAAATAAAAGATTTAATTTACTCCATGAAGGTTAGATTGTGTTGGTTGTTACAAGACATCTGAATATAGTTATGTTTAAGTTATTCAATTTTTAATTTCATTCTGCAGCTTTTCAAAGACAAACAAGCTAATATTAGACACCAAACGGAAATTTTATATTAAATTTCTGCCTCTTACACTTGTGTGGAGTACAAAGTCATATTCAGATGAGTGGGGTAATGTAATTACCGGAGCTTTAAGTCCTCTCTGAAAGTGTATCACAGTCAGGGCCGGTTCCTGGAATAAACGTGGCCATAAACATGTTTGTTTATGGCCACGACCGCTAAGGGGGTCACATGATCAAAACGGTCCTAGCTGGGGTTCAGTTCAATTCATCCAACGAATAAAGCAAGTGATTTATTTATATATCTTTAGTCTATCTCTATAATATTTATCTGTTCACTTGTTAGCAGTGAGTGTGATTTGGTGTTGCGCTTGGAGTGAACAGAATCTTGTTTAGATCCACCAAAATCCCGGTATTCATTATGGACAATGTTATTTCCACAAATGTCATGGTGTGTAAGTGTGGGTGTGTGTAGCGATGTGAACATCAGGTCACTCCACTCATAGTCAAGATTTCTTATCTCGTGTGAGCTGGTCATTAATATTACAGCTATTCTGTGATAAAAGTGTTTCCTGCCACCTCGCTATATGAAGCAAATCCCATCGGAATAAGACTAGTGATCACAAAAAGAGAGTGAAACTTTAACAACTATTTTGAAATCTTCATCCCTCAGTCGCTCCCATCTGGAAAAAGCCTCATTACCCTCATTTTCTCCCATCAGCTTTGTTATTTTAATTCCCATTTTCTTTTCGCATGCGTGCGTGCGTGCGTGCGTGCGTGCGTGCGTGCGTGCGTGCGTGCGTGCGTGCGTGCGTGCGTGCGTGCGTGCGTGCGTGCGTGGCTCTGCCTATAAGAATAGCGGACCACAGTAACTGTAGATAGTTATGAAAGCCCAAATATTTATAAAGAAACAAATGAGAACTAAAGAGTCTGTGATAAATAAATAAAAGCCTTTTCTAATGTACCAAATGTTGCGATGATGAGATGAAAGAGCAATAAAAAGGCATTCATTGTTTAAGAGCGGCTCCTGCTACTCGATCATTTGAAGAAAATGAATCCAAATGCAGCTGATTGATAAGTGAAAATTAATTGTAGCCTTTATTTGACGCTGGAATAAAAGCTTTTGCAGCCAAATTGAGAGTTATCTCAAACTGTTGCTCTGCTTTTGTTGCCTTTGTAGAGTAATTAAACATCACTGGATGTGCCTGCCACCCTCTGCTGCTGCATTTCATCAGCTGGCGCAACAATATTTTGTGGCTTTACTAGACTCAAAGCTTCAGTTTTCTATCTGCTATGCTGAAGATTTGTTTCACAATCTTAAAAGTTTTTAGTTTTTTTCAAATCGTTCTGCTTAACATAAAACCACGTGATCAAAAGCTAGAACTCCTGAAACTGTATGTCTTTAATACTTTTGTTTGTGTTAGTAAAGGCACAATAAACATTATGTGACGGCAGTGAGCAGTATCACGGCAGTATCAGGCCAATACAACCTCGGACGAACACAGCATATTGCTTTTTTTTTCTTTTGCCCATATTTATTTAACAAAACTGAAATAAAAAAGGAAGGAAAAAAATAAAGTTTTGTGGGTAATGCAAAGTATGATTCATTACATTGTGAATTCAACTTGAACAGCAGTCGCTTGTAAACGTTGTTTCCTCAGTTTCTAACATACTTCTGGAGGTACTTTGGTTCATTCTTCTTTACAACGTTGCTTCAGCTCATTGAGGTTTTGTTTGTTTTGTTTGTGTCTTTTTTTTTTGGGGGGGGGGGTCAGCTCCCTTAAGGTCCCGCCACATCACTTCACTTAAGTTTGAGGTCTGGGCTTTGACTCAGCCCTTTCAAAACTTTTAT
The DNA here is from genome assembly GCF_033807715.1 of Cololabis saira. Classification (NCBI taxonomy): domain Eukaryota; kingdom Metazoa; phylum Chordata; class Actinopteri; order Beloniformes; family Belonidae; genus Cololabis; species Cololabis saira. The sequence continues at coordinate 21,892,190 of NC_084605.1, read as the reverse complement.
TCTTTCTGAAACGATTATCAGTAATGGTCAACTGAATGACAACTAGGTGTCCAGGTTTTGCAGCTGCAAAAAAACCCAACAAAAACAAAATCCAATCAGTCTGGGAAAAGGTTATAAAACTATTTCAAGATTGGCTGTGTAACGCAAAGAGAACGTAGAAGTAGGAATCACATTTGACTTAAAAAGGTCTCTAAGACCACTACTTATGTCTTTCCTTTTTGAGCTTAACTAATTTCCTTGTGTATTCATTGGCACCAAGGGATGGCCTAATTGTCTTGTACTCGTCAAACCTCACGGAGGACATGCAAATATGTCGTCAGTGTGTCACTTCGGCAATTTCACACTTCAGCAAACCCTGAGAAGCAAACTCTGATCCCGGCAGCATTGATTTAATGATCCAATAACCTCTCTGATGACGCCGGTGTTGTTTTCTCTGCCGTCGGTGCAACAACAGCTCGATCCAGATGTGGACACCAGCTGCACCTTCTGTGAGTTCCACTCAAAACAAGGTGCATTTATTTTGGTTTTGCACTTCTATCAGATCATTATGCTGCCTGTTATGTTTGTTTATTTGTTGCTGTGTCTCTGAATATTTTAGTTAGCAGTGGGAACATGCTCTGTTTGGCTATATATATATGTATATATATATGTATATATACATATATATATATATATATATATATATATATATATATATATATATATATATATATATATATATATATATATATGAATACTACTATATCTGTAAAGTGTATTTTTCCAAAAGAGAAAGAAATAAAAATGATGTTTTCCAGTTTTAAAATTACATTTCAAAAGTAATATCGTCCCCTGGCTCTAAATTCTCCCCCCAAACTGAAGAGTAAACCTTAGTATTCTTGTCGTTGATTTAATGTTGTTCTTTTAGTGATTTGAATTGTTACTTTTATTTCTGCAACACTTTTCAATAAAGAAAAAATGTTGATTTCCAACATCCTCCCCTTGTTGTATACATAGACCGTGGAAAGAAGGGTCGGAGACAGTTTTGTGTTTTTGACTCTGGGTTTGCAATCTGCCCCCAGGTGGAGACCCAGGTGGAGACTTTGGGCATTACACGTGCTGCCCCACGTAGCACTGAAACAAAAGACAATCACAAGGCAATTTGTTTGTTCACAAATGAACATAAATACTGATTAAAACTGCAATTAGATTCAAGGTTCTGCCTCTCTAGATTTTACTCTTGATCCCCGCTAATGGAAATCTGCCTATTGCAAGGCTACCCACACAAATGATGCAGCTGATTGTGTGTGTTTGTCTGATTGGTGGTTGTTGTGCAGATTTATTATTTTTAGGTTTAGTGATTGTTAGACATTGTTATCATCATCAAAATGAAGACGTCAATATTGCATTAATACAAATCTGTTTAGAATTTGTAACAATGCATTCTGTTTTCCATCCATCTATATATATCTTTTTTATGTGAATTAAATGCACACAGGTTTCAGGAAATACAGCACTCAATCACAGCTGTAGTTTAGAGAATCAAGAAGCGTTGCAGGTGTAACAGACTGTAAAATAGATAAAAATAAACATACAATTTTTTCTCATATGATTCCTAGCCATGTTGCTATGGACAACCAATGGGAACCTGCACAAAGTATATCAATCAATGTATCAAAGTATAGCTGTAGCCACCAGCTCTTTCAAAGACCCACGTCAGAGGCGCTGCAGAGCTGCATGTGGATGTTTGCAGCAGAATATCTCGCTTCACATGTTTCAGAGGCAAAATCCCTGCCTTGTTTAGCCAACGCTGGGTTAGTATAACCAGGGGGGTATTCCAAGAAGGAGGTTTAACAAACACTGAGTTAAAGTCTCATCTTGAGGTTAGCTGAACCCATGACGACTAAACCCGCTCAGTTGGTTCCAACACACCGGTTATGAATTAACTCAACTAACCCAGAGTTGTGCACGTTCCCGGTAAATCTATAAGACATCTATCGAGGGTCGAAACCCGAAAAAATGGCTAAACGAAGAGCAACATATTTCACAGAAATGGAGCAGCAAGTCTTCCTCGAGGCGTACGAGGAGGAGAGGGCAGTGATTACAAAAAAAAAGTAACACTAATACATCTGCCAAAGCACGTGATATGGCTTGGCAGATAATTACTGATCGCGTCAATGCGTAAGTTTAGGCCATTATGTGAATTTTATATGAAATGAATGAAGCAAACAATGGGCAAATGAATTGAAAAAATAAAAATAAAAAAAAATGAAAACTTTGATTTGATCAGATTTGATCACGCACTCTGTGACCATCTGCCGTGTCAACCTGCTGCTGAAAGGGAGGAGCCGGTACCGGCTCCTCAATCACTGGAGTCAATTCATTGCGCAATGTGGCAATATTGTGCAATATGGCACATGCAACAATTATATCACAGGCCCTGTCTGGGCAGACCCTTGGCCTGTGCAAGCACTGAAACCTCTCCTTGAGAATCCCAAAAGTCATCTCAATTTTTACCATCCGGATCGGGGTACGGGGTAATGAGCGTGGGGAGGCACGGATATCCTCTATCCCCCAGGAGATAGCCATCAAATTCTCCTGCAATTGCACATATAACACAAAGTTAGACACATGAATATTTGCAAAACTGATCAATATAATATTAGAAATATAACGCACTCTGTAGACATTTTGTGCTCAAATTTGATTCCCTACATCCTGCATCATGCACAGAGCCTGACCATCTCGCCTCCACGTCTGATATTAGATTTGCAGCATTGCATCATCTGGCAATTGAAAAAATAAGTTTTCAAACATTAAGAGAGCGCTCAAAAATAAAAGCAGCTTACGGTTACATTATATTGATGCTGTGGAAACCTTTCCTGTTAACAAAGTCAGCTTCATTTTGGGATGGTGCTGTAATTGACACATGGGTCACATCGATGCATCTAATAACGTTTGGAAAGCCTGCAATATAGCCAATGCTCATTAAATGTAATCTCACCAGCAAAGATTTCTGTGCATATTTGAGAAACCTAAGCGATGCTGACCTGCCAGTTGGTGGAACTCCGTCTTAATGACCCTCGTAGGTTTGTGGCCAGGAAAACGAATAAAGTTGTGCATGAAGCGCTTTAGCGCAAGGCACACTTTACACACCGACCGACAGGCAGTTGCTTTCCCGATATGTTCAGTGTCTCCAATACTGTACAGGAAATGTATACATTGCAAATGTTAAACGTTAAAAATGGTTGACTTGTAACAGTGGTGTCGCTTTCATTTTTTCTAACATTATTAGCTGATTATATGTGTAGTGGGCTGGCATCAGTATTTGATTTTAGAATGAATTTTGAGTGTATGTCTCACAGACTGTGAGCTGTGGAATATTACTTTTTTTTTTTGGGCTCTAGTGGCCCTTTATTGAGATGCAGACTTGAAAGGGGTAGAGAGAGAACGGGGAAGACACACAGCAAAGGTGCGCGGGCTGGATTCGAACCCGCGACCGCTGCAGGAGGAGGACTGTAGCCTCAGTATATGAGCTGCTGCTTAACCCACTGCGCCACCGAGAGGCCCTGAATATTACTTTTTTAAAGATAATATTAAGATAATTTACAACTGTATGTGTAATTTTTATTTTATATAAACTTAAAACATTTAAAAATATCACAAAAATATTTTTGGGTAATCAGTTACAAAAAAAATGTTGAGTTCTCTGTGAACTTATTAGGGTAGTGTATGGATGGAGAAGGTTACTCCATAGGCTCTTAGCTCTTAGGCTGGGATAATAGTCTACTTGCCAGCAATGTGAACCCGGAAATGTTGAGTACCCCAAAGTTTTATGTTAGAAATGTACAGTATAGGTCCCCAGCATTTAGAAACTGCCGGAAGCTAACTTACATATGTTGGGCAATTAGCATAATTAGCATCAATTAGCATACTCACATATATGGACAATATTTCAGCAATTGCTTGGCCAATTTGGACAATATTGGAGTGGTTCTGGGGGTTAAAGTATAAGTAAAGTATAAAAGTACTGGTTTCAAAACTACCTAAAGTATAAAAGTAAAAGTAATGTAAGGGGGAAAAAGTTATTAAGGACAAAAGCCATTGAAAATGAATGAATCTTAGTATAATGCAAATATATTAAAGAAGCATATATGTGTACTATTGAGCATTAACATGTGTTTCAGAGAGCAGGAGATATGATGACTAGTTGCCTATAAGTATTGTAATGGTGCAAAAAGTCAAACTTCAGAGGCATGTTATTATTTATCCTAACCTTTATTGGAATGTACATCCAAGTTTAGTTGCAGGAATCTGAGGGAACGGATGTAAGAACAAAACTGGACAAGAACATCTGAAACAACCACAACCAAATTCACTCTATCCGGATGGAGCAATTTAACTGGATAGTTTTTATTTAAAGGCCGAAATGAAATACAGTAACAAGGCTGTTTTTAAAATGTAAGGAGTAAAAAGTACAGATAATTGCGTGAAAATGTAAGGAGTAAAAGTAAAAAGTACAGATAATTGCGTGAAAATGTAAGGAGTAAAAGTAAAAAGTCGTCTGAAACATAATTACCCCAGTGAAGTAAAGATAACCAAAATTTCTACTTAAGTAAGGTAACGAAGTATTTGTACTTCGTTACTTGAAACTTCTGGTGATGACCATTGATTAGAATCAGGTGGGTTGATGCAAGATAACACCTAAACCATGCAGGACCCTTCTGATCCCTCTACCCCTCCTGCCCTCTCATCCTACCTGATCCCTCGAGGACCGGACTTGAAGAGCCCTGTGATAGACTATTTTGAAACCTCATGTCAAAGTACTCTTCAGTAGCTCAACTGGATGCAAAGAGGCTTTCCACTGCAGAGCTTGTGTTCAAACCTTATCCCGGGACCACTTTTAAAGCTATTTCCTTCTACTGAGGACTAAAAACTCACTAGGAAGCCTTAGTGGCATGTGACTCTATGGCACAAGATGTTATGGAGGTGCATGGTCTAAAGAAGACTTAAGGTTCAATTCCTTCTAGAGTTCTTCATCCTGTTGTCTTTAAAAAGCACCAAACCTGTCAATTTTAAAGTTCAAAATGAAAAGTTAAATGCGCTATGAGACATGAGTGAAGAGGTTATTTGTTGGTTTGGAGGGATTACAATTTTCAGTGCAGCTGAACTTGTGTCCTGGTGTAGCTCATCTTGGAACAAAGAGGGTTTCAAATGCAGAGGTTATTGGAGCAAACCCTATACCTGAGCATCTTTTAAAATAATGTCCTACTGAGGATTGAAAACTGGCCAGGAAGCCTGTGAAAGAGGTGAGTACTGTATGTGGCGCATCATGGTAAAGAGCTGCACATTGTTACAGACACTGTGAGTTCAATTCCCGCCAGAGGTCTTCAGCCCGTTGACTTTAAGTAGCACATAATCTAATGCATGTTATCATTTATCCTAACCTTTATTGGAATGTACATCCAAGTTTAGTTGCAGGAATCTGAGGGCAACGGGTGTAAAAAAAAAAATGGAAAAGAACATCTGTGCCACAACCACAACCAAATTAACTCTATCCGGATGGAGCAATTTAACTGGTTTTATTTTAAAGGCCAAAATGAAATAGGCTGTTTTTAAAATGTAAGGAGTAAAAAGTACAGATAATTGCGTGAAAATGTAAGGAGTAAAAGTAAAAAGTCGTCCGGAAAATAATTACTCCAGTGAAGTATAGATAACCAAAATTTCTACTTAAGTAAGGTAACGAAGTATTTGTACTTCGTTACTTGACACCTCTGGTTGTGCACCATGGAAGAGTGCCGCACATTGTCAAACAGACTGTGAGTTCAATTCCCGCCAGAGTTCTTCATCCAGTTGTCTTTAAGTAGATCAAAATCCACTTTTAGAGTTCAAAATGAAAAGATAAATGCACTATGAGAGATGTCTTCCCCCAAGGATACTGGTGGTGTGGAGGGTTTGCTCAGGGCTCTAAGGTGCCAATGAAAGGGTGGTGCATGCTGGTTCAAACCCTCCCCATCCTCACAATCTGGTGAGGTAGAGGCATCAGACCTTACACCTGGACCACTTTTAAAATGACGTCCTTCTACTGACGATTGAAAACTGGCCAGGAAGCCTGGGAAATAGGCAAGAATGTGGGGCCTCATGGTAAAACGTTGCACATTGTTAAAGAGACTGAGAGTTCAATTCCTGCCAGAGGTCTTCAGCCCGTTGACTTTAAGTAGCACAAAATCCACTTTTAGAGTTCAACGCTAAAAATGAAAAGATAAATGCACTAAGAGAGATGTCTTCCCCCAAGGATACTGGTGGTGTGGAGGGTTTGCTCAGGGCTCTAAGGTTCCAATGAAAGGGTGGTGCATGCTGGTTCAAACCCGCACTATCTGGAGAGGTAGAGGCATCAGACCTTATACCTGGACCACTTTTAAAATGACGTCCTTCTACTGAAGATTGAAAACTGGCCAGGAAGCCTGGGAAAGAGGCAAGAATGTGGGGCCTCATGGTAAAAAGTTGCACATTGTTAAAGAGACTGAGAGTTCAATTCCCGCCAGAGGTCTTCAGCCCGTTGACTTTAAGTAGCACAAAATCCACTTTTAGAGTTCAACGCTAAAAATGAAAAGATAAATGCACTAAGAGAGATGTCTTCCCCCCAAGGATACTGGTGGTGTGGAGGGTTTGCTCATGGCTATAAGGTGCCAATGAAAGGGTGGTGCATGCTGGTTCAAACCCTCCCCATCCTCAGTATCTGGCGGAGTAGAGGGATCAGGGAGGATGAGAGGTTAGGAGTGCTAGGGGGATGAGGTAGGATGAGGAGGGCTTGGGGGGTCAGCTAGGATGAGGAGGGGTCAGGTAGGGTGAGCAAGGGTCAGGTAGGATGAGGAGGGCTTGGTGGGGTCAGGTAGCATGAGCAGGGGAAGGGGGGTCAGGTAGGATGAGGAGGGCTAGGGGGCGTCAGGTAGGATGAGCAGGGCTTGGGGGGGTCAGGTAGGATGAGGAGGGGTCAGGTAGGATGAGGAGGGGTCAGGTAGGATGAGCAGGGCTTGAGGGGTCAGGTAGGATGAGCAGGGCTTGGGGGGTCAGGTAGGATGAGGAGGGGTCAGGTAGGATGAGGAGGGGTCAGGTAGGATGAGGAGGGGTCAGGTAGGATGAGGAGGGGTCAGGTAGGGTGAGCAAGGGTCAGGTAGGATGAGGAGCGCTTGGTGGGGTCAGGTAGGATGAGCAGGGGTCAGGTAGGATGAGCAGGGGTCAGGTAGGATGAGCAGGGGTCAGGTAGGATGAGCAGGGCTATGAGGGGTCAGGTAGGGTGAGCAGGGGTCAGGTAGGATGGGCTTGGGGGGGTCAGGTAGGATGAGGAGGGGTCAGGTAGGATGGGCTTGGGGGGGTCAGGTAGGATGAGGGGTCAGGTAGGGTGAGCAGGGGTCAGGTAGGATGGGCTTGGGGGGGTCAGGTAGGATGAGGAGGGGTCAGGTAGGGTGAGCAGGGGTCAGGTAGGATGGGCTTGGGGGGGTCAGGTAGGATGAGGAGGGGTCAGGTAGGATGGGCTTGGGGGGGTCAGGTAGGATGAGGAGGGGTCAGGTAGGATGGGCTTGGGGGGGTCAGGTAGGATGGGCTTGGGGGGGTCAGGTAGGATGAGGAGGGGTCAGGTAGGATGGGCTTGGGGGGGTCAGGTAGGATGGGCTTGGGGGGGTCAGGTAGGATGAGGAGGGCAGGAGGACTAGATGAGAAAGGCAAGGGGGATCAGGGTGTAAGAGGCTAGGGACATGAGGAAAGGGTGTAAGAGGCTAGGGACATGAGGAAATTTCCTCATGTCCCTTGCCTTTCTCGTCTAGTCCTCCTGCCCTCCTCATCCTACCTGACCCCCCCTAGCCCTGCTCATCCTACCTGACCCCTGCTCATCCTACCTGACCCCCCCCTAGCCCTCCTCATCCTACCTGACCCCCCTTCCCCTGCTCATCCTACCTGACCCCACCAAGCCCTCCTCATCCTACCTGACGCCCCTAGCCCTCCTCAACCTACCTGACCCCCCGTCCCCTGCTCATCCTACCTGACCCCACCAAGCCCTCCTCATCCTACCTGACCCTCCTCATCCTACCTGACCCCCCTAGCCCTCCTCATCCTACCTGACCCCCCAAGCCCTGCTCATCCTACCTGACCCCTGCTCATCCTACCTGACCCCCCCTAGCCCTCCTCATCCTACCTGACCCCCCTTCCCCTGCTCATCCTACCTGACCCCACCAAGCCCTCCTCATCATACCTGACCCTTGCTCATCCTACCTGACCCCTCCTCATCCTACCTTAAAGCCCTGAGCAAACCCTCCACACCACCAGTATCCTTGGGGGAAGACATCTCTCTTAGTGCATTTATCTTTTCATTTTTAGCATTGAACTCTAAAAGTGGATTTTGTGCTACTTAAAGTCAACGGGCTGAAGACCTCTGGCAGGAATTGAACTCTCAGTCTCTTTAACAATGTGCAACTTTTTACCATGAGGCCCTACATTATTGCCTCTTTCCCAGGCTTCCTGGCCAGTTTTCAATCTTCAGTAGAAGGACGTCATTTCAAAAGTGGTCCAGGTATAAGGTCTGATGCCTCTACCTCTCCAGATAGTGCGGGTTTGAACCAGCATGCACCACCCTTTCATTGGAACCTTAGAGCCCTGAGCAAACCCTCCACACCACCAGTATCCTTGGGGGAAGACATCTCTCATAGTGCATTTATCTTTTCATTTTGAGTGTTGAACTCTATAAGTGGATTTAGTTCCACTTAAAGACAACTGGATGAAGAAGTCCGGCGGGAATTGAACTCACAGTCTGTTTAACAACGTGCAGCACTCTTCCATGGTGCACAACATACTTGCCTCCTTTGCAGGCTTCCTGGCCAGTTTTCAGTCCTCAGTTGAAGGACATCATTTAAAAAGTGGTCCAATTATAAGGTCTGATGCCTCCAGATACTGAGGATGGTTTGAACCAGCATGCACCACCTTTTCATTGGCGCCTTAAAGGCGTGAGCAAACACTCCACACCACCAACTAGACTCAGACAGAAGACATCTCTCATATAGCGCATTTAACTTTTCAGTTTGTGTGTTGAACTCTAAAAGTGGATTTTGTGCTACTTAAAGTCAACGGGCTGAAGACCTTTTGCAGGAATTGAACTCTCAGTCTCTTTAACAATGTTCAGGTCTTTACCATGGGCCCCACATTCTTGCCTCTTTCCCAGGCTTCCTGGCCAGTTTTCAATCGTCAGTAGAAGGACGTCATTTTAAAAGTGGTCCAGGTATAAGGTCTGATGCCTCTACCTCTCCAGATAGTGCAGGTTAGAACCAGCATGGACCACCCTTTCATTGGGACCTTAAAGCCCTGAGCAAACCCTCCACACCACCAGCATCCTTGGGGGAAGACATCTCTCTTAGTGCATTTATCTTTTCATTTTGTGTGTTGAACTCTAAATAAGACTAAATCCCACAACTTGAAGGAACGACCAGTTGAACCAGTCCTTGTGTTTCAGGGTGAAATCCAGCATTAAATGAGTTTCATATGAATGCATCCATTTGAAAGTATTTTTTTACAAAACTCTGCTATTATGGATTCAAATTACATGCTTTGATTCTCGATGCGTCAAATGTCAGCCTTCCCGGACATGTAATCGAAAGACACGAAAAAGTCAAAATCGGCTTGTGTGCACAGTTGAGGAGTTAATAGCAGGTGAAGCGCAATAAGACAGACGTTTAACAGTTTTTGCCCTCTCATTTCTTTTCCCAAAGTATGTTCAACCCCTGACCGCAACACGCATGACCATGAACCACTCAAATCAACACTTCCAGCATGAAGGGGGTACATTATACATGCAAATTATACAGTTTAACCTCTGACAACATGCCTAGTAGATGAAAACATCTTTGAAAGTGTTGGTGTTCTTGGCAACTAAAATGACATACCGCTTCATAACACATTTGCCATGTTTTGTATTTTACTTTGCTTAAAAATGCTTGAAACTGTATACAGGATGTCTGAAAGATTTGACTGCATTTTAATGAATTTTGGGAAACATTCGTGTTCCAGCACATAACGGACATTCAAAGCCCGTTCTGAGGAGAAAGCAGAATACAATTTAATTGCCTATAAAGCTTCATACGCATTTAGAGAAGCTGGATTTACTTAAAATTCCATCTGGTGATGTGTAAATAGTGCCCGTATATGTCAAAGTAAAAGAAAGTGTTTGACAATGTCTCATAACATTTTAATAGCTCATATCCTTCAAAATTGTCACTCTTTCCACTCCTTTCTCCGATTTAATCCCCCGCTGTGCTTTATGTCACCCATCTTGGCTCCTTTGACGTTCTCATTTTGCACATTTTTCCTGAGTGGCAGCTGGTCAGGAGCGTCCTGAACTCTTGCATCAGGTTTGTTTTTGGAGTCTGCGTAACGGGAGTCTCCTTTTACTGATCTGTTATTCCAGGCCCCTCCCACGTACCTTGGAGAACAGACAGAATAACACTCAGTCAGGCTCACTCATCCAAATTTTCAAAACGGTAACTTTTCTCCCAGTAAGGAGGCCTGGAAATAAGTCGCACAGCACAATAACACACACAATGAAGTGAATGGACAGGCAGTGTTGTTTACTGGGGTTAGTTAGTCACTGTTTGGTGGAGGTCTGCTGGGACATTGGTCACAGGTGTTGGAAGAGAGTCATGAGATCAGAGGTGTTTCTGAGCCAAAACAAGTCATGCTACTATTTTGCCTCTCTATCTGAATTCAGACGTCATACTGGGACATCTCTACAGTAAACAGCACAACCTAATCGTTAGAAACATGGTCTCCCTCTTTGGTAATCCTGCGTCTCCCAACGACATCACAACAACAGTTGGGATCAACTGAGCTCTAGCTGCCAAAAATTGTTGGAAATTTAATTTGACTATTCGTGAGAAGCTAAATTGATTATTAATAATACAAATAATAATAATAATAATTAAAGCTCTTAAAGCTGTTGAATTAACAGCAATACTGAGACACTGCCACATGAAAATTGTGACTTTTATTGTGGAGAAATGAGTGGCTTGATTTAAAGAATCATTTTGTTTGTAAAACCTTGCAAGGTACAGGTTTCTGTTGAAAATTAAACGTATTTTTACCGAATGTAAAGCCAAAATATTCAGCAGGATGAATGAACCTTTAAGGAACCTGCACCGGCATGGTTAGGGGCGGGGATTCTATGATGAGAAAAAGGTGGGCTGCAACATAAACTGAAAAACAATGGACAAAGCATCAGGTCATGACCCATTGGTTTCTGAAGAGCCGTTTTGCAGCCCTGCTCTGACCACCTCCGCGTTTGGTCGCCTCCGTAGTACACCACCTGGCGATGTATCGGTCATATGTACAAGGAATAGTTCTCCTGTTCACGGATAATTAATACTAACATATCTTGTCCTTTTGACAATATATCTGTACCTCTCCTCTCTTTCTGGTCTCTCTTTTCCTGCTCTGCCCAGCTGGCCTTCGGCAGGAGGGCCCCCCTTTGATCCAGGTCCTGCTCAAGGTTTCTTCCCTCCTAAAAGGGAGTTTTTCCTTTTCCACTGTTTGGCTTAAGGTTTTTCTCCCACTAGGAGAGTCATACTGTACCTGCCATTGTTTATGTAATAATTGCTCGGGGGTCATGTTCTGGGTCTCTGGAAAGCACCTGGCGACAACTTATGTTGTAATAGACGTTATTAAAATAAAATTGAAAATTTAATTAAAAACCAGAGTAAACTATATTTATAAATATATATTGTGTATATCGTTTTTGTTTGTGGGTTGCGGTATATATAATTTGGGAAAGAGGGGAGTGTTGTATATATTCCCTTTTTAATATAAACAGGTGATTTATTTTACTGAGAGAAATAAACGCAGTCACAAAAGCTTGTGTCCGGGGGCCTAAAATAACTCCCAGCCAAAGACAAGTCCCTCTCGGGTGTGTTAAAACAAATTTTCAAGGGTTTTATTGTAGTTAGTATTCAACAATGCTCTTGAATGCCATCCAATCTGTTTAGTACATTTCTTTACAATATCTAAGCAATTCAAAGCACATACAGTGATGTCATCACAACATCTTATAATCTAATTAATATCCCTCATGCCCTTGAGCCCAGTGTAACTATAACCTAATAAGTCAATGGTCAACAATAAATCCTGTAACCTGCCTGTTGCTGAGGTCAATAACCAGAGAGCAGGCACATTTTTGACCTTATCTCAGCTACTTTTGGCACCTGCAGCTGAGTTACAGCATTGACAAGTGCTATGTGGCCAAGATGTGTCCCAGAGTTCATGAACTGGGCCAAACCTGGGTTCTGGCACGTGCCTGAGCCACACAACAACATCAGCTTTTCTAACTATTTCTCCCAGGTTGGGAACAGACATTTCTCTCCTTCTGAAGGCCAGAGAAAATTCAAACATGTTCAAGAACAAAAGAAAAGTGCCTTGTTTCTACTGTTCGAGTCACCGTGCACTGGTTGACCGAGGCGTTAAACCAGCGCTTTTTAAACTGGTCTGTGCAACTCAAATTCAAGACTTGATACTCCATCTCAAAAACGTTGAAATAATACAACCATGTCTTCTTTTTATCTTTTATTTTCTAGCTCCCTTAAGTATGAATACACGTCATTTACATGAGTGCTTCTCATCTGCAGGGAACTGTGACATCATAGACCCCAGAATAGATGAAAGTTGTCCAGCTTCCTCCTGTTTATCTCCACCAAACTTCACATCAGGCTGAAGTGGTAAGCACAAAGTTGCAAGATCACTTTCAAAAGACCAAAAACACGACGTTTCACTTAGACTTAAAAAAATTGCGTCCGTTTTTAAAATGATCATCTATTTGTACCCTTCAAACAGTGATACAGTAAATGATCAAAACGCACAAAAAAGTTAAAACTCATGAAAGAATTTTCACAATTTTGAATATTCTCCACCTTAATTAGCTCTTTGAATTATAGCTAAAGTAATCAATGAAATTGTTTTGAACATTTAAGCAAGAAAGTAATGTTTTAAGGGTAGGGTAGGTAATTTCCTGATGACATTACATATGCTGATATTTTAACAAAACACAGATATTTAGTTTTTACCAAGAAAACCCACCTATCACAGGCACAACCTCCCCTCTCTTGGCTGGATCAATGTGTTATCATTTAGGGGGCAGACCCACTCAAAACCTATGATATAAGCAACTAGCAGAGGGTTAGGAAATAGAAATTCAATGTGGGGAAAAAAGTGTTTACATTCCTTTAAATTCCTGGCTGATTAAATTTTGAGTCAAATAGATTAAAAACATTGTTACAACAGCTCATAAATTAGTTCTTTTTAAGCTAACGAGCAAATTTGTGACTTTATTTTGGGTTTGACTACATATCCCATCCGCATATTTTACACCTTCAACCAAAAAAACTGAGCAAATAGAAACATTTTATACTAAGTAGCCAAACTAGTAATTAAAGAGCCATCATGCAAATGTGTTAAATGGTGATGTTGCTTAGTAACAGACGAGATTCAGGGAATAAAAGGTAAGCTTCTTTTAGTGTTTATTATCATCTTTATTTTATTTTATTTTATTTTTTTATTTATTTTTTTTTTTCTCCCCTTGTCTGCACACATATTAATGATTGATACCATGACGGTAGAAACCAAAAGTATATATATGTACATTATTACTATATTTAATATATATACATATATATACGCATACATATGCGTACACATACAAAAATATACACATACAAACCCAGTGATTTTTTTTTTTTCTTTTTTGGGGGGGTGACGACATCCACTGCCAATCCAGGAAGCAGGAACACACAGAAACACACGTCAAGCACTGGAAATCTGCAACAAAAAACCACAAACAAAGCACGAAACCGGCACGGAGCCAACCAAAACAATAACAGCAATCGACCTAAATCTTGAGATCTGATCGCAGTCTGAGCTAAGCTATCGCTACCGCTACCTAAACCTGTGTGTGTGTGTGTGTGTGTATATGCATGTGACTAAGTGACTATGTGTGTGTGTGTGTGTGTGTGTGTGTGTGTGTGTGTGTGTAATAAACCAAACCAAACAAAGCTCTACCTGAAGTGTATCTATAGTGGGGGAGGGGGGGGAGCAACCAGACCAGAGGCCGACACGGAAGAGCCCGGAACCCAGGCCACCGGCAACCCCACAGAGGGGAGAAGTAGAAGGGAGGCAACCCGCCTTCGAGCCCCCCCCCCCCCCCCCCCCTCGTGGGGGGGGGGGGGGGGGGGGGGGGGCTCGAAGAAGCCGCCAGGGATCCCGCGGCGGCGGACCGCGACCCAGGCAATCCCCGGCCACCCGGTCCGGGCCGGACACGCGGCCAGGAGGCCCTCACCCTTCAGGCCAACGACCCCCACCCGGCAGGGGGCCAGCCTGCCCGGAGAGACAGAGCCGCCCCGGCCGCCGACGCGGGCAGGCGCACCCTCCCCCCACGAAAGTGGCCCTCCAAGACCATATTTTAAATAGCAAATGAATGGAAAGGGAAACGTTTTTATTATAAGTAGTTATGCAGCAATTATTACTGCATCCAAATAAAGTAGTTATGCAGTTATCCATCTACGGCTGTTTATTCAGTCCTAAATAGGGATGTCCCGATACAATTTTTTTCACACCGAGTACGAGTATTTTAATTTGTGTACTTGCCGATACCGAGTACCGATCCGATACTTCTACCACAAAAATAACTAGGCTCAAAATGCAATGAAAAATGCAATGAAATGGAAGACAGGTTTTATTTGCAACAGAAATTCAATTTTAAACAAAACTCCGCCGGCCAGCTTTCCTCCGCGCTGTCTAATCGCAGGTACATCAACTGCGCATGTGCGGTGCTTCACCGGCAGGAGAGATATGCCCGTGAGTGAGACTGGCAGCGCCGTTTCAGGCAAGATAGTGACAATTAATGCAAGCGGTGTCAGCAGTGTGGACATATTTCAAAATAAGGGACGACGACAAAAGCAAGACAGACTGTGGGCTGTCGGCGCGGCTAACGCGGCTAACAGGCTTGTAACAATGGGATTGTTTATGTTGTACTGTGAGTTACGTGGAGTGTTTAATAAAGTTCCCTGTGAGTAAGGGTAATACTCAACCGTCCAGTTTGTATAATTAAGGAAGATAGAACAAACTGAAACACGGAACAGCTGGCTGAGCAGAGGCGGCTGCTCCGACGCCAGGCTGCACACTCACCCGGGGAGCCGCGGGGGGCTCAACATCTCCCCCTAGAGTCACTAACCAGTAACTACAACAACAATGAAGTATCGGTGTGTGAGAGCAGTATCGGTCCTAATACCGATACCAGTATCAGTATCGGGGCATCCCTAGTCCTAAAAGTGTGTGTGATTTGGTGTTTGGAGTGTTTATGAGGCCGCAAACAAAATCTTGTTTAGGGCCACCAAAGTCTTAGGCCTGCCTCATTTTACACTGGGTTCTTCTTTCATCATGTTTTTGTTGTTATACTCTTGAATGATGACATTTCTATCTGTCAGTGTTGAAGGAGAAGCACATGATCCACAGCTCTTAAAGCCCTTTGAGAGAAGCAGCAACACCTTGTGTAAAATCCAGATAAATGATGATCAAAGTTGCTTTGCTGCTCGGCCCCAACAAAAGAACCCAATCTTTGAAGTTGACATGGCATTTTTTTCTGAAGAAAAATCCAACACGGAACGTTGTTTTGATTCTTAGATCCGTCTTAGCCCACCTCTGTGAAAACATCCTCCTTTCTACTTTTGAAGTCATCCGTTTGTGCTGCCTTCTCCCTCAGCCGACATTAGACGTGTAACCCAGAGCCGAACCTCGATGCCGTGTGGGAACATCAGAAGAAGTCTCTGACCCAGTCAGGGCGCCGGCCTGCAAGGTGCCGTTGATGCAGCTCCTCCAAACTAAAAGCTTTATCTCCATTCGAGCCAGCAGGTTCCTTCATCTTTAACAGTACTGTGGAAGCTATTTTGGAGCTTAGTTGTGTGGTTAACACACTATGAAACAAACCCTTGAGGATTTCTGTTGTTTATGTGTGTACTTTTGATCTCGTAACAATCCCAGCTACAAAAAGCAGCCTGGAGGCAGGAGGGAGTCTGGACCGCAGATGAGATAACACGCCAGGAAATTGTTGAACTGATCGTCCCATTAAATGGCCGAATAAAATCAAAGCAGCTAATTAGGACAGCAATATATGCACCATCTTTGATGCCATCGTAATCATAATTCAAGTCCTGTCAGTTGCAGGGAAACATTTCAACTGTAGAAAAGTTGAAGTAACGTCAGAAGTCTCGATGTCAAAAATGTATAACCAACTTGATTTTTGCAAAGCTTGTCTCAACATTTAAAGTCTGAAATGTTCAGCCTGCTTTGATGTTGTTTTTGATTTATCATACTGTCAGTGTGGACAGCCTCCAGGTCAGTTCAGCCAAACTGGTTACTGTTTCATTCATGATCGAGAATACTGTAAGTGTTCCTGTCACATGCTGGAACCAAGTCTCTCATGAAAATATGTTTTTTCCAAAGAAATCAACTTAACTTGATATAGTTGGATTTGAGGAGGTGGACCCAGACACAAGGCTAAGGTTGCAGCCAGCTGATAAGTACGACTTTAATTAATAAGCCCAAAATAATCAAAAAAATAGCATTAAAGCTAAAGAATAATATGGCGGGGTAATGAGGCTGTGAGCAGCACACTAGGAGCACGAGACTGAAAGGCTGACTAACAAAGCTCCGAAGGACGAGACGATTTGCACAGACGGAGAACTAATTAGAAAACGAGATCCAGGTGAAACCAGTGAGGACAGGAAAACAAAGGAAGCGAGCCCACAAATGAAACACAGGGACAGTAATTACTGAAATAAAACAGGAGGCTAGCGAAAGCAGTGAGCTGACGACGAGTGAGGCTAAAATTTGAAGCTTGGCATGAACAGGCAATAATAAAAAGATGAAGCACAAACAAGTTCAAGGTAAAGAAAGAAAACCACAGATCAAGATGGTTACTTTGCTATTTATATAGGGGTCTAATCACTGTCCCCATTCAACCACTAATAACACAAAGAAATGGACAAATGTGCCCAAATCTGTATATGCCATTTAGTCCTGATGACCTGAACGCTTGGGATGACACGACCCCGGATATATGTCGTGCCACTTTTTATCAATTGATCCTTTTAAAATATGCACATTTTACAAGTGAACACAAAAGTGAAATAAACGTGTCTTGCCTCAAAATGCAGTCTGGATCACCGGCCTAGGGAGACAACAGCTTCATAAGTTTAATCATCACAACAATTAAAGCATAACAGCTGATATCACTTAAGAGTGGCTGGTTGTTTGGTTCGGTGCACCAAACTAGGTAATTGGTAGACGGAGCTGCACTTGTCACGAAGCATGATGGCGCCCCTTTTGTCATCCTGCAGCTCCCACTCACAATTAATTCCTGCTAATTGCCGCGAACAGCACCGTGTTCTTGGTTGAGTTAATGAAAATATAAAAACTCCTTCTAATTGTTCATGAGAGCACAGCAGGAAGATAATTGTGCTGCTCCAGAACATGGACTCATACGTGTCCACAAACGGAGCGGGGAGACTGCAGCCAGTAACACCAGTCATCAGATTTAATTAGTGGATCAGAACACATCAGGGTACTTTGATCAATCGATTTGAATGCAAACACACACCCAGACTGCCCTCCAAAAAAAAAATTAAAATTAAGAAGAAAACCACCACAGAAACACTTCAGACAAGTCATCTTTGCCATATCGGAGACAAACAAATAATGATGCATCTTATACATTAATTGATCCTGAATGACTAATAAGCCCAAGTGCCTCTCGCCTGCAATGAGCTGGGATCAGTTACAGCAGACCCCCGTGACCCTGCAAAGAATAAAATGGGTATAAAAAGTGGATGGATGGACGGAATAAGCCCAACTAACCAGGTGACCTCCTTGGTAACAGCGTCAGTGGTTCATATTCAAAACAGTGAACTAAATACAGCTTTATCAGCTTTTTTAAAGAATTAAAAACGCTGAATTTCCAAACTGATGCTCTGATGATGCTTAAAACAGTTTAAAAGCTTTGTGTGTCTGAGTTGGTACACAAGTTCTATGCTGCAAAAAAAAAATTTATAGGAAAGTAAAACAAAAAAAAAAAAGCTGTTTCAAGAACAAGTTTTCCCTCCTCGGTGTCTCCATATACAGTATTATTGATTAGAACCTTAATTTAACATGTAACATGTTTTGATCTTTAATCAATAACGGCACGTGTCCTTTAAATTAGTTTTAGTATGTTTAATATGAGACAACGCTCGAGGGCGGCCTGGCCAGACGGTCGATGAAATGTGTCAAAAATCAATTTCAAAACCTTTTCCGTTTTTCCCCGATTTTGATCACTCTGGCTTTCAAAAGTTTCAAACCCGTTTTTTCACCGTTTTGATTTATTCCACGGATATAATCCCACATTACAGTCTATTGCTGCAGTCTGAAGCCCCTGAGAAAAATACAAAGCTGCAGGGTGCATGATGGGAAAGCCAAGGTCATTAGAAAGTGCATGCAGGTATTATGTTTACCTTCTCATCTCCAAAAAAATCGAGTGTCATTAAAATGTTCCCAGGATATTGGGTTTTCATATTGCTGTGTGAAACCTGAACATGAGACGTTAAATGTTTCAAACCAGAACTTCCTTTATTAGTTTGTGCCATACAGTGAACAACGCTGCAACATTTTAATCATCAGTTTGATTAAAAGATCTCAAAGCTTGTAAATGTTCAACAAATTTAATTATTAACAAGAAACAGCATGTGTAAATTAAATTACACTGATAGCAGTCTTAATGAAGCAGTCTAAATTCACTAATTACATCTAAATAACTCTAATTGAACCTCTTAAATCTAAAGAGTGTGTATCTAAGAGTGTGTGCTCAGCATGCAGCTTTGCAAAGAAAGAATCATTAAGAGGATGCTGTACAGGGTTTGGCCTCGCTCCATTATTAAAAAGGCAGCTGAAGGCAGTTTTTTTCGGCTGCCGATATGTCAAAATCTCATTGAATATGCTGGTCATCGCGTGGACGTGCTGGGAGCGGCTGGGGTCAGTGTGGACAGGCCTCAGAAGTTATCTCACAGATACTGTAGCTGGTGAAGTCCATCCCTTATTTGGGAGCTGGAGATCCGTGGTACACCTTCAAGTTGTTCCCTGTAAACCGAGAACCTGAACCTGAACCGAGTCGCTTCCTCGGACGGCGCCGGCTGACAGCTGCAGTTTTATTGCGAAATACAATCAAAAGTAATTTCTCTCTCATGATTCCTTTCATGAATCAACCGCGCGTCGGATTCTGGAAAACCTGGGAATACACACGACATGACCGAGTTGCATAACAACATCTGCCATGTCTGTATTTCGCTAAACTCTGACAAACTGCAAATGCTTTAGCACTCTTGTTTACTTTTCAGGAAGCAAAGTGAAACTGCAGTCCTGCATCTGATTATCTGCGTTTTAAGAGTTAAAAGGATGTAAAGTGCAGTGTGCAGAAGTAAACAACCGCAAAGAGTACTGTCTGCCATTTTTCTGACTGCAACATGCTCTGAAACGACATCTGTCGTGATTTGGGGCCTTCTAAATTAAGCTGTGTTGAACTGAATTGCGGCTTCACATCATGTTGTGGGATAGTTTTATGTTTATTTGTTTTATGTTAAGCACTTTGTGTTGCATTATTTGTATGAGAAGTGCTATATACTGTAAATAAAGTTTGATTTGATTTGGTTTGATACTGTATGTGAGGTTGGTTGGTGAGTTGTATGTTTTTCCAAAATAGCACACCATATAAGCCTTTTACTGCACATTGTGCTGTTGTTTGCATGCTGATTAGTTAATTTTACACACAATCGGTACAAGTAGTTCAACATGAGGTTTGGAATATGGCAAAGACTTGAATAAAAAAATAAATACCAATAAAAAGTGTTCATTCGAAGAGATTGTGCATGAAATGGTCGGTTCTTCATTTTTCCCATCAGAGTGATTGAACTCTGATCATTTTGAAGAGCAATAGTGATGTTTATTTGTGATCTTTATTTTAAGATGTTTAAACAGGAGGGTGGTCGGACAGAAAAGGGGGACTTGCCAGCACTCGAGCCCCGTCCAGCTGTGAAGAAGACCTTCAGCAGCTGTAAATGGCACCAGGATCTGGCCTCCGTCCATTCCGAGGTCTGAGATCAGAGAGGACATTGTCATGTACTCTCTGTAGCTAGAGGTGACACTTTATCAAACGGATTAATCTTGAAATTATCATATTAAGCACATCAGACAGTGGATTAAATCGTGAAATTGGAGCGTTATGAGTTGAAACACTTCCATGTCAGTAGAAGCGTTTTATCGGCCTCGACAGAAGATGTTCAAGTCCACTTGGATTTAATGGGATTCTTGAGGTTATGATTATTAAAGCAGAGGCTTACAGAGTCTATTGTTCTTCATCACAAGAACAAAGCACAATCCTGAAGGCCTCCTAATACATTACTGTCCTCCTCTTGTGTCTCTTTGGCTAAAAGCTCAATTTACATACGGCCCGTGCCAGGAGTCGGGACGATACGATGCCAAGTACTTTCTGAAATTATTTGCTTTTCTCGCAATTTCCTCAGAGAAAAGTCCCAGAGGGATTTAAGTAACAAACCATCAGGTGAAGCCATTTAAAATATTTTAATAGATGTCTTTATTCTGTATATCAAAGCACTTTAAAATTGAATAAGTTATTTCCTTGAACTGTGAAGCCCTGCAACATCGCTCAAAGCAGCACTAAAGATGTTCTTTCATGGTATAATATCAGTTTTAATTTCATTTGAAGGGAAAATGTGTCTCAGGCTTGCTGACTCATGTCTCTTCAATTTACAAAATAGATCAAAACCCTTTTCTCTATAAACTTAAGGTGGGGCCAGAAGACGGTCGGGAACCACTGCAGCAACCAATGAGCTACTAGATCTCAGCTATGTCCTGTCTGCCCCGCTGTAGATTGACGAGGTGCTGATTTGAATTGTTTCAGAATTACAACCACAAAAAGAGAAATCAAAAACTGAGCAGGACGGTTAAAAAACGTAGATGGTTTCAGAACTGATGGCAAGGAAACAAAATGTATAACCCAAAGAGATGATTGCTCACTTTTCAGATAGAGATTTTGAGTCCTTGGTTGCAGATTCAGGGTTTTGATTACTTTGAATACATTTGGCGTTGAATTGATGCTTGATGCTGTATGCATCTCTGCGAATAAAAATGCATCCTCTGAAATTTCTTTCCCTCCGACAATATATGCTACACACAGAGCTTGACAGGAACACAGTAAACACTAGTACACTCTCACAGTCCACCCAGGTTTGATTCCCAGCCTGTGACCGTTTGCAGAGTGTATTTGCTTCATTTCATGTATAATTTCTGATAGAGCCATAAAAATTGTGGAAAAGAACAAAGAAACGAAGCAGCAATATTAAGAAATTACTCTATAATCGAGCAAGAAGATGGGAAGCTCTTGCACCCCGTTTTTCCTCCAACCTGGTCGTCCTCTTTTCCTTGGGCACCTGCAGCACAATGAACGTACCCAGAATAGTGACCCGGCTGGTTTGTAGAGGAGGTGCAGAGGTGTTGATGATTGTGATGTGTTGCAATCAGGCAAGACTGCTCCAGCGTGGACTACAAAGTTAACGAAGCACAGTTTCAGGCCAGCCGACTGTGCGTTGTCGGTGGGATGGGCTCTCATCGACCCTCATGTAAGTTAAAGTAAACTCAGAAGGACTTCTAAACTATTATTTGCATGGCAAACAAGTTACATGGTGCTCCTTTTTTTACTCCTGTTACATATTCAAGTCTGCTGTTGAACATTATTTTCAAAAGATCATTAAATCTGCATTTGATAACTTTTCATTTCTTTGGAGTAAATCAAAGTTCATAATGTCCACATTACAGTGGTTGTTGTGCCTCTGCGGGTCGTATTTGGCACGTCTGTAGTAGACAGACGCCATAAGTGTGAGCTGTCAGCTTTTCACCAGTTTTTTTAAACAGTTTGTTTTAGAGCCGTTCTGGAAGGAAACAGAAGTCAGCAACCTGGAAAAGCCATTTCACAAACCGCGTTAGAGATTTGCGACCTGCCTGTAATGGTCCGGTGAGGGTTAATGCACCGTTGCATTTGACTGCTGACTTTCCAGAGTTACACATGTAACTTTACAGCTGTGTGAAAATAATTACGCAGCTAATTCGGCAGCGCTTCGTGTATTTGTGGGTGGAGGGCTGTGTGCGGCTCCCAGTGTTGTGTAAAAGATTAGTTTCATTCCTGCTCCTCCGCAGTTCTCGAATGTTTAACTTGACTTACACTCTGACAGCTGGGCCTTAATAACTTATACTTCTACCTTAAGACGGCAGTGCCATTAGAGCTGGAAGTGTGCAACTACGTCACCTCAGATATTATCAGCTCCATTCATCACCCCCCACCCTCCACCCCCCATGCCTTTTAATGAGGGACGTTCTGCAAACGTTCACTGAAGCCGTGCGTTTACTCACGCAAAAAGGCAGTGAGATTTATCTTTATTGTCTCAAATGAAATAACTGCTGCCAAATTAAATATTTTCTCAGTGTAGCTCTGCACTGAGCAGCACGACTAAGAGCAGGCTGCTGGCTTATGCATCTCAGCCGCAAAAAGTGGGTTTGACAGTCCGAACAGATGAGAAACAGGTTGAGCATCTCAAATAATATTAGGCTCAAATGCTGCACCCAAATTAGATTGTCAATGCTGACCTTCACTTATCAGACTCCTCTGTCCAAGAACTGACTCACAGGACGCAGACGTCCTCTCCTCTCTGTCTACCTTCCAAAGGGGCCTTATAGAGGAATACATACATATATATATATATATATA
Source organism: Cololabis saira (assembly GCF_033807715.1). Taxonomy (NCBI): domain Eukaryota; kingdom Metazoa; phylum Chordata; class Actinopteri; order Beloniformes; family Belonidae; genus Cololabis; species Cololabis saira. The sequence goes on along the minus strand of NC_084605.1, from coordinate 21,869,326 downwards.
TATATATATATATATGTATCAGGCGTTAATTCTGAGCTACACTGCAAAAACTCAAGACAATTTGTCTTACTTTTTGTCCAGTGGCCAGACTATTTTTTAAGAATTCTAGTTAAGAACTTTTTTCCTACCCCATTGCCAGAGATATTATTACTTTATATAAAACTATTGGACTAGATTTAAGAATTTTAGATTAATTTCAGAGGCTGTTTTAATCAAGGTGGAGGTTGCGGGATCTCCCATGAAGCACAGTCCTCAAATTAGTCTCCCTTTACTCTTCATATATGTTTTACTCTGACATTAACTCTGTGTTTTGTTCTTTTTTTTAATGATCATCACATATATCCATGTGCTAATGTCTTTGCGGTTGTAGGTATGTCTTTCCTGTCCTCCATCCTCGCTTGAGCAGAACCAGGCCCATGAAGGCCTGTCCTGCTGGCAGCTGGAGGTTCTAGGTCTCATGTTACTACTGAGTTTTGCCTTTTCCACCATTGCCTGCCCCAAAAAAACCTTCTCGGGATTCAAGAGACACAGTAAACTAATCTTCCAACGGCCGGTGGGGGGACGCGGGTGTCTTATCAGGGCCGGCTTTGCTGGTCCTGCCTCCTGGCTTCGGCCTCCGCTCCCCCTCTTGCCCCCCCTACACGATTCATATGCACATAGGCGAAAGGCGGGGGGTCCGGGTCGTGGGGGGCACTGTCCCGCGTGGCCCGGCACTCCCCGCCTCACGGTTTTAACAGCAAACTAGACACTGCACATTCAACACTTTATAAATACACTTGACAAGGACATGTAGTTCGGGAGGGGGGGGGGTCGGTGTCAATCGATACTTGGCCCTCCCTCCTCCCTGTTTTTATGGCATTAATCACATGCACTCAACACAAGGGGCGGGAGGGGGTCCCACATCACCCGCGTTCCCTCACCGGCCTGGGCCTCGGACAGGTGGGTCGGGTTACCCGGGCCTGGCGGGGCCCGCCGTGCAGCCTGGGGTGCCTTCTGGCGGTGCTGGACCCCCCCGGGGAGGGGGAAACGGTGCGTGATTGTAGGTCTGTGTCGGTGAGAATGCGGTATGGAAGGGTCCTGCCATGGAGGATTTGAGCCTCCATTGGCAGGACATCAAAAACTTAAACATTTATCAATATTATATTATACAAAGATGGTTATTATTATTATTATTATTATTAGTATTATTATTATTATTATTATGTATAGTATATTATATTATTATTAGTATAGGTATCGGATAGGTGAATGGATGAATGAATGGGATGCCTGGGTCTGGGGCCCTCCGTTGTCGGGCCTGCGCGGGTGTCGCCTTGTTGGGGGGTTCCCTCTCTCCGGGCCCGTCTCCGGTCCCCCCCGCTGCCTCTACGGCGGGGCGCCCCTCTGGTCTTGGAGGGCATCTTTCGTGGGGGACGGGTGCGCCTGCCCGCGTCGGCGGCCGGGGCGGCTCTGTCTCTCCGGGCAGGCTGGCCCCCTGCCGGGTGGGGGTCGTTGGCCTGAAAGGTGAGGGCCTCCTGGCCGCGTGTCCGGCCCGGACCGGGTGGCCGGGGATTGCCTGGGTCGCGGTCCGCCGCTGCGGGATCCCTGGCTGCTTCTTTCCGCGCCGTGGGGGCCCCGCCCGCGGGCCCCCTCGGCCGCCGCCGGGTGGGGGGGGGGCCTCGCAGGCGGTGGGTTGCCTCCCTCCTACTTCTCCCCTCTGTGGGGTTTGCCGGTGGCCTGAGTTCCGGGCTCTTCCGTGTCGGCCTCTGGTCTCGCGGGTGGCGGGGTCGCTCCCCTCCCTCCCCCACTATAGATACACTTCAGGTGGAGCTTTGTTTGGTTTATTACACACACACACACACACACACACACACACACACACACACACACACACACACACACACACACACACACACACACACATATAGTCATTTAGTCACATGCACACACACACACACACACACACACACACACACACACACACACACACACACGCATGATCATATACATACACACACACACACATAGACATACACACTGGCTTGTTCACCTGCATGCTGGCTCTCTAGTTTTTGGGTTTAGGTAGCGGTAGCGATAGCTTAGCTCAGACTGCGATCAGATCTCAAGATTTAGGTCGATTGCTGTTCGTGTTTTGGTTGGCTCCGTGCCGGTTTCGTGCTTTGTTTGTGGTTTTTTGTTGCAGATTTCCAGTGCTTGACGTGTGTCTCCGTGTGTTCCTGCTTCCTGGATTGGCAGTGGATGTCGTCACCCCCCCCCCCCCCAAAAAAAAAAAAAACACTGGGTTTGTATGTGTATATTTATGTATGTGTACGCATATGTGTGCGTATATATATGTATATATTACATATAGTAATAATGCACATATATACACTTTTGGTTTCTACCGTCATGGTATCAATCAATAATATGTGTGCAGACAAGGTAAAAAAAAAAAAAAAAAAAAACTAATCTTCCAACACAGTCTCACTCCCAGCGCGTCATAAACCGACGCTTGGTCAGGGCCCTTAGGCGTCAGTTTCTGACGCACAAGGTCGCCCTCAGCGTCATGCACCGACGCAGCGGGCTCTCAACAGATTCTAATGTAACCCGGCGGCGTCGCTTCAAGCCGCTCACAGCATCAATCCCATTGGATAAGTGAGGACCGGCCGCGTCGCTTCCAGCCGCTGGGCGCATCAGTCCCCCATTGGATAATGGAGGATCGGACACACGGAAGTATTCTAATTACTGTCCGTTTTGACGTTAACGGCGAATTTCACAATGATATCTGTAACATTTCTTAAGGCAGAAACACAACATTAGTGGGTTAATTTCCTGGACATCAATGTTCATGTTCTTCCCTTCATTCTGAGAAATAAAGAGTTGTTTTACGCTGAGAGCATCATGACAGCCAATCAGAATCCTGGAAAAAACATCAACAAATGACACGTGTAACTTCCAGGCTGATTTATGGTTCCGCGTTACACCAACGCAGAGCCTACGGCGTAGGGTACGCTCTGCGTCGATTTAACGCGGACCATAATTCAGGCTTTATTCTAAAGGATGCAGCGGCAAAATGTTGCAAGGATGTCTTTGTGGTTTCCATTCGGAGCTATGAATCTGTTTTTTCCTAATCTGCAGGTCAACATATGAGACGTAAAATGGTTTTACTGACACCGGTACTGTCGCTGCTGCTCTCCTGGGCTGCGGCGGAGACGTGCCGGGGGACGCGCTGCTTCGGCGGGGGCTCCGGAGACCCGAGCCCGGGCAGCAGAGCCTCCAGACCCCCGAGCACCATGGGCAGCACCCCGGGGCAGCACCCAGGGGAGATGGGCGCACCCCGCCGGGGCGCAGCAGCAGGACGCGCAGCCGCGGATTGCGAGCGCCTCCAGCGCTGGAGGATGCGCCGGCGCGCACTGCTCCAGCTCGGGGAGACGCATCCCCATCCCCATCCCCATCCAGCCCAGAAACGACACCCGGGACTGCCCGGGGATAGAGTGCAGGCTGCCGCTGAGGATCGGAGCCAAGCCCCGGGGAAGGTCCTGCGTCGGGGACGGCTGTGCCCCGGATGGAGAGCGCGCCCCCGGACCCGGTGCGTGTGTCCGACAGAGCCGCGCAGTTCCTGGCCGACTCATCATCATCATCATTGTTCCGGTTTTTTCAAATCCCCCCGGACAGGGTGTAGGGAGAGTGGACGAGGAATAACTCAGCTTTTCTCTTTTCTTTGTTTTTATTTTCTTGAAATTAATGTACTGCTTCTGTGGCAACAAGACGTACATTTGGGTTGTAGCAGGTTATAAACATGTGAAAAAGAAATGAAATCCAAGTACAACGTAGTTAATTGCCTCAAACATAATCATATAATCAATAACAACAAAAGCAATAACCATCGTCATCATCATTGTCATCATCCGTCATAATTAAATATAATTAAATGGGGATTTACAAATACAAAATAAATTGCTTTGCACTTTTGCAAGTAAACACAAAAAGTTAATCTTATGTCATATGTTTATTTCATCTTAAGTTTTGAGCCGCGATGTTCATTCATAACTTAAACGGCGTGCTCCGCCACACCCACAAACACACACATTCCCAGGTGCCGACAGCGCGACAGCGCAGCGGCGCATCATCAGCACAGCAACCATGTCACACACAAGTGATCGCAGCCGCGAGATGCGGATCTAGCACAGCAAGTATAAACAAAACCCGTCACATTAATAAACGGAGCTCTTACCAGTACCGCATCACTCTCCCGACAATTTTACGTCACCGCACGGATCGCTTCCGCTTATGGCGTAACCGGCGGCACACAGCTGACTAATAATGACATCACACCCGGACACGTGGACCACCCACCTTACACCCCGCTCCTCCCACTGTGATTTATTGGAAGTGATTTATAACTTAACAATCATCATCATCATCATCATCATCATCATCATGATCATCTTCATCATGATCATCTTCATCTTCATCATGATCATCTTCATCATGATCATCTTCATGATCATCTTCATCATCATCATCATCATCATCATCATCATCATGGGTTAGGCATATAAAAAATTCAGACTCCTAGCTAAAGGCGTTAGTGAACTATGCAAAAAAAGACACAAAATAGGCCCTGTTCCATTAGTCAGGAGGCTCTCAGAGCTAGAGGTTTCTACACCCTCCTAACCAGCCAGAACGTTTTAGAGGAAACACTGTTGCAGAAGTCATAGAAATCTGAATTTTGTATATGTTGTTTGGGGGCATCCCCTGATCAGACAGACGTTAGTTTGGTGCAGATCAGACCTGTACTTTTCGATGGGCGGGGCTTTGAAACGTCACCTTTTCCAACATTCGAACGGACAACGTTGCCACAATATTTGACCAAACCAAGTAAAACTTGACCTGTGGCCTCCATATGGGGCTTAGATTGGGCTTGCCAAGTCTCAACTCTGTGAACCCTGTGCAATGCCAACTAGCTCTGTGGAAGTCGTACAGCCACGGGACAAAAAGATCCTAGCAAAGGGCCTTCTGCATTGCAACATAGTCAAAAATCAGTCTCCCAGCTCAAAGCGTTAGTGAATTATTCAAAAAACATTTCAAAGGCCCGAAAAAGGCACCACACACGGTGACCTTTGGCACTTCCGAAGGTCGCACGGGTCTGGACCTCGGCACAGGGGATGAGAGTCACCTCCTGATACAGAGTCTAGAATTTCAGTCTCGTAGCTCAAAGCGTTAGTGAACTATGCAAAAAAAGACACGAAATAGTGTTTTCAGGCCGAAAAGCAACAGACACGGTGACCTTTGACACTTCCGAAGGTCACACAGATCTGAAAATCCGCACAGTGGATGAAAGTCACCTCCTGATACATAATCTAGGATTTCAGTGTCTTAGCTCAAAGCGTTAGGGAACTATGCAAAAAAAGACACGAAATAGTCTTTTCAGGCCGAAAAGCAACAGACGCGGTGACCTTTGACACTTCCGAAGGTCACATGATGATGATGAAGATGATCATGATGATGATGAAGATGATCATGATGATGATGAAGATGAAGATGATGATGATGAAGATGATCATGATGATGATGATGAAGATGATCATGATGATGATGATCATAATGATGATGATGAAGATGATGAAGATGAAGATGATCATGATGATGATGAAGATGAAGATGATCATGACGATGAAGATGATCATGATATTGATGATGATGAAGATGATCATGATGATGATGATGAAGATGAAGATGATGATGAAGATGAAGATGAAGATGATCATGATGATGATGATGATGAAGATGAAGATGATCATGAAGATGAAGATGATCATGATCATGATGATGATGATGAAGATGAAGATGATCATGAAGATGAAGATGAAGATGATCATGATCATGATGATGATGATGAAGATGAAGATGATCATGAAGATGAAGATGATCATGATATTGATGATGATGAAGATGATCATGATGATGATGATGAAGATGAAGATGATGATGAAGATGAAGATGAAGATGATCATGATGATGATGATGATGAAGATGAAGATGATCATGAAGATGAAGATGATCATGATCATGATGATGATGATGAAGATGAAGATGATCATGAAGATGAAGATGATCATGATCATGATGAGGATGATGATGAAGATGATCATGATGATGATGATGATGATGATGAAGATGATCATGATGATAATGATGAAGATGAAGATGAAGATGAAGATGATCATGATGATGATGATGATGAAGATGATCATGAAGATGAAGATGATCATGATCATGATGATGATGATGAAGATGAAGATGATCATGAAGATGAAGATGATCATGATCATGATGATGATGATGATGAAGATGATCATGATGATGATGATGTAGATGAAGATGATCATGATGATAATGATGAAGATGAAGATGATCATGAAGATGAAGATGATCATGATGATGATGAAGATGAAGATGATCATGAAGATGAAGACGATCATGATGATGATGAAGATGATCATGATGATGAAGAAGATGAAGATGAAGATGATCATGATGATGATGATGAAGATGAAGATGATCATGATGATGATGAAGATGATCATGAAGATGAAGATGATCATGATGATGATGATGATGATGATGATGATGATGATGAAGATGATCATGAAGATGATCATGATGAAGATGATCATGATGAAGATGAAGATGATCATGATGAAGATGATCATGATGATGATGATGATGATGATGATGATTGTTAAGTTATAAATCACTTCCAATAAATCACAGTGGGAGGAGCGGGGTGTAAGGTGGGTGGTCCACGTGTCCGGGTGTGATGTCATTATTAGTCAGCTGTGTGCCGCCGGTTACGCCATAAGCGGAAGCGATCCGTGCGGTGACGTAAAATTGTCGGGAGAGTGATGCGGTACTGGTAAGAGCTCCGTTTATTAATGTGACGGGTTTTGTTTATACTTGCTGTGCTAGATCCGCATCTCGCGGCTGCGATCACTTGTGTGTGACATGGTTGCTGTGCTGATGATGCGCCGCTGCGCTGTCGCGCTGTCGGCACCTGGGAATGTGTGTGTTTGTGGGTGTGGCGGAGCACGCCGTTTAAGTTATGAATGAACATCGCGGCTCAAAACTTAAGATGAAATAAACATATGACATAAGATTAACTTTTTGTGTTTACTTGCAAAAGTGCAAAGCAATTTATTTTGTATTTGTAAATCCCCATTTAATTATATTTAATTATGACGGATGATGACAATGATGATGACGATGGTTATTGCTTTTGTTGTTATTGATTATATGATTATGTTTGAGGCAATTAACTACGTTGTACTTGGATTTCATTTCTTTTTCACATGTTTATAACCTGCTACAACCCAAATGTACGTCTTGTTGCCACAGAAGCAGTACATTAATTTCAAGAAAATAAAAACAAAGAAAAGAGAAAAGCTGAGTTATTCCTCGTCCACTCTCCCTACACCCTGTCCGGGGGGATTTGAAAAAACCGGAACAATGATGATGATGATGAGTCGGCCAGGAACTGCGCGGCTCTGTCGGACACACGCACCGGGTCCGGGGGCGCGCTCTCCATCCGGGGCACAGCCGTCCCCGACGCAGGACCTTCCCCGGGGCTTGGCTCCGATCCTCAGCGGCAGCCTGCACTCTATCCCCGGGCAGTCCCGGGTGTCGTTTCTGGGCTGGATGGGGATGGGGATGGGGATGCGTCTCCCCGAGCTGGAGCAGTGCGCGCCGGCGCATCCTCCAGCGCCGGCAGCGCTGGAGGCGCTCGCAATCCGCGGCTGCGCGTCCTGCTGCTGCGCCCCGGCGGGGTGCGCCCATCTCCCCTGGGTGCTGCCCCGGGGTGCTGCCCATGGTGCTCGGGGGTCTGGAGGCTCTGCTGCCCGGGCTCGGGTCTCCGGAGCCCCCGCCGAAGCAGCGCGTCCCCCGGCACGTCTCCGCCGCAGCCCAGGAGAGCAGCAGCGACAGTACCGGTGTCAGTAAAACCATTTTACGTCTCATATGTTGACCTGCAGATTAGGAAAAAACAGATTCATAGCTCCGAATGGAAACCACAAAGACATCCTTGCAACATTTTGCCGCTGCATCCTTTAGAATAAAGCCTGAATTATGGTCCGCGTTAAATCGACGCAGAGCGTACCCTACGCCGTAGGCTCTGCGTTGGTGTAACGCGGAACCATAAATCAGCCTGGAAGTTACACGTGTCATTTGTTGATGTTTTTTCCAGGATTCTGATTGGCTGTCATGATGCTCTCAGCGTAAAACAACTCTTTATTTCTCAGAATGAAGGGAAGAACATGAACATTGATGTCCAGGAAATTAACCCACTAATGTTGTGTTTCTGCCTTAAGAAATGTTACAGATATCATTGTGAAATTCGCCGTTAACGTCAAAACGGACAGTAATTAGAATACTTCCGTGTGTCCGATCCTCCATTATCCAATGGGGGACTGATGCGCCCAGCGGCTGGAAGCGACGCGGCCGGTCCTCACTTATCCAATGGGATTGATGCTGTGAGCGGCTTGAAGCGACGCCGCCGGGTTACATTAGAATCTGTTGAGAGCCCGCTGCGTCGGTGCATGACGCTGAGGGCGACCTTGTGCGTCAGAAACTGACGCCTAAGGGCCCTGACCAAGCGTCGGTTTATGACGCGCTGGGAGTGAGACTGTGTTGAATCTTCATGATCACTAAAATAACACCAGTCGTGTCTTTGCCACCAGCTTCATTTTTTTGCACATTAACAACCTCCAAAAAACCCGTAAGTGACATATTCCATGGATCCTACTATCTTTATACATGATGAACAAGGATGTGGTTTCCATTGTTCAAGGTACACGTTCTCCATGTACTGTAGGTCATTTTACACAAGCAGAAACTAAACTTGTCATTGTTGAGCTTTTAACTGTGTTTCTGGCAGATTTGCTGAGATTCTTGCATTATCTGTAGTGGAATGCAAACAATTCCTGGGTCACAATCTGTGATTTGGCAAATATCTCATGTAGGAGTGAGTATCAGCAGTCACAATTACACTTATCCACACTTTGTCCTCTAAGGACCCACAGGATGGCAGGGTGGTTCAATAATTCACATGTGACCCCACCAAACAGAACTGATAAGGACTGACCTCTATTTTAGCACACACAGTTAAAGGAGCCAGTCTTCAGACATATTACTGCACACTAATTGGAACCATCTCACTGTTGTGATTTACTTGAGGTTGCGCTGTTAACAGTTCAGAAGGTCAATTTTTATAACTGTCAGCGTTTCTTTGTGCAGCTAAAACAAATAGGCCTGCTGTCGAGGAAAAGAGTGTGTGTTGCAATGTGGATTTCCATTGCGTTGATTGGTTGCACTGTAAGTATGGGTGTTTCCAAGTCCGTGCCCATGTACAGTGCGAAGGAGGGAAACTAAGTTGTGTTCTCTCCTCAAAAGAGAAACACTATATGATGTAAAGATACATTTACATTACAGTTATTTAGGTGAAGTGAATAACACTGAAACTCCTGGTTAACAATGAAATGGTCTGCAGTCAAGCATCTTTTGGCTTATCACCGTTTTGGTTAATGCCATACTTGATAAATCCTGATCCATTGATCAACCTGATGAATAAGTTGATGAATGAATATCATCTACCTGACACCGCCGATCTTAAGGTAGGTTTTCATTAGGAGAGTCTGGGGGTAAAAGCTGGGAGGAGGAAACACTGAGAAGGCCAGCCTGTCTCCATCAAAGTGTAGAGCAGCTATTCCCAAAGTGTGGGCCGTGGTGGTACTGCAGATGCGCCAGAGGTCATTCAAAATAAATTAATATGTTAAATCCTTGGTTTGGTAAATACGTTTTTAATTATTGTAAAATATTTATTACATGATTTAAAAAAAAATCTGAATTAATAAAACAAACCAATTGAGTGTTATTCTACTGCCAGGTGTCACCTTCCTGTTCAACCATCACATTAATTTAGGAACGTAGCTTATCTCTCGTCATCAATCAGGCTTCATAATTGGTGGAACACTTCATCTTGTGTTGTGGCGGGTAAGATGGAGCAGTGGCTCACAGGTGTCCAAAAGAAAAGAGAAAACGAAGCAGCAAGTGAAACCCACACCAATAATCAAAACGAATGTTGATTATAATTGTTTTTCAATGTTTGGCAATTAATTCTAGTCCTATATGTTGATCCCATTTGTGATTAAAGGTTTGTTGACTGATTCTATATTTTATTATTTTTATTATTATATGTTGACTACAGTTGTAATTAAAGGTTTGGGTGGGCCAAAGATTTTTGGGCCTTGGTGTTCTGAAGTTTGGGAGTGGATGGTGTAGAGATTGGTAGGATCCACTGGCCTTTGGTGGTGATGTAATCATTCTTTGAGTTTTAAATATGGCATAATTATATGGCTACAGTTTTGACACAACATCAAGATAAGAACAAGGCAGATGCCAAAAGCAGTTATTAAAGTGAGGAGCTCAAACCAAAAGGCTCAGAGATAGCTTCTTGGATTCTGATTGCCCTGCTTCCATTACACAGATAAGGGGTCAACGAATAAGACACTTAAAACTCAAATGGGATTTCAAGTTGGCTGAATGTCATCTTTTACCTACAGCATGCGTAATCAGTATCAAAGCAACACTACGCCCAACCATGTAGTTTTTCAGGGTCATGGAGAAGTACCAACCCCAAGTCAGGAGTGGTTTCTGAGTCATAATTTAGAACAATAAGCAGACACAAATATGTATCATACTCCACCATAACTCCAATACTAAAGTAGTTTCCAATCATATTACAGAATACATTGCGTTTATGCCTGTTATATCTTAAGTTCCTGAATTGAGATCAGTGATTTATCCACAAATGGTCTTTGTGAGTTAAAAGTGACATATTTAGGATTTCCCTTCGTTTATTTGCAGTCTTGCGTTAATATACCAAGCTTTGCTAGATTTCAGGTCATTCAAACAATTTTTAATCACACAGAGACTGTTTTTCTGAAAGTGCCAAGATCTTTATTAGACTCAGTTAACTAATGCTAAAAATAGATGAAATAATATGAAACGAAAGAAGTTTTCTACCAAATTACTTTTGTCTATTCCCCATAGATACGTCCCAATTAGCATTCATTAGGCGTGAAAGTAAATCAACAGTTATTAAAGGGAAGCGTTCTTCCTCATTCACATAGAAGTCCTCAGCAGTCAGCGCTCCATCGATATTTCTGTGGTTAACTTAAGAAGAAAAATAATACTTGAACTACTTGTGTGAAGAAATGCCTGATGTGAAAGAAGCCATGTAAGGTTCAATAATTTAGTACTTCTTTTGTAGCTGCTCTTTTACCTGCTTATGATCAATATGACAACCAGCCCATCTTACATGCTTGATGTTGCTGCAAATGAGTCACAAATCAGCGAATGTGTCCATAACTGCATGCACTTAAAATGACCTTTGTACAAGTTTTTACACAACATCCCTCCTCCATTGCTTGTTTTCCTACTCATCTGCTGATTTCACCTCTCACCTCCATCCTGCCTTCTCCTTGCATCACCTCTGTCCTCCTTTGGACATTCACGCACACCCTGGCTGCTGGAGAACGCTTGATGGATGGAGATGATTGAAGGAGAACGTGTGTTTTTACAACTTTAGTACAGGAAAACAATAAAAGAGACAGCAATATACAAAGACATCTTTTACTAAGCCGGTAAATGGAATTATATATTTATTAAGACTTTAAATGAGAGAGAAGAAGGGACAGTTTAGGAATATGGCATGTCAGGCTTCCAACACATTATGAAGTAGTTTTGTCAGTAAAGATTTTTACAATATTTGAATGTTGTCGCTTCAACTGCTATTCTTTCTTCCTGCAAAGGTGTGCATTTTGTTTCTGAATTCTCCTGACATTTTTTTATTGAAGACGGGTCAGAACTGAACCCTTCAAACCCCATGGGTTGAGAGAATGCTACTACAAAATAGGCTTAGGGTTCAGGTTAAAGCAGGCCTGTCCAGTGTCTCTACCTTCTTCTTCCTCAGCTATGCTTTTGTAATGTGTACAGAATGTGGTATTGTGTGTGAGTGCATGGGAAACCATGGAAAAGATGTCTTCTTGAAGGCAGAATGTTGCTCAAAAATCTTAATTTTGTCATCACAGAAGTGGCAGCTCTAAACCTCTGTATGGGGCCAGACAGCCTCATACAGAGCCTGGCTGTTGGATCTGTTGGTGCCATCAGTCTAAATGAGCCTTCTCTTCTTTGGTCTCGAGCACACAGTATCAATTTCCTCTAACTAGATCCAGCATTCGTCCGACAACGCTACAGCAGCATTATGTAATGATCCCTCCTAGAGGCCTCTGAGCCCAGAGATGCTGACATCGTTGATGAGCAGAGGTCAACAAACATCTTTTTCTTTAAAAGAAAATGTGTTTGATAGGTTCTAAATTGCATTTGTAACTGTACGTCTGCTTGTAGTGCTTGACAAAAGGTCTTCGGGGCTGCAGGGTAAAGGAAGGATCTTCTTACTTATAGTCTTATAACAAGTAATGACCTTTTTCATTATGAACGCTGACTGGTAACTCTAAATCAACTTTTTAAATGTTTTTATCCTATCAGGCAAGTTTTCCTCAAACATGTTATTTTGGTTGCGTTACTCAATAAGGAATTATGTTTTTGTAAAAAAACATGTTTTTCCCCGTCTTTAAAATCTTAATTTAAAAAAAAATGTAAAGGGGCCCTGCGATGGATTGGCGACCTGTCCAGAGTGAACCCCTGCCTCTCGCCTGTAATGAGCTGTGACCCTGCAAAGGATATATCGGGTATAGAAAATGGATGGATGGATGGACATTTTTTAAAGGACAGTTCACCAGGGGTAGATTTACTACAGTTTCAGGACACTAGAGGACAAAAATGTTCTCTCCGAAAAGTTGCTATAAAAACGTCACATGTTAATATTTTTTGCCACTTTTTTGCTCATATCTTTCAATTAACCTCAATCCCAACCAAAACTAGCAAATAATGAAAGATTTTCATTATTTTAACAGTTTAAATTCCAATTTGATTACATGACTTTTCTGTGAAAAAAAAATATATATATTTCATATAAATCATTTTGGAGGGGTCGGAGATCTTTCAATACAATACAATACAAAGATGCAGATGGAAGTAAGTAAGTAAGTAAAGTTTATCTCTAAAACCCTTTTCACAGAAAGAGGAATGTCACAAGGTAAAGAAGGAAGGAAAATAGATAGTTTGGGATGTTTTTGTTACTTTTCTTAACCCTAAATAAGTTCCAGTGGTCAAGGCCCCTTAAAAACCACCCTAGACGCCCATCAATGAAAACCCATCCATGGACTTGCCAGGCAGTGAAAGAGAGTTAAGCCTGAATTATGGTTCTGCGTCAAACCGAGCAGAGCACACGCCGTCACTGCAGGCCTGGACTGGGACAAAAATTCGGCCCTGGACTTTTTGGTCCAGGCTGGCCCACTACATTTCGCGCGCAGATACTGTGCTAACTCGCCCCGTAAACACACAAGCCCTTATACTATACTTAACAATTTGGGTCACCAAACTTTTGGTGCCATTTGGGGTCCCTTATAGTTTGTTGAGGGTGATGGTTTAAAAACAGCTGGGGTGTCTGGGTTGGGATGGGTGAAATAATCTATGACAGGGCTTGGGGTCTCTGGTAAGGTCATCTCCACAGGAAATTATGTACTGGGCTTGTTGCTGCCTATCATAAATCTGGACATGAAAAGTAGAGAAATAGAGTGGAATAAGTTTGAACAAGATTACATGCAAAAAATGAGTCTGAATGCCAACAGAGCATTTGCTAGTTGGCTTAAGTATGGAAAAACAATAGTATAATGATCTGAACAATAGACAAATACATTTTACAGCTCAACATACCGACAATAAACCATGACATAAGAGGAAATACTTTTGTATTAGTATCATAATATTTTGCATGGCTATACTGTTATGGATGCCAAATATTGATATTTTACTAAACATGAAATTCACTTTTTATTACTGTATTTAACACAAACAGTTCAGTTTGTCATGAGTTTTCAGAAGCATATGTTTGTTTGACAACTGTGCATCAATGAAAATGAAAACAGATGAACAGACATAGTCTATCTTATTGTTAAATTTTTCATTTTGAAAAATTTTGGGACTCTTTGGCCTCTGTAGCCTGTCATTGGGCCGGCCAGGTATTCTTTAGACAAGCAAGTCACTGGGCCTATGAGTGATGTGTGAGAGATCATGGCAAGACGAAGCAAAAAAAAACAAAAAACGGGCAGCCACTGGCGGCCCATTATTGAATGGCCCACCGGGAAAACTCCCGGTACTCCCTATGGCCAATCCACCCCTGCATCACCGTGATGCTGTCGTGACCCCTTCTGACTTCTCCGTCACTCCATTTCGCCGCGGTGCAGTACCCGACCGCTAATTCGTGATCTTTTCCTGAATGGTTTATCCGACTTTTTCCGGTCACAGTGAATCAAAGAGATAAGGACAACTATTGTGCAAAAAACCAAAACAAAAAAAATCACACATACACGAAGAAAAGAGCGCTGAAAGTTCACGACTGCTTCAAACTGGAAACCGGAAATGCGTTGCTCCCAAGCGAACCAATCACAGCCCTCTCGGTCTGCGTTTGGTCTGCGTCGCCTCGACGCGTAGTTACAATTTTCGGGAGGTGCACGTCAGTGACGGCGTCAGTGACGACGTGTGGTACGCGTCGACGCATACCACACGCCGTAGGCACGGCGTTGTTTTGACGCAGAACCATAACTCAAGCTTCAGTCAGATAAGACAGATAAGAACCTTTACCAGAGAAACTGATGCAAGATTCACAGCAGGAGGTATGGATTTTATGCATGGATGTGTATGGATTTCTTTTTTGGTCCAAGGCATCAAATGGAAAAGTGAAAATAAGTAAAACAGTGAGCGGAACAAACTGCATCAACAATGAGTTACAGAATATTAATGATGGACAGATTCTGACTTAAATCAAGAAGAAAAACCTTCAAAAATACCAGTTTCTTACTGAGACTGCAGTTGATGGCAGACATTTTCCATTTCAAAGAAAAGTTTTTCAGTGGGTGTAAAAGTTAAAAGATAGTCAGGAACTAAGTTATTCTATTTAAAGGAGGATGCTGTGCTCAATGTAGGTGTTTCAACACACAAGCATGCCTAACCGTCAAAAATAACTGTTTAAAACCTTCCTGTGGAAACTGGAAAGAGGGGGACATGCCTGATTTACATTCTAAGATTTTGCTGACACACAGTTTAAATTAGAGAAAGATTAGAAAAATCTGAATGTTCAGTGCTGAAGATCAAGATAACAAACTCCATGACAAACAAAGATATTCTCACTCAAACGCATGAGGATTATGAGGGATCAGTTTTTATCCCCAGTGCGCAATCATTAACCTATCGTTGGCTCGTCTCCTTTCTTTTTATATCTCCTTTCTGTTTCACTTGGTAACTGTTTCACACACTTGAACGGCGTCTCTCTCTTGGTCTCATTTACCGATGCAGACAAACAAAAACCCGCTAGGACTTCTTTTCATCTTATTTCTTTTTTTCCGTGTTTGATTTGAACAAAGACTAAACAGGTCATCGTTGTACGTTTCTGAATGAGGCAACACATTGTGTTGGGGAGCAGAAACTGTAGCTAAACAACATTCGTTAGAACAAGCTTCTTCAACTTCTTCAACTCTGCTTGAACCCCAGCTGGGTTCTGTGAGTGCAAATCCAGCTTTTCTCAAATGCTGCGCTCCTGAATCTTTTACTGTCAAGATGAAAAAAAAATGGACAAAGTTAAGGCAGGATTTAGCTTTTTTTGGATTTTCATGTAAACTTGATCACAAATTATATTTTGGACTGTCTCAAGGTCAGTAGTATGTCAGTAATGGTAATGGTTATGTCTGCTTTAGGCTTTTATATCGATACTTGTTCATTAACGGAGGTTTGAACATACGTGTCCAAACAAAGCCTTCGAAACCCACGTCCACACCTTTTCTCTAGACAATTTACAGTTAATAGTAATTATATTCACCTGTTAGATAGGCACTATGATATGAGGAAAGTAGAAATCAAATCCCATCTAATGTTGCCTTCCAAGAATAAAAGCCCGTCTCGCCCTCTTTGTCCTGCTGAGGAATACAGTTAACCCTTTAGCTACCAGCCTGTTCTCAGGCTTTTGCCCCACGGCACTGGGTGCTCTGGTAATCAACGGAAACTTGTGTACATGTTGAAACAGCAGATTGAACTTTCCAAAGACCAGCTGATGATCCGAAAAAGACCTCAAATGCAGATGAGCTGAAGAGAGGGCTGAAAGATGAATAGCAAAATGTGGGATCCCTGGGTTGATGGATGGATGTCTCTTCAGGTAGACAGAATACTTCAGACAGACTGATAGAGGTGGGATGGGGCAGGTTGCAGTGCTTGTTAACAACAGATGCTGTAATCCTGGAAAAGTGACTGTGAAGGAGCCTCTCTGTTCCCAAGTTGTTATCAGGTGACCAACACAACACTCCAATGCATTCCTGGTGATCCACGTCTACTTTATGACAGTTTATCAACTCATTTTTACTTTAATTTACACTTTCCCTTCGGAGCCGTATGAAGTATTTTCAAATTCAAATCGAATTTGCCAATGCTGTCATCGCTTTAAGGGTGAAAATGAACGGAGGCTGATGTTATGATGAGGTGGGACCGTCACAAGGCCGTCAGGGAATAAAAGCCCTGAAGTGTTCAGTTGGATTTCTGTAAAAGCAAAAACATTTTTTTAAATTAGACAGACACACAAAAGCGTTGAAAGTGTATATGACAACGAAATGAGTTGAACTTCATAGTTGTCTGATTTTGTTTTTTTTTACTTGAATATGAAAAAAAATACCAAAATATGCACATTTAGAAAGGCAGATGTGTCCCCATATTTTATGGCATCAGTTGGAGCTATTGCAGATATCCTCTGTTAAAGTAACTTTTGCAAAATGCTGCAGTACATATGGGAAAGAGGAAGAAAAAAACTCAACATGAACAAACTTTCAGACTGAAGTGGCATCTCAAATATTATATGACGATCCTTCATGGCATTGTAAAGAATAATGAACTTACCACCCTACAAATGTCTGCATCCATCAGGTTCCAGCTAATACATTTGATGTGAATTAATGACATGAGAGTGTTCAGGTTGTTTCTAGGACAAGTACTGATAAACATGCACCCACCAGCTCTCTGAAGAACGGATGCCACCAGAAATAGTCACAAAATCTGATTTATGAATCTGCATTTATGTTAATGTTCACCATAATTACGGAAAACTGACCTGATTTCTGTACTCTGTCTGTAAGAAGAGGGAAGGAAAAGTGTGCCCGATGTCTTCTGAACAGTCAAGTAATGAACACTGACATTTATATATCTTAAAGGAGCATGAGGCTCCTTTTAAGAAATGAGACTCATTAGCGCCACGCTTCGCCATGACGGCCGTCGGGGGTACTGCAGCCAACAGTGAAGCCGGCACGGGAGAACGGGGAGAACGTGCATGCAGCGTCATGTGACGTCACATCCACAGGACAGCGCGGGAAATTCGGCCCAACAATTGCAGCACATTTTGCAGCAGACAGCCTGTTCAAGGCAACGGAGAGATACGCTAGAGGGCTCATTCCTTTTGGTTTGGAACGCTTCATCTGACATTATTACTAGAAAACTTAAAACGTATACAAATTTTTTTCATAAATCCTGCCTCAATCCTGCCTCATGCTCCTTTAACTGAATATTTTGCTTGGATTATTTGTGATTTACTGGATGAGTCTTGGAGGCATTTTAAAGGATCTTCTGATTCCAGGATGACTCGCCACCATTTTTTCCATTAGTAGATAATCTCTTCTGATGGGGATCTATGGACTCCTTTTTAAATCATTCATGACCCTTCCCAGGCTGCAGCGTTTCAATCACATTCTTGCAAGTTACTCCTGGAATTTCTTTGGACTTCGGCATTGTGGCACTGGAGAGAGTCGTCTGCTCCCTCTGAAAGTTGGACCGATGTTTGGATCAAACAGTGACTACAATAATAAAGCCTGAGCTGTAATTTATCCAAATTGTAGCTACATGCCAATAAATCTGAAAGCATTGGGATGAATAGGCTTTGTGCATCAGTTTGCCATACAATGGGATCTGATCTTTGTCTAAGATGCAATGCAATGTATTTAAACTGATCATTTACATCAACACAGAAGCTGAGTGATGCAGCAGGACAACCACCTGAACGGTTGAAGGAGATGCACCAGAGAATGTCTCTAGAAAAACAAAATCTGCCTCAGGGAGTTGCCACTCCTTAACCCGACACAGATATTTTATGTCATCTATCTGTCCATCCATCCATTTTCTATACCCGCTTTATCCTTTTGCAGAGTCACAGGGGTCTGCTGGAGCCTATCCCAGCTCATCACAGGTGAGAGGCAGGAGTTCACCTTGGACAGGTTGCCAGTTATGCCATCTCAAGAGCCGTTAAAACCAGACATCCTCCAGATGAGTGAGGGTTGACGTGGTACCTAAAAAAAAAAAATCTCATCTTTACATTGTGCCGGTCTGACCCAGCGCTGGTGAATGTCCTTGTTGTCAAAAAGATGTTTAATCAGTGTCTGGAATATATCTAGACCAAAACAGTTTTTAATCAACCAGTTGGTAAATATCTTTATTTCTGCTGTAAATTTGCACATTTTAACATTGAGCCAATGTGACTAACTTTTGGAGCCAGCCCCAAGTGGTCATTCAAGGATCTGCCATTTTTTTCCTTACTGCCTTGAACTCAAATTGATGAAAATCCCACTATGTCTAAGCGACTGGCCTTTTTTCTTTTTTTTTTTTTTTCACAACTTTAGTAAATGTAAAGGGTGAAAACATTTTCACTTGGGCCCAGTTGGTACCCAGTAAAAATGTACTTTTGTGAATGTGATTATTCTCTAAAACTACAGTTTGTTTAATCAGGTTGGCTTCTGACACTGCCTTTCATTTCAAGATATTATCTTACTTTTCCCTGGTAAAACTGTAGCTCTGAGACATCTGTAATCTGACTCTTCCAACCACATGAACTGACTCACTCCTTGACAAGGACAATGACCAATGCTGGTATTATTAATATTGATATTAATATTATTAAACATATTTTGGAGCAATGCTGCTAAAAGACCACAAAGAAAAGGGAGCCGTTACAAATTAATGAAACATACAGGGACACGGTTTAAGTAAAGGTTTAAGGAACACTTCCAGCTCAACAAGCTGAAATCAAAAAAGACCATCGCGTTTACCCAACGCTGGGTTTGTACAAATGGATAGTTGCTTCATGAAGGGTGGTAGCTTGACGATTACAGATAAGGAAGTGATAACGGCAGCGATTGGCTAAGCCAACTGCCAAACAATTATATTAGAAATACATTTAATGCTTGATATAAAGTCCTGGCATGTCACAAACCAATCCCAGCAGTTTTTGAACCAGGCTATAAATATGTTTATTTAATGGTGATGGACTCGCTTTTGCAGCCTCTATTTGTTAGTCAAGGAACTGCAACAAAACTTAGTCCTGCATGAGCAGCATTGCAGAAGTGAGATAGTTGGGTCTTGGTGGCAACAGGTGCAGAGCTTTGATCAAGTCAAACGGGGGAAATATCGCCAAGACACTGAAACATTTTCCACATAAAAAATGTGCAAAAGTTGATCATTGCCATTGTATTTATGTCACAATGTTCATTTGAAAAAGTTCCTGATTCTGAGCCTAAGCCAGCTTTGATTTAATTGAAGTTGAGCGCAAAATATTGGTGAATACTTGAAATTAAAGTGTGAATGCAACCAGAGTCATTTATAACTGGATGTGAATCGATAAGACAACCGATAAGGAACCAAATCGATAAGTGATATCGATAATGGAACCAGAATCGGTAAATTCTTAACAATTCCCATCCTGACTAAGCAGTACTCCATTCACAGTTATTGGACTGTAATTAGCACTGGAACCTGAATATTTTCTCAGCCTAAAAAGGTCTGGGAGATATAACTCAGGCTCTTTGGAGGAGAAGTGGCATCACATCCAAGGGACCAAAGAAGAGATACGTACCTCTCACTGATGATGAAGGAGCTGTGCTGACCCAGCTGGCTCATCAGGGGAGTCGCTGTAGACAACTCTCATCATTCCAGAGAGCACCACACATGATGTCTTTCAGCTTTGAACTTCATGGGGTTTTTTTCCCTCTCTCAGATAAAGTAAATGTAATATTGATGATTAAAGAAACTGTTGAGCTGGAAATCAGGCTGACATGGAAAAAACTATACATAGCTAAATTACAAGTAAGGAGTATCATTCAATTTCTCCCTTTGCACACACACACACACACACACACACACACACACACACACACACACACACACACACACACACACACACACACACACACACACACACACACACACACACACACACACACACACACACACACACACACACACACACACACACACACACACACACACACACACACAGACGGTTCGCTGCTCCAGCAGATATGTACTGAAACTTCTCATCCAGTTCAAGTCATTATGGCGATAGGACAGGTAAAGAAGGTCCTGTGGGCTGCTGCAGAGGGGCAGCTTGTTCCGGTACACTGACCACAGGCTTCCTTCTGTCCTACACCGAATTACAGAAAACCCCCAAATGTTTGCACAGTGTGTGTGTGTTTGTATAAGAGTTTGTGGGTGTGCAAGGAGATTATCTTAGGTTCAGAACCTGTAGGGGAAGAGTATTTTGGCTCATCTACACAGACACTGATGAAACTTTGAGAGCGATTTCATGAATTAAATCAACAGTAGAACTCCACAGCAATGTTTAATAGTTAAATTACAAGGATTTACACAGGCACACAATGTGACAATAACATATTGAGATCAAAACTACAGTATGTGTGTGTGTGTGTATATGTATATGTATATATATATATATATATATATATATATATATATATATATATATATATATTGATCCCTACACGGCTTTTACCTGTGTCACTCATGATAATACTTTAATACCTTATGAAGGAAGAGGAGGAAGCAATCACTCATCTATGGACAAGTGGATATAAGACAGAAGATGTGGCGAAATAATCTTTGTTTTTGTATTTGACTAACTGCACAGCCCCATCAGCTCCCAACATAAATATACAGACTGACCAAATTGTTCCCATTAGTACATTTTTTCCACATTCATTTCAATTCAATTTAATTTTAATTAATTCAATTTTATTTATATAGCGTCTATTACAACAGAAGTTGTCTCTAGGCGCTTTCCAGGAACCCAGAACATCCTTGATGGCTGGACATATTCCAAGATGACACTGTCAGAATTCATTGGGTTGACATATTCAAACCCTGGCTGCACACTAGAGGATTTTAAACCAAATTTTGAGCCCATTTCGACCCCCAGCAACAATCGTCTTTGAAACTCGTTGCAACGGATCTTTTGTCCAGACACTCCTACGATTTGTTTACTCCCCTCAGTCGAGTTGGAGCCCCCCCAATCCCAAATTGCAAATATCAAAAATTTAATATTTATAGTTTTTGTTTCTGAATTAATAACTGAATAAGAAATCATCACAAGTAGACCGATGATGTCAACATCCACATGTGGCACAAACATGTGGCTGAGAGCAGAACACAACAGAACCCATCCTTATCGGATCAGTACTTACAGGCATCTGTGTTGCAAACTACAAAGAGGTCTCAAGACCCAGTCAGTAAGAGCTTTTCCATAACTCACCCTTCTGCCTTGCCTTGGTGGCAGCTATCCATGATGCCTTTTATTGCCACTTAATTGGCTGACACGCAAACCCAGGCGTGAAAAGTTGGAATTTCTTCAACTTCTGACGGAAGCAATGCTTCTATTGCAAAAAACGACGGATTCACAATTTAGTCTTGAGGTCAATCCATTCATTGTCAACAGACAAGAATGCTGTCGAGTGCTCCGGTGGTGATATCGGAACGGAGTACGTGGAAACTTTGTTCCATGTTTAAAACCATCAGCTAAAACCAGGTAACTGTGGCGAGTGTCCCACTTCCTCATGATACCTTGCTGCCTGGGTAATGTCACAAAGATAGAAGGAATGTGGCTTGGAGGACAATGCATATGTGCTTTTGTTTAACAGGGTTGTCATCAAAAACAGCAAGGCATACGCCTCCAGTGCACATTACGCCTAATGCAACAAAAGGGGGGTAGGGGTGGGAATGCATCTGAGCAAAATTGATTGTGGTATAGAGCAAACATGGCCTTGGTGTGTGACCTCCTTTAGAAAGCCAGTGTGCACAGCTACATTAGAATATACCAGGCGCACTTTTAATTTGTTATTGGAAAAGTATGTCTCTATGACTGCTTTCAATAAACAAAGTGTTCTCACAATGAAAGGAAAATTGTATTATCCATTATCTGGTTCTGGTGCACAGGGATCAGCACACTGCAGACAAAAGGACTTGCTATTTTATCCTCACGTAAGGGGTTTGTTGAACATCACGTCATACATTCTTCAAATGTGAAGGAGACAATAACAAACTATAATGTGTTCACATTAATTAAATACAAGAATTGAATTAGAGGCATGCGCTTGAAAACTATAATTTTCTATTACTGTTGCCTCTGCTGAGCCCATTTGAACATTTTTTTGTATGTGTTCAATGTTAGTTGTAAAGGGTAAGAGTTTCTCATCTTAGATTCAGTCCATTGAGATACGGTGCAGATCCATTATGAAATCCTTCTCACTGGATTTAATTCTGATAAATCCAGTCTGTCTCTGTGGCTCAGCAGTCTTTTCACATATAACTGTTTACAGAGGTGGAAACTTGCAGTAATGCACTCCCCAAACTTCATAATTTCCTCAATAATGAAATTTCACTAAATTACATTATATTGTTCACTTAAACTGGGGTGTGCATATTTGTTTCAAATCAAATCAATTTTTATTTGTATAGCGCTTTTCCTGCAAATAAAAAATGCAACACAAAGCGCTTTACATAAAACATAAAACGTAATAATGCACCCCCATGTCACCACATTTTTTCAGCTCTCTTCTTGTCCTTGATAAGTAAATAGTCAATTTCTTTCATTTGTCCGAGCATTTTTCTTGGATTTTTACCTCCCGATTCAACTATCCCATTACATAAGTTTCATTCACTATTCTCAGTCATCGTGCTGTGTTGGCGAATCTGGCTCGTGCCATCTCTTTGTGATAGCTGTTTTAGTTCTTCCCTTGATCCATTACTGCAGTCATGATACCAAATTCCAGCACTGTTTTGACGTAGGTACTGTATATATTTTGTTTCGGTGGTAATAAAAAAAATATTTTGGCTAGTCTTGGTTCCTCTTTTAATGTATATTTCCATACAATATTGAACATATTGTTGCAAATTTGGTGACAGTGTCAGTTTCTTTCAATTTGTCTCTCCCAAGAGAATTTCTCCTCCTTATACACACTGCTTCATTTTTTTTCCCCATTTACCCGTATTCTTTATCACACCAATAATTCAGAAGAACTTTTGTTTCATTTGTCAAAAAAATATTTCTCCGGTTGCTTTGACACGTTAGTTTTTACCATACATCAGATAGGCAAATGTTATTTCAGGGACACAGCGGTTTCCTCACCGGTCTTCGGCCAGTTCAACGAATGGTATTTGGCCAGTTTCATTGATGCCTTCAAAGCCTTCTGCCGGCCCTCGTGGCTTCTTCTTTACCTCACAGATGAACTGCTTTGGAGAACTCATTTTTGGGGTGCATGGTTCTCAGAAAGGTTGTTATGAAGAGCAAATTCAAAATGTTTGAGTGACTTCTATCATTGACAATGGCCCCAAATCCACACCTCCAAACTTGTTTTATAACCATGACTCCAGGCGTGCAAACGACTGACTTGCATAGCTTTCACTGAAGAAATTATTGTATGGGTTTGCTCGTACTTTTAAGTTACAATAAGTGTGTTCAATAGACACATTAAATTATTATTGATATAATCTTTGTCTATTTTTGTTCCCGAGATGAAGATCAGACGGCTTGTAAAAGGACCACATACCTTACTCCATTTTTCACTGATGCTCATAAGACAGGACTAGTGATTGGAAAAATGAGACTAGCGACCAAAATGAACTAATGAAAGTGTCTGGGCAGATAAGGGTAGATATGGTCAGGAGCAGATTAGAGTTGTTGTTAAACATTAAACGGTAATTATATCTCTCAACTGGCATGGGACCCTCTAGGTGTCCCCCTTGTAGAGAGCGCCAGGAGGTGTGGGAATCTCTGGTCAGACTGTGGCTCCCATGACCCAGTGGCAGATAATACATGGATGGAAAATCCCTGGAGAACGTAAATGGGCTTTGCTGGGGAGCACAGGGATCCCAGTTTCCCAGTGTTATTATACTTGATAGGAAACAGACCCCAGATGTTCCCTCATCATTGCTTTTACAAACTCAGTGCCCAGTTGGTTACTGATTACTGATGTAAGTGATAAAGTCCAAAAGTTTCCCACCAGGAACCCAAGAGGGCGAAGGTCTGAATTTTTAAAAAATATACTGTATTTTCCAGACTATAAATCACACTTTTTTTTCATACTTTGGCTGGTCCTGCGACTTAAACTCCATTTTTCCGGACTTCAGGCCAGTTCCACACCATTGAACCAATTACTGTATATGATTATTAAATTAGTTATTGAATCACATTATTAGTAATTATTCAATAGCGCTGGGCCAGTGCAGGATCAACCAGCTTTGCGGATGCGTGATTCATTTGTGGTCTCTATGCACAGCGGTGGTTAAAAATCTCCTGCTCTGGCTGGAGCTGTTGCATGAAGACTAACCGTTTGAGAGTGCTTTGGGATGGGGAGGGCCTCACAACGCTGCTGCTCAATATCAAGTGTAAGAATGATACATGTCTCCACGTTTGAGTCTCCAAAAGTCTTCAACAATACCTGAAAAAAACATAAATAAATAAATAGCTAAATTTGCCACAAGTCGCTTTTTGGAAACAAACAAACCAGCAGACAGGTGACTACGGGGGGTCTGAAACTCACTGAATATAGTAACAGTTTCTTGGCAACACAGTTTCAAATCATTTAAACTGTAAATCCAACAGCTTAGAAGTGAGAGAGGAAAACAATACAGAGAATACAGAATACATTTCTTAACAGCATTTAAACATACTCTGTTAAGTGGAACTTTTATTCATTTGCTGTTTATTTAAAAACTAAGAACATTCAGTCATTAGGCTAGGGTGTAACCCCCAAAAATAAAAAGCTCTGGTCCCTCACATGGTACAGTTATAATTAATGATCTCAGGCTATGAAGCTACATGAGATGAGAATAAGCAAAAGTTTATTTATGCACAAAAGAAAATTGACACTGCTTCACAACTCCAGGAGTCTTTTGTGAATGCAGGGATACAGATCTCAGGTTGGTATACAATCTAAGAATAATAAAAGAAACGGAGGCCTTGGAGCTTTATCGTAATGATTTGAGCGTGAGGGGTATTCACAGATCTTGAGCAGATATTACAATAGCAGAATACAAGCTGTGCGCAAGCACATGGTGTTTGTGAAGAGGGAAGGGTTTGCAATCAAACACAATCTCACCTTACTGCTGCATGTTTGGCATTTTCCACTGAGAGCCAAATAATACCATCTGTTTAAGTCTGAAGCTGTGTTTACTTAATAATTATCTTTTCTCAGATAGCTCCAATCTGCTCCAGACTCCACGGCGCATTTGCAAAACACACCACAAAAAACACACAAATCAAAACTTGGAGATTGCAGATGTCACCACTAAAAAGCACAACAAAATTTGTGCTGACTTATTTGTCTGATATTACATTTTATATGCATAAAATAAAAGAGTCCCTTCCAGAATCGGTGAACATGGTTTGCTGGTGATGTCGCCATGCAGCTTTACAAAGAAGACACAAGATAAAGCAGAGCTTTAACCTCAGACAACAGTACTGCAACGCTTTTATTAAAGTTACAAATTAACCGAATTGATACATATATATTAACTGGTTGAGAGTCAAACCTGTGACCCAGGACTAACAAAACGGGGTCCACCCTGGCCATGGAACATTGGACCAACTCTTTACCCTTACCCTGGTCCACCTGTGCTTTTTGGACTTGACCATGTCTTCTGGTGTATTCTATCCCTCTGGGAATATAGGATACTAGATTTGTTATTACAGGCCATTCGGTCCCTCTTCAAAACCTTAACAGACTACTCTTCAAGCTGAGCAACCAAAAACGGGAACTGAATGTTCTGAAGCTTTCTCAAATACGCCTCTAACCAAAACTGTTAAACTCTGCAGTGGCAAAGTCTTTCGTACCCCTGTTAGGCAACATTTGTCTTTTTCAGTACTTCAGATTGTTGTGTAACCATAAAAACCAAAACAACATGCAGTCTAATTATGTGCAGAATGTTCATCACATGTTCAGCGGCTCACCTAACAGAAACCACAGAGTAGCTCTGGGCAGAGGCACAGATGTCTGAGACAAACCTATCAATCCACGGAGGGAGTACAAGAAGTGCAGAATAATTACAAATCTTGTTGATTACACTTTTTTCTGTTGTCGCTTTGAAAAAGGTACAAAGCACATCTTTCTGCCTAGAACATTCCCTCTTCTCCCAAACACTGTCCCATGGTTGCATTTCCTGTGTACAAGTAATCATCCGAAATTAACAGCATTAGACTCTGCTCACAGCCATGACGGAGAGGAGCTGCTGCTAATTTTAATTCACACCTGTAACTCATTCAGAATAGATAAGTCACATAATTAAACGATGATGAGGTCTCTGTGCCAGATATTTTCATCAAATCCAAACTTTTGTGTGTTTTAAATAGCATGTTTTTCAGTTTTCTGTTTGAATGCCTTTTTTGGAGACAAACTTAAAGTTCGTGATGTGTTACAGAAATGATTTTGGTCAGGTTTTGTTCTATGCTTTTCCTGGGGATAAATTCTATTTTCTAACAGTACAGCTGTCTTCACAGTTGCAACCCCGTCTTGTGCTAAGTCATGAAATATGGAGCGGCACAGAAGAACCTCAAAGTACCAATACCTCAACCTACCCCAACAGATCAGGTACATAAATTGAAAAAGTACAAAAGTGAAGATTAAAGAGGCGTAACCACGTGTTCTGCATATCAGGCCGTCTGTATTGAGCCCCCTTTCAAGGTTCTGCATCTGGGTGCGTGTCTCTTATCAAAAATGTGAACGGCCATGAGGGGATGGCTACAAAAGGGATTCAATCTCCACTGACCACCATGTTTAAAAAAAAACTGTTTTGGTCTCTGTAGCAAGGCTAGTGCTACGGGGGTCACCCGACAGGACAGAGGACACAGGGTTTAGTGCAGGAACTCCTTTATTTCACCCAGACACACGTGCACCAGCAGAACCTTCAGCAGAGCCCTCTCCGAGCAGGCCCTTGCAGGTGTGCAGCTGCTCTTTATGAAGGCAGGCAGGGTGGTTGGCTTCACCACCCTTGGAAGAGCTGGCTGATGCAGCGCTGCCTGAAGGAGATTATTATGTAGTACAATTGGAAATATGACCAGCCCAGTCTTCCTCTTTCACTCCTGCTGTTGTGACCTTTGACCAAATATAACTTCTTTCTAAGGCTCTGAGTTTGATGACTTGAGTTTCGTATCTTTCAAAGCTGTAGTCTGTCATTTTTTGTAACCAGTTCCATATTATGTTTCCCACAATATGCTGATTTATAGCATACTTGGCTCTGAGGATAACATCATCTTGATAAATAAATCCCACCAAGGTAATTTTGTTTACATCAGACCTGAGCCGCGTTTAAGTGTAGCCTTTGAGATGGGTTATGGAGGGGGTTGGCTCAGGACCCAACCCCCATGTCAGTTTATATACTAAGGACAAGCAGCATGCTAAATTGGGGTAATAAACACGGGGTATCCGGGAATGTAAAAGGGGCTAAAAAGTCCTGGGGTGATGGCTTGCAACCTGTTACCTTTAGCTAAGGCTGAAGTTTAGCAGCTGGGTCCCATATTCAAGAAACCGTCTTCCACCATTTCTGCCATAGCACTGCACCAAAGTCTGTTGCCTTGGCTGCTTGCCTTTGCTTGGTCACGGTGGAAACTACCATAGCCTAGGTCAGTGTTTCTCAACCTTCTTCCTTTAACAAACCTGGCTCAAATTAGCAGGTTGAGTAGAGATTGATTACAAACTAACAGTGATCCAATCAGGTGTGTTTGAGCAGGGAAACATTCTGGGCTCTGAGGAACAGGGTTGGGAAGACCAGGTGACCAACACACCATTTGGGCCAGCAGAGCTGCTGCGGTCCTTGCTTCAGGTCCAGTAGTACTCATTTTAGATACCATTTCAGTACCTCCAATTGGAAATAGAGGAGGGATGGACAAATTCAATCACAATGAATGTGATTAGAGGTAACATTGGTGAGCATCACAGATTAGCATTAACTAAGCCACCCAAAAATTGCTAACTTGTGTTGACTGAACTAAGGGGTGTTGTTTCATCCAGCTTCCTGGCTTGCTCATTCCATCCATTTTCCCATTGTTGTTTGATCAACTGGGGTTGTGTGGAGTCAGCACCAGCCAATATAGTATCAATAAGAGCAACCGAATTGTGACTTCAAACCTATGGATAATGTCACAAAGACTGTGTCCAGTTCATGAGCCATATACAGTATCTGGGGGAATCAGAAAAACTCAAACCTATAACAATAACAGTGCTTGGAAATAAAGCAACCTAACAGAGTCTTGTTAATTTCATCTTTCAATTTGTGCTTTTTTATTTTTACAAGTCAGAATAGATGCAAAGAAAAAAAGATCAATCATAAGGTGTTGATCATAGGTTTGACTTTTGCTTCTGGAGGGCTCCATGCAATCACTAATGTGAAGATGATACAGCATTACAGCACGGTGCTACATTCATTCATTTATTAGCATTTATATTGAGTACAACAAGTGCAGAGAATTCACAACCAAGACCCTGCACACATAATTGGGATTAAGTGAAATAATCGCGTGGGATGGTGGCAAGTGTTATGGGGCTGAATGGATCAAATTTGATGGTATAAATAGGGTTTCTGATGTTCTGCTCTTTTTACAAACATTGTGTAAACTTTATTGGAGACCACCCTGCATTTTCCACAAAGGTGTTGTTGCAGGAACAAACAGACTTTGCAGGGACAGAACAAGGAGCATTATAAAACAACAAAATGAAGATTAGAAGATACACAACAGGTAAACATGAAGAAAATGACCAGAAGGCCTGATGCAACAGTACAAAGATGATCTGAAAATGAGAACAACAACCTGGGGAGGATATACACAAAGACTGACTACTAACTGAAAACAGCTGAGACAATAAGCTAATAAAAGACAGGTGTGGAGCAAAACAAATAGAAAAGCTGAACTAAGTACTAAATAATCAAGAACATAAACCCTTTCAAAATAAAAACAGATATATAAATCTAAAACACCAGAGTACTGAAAGATCTGCCTACTCGTTTGTCTGGTGCACCATAAGAAAACCAGTGAACAGAATCAAATGTTCACTGGCTTTATTATAACATGCACAATATTTACACTTTTCTCAAACCACAGAAGTGGGAGAGAAATGCACACGGTGGTCATCGATTCAGTCGTATTTATACGGAAAAAAGAAGTGTTTGGTACGTCAAAGGTGTGAATGTTGAACACCATCTGTGGAGCCATCTGTGAAAGACACCCAAACATCTCACACCTTCAGCCTTATATCTCTGTTGATTGCTTCCTACTTGAGGTGTCAACCCAGCAAAGATCTAAGACAACTAAAACTTTAAGAAAAACAGGATGGGACCCATCCATCCATCCATCCATCTTCTTCCGCTTATCCGTTCCCGGGTCGCGGGGGCAGCAGCCTCAACAGGGATGCCCAGACTTCCTTCAGCCCAGACACTTCCTCCAGTCCAGTCCGAGGCGTTCCCAGGTCAGCCGAGAGACATAGTATCTCGGCTGACCGGGATGGGACCCATCAGTTTTAAAACATCTGTTTCTCTTTGTTGTCTTCACCTAAAGAAGAGAACTCAGCTAAACAGTCTTAACAGTCCAGTCATAAAAAACAGGAGGTAATCCTGCCCTGAGAGCAACCACCAGTGTGGAATCTTATAGAAAACCCGTCAAGCAATTTCATACAACCTTTAAACAATTTCAGAAAATCCTAAACGTATCCTGCACGATCTAGAAGCTGACTAAATGGGTCGACTTTGACGCAAAGCGCTGAGTCATTTAGCCGACATGCTTATAGATCTCGGCTAACTCCCGCCTGTAGATTGATGCAGCATGGATAAAACACTTCCGAATTGCAACCACAAAAAGAAAAAGCACCACTTAGAAAGACTGTTAAAAAAAGATGTAGTTTAGAAGTAATGGTGAGGAAAAGAAAAAAGAGAGTTTATTATGAGAAGGACAGCTTCCAGCTAAGTGCTATGATGCCCAGCCAAAGAGAAAATATGACATAGCCGCTATATTGTTATGATACATATAAGAACTGTTTATTTTCAAAGCTAAAGTTTTCAAACTTCTTCAAAACTTTGAAGAAAATGTGTTTTGTTGTGAGGAGAAAAACATTTTCCAGGTTTAGCAATCCAGATTCAAACACAGAGACACTGACATTTAATCTTTGTTGTTTTAGTTCCTTTAATTCATGTGTGGCTAGATTTCTGCAAGTTTTTTGTTTAAATTGCCAGACATGTCAAACTCAATGCAAGTGGCCCAAATCCGGTCTGCCATCTCATTTTCTTTGACTCCATGAGGACATGGAAAGATGATTATGTACTTATTGTACTTATGGACAATATAATTGTATGCTGTTTTAGACCTTTACATGAAAAACAATGTTAAATCATGGATTCAAAATGAAGTCCAAGAAAAAAAAACCTATTAAGAAGGAAGACAGTATAAAAGATAGAAGAGAAGCAAAAACATGTGTCTACTCATACAAGCCAGGATGTTTTTAAGTGGCCTGAAGACAGATTTATCCGTCAAATGTTTGCAGCACTTTGCAGTAATAGTACATTTGAATTCATGTTTTATTAATAGTTAAATGGAGAATAACCACCATATACATTTAAGTAATCTTGTCATTGCTGTACAACCAGCCCTTTCACGTAAAACTGTTCTGGCCCAGGATAAATGGGTCTGACACCCCTGACATAAATAATCTGCTGTGGTTTGGAACTCTTTTTTTCCTGACCAGCAACAGGAAAAATGTGCCTTCATCAGGCACCATAACGCTCATGAAAAGCTTGCATAAATCAAACAAATCGGAAGAAACATTTCACGAAGAACACAACTCGCTTTGAATAAGGTGGTTTTTTTGTCGTTCTGATGTAACTATAAACTGTTTGAGCGTAAAATGAAAGTAATCTAGATGAGACTAAAATGGCTGGAAATGACCACTTTGAGTTTGGGATTTGATTAAAAAAAAAAGGAGAAAAAGGACATCCAATGAAAATGGTTGATGTTTCTACGGACAGATAAAGATACTAAAACAGAGTGACGTTATCATTTCATTTTTACGTACACAAAAATCAAGGTAGTTGCATAGATAGTATAATTTGTTGTTTGGGTTGTTGTTTTTTTGTTGTTTCAGACATTTGAATTTACAGTATGAACATAGAATCGTTTGGAATTTAACTTGAACATTGGTCCTTACAAGCTGTTGTCCGTGAATCGTGGGGATCCATCGGAGCAAATTGAACTCTCCTGCTGAGTATCTGATGGAAAGGTCTTGAAAATTTACCACAGGATCTGCAGTAAATTTATTAAGAGGTTACATGTGTTTACAGTTGGAAAATCAATAATCTACAAAGTAGTTGTACCAGGAAAAAAAGGACTGAACGGTCCAAAAGCAGCATAAAATCAAAACCTCAGTTTTCCAATGAACATCCTGACGAAGAGCAGACCTTATGGAATATTTGGCTCTGGGCAGAAAAATGAATGATAGAGATGTTTAACGCTGACTAAAGGCTGCTATTATGTTCCCTCTGACTTCGTTTGGCCCATACTGACTACACTTACTGACAGCAGTCCAGTTTTAAATGCCTTAATCATGTTTGGTGTGTCAAGTCAAGTCAAGTCAACTTTATTTATAAAGCACTTTAAAAACAACAACATGGTCCAAAGTGCTGGACAGGCGAATGGAAAACAAAGACAAAACACAGTAAAACACAAGAAACATAAATAAAACAATCATAATAAGTTAAGTGAATAAAATAGGATAGAATAGAAGATAAAAGAATAAAATTAAAGCTGAACGGGCCCTCGCACTCATTCCTACAGATACAATAGGGCCTTCACACTGTCAGTGCTCGGGCCCTAATAACAGTAGAAACACAAACAGTACTGGCAGAGACAGACGGCAGGCCACACTCACTGGTGCCATCTTTCTGATTCTGATTCTGATTCTGAGAAATATTGCTCAGAACTCGCACGTATGCACAAAGATTGTCTATAATGACAGACATTGCGCTCTCACACCCCCACTCGATGTCATTCTTCTCAATCATAACATTACTTGCCAAACATGTATGAATAGAACCTTTCAATTTTGACTTTTGTAGCAGACTTTGTGAACACGTCTCCAACCATGTTTTCAGTAGGACGGTACACCAGAACAATGTTACCTTGAGACACACTTGACCTTATGAAGTGGTATTTAATGTCTACATGTTTACTTCTCAGTCAATTTATGGGATTCTTTGCCGGGTGTATAGTCCCTTGATTGTCGTCGAAGATTTTAGTTGATGTGTCCTGAAAACTACAATCCATGTCTTTAACAGCTGTGTGAGGTAAAGGGCTTCTTGGATTGTGGATGCCAACGCCACATACTTTTGCTGCAATTTGCTGCTTCTTTGTTTTCCATGAAATGATAGCACCATCCTTATTCAAACTGAAACAATAGTCTGTGGTACTCTTTCTGTCCTTAGCCCAGTCTGCATTAGAATAACCCATTTCCCAGTTCCATTTTGGTGTCACCTGCTTTATAACACAACTCACGGTCTTTGGTTCCCTTTAAATACCTATATACACGTTTTACTGCTGTCATATGTTTTTCTCTAGGATCTGACAGATATTGTGACAGTTTACTCACGATCCAGCTAATATCTGGTCTGGTACATGTCATGATGTAGATGAGGCTACCTCACATTCCTCTGTATTTCCTCTGATCTGTTTGGCTACCTCCGGAGTGAGATCACATTTTACTTCAGTAGCGGTAGCTCTGATTTCACACTCTGACATGGCAAATCTCTCCAGGATCTTGTCAATGTACCTGGATTGGTTCATTTTGACAGCATCTGCCATTTGAGTGAAGTAAGTCCCAATAATATGAGAGAGTTGCCCTAGATCTTTCATTTTGAAATGCTTTGTCATGTTCTCTTTGACTTGTTTTAGGTAGTGTTCATTGCTTGCAGCCACAAGTATATCATCTACCCATACCAATAAAATCACCTTTTCTTTTGTCTGGCAGTTTGGTGTAGATACAGTTATCTGTTTGATGTTGTACAAACTCATTATCAACCAAGAAATCATGAAGCATAATTTTCCAGATTGTTTTAAGCCATAAATTCATTTGTTTAATTTACACACCAGTGTCTCCCCTTTCTCTGATTTCACATCAAAACTTTGTGGTTGTTCCATGTAATAATGACTTGGATTTATATAGCGCCCTTCAAGGCACCCAGAGCGCTTTACAGAAATCATTATTCATTCATACACATTCTCACTGGTGGTGGTAGCTACATTTGTAGCCACAGCTGCCCTGGGACAGACTGACAGAAGCGTGGCAGCCATATCGCGCCAAACGGCCCCTCCGACCACCACCAAGATTCATACACATTCAAACACATTCACACGGGGCAAGGTGGGTAAGGTGTCTTGCCCAAGGACACTACGACACCAAACTGGGACAGAGCGGGATTCGAACCGCCGACCTTCTGATCATTGGACGACCCGCTCTACCAACTGAGCTACTGCCGCCCAAATGTATAGTTAATGGGTGCATGTAAGTACATGCTGAGTTTACCCCTTTGATACGTATCTGGCCTTTTAGGTTTCATTCCATTTTCATCCTCTTTGATAGCAACCTCACCCCACTGTCTGTCCACCTTCTGGTAACGGTACAAGAGAAAAAGGTGTTGTTTTCCTTGAACGAAACCATCTCATCTATCATAGCCTATCTCCACTTATCTGCTTTAACTGATGCCATAGCATCTTCATAGGTCTGTGGCAGCCCAACTGCAGCTCAATAGCAGTAATCAATGGTTATCTCACTGCTCTGGAGTGCACATTCATAATCTTCCAAGTATTTGGGTTTCCTTCTATCTCTGCCTGACATACATGTAGTTTTTGTTTCATCATCTTGGTCTGTTTCTTGTTCTTTATCAGTTCTTATCTGTTCTGCTTGTGGATGAACTGCCTCGGTTGGTGTTGTCACCCACTCCGTGAACTAGTCCCCCAGCTGTTCTGTGTCAGTCTGTGTACGAGTCTCTGTCATTTCTTCTGTAACAAAGTGTGCCAGTCTGTTTTTGGAAATTTTTGGTCGCTGGGAAAAACACCATATTAGCTGGGGAATGTAGATCAAAACCAACAAAAATTCCTTTCTTGCATTTTGGCTCCAATTTTTTCTTATTTTGTTCATACACTATGCACTCTGAACCAAACTTTCTAATTTAAGGCAGATCTGGCTTCTTACCAGTGAATACAAAGTATGGTGTCTCTTAAAGTAACACCTGTTCTTTATCACTGTAGCCATCCTGGCCATGTAGGGCCACAACTCTTTGGGTAAGTCTGATTCAATCAGCATACATCTGACCATTTTGAACAGTGTACTCCTATTCCTCTCCGCTCATGCTTTATTGCATTGTCTCTCAGTATTGACGTGTACTCCTCAGAAATAAACTGCGTCCCATTGAGCTGGAAAAGTTAAAGAATGACAGAAGACTGGGACAGAATTTAATAGTCCTCTGCAGAGGGAGAAGTCAGCCTGCCCCGTTGAGTTCTGACCATTCTGTGTGTGAGACTAGGCTTTACTAGGCCTTTTTAGTGAACCGACCCCAGCTCGTGAAACTCGGTCCTCACCTCTCCTCCTCCCGCACTCTCAGCACTGGCTCTCCTCAGGGCTGTGTGCTGAGCCCACTACTGTACTCCCTCTATACATCGGACTACAGCTCCGCCCACCCAGAGAACATCATTGTCAAGTTTGCTGATGACACAACGGTGGTGGGGCTGATCACAGCTGCCTAGAGAGATGAGGTCCTTAAACTTAAACACTTAAACAACTTAAACAACTTAAACAACCTGGCACTGAACACCACCAAAACCAAGGAGCTCATCCTGGATTTCAGGCGGAACAGAGCTGCCCCCGCCCCCCTGTACATCAACGGTGAATGTGTGGAGCAAGTGCAGTCCTTCAAGTTCCTGGGCGTCCACATCACTGCAGACCTGTCCTGGTCTGTCAACACCACTGCACTGGTCAAGAAGGCTCAGCAGCGGCTGCACTTCCCGAGGGTGCTCAGAAAGGAGCACCTGAACACACAGCAGCTGGTGACCTTCTACCGTTCCACCATTGAGAGCCTGCTGACCCATGCCGTGACAGTGTGGCACTCCAGCTGGACAGAAGCAGACAGGAAGAGGCTGCAGAGGGTGGCAAACACAGCACGGAAGATCATCGGCTGCCCTCTGCCCTCTGCCCTCTCTGCCCTCCCTGTCTGACATCTACAGCTCCCGCTGCCTCAACAGGGCAAGGAACATTTTAAACCCACCCCGGTTTGCACTTCTTCGACCTGTTGCCCTCTGGGAGGCGCTTCAGGTCCTTACGAACCCGAACAAAAAGACTCAGGGACAGCTTCTTCCCCAAAGCTGTGAACTTTCTAAACCAGTAAACTACCTCATACTGTGCAATATTCTCTATCCATAATGTGCAATATTCTTTACTCATCTATGTGCAATATTCTTCCATCCTTTCAAATGCAATATTCTTCCATCCTTTCAAGTGCAATATTCTTCCACTCATTCATGTGCATTATTATTCTGTCATTCGTGTATATATATATTTATGTTTCCTGTTTCTCATTTTGTTGTTTACAGTCTTTGTTTACATAGTCTCTGGGAGCTGCTGCCTAATCTCATTGTACCAGTATAATGATAATAAAGGCTTTCTATTCTATTCTATTCTATTCTATTCTATTCTATTCTTTTCTATGTATTGCTTTTTCAAGGTCAGGAGGATGAATCTCCTGCCTAGTACAGAATGCTCTTTTCAGTGAGAAGTCAGAGCAAACTCACAGTAAACTCAGCACATACACACATTACGTTGATCAGCCTATACATTTTAGTTATGAATTATTTTATTCAACAAAAGTCATCAGTAAAAGTGATTGCATATTTGTATCCCTCAAATGACTCTGGGGCTATAAACCCTCCCAGGTCTGTGTGTACTAGTTCTAATGGAGCTTTAGCTCTTACATCTCCTCCACTGTTTCTTGTTTGGGTAAATTTGCCCTGGAGACAAATCTCACACTGACCAAGTTTTTAAGCTTTCTCTCTGATTTGCATGCCATGTACAACAGACTCAAGTTGAAGTACATCATCACAATTACAGTGACCAATTATTTCATGCCAGGATTTTAAATCAAAACATGCATTACAGGCAACATTACACGTTTCATCTTGTTTTTCCACAGTGTCCAGGTAATACAGTCTACCTTTTAAAAAATCATCTTGTTATTGTTCTTGTCAAAGTTGAACTTTTGCTCCCTTTGAAACTGAGGCCTCGTCTGCACATATATTAATGGTTAATACCATGCTGGTAAGAACCTAAAGCATATATATGTGCATTTTTGATATAAAATATATATGATATATTTTTAAATATGTCACATATATTTATTTTATTAATAAGTATATATACATATCCTTTTTTTTGGGGGGGGGGGTTGACATCAGTCCAAGACGTGAAAAAACACATGGGGTCCCAATCACAGCTAGGCTAGGCTACCGCGACTATTTAACCCCTAAAACTGCGGAGCGAGCATGCAGGTGAACAAGCAGGTGTGTGTGTGTGTGTGCGTGTGTGCGTGCGTGCGTGCGTGCGTGCGTGCGTGCGTGCGTGCGTGCGTGCGACGCATATTATATTAATACATTAATAATATATGTAATACTATACATGTAATAATATACATTAATTAATATATTATATTAATACATATTATATTAATATTTGCGTCATTGCCCCGGGGAATGATGGGAGGTCCCAGAGCATCATGGGAGGTGACTCAACTGCGCATGCTCTATGGGCCCGTATATACCCGGAAGTCCGAAATTTTTTCGGCACATGCGCTGGCTGAGCAAAATGCATTGAAATGAATGGGCGGCCATTTTTGGTGTACCATCCAGTTCTATAATACATCCATGGCGTGGGTGCGTGGGTGCGTGGGTGCGTGGGTGCGTGGGTGCGTGCGTGTGTGCGTGCATGCGTGCGTGCGTGTAACAGTCCAATCAATGCTCCACCTGAACTGTAATTATAGTGGAGGAGGGAGGGCGCAACCCCGCCACCCGAGAGACCAGAGGCCGACAAGGAAGAACCCGGTAAAAAAGATGAGATATTCTGTGGATATTCAGGAATCAGCAGGGTGCCGGAGAGTGTGACATTCACCACTTTTCCTTTGCAGTCAATATACTCGATCTGGGCATCTCCTTCCCTCAGCATTCCCCCTGTTTTCCATGTGCCATCTCCAAACTCCATTACATGGTTCATGTTGAATGCTTTGAAAGCACTCTCAGTCACAATGTGAGCAAAAGCACCACTGTCGACAAGTAAACCCTTCTATTGTGTGGATTGAGGTTTATATTCATTCACCTTGAGGATGAATGTGTCCCTCTCCCCCTTTGCCTCTTTTTGACTCTCTCATGGGTGTACAGTCTTGCTGTGTCTCTGAGATGGTTGCTATCCTGTTCTGACTATGTTCTAGCCAAAAGTTGGTTGCTCTTGTGCAGTTACGCTGAGTTTTCTTCCTCTTGTTTCTAAAGTCTTGTCTTCTATGTCCCAATTTCTCACAAATAGCGCATTCTCTGAAGTATCTCTTTTCTTTGACATTATACTTTGGTCGTGACACTTTGGGCCCGATTTACTAAAGGTTTGCATGTGTTAAAACCTGTGCAAACTTGACAGCACCCGCAAACCAAAGTGCCAGCTGATCTACTAACAGCGTGCAAAGAGGACTGCGTCTCTGAAATGCGCGAAATTGCACACGCAATCCATTTAGTACTTTTGCCCTGATGAATAATCAATATGGGGCGTACCCGGCAGAAATCCTAAATACTGGGAGGGGAAGATGCAAATTGCTCCATTTACCACACGCAATGAGATTTACCAAGCCTGAAAGTAATTGCGCGTGTTGTGATTGCGTCTGTATTTAATAAGTTTGAAAGAAAGGTGCTAATCTGCTGCTGCCGTTATTGTGGCAAGGAGGCGACATCCAAAATCAAAGAATACGCAGAGAGAGAGTCTTTATTCTGCTGCATGCTATTTTAAAAATGGTTGCACAAGTTTTATTAAAGGCCACTTTTTCTTTAGTTCTCCGCCTTATATCTTGCCACCTTCTCTTAATGTGCCCCCCTCCACTCACCCACAAGCAGGCCAAGCCTCTGTGCCAAAACTTTGTATTTTATTGATTACTTATCTTATTGAACGTGAAATCATCCTTCGTAAATTACATTTCATTAAAACCCGTGCTTATTAATCACAAAACACAGGTTAAACATCATGACCAAATCCGCTCCGACCCGCTGTGTCAGGATCAGCGCAGACAGACTGCAGCTTCGCCTGAATTATGCTTCTGCGTTGAATCGACGGCCATATGATGGTCCCGTCTGTCACACATTTACTGTCAGTGTTTGCTATATAATATATAATATTTACAATATACTGTGGACATCTGAATAAAAACTTAACTCATAAATAGATGAATCAAAGCGCTCTCCAGCTCTGTGTCTGATTGTCTTTTTCTCCTCAGATCATGCCGAGCACCGCCGGGTCACGCAAACCCGACCAATTCAATATTAAAATCAAATTCAGTCCTGTGGCCCGTTTTTCTATTTCGTATTTTTGATCTGTGCCTAAAATTGAAATATGAAAAACCAGACGTTTTTCCGTTTTTTGTGTTACCAACTGCATTTATTCTATTGCAGGTTTTCTCCCATATTGCGTTTCTTTTGGTAATGTTTAAATTTATTTGCTGTAGTTCATGAATGTGTTTATTTGCCTCTTCCACTAATATCTCTAACTCCAACTCGTCAAATTTCATTTTGCGCTTGTGACTTGTGACTTGTGACTGTGCTTTCCATCCAGACTCTCCATGGCGCAGAGTTTGCGTTAGCAAACCTTAAGACACGCAACACCTCATTTAAATACTGCTGTTTGCACCTGTTATCAATTGCGCACGCAATCTTAGTTGATCACCCGCAAACCACACGCAAACAGCACGCGCAAACTTTTTCAGTGCACACACAATTTAGTACTCTTTATTTAGGATCTTAGTAAATCGGGCCCTTTGTGTTTTGTCGTAATCACTTCATCGGTTCAGGGTTCGTTACAGTAGCGGAGTGAACATTAAAAACTTCTCAGCATAGTTTTGAACTCTGCGAAGGTCAAAGTCTCTTTCATCTGAGTCACATGCACTGAAAATGGACTGTATACATCCGTTACACCTTTTAACACCAACACCACTAGTAGTGCATCACTGATAGTCTCCTTTGCTCTGTTTCACGCTGTGACTAGCTTCTCAAAACAGGTTAAATAGTCCACTAGCTGTTCACCATTGGATATTAGCACGGTGGTCAGCTCTGTGTATAATCCAACAATTCTTGGTTTTCCTTCAGACTCAAAATGGCACCTCAATATTTACAAACTTTTTCTCCCGTAGTCTGGGGCTTCATAGAGAATTAGCATTAGTGTCCTATGATCCAGGCAACCACAGAGTTCTGGTAGGAAGTTCATTTTTCCTACCAATCACCATGACTTCTCCTTTCCCAGTATGGTGTCTTTGAGGCTTATTATTTTGAGGTAAGCCATGAATCTTGCCTCCCAGATGTGATATCTGGCTTCATCACCATCAAACCGCGGCAGCAGTCCAAGCCTGTATATGTGTGCATTTGTGGCATGCCTGGGCCCATAACCTGTTGGCTCTCTAGCAGCGGCTCTCTCGCTGTCTGGGAGCTCCTTCCTGAAATCTCAGCCAATGTAGATATCCCTCACAGACAACCTAAGTTAACTTGCTTGGCCAGTAAAATACATAGACACAGAGGATATGTTGCTCAAAACTCAGTGCGCTGCACTAACTTTTATTCAACATTAACCGGGAACTCTCATGTATGCTCATGTAAACAAAGCTGCACACGTATGCACAAAGATTGTCTATAATGACAGACACACAACACGCACACAACACAACAAACACTTTAACATTTCTATGACATCTGGGATCAAGCTTTTCAGGGTCAGACGCTAAGGGGGGGGTCTATGTGGCTCGGATGTTGATAACCATTAACAGTTATACCTGATTTCGCTTGGGAACCTATTTACAGCTTTTTACTCAGTAAATCATTTTCTTAAACCACAGTCTCAAACACAGTCAGAAAAATCAGAGGAGTAGTGCAACACATTTCTCACCTTCTTCAAGGCCAAGACGGATAATATTCACTGCCATCAGTCCAGTTATTCATCATTATCTGAGGTCTCACATGGTGAAACAGAAGCCATTATCAGGAAAATGAAACCATCCACCTGCCTCCTGGACCACTTTCCCACACCAATGATTAAATCAAACCTCTCTGCCATAGGTTCTCTCATCACAACAATAATAAACCTCCCTACAGTCTGGCCATATTCCATCTGCACTCAAAGTAGCTGCCATCGAACCACTTCTAAAAAAGCCTTCCCTTGACCCAGAAATCCTAGCCAACTATAGGCCAATCTCAAACCCCCCTTTTATTTTGAAAGTACTGGAAAAGGTTCTTGCTGTTCAGCTTCATGATAATGTTCATTTACATGGCATATATGAAAAGGTTATATCAGGTTTCCGCTTTTCACACAGCACTGAAACAGCTCTGGTCCGTGTCACTAACAACCTCCTTATGGCAGCTGATGCTGGCTCTCCATCGCTTCTCATCCTCCTCAACCTTACAGCTGCTTTTGTTACTGGTCACCATGTCATTCTCCTCAAATACCTCTGTAATAAAATTGGTGTTTCAAACACTACTGTGGACTGGTTTACATCCTACCTCTCTGGGAGGACCCACTTTGTCACGATGGGAGGTGCAAGGTCTCTAACACTCCCTGTCACCTGTGGGGTCCCTCAAGGGTCTGTCCTTGGCCCTCTGCTATTCATCATATTCATGCTCCCCCTTGGTCGTATTATCAATTGGTTTGGAATTTGATTTCACTGTTATGCCGATGACACTCACTACATTCGGACCCACCAAAGCTCCTACAGTGTTCTGTCATCGTGATCATCATCATCAACCCTCAATACTCACAACCTGTCTGGAGGAGATAAAGGTGTGGATCACAATTTCACAATTACCTTCAACTAAACTGCTCTAAATCTGAAGCAATACTAATCTGCACCCCTCGCCAGGTCTTGTCATCTTCCATAATCATCTTTACTATCTCTGGACAGAATATCCCCCTGTCATCTGTTGTCACTAACCCTGGTGTAAAATTGGACTCTCACCTAACCATTGAAAAGCACATTAAACATCTGTCAAAATCCTGCTTTTTTTCACCTCAAGAACATTGCTAGACTCCGTCCCACCCTCAATGCATCTGATGCCAATAAGCTCAGCCATGCCTTTTTCTCCTCCAGGCTGGATTACTGTAATGCCCTCCTCACTGGCATTGCAAGGAAAAACATGGAAACACCTCAATTTATCTCAAATAGTGCTGCACATACAATACTCCCCCCAATACTCCACAAGTTACACTGGCTTCTCATCACTTCAAGAATAAATTACAAGGTCACACTCATCACATACCATGCATCTATGGAACTGCCATACTTAACGGAACTCCTCATTCAGCAAACATCAATTTGCTTCACACGCTCTTCACACCAGAACCTCCTTCACCAAGGAAAAGTGCATTACAAATAAAATGTACTACTAGTACTACTACTACTACTACTACTACATCCGGGGAATGTGGAGGAGGAATGTTGAGGAAGAATCCATGCACTCTAAAGATTAACAAAGCCTTCATCATGGGTTTCTGAAGGTTGCTTTGGAAGCCCAGTTGAGCTCATGTTCTCGCTGTCCAGGAGGAGCTGATGACCTCATATTGGTCAGGTGGGTAACCAACACTTTTAGAGTTTCTCTGCTCATGGCCAGAGTGGCCTTTAAAGCTCCAAAGCTTGACTGGGATTCACAGCGGTGGAGGTGCTGTCACAATGTCAAATATGGACCATCCAGTGGGTGATGCAAGCACCGGGGACAGGTTCTGCAACGAGAGGGCATGGGAAATGTGCAGGGGATTCATTCAGTCTTTCATCTTTCATCAGTACTGAGCATATTTGCATTTACCTTTTTTGTAATTTTGTAATATTTGTGCAAGTTAAATGAAGCCCTGTCCCCAGGGCTCAGGGTTCATGTCTCCTGACTACACCTCTGAAATGTAACATACCTTGATCTTAATTGAAATCAAATAGAATACAGCAGTTGTTGGGTGTAAAGGTGTTTGTAGCAGATGTGGATGAATTGATAAGTGTACATTTATAAAATCCACAACATGGTAAATATCAGAGATGTGCAAGTTAGAGAAGATCTTTTATGCTTTCATTCAGAAAGATGTTTGTGTGATAAGATGCAATAAGATATTGCTGCATCTGTTAGCAACCAGGGTAGGTTTAGCTCCACAATTTCATTTCAATCAGAATCAGAATCAGAATCATCTTTATTGGCCAGGTTCGAACATTGTCCAACAAGGAATTTGACTCTGGTTATTTCGCTCTTTAGGCAGTAAATAAACAAATGTGGTACTTGTTGACATACAAATAAACATCTAAGGTGCAGCAGTTTGAGGTAGAGAAAAAAATGACAGCTCTGAATAAAATAACATATATACAATTATACAAAACAAATTATACAAAAAAGTGAGAGGTGCAGCAGAGTGAGGCAGACATGATTATTGCCGAAAGGTGCTAGTTACAGCATGTAACTGATATTGTCAGCAGTTGCTATTGCTATTATTATTGCACGTGATTGGTTTCTCTGAGACTCTATTAGCTGTGGGAGTTCATCAGAGCAACAGCTTGGGGGAAGAAACTGTCCTTGTCTGGAGGTTTTAGCGTACAGTGCTCTGTAGCGCCGTCCAGAGGGGAGGAGTTGGAACAGTCTGTGTCCTGGGTGTGAGGAGTCTGCAGAGATGCTACCTGCCCGTTTCCTGGTCCTGGACGGGTA
The DNA here is from genome assembly GCF_033807715.1 of Cololabis saira. Classification (NCBI taxonomy): domain Eukaryota; kingdom Metazoa; phylum Chordata; class Actinopteri; order Beloniformes; family Belonidae; genus Cololabis; species Cololabis saira. The sequence goes on along the minus strand of NC_084605.1, from coordinate 21,825,816 downwards.
CAGGTCATCGATAGATGGGAGGTTAGTCCCAATTATCCTCTCTGCAGACCTGATTGTCTGCTGCAGTCTGTGCCTGTCCAGTTTGGTGGCTGATCCAAACCAGACAGTGATGGACGTGCAGAGGACGGACTGGATGATGGCAGTGTAGAATGTGATCAGCAGTTCCTGTGGCAGGTTAAACTTCCTGAGTTGACGCAGGAAGTACAACCTCTGCTGAGCCTTCTTCCTGACAGAATCGACCACTTCAGGTCCCGAGAGATTGTGGATCCCAGGAACCTAAAGGAGTCTGTGGTGGAGACAGTGCTGTTGAGGATGGTGAGGGGGGGGAGTGGCGGTGGGTTTTTCCTGAAGTCCACCGTCATCTCCACAGTCTTGAGTGGGTTCAGCTCCAGGTGGTTCCGACTGCACCAGTGGACCAGCTGTTCCACCTCCTGTCTGTACGCGGACTCGTCACCCTCCCGGATCAGGCCGATGACAGTGGTGTCGTCCGCGTACTTCAGGAGCTCACAGACGAGTCCCCTGAGGTGCAGTCATTTGTATAGAGGGAGAAGAGCAGTGGTGAGAGGACGCACCCCTGGGGGGCGCCAGTGCTGATGATCCGGGATGTGATGCTCCCCAGCCTCACCTGCTGCCTCCTGTCACTCAGGAAGCTGGTGATCCACTGACAGGTGGAGGCAGGCACGGTGAGCTGGGTGAGCTTCTGGTGGAGGATTACAGGAGCGGTTGCTGGTGTTGAACGCCGAGCTGAAGTCCACGAACAGGATCCTCGCATAAGTCCCTGAGGTGTCGGGGTGACGCAGGATGTGGTGCAGTCCGATGTTGACTGCGTCATCCACCGACCTGTTTGCCCAGTAGGCAAACTGCAGGGGGTCGAGCAGGGAACCTGTGATGTCCTTCAGGTGGCTCAACACCAGCCGCTCAAAGGTCTTCATGACCACAGATGTCAGGGTGACAGGCCTGTAGTCATTTAGTCCTGTGATGGTGGGTTTCTTGGGGACTGGGAGGATGGTGGAGCGTTTGAGGCATGAGGGCACCTCACACAGCTCCAGGGACCGGTTGAAGATCCGTGTGAAGGTGGGAGCCAGCTGTTCGGCGCAGGCTCTCAGGCAGGAGGGGGACACGCCATCTGGGCCTGGGGCCTTCCTAACCTTCTGCCTCTGGAACAGCCGACACACCTCCTCCTCACAGATCCTTAGTGCAGGCAGGGTGTCAGGTGGGGAAAGGGGGGTAGACAGAGGTTGGGGGGGGGGGTTGGCTGTGGTGAGGTGTGAATATACGGGCAGCTGGGGGGAGGGGGGTGATGGTGATGGTGGAGCAGCAGGGGGGGTGGGGGGTGATGGTGGTGTGCTGTTGGCCTGATCATTGTCGAACCGGCAGTAGAAGCTGTTGAGCTGGTTCGCAAGCTTGAGGTTGCCTGCAGGGCGTGGAGCTGTTCTTTTGAGCCCCGTGATGTTCTGCAGACCTCTCCGCACAGAAGAGGTGTCAGGGTTGGCAGAGAGGCGATTCTGCAGCCGTTCGTCGTAGGATCGCTTTGCTTTCCTGATCTCCCTCGTCAGCGTGTCCTTGGCCTGCTTGAACAGGGCTCGATCACTGCTCCTGTAGGCTTCCTGTTTGGCTCGGCGCAGCTTCCTGAGGTTCGATGTGAACCAGGGCTTGTTGTTACTGTATGTGCAGAAGGTCTTGGTCTGCACACACATGTCCTCGCAAAAGCTGATGTAGGATGTCACAGTGTCTGTTAGCTTGTGCAGATCTGAGGCCGCAGCTTCGAAAACATTCCAGTCCGTGCAGTCGAAGCAGGCCTGAAGCTTCAGCTTTGACTCCTCTGTCCATTTCTTCACAGTCTTCACTACAGGCTTAGATGTTTTTAGTTTCTGCCTGTAGGTTGGGATCAGATGAAGCAGACAGTGGTCAGAGTCTCCCCAGTTATATAGTATGTATGAAATGTACTGCTCTTTCAGACATCTCTGTTATCTATTGTTTGTTTGTCTGCAGTTTTTACAGAAGATGGGCAAGACTCTGTTTTTCTAAATCAATTCCTGATGCTCTCACTGTTTTGAAAAGGTTCCCAATTGTTAGTAGTTATAGCAACACAGTGCTTTAAATGAGCTTCCACTTTTTGAAGGCATCCTGCTGGGTCAGACAGCATCTTCTAGGATGTGATCAAGTGGAAAGCAATTGGTTTCCTCCAGTCTCCAGACTTTCACTGAAATTTTTTGTTCCATTTGTCTAATCTTAACTCTTGTTTTAGTGTATAATATGCACCAATACTATTATTGTAAGTGTTATATGACACCATCTGAAATTAGTTGTCAGTTGTTGTCTCGAGTCAGTGGGTTTTTAAGAGCATTTTGAGTCTGTAATTGTCCAACTTTCCTAAAGGAACCAGCTATTTTTCCAAATTGTGAGGTCAACACTTAAGTTGTATAAAGGTGGCTACAAAGTGTGCCGTTCTACCATAATGTGGCTCACTGCAGCTATCATGGTGCCCTGTGATGTAAAGGCCCTGACACACCAAGCCGACTGTCGGCCGTCGATGAGCGTCGGTGCGCGTCTGTTGGGCCAGTTTCCCCGGTGTGTCCCGCACGTCACCACAGGTCGGCCGCCCGTCGGCAGCTTTTCAGCCGATTCGACATGTCGAGAAACCTGCAGCTCTGTGGAGAATTACCACTGGCTGAAATAAATCATTAAGGAAGATAAATGTTGGTTTAATAGATGAAATCTAACAGTTGTAGCTGCCACATTAGTTTGTCTGAATATAAAGTGAAGCTTCATGTTTTTACTAGATAGATAGAATTTTATTCATCTATCTAGTAAAAACAGAAAACATGAAGCTTCACTTTATATTAAGACAAAACTACAAACTACAGACAAAACAAAGCTACAACTGTTAATATATATATATATATATATATATATATATATATATATATATATATATATATATATATATACCTAGTACTCGAGTTGTAAAAAAAAATCAGGGGGGGTGGTGGATTTTATCATATGGGGAAAGATCATTCGTGCTGCTTACAAATAATATGATATATTACAAGGCAATTACAAAGGCAGCACGGTGGCTTAGTGGTTAGCACTGTTGCCTCACAGCAAGAAGGTCCCCGGTTCGACTCCCAGGCCCGGCAGGGGTCTTTCTGTGTGGAGTTTGCATGTTCTCCCCGTGCTTGCGTGGGTTTTCTCCGGGTACTCCGGCTTCCTCCCACAGTCCAAAAACATGCATATTAGGTTAATTGATGATTCTAAATTGCCCGTAGGTGTGAGCGTGAGTGTGATTGTGAGCATGGTTTGTGTGTCTATATGTGTCTATATATCATGAATGAATGAATGAATGATATATTACAAATAATAGCACTGACCAGAACACCTGCAGAAATACTGCAGAAACGACATACAGTAGCAGCAGTTAAAAGCAGCCTTCTGTAAGCTTTAAATATCCACTGGGCTTACATCAAGTACATCAAAACACAAAAATAAAAACAGTTTTCTGAACTTATCAATATGCCTCTGTCCTTCACAGGATAAGTAAAATGGATCACTGCAAAAACTCACAATCTTAACAAGAATATTTGTCTTATTTCTAGTTAAAATGTCTAATTTTAGTAAAAAAAATCTCATTACACTTAAAACAAGACTCGTCACTGGAAAAAACAACAATTTTCTCCTGTTTCAAGTAGATTTTCACTTATAATAAGTAGAAAAATCTGCATGTGGAACAAGATTTTATTGCTTGTATGAGAAGATAAATCTTGTCCCATTGGCAGATTTTTCCTACTTATTTAAAGTTGTCAAATAAGTTATTTTTCTGGTGTTATTTTTCTCGTGATGACTCTAAATGTTGAAATAGCAGTAATACCACATTCATTGATGAAATGAAATAAGGGATGTAAAGGGGGGATGATTTTGACCGTTTTTATTTCAGGGGGCATGCCATCCCCCCTCATCTCGAGTACTGTGTGTGTATATATATATATATATATATATATATATATATATATATATATATATATATATATATATATATATATATATATATATATATATATATAATAGATTATTGATACTGGAGCCCCATAAGCAGCGCTCCTGCACTGTCCGTACATCAGAGCCGTCACAATTTTAATAAATGTATTAAAATGAACATATCAGTCTATTGAATTTCATTTTATTTTATTATTAACAAAGTTCTTCTCCTCTCTGTCGAGTCTTCCTCTCGATGTGTGGTCCTTCAGCTCACTATTGTGCAAGTGTTTAACTGAATAATGATGACCTTATTCCAGTCTCAGACAGAATTATTACAATTTATTTTTAATTCTAAAGGTTATTTGCACATGTTGAACCAAAGCATGTTTGTTTACCAGAAATGATCTTCGTCCTAAATGGTATGATGGATATGTGCTGCATTGCTGTTTATGGGTATTATTGTTTCAGCAGATTAACATGGGATCTTGAAGCATATGGGAATTGTACCTGATGAGGGAGCAGATTTGTAATGGACCACAATTATTTTCCTGCATTGGTTGATTGCCTTCTCCTGATCCCATGATGTTGTGCAGAGAGGTATTTGTGTTTGAAGGTGTCACTTCAAACAAATGCAACTCTTTGCATGTGCACAACGCAGGAAAACTCTGAAATGATCTATTTTACATCACTCTGTTTTGTTAAGCTGTGAAGGCTGCAGGTAAACCAGCAAGAGCAACTTAGACAAGATTTAAACCATGTTTAGGGAAATGTTCATTTTAGAAGTTGAACATTTTATGACACCACCAGTCCAGTTTAGAAAAATAATAGAAGAAAGCACAAAGATATCATGTCTTTAATATACTTGATTACCATGTGACTCCCATATGCTCTTGAAACTTGTGGGTAAACTCCATCCATCCATCCATCCATTTTCTTCCACTTATCCGTTCCCGGGTCGCGGGGGCAGCAGCCTCAAAAGGGATGCCCAGACTTCCTTCAGCCCAGACACTTCCTCCAGCTCTTTCGAGGGGAGTCCGAGGCGTTTCCAGGCCAGCCGAGCGACATAGTCTCTCCAGCGTGTCCTGGGTCTTCCCCGGGGTCTCCTCCCGGTGGGACATGCCTGGAACACTTCCCCTAGGGAGGAGGGACATGCCTGGAACACCTCCCTAGGGAGGCGTCCAGGAGGCATCCGATACAGATGCCCAAGCCACCTCAGCTGACCCCTCTCAATGTGAAGGAGCAGCGGCTCGAATCCGAGCTCCTCCCGAGTGACCGAACTCCTCACCCTATCTCTAAGGAAGCGTCCAGCCACCCTGCGGAGGAAACTCATCTCAGTCGCTTGTATCCACGATCTTATCCTTTCGGTCACTACCCAAAGTTCATGACCATAGGTGAGGGTAGGTGCGTAGATTGCCCGGTAAATCGAGAGCTTCGCCTTTCGACTCAGCTCCTTCTTCACCACGATGGTCTGGTACACCGACCGCATAACTGCGGACGCTGCACCGATCCGTCAGTCAATCTCACGCTCCATCGTTCCCCCACTCGTGAACAAGACCCCGAGATACTTGAACTCCTCCACCTGAGGCAGGACTTCTACCCCCCACCCGGAGAAGGCACGCCACGTTTTGGAGGTGCTGATTCTCATCCCTGCCGCATCGCACTCGGCCTCAAACCGCCCCGGCACATGATGAAGGTCCCGGTCCGATGAAGCCAACAGGACAACGTCATCCACAAAAAGCAGAGATGAAATCCTGAGGTTCCCAAACCGGATCCCCTCCGACCCCTGGCTACGCCTAGAAATCCTGTCCATAAAAAATATGAACAGGACCGGTGACAAAGGGCAGCCCTGCCGGAGTCCAACATGCACCGGGAACAAGTCTGACCTAATGCCGGCAGACTCCTGCTCCGATCATACAGAGACCAGACAACCCTTAGCAGAGGGCCCCGGACTCCATACTCACTGAGCGCCCCCCACAGAATGGCACGAGGGACACGGTCAAATGCCTTCTCCAGATCCACAAAGCACATGTGGACTGGTTGTGTAAATTCCCATGAACCCTCAAGCACCCTGCGGAGGGTGTAGAGCTGGTCCAGTGTTCCATGACCGGGACGAAAACCGCATTTTTCCTCCTGAAACCAAGGTTCAACTATCGGCCGTATTCTCCTCTCCAGTACCCTGGCGTAGACTTTCCCGGGGAGGCTGAGAAGTGTGATCCCCCTATAGTTAGAACACACACTCCGGCCCCCCTTTTTAAAAAGAGGGACCACCACCCCGGTTTGCCACTCCAGCGGTACTGTCCCCTTCCTCCATGCAATGTCGCAGAGGCGTGTCAACCAAGACAGCCCTACAACATCCAGAGACTTGAGGTACTCAGGGCGAATCTCATCCACCCCCGGTGCCCTGCCATTGAGGAGTTTATGAACCACCTCAGTGACCTCGGCTTGCGTGATGGATAAGCACGTCCCCGAGTCCCCACTCTCTGCTTCCTCAATGGAAGGCATGTCAGTCAGATTGAGGAGATCCTCGAAGTATTCCTTCCACCGTCCGACAATGTCCCCAGTCGAGGTCAACAGCTCCCCACCCACACCGTAAACGGTGCCGGCGGAGTACTGCTTCCCCCTTCTGAGGCGCCGAACGGTCCGCCAGAATTTCCTCGAGGCCGACCGAAAGTCTTCTTCCATGACCTGCCGTTACGTATCTACTGCGTCAGAAGTCCCACAGGCTAACATAGCCCGGTAGGACTCCTTCTTCAGTCTGACGGCATCCTGTACTTCCGGTGTCCACCACCAGGTTCTAGGATTGCCGCCATGACAGGCACCAGAGACCTTGCGTCCACAACTTCGAGCCGCCGCGTCGACAATGGAGAAGGGAACATGGTCCACTCGGACTCAATGTCCCCCGCCTCCCCCGGGATCCGAGTGAAGTTCTCTTGGAGGTGAGAGTTGAAGACGTCCCTGACAGAGGGCTCAGCCAGACGTTCCCAACAGACCCTCACAATCCGTTTGGGTCTGCCCGGTCTGTCCAACTTCCTCCTCCTCCAGCGCATCCAACTAACCACCAGGTGGTGATCAGTTGACAGCTCAGCCCCTCTCTTCACCCGAGTGTCCAAGACATGCGCCCGAAGGTCAGATGAAACGACAACAAAGTCGATCATTGACCTCCAGCCTAGGGTGTCCTGGTGCCACGTGCACTGATGGACACCCTTATGCTTGAACATGGTGTTTGTTATGGACAAACCGTGACTAGCACAGAAGTCCAACAACAAAGCACCGCTCGGGTTCAGATCGGGGAGGCCGTTCCTCCCAATCACACCTCTCCAGGTATCACTGTCATTGCCCACGTGAACGTTGAAGTCCCCCAGTAGAACAATGGAATCTCCAGTTGGAGCACTATCCAGTACTCCTCCCAGGGACTCCAAGAAGGCCGGGTACTCTGCACTGCTGTTCGGCCCGTAGGCACAAACAACAGTGAGAGACCTTTTCCCGACCCGAAGGTGCAGGGAAGCGACCCTCTCGTTCACCGGGGTGAACTCCAACACATTTCGACTGAGCTGAGGGGCTATAAACAAGCCCAAACCAGCTCCACGCCTCTCACCCTGGGCAACTCCAGAGTAGTAGAGGGTCCAGCCCCTTTCAAGGAGCTGGGTTCCAGAGCCCAAGCTATGTCTACTCTAGCCGGTATCTCTCAACCTCACGCACAGGGCTTAATTTGTGCCGGATCCTGCCGGAACAAGATCCGGTACCTATTTGATTGGATCCGGCACCTCCTCTGTCAATCAACCCGAATAAACATTTTTTTATTACACCGTGCCACGCTGTGACAACATCTCGGCACGTCCAATAGGAGAGAAGGGAGAAGAGAGAGAAGGGGGAAGAGAGAAAGTTGTGTCCAATAGGAGAGAAGGTGGTGGAGGCTGCGCCGACTCTTCTCCTTGCGCCGCGGAGCACATACACATGAATGGAGTTGTGTCGGTTTCTGTTTGGATTATGTTCTCACTCCAAATAAAAAAAAACGCACCGCTCCAGGTCTGGAATAGAAGCGAGCCGAGACCACCTCTCCTAGGTGATCTCGACTCGCTTGTTTTGTCCCGTTTCAGAGCGCGATTGCTGTGTTCATATATACCAAACCCTGTTTCAGAACAACTGCTCCAAATGGGACAGATGGGAAAGCACCCTAAATAAACTGTATCCCATTTTATCCATATTCTCTCGATGTTTTATTTCTCATTGAAGTTACTCATAGATCCCCTATTTGTCTATTTCAGGTGCATTTAATCAGAAAAAATAGAAGAGGAGAAAAAGCGAGCGACAGAAGTCAGATTACGTAATAATGACGCAATCAGTTTGGGCGCTAAAACAGAGGAAAACAAACAGGAAGGAAACAAGAGAGTAAAGGAAGAAAGCAACGACTTGAAACTTGTGGATTTCACAAAAAAAAGTCTGTAGAACAGAAACGCATAAAAACAGTCATCTGGCTCCGGTAGTAATGACTATTGATTTTTATTGACATACTGAGTTTGTGATCTAAATGTTTTTGTTCATGTTTATAAGAAAACTGAATCCCAATAGGTGAAGTCATCATTAGGAGATGCCCCCTCTGCAGAGGAGGGAGAAGAGAGAACGTTGTGTCCAATAGGAAAGAAAGGGGCGGAGCCTCTGCACCGACTCGGTGACGCCGATCCGGGCAACGTAATGGTCCTTGTTCTCTTCCTCCTCATGATTAGCTTGTGAACCGCTCTTAGTCTGGCCCGTCACCTACTGTAGGACCTGTTTGCCATGGGAGACCCTACCAGGGGCATAATGCCCCAGACAACATAGCTCCTAGGATCACTCGGGCAACACAAACCCCTCCACCACAGTAAGGTGGCGGTTCAAGGAGGGGGTGTGTAAACTCATAATCTCATAAATCTAGCTCTGGGAAGTGCTCCACTTCTGAAGCATTCCCAGTGAGAACTGGGGTCACGTTGAGGGCTGCCCGAAGTGGTAGTGCAGCTGGATGGTGGTACTTTCACTCCTGGTAGGGCCCAGCGGTGAATCCATCTGTGTGACACACACTTTGTAGTGCCTGGACAAGGTCAAAAAGGTGCTTCATAAGTGCAGACCATTTCATCAAGAAGATATTAGTTCATAACTGTATTCACAGGTGGTCTAGTCATCCACATACCTGTTTTTTTTAGTTAAATATTTTTAGGATTGTAAAAATCATGATGCACTTTTTAAAGACTTTTCAGTCTATGGTATTTTTCAAACTATTTCTTGGACATTTGCACTGAATTGAGGAATCTTAATTGAATTTTACATCCACAATGACAGGAAATATTCAATTTTATTCTATAGTCTGTGTAGTGTTCCCAAACTAGAAGAAAACATCCTTAAATATAATAATATTCTTACATAGGATCTGAGAGCCCTTTCTGGTCTTCTGAAGACGTCTAAGCTCTCAACCGCATTCTTAGTGATAAACTTTCTTTGATGTTGTTTTTGTACTAATTTTTCTCTCTTTCCATCATCAACGTTTAAGTTTTTTTTCCCAGTGCAGTATGATCCTGAAGAAGCAAAACAGCCATAGATGTACTGAACTGCAGAGCAGAATTGATGCTCTGCTATTACTAGTACAGTAAATCATAGAAGTTAATTAATCAAAATGTTGGTCAATGTTTCTTTAAGCGCTAAATACCAATTTATCTCACTTTCACAGAGAAAACAACATAAATGATGCAGTATTTCACAAGGTTTCTGAGTAATGTCTGTTCTTTTATTTTCTTTACAAGAATTCATTACTTTTTTCTTATTTTTGGCAGAAGTTTGAGTTTTATTCAGATATTATATAGATATAGATTAATTATGAAGCCAAAAAAAAATTACAGTTGGTCAGACCTCATTAAAGTCGTATATCTTTTTATAAAGGTCTTTTTTTCACTTCTACACTGATAGTTTGAGAAAAATAATGAAAGATTCCAGCACTATGTATATGTATATGTATATATATATATATATATATATATATATATATATATATATATATACATATACAGTACATAGCCTACACACACACACAATTCGAGTTAGTTATATTGCAGGTAATGACCATAACCCCATAATGTTATGATGGCCACAGGAAAGAAAAGACATCTTAGTCAATGTATCTATATCCTTCATGTTTTTACCCCAATTTAGGTCATTATTTTGGTTTACAAGCTTCAACTGTATACTTTTTCTCATATCCAATTGGTGACATCCCAATCAGTAAGGATCAGGGGGAAATTATCAGCTATTTTTTTTCCTTTTTATTTCACTTAATGACATTCCTTTATCTATCCCTAGGCTTTACCGTTAACAATTAAAGTTTGTCAGGTGGGGAGTAGGTGTACCCTTCAATTTAGGGTAGCAGTTGTAGCTTGTGAGCTAGCACCAGTGTTACTAACTTAGCCACTTTGTTGTTGTATTTAGCCCCCCTAGTGACTTTTTTTTTTAAGAACGCGACTAATAACTGATGTAGTGACCTTTTTCCGTGTGTCATTAAAGATTTGTTTACACCTCTCTTTCCAGATCAATCACGCATCAGCAAATCCACCACTGGATGGTCTTCCACTGGCCCAGCGCCATTGAATAATAATATAACTTTATATAGTTCTAATGGATCTAATGATTGTAATGATTATTCAATGGCGCAGCACTGGTCTATGGTTGGGATAAAAGGAGGAGGGTTGGAAATGTGACATTTAAAAAGTAAATTAAATCTAAAAAAAGAGGAAAATGACAAAAGTTAACTTGCAGTTCTAAACATACTGTATTTAGGGTGCTTTTTAACACCCTTTTTTATTTCTCCCATGGTTTTATTTCTCTATCCTACAGCATCCATCACAATTATGTACAAATTGAAAAGCCAAAAGCTACTTGTCTCACTTAGGAGTTGACAACACTGACTGACGTGAACTTGGAGCAAACTTGAAGCGGCTCGTCTGCATTCCAGGAGTGTGTGAAGTTTAGATATATTTCAAATTGGACAGCGAATGCAGTGCTACAGCAGCTTTTACTGTTTGCAATTCAGAAACCGGTTGGACGGAAAGGACAGAGCTTCATCTTTTTTCTTGTTTGCGCATTGCCATGCCAAAGTGTAGGATCAGATTCACACTTGGACTCCAGAGCAAAAAACATGTGATCACGTCATCTCAACATCCAGTACTGTAGGGTTTGGAAGAACTGCAGGGACTGTTTTATGGACTAGAAGCTTGAAAATCTTTTTAAAACCATGATAGACTTAGCAAAACAGTGCCTTGGTACAAGACAGCAGCCAACAACACATCAAAGCCAAACATATGGACATTTCATGATGATGAAATATCACTAACTAAACGTCATCAAGTGAGGCCTTCACTTATTTACTTATTGATTTCTGGAGCCTTGAGTTTAGGATTAGTCCCTGCAGATGTCGATCAATCACTCATCAGTAGGTGGACTCGGTCCTGAATCCCAAACTCTGAAGAACTGACACCAAGTACTGATGTTGGACTCTGTTAGCTCTATGGTGTTTGCAAACGAGCGGACACTCATTTTTGTCCTGTGAAGCATATTTATTAACATATGAAATAGAGATTTATTCTCATTGCACAGTAATAAAACTGAATTCAGTGCACTCACGTATTAGACACATTATCTAGGGTGGTATAATAAATAGTTGATAAAATAGTACAGTCTCATTCATTCAATACATACACAACCATCAACTTAGTGCCATTGTATGCAAATGTAGCTGGATTTTCATTTGTCATGTCCGGTTGATTTCCATTTGTCACATCTGGTTGTTTCTTAATTGTCATATCTGGTTGATTCTCATTTGTCATATCCGTTTCTTTTTCATTTGTCAGGTCTGGTTGAATAGTGTCTTCACCTGTAGGGGGATGCTACACCATAACCTCAGGCTCCTCGTCCTCTACCATTTCAGAAGGTGTCCCAACAGGTGCCTTCCGGCCGAACCTGCTGTCATTAGGTTCATCCTGAGACTGGGAGGTCGGAGAGGCCCTTGGTATGGGTGGCAAGTGTTTATCCTCCATTACTGGGTTTACATTGAGTTGCTGTCTCCTTGGGATTTCAATCACTTGGACGAACCTTTCCTCAGGGATAACAGATGAATGGTTGGGATAGATAGGTGAATCGTCCTCAGACTCTGAGTGTTCCTCTAAGAGTTGAGTGTGACCTTTCTGGTTCTTGGCTTACGGACCTTGGGTTTGACCGGTTCAGTTTCCTCCACTTCGGATAGGTCACCACAAGGGAGTAGGAGATCCCTATGTAGAGTTCGGGTGGGACCTTCTCCACTGATGGGCTGTACTTTATACACAGGTAAGTCTCCCATCCTATTTAGGACTTTGTACACCATCGACTCCCACTTGTCCGCAAGCTTGTGTTTGTTCTGTAGCCGCAAGTTCCTCACTAACACTTGATCACCTTCCTCTAGTGTTGACTCTCTTACTGTTTTATCAAAGCGGCGTTTGTTCCGATCAGCAACCTTTTGTGAATTCCTGGTGGCAATTTCATAACTCTCCTCTAGGCGTACTCTCAGATTTTTGACATACTGGGAGTGAGATTTAGGAGAGCCATCTTTTACAGGTAGACAGAATGTGCATGTCCACTGGCAGCTGAGGCTGGTGCCCAAACAGTAACTCATACGGGCTGAAGCCAGTGACATCGTTCTTGGTGCAGTTATAGGCATGGGCTAGTTGTTTTACATAGTCTCGCCAGTGACTTTTCTCTTTATCTTTTAAGGTTCCCAACATGCCTAAAAGGGTTCGATTAAACCTCTCTACGGGATTTCCTCTTGGGTGATAGGGACTTGTGCGCACTTTAGTGATACCTGCTAAAGCACAAAGTTCTTTGACGAGTTGAGACTCGAAATCCCTGCCCTGATCACTTAAGAGCCACTGTGGAAACCCGTAGTGCACCAAAAACTGTTCCCAAAGAGCCTTTGCAGCCGTTGCATCTTTCTGATCTTTTGTTGGTATGGCAATGGCGTACTTCGTAAAATGATCGGTTATGACTAAGATGTCTTTGATATTGTGATTGTCGGGCTCTAGGGATAAGTACTGACCTAACTTTTTTCTCCACATCCTCAGCCATTTTCGGCCAATAAAATCTTGCCCTGATCAAGTCCAGGGTTCTTTCCAAACCCACATGGCCCATATCTTCATGTAGGCACGTGAGAATGGTGGGTCTGAGAGACTTGGGGACAACGAACTGGTAAGTTACGTCATCTCCTGACCGACGAGTTCTGTAGAGGAGGCCATCTTTCATCTACAACCTTTTCCACTCTTTAAGCATTAGCTTGAGCTCAACTGAGTCAGAGGTTGGGGTTGACTTCACCTCCAACAACCATGACCTTGACGACCTGTCCAATGACAGGGTCAGACCCTTGATGCTGTTGGAGTTCTGCTTGGCTGTAGGTTGGTATGGTGGAACAACCTAAGACTCCCTCATCTCCGTATATGTCTGTTACTGCGTCAGGATGAAGCTGACATCTTCAACATGGAAGAAGTTCTAAATATATAGGCTATAAACGATAAATTGCTTCACATTTTTATCTTCTACAGAAAAATGTATCACACAGCACCATCCTCATTAAGTTCATGAACTGTGTTCTTGTATGAACATGACGTAGTCCTACTTAAGATGCATATACGTTTTGTAAGTGAGCCATTATTCCACATCAGTGAATCCCTGGAATTGGCAGTAAATTTGAAAAATACAATCATGGAGTTGTTTCCAATCCCTGAGCTAATAATCACAATGAGTGGGTTCCCAGTCAAGAACAGTAATCTAACAACGGTCTGAGTGTCGTGACAAGTAGGTCTAATATAGCACAATCAAAGGAGAATTCAAAAGGACCTCTGGGCAACCTTTTTACAGCCCGATGAGCACCATTAGCTCTTTTGCATCATTTCTTAAGGGTAATAAATTCATCAAATCCCAGTTAAACTGTTGAAGGGAATACTTTAAACCGGCTGACCTCCCCTGTAGTGATGGAATAATGAATACCTTTCTAAAGCAAATGTGTCATGAATGCACAATCTAGATGTGGATACCAAAACCATTTTTTGTACTAGGCTCCAAGTATATTTATATCTGCTCCAAAGTTGTACATTTTAACACGGGCAGCAACAACTGATTCGCTTTTGAAACCATTGTCTTGTCATTCAACTGCACTTCCTAGTTCACCCTTTGAAAAATAGGTGCCACCTCCAAACCCCATCAATCCATCCATCTCTGTGGGCAGACAGCTGCCACTGCACTAAGGAGGGCAAAACATTGATAGTAAGACAAAAATTGAACCTCAGATTAATCTATAAATAAGTTTGTATCCCCTCTGAAAGCTGGTAACAGAAGTACCTTATTGTTCAAGCTTGTTTTTGCTGGTTCTGGGCCGGACCTGCTGCCATATTGCTTGAATGATGAACTTTGAATAAATAAAAAAATAAAAAAGTAATGTTTGAAATTAGTGGTGGGGAAAAAAATCTATATTGCAATATATTGTTGCGCTCTCTGTCACAATAAATTATCGATAAACTGACGGCAAATATCAATATTTTATTACAACACACATAATGGATTTACGCGGTTGTCACCGCACTATTGTTCATGCACGGTCCTGGTTTATATAAAACATGTTATTAATGTTCACGCACTTCAATTTGTCAAGCTGTACAGTGTTTACATTTACAAGCCTAGCAGGCAGTGAGGTTCTATACAAATGCGCTTTCTTTGTACATTGTATGAAGTTTTGGGATTGAATAAATGCATAACTACATACGTTTTCCTTTTTTATAGGTATTTTTTCTTTTTCAGTCACATATATCGTGATATATCGTTGACAATATATCGAATATCGTAGATATCGTGTATCATGATATTATCGTTATCATGGGCCACATATCGCCACAGTATTGAATCGTGTTACCCGTATCGTCTCACCCCTATTTGAAATGTTGAAAACTTGTTTATGAATCAAATTTGGAATGATAAAAAGGATGAAACCCCAATACAATGACCATAAATAAGGTTAAAGTTTGTAAATAAACTAAAGCCAAAAGAAATGTTATTTGAAGGCCTTAAATTAGCAGCTCTTACACCTACAACCCTGAGCTGAAGCTGTTCCTTACAGAGAAATGAAATGCTTCCTAATAATGTTGACTGATCAACAATAATCGGAAATGTTTAGCTGCAGTTATTACTGCCCAGGGGAAACAAACCAGGCACTTAAAGAGAGTTCATATCATGTTGTGCTTAATTTACTCAAAAAAAAAAGTTAAATCAGATTTTTTTTAACTCATCTATCAAAAAATATGGAAAACTACACAATATTCATTAAATTTAAAAACATGAAGGTTATTTTGGCCGATTAAAGACAGCTCTAACAAAAGAAGGTTTGATTGTCCAGTAGCAGCTTCAGTGTTTCAAGCTCCTTTAATTTGCTTTCACCGATCTTCTAACTTTGCCCCATGGGTGCTCAAAATGTGTCTGCAGGTTCATATCCAACAGTAGCGGCGTGTTTGAGAAGGTAATGACACCGCTGCTTCAGAACACAGATTCACGCAGGGAATCTCATCTCACGCCGCTGTTTGTATATGGTTTCAATCAAATTACGCTGTGTTTGCTCAAACACAGCGCTGCATGCCTCGTAAACCCATCCTTTTCCTTTATCTACTTTCCAGCCTACACAGCCACCCTGTAAGCCAGGTTTAGTCATCTTTTCTGAAACTTTTTCCATTAGTGAGTTCAAAACAAACATTCTGATTCAACCTTTTGCTGTCACCGTTGATCTCACAAAACATACCCTCCAACAATATGAAAGCCTTTATAATTAAACTCTGTTAAAAAGGGATACGCCAACATTTTGGGACTTTACTTTACCATCAACCCCTGAGTTTTATACCACTGACTTTCCTGTTACCACTCTGACAGAGCTTAGGCTTGGTGTATCAATATACTTTCAGCAACTACACTAAATTAGGCTAAGTGACAGAATAAATGTCCTCATAAATCTAACATGCTCTAATTTACAGATCGTGACATATACATTTATACCTTTTATAGAACTGAACAACTTGTTAAGTCAGCAGTCCCCCCTGTCATGGTGTAGCTTACTGAACGAAACAGAGCCCATGTAAAGACCCAGGAAACCTTTGCAGTTGTTTTTGAGATAATTAGTTGATTAGAGTTTGGCACCATGAGTACTGAATACTGAACTTTTACGCAATATTCTAATTTATGAGATACTGAATTTTTTTTTTTTTTTTTATTAGCTGGAAGGCATAATCATTAAAATGAAAAATAAATAAATGCTTAAAATGTGTCACACTTTGTGTAATGAATTTATAGGTGTTTAATTCTTTTAATTGAATTCATGCAATAGATGAACTTTTTGATATAAGATATATTTATTACTGAGATGCACCTTTACACTGTTACCCGTAAGACTGGAATCATTTTGTTTTTGGGTAATGCTTAATCA
Organism: Cololabis saira; assembly: GCF_033807715.1. Classification (NCBI taxonomy): domain Eukaryota; kingdom Metazoa; phylum Chordata; class Actinopteri; order Beloniformes; family Belonidae; genus Cololabis; species Cololabis saira. The sequence goes on along the minus strand of NC_084605.1, from coordinate 21,809,339 downwards.
AGTAAGTTATTATACTAAACAATTCATGTTTTGCAAATTATCGTACAGGTTATCCGTTACATAATAAACTCTGATTGCACAAAACATTTAAGGAGGCAATCACTATGGCCAAGAAGTGGTGCTTAGGCAAAATAGTCCCTTATATGTATCAATTTATACATTTTACATTCTACACAAGATTAAAAAAAAAGACATCACATTCATCTAAGATGATCTCTGGAGAAGGTTAATAAAAAAATAATAAAAAACAAAAAAATTGGTGAAATTTAATAGAGTAAACATTTTGAAGAATTTGGAAGTACCGTAATAAAAAGCAGAAGTGGTAAAAAGGGGACACATTTGATTTTAAAACAAAACATCAACAAAAAAAGTTAACCAAATATGAGAGAGATTAAAAAAAAATAATTAAATCAAAAGCAAGCTTTGGCAGGAGGGAGAAGGAAGGAGGGCTGTAAATTCCAAGACGGCAGCAGCTCCAGTGAAGCGGAAACATGGGAGATCCAGAGCAGTGGCCTCAGCTCTGGGAGGTTAAGAACACAGGAAGCCTCGGGGGAAGGGACTAGTAACCTGATAACTCCAGCTCTGTGTGTGTTACTCTGTTTAAGAGATGTTGAATTGTTATCCTCCTGGACATTAAAGCACCCAGACACAAATCCTGTTTATTTATGCGGCCATTCAGACAGACCTTCAAATACCTTTCAAATAAACACCAGTCACCATCCAGACTCATTTGCAGTGACGTGGGCCATCAGAATCTCTTGCCTTTGACATTCTCAGCCGGCTGGCTGCTCCTGATTTCCGTCTCCTGCAGTCCCGACTCCATCTCCAAACGTCTCATGTGAGCTGGGGGATTTGCCAACCAGCTGTTCCCACACATGCAACTACGCATTTCAAAATTTCCAGCTGACTTGCCCGTCGCCACATCAGCGATGAACATCATTGATCTCATGAATTTATTTTCCCAAGTGATTTCATTTAATCAAAATCACTCGTGTATTGATTCTGAAAATGAGGTCTGCAGCAGACCAAAACAACTTTTTTTGGCCTTTCCCTTTTTTAAGGGTTGCTGCAGTGGATCATCAAGTTTATGTATTGAATGTTCATAGATTTTTACATCAGATGCCCTTTCTGACGCAGTCCCCTCCATCTCGAGACCGACAGTACGAGAACATCGGCTTGTGACCTTTTAGGGCTGGAGGCAATGCCGGGTCCAGTGTCCTAAGGTACAGTGCCTTGCGAAAGTACAAAGTGCCCCTTGAACTTTGTGACCTTTTGCCACATTTCAGGCTTCAAACGTAAAGATATAAAACTGCAATTTTTTGTGAAGAATAAACAAGTGGGACACAATCATGAAGTGGAACGAAATTTATTGGATATTTCAAACTTTTTTAACAAATAAAAAACTGAAAAAGTGGGCGTGCAAAATTATTCAGCCCCTTTACTTTCAGTGCAGCAAACTCTGTCCAGAAGTTCAGTGAGGATCTCTGAATGATCCAGTGTTGACCTAAATGACTAATGATGATAAATGGAATCCACCTGTGTGTAATCACGTCTCCGTATAAATGCACCAGCACTGTGATAGTCTCAGAGGTCCGTTTAAAGCACAGAGAGCATCATGAAGAACAAGGAACACACCAGGCAGGTCCGAGATACTGTTGTGGAGAAGTTTAAAGCTGGATTTGGATACAAAACGATTTCCCAAGCTTTAAACATCCCAAGGAGCACTGTGCAAGCGATAATATTGAAATGGAAGGAGTATCAGACCACTGCAAATCTACCAAGACCTGGCCGTCCCTCTACACTTTCAGCTCATACAAGGAGAAGACTGAGAAGCCAAGAGGCCCATGATCACTCTGGATGAACTGCAGAGGTCTACAGCTGAGGTGGGAGACTGTACATATGACAACAATCAGTCGTATACTGCACAATTCTGGCCTTTATGGAAGAGTGGCAAGAAGAAAGCCATTTCTTAAAGATATCCATATAAAGTGTCGTTTAAAGTTTGCCACAAGCCACCTGGGAGACACACCAAACATGTGGAAGAAGGTGCTCTGGTCAGATGAGACCAAAATCGAACTTTTTGGCAACAATGCAAGACGTTATGTTTGGCGTAAAAGCAACACAGCTCATCACCCTCAACACACCATCCCCACTGTCAAACATGGTGGTGGCAGCATCATGGTTAGGGCCTGATTTTCTTCAGCAGGGACAGGGAAGGTGGTTAAAATTGATGGGAAGATGGATGGAGCCAAATACAGGACCATTCTGGAAGAAAACCTGATGGAGTCTGCAAAAGACCTGAGACTGGGACGGAGATTTGTCTTCCAACAAGACAATGATCCAAAACATAAAGCAAAATCTACATTGGAATGGTTCACAAAAAAACATATCCAGGTGTTAGAATGGCCAAGTCAAAGTCCAGACCTGAATCCAATCGAGAATTTGTGGAAAGAACTGAAAACTGCTGTTCACAAACGCTCTCCATCTAACCTCACTGAGCTCGAGCTGTTTTGCAAGGAGGAATGGGCAAAAATTTCAGTCTCTCGATGTGCAAAACTGATAGAGACATAACCCAAGCGACTTACAGCTGTAATCGCAGCAAAAGGTGGCGCTACAAAGTATTAACTTAAAGGGGACCTATTATGAAAAACACGTTTTTCCTTGTTTTAACATATATAAAGTGGTCTCCCCTCACCCTGCCAGCACAGGGGAGACAAAATACCATGAAATTCTGCAGGGTCTCTGACCCCCGCCTTACAGAGTCCCCCAGTGTCACGTGACCTTTTTTTGAGCCATTCTGAATCTGCGCCTATGGTGACGTCACCATAGGCGCTCATTTCCACAGGTTCAGCCTCCGCTGCTGAAACCACGCCCACAACCAGCTCTCTCCGCTGCTGGAGCGGTGCTTCCTTGAGCCAGTCGGACAGCGCCGCGGATCCGGGTTAAATCATCCAGGTTCCCGGGTGGTTTGGGAGCTGGGTCCGGGGGGGTCTGTCCCAGGTCGGACCAGCTTCACTCTCCGAGATTTTCAGCGAAATCTGTCGGTTTGATCCCCGGTAACGGGAGATGCGCCGCGGATGCGCCCCGGAGCCGATCTGTGCGCCCGCCGTGGGGTTGCGGCGCCCGTCGCGCAGCATCCGCCGGGCAGATCCGGCTGAAATTCCGCTGGTCGGTCCCCGGGAGTCCCTGCTATCAGTCCAGGCCAGTTCCTGCGGTCCCGGCCGGTCGGAACCGGTCAGATTCCCTGGTTAAAGCCGCGGTGATGCGCGCGGCTCCAGCAGCGCGGCTCCAGCAGCGCTGCTCCCGGGCGCCCGGTGTGGCTCCGGGGCAGCGTTCAGCATCCGCCGGGTAGATCCGGCTTAAATAGTGCATAAATGTTATTTATATACAACTCATATTTTATTTTTTTAACAATAAAGTTTCCATTTGTGAAAATTCAGTGTTGTGATCATTTACAGGCTCGGGCTGCTCTGGCGGAGCGAGGTTTATGCTCCTCCCCTGCTACACGTCATTCAGGGAGCCAATCAGCACAGAGCCTCATTATCATACCCCCCCTCCCCTTAGAATGAGGCACAGAAAAAGAGGTTAGAAGCGGTAAAACTAGTGACAGGGCCCACAGGCTGGATTTATGATTTATGTAGAAAAAACAAGCTTTAGATTGTTTTTAAGACATTCAAGGCCTGTTTAAAATATACATTAAATGCCATAATAGGTCACCTTTAAGGGGGCTAAATAATTTTGCACGCCCACTTTTTCAGTTTTTTATTTGTTAAAAAAGTTTGAAATATCCAATAAATTTTGTTCCACTTCATGATTGTGACACACTTGTTGTTGATTCTTCACAAAAAATTTCAGTTTTATATCTTTATGTTTGAAGCCTGAAATGTGGCAAAAGGTCACAAAGTTCAAGGGGGCCAAATACTTTCGCATGGCACTGTATGTGATGGAGCTGCAGAACGTTTGGTTACTTTGTAACCTTGGTTCTCTGAGTGAGAGACTATCTCTCCACTCCGTTACATATTCCATATGTACGGGGATTGATCCCCCTGCTGTCAAGGTACGTGGATATTTCTTTAAGACACACCGGCTTGCCCGGCCACGCCCCTAGGTTCACCTATAAAGCACCTGTGCTGGCGTGTAATCAGTGATAGTTTGATCGAAACATGTCTCCGAGCGGCCTGAAGAGCTGGAGAGATAGTCTCTCACTCAGAGAAGCAAGGTTACAAAGTAACCAAACGTTCTCTATCGTATCGAGACTATCTCTCCACTCCGTTACATATTCCATATGTACGGGGAACTCTTTAAGACACCCCGTGAGGAGACGGTGCAGCACACAGCTCAGTACACCGAAAGTGACACTCCTACACCATTTACATACCAACAGGACAAGGCCCTGCGGACGCAGAAGGCCAAGCCTGAGAGGCAGACAGGCCGCCCAGGACAGTCTGCAACCTGCAAGACTGACCAAGAACGGAGAACGGGGCAGCCGCTCAGATCGGCCTGCAGACGCCAGGCTGACCGAAGGAGACAACAAAGGATGTCGCCGCCTACCGTTGAGTCACATCCAGCACCCGCTCGCCAAAGAACGGGCTGGCCGTAACATGCAGACGGTAAAACCGCGAAGACGTGGACCGAGACGACCATGTGGCCGCTGCACGGATGGTAGCGGGAGAGGCCCCTTCCCACAAGGCCCATTGAGATGGCCACGCCACGCGCAGAGTGCGCCTGAACCCAGGACGGGACAGGCACACCTGAGAACACATAAGTCTCCAGAATAGTGCCCACAATCCAACGGGACAGTCGAGACTTTGATAAGGGTCGCCCACACAGCTCGAGTCGAATCAAAAAAGCCGATAGCCTTTCTGAAGACCTGCGTGCGCCGCATGTACTCTGTCAAGGCCCTGACAGGGCCCAGCATGGGCAGGAGCTGCTCAGATGTCTGTCCTACCTCAGAAGAGGACAGAGACCGCAGTGCAACCGTTCACTACAAAGCATATGACATCTAGTGAGTCCCACACCAAGTGGTAAATACCCCCCCCCCCTCGGTAAGAGTAGGGCCGTTTGCACGGACACTGCGCAAGCCAGGAGCCCGTCCCTCTCAGGGGCCAGGCCACCAGCCCGAGCCTCCGTTGGGAAGGGACGGAACAGGGCTCCGCCCGCCTGGGCCAGCAGGTCCCGCCGAAGCGGGAGAACCCATGCTGTGCCGACCAGGAGAGGTGGAATCGTAAGAAACCACAGTATGTGGGGCTAGAGGGGGGGCACTAGAATCAGCCTCACCCCTTCCACCTAATCCCGTGAAGGAGGGGTCGGAAGAGTGTGAACAGAGGGAAGGCATGGAGAGGATCCCGAGGCCATATAGGGAGGGGAGTCGCCGCAGACTCCCCTGCCCGTTGCCATAGGCCGCTGCGACTGCGCTGCCGGTCCTGACAACGACATGGTGACCTCTCAGTCTTGGCAGGAACTGTCAGAGTGCCAAAGGACAGCCGTCAGCTCCAAGACACTTATGTGCTGGGACATCCAGCGACCGCTCCAGCGGATGTTGACCCCACAGCCTTCATGGACAGCGCCTCAGCCTATTCGGGGTGCGTCTGTAAAACCAGTCGGCGAGACACCACCGGTCCCGGAGCACCCCTGTACGCCCAATTGGCCGGACCCCTCCACCAGGAAGGGTCTCGTGGAGCCTCCGAGAAACCACAACTGTAATCTGGCGGGACATCTGTGGACACAGGCCCAAGCTCAGCGGGGACCGTTTGGACAAGTCGCATATACAGGAGGACAAGAGGGACAACCTGCACCGTGGCTGCCAACAGGCCCATGAGATGAAGGCAGAGCCCCCAGCCGACCCGAGGCAGCTGCAAGTGGCCGAGGCAGGCCAAGCTGGTCATGCTGACACAGAGTCAGCATGATAACCGCCCTCCTGGAGTCCCGAACCGTACCCAAGAAGGTCGTCACCCGAGAAGGCCGCAAGCTCGCTCTTCCCGTGAGCCCAGCGCAGACCCAGGGTTTGAATGTGCCCCAGAAGCAGGGCCACATGGTGGCGCCAACGCTCCTCCGAGACCGCACAGATCAGCCAACCATCGAGGTAAATGCGGATGCGGAGCCCCTGCAGCCTCATGGGTGCGGGGACCGCATCCATACATCGGGCAAATGTACGGGGAGCCAGGGATATCCAGCCTGTCGAACCCCGTACTCCGCCTCCCTCATGGCAAGTTTTTCCAGGAGGGAGGACAACTCCTCCCGCAGAGCCTCTGCATGCTGAGAGTCGAACACAGGAGTGAAAGCGGCCAACCTCGCCAGAGGGGGTCCGTGAGAAACTGTAAGCGGTAGCCATGGTCATGGAGAAAACAACCCATGGGACCGCCCCCAAAGCCGACCACGCGTCCCTGTGACGGCCCATCGACAGGGGCTGCCGGCAGGCTGGGGTCTGAGAAAGGTCAGGAGGGAGGGGGGCTTGGAGGACCCCTGAGCCGGTCCCCCTCTCCTCCCCCGATGGCGGCTCTAGCGGGAGGACGCCTTTCCTCTTTCTCTCTTTTCTCTGTTCTTGGCCGCCAGAAGCCCCTGGGGCGCCTGGAAGAGCATGACGCCTCTTGAGCGGTGCGGCTACTGGCCATGCCCGCTGCAACGACTGAGCTGCATAAGAACCAAACTTGATCATCTTGCTGGAGCCGAGACTGGGCCAGCCGTAAGTGGCGTCTACTAACCCAAGAGGATGCTAAGGCTCAGCCTGTAGCCACCCACCTGCTCCTTCGTAATCACATACTCAAATGGAAGGACTGGGGAAGCAGACCGACGCTCACTGCAATATTGGAACCCCCAGGACCCCCCTGCACCTCTTTGGACAGGCCAAGAGGGTAGAGGGACAGAACAGCCCCCGAATCCGTCAGTAACCTGCTGGGACAGGCCCACGAACGTGTCGGAGGAGAGGTGAACGGACACACTGCCGTCACCATGAATGCACCTGTGGGAGAGGGGAGCGCCACGCTGCCTTCACCACAAAAGAACCGGTGGGAGAGGGGAGCGGACACGCCGACTTCGCCACAATGCACCAGTGGGAGAGGGGAGCGACACGCTGCCTTCACCACAAATGTACCGGTGGGAGAGGGGAGCGATATGCTGCCTCCGCCACAAACGTGTCGGTGGGAAAGGGGAGCGGACACGCTGCCCTCGCCACAATGTGTTGGTGGGAGAGGGGAGCAACACACCGCCATCACCACAAGGTGCCGGTGGGAGAGGGGAGCGAACACGCTGCACTCACCACGGGGCTTAGCCAAAGCGGAGTCGCAGGGAGACTCTTCTTTCACCACACGGGCCCCACCGCGCGCCTCAACTCACGAGAGCATGAGCAATACGCTGGAAGGAGAATCACGGTCGCCTGACCGGAAGACCGGCACGGTTCCAACCGGCCGCGTCAACTCACGGAGCACGAGCCATACGCCGGAGGAGGACCGGAGACCAGCACGGTTCCAACTGGCCGCGTCAACTCACGAGAGCGTGAGCAATACACAGGAGGGAGAATCACGGTCGCCTGACCGGAAGACCGGCATGGTTCCAACCGGCCGCGTCAATTCACGGCGCATGAGCCATACGCCGGAAGAGGACCAGAGACCAGCATGGTTCCAACCGGCCGCGTCAACTCACGAGAGCGCGAGCAATACGCTGGAAGAGAATCACAGTCGCCTGACCGGAAGACCGGCACGGCCATACGCCGGAGGGGGACCGGAGACCAGCATGGTTCCAACCGGCCGCGTCAACTCACGGCGCATGAGCAATACGCTGGAGGAGGACTGGAGACCAGCAACCCAAGGCCAGCCTACTGTTGTAGGCATATGGGGGAGGCAGAGTGCCCTGCCAGGGTCTCGAACTCTCCCCCTGCCCTCTTTTTCTCTTTTTGGCTTCAGGCCTCGACTTCCCAATTTCCGTTTGGGCATCCCAGAAAGAGGGGAACCTGCCCGCTTCCCGGGGAAACATCTACAATGGGCCACTCTGGTACGTGCAGAAAAATAAACGATTCATGCACGTCCGTTTAATAATCTTCGCATTGAGCGGAGTTCGATCCCTCGATCTCTCGCATGAGAGACGGCGATGCTACCGCTGAGCCACAAATTGACTTACTAATTGTGACCATCCTCCAGAGGCATGGAAACCTCACAGCCACGCAAGAGCTTTGTCCCTGCTGGGCCGCCATCCTTCGCAGGGGGCGGGGCCGCCAGCGCTTCCTGGAGCGTCACTGCTTGTTTACACCGGCTCAGGTACACGCGACAGCCTGCGCCAATATGGGAGGCTTTGCTCTTCTACGTCTTCTTTTCGCCTCACTTTTTCTTTTTCCCGCACTTATAGCAGAAAAAAGAGAGGAGGGGACGTCCACCGTCAGCTGACCCGGACTCAGCCGGCGCTTAACACGGACTAACACTCCCACACCGGCGTCTCCGCACGTGTACCGGAGGCAGACGGGTGCCGCACACTGGCCCTCAACCAGCGCGGATCCAGCCGGACGCGTTAGCTCACGAGACCATGAGCCAACGCCGGGAGAAATCACGGTCCCTGACCGGAAGACCAGCGCGGATCCAACGGACGCGTAAACCCACGGGACCATGAGCCATACGCCGGAGGGTACCGGAGGTCAGTACAGGTCCAGCCGAGCGCGTAAACCCACGGAACATGGGCAATACACCTGGTGGAATCACGGTCGCCCTGACCGGAAGGCAGCACGGATCTAGCCGAGCGCGTAAGCTCACGGAGCATGAGCAATACGCCGGGGATCACGGCCGCGTCTCTGTGTGTTTTTCTGGAGAAGAAAAATAAAAAGGGAAACAGCATCCAGGGAGGCTGCCCGAAGACAGACGCCCAACCACAGCTACGATTTTCTGGGTAAGTGGATTCACGCTGCACCCACACACTCACACTTCTCTAACACGGATCATCACACACTTGCACCTTGACTCAGGTGGAGATCAAACAATCACTGATTACACGCCAGCACAGGTGCTTTATAGGTGAACCTAGGGGCGTGGCCGGGCAAGCCGGTGTGTCTTAAAGAAATATCCACGTACCTTGACAGCAGGGGGATCAATCCCCGTACATATGGAATATGTAACGGAGTGGAGAGATAGTCTCGATACGATAGAGAACAATCTTTGTCTTAATGTAAGTGATGTTTTTTTTTGGTACGCTTAATTGAACTGTCAACGTTTATGAATATACGTTGGCCTTGTGATACCGTTCCATTAGCAATAAGAGTCAACTGCGTCCTCCTTTGCTCCAAACATCCAACTCCAAACTTGATGTACTTGGTATCGAAAAATGGTTGATGGCTTTGATTTAACCCTATCAGTGAGATGCAACTTAGTTAACCATCAGAGGAGTATTTCAGAAAGCAGGTTCAACAAACTCTGAGTCTAAACCTGAACTCTGAGTTGATTTACCCTGAGATAGGAAACTCAGAGTTTTCGGTTCCAGAACAGCGGATATGAGTTAGTTCAATCAACTCTGAGTATGTTCACCTCGAGTTAAGCTCGTGCATGAAGAAAATAAAAAGCCATCATCAATGGAGCCCTGATACTACGATTCACCATGGCAACCGGCGACAACAAAAGATCCACATACTTCACGCCACTGGAGTTAGAAGTGTTAATACATGCTTATGATTCTAGGCTTGCCACTCGTCCCTTAATTGGGAATTAAAAGTTGCGTTCCGTATTGGTTCAATACGGAACGCAGTTTATTCCGTATTTCACAATTGTCCCATGCACGTCTGTCACACATGCACACACACTCGCACACACATGAACAACGAACTAACAATAATGAACAAAATAAAGGACAGGATATATTAAAGACAGCAACATGTGTCGGTGCGCTCTCTGCCTGCCCTGCAGACGGCCCGCCCCTTTGCGCTCTGTTGCCTAGTTAAGCCTAAATTATGGTTCCGCGTTAAATCGACGCAGAACCTACGCCGTAGGGTACGCGACAACGCACACCGTATGGTGCGCATCGCCGCGTACCCTACGGCGTAGGCTCTGCATTGGTCTAACGCGGAACCATAAATCAGCCTTTACCTCTCACTGCTGCTCACTGCACCGCCACGCACGGCTTTAAAAAAAAAGTCAAGATGTCTACAGAGGTTCCAGACACCCCACCTCGTCCTAAAAGAGGAAACAGAGGTCTCCCGGAGGTGTGTCAGACAGCATGCTGCAGGGGACCCTCCACAAACGTAATATAACATCCCAGAGGAGCCAGGCATCTGTTGCACAGTTCTTCATACCTGAAACATCCCCTGAGCTTGATATGGTATGATATGGGACATATATTATGCTCTTATTTATTGGTCATAATATACAGGTGAAGGTCGGAAAATTAGAATATATTGCTAAACTTAATTCGTTTCAGCAAATTCAACTAAAGGTGAAACAAATATATTATTTCCCACTACATGCAAAGTGAGATATGTCAAGACTTTATTTGTTATAATTTTTATGATTATGGCTCACAGCTTATGAAAACCCCAAATAAAAAAATCGCTAAAAATTTGAATATTTTATGAAATCAATAAAGAATTAAAGCTGCAAGCAGCGATGAACGGGCCCTCGCACTCACGGCCACCGCCCCCCATAAGCATATCAGAAACGAGACCACCCACGACTTCCTATGTCAAACCATTCAAAAGTTATAGCAGAAAAAAGGGACAACCAATCAGAAGAAGGGGCGGGGCTAATTAAGGCCAATGAAGGTCAAGGACTCCATAAAGAATCTGATGACCCCACCCAGGACTCCCTATGTCAAACCATTCCAATGTTATAGCAGAAAATCGGGACAACCAATCAGAAGACGGGGCGGGGCTAATTAAGGCCAACGAAGCTTAAGGACTCATTACAGAGTCCCATGACACCACCCACGACTTCCTATGTCAAACCATTCAAAAGTTATGGCAGATAAAAGTATTCTAGGGGGCGCTGTTGAGCCGTTAGGCCACGCACATTAATGCAAACCATGAAATATCAAATTTATCGCCAAGTCTGGCTTGCATGCAAAATTTGGTGACTTTTGGAGAACTATCAAATATGGACCAATCACATGAAGGGGGGACACGCCTTTTGGCGTCTAGCGTCGCCACGGTAACACTTTTGAAAGAGAAAAGTAATGCGTGGTGTCGCAGGATGTAGACGCACATTTTGATGTATAACACACTTGGGTGCACGTTACAGTTCGGGCTGAATTAACTGCCGAAGGAATGGCATAAATTTCGCCAAAATGACACAATTTATTCAAAATGGCCGACTTCCTGTTCGGTTACGGCCATGGCGCCAAGAGACTTTTCTTTTAGTTGTGACATGATACGGGTGTGTAGCGATTTTCGTGCATGTACGTCAAACCGTATTGTGGGGCTTGAGGCACAAAGTTTTCTAGGGGGCGCTGTTGAGCCATTTTGCCACGCCCATTAATGTAAACCATGAAATATCAAATTTATCGCCAGGCCTGGCTTCCATGCCAAATTTGGTGCCTTTTGGGGAACTATCAAATATGGACCAATCAGATGAAGGGGGGGTCCGCTTGTTGGCGTCTAGCGTCGCCACGGTAACACTTTTGAAAGAGAAAAGTAATGCGTGTAGTCGCAGGATGGAGACGCACATTTTGATGTATAACACATCTGGGTTCACGATACGGTTCGGGCTGAATTAACTCTCGAAGGAATGGCATATATTGCTCCAAAATTACGCAATTAATTCAGAATGTTCAAAATGGCCGACTTCCTGTTCGGTTTCGGCCATGGCGCCAAGAGACTTTTCTTTTAGTTGCGACATGATACAGGTGTGTACCGATTTTCGTTCATGTACGTCAAACCGTATTATGGGGCTTGAGGCGCAAAGTTTTTTCTGTCTGAACCAACCAGATGAAGGGTGGCCGCGCTTTTTGGCGTCTAGCGTCGCCACGGTAACGCTTTTGAAAGAGAAAAGTAATGCGTGTAGTCGCAGGATGGAGACGCACATTTTGATGTATAACACACTTGGGTGCACGTTACGGTTCGGGCTGAATTAACTTTCGAAGGAATGGCATAAATTTCGCCAAAATGACACAACTAATTCAAAATGGCCGACTTCCTGTTCGGTTTCGGGCATGACGCCAAGAGACTTTTCTTTCAGTTGCGCCATGATACAGGTGTGTACCGATTTTCGTGCGTGTACGACATACCGCATTCTGGGGCTTGAGGCACAAAGTTTTCCGGGGGGCGCTGTTGAGCCATTTTGGCACGCCCATTAATGCAAACCATTAAATATCAAATTTTTCGCCAGGCCTGACTTGCATGCAAAATTTGGTGACTTTTTGGGCACGTTTAGGGGGGCAAAAAGGCCCTCCTTTCGTCAGAAGAAAAAAGAAAGAAAAAAAAAAAAAAAAAAAATTCCTACAGATACAATAGGGCCTTCGCACTGAAGGTGCTCGGGCCCTAATTAAAGCTGCAAGCAGTGATGAACGGGCCCTCGCACTCATGGCCACCGACCCCATAAGCATATCAGAAATGACACCACCCACGACTTTCTATGTCAAACCATTCAAAATTTATGGCAGAAAATAGGAACTATGAAATATCGACAAATCAGAAGAAGGGGCGGGGCTAATTCATGCCAATGAAGGTCAAGTACTCAATACCGAGTCCGATGACACCACCCACATGTCTTTATGTCAAACCATTCAAAAGTTAGGGCAGAGAAAAGTTTTCTACGCCCAATAATGTAAACCATGAAATATCAAATTTATCGCCAGGCCTGGCTTGCATGCAAAATTTGGTGACTTTTGGGGAACTATCAAATATGTACCAATCAGATGAAGGGGGGGGGTGCGCTTTTTGGCGTCTAGCGTCGCCACGGTAACGCTTTTGAAAGAGAAAAGTAATGCGTGTCGTCGCAGGATGGAGACGCATATTTTGATGTATAACACACCTGGGTGCACTTTACGGTTCGGGCCGTATTAACTGCCGAAGGAATGGCATTAATTGCGCCAAAATTACACGATTAATTCAAAATGTTCAAAATGGCCGACTTCCTGTTCGGTTTCGGCCATGGCGCCAAAAGACTTTTCCTTAAGTTTACGGATTTTCGTGCATGTACGTCAAACCATATTGTGGGACTTGAGGCAGAAAGCTTTCTAGGGGGTGCTGTTGAGCCATTTTGCCACGCCCATTAATGCAAACCCTTAAATATAAAATTTTTATCCCAGCCTGGCTTGCGTGCAAAATTTGATGACTTTTGGGGCACGTTTAGGGGGGCAAAAAGGCCCAACTTTCGTCAGAATAAGAATAAAGAAAAATTCCTACAGATACAATAGGGCCTTCGCACTGTAAGTGCTTGGGACCTAATAAGAATAAAAATTCCTACAGATACAATAGGGCCTTCACACTGTAAGTGCTCGGGCCCTAATTAAATAATCAAAATTATAACAAATAAAGGCTTAAAATATCGTGCTTTGCTCAGTGGAACTCATGAAGTGAGCTCCTCATCACTGAACTTTGAGCAGACCTGTTCGGAGTTCCATCCCACAGTCCTGAAAGACAAGGAGCTGCTTGTCTTTTGTCGTTTTGTCATTTATTTTAGGTGCGGTTCTGTTTAACTGCCCAATGCAGGCAGACTTTGTCTAATTTACGATGACCATGCTCAGGTTCAGGCTGTCTGTACAGTCATGAAAGTTCAATGCTATTACAGCATTTTGTTTTTTTATATACATTTCTATGCATTTTAGACGTTTTGGGAATGTCCCTTTTTTTTGGCGCTCGCGAAAATCGCTGAAATCGGGACGTCCCTTATTTCTTTTTCTGAAAGGTGGCAACCCTACATATTTGACATATTCAGCATACATACATATTCAGTGGCCATTTCAATGAATAGTGGCTTTATCCCGATTAACGGTTGAGTTCTGCTCAGCCAACAGAAAGAATTTGCTCTGAACTGAGAGCATGTCCGCGGTTTGTAATGTTGGATATGGCTGGAGAATCTTGTTCAGATAAATAATAGAGTGTGACGAAAAACGGTAACGTTCTGTAAGGTACTCATCAGGGAATGAAAGTATATCTAATTTTGTTCTAAACATCCTCTCCTGACGTAAGGCATTGCGGCTTCGATGTCAATTGGATTCCGGAGGAAAGCTGTCGGATAGCTGCTTCAGGCTCAGCAGGAGGGAGGAGACAGTAGTAACTGACTCAGAGTTTGAGTTACGTCACTTTCTGGAACTGAAAACTCCGGGTTTCCCTCATCTCAGGGTTAACAAACTCAGAGTTTTCACAAAACCCGCTTCCTGGAATACCCCTCAGTTCTATTTTAGAGTCAGCATGCTTTATTGGATTACTATTTTTGGACTAGATGGACTAATGAGTTGTGACCTGTGCCCACTTGTACCACCTTGTACTGGCGGCCTCCATCCTATGTCTGGTTGGAGCACCATTAAAAAGCTTCCTCCTGTTTTACATAATTAACGTTTAATTCTGAAACGAAGAACCCGCTCGGACATTGAAATGTGACCTAAGAAATCCGATCACAAGTACCCAACCAGACAAAGTCTAAACACACTTTACACTGGATTCAGGTCGGCTCACCCAGGACAAAAATGACGGTGGTTTGCGAGGCCTGCGTCTGAATACAGAACCATCTTAGAATGGGTTCATCGATTACATTAATGGATTTATCTGGATGCATTGTAATGCAAGGTCCGAACGGGGTCAACGAGGGGTTCGGTGTAAATAATTTAGTAATTTTGACTCGCCCCATTCCAGGTTTCACTCCCTCCACTTCCTGTCAAAGGTAAACATAACTAAATCCAGACTTCTATTTTCAAAGGTTTAAATAAATGACTCACTTGAGGCCAGAGGCTTCAGTTATGGACCATAAAACTTTTTGTTTTTTCCCCCTCAGTGTGGCCTTGTGATGAACTAGCAACCGAGCCACCTTTTTACTTTTTGTCTCGCTCAAAGACAGCTGAGACACTGCATCCTCAAAGCTGAGTTGTTTTGGGATAAGAAAAGTTGGGATGTATTCTATTATGGAATAATACGATCAAATACGATCGATAATATGATCAAACCGAACTCATAGAAATGGGGGGAAAAGGAAGAGGAATCTTCCACCGTTCAATTTTTTCCCGACTGAAATTTCATCAGGAAGCTTCACAGAAATGAGAAATGTAGGAATAATGTCTTGACAGATGCATCTTCAAACGGAAAAGAGAACCATGACTTGACAGATGCATCTTCAAACCGAAAAGAGAACCAAACAAAAAAATCTATTGTGTTCATTATTTCTTCCAATTCTGGAGGTTTTTATATTTTTAGTACAAGCCAACAGGCATACTTTTAGACGCATGTAGGAGGACTGGCTCTGATTGTTTGTAAGTGTAATGAATGAACAGTGATGCCTGTTGTCTCAATGGACAAATTAAGCCTTAAATAACTCGATCTTTCATTTTTCTCCTCTCTTGTTTTTGGCTGAAAGTAGCTTTGATGTAACTAAAAAGTCATATCCAAGAAAGGATCTGGTTATATTCACAGTGAAAAACAACTTCATGTGCCCAGAGTAAAATTATCTTCATACTAAGCTAAGAGGACCGACCTCAGGTTAAGTTGAGTTTTTCACTAACTATAAATCAAGTTTACATTTTCAATCGAGCACTTAAATGTTATTGTAACAGTCGAGAAGAGGCCCTTTTGGAGCAAAGCCCTCCACAAGTTCAGTTTGTTAAAATTAATGGTAGAGATATAAAACAGTATTACTAAATACAACAATTTTTTGAATGAGAAAAAAACACTGAACTAATATTTAGATATCAGTTTTTTGCCAAAGCTATGTAGCAACCACACTACCCCAAGATGTTAACCCTCTGGAGTCTTGGGTATAATTGGCCGTTGTTAACCTAATTTTAAATGTAGCTCTATATTTCACTGTAAAAATTGTTTACCTTGCTATGTGGTATCACTATTTTCAACACAACCGTACCTGTGTACAAGTACTGTTATTTCTCCATATTGACGGACTGTATTAACACATTGGACCTTTAAATTAAACAAAAACTTAAAATTATAGTAGAATAAATGGATTTATTTACTATGAAAATGACAAACATATTTAAACAAGCATCCAACATTTTATTTAATTGAATGTCTTGGTTTCAAATAGTTTACACTTTCAATCATTTAAAAGAGTTTCTCTTTTGCAAATATAGTAATATTTTGAACTTTATGTTTTTTTTTTCTCTTTTACTACAGGGTAGAGATGCATGCACATCAAGAATAAGAAATCAGAAGTTGGAAGTCAGAGTCATATAATTTTCAACCTCAAGACTAAAGCCATTTTCACAAATATCATGCTATCAAGATGCACTGGTAATTCCCTCTCAACTCCACCTCTACTCTCCAGGTGTGAATTCAAAATGTCCTATAAAGACACTCCCCAGTGTGTGCTTTCACAAAGTGTTATGTTGCTCTGAAATCTAAAGACAATCCCTTTCCTCCACTTGGCATCAACATCTCTGGATGTCTCCAATGTCTCTGGACACTTGCTGCTCTATTCAGGCTGTGCTAATTAAGATAACGCTGAATAAACAGCAGCAAAAACATGTAAATAATAGTATCTACCTGGATGAAATGTCTGGCCTTTCCACTTCTGCAATTGACACAGAAGAGTGGGGCAGATTCTGACTTTTGGGGACACTACAAGATATTTTGTATTATGAGTACCAGACATCAATAATTTAAATCCCAAGGTTACTAAAGAAAACCTTTAGTTACATTTACTGGAGGTATTAACAGCTGTGTCACTATAGAAAGCAAATGCACAAATTGAGATTAAGACGAAAATGTTTTTTTTTTTTTTTTTTTTTAAACCAGACTGTAAATATGTTTATTTCTGCTCTAAAGTTGAACTTTTAAACATGGGAGTCAATGGAGATGGACTCGTTTTTGGAGACAGCCCCTATCGGTCAATTGAGGAACTGGAACAAAATTACCATTGGGGCTTGCACAAGTTGCAGAAATCACCAAGGTGGATGTGATAGGGATGTTAAATGAATAAAAAATGTATCTGTAATTATCCACGTGACACTTTCTAGTTGATATTTACTACTCTGAATATTGTGAGCCCTTATAGATGTTCCCAAATGAAAGCTTTGTAAATTCAAATGTGGTTTTTCCAAAAGTGGGAATCCAGATAGGCCTGGATTCAGAATAATTCTTACACAAATGTTGGGCTACATGTTCAGTAAGTGTTCAGATGACTTTGTCCTTTTTTGTCACAGTATTGAACTACAGATTACAGAAACTCCACTACAACAGCTGGCAAGTGTGGTTTCTGTTCCACACGCACATGAAAGAATGAAGCAGCATCTCAGTTATGAGGACATTCATCCTTTTCCCCCCATCAAATCTACAATGGGTGTGTAGAGTACACTGTTGGCATAGACCGTCTCATTTATGCAATATATGTCAGGTTGAAATAAACTGAAACTGTCTTTTAGTCAATAATCCAAACCCCTCCCCCCCATCTGCTCTCTGTGGTCTTGCTGTCCTTGAATTAATGTTTCTGTTAAAGCTTCTTTGATGTGCATTTTTTTTTAGATAGAAAGCCTTATTTGTGTTCTTTTTTTCTGCTTCATGCCTATCCTCTACTTGGTCCATTAAGAAATGGTGTGAATGTTCTATGCAGCTACCTTACTAGCATGTTTTTTTTTTTTTTGCATGATGTGGCGAAATACACACTAACACTCTAGAGGCGAATCCCTGCAAATATGGGTACATCACACAGATCTCTAGATAATATCCAGAGTTGCAATCCTGGAATAACAGTAAACTGCAGCTTCTTCTTTGACCACTAGGGGCTACCTCCAAAAGGGAGCCAATTTCCATTGGACATTTTAACATAGGGGTCAACTATACAGCAGCAAAACATATTTACAACCTGGAAGAGTCCAGTTCGTGATTTTGCTGTCTCATCGCTCCTGCTGTTGGCTTGTTTCCCAGGCCCACCAAGATGAGCCAAGGCCAGGCTAGCGAAAGTTGGCCGCTGTAGTTCAGGCAGTCCTCATTTTGGCCCTGGCAGTCTGTGTCGAAAATGTCAAAACATCTGAGCCAGAATATTTGATGATTAAATAATATATCTCTTCCTCCTCCTTCCTCGTTGATGTTTTAACCAAGAGGTTTATCTTGATGTTTGTATTTAGAAGTGAAGCATCTTCTTGTCTTCTCTTTTGCCTTTGTTCTGTCCCCTGTGTGAGTGTAGGGAGGCTAAACAGACTGACGTGGGAGGTTATCTCTTACGACTGTAGAAATCTGAGACACACTTTTGTTTAGATCATTTACCATGTAATCAGTTCTGATCGAGCAGTAATAGTCACTCATCAATGCCCCCCTCTGGCTTTTTACAGATTGCCTCTTGACTTTTCCACACACACAAACACCTGACATAAAAGCAATGTGACCCTGCTGTGATAAGATGCCACATACAAGTTATAAACTCCAGCTACATGCCACATAACCTCCCTGACTGACACACACACACACACACACACACACACACACACACACACACACACACACACACACACACACACACACACACACACACACACACACACACACACACACACACACACACACACACACACACACACACACACACACACGTTCCCCCAGAACAGCCCATTGTCCCATTGTGTAACAGCAGATAATTTATTTCCAATTGTTTATTAGTGCAGAGGAGCAGTGGCAGGCTTTTGGACTGATGCGTTTACATCCAGTTACACCTGCTTGACTGTGATAGAAATTCTTAGCTGTTCCGTTCCTTCATAAAGGCAATGGCAAGCTGTCGGAAAGATCTGTGTGCCCCTCGTGCATTCCAAGTGGGTTTTTTTCTATTTTGTTCTAGCAGCCATTTATCATTTCACTCCTGCTACCAATAAGCATTTGTAGTCGTCTCATGATGACTGTTGCATAAGGTGCTACCTGACATTTTATTGGCTGTTTGAGTTCCTGAGCATATCCAAATTGATACTAAAGCAGTAATGGAAGTTAAACTTATGAGGTTGCAGGGTTTCAGCCACAGTTATGTGGCTCAGTTTTAAGATTTTACATATACAGTACAGACCACAAGTTTGGACACACTTCCCCATTTGTTTGAAAGAGACGGTGTTTCCAAACGTTTGGTCTGTACTGTACATGTTTATCCAATCTCAACAACAAGCCAAGACATCACACCATGTCATTATTTAACAAAAGCTGAAGCCAAAAAGCATAAGAAGCATATGAAAACTGAACAACACTCTCTTACACATCTTCAGCAGTCATTTGATGCAGATTGGATGGAAAGGAATTATTTCAAAGCAAAACCTGAGATGTGTTAGGAGGACATTTCCAAATAACTTGGCCATTCATCTTAATTACTATCCTCTTAAATACAAAAGACTTAGAGTCTGAATTTGATTTTCTGTCCAAACTCTGGACACCACAGGATAACAGTGAAACATGTCAGAGAATTGAAATGTGACACAGGCAGAGGAACATCTGGACTAGTATCAACAACATACAAGGTGTGGGGCAGAGCAGGAATGCCGGTGAATGTTGTCAGTTATGCAGTATAAAGCTTTTATCCAATGTGGTGGCAAATCTACACACCATCGTGGTTCTTTTGAACATGGGACATTTGTATTAGAGTGTCCACACTCTAATACTTGGCTAGAGTAGGACAGACCTACTCTAGCCAAGTTCACACCAAGGTCAAACTGTGGAGTGTTTAGGAGAAATGTTAAATGTTCGTGTTAAAAGTTCAGGACAGGACTGCAGAAGTGGTTTGTTTGGAAAGGTTGCCATGAGGAGACACTGTCCTTACAGTTACGTAAAATTGGAAATTTTTCACCATAAAACAGTATCATAAAAGCAATTACCACAATGCATCCGCACAAACCATTCAACTGTCAAGCACAGTTGTAGATCTGATGAGGTTTCACAACCACAGGACCTGAACATCTTACAGTCATGAACTGCTTTTATACAGTCGATGAAAAAGCATTTGAGCTAAAAATGTAGAGCAAGTAGTCTTTCATACAACCACACCTTGGCTCAGTAATGAAACAATTATCAATTATCCCAAGAGCACCTGCAGATTTACAGCAGAATGGTTGGAAGAAATTACAGACCTAAATCTGGTTCAGATGTTCACCAGGACCCTAAGAGATGGTGCATAATCTCCTACAATGCACATTTACCTTTATTTCTTGCATTTCATTTATCCTTTTTTCTTACGCCTAAATAATTCCTTACTCTGCTTTTAAACTCTTACTTTAAAATTTCTTTTTGTAAGGCACTTTACATAAAAACCATATATATCTTGTACATAAAATGTCCTATAGCCTACAAATAAACTTGCCATAATTGAGGCTAATAATTTCGCTCAGAAACTGATTGTGGCAGGCTGGAGGAGCTGCAGCCACTCAGGCTGATTAGGGCACAGGTGGGCCCAATCAGCCTCTCCACCCTACCAGCCTTCACAGGAGAGCTTGCTGCTGGGCAGCCATGCCTTATGAAGGCTGGCAGGGTGGAGAGGCTGATTGGGCCCACCTGTGCCCTAATCAGCCTGAGTGGCTGCAGCTCCTCCACACTGATATCTTCAACTTATTGCTAATAAAAATGTGGCTTTACAAGCAATTGGTGCATGTTGTTTCTTTAAAAATATCACTTTTTTATTTCATCTCAATTCTTGTTAAATCCATATCCATATGTACTGTATCATCTCATATGTTCTGTGTTTGTATTGAGTTTCTATGAAGATTAAATTGTTATATTTTTTGCATGCTGATGCATGAACATTGTAATTGACCAAATAATGTTACTTATTTCCCACGACTTTGCAAACATAGGACCAATAAAAGGTCTTTGCTGTGAAAAAACAAGTCAGCCTGCAGGCCAGCTCTGATTAGATGAATGGCAAATGACGAACAGAAACAGAGAGGGGGTGAGGGTGGGGGTTAAAGCTGCATTCACATGAGTGAATTGACTAAATCCAAGCTTCCTGCTGAGAATTACTGTTTACACTTAACACGCACTGATTAAGCTTGTCCTATTTAAAAACAGAAGAAAAAGTATTATGAAGCAATCATCATGCAACAAACAGATTTAAATATGAACCATTACCTTGAAAACTATCCCAATAAAAAAAGAACATGAGGAATCAAAGACAACAACGCTGTCCTCTGAAAAAAATACTAAATCCTTCACCTGCAGTTACTTCGGGAAACCATGTCAGTCAGTGGCTTTGAGCCCATGCAGAGCTGATGTCAGAATGACCAGGATCTCTCTGACCCAAGTTATTAGTGATGTCCGTGGATTACCGGAAGCATTTTAGCCTCGGTCCAATAAAACTTCATACACTACCAAAGTGAAAACGCTGCTAAAGCCAACTGCTTGAATCAATGGTAATAATAATAATAATTAAAGCTGCAAGCAGCGATTAATAGGCCCTCGCGCGTGGAATTTGCAACAATTATGGTCAAGTACTCAAAACCGAGTCCGATGACACCACCCACGACTCTATATGTCAAACCATTCAAAAGCTATAGCAGAAAATAGGGACAACCAATCAGAAGAAGGGGCGGGGCTAATTCAGGCCAATGAAGGTCAAGGACTCAATACCGAGTCCGATGACACCACCAACGACTCTCTATGTCAAACCATTCAAAAGTTATAGCAGAAAGTAGGGACAACCAATCAGAAGAAGGGGTGGGGCTAATTCAGGCCAATGAAGGTCAAGGACTCAATACCGAGTCCGATGACACCACCCACATGTCTTTATCACAACCCGTTCAAAAGTTATGGCAGAGAAAAGTTTTCTAGGGGGCGCTGTTGAGCCATTTTTCTACTCCCATTAACGCAAACCATTAAATATCCAATTCTTCGCCAGGCCTGGCTTGCGTGCAAAATTTGGTGACTTTTTGGGCACGTTTAGGGGGGCAAAAAGGCCCTCCTTTCGTCAGAAGAGAGAGAAATAAATAAATAAATAAATAAATAAATAAATAAATGAATAAATAAATAAATAAATAAATAAATAAATAAATAAATAAATAAATAAATAAATAAATAAATAAATAAATAAATAACCAGAGGAGGACATTCGCTCACTGGCCACTTTATTAGCTACACATTGCTAGTACCGGGTTGGACCCCCTTTTGCCTTCAGAACTACCTTAATCCTTTGTGGCATAGATTCAACAAGGTACTGGAAGCATTCCTCAGAGTTTGGTCCATATTGACATGATAGCCAACATTGGCATAATCACACAGATTTGTCGGCTCCATGATGCGAATATCCCGTTTTACCACATCCCAAAGGTGCTCTATTGGATTGAGATCTGGTGACTGTGGAGGCCATTTGAGTAGTGAACTCATGTCATGTTCAGGAAACCAGTCTGAGATGATTCACGCTTTATGACATGGTGCGTTATCCTGCTGGAAGTAGCCATCAAAAGATGGGTACACTGTGGTCATAAAGGGATAGACAGGGTCAGCAACAATACTCAGGTAGGCTGTGGCGTTGATGCTCAATTGGTGCTAATGGGCCCAAAGTGTGCCAAGAAATTATCCCCCACACAGAGCCGTCTGGGAGATTTGCGAGGCCCTGTGCGAAATGGCTGGGGGGGGCGAAATTTTTGGGTTTTTCGGGTCAGATCGGGTGTCTATATGCGCAATTTTAACTCTCCAATTAGCAAAATACTGGATACCTTCCCCTGCCTCCAGTGGCGGAGCGTGGGTCTCAATACAGAGGGGGCGGAGCATTCTCGATGGGCCCTTATGATAGTCATTTTAACGTTCAACAACACCTCATGCTACCCATCAAACATTTATTCTCACTTTTATTGAGCCAAGCAAGCCTATAGGCCTATGCTGCAGAAAGCAGAGTAAAGTCACAAACTTGTTCAGAAGAACACACACACACATCGGCCTGACAGCTGACAATCACATGAAGTGAAAACTCAGATAGTCACGGACTGACTCAGTTCCATCTTTGATACAGCTTAAATACAAAAAAAACATAACTGGTTTAAAATTACACAATCTATTTAGATAGATATAGACACAGCAGTCTATAACATCATTTCTGAGCTCTATAACAGAGAATAGACTACAACATTCTGATAAAGAAATTATTTATGAAGGTTAGACACTGACTCACCAATGGTAGTTGACTTTTCCATACCCAAAATAATCCAGGTAACGTGGAAAACGGGGTAACATTCAAAACTTTGTACATGCTTAGTCCTCTTTTAAAGTTTAGCGCTCATCTCTTTCATGGCGGCAAATTGGCTGTAACTGTTAAGGCTGATTTATGGTTCCGCGTTACACCAACGCAGAGCCTACGGCGTAGGGTACGCGGTGATGCGCACGTACGGTGCGCGTGGCCGCGTAACCTCGCCGTAGACTACGCCGTATGCTCTGCGTCGATTTAACGCAGAACCATAAATCAGGCTTTACAGCCAATCAGCGTTGGCTCACAGCCCTGATGCGTTCAGGACAGTTGTAAAGTAAGAATTAGCCTACACTGGCCGCACAATGCACATTTTATCGTTATTATAGCCTACAATTTACGATTATATATGAACGTATCACACAAAACGGGGCCCTATCATTGTGCCCTATGAGCTTGTGGGCCCCGGGGCAACCGCCCCCTTGCCCCCCCGCTGCTTGAGACCCGGTCGGATCGGTGATTTTTGTAACAAATCTATCAAACGAGCCTTTCAGAGAGGGATTAAACTCTTCCACTTTCTTTTTTTTCTTTTTTCATTCCCTGATGCAAACATTTCCTGAATCTGTCTCGTTCTCTCTACATTGTGTGACAGTTTGTTACACACTCCACCCGTCTCGATCAGAGCACCTTGTGTCAATGCGCTTGGTCTGACGCAGTTGTATTGAACAACAGACACGCGCAGCTGCGCAGAGACATCAATCAGCAAGCACATCATTGCACATATATTTATTGATATGCACAGCCTAGTACACATTTAGGTCTGTAATGGAACGTGACTGTTGATATTTATAAGGGGGGAAAAAAAAAAAAACGGCCCATAGCGCGAGGCCCCTTGGCGCGCGAGGCCCTGTGCAGTCGCACGGTTCGCACACCCCTTGCGGCGGCCCTGCCCCCACACCATTACACCACCACCACCACCTGAAAAGTTGATACAACGAAGAATGGATCCATCCTTTCATGCTGTTGACGCCAAATTCTGACCCAACCATCCGAATGTCGCAGCAGAAATGGAGACTCATCCGACCAGGCAACGTTTTTACAATCTTCTGTTGTCCAATTTTGGTAGCCTCAGTTTCCTTTTCTTAGCTGACAGGAGGGGCCCGATATGGTCTTCTGCTGCTTTAGCCCATCCACCTCAAAGTTCGATGTGTTGTGCGTTCAGAAATGCTGTTCTGCATACCTCGGTTGTAATTAGTGGTTATTTGAGTTATTGTTGCTTTTCTACCAGCTCGAACCAGTCTGGCCATTCTTCTCTGACCTCTGGATTCGACAAGGCGTTTGCGCCCACAGAACTGCCGCTCACTGGATATCTTCTTTTTCGGACCATAGTCTATAAACCCTAGAGATGGTTATGGGGGAAATCCCAGTAGATCAGCAGTTTCTGAAATACTCAGACCAGCCTGTCTGGCACCAACAACCATGCCCACGTCCAAAGTCGCTTAAATCACCTTTCCTCCCCATTCTGATGCTCGATTTGGACTGCAGCAGATCGTCTTGACCATGTCTATATGCCTAAATGCATTGAGTTGCTGCCATGTGATTGGCTGATCAGAAATTTGCGTTAACGAGCATTTGGACAGGTGTACCTAATAAAGTGGCAGGTGAGTGTATAAGCCACCATTTCCTTAGGTATAAATGAAATTAAATGTTTTAGTCAAAACACCGCAGCTATTTTGCGAAAAACTAGGTCCTTTACTGCTGGATATGATCACTGCATCAATCATGAACAGGGCTTTTTCTAGGGATGTCAACACAGCTCTTATATCACTGCTCTTAAAGAAGGATAAAGATCCTTCGGATTGTGCTAATTACAGACCACTGAGTCTGCTAAATGTTGACCTAAAAATGTATGCTAAGCTAATTGCGCGACGTATTGAAAAGTTTATGCCATTTTTGGTCAACTGTGATCAAACTGGCTTTATAAAGACTAGACTTGGATCTGATAATGTTAGGCGACTGCTTCAAATTATTGATGCTGCAGGAGATGTAGAAGCCCCGATTGCTGTGCTGTCCCTTGATGCTATGAAGGCCTTTGACAGGCTGGAGTGGTCGTTTTTATGGTACGTGTTGGAGACTATGGGGTTTGGTAGAGACTTTATTCATATGATTCAGGTCCTATACTCTAACCCCTCTGCACAGGTTCTAACTGGGCAATTGTTTTCCGCTCCATTCCTTGTCACAAGGTCTTCTAGGCAGGGCTGCCCCTTGAGCCCTTCTCTCTTTGCCCTGTCACTTGAACCCCTGGCACAAATGGACAGTCTCCTTCTATAAACCCCATTTCTATTCATGATACAGAACATAAAGTAGCCTTATTTGCAGATGATGTTTTAGTTTTTATGGAAAATCCAAACCAATCAATACCAAATTTGTTATCAGTTTGTGAGGAATATGGCTCATATTCTGGATTTAAGATCAATTGGTCCAAATCGGCACTTCTCCCTCTGAATAACTGCGAGATCACAGCCTTTCCCTGCTAATATCCCCGTCGTCCAACACTTTAAATACCTTGGAATTAAAATCTTTCCCTCTCTACATCGCATAACAACATTTCATTTTCTGGAAATGCATAAAACTGTAAAAGTGATATGGATAGGTGGGCTATCTTTCCTATCTCCCTCCAGGCCCGAATTGCTATTGTGAAGATGAATATTCTACCAAGAATCAATTTTATTGCCTCTATGATTCCATTGTGCCTTCCCTCTGATTACTGGAAGAAACCACATTCGGACATATCTCACTTTATGTGGAATAATTAATCCCCTAGACTTAAATTATCTACATTACAGAGGAATAGAGAAGATGGTGGTTTAGCACTGCCTAATTTTAAATTCTACTTTTGGTCATTTGTGCTCCGCCCTATTGTTACGTGGCGCGATCCTGCCACACCAGTATCTTGGCGCAGGTTAGAGGAGAAAATGTTTCTACCTTGGCGCTTAGAAGATGTCCTTTTCTGTAATATCTCTGACAAACAAACCATGCTACATTTTGGCCCCTTAATTTCGAATGTGATTCGAACATGGCGCTTGGTAGAAAAAGAGTGTAAGATCTTCTGTAATTGGCATTCACTTTCCCCTCTGTTCAATAACAAAGGTCTCCTGATTGGAGGAAGACCTATAATTCAATCACACTGGATCAATACAGGTATCCGGTATCTCAAAGACTTGTACACTGACACCGCTTTAGGTTCCTTTGAGGATATAAAAATGTCATTTAATCTGCCAGATTCTTCCTTCTTTTTTTACCTACAGATCAGATCAGCCATGAAAGCTTATGGAGTACCTTGGCAGCAACCTTTACCCATTCATCCCCTGGCCAAATTGTTCTTGGTGCAAACTAAGACCAAGGGTATGGTATCTGCGTTTTACCAATTTATTTTAGAATCCTCATACCCTGTATTACTACGGGATAGATTATGGAGACGAGACTGTGACTGATTCCGCTAAGTTTCCACACCTAGTTATTTTATGTTTAGAGACACTAGGTGCAGGGGTGCTGTTTTTGTTGTACTTTGGTTTTAGTAAGTGTAGACAGCCTTTGTTTTCCTTTTTGGTTTTGAGTTAGTTTGGTTATCCATTTTAGCTCCTAGAGAGTCCTCTTTCGGTTATATTTTGTTTTTGATTTAAACAGCACCCACCGGCCCTCTTCCTTGGTTTCTTTTCTTTTCTTTTGTTAACCGGTATTCCGGCATTCTTTGTCAACAATAAACTACCTTACCTTATACCAACTGGGTTTTATGTTGCTTCCCTTTCCCCCTGCGAGCCGGGACGTAACACCAACCACCAACAGATACATTTTAATTTTGTACATAGAACTTAACTAAAGGGGCTGACACACCAAGCCGACTTCCCCCGCTCTCTGCCGACTGCTGTGTCGGCTCGCGTCGGCTGTGTCGGGCTCTGTCGGGCTCACTAGACACACCGCAAATACGACACCCGACGGCAAACTAGCACGTACGTTCTGCGCATGCGTGAGAGGTAATTCCCTTCCATACCAGCAGGCAGCGGTAGTCTGTATTCAGGGGCTCAAGGAGGGGGACAGCGCTTTTTTTTTTCAAAGCTTTATTGAGAAAACACAAGTGCAGACAAACAAAACTCTGACCAGAACAGATCTGATCAAAACAGACAAACAAAAATCTGTGTAGAATTACTGCTGGCTGAAATAAATCATTTAGGAAGATAAATGTTGGTTTAATAGATAATAGATGAAATCTAACAGTTGTAGCTACGCCTGTTAAGTAATTTGCTCCGAAAATTTCGGGATTTTCTGCCTGCCGGCTCCGGAGCTGATTTATGGTTCCACGTTAAATCGACGCAGAGCTTACGGCGTAGGGTACGGCGTACGGCTCACGTCGCCGCGTAATTTACGCAAATGACGACAAAAAGCATTCTGGGAAATTCCGGGAACAGCCAATCACAGAGTGAGTTGTTTGACCGACGGCCGACGGCGATTCAACATGTCGAATCGGCTGAAAAGCTCCCGACGGGCGCCCGACCTGTGGCGACGTGCGGGACACACCGGGGAAACTAGCCCGACAGACGAGCACCGACGCTCACCGACGGCCCGACGGCCGATATTCGGCTTGGTGTGTCAGCCCCTTAACTCCTCGCAGGCTGTTTATAATGAAACTGATTGATTCTCCTTTGTGCTCCTTTTGTAATCTCAAGTGCCCTGGAACATTCTTGCATATGCTGTGGGATTGCCCATCAGTGACACAGTTCTGGTGTGACGTAGTTTCGACATTGTCAAATTTGGTGGGAGAACCGGTCCCAACAACCGTGCCTGTTCTGATATGAACAACTTATCAGAATTGAACACATCTAGACTGAACAGGCGCATCCTACTCGCTGGTCTCACGGCCGCCAAAAAGCTAGAAACCATCCCAGACACTTAATCTTAGACACTGGATTCTCACTTTCTTAGATGTGGTTTATATGGAACTGTCAACTGCTCGTATTCATGGTGCCACCGAAAAAACAGGCAGACAGTAGTAGAATCTTTGAGGGGCTTATTGAGGTAGCCCTCTGACCCTCATCATCAGTAACTCCTCTGTGTTTAATTGGAATACCTCATTCCCCTGCAGCTCTGTGTGTATGTGTCTGTGTCTGTGTATGTGAATACATGTGTCATCTGGTCTTCGTCATTTGTTCTGTTTTTGTTTTTTGTATGTGCTGTGAATGCATCCCTCTGCATACAGACAGGCATGCATGGGGTTGTTTCTCTTTTTGTTTTCTTTCTTTTCTTTTTCTGAACATACCGTATTTTCCCGACCATTAGGCGCACATAAAATTCTTTTTTTTTTTTTAAAGAATGTGCCACGCGCCCAATGAAACAGTGCGCCGTTTCTATTACCTGTATTATGGTAATGTAAGGCGGACGGCCACCATGAGAACGGTAAAGGGAGAAGGGGGCGTGTGAAGCACCCGTGAGTTGCGGACGTGATAGAGACCATCCTCAGACGTTAAAGGGGGAAGAGGGGGGGTGTGAAGCACAGAGCGGGTGGAAGGAGCGTTTCAACGGCCACTATTCGACTGAAAGCAGTAGCTCTGGCGGAAGAAATGAAAATTGAACATTTTCATGGAGGTCAGTCTTGGTGCTTTCGCTTCATGAAATGGTGCCAGCGCAGCAGCAGCGCCCTGCGGATTATATGGAAAAGATGGAGAGCTCATTCCGCTCATTCTGCAGCCGACACATCACCGACAAACGCATCCAGCCCAGCCACATCACCAACATGGACGAGGTGCCGCTCACCTTCGACATCCCGGTGAATCACACGGTGGAGAGGACGGGAACAGCGCGGTGGAGAGGATGGGGGTGCGCGTCGCCGCCGTACCCTACACCGTAGGCTAGTGCGGTGGAGAGGACGGGGACCGTCCGGCGGAGGGGACGGGGACCAGCACGGTAGCGATCCGCACAACGGGGTATGAAAAGTCCTCATTTACTGTTGTGCTTGGCTGCCACGCTGATGGACAGAAACTATGGTGATTTTTAAAAGAAAAACTTTGCCTAAAGAGACTTTTCCAGCCGGAGTCATTATAAAGGCAAATGAAAAAGGCTGGATGGATGAAGCCATGATGATCCAGTGGCTGAGGCAGGTCTATGTGCGGCGACCCAGTGGTTTTTTTCACACATCATGCGTGGGCTAACGTGTCTGCTGGGACTGTTCGGGCTTTTGCAAAAGCCGGCATTTCCGAGGTCACGCACGGCACAGAAAGTGACTCTGACAGCGAGGAAATTCGGACTGATATGGGTGGGTTGGGTGGGCAGGGGTCATTATCCTACTTTAATTTTCCAAGTCCTCTTAGTTTGTGTTGTTTCTACGATTCCCTTGGTGAAACTCAATTGATAACAAAATTTCCCTTCAATTATCGTTCGGTTTGCTGTAATGTGGTCTAGTTGCTTTCAGAGCCAGGGTGATTTCTCAGGTGGTTTGCTGCATGCAGTTTCTGTTGTAGTGGTGGAATGTGCTTTGACTGTAATCAAGGTCATTTTATTTTACAAACGTATGTTTTGCTAGGTAGTGTAAAGCTTTTCTCCCCCAAAAATCCACACATGTGGTCGCCCACATGGAAAAGTTAGTCCGAGTAAACAATGGAAAAAAAGTCTAAAATAAACCCCTTCATTATATCTGATCCCTTGCTTTTGGGTTTAAAAAAAAATATTCATAAGGAAATAAAGAAAATGTGTTTGATAAATGAAACAAATATAAAATCACAATGTGAATTAATAAAAACAATTACAGTAACCCATCAATCGATCAATGATGATGTGGGATATTGAATTAAAAAAAGTGGACCAGAGTTAGTCATACTGGTGTCGTCTAACAGCAGATGGAAGAAATGACCCATGGTAGCGTTCCTTTTAGCAGCCTGGGTTCCTGTAATTTGCAATTCCATTACGCATATGCGTATAGTGTATGCAACATACTGTGTTGATTTTCAACCAGTGAAATCATTAGAGGTTCCCTCCTAATCTTTAGTGTTTGTGACAATAGCTCTATTGGGAATATCTTTATCAAGATATTGCTTTTGAAATATGGCACCAAATTCCCTCCTACTGTTGCTAAATGAACCCACTGAGCATCTGTTTCTCCAGACTGCCTTAAATCCTGTTTGACCCCCGCACACACAAATGGAGTAAACTTATTTCTTCACACTGCTGCTATGGACACAAAATTGGTTTTGTGAAGTCACACTTTCCCTGATTTTTAACTACTGAGTATTACAGTTGATTTCACACTACTCAAGCCTGATTTGTCTGTAACCGAGCTCGACTAAAAGGTCACAGGCACATTTGAGAGTGACCTGTGTTCAGGCACTCAATTTTGTGTGAATTCGAAAGACATT
The DNA here is from genome assembly GCF_033807715.1 of Cololabis saira. Lineage (NCBI taxonomy): Eukaryota > Metazoa > Chordata > Actinopteri > Beloniformes > Belonidae > Cololabis > Cololabis saira. The sequence continues at coordinate 21,778,735 of NC_084605.1, read as the reverse complement.
GCAGAGTCGTCCAGCAATCACTGATAGTGGAGAGATTTCTTGCATGCTAACAATTCCTATTCATACTACATCCAATGAGAGAGCAAAAGCGTGGGGTGACATCCTAGTGTGGAAGGGAAGCCTACAAACCAAAGGGGATCTGCTGTAAAGATAGACAACGAAGAAGCAGCAGCCGCTTGGCAAACTAAAAAGGTTTGGACCCAAGTAAGAGAGCAAAACTTTACTAAACTTTGGCCAGAGAACAGATTATTTGATGTGACATTTATGATGATCCACACAAGGCATAGTGAGCAAGCACTGGTCGTTTCAGTACGTCCAACCATTCATTCCCTTCCTGCTTCTTCCTATTCAGGTTTATAGGGGTCTGCTGGAGTCTGTCCCAGCTGCCTAAGGAAAGAATGCAGGGTCCACCATGGAAAGGTCACCTGTCCAATTCAGGGCCTCTTTTGTTGATTTTCAAACTAAAATATCCTGTTTTACATTATGTATCATTTGCAGTCTCTCGTCATGAAAAGGTTTTTTGTTGACAAAGTAAGTGACCAAGATGCTGTCAAATCATGTACTCCATTACCCTCAGTTTATCTGTAACTGAACACCTCAAGCAAAGATCGCAGGGAATCTTTGGACCAAACATGGCCCACATCTGCAGCTTTCTCACATCAAATGTTTAATGTGAGAAATCACCTGCTAGCTAAATCTATTTATTATATTTTATAGCAGATATTTAGACATCATCTACTGTAGCAACATCTGTGCTGGTATTTGCGCTAACATTATGTCAAGACAACTTTGGATTTCTACGTGCCTAAAAATGCAAATTTTACGACAGTCATTTTTAATTTTAAACAAAAAAACAAAGAAAAACTCTTCAAAGTCCCAAAAGAAGTACAAAAATCACATTCAGCCAACAGTTTTGTTAGTTCTTAGACCCTGTCAAGCCTGTAGCAGCAACATAAGGCCAAAGGTGCTGGCTTGAGTCAGCCCTGCAGCACCAGACATTGTTTGATGACGCTGCCTCATGGGATTACTCCACTGGTAGGTGACACTGACCCTGACACTGTTGGTTTAAAATAATGGACCCACTGGAATGAATGGCCATTGCTGCCTGTCTTTTTAGTTTTTGATTTATTGACTGTATGACTGTCAGTGAGACAGCAGGGTTGCACTGTCAGTGTCTAATATGTCTTAAGTCCCAGTGTTGCATATATCAGATTGTGGCACACGCCCCTGTTGCATGGAAATATATGGCATAGGGGTTGGAGAGGGAGCAGAACACATTTCCTGCATACCTCTCCGTTGCCTGTTCTCTCCGTCTTCACCCTCCCACTTGGAGCTCTGGAGCGAGAGTGCCTCATGACCAACATGTTCCCGTCTCTCTCTCTACACCGCTCACACTCTCTCCCCCTCTCTCTCTCTGTTACTCTCAGTCAAAGGCAGGATTCTCCGTAACCAGCTGGAGCTTATTGCAATCCTCATCATCATTTCATTGATGTTCTCTCTTTTTTCCCCCCTTTTTTTAAGCTTTTTTTTTTCCCTGGATTTGTATTTCAGCTTCCGATGTCACGGCTGACATCATCTGCTTGGATGCTACAAGAAGGTGCACAAAGGTTGTAGAGAATGGAAGAGAACTTTTACTGCTTCAATCAGTGTACCTTTCTTGTGACTGTCGACACTTCACATCTGATAATTTCCCTGGGAGACCAGTCAACAGTGGACGTGGATTTGTTGTAATGAATGACTCATTTAGGTTATCTCCCCTCCTCAAGACTGCTCGTGACAGAATTCTTTTTCTTCTTTTTTCATTCCACCTGTATGTTTCACCTCTAAGTTACTCTGTAAAATATGTGGGGACTTTTATGGCGTGTGAAATTTTTTCACTAAGTGTGAAGTTTAGAGGACCAAAGTGAGACAAAGCATGGCTCATGGAACCGCAGCTGAGTGTTGAACGGTTCTGTCAAAGACGACAGTGCAGGTAAGAGTGCATGTACTCCGGCTCACTTCAGTTTGAAGACAGACTCCTGATCTTAGAGATATCTTCACATATATGCAGTAAAACCAGGGGACACGTCTGCGAGTGTACACTAAAATTTAAAAAATGTCCCCTCTTTTGCAAATTTCCCCTCTGTGGGACTATTAAAGGTTTATCTTATCTTATCTTAATCTTTAATATTAACCAAGTCTGACTTCATTTTGGACATCTTCCAGATCCACTTATGTCACAAAGAAGTATACTTTATAAATGACTAGTTTCCGGGTCTTGAAAGCTGTGTATTAGTCTGGCCAAAAGGGAGACCTCTGCAACTTGGTGAGAAAGTTTCTTCAACAGTAGCATTAACTGTCACAAATCTGGCTCTGCTATTCTGGATTAAAGTGTATATGACTTGTGGTATTAGTGGGATTGTTGTGCTTGAATTGGGACTTAGAAAAGACTTGTGTTTAGGAAGGCCCAAGCCAGGAGGAAAATACCTGAATAAGGCTTCAGTCCTAGAAGTGAAGTCAACCCAGGCTTTCAGTATGGAATTATACTGGATGGAACAGACTTTAATCCAGTAGTGAAGTCAGTAATTTAATTGGGGTATGTAAATGTTTCTGGGGAAAAACTAGCATGTTTTTGCTTTTTGTGGTTCTTTAGCATCATCAGTTTTTGATACTAATAAACACTTAAAAATGTGCAAAACGTATTTAATTTCATGTGAATCAAAATTAGAATCATGTTTATTTGGCCAAGTCAGGTCAAACAAGACAGGGAATTTGACTATTTTCGCTGAATTATAGTCAGACCTAATAGTAGGAAAATACATCTTTAGCCAAAAAAGAAACTTTTTTCATTTTGCTATGTTTAATTAAAATGGCCAAGGACCCCCCCCCCCCCCCCCAAAAAAAAAGAGAATAATAAAAATAGTAGGCTAATGGGGGAATATTAAGTATCCCCTTGATTCAAAAACTAAGATCTACCGTCAGCTAACTAAATAGTTGTGTCCCGTTTGATTTATCAACATAGCTCATTCTTCTTTGTTTCAGTTGCTACAACATTGCTTCAGTTGAGGTTTCTGGGCATTTGCTTAGTCTCTTTATGTCCTTCCACAGCAGTTCGATTGCATTGAAGTTTGTTTTTTACCAAAATTAACCATGCTTGGTGAACAGTTCCACTTTGGTGTTACCTGTCCAGAGCACATTATAGCAGAAGCCTTGTGGTTTGTTCAGGTACAAATTCACAAACCAAATGCATGTTTCCTTGGCAACTTTTTCTTACCAACCATACTTAGGAATCAGTCTCCTATTAATTGAGTTTTCCTGGAATAACTTTTAATATGCTTTGTGAGGTCTGAGATGTAGCAACCATTGGGGTAAATTTGCTGCAGTGCCCACTCCTGGAAAGACTGGCAACATCTTGATCCTTTCCATTAATATTTTTTCCTGAATACTGAAAAAATTGTTTGGAAATGGTTTTATAACCCTTTCAACATTGGTGTGTAGAACAACAGTTGCTTCTTTAAGACCATTGCTATTTCCCTCTTGGCACATACAAATCTGGCAACTCCCAAACCCTCTGCTTTTATAGAGGTCTGCACACCTGGTCATGATCAATTCATTGAGACCCAATGCTTAGCAGCACCTGGCTGCAATTTACCCAATTAAATCATATGGAAGCACTAAGCTTTACACTTAAGCACTAAGCAGACAAAAGTTTCCAGTAAGATTTCATCTTTTTGGCTTCATTTTTGTTAAATGAATAATGGCACATTGAAAAAAGTTCTGATTTATACGCCCTCATTCTCCTGCTTGGGCTCCAAAAAGTGCTCTGACCAGTCAGGGTTGGGAGGAAGAACATCTGTGGGAGTCCTGGGCTCTTTGCTGCTGGGATGTTAGTGATAGATCTTTGAGGGTTGTGGACCACGGTCTCTGTGGACTGGGATTGCTTCCCACAGATGCCATCAGGTCCCTTCAGATTGGTATTGGGGGACTTTGGAGACCAAATGAACTACTCAAATTCTTTGCTATGTTATTTAAGCACTTCTGAACAAAAAAAAAACTGTTGGGGACGCCACTGCTGACCTGCTGGTGAGGCGATTGCTACAATGGAATGATGCTGCCATGTTGGAGGAGTGAGTGGTCTACAAAAACATTTAGATACTGCCAAAATTACTTTCATGTGAATATGAGGTTGCAGGTTTTCCCAGCAACACATTGCACTGTAGCAAAAAGAGAAGTGTTTTTGTTATATTTTTTAATAATAACTAATGTTGGTCAGTTTCTTGGCTAAAACATCACATTTACAGATTTCCATCATTTTTTTTCCCCACTGCAGTATTAATTCACATTTCGTCTTAAGCTCCAGAATGTTACTGTCTTGTATTTTGATGCCACTGTGAATGTTTCATTTCAATCAGATTGGCTCTGCTCTTAACATTTCTTCCAGGTTCCAATTCTTGCCCAGCATCCTTTTTAATTAGATTGTAAAAACTTTCATAACCCATAACACAAAAACATATGTAGCTGTGTCACCGTGCATGGGCAAAATTAGCATTCCGATTATCCTCAGAGAGACACAGCAAGGTCTTTACCCCTACTAGTTTGCTGTGAGAGACTGGGACTCTTGCAGAAAATTAATTGTATGAATGGAACCTGATAAGACGCTTTTGAATTAATGCAAGCCAATTTTGTCATTGTCTAATGGCACATATCAGATATGGATGATAAGAATGACAGAACATTAGGTATAGTTCTCTCCATTTATAGAGGATCCACTTCCATTAAGTCAGTAGTTTTTTTAATTCCTGGTCTCGGGACCCCCTTTTCTGCATGTTTTAGATGTTTCTCCCTGATACATGACTGTGTCATCAACAGACTTGTGCAGACCTTGATAACATGCTGATGATGGCCATTAATTAGAAGTGTTGATAGGAGACATATAAAACATGCAGGACAGGGAGTCCCGAGAACCAGAATCGAGAAACACTGCATTGTCGTTCAGGATGAGGGTTATATAAACCTTTTTCATACCTCTCTACCAATCCAGGCATGGCAACAGTGCCCATGGAACCCGTAGGAGTCCTGGTGGAGAAGAGCGCCAATGCTACTGACACCCCTATGAGCTCGCATGAGGATTCAGCTGCCACCTTTACCATCGGGACCATCCTCTCCATCATGTGCCTCATTGGAGTCTCAGGGAACATCTACACTCTGGTGGTCATGTGCCACTCCATGAGGACTGCAGCATCCATGTACATCTATATTATAAACTTAGCTTTGGCAGATCTCCTGTACCTTCTCACGATCCCTTTTGTGGTCTGCACACATTTTCTAAAGGGATGGTACTTTGGACATGTGGGGTGTCAGATCCTGATTAGCATGGATTTCCTGACCATGCATGCCAGCATCTTCACACTGACAATCATGAGCACTGAGCGCTATTTTGCGGTGCTCAAGCCACTCGACACAGTCAAGCGGTCTAAAAGTTACCGGAAGGCTATCGCTTTGGTGGTGTGGATAGCATCACTAATTCTCACCCTACCAATGATTGTGAGCATCCAGCTAACGACGGTGGGCTCCAAGGCTATGTGTCAGCCCACTTTATCCCCTCTGTCTTACAAGATTTATCTTTCCTTCCTTTTTTGCACGAGCATTGTTGCTCCAGGACTGATAATTGGCTATCTCTACATCCAACTAGCACGCACATACTGGATTTCACAAACGGAAACATTCAAACAGACAAAGAAACTACCTAATCAAAAGGTCAGTACAATAAAAGACAAAATGTGCTTTCTTGTGATGTTTTATCAACCATTGTAAAATATTTATGCATTGAACAATGTGAATGTGCTTGCTGGACACTTTCTGCAGTCTTATTCCCAACCAAGGGGCTACATCCTGGTTGCTATTATAACAAAAATCTCTTAGTGAAGGAAACAACTTTTCCTGTAATGGCCACTAGGTGGCCCCAAAAGCAACTCAATTTCTATTGTTCATATTAAAATGTCAAACGTCCCCATAGCTAGATTTGACATCCATGGCAACTTTATAGGTTGTGCCTATAGGATGTATCTCATCAGGCTAGTTTATATAAAACCAAAACGTTTGTGTGAAATTAGGGGTGTGGTCTTATTATTGGTGGTTGGTTAATAGGTAATGGCTAAAGGCTGAATTATGGTTCTGCGTTAAATCATCGCAGAGCCTATGTCGTGGGGTACACGGCTACGCGGGAGGCTCTCCGTAGCCTACGCCGTAGCCTGACGTGCACCTCCCAAAAAATATAACTATGCGTCGAGGCGACGCAGACCCAACGTAGACCGAGAGGGCTGTGATTGGTTTGCTTGGTAGCAACGCATTTCCGGTTCCGGTTCGTGAAGCAGTAGTGAACTTTCAGCGCTCTTTTCTTCGTGTGTGTGATTTATTAGGGCCCGAGCACAGTGCGAAGGCCCTTTTGTATCTGTAGGAATTTTTCCCGTTCTCGTTTTTTTTTTCTCTTTTTTTTTGCCCCCCTAAACGTGCCCAAAAAGTCACCAAATTTTGCACGCAAGCCAGACCTGTCGAAAAATTTGATATTTATGGTTTGCCTGTGTAATTTTGTTGCGCAATTTATGCCATTTCTTCGGCCGTGTCTTCGCCCGAACCGTAACGTGCACCCAGGTGTGTTTTACATCAAAATGTGCGTCTCGATCCTGCGACGATGCGCATTACTTTTCTCAGTCGAAAGCGTCACCGTGGCGACGATAGACGGCAAAAAGCACGTCCCCCCTTCATCTGATTGGTCCATATTTGATAGTTCCCCAAAAGTCACCAAATTTTGCACGCAAGCCAGGCCTTGCAAAAAGTTAGATATTTCATGGTTTGCATTAATGGGCGTGGCCTAATGGCTCAACAGCGCCCCCTAGAAAACTTTGTGCCTCAAGCCCCACAATACGGTTTGACGTACATGCACGAAAATCGGTACACACCTATATCATGTCGCAACTTAAAGAAAAGTCTCTTGGCGCCATGGCCGAAACCGAACAGGAAGTCGGCCATTTTGAATTAGTCGTGTAATTTTGCCGCAATTTATGCCATTCCTTCGGCCGTTTCTTCGCCCGAACCGTAACGTGCACCCAGGTGTGTTATACATCAAAATGCGGTCTCGATCCTGCGACGATGCGCATTACTTTTCTCAGTCAAAATCATTACCGTGGTGACGATTGACGCCAAAAAACGCGCCCCCCCCCTTCATCTGATTGGTCCATATTTGATAGTTCCTACTTTCTGCCATAACTTTTGAATGGTTTGACATAAAGACTCGTGGGTGGTGTCATCGGACTCGGTTTTCAGTCCTTGAACATAATTGGTGCAAATTAGCCCCACCCCCTTCTTCTGATTGGTCAATATTTGATAGTCCCTATTCTCTGCCATAACCTTTGAATGGTTTGACATAGAGATTCGTGGGTGGTGTCATCTGACTCGGTTTTGAGTACTTGATTCTTCATTGGCATGAATTAGCCCCGCCCCTTCTTCTGATTGGTCGATATCTGGTAGTTCCTACTTTCTGCCATAACGTTTGAATGGTTTGATATAGAGAACGTGGGTGGTTTCATCCACTAAATGTCCAGGCCTGAAGACATCTACATGCAAGTCATACAAGCACTTCCACTGCAGCACGCCTGAACGTGCACAAGGGTGCGAGGGCCCGTTCATCGCTGCTTGCTGCTTTAATTATATATATATTTATTTATTTTTTGTTTTTTTGCACAATAGTTGTCCTTATCTCTTTGATTCACTGTGCCTGGAAAAGCCGGAAGCTAAACAAAGTATCAACTACCGAAGGGTTCACGACAGCGTCACGTCGTAGGCTCTGCGTTTGTTTAACGCAGAACCTTAAATCAGACTTAACTGTCAACACTTTGACACTTAGCGTTAAATTAACTTTATTTGAATGAAGACCTAATAGAATAGTCATTGTTATTTTAAATATAATATGGTTTCTTCTGCATTTAACTGTACTAAGAGATATCTGCATCCACCTTTGGGTTAGTCTTGAGGGTTAGGTTAGGTTAAGTGAAACTTGGCAAAGGAGCATGAAGCATCTATCTCTGCTCCTTCTAGCTCATCAGTTGCTACCTCTTGCAGTAGCTGGGCCCTCCAGTTGCATGAACTTTGCCTTGGATCATTTCAGTGCCCTTTAAAATTGACTAACTGGACCACAAGTCAAAGACATCTGAAATGGATGCAGCCAGATCTGAAACAAGCACTAATGGACCTCCGCTGGGACCATCAGTCTCTCTCAGACTTTAGCCAGTAAATTTGGTGGACCTGTAGCAACCACTACTAGCCAACACATTGGCATTTGTGAGTGGCCGAGTGACTGTGAGTCCCAGTGGAGATATGTTACATCTCGCTTCAGCTCTAGCTCAGCTCATTTCTGATGTTGTTATGATGGTATTATTAGCTGGATTAACTGGGCTTGGGTTGTATCAGATCCTTCCTACATGGCACCATGCAGAAAGACTCAAAACAGGGTTCAGAAAACCCATAGGCAAAGTTACTAGGGCTTGTGTGTCCAGTTGTTTTGATACTGTCTATATTCCGAGCCAACAAATCTTCCAGGGTAAAATTGCAGAGACAACGTAATTTATCCAAAGTGGTAATGTGAACCAAATATTCCACTGCACATTAACTTCATGTCAAGTCTTGCTTAATGGTACAGAAAATTGTTGACTTTGAATAGAGAATTTGTTTCCATCCGAACACATGTTTTCTGACTATTTCACCATGGGACTAGATAGATTCATCATAGCCACTTCATGGCTTGTATGGGTCATGGCCCTGAACCATCCATCAACTTCTCCCACTTTTCCCTATTAAGGGTCAAACGAGCACAAATACCATAGTGAAAAACTGAAAACTACTCCAATATAATTAGAAGTGTTGTCCATTGTATTACTACTGTGTATCCTGACCACTGGTGGTTCTAGGATTTTTCTGAAACAGGGGCCATTATGGGGCCAAATGTAACCTTCAGGTGCCAACAGTATTATGCTCCTTTCACATAGAGGGCGCAAAGCGGCGACCGCCACTGGCTTTCCCATTCATTGTGTATGTGCTACCGCGGCGCAAGGGCGGCGAGCGAGAGGGCGCCTGCCGCGGCGGTGCGCCCCGCCTGCCTGCGCCCGAATTGAACATTTTTTTATTTCACCGTGCCGCGCTGTGACAACATCTCGACGCGTCCAATAGGAGAGAAGGTGGTGGAGTCATCCTGCTGAGGCTTGGACCAACTCTCCCCAACAGGCTGTCAAACTGCTCCCTGTTCAGCCTGAAGGACCACCAAGCTCATCATGGAGCTGTAACTCCCGGACAAGCCTGTATTCCCCCAAATCCTGTCTTGCCATGAGGATTTCATAGACCCAGACCCTCCTTGCTGCTGCTGCTCGTCTCCTCCTCCTCAGAAGCATGGATTGATACATTTTTCAAACCGAGCTGTACTGGCTACAGGCTACTGTACGTCCAAATGAGTGGGAAAAGGGCGCCAGACCGGAAAATTTTTTTCCGGTCGCCTAGCAACAAATATTTGCACGATGCCCACATGCGCGCCTTGCTCTGCACCGACTCTGCGCCCACCCGGCGGTGTGCGCGGCGCAAACCGCGCTCTATGTGAAAGCAGCTTTAAGCAGTGAAATTAAAAAAATTTCAATTCGGGCAGGCAGGCGCAGCACAAATCCCGCGGCAGGCACCCTCTTGCGCGCCGCCGAGCTCAGCAGCAGAGCGAGATGCTCTTGCGCCGCAGTAGTACATACACAATGAATGGGAAAGCCGGCGGCGGTCTGCGCTTTGCGCCCTCTATTGTGAAAGGGGCTCTGTTTAATTTAACATCATCCGCTTTCTTTGGAAGCAGAATGAAAACGCAATCCTTACGTTACGTTCAGCCCGCCACACATATTTTAAAAGGAAGTGACCCCTCCCTCCAATTCAAACTGTCCAATAACGTCTACCATAATCTGTTTGTCCCACTTAGAGTGCACCAAGCTGTTTCTTCTTCTATTCAGTTGTATTCACGCAACAGGTGCCACCAACAGTTTGGGGGTGGAACTGCAGCAGTGATCATCAAATTCTCAGCTTGCCCGTTGATTGACAGAACAGCGGCACTTCAGGGGCCTATCAGATTACAGGCGGGGCCTTGGCCCCCTATGGCCTCCCCCTAGATCTGCCCCTGATCCTGACAGTTTAATAAAAGGAAATGTAGCCTTCTTAAGACGCAAAAATCAGCCATGTGAAAGCTGGAGGTGTTATATGTGATGTTTATACATGATAAATGTTAATGATTAGAAATAAATAAACTTTTAAATAATAATAATAATAACAAGATATAATAAAGAAATAATACAAATCTTGTTATTTCGGTCACTTTATCTAAAATAAAGCAATAAACACCTTACGGACTTTATTTAATAAAGTTCATTTTGTCCATGGCTTTACAATTTAATTTGCTGATTCTTAGTTACAGAGTTACAGAAACCAACTAATTATTAAATGTGTTTTACTGATGGTACCTCTCTGGTTTTATGTCCTGAAGGTGCTTTATCTGATTTTCACCATCGTACTCCTCTTCTGGGCATGCTTCCTTCCTTTCTGGATCTGGCAGCTGCTCGGACAGTTCAACCCCTCATTGTCGCTCTCCACCAAAGCCAAACGCAACATCAACTACCTTACTACATGCCTGACATACTCCAACAGCTGCATCAATCCGTTCCTCTACACGCTGCTCACCAAGAACTACAAGGAATACCTGAGGAAGCACAAGCGGTCGTGGGCGGCTGGCAGCTACTTCAGCCGTCGGAGTCGTTTTCAGCGTTCGCCACGGAGGTCGCCATCCGCCAGCAGTCAGCAGTGTACCGAGAGCTTCATGCTTACCCACACAGCTTCATTGCGAGCTCATAACAGCAGTTTGTGAGGTAGGAACACACACAAGAGCATTTTCCCTGTTGCAGTTAAGCATCCAAAGCAAGGGGATGATTTGGATGTGGCGGTTTTGAGGTATTTTCCTTTTGTTTGAAGCATTGTTTCAGTTATGTGGTATTTATTTGTGGGTATCTTAAAACACATCTGTTTGGTTTTCCTGTCTGAAGGTCAACACTGTATACATGTTGCCAGTACAAGTGACAGTTCTTTACGTTAACTTCTAAAAAGTCAATGTGGGATAGAGGAGTAAAGACCAGGGTTTTTATAACCAATACGAACAAAATGATTTTGACGAGTAGAGCCAGTTAGCTGTTACATTACTCCAGTGTTCCTTTATATGATGTGATGCTTTAAAGGCAACATCCGGCCTTGAATAGGATGTGACTGTTCTAGGAGACCAATGCAACTGCTTTTATTGTGGCCTAGAAGGGTCCAGAGGTGAATCAGCTATCTTCATCTGGGTTTAATGCTGCTAACCAGGGCTTACCAAAGATTGGCTAAACAGACGGCATGTAGCCTGTCGGGTCCAATGGTTGGGTGACCTCGTCCTGGACCATTCAAAACATTAATAGCTGAACGCCATCTGTCACGCTCTGCTATGGAACCAGTTACTGGGTGATCCATTGCTCAGTCCCAACTTGCTTGGTTGCAACAACCCAGTCACGTGCTAGCTCAGCTAATCCTTGTTTGGACTCCATTGGTAGTTGTTTAAGATGCTGTATTATTAGCGACATTTGAAATCAGGATGGAGACAGATTTGATCAAACTGAATGAAAGGTAATGTCAGTTAGCATCATGGGGCAGCATGTCTAAAGCAAGCCCCTGATGCTTGCCTTAGAAAGTGGGTATTGTGAAAGAACATCAGAAATTTGATGACTTCAGTAAATCAAGAATTTAGGTGAGGAACATGATCATTTTTAAGCAAACAGGTTTCCTGCGTGTACAGTATGTAAATGAAGAGGAAAACAATATATTCATTCAGTCTGTTCTATTCATAACTTAAATCACAAAAAATATTTGGTAACTTTAGATTTAATCATGGCATTAGTCAATGTATTACAACTAATGTTTTATTAGTTATATTATTATTATCAGAATATTATATTCTGTCTCATCTATTATACATTTCAAGTGCACCATTGGTTGTCATTTCTGCACAGTAACAATATTCACAAGCAACAACAAATGTTTTGTTAGAAGAAACACTGTGTTTTTATTTTTTATCAAACAGAAATGTGCATGTTTGCCTTTTGGCCATGGCCAAGATAATGGGACAACCATTTTTCTGTGTAATAACTTCATGTTGACAATCAAACGGAAGACAAATGATGTTCATATTCATACTTCTCAAGTATGAAAGACAGCTGGCAAAGCACCACTAACAAAACATAACCGTTCTGAATTCAGTCTTCTGGGTTTTCAGGCTTTGCTAGTCTGAATCAGATGGAGACGCTTTCTACTCTGCTGTTTGCCTGTTTGTTTTTGAAATTGCTGAATGTCAACTGAATTGGTTAGCTGCTTGTTTTTTTTTAACTGTTGTGGCTCTGACTGGTATCTTAAGTTTTTAAATCCTTTAAATTGTATTCTCAGATCCTGGCTGCAAGTACAAATATTTCAGCATGCCCCTGAACCAAGCCTTTTTTTAAAACATTTTTTAGGTCTCCTGTGTCTGTTTGCCTGTGTGTGTGTGTTGATTAGATAACCTAAAAAGGTAAAAGTCAGTCCCAGCAAAACATGTGATGTGCCACCGTGTTATGTGCACTGGGAGATGAAACCTCTCCTGTATGTTGACTATAAAATTTTAGGCTATTTTTAAAAAGTGAGAACTTTAACACTGGTTTTGTTAAATTCAATTTCATTTCACTTGCTGAGGGCAGATTAAATGAGCGCTATGACATTACAGGCTCCATGCAGACAGTAGACTGGAGCCTATTTCAGCTTTTATTTGGTAAGAGTCAGGATACACCCTGGACAGGTCGCCGGTTCCTCACACTAGTCCCAAAGTGACTTAATAATAGTGACTGTTGTATTGTGTTCATTATGTCTTCAGATTGATAGCTTTGTGGTTTTCTTTTGTTCAGACAAGGATCCGAGGTCTTACCTTCAAACCTTTCTGACAGTTTCGGCAGAACTTCCGCATTTCTCAGAGAGTCACACTCTCTGAGGAAGGCGGAAGTTCTGCCGAAACTGTCAGAAAAGGTAAGACCTCGGATCCCTGTCTGTCTGAACAAAAGAAAACCACAAAGCTAATAATAGTGACTGCTTGGCTTTTTACTGCAACAATATAATTTACCTCCTGAGATTCATAAAGTATTAATTAATCATATTATATCAATGTTTCTTCATCTTTTGAGGCACGGGACATTTCTTTTTAATTGTAGGAATATTCTTAAGCGCAACAACACCCAATTTAAGACTCTATTGTCTTCGATTAAAATTAAATTAAAGTCTCATTTATCTCCTGAACACTGCACTTTAGGGACATGCACTCAACAAGCAGCTAATTATTTGTAGTAACCAAAAAAAACCAAACATTTTTTGGACTAATTAAGGGAATTTGGATCATTCTCCATGGCACAGCTGATGACAATCACAATCACAATCAGGTAAACGGCAGCACAGGTATCTAGGAACTGTGGCGGTATTCCCTAAGTTAAAACAAAAAAAGAGTAAATTAGAATAAAATAAAAGAAAACACACATTAGAATTGATAAATATAAAAAAGGTCAGTCACCCATATTTCACATATTCTGCAGAAATATTGTCATTATGGTTTGTCTTTAATTGCTAATGTGAAGAAAGATTTGACATGAAGTAGTTCCTGCCCTCTTTCGTATCTTTGCCACTAATCGGAAGAAGCTCTTGTGGAGGCGAGTCCTGTGGACACCGATGCTCACGCCTGCACTGTCCCAGGTTGTGGACTATGTCCATCTGCTGAAACAGAGGAGGAGTTGGGTGGCGTTTGTCTCTGAAGGTGCACAGTGCTTTCCGTCTTCAGCTCTGAATATAGATGATATCCATGAGGGAATGTCAGAGCTGCAGCTCTGATGACCCACTAGAGCGACTTCTTCTTGACCAGGATGGTTTTTTGTCATACACACATTGAAGGCACTGGTGATAATGTTTTCCATTAGTCCTCTGTATGCTTTCATGAGGTGACTAACTAATTTCTTCAGAGGGAAAACAGGCAGGTGGCTCATCCCTGAAGTCTCAAATGAATTGTTTTGTTTTGTAAATTCTGAGCTCAAGATAATTTTCCTTACCACAGACGATGCAATTATCTACCAGATCCCTGTATGGGGACTCATCCCTAGCTCTGATGATGCCAAGGATGGGGTTGTCATTTGCATACTTTAATTATGTTATTGTCCCGAGTGTATAAAGGCAAAAGACTTCGGGGCCCAGGCAGCAGCCCTGTGTGGCTCCTGTGCTCGCTACAAGTTTAGCAGAGACCTACTTCCCCATCCTCAGCACCTGAGGTCGGTCTTTAGGAAAGTCCAGGATCCAGTTGCAGGTGGGTATCGGCATTCACGGGTCTTCCAGCTTACACAGGGAGCTTCATCAGCCTGGCTGTATTGAAGCAGCTGTAATCCAGGCACAGGAGTTATGCACGTGCGTTGGGGTTGTCCAGAGGGTGTAGTGAAGTGCCAGAACCACCGTATTGTCGACTGATCTATTCAAGCAAGAGACAAACTGAAGGAGTCCACTGTATCTGAAACCACAGAGTTGATCTGTCTTCAGACACTGGTGGTGACAGATTTAAGTGGCACAGGCCTGTAACTGAGGATTTGAAGAGGTCATATGAGACAGATCTGTTCAACATGTCGGTGTATACCTGTTGTCAGTTCTTCTACACAGGCCTTCAGGACCCTCAGGGCTACATGGTCTGGGCCCACAGCCTTGTGGGGGGGTTCACCTGCATCAGAGCCTTGAGAAGATCTGTGTACATGTCACCTGTGGGGATTCTCTTCTGGGTTGCAGGGAGCCTTTAGTGGGAAGGTCTCTGTTGTTCTCTCTGTTGATCGAAACTGGCATAGAAGCTCTTAAGGTCGTGTGATACATTTTGGTTCACAACTCTGTCTGCACCCATCCTGGAGTTTTTTACTGATTTTGTTTAATCTCTTGCCATCTTCCCTGTAGCAGCTTTCAAGTCTCTGGGTGCATGTTCTTTTGGCACCTTTGATGGCTTTTTTTGGAGCTTACAGTATATCAGACCAGCACATACTTCCCAATGTCCCCTGACCTTAGAGCTGCACACTGGGTTCTAGTTACAGTAGTTGCATACATTCACACTGAACCATGGTTTCTATATAGTATATACATGGATAGGGTGGGAAGGGATACACATGGAGGTACACCACTCAATATAACTGCTCACCGTGTCTGCTACTCATGAATATCATCCATTGTTTCCTTGAAAATACTCATAACTGTGGCTTCCAAACAGCACTCAACCATCTGCTCACATCTAATGGTGTGATTGAACTTCCATTAGAAGCTTCCATCAAGCTTTTTTGGAAGCAGCTCTGGACCTGACCTGCACATGTTCAGCCTCTCAACAGAAGTGCTTCAAAAGTTAAAAGAATTTCAACTTAAAAATCTGTTTTAAAAATCTCATGACTCATGAGTGTCCCAGCGTTAACTTCTGGTTCATATCTTGAGATGATCTAAACTTAACCAAACTCAGAAATAACTAAAGACCCAAAATGTATTTTCATCATACAAATATGTCATGAATTTAACAACCACAGGCGGCGCTACAACTGACACCTTACAACATCTAATGTGATATCTGGTATACTTATACAAGGCTTAAATTATTAGTAATATATAAAGTACCTACTTTGTGAAGCCATTCCGCCTTTTGATTCTTGATACATGTTATAGAAATTAGGACTAAATTTAATTTCCAGCTTTGCTGTAAATGTCATTTCCAGTCACATTGGCTCTGTTTCCTGTGACTTTATTAATTTATATTTATTTATTTAAGAATGGTGGCCATCCTTTTCTCATTCTGATATATTTTCTTAAGTGGTGATATCACATTCACCTATTTTTATTCTCATAGTGTGTCAAAGTCACATTTTTATTTTAAGCTTTCCGTCTCCAGGTGTGCAGCTTCCAGGGACACAAAGATTATGCTTCTATATTTATTCATGTGCTTGGAAATCATGGCTTGTGCATGCATCAAATTGGCCTTAGATGACATTTTTATTTGCAGAGGAAGCTGGATGATCCAATGACAGTGACTCAGCAGAGAAGAGAGGGTGAACCACAGGGATAGGCTGGGAGGACACACTGTTTAGGTTGCACAGACACATCTGACAGGCGGTGAAAAAGCCAGCTGATGCACAACAGGAGGATTCTGCTTTAGTTGTAGATCATATCGACAATGTAAATAACAAAAATATAGACTCATATGAAGTGGATCAGAACTAAGTCCAGATGTACACGCCAGGATATCACAGCTGAAAGTTTTTATTGCTGTAAGTGTGCTAAAGAAAATGTATATAAATATTTAACAACAATATCACTGGTTTCCCACCGGAAAGAAAACAGGAGGGCAAATCCAAAGTTAACAGTCAATTATAAAGGGTATTGTTGGTGCTTCATCCTTGATTACTGGCTGGTGTGTGTCCAGGCGAGCTGCACAGGAAAAGTTTCCATGAGTTATATATATATGTCACGTCTCTGCTATCAGGTACAATGTGTTGAGTGACACCCTGCATGATTTACGAGGAAAAACAATTTGAGTTCCACAAACACACACACACACACACACACACACACTGGATGTAACCTTTGTAACCTCCGTGGAGTGAATTTTTATTCCAGGTAAAATTACGTAAAATCACAATTTCATAAACAACTAGGGGTGTGCTCTTTTGAGTGACAGTCTATAGTGTCAAACAACCGGCTGTGAGGCATCGTATGTGAACTTATCTTCTGATCTGTGAAAAAAGACGTGACAGAGGCTTTTTTTTACTCTTTTGTTGCAGTAACTGATACAACAGTACACCACAAACCTGTACACAATACACCACATGTTTTTTTGTTGTTTTTTTTCGCTTCAGATGGCGTTTAAAGTAAGTTTCATCTAAAGTAAGAACTCATCATTGCAACATTTTACATAAAGTAAAGCATGCCATGTCCACTTTGAGCATGTGACCTGCTTCAGTTCTAATGCGATGGTCTTGAATGTTGTAGTATTTGTCCAGCAGATCAATGAAATGGGAAATACTCAGTTTGTCATAAACAAACTGTTGAAGCAGAACAGAGAGCTTTATGAGTTCATTCTTTGCATCTGCAACAGAAACAGTAAGGCAGTGCTACCCATGAGACTCGTATAGTTCTCATTTTGGTCAAGGTCTAACGCTAAACAGCTTTCCCCTGCAGTAAAAATCAAGTTTACAGCCGAGGACACTGCAGGGCAAAAAAATGAGACTGACACCAAACATCCAGACAGGGTAGAAGCATTAACGATGCTTTTAAAAGCAGCCATGCGGAGAGAAACATCCACTATAACTCACTCCTGGTTCATCTACTTAATGACGATGCAGAATTGGGCTCCATTTGAAGTTCTTACTATCCAGTGTTACAGAAACTGTGCCATGTACAGCCTATGTCATTCTGAAGGTTGTCGTTCTACAAAGCAATCATACTCCGTGTTAATGTGTTTTCTTTTTTAGCCCACAAGTGCAGTAATTGTTGCTCGAAATCTACAATCAGGGCTGTTGATTATGATGACATTGATCAGTTTGTGTGCCTGGGGGAGCACAGCTGGGTTGTACAGCAAACTTGGCAACCCACCAGCTGGAAAATCCTCTCATTCCCTTCATGGTGAGAAAGACGAGAGGCAAAAAAAAAAAAAAAAGTCGGCATGCCATCCAAGTGTGGATTAACTTTACACCATGCTACTGAGGACTGGAATTAAAAACGTTCTGCAGTTACAACCTCGATGAAAGATGAAAAAAAAAAAAAAAAAAAACAATAAAAGGTAAAAAACAAAAGGTTAAAATTAGAATGCACTTAGAATCACATAAAACCCATTATTTTATTCACGATAAAACATATACCGTATTTTCTGGACTATAAGCTGCACCTGTATATAAGCCGCATCCGCTCTATTTTTTAAAAAATAATGAAAAAAAGATAGACAAGCCGCACCTGTATATAAGCCGCATCCACTCTATTTAAAAAAAAAAGATATGCAAGCCGCAGATATTTATGTTGTTAGATTAGATACTTACTACATGTAGATAATGATTTTGAACTGTAAATGATGTACATGTTTGTACCTAAATAGATCCTTTCCTAACAGTCTTTTAACACGGCAGCAACTTTGCTGATTAAAATGGGACAGAACCAAGAGAAAACCGGTATTTATTTATCTATTTATCTGTTTGAAATCTGCTTCTACCTACTTCTATCTGCTAAAGAAGAAGTAGCATATTCTTCTTTGCATTTATTTTTTCTTAGTTTTTATTCTAATTCCGGTTAGAGCGCCCGAGCGGTGGAAGAAAAATCCACAGAATAGCCGCACCTTTGTATAAGCCGCATGGTTGAAAACCTATGAAAAAAGTAGCGGCTTATAGTCCAGAAAATACGGTACATTTAAAAAATTTGGTGATTAAGGATTTGATGGTAGAAAGATGTTTCAAAAAAGTTAGTCTAAAGTTTACCTTTGTGTGGCATCTCCTCTTCTCTTAACAACATTTCACATACGTCTGGGTACTGAGGAGACAAGCTGTCGTCCCGCTCTGGCCGGATCCAGGAATCAAGCTCAACAGTCCTGTGTCAGCTTTTTTTATAGGGTCGCTCTAAAACTGACGCCATTATCGGAAATACTGCCCTGTGCACCATGTGGTACCATGATATTTTTATAAGAGAATCTGAATTCTTTGTTCTCTAAGACCAACCACAGGAAGTAATGCTGTGCTGCCTTGCCACTTCCTGTTTTGAGTCCTCAGAAAGTGGTTGTCGGCTCTAGAGCAGTAGCAGTGGTGAAGCTATCTCTGCTCCCCCATTTCATTCACTTTGGTTAAATATTGGATTGTGGTAGCTTCCCCTTCTCCTCCAACAAAAGCCACGTTGAATTGATTGAATTGAATGCCTTTTATTGTCAATATACAATGTACAACTGAATTGTTTAACTTATCCTTTGGAGAGTGCAAAACAATTAAAACAATAAGTAAGTAAAAAGGTCAGATTTGAAAAACAATATCAATAAGAGGTATGGAGGTATTTAAACATTTACTGTAACTGTACATATAATTTACTTCTATTCGTTTAGGATGCTGATGGCTTTTGGAAATAAACACTTCCTCAGTCTGTTTGTCCTTGCTTTTAAGTTTCTTTTAAGCTTCACTCCTTACCAACCTTGACTTTTGGAAAATCGTCCACACAGACTTCAGGCTTATATTTCAAATTCAGCACCTTTTGGAAAAACTGTTTGGTTCAAGGGTTTTATTTGCCATTCCAGTCCAGTCCTCTCAGAATTCTCTCAGAGTCAAAAAGTTTAGGAAAGGGGAAAAGAGCATATAATAAAAATAGAACAATATAATACAAAATGTATATATATATATATGTAATATAAAGATATACAGTGCCATAGCACTGTATATCTAGCTACTGCCGCCTCGGTGGTAGAGCGGGTCGTCCAATGATCGGAAGGTTGGCCAATCCCGCTCCGTCCCAGTTGCTGTCGTAGTGTCCTTGGGCAAGACACCTTACCCACTGTGCCCCGTGTGAATGTATTTGAATGTGTATGAATGTTTGTTGGTGGTCGGAGAAGGTCGGAGAGGTTTGGCGCAATATGGCAGCCACCCTTCCGTCAGTCTGCAGGGAAGCTGTGGCTACAAAACGTAGCTTACCACCACCGGTGAGAATGTGTATGAATGAATAATGATCTCTGTAAAGCGCTCTGGGTGCCTTGAAGGGCGCTATATAAAACCAAGTCATTATTATTATTATAGCCAGGGCTGCACATAAGTGGGCCGCCAGAGCGCATGCGCCGTCAAAATCCCCGGTGCGCCGTCAATCTTGTGCTGCGAAGCGCTTTTGCGTACCAACAGCTGGGGCTCATATTATTGGTTGTGGCCAGAGCAGAATACTAATATTAAAAAATCTATTGCGAGAGCTTTTCCCCAGAACTGCCACTCAAAGTTGGTACTGGCCAATCACAGCGCGTCCTTACTCCCCCTCCATGCTCGTGGCGGCGGTGGGTTGGGCAGAAAGAGATGTAAAGGCTGGTTTATGGTTCAGCGTTACACCAACGCAGAGCCTACGGCGTAGGGTACGCGCCGACACACACCGTATTTGCGCGTCGCCGCGTACCCTACGGCGTAGGCTCTGCGGCGATTTAAAGCAGAACCATAATTCAGGCTTTAGGATCTAATCATCACTAGGGGTGGGCGGTACACCGGTGTCATAGTCATCACCGGTGTGACACTGCGCCACGACATGGATTTTGCAATACCGTCAATACCGTAATAAATCAATTATAAAATAATAAGCCTAAATAAGGCATTAAAAACGTCGGTGATATGCAAGGTTTGCTGCCGTGTTGTGACAGCAAGAGGTGGAAACACAAGCAACCTGTTTCATCACTTAAAAAACACGCACGCCCGTGAATATGAAGAGGCAACCCGGGCCAAAACGAGCGCAAGTGGGACCAGCAGCTGCTGCTGGGACCGCTGCTCCGCTGGTGCTGCGGAGCAGCTGAGCAGCACCAGCGGAGCACGTCCCAAGAATACACAGCTTTCACTGCAGGCATCGTTTATGCTGCTACACCTTACGACAAGAGTAGTAAGAAATGCAGGGCTTAAAGTATTCCGGCACCGTGCCGGATCTCCGGCGTACGCAGTTTTTTTTCTCGGCATGCGAGTTTGAGTGCTTTAAAAAAAAAAAAAAAAAAAAAAAAGGTTTGAGAGAAAAAAAAGTCTGAGTCAACCGGGTTCGTCTACCAATGGAATGAGAGGAAAGCAGCTCTGGCGCTCAACCAAACTAACACTAGCCAATCAGAAGTAGAGCTGGGCAGGTCTTTGACGGCAGCGGAGCGCAGAGCGCTGTTTCAACCTGCTGGAATACCAGTCACCCACTTCAAGATGGAGAAAAAATTAATGAATGTCGGTTTAAAAGAATCTTTTTGCCCAGAAGAAAAAAAGAGTGACAAAAAATACCCATAACCATGTTCTTCTCTCGAAAAAACACACCTGTACCGCGGGCTTTAGAAGAAAAAGGCGCTGCAGCGCGAGTCGGGATGAAGCGGCTCAGAAGAGCAGTGAAATACGTGCGAGGCGGGGCTGATCTCCGCAATTTGAAGCTTTGTATAATAATTATTAAAAAAAAAGGGTTGCTACTATGTGAATATCACTTATCACGGGTTCTTTTTGGAACGTAACCCTCTCGAAAAACAAGGGATTACTGTATATGAATACTCATGGCATAAACCTGTCAAGTTTTGGATTTAAAATGAAGGGAAATTTTCCATCACCCGCTGTCCAACCAGCCCAACCGAGGTTCAGTATTAGATTTTAAGACAAGTTTACTAAATATTTAAAATAATATAATAAAAATAAATATAATATAAAGGATACTACCATTTACTTATTATATTATAAAAATATTAACCTTATTCACATAAAGGGACAGGACAGGCTACTCCTCCCAAAACGTACCAAAAAATACCGTGATATTATACCGTCACCGTTCAAAAGATGAAAAATACCGTGATATTAATTTTAGGTCATATCGCCCACCCCTAATCATCACAAGCAGTTACTGAACAAACCCCGACACGTCTCGTCAAAATGTCCAAGAAGCAAGCGACGCTCAGTAATTATTTTGGCGTTCCACCACCACCAAAAAGACTCCAAACTGAACCACTGCCAGAAAGAAAACGTGTTTGCCGAGAAGTGGCTGCATGTGGTTGGTTGGCTCGAAACCAATGATGAACGCAGCGAGATGTGGTGCAAAATATGCCGTGAGCATCCCAACCTGGCCGATAAAAACTGCAACTTTTATACAGGAACAAATAATTTCAGTCACCCACATTTTGATAAGCACGAGAAAAGCAAAGAGCATGTCAACATAGTTGAAACAATAAATAAGGATCGGAGTTGCCCACTTGACCGGTGGCAGGACAAAATAAATGAAGAGCAGCGCCAAGCACTGTGTAATTTATTTCTGTTGGCCTTTCATAAAGCGAAACATGCACGGCCTATGAGTTCATTTGAAGAGGACATTCCGCTGTTCAAGAGACTCGGGGTTGAAGTTGGAAGTGCGTATCATTCACGCGAAGGCGGGTCCCGCATCATGCAGACCATTGCGCAGACAATCAGCTCCGAACTGTGTGAAAAATTTAAAAGCAGCTGAATTTTGGGGACTGATGTTTGACGGATCAGAAGACATAAACAAAATGGAGCAAGAGATTGTGTACATTGTGTCTGTGTCTAGCAATGGAGAGTTTAACTCGGATTTCCTTGGGTTAATTAATCTGGGGGCAAATCGATCAGCACAGTACATTGTGGATGGACTTGCGCAGCTATTCCAGGAATATGGTTTAGCGGATGAGTGGAAGACAAAGTTGGTCTCCGTGTGCACAGACGGGGCAGCTGTTAACGTGGGAGTATACAACGGCGTCATTCCTAAATTACGTCAGAAGGTGGTCGTCGGGGATTCCCTTGTGCACGTTCTGTTTACAGCACACACGCTGGAGAACTGCGCCAAGTCAGCTGATCGCATGGTACCGTACTGTGAGACTTTTAATCGTTCTGTTGTCAGGCTGCTAAGCTTTTATTTGCAGAAGGGGGGGGCAAAACGTACAGCAGAACTACAGAAAATATGTGGTGAGAATGGCATTGCCTGTGTCAAACTAGGAAAGTTTCACAATATTAGATGGTCTGCATGGAGACAGGAGACTCTATTGAAAATAGACTACTGGCTACAAGTGATGACAGTGACCTAAAACATGCATGCACAGAGCGCTTTCACTGTTTCCTTGCCAACATGCTTGATACTGGGGAGAACCTACAGTCCCTCTCCCTCAAGTTCCAGCAAGATAAGCTGTGTATTGGTGAATGCAAAGATGAGCTGATGGTAGCTGTTGGACAGCTGACACTTATGCGTGACAGTGATGAGGGCAAGTACAGAAATCTGGTTGTTGCCAATGCTGATGCTGACAGGGACAAGCTTGGTGTACTGAATGGTCTAATTCAGGAGTTTGAAGCCAGATATGAATCCCTAAAGGCATGTGACCCATTTCTAATTTTTGACCCTTCAACTTGGCCTCAAGAAATGAAAGACATCCACAGTTTTGGCAACACAACACTCAGTAGAATCCTACGGAATTATGAGGGCAGCATGTCTGTTGACAAAGAGTTAACTCTGAGAGAATGGATGCGTTTAAAGCAAGCAGGAAAACGTTTAGTATCCTCCTCTGTGTATGACTTGGTCAAAATACTGAAAACTAACAATCCAGAGATGTACTCGAACATTCAGAAAGTCATTGTGTTGTCCCTTACACTGCCCTTGAGCAGTGCTGCATGTGAGAGAGGATTTTCACATCTCAATATAATAAAGAACAAGTACAGATCCAGCCTGTCAGATTCTCGCCTGTCATCCCTGATGCACATCCACCTGTCTAAGAAGACAACAGAGACTTTTGACCCAAAGCCAGCTGTTGAACTGTGGATGCAAACGGCTGATCGCAGGCTCAACCAGGGGAAGAGGAGTCAGCCTGCAGCATCTTCTCACATGGTTGAAATTGAGGACAGTGACAGTAGCCAGGAGAGCAGTGATGATGATGATGATGATGATGATGATGTACAGGTGTAGCCTAGGACTGAGCTTAAAGAGCAGTGGGGTCATGTGTTTAAGGAACAGACTTCAAAGTGGCTTAAAGAGAAAAGCAGTAATATGATTTTGCTCTTGTTTTTTTGTTTTGCATCCACCACCCTCTCACACACATCTTAACACACATCCACTCACC